>NC_142868.1:189755000-191005000 GCF_051225735.1 Oryctolagus cuniculus
AGCACTTTTCACTCCCCACGGTTTCTCACTGTCACAATGTCTGGGTCTGAAATCCTGGGATCCTCTCAAGCTTAGCTCAGAGGAAGGGACCTCTGCAGAGAGCCTAGGAGGCCAGAAGGACCCTGCCTGCTCCATGGGAAATTAAAGGGAGATTCCCTGAGTCTCACCACCCTTGGGGCTTCCTTGGGAGCGCGGTCCTCTGCAGTGAGTGCGGGATCCTGCAGGGGCGACAGAGGCCTCGAGGGTGCCCAGTGCGTGCCTCGGCTCCAGGACCCTCTGCGCTGTGTAGCTAAGGAAAGTCACCGCAGCTCCTGAAGAGCAGCCTCTGTCTCCAATCAGAGGAGCAGGGGCTTCCCGAAGGGAGCGCATCTGCCACCCCCACCCCCACCCCCCACCCCCCACCCCCGTGCCAGTGTCCCTAGATACAACTGGGGCTGCGCCTGTAGCGCAGAGAGGTCGCGCCGCGCGGGTGCTAAGCGTCCTCATGCGCGGAGGTGGAAAGGAGGTTATTCCTTCCTGGCATTTAAAATGCACAACAAACAAACAAAAACACGGCGCTAGCACTTCCCGGCACCTTTTGCTCCTTTGAACCAGGCCCATTTATGACGGAGCCCTCCGGCCCCCGGGGCGCACTTTGGAGCCTCCAGTCTAGTTAGCTGCTGGGGGAAGCTGGGAGGACTCAGCAGGGTCGCCCTGGGCCGGGCCCCACCTGGAGGGCCTCCTCCGGGGGCACCGGCCACCGGAGCAGCAACAGAGCCTCCTCTTCAGTCGGGTGCGGGGAAATTGCTTTCACATCCATATTTCAACCTCTGGGACCTTTGAAAAGGTAAACCAGTCTAGACTGGGAGGCACTGCCATTGCCTCCAGTTAGCCATAAATGGAGATGTAAATCTGCCCCTCCCCCACTACTGAAATACATCTTTTTAAGTGTTCCTCACAGGTAAGTGTGCCCGAAAACTCCTAAGGAACTCATGTGGCTGTGTCACTCTAGGGTGTCCACTCAGCCCTGGTCCCCGTGAGGGCCTTGCGCTAGGAGTTGGGGAGCCCTTGCCTGGCCAAGGGCCCCAGGAGACTGGCTCCTCCTGTCTGAGTCGCCTTCCCTCACCTGTAAAAGGGAGACAGTGATACCACCTCAGAACCCTGCTGGAAGTGTTCTGCTGTAGCAGTTCTGCATGGAACATTCCAGAACAGAATACTCAGGAACTGCTCAGAAATTAGAAACCGTGAACTTACAGTCTGCCCCACCCTTCTCACTGCTTCTCTTGGCCTCTCATTCATCCAACTCTGCAGGTCCGATGGGAATATTCTGCCTTCTGTGCCCTTCCCGACTCACCCTCCCCAGCTCTGTGGTTTGTAATCTCACATTCTCTCCTGTTGCATTTCTGGCCACCGGGGAATAACATCCTTCCACCCCCAGGTTTCCTAGCAGACTCACCGTCTGAGCCGTACTTTGATTAGCTGTGCACTCAAACTCCCCTGCCTTGCACAGCAGTATAAATGTCCAGGAAACAGGAATCCTGTGTCTCTCGTAGGAACAAGCCCAGGCTATGCAATATGCTTTCAGTCATGAATTCTTGCTCAGTGAATATGTTCATCATTTTGGGGTGGACATTCGGCACAGCAATTAAGGCATCCCATGGAGGAGTGCCTGGATTTTAATCCCGGCTCAGTTTCCAACTCCAACTTTCTGCTGATAAGCACGCTGTGAGGCAGCTGGTGATGGCTTACGTTGCTGGCTCTCTGCCATCCACGTGGAAGACTTGGATGTTTCAGGAATGTGGGGAATGGGCTAGAGAATAAGGTACTCTCTTGCTTTCTCTCCCTCCTCACCTCCCTCCCTAATAAAAAACAAATTGCAGCATCTTTGTCTCCCTGCACCCCCTTATCATTCCAAGGCCTAGTACTGAGCTAGCTGTACATATTGCTGATAACATATGAATGACTAAAGAATGAAAGAGACCCTTCATCGCAAGCCAAAGTTTTGCATGGAGCTGCTGTGTCATAGCCAGAATGGCAGGATGAGCATTGCTGAGTGTGCCTGGTCGATTAACAAGGATCTGGGATTTGTGTGCTTGGTTTTTACCACTGCCCCTTCGGCCAGGAGAGCTCTAGTTCCTGGCCGGTGCTATGACCCGAATATGCTTTCCTCATCCACCCCCCCACCTCCAAATATTGAAACTTCCTTGCCAATATGCTGATATTAAGAGGTGGGGCCTGCAGAAGATGATTAAGTCACAAGACTCTGCCTTTGTGAATGGAATTAGTGCCTTATAAAAGAGCCTCCGCCACAGCCTTCTCTTTTTTGCCCTTGTGCCTTCCTCCAGTGAGGAGGTAGCAAAAGGCCCCAGACACCAAATGCCAAAGTTTCGACCTTGAATTCCCCAGCCTCCAGGACTGTGAGAAAGAAACTTGTATTATTTTCAAGTTACAGTTTCAAGTTTTGGATATAGACCAGAGTAAGACATCAGGCTCAGTGCAGAGCAGAGGGAGAGGCAGTTGGCTCAGGAGAGAGAGCAGGGGTGAGGGACAAGGGTCACCCAGAGGAACTGGGAAGAATTATTTGCAGAGTTTGAGAAAGTGATGTGAGAGAAAAAGCTAAGAAAAAGCAGAGGTGAGAAGAAAGACACCTTTAAGAAATATTGCTAGTGGAGGATGGTCCAAGTGCTTTGGCCCCTGTACACATGTGGGAGACTCAGAGGAAGCTCCTGGTTCCTAGCTTCAGATTGGCACGGCTCCAGCCATTGCAGTCCTTTGAGGAGTGAACCAGTATATGGAAGACCTCTCTCTCTGTCTCTCTGTCTCTCTCTGTAACACTGCCTCTCAAATAAATAAATAAAACTTTAAAAAAAAGAAAAGAAATATTGCTAAAGGTTATGTTTCCTCTTTATGGGCATATAGATCTTTGTAAAATTTAAGAGTGGGAATGGCAGAGGGAGGAGGAAGAAAGGTTGGAACAAGGGAGGAAAGGTAGGATGGGAAGTATCGCTGTGTTCCTAAATCTGTGTGTATGAAATACATGAAACTTGTATAACTTAAATAATATTTTTAAAAAATATATTAAGAAAGAAGTATGGGGTTAGAAACAAAAGAAGAAACATGTAAATATTCAGTCATTGAACACATGGGCCACAAAAAAAAATCACTGGCTCACTCCACATGGGCTATGTCTTACCCTAGGTGCTGTGACAGCAACCCAGCTCAATCAACACCTGAGTCAGCCAGGGAGCCAGCAGGCTCTTCTCAGCCAAGAGTCAGCCTCCACAGCTTGAAAAATGTGCAAGTCCCCAGCCTCTCGTTCCTGCTTACTCATCCATTTCCTTTCCATGTTCTACAGCCAACAGTGATCCCCAAACTCTGCAACTTTTTCAGAACTCCAACCTTTGCACATGCTGTTTCCCTGATGGGATGATACTCATGTGCCTAAGGGACAACTTCAAATCCTCATTCTATGAGAAGCCTTCTGGAGTCCGACAAGGAGCAACGGCTTCTACCATCTCTCTTCCACCTGTCTCCCTTGCTTGGCCGTGAGCCTCTCATCTCTGCATCCATTTACCCAGCAGAGCACAGGCCCAGTGTCAGGGCCAAAGCTGGGACCTGACTCCTCTCCCCTGCCTTCTCCTTTTCTGCTCCTCCAGCTGCTGTTGTTCGAGTGCCTGGGTCCTCATCCCATGGCCTCACTCACAGCTGCCCACAGAACACACCAAGCCTTTTGATGTTGGGGCATATCCTTGAAACAAATTGCTTAAAGGTTACCTGCTTTCTCTACCAGGAAGTAATTAGGCATGCAGTAAAAGAGAGGGGTCTCTAGAGGATGTGAATTGTTGGATTATGCAGGGGAATGAAAGTCCTTTCAAGGGTTTAGCTCTCCACCACCCAGCCCTACCTGAAGATGATGGTTTTACTTGTACATACTGATTAATTAAAGAACGCAGGCACCATGCACAATCTACCTTGAAGAAATGTACCACCGAGCACATTTTGAGGATGTCATATGTGCTGAGTGTGGAGCACAACTGGGTTCTTCAGGAGACAGCCATTTAGCCAGAAAGTTCCAAATTACAGTTTCAAAACTTGGATTTTGGTGCCAGTTGCTCTGTCACTTATTAATGGTTGTGATATTTGGTCATCCCAAGCCTTGATCTCATCTTTAAAATGGACATAGGGATTCCTGTTCAACCTCACGTATAGTGAGATATAGGTAGGAAGTAAACAGGGTAAAATATGCACGGTGCTTTACAATCTCTAAAGCAGGAGTGGGGAATGTCTGGACTACAGGTTGCATCAGGCCCACAAAATCATTTGATCTGGCCCTGCCAAGGCCATGGACTCAAAATTCAATAAATGCATAGCAGACTAATTCTTAAGCTGATAATTTTGTATAGCCCATGAATGATGTCATGAATATCCAGACAGCCCTTGACCAGAAAAATATCCCGCTGTGGAATGTAAAGCAGCATAAAGACACACCCAGCATATAGAGGGAACTAACAGGAATGAAGGACTATCCATGCCCCATTGCATGCTGAAAAGGATGTATGATTTAAAATGTGCCCTTGTTTAGAGAAATCCTGACAAGGTATATGGATATCAAATACAGGGGGATCTTCAAAAAGAAGGCTGTGTTATGAAAAAACTATGTTGGATTTCAAACAATTTTGCACCAAAATAGTTACCTTTTCTGAAAAAAAAAAAATAAGTACTTGAGAGGCAGAGAGAGAGAGTTAGTTCCTCCGTTCACTTATTCACTCCCCAAATGCCCATAGCAGACAGGACTGGGCCAGGACTGGGGCCGGGAGCCACAAACTCAGTGTAGGTCTCCCATGAGGATGACGGGAACCCAGCTACCCGGGCCATCACCTGCTGCCTTGCAGCGAGCACATTGGCAAGAAGAGTCAGTAGAGAACCCGGACACTTGAAAGTGTGACGTGGGTGTCCTAACTGGCGTCTTAACAGCTAGGCCAAGTGCCTGCCCCTGAACAAACCTTATCTTGCCACGTTCCACAAACTTTTTGAAGTTCCCACACAGTGTTTCCTTGACTCAGAGCATAGACTCATGGGAAAGACTTGAATGCAGAGACTTTGCTGCTGTTTGTTGGATCACTCCGTGTTTCTGGCATCTGGACTGGCATTGGGAAAGACATGAGTTAGCACACCTGAGTGGCATCCTTGGCTCTGTGCCAGCTGTGTGACCTTAGCCAAGGGCACTGGGCCTCCAGCCCATCTCTTCTCTTGCAGAATGAGTTAACAGTAGTTACTGCATCGTGAACTGTCAGGACTAAAGGAAACAGCATATATAGAGCCCCTAGCAATGAGCCTGCCCTTTAGATGAATCTACACTATGGTCGCCCCCGCTGGGAACAGCCCCTGGCAGCACTTTCTAAACACACCCCTCTCCCTCCAGCCACTGACCTGCGCCAGGCCAGGCCTCCCCACCTAGTGAAAAGGAACAGAGGTCAGTAGGGTTCACGTGGAGAAGATGTAACCAAAGGAGTGAAAATCAATAGCTTCCAAGCCTAAGAGACCAACCAATAATTGTCCTTTTCCTCCAGCCATCTCAAAAGTCTTTGTGCTTTCTTCTCCCTCAGAGTTCAAAGGTCTTTCTGAGACCAAAATGTCAAGATCAACTCCTCCTGGGCAGCTCTCAGGGGCACCACTTGAGCCTTAGCAATTCACTGGCAAGATAGAGGCACTCTGAGGTTCCCAGCAAGGGGATGAGAGGACTGAGCCAGGCTGTGGTCCTTGTGGAACTGGCCCACAGAGGTCAAGGCCCAGGCCCAGGCCCAGGCTCCTTCCCTTACCCTGGACCACATGTGTACTGTGACACCTCGTTGTTGGCACATGACATAGCACCTCAAATCACAAGTGCATTTTCATGTGCATATTTTTTACTTTTGCTAGAGATACTTTTACTGCAGTATGCAGTATAGGTACACTTGAAACCCTCCACTTCATGGTCTTGCACCCCCTTCTTTTTTAAAAATATTTTAGTGAAAGAGTAATTCTATCGGCTTGACGATTTACAGAGGCTGTTCCCTCCCCTGCTCCGGCCTCTCTGCCAATTAGCTAATGTGGCAGAAACTCGGGGCAGAACAAAGAAACCTCAGCCTGGTGTGAATTGTGGAACACTTGATTGAACACAGACGAACAGAAGTCAGATGTCCTCTGTAAATTAAGAAAGACTCCAGGTGCGAGCCAAGGAAGTGAAGGTGACGTCTGAGGAAGTGTTCAGGACAGAGGCCAAAGCACAAAGGGAATGATTTGGAGGGCAAGCTGAATAGCCCCTTCTGGAACGCTTCCGATGCTGAAAGATATCAGGGCCCAGAGGAAGAGGAGCAGAGGAAAGGAGGCGGGAGAATCCCCAGCCATGAACATTTGCTGAGAACTCTCCCCACCGTCAAGCGTGCTGTGTCTTCCAAGCCAGGTGGAAAAGAGAGAGGTGTGGTGCAAACAAGAAGCCTGACCTCTACTGTGGCACTCTGCTCATGGGTAACTGGTCAACCACATGCTTCTAACTAACCATGTGGCTTTGCATTCCCTAACTGTCCTAAATCTCAATTTCCTCATGCTCAAAATAGGGATGATAATGTCCAGCCCCTCCCCAGGGTTGGTATGAGCATTACATGAAATAATAAACATGGAAATGCTTACCACAACCCAGCAGGCACACGTGAGTTGTGCTTCTGCAATCCTGTCCCATCCCAAGCACCAGAAATAACTTAGCCCTGTTCTTCAGCTTTGTCCTAGCCAAGGCTTTGAAATGCTCCCTGCGGGAATTAGGGTCCTGTTCCAGCTCTCCTCCCTAGAAGGGAGGCCACCTAATGTGGATTGCTTTTCAGCAGAGTTGGGGCTGTGTCCAGCTGTCTCTCCTGCAGAGCGCCTGGGCTGCAGGCAAGCAATCTAGGGAGGACTCAGACATGCTGGTGAAATAAGGGTCTGGGCCAGAGGCCTCCCAGGCAGCTGTCACCTTCTCATTTTCCAGATGCCTGCCCTGCAATGGGCCTGCAAAGTCCCTAAGGTACACTTGGTTAATAGGTGAGTCTGTGGTTTTAAGGGATTTTTTTTTTTTACAAAGGACAAGAACCTCCTAACTCATCCACAGTATTGGCCCTCAAGATAGCCAAAATTATCCAAGTTATTTATAAATCATTCTTAATGCTTGAGCTTGAAGAATCAAAGCCAAGAGCATTTGGGTTCTATTCATTTAAAAATGGCAAGGAAAATAGCATTTGATCTAAAAGTTGGCTTTTAGACCAGCTGTTTCTGCCCCACCCTCTTAAAACTATCCTCTCTACCCCTTGTTCTCCAATACATAACACTCAATACACACATGCACATACTCAGATACATATGCATGTGTGTACACATATACTCACACATGAACTGCTATACAGACACAGGGTGGAGTGCCTTGGATAACGTTTTGGTATAGTCCAACATTCACTAGCTTTTTCTCTAAAACACCAAAAACAAATGAGAAGCTGATGAAGGTTTATACACATAGAACATTTTAACAACTGTGCCTCACCAACCAACCACCACCACCCTGATATACTATTCTTCAGTTATGAAATCAGAAATAAGGAAAGTTAAATTCCATTCCCATTCTATAGACAATTAATTGCAGGTACATTAAAAATCCAAATGTAAATTGTAAAACTACCAAAATATTTGGAAAAAATCAAGAGACCATTTGGATTAGTTCAAAACCAAGAAAAATTAAGCAAAAGATAGAAACACCTAAGCCATAAAACAAAGGAGGGATTTGATCATATAAAAATGAAGACCTAGAGAGAACAAAAGATATCATAATCAAAAATCATTAATATATGACACCATAAAAATAATATAATAAAATAATAGGTTAGAAGAAATCATTTCAATATAAATAATATACAAAGAAGTCTCCAAAATTAATGAGAAGACAAGCAGCTTAATAGAAAAGTGACAAAGAAAGTATCAAGTTATGAAAGTTTATTTTTACTTTTTTGAAAAGCAGAGAGAGAGAGAGAGAGAGATTTCTTTCATCCACTGATCACTCTCCTGGTTGGTCTAGGCTGAAGCCAAGAGCTAGAAACTTCATCTGGGTCTCCCACATGGGTAGAAGGGACACAAGGACTTGAGCCATCATCTGCTGCCTCCCAGGGTACTTACATCACAGCTTTATTTGTGCTAACTTGGAAGGGTTTTTACTATAAATTGCTATGTTAAAAATAAAAAAAAATTATAGCATTAAAGGTATTCTTAAAATTTTTACATATGCACCTATGTAATTGAGCACGTTTGTTTCAGCAAAGGAAAAATGTGGATAAATCATAGATAAAATTGTGAACATGACTACTATCCTAGTGGTTTCTGTCACTAATAAGAAGAAAAATTATCAATAGAAAATGAAATGACAGGAGACATGGACAGATGATTCATTGAAAGATAAATACTAGTGCCACAGGAAGATAAAGTTCAGCCTTACAAAAACTCACTAGTTTCTGAAAATCTCCTTAATTCAAAGCCCCTTTTCAGTGTCCTGTGCCAATACATTAGTCAGAATAAGGCTGCCACAGACAGGCACCCTGAGACAGGGGCCTAGGAAGAGGGTGTGTGTGTTTGCATATGGGTGCACGCATACTGATGGGTCAGGGGGAGGTGGGTGGACAGGAGAGGACAGTGTGGTCAATACCTTCGGAGGGGTTAGAGCCAGTTCCAACCATGACCATTCACTGATTGTGGAATTCAAAGCCTATGACTTTTTTTTTGGAAGTGAAAGGATAAAGGAGGTTGTATATTCATACCAGGCCTGGAACAGGGAGCTCTGGGCCTCTCAGCCCTGTTCCAGGGCACCGTGGGGTGCTGTGTCCTCCCTGTCTCTCGTTCCCTGAAGCACAGCTACATCTGCAACCTTCCTTCCCTGCCTGCAGAACGGAAGCTCTAGTGTGCAGCCTCTTCACTCTCAATCTTCTCTGTCTGCCTGTGCCTTCCTGTGTACCAGGACACCATTTCCTTCAGCAGTTCAGTAGGTGGGATGCCTGCAAAAGTAAAGGCATGATTCCAAACACACACATGCACACACACACATACACACACATACATACATGCACAAACACATACACACACACACAATGAAACAGGCGCACTGTAGCCCTTGACTTGGCACAAATCCCTCTAAATAAGAAATCTGGTTGGATTGTGTACAAAATACAGGTTTCATTAAGAACACAAAGAAAAATCTCAACACCAAAACAGTGAGAGGTTGATTGTAACATTTTACATTATTGAAGAAAAAATGCATTTAAAATCATTGACTCTTTAAAATACCTTCAACAGGCAAAGAGGGGCAAAATAATGTGTCTCTTGGCAGATGAGTCTCCTAAGAGATGGTGAGAAACCTGGAAGCAAACGTATCTGTTTGTATTTGTACGGCAGGTAAGGGTCTTGGTGCGTCCAACAGGTCGGATGAGAATTCCCGTAGAATGCTTCAACCACAAGAGCACCCCACTAACCACACACACAGTGAGTCTCTGCTGTTGTCCCAGGAGATACTCTAGGTCCTCAAGGCTGTTCTACTCCTGCCCAGGGGGCTGGAACCCGGCTGATCCTCCCTCCCCTGGAGGGGGTGCAGAGCTCACACACTCTGAGGTCTGGGCTCCCGGCCGCTGTTGAGGAGGTCTGTGAGTTCCCCGATGTACTTGATGGTGTACTTGAGCGTCTGGATCTTGGTGAGCGGCTGGCCTCTCTGGCTGTAGACCGGTGGCAGGTAATTCCGAAGGGTGTGCAGGGCATCCGCCAACGTCCTCATCCTGAGCTTCTCCCTCTCGCTGGCCTTCCGCCTCCGCTGGACAGACATCCTCACTTTGGTGCCCTTCTGAGCCTTAGGGCCCCCAGGGCCCTGGAGATAAGCAGGCTGGAAAGCTAACATGTTGTAGTCCACCTCTACCAGGCCACTGGCCCCACGGCCACTGCAGCTAGCACTGCCTGCGCTGTCGGCCCTGCCGTGCCCACAGGGCAGCCCGGCCCCAGCAGGACATGGAGAAGAAGAGTAGGACTCCAAGGATGGAGCTGGGGAAAGGCTCTGAGTGGGGGAGGCTTGGTTCAGCTCGAAGGGCCCTGCCCTGTGTTTCCAGTCCCAGGAAGACAGCAGACCGGGGCTGGCCGAGGAGCCCAGGCCGTCTTCGAGACTGAGGAGGGTCTCCCGCAGGGTGTCCATCCTGCAAAGCAGCTGCAGAGGGAACAGCTCCCTGCAAGTGAGGAGGAAAGTTCTGCCACCTCCCGGAAAGCCGTCTTTTATGATGGTGGGGGAGAAGTGATGAAGTGGGAAGAGAGCTGTGGAGAGGGAGTTCAAAGGAAAACCCAAGGACCAAGATGGAAAATGAACTCTTCAGGTGTCACTTTCTCCTCATTGATAATTAGCATCTTCCAGCTAAAATGTCTTTAAACAGAAAGGCCTCCAAGAGAAGAAAAAAGGAATTATCTTGTTGTAACTAAACCAATTAAGGCTGCATCACTAGACTTAGCATTGTCCTGTGGAACTCATTACTGAGGGAGCCAAAGAAAACAAACCTGAGGCATCTGTGGCAAGGGGGTGGGGGACATGCAGGGCCTGGTGGAGCAGAGCGAAGCACCCACGAGGGCCTCTGAGATATTTCAGAGCGGAAAGGTGCGTTGCTGGAGCAGCAGCATGGCCTGGGGACGACAGAGCTTTGGCTTGCCCGTATGTCAAACGCAGAAAACTGCAGCTCTTGCTTCCCGAGTTAGCACACAGCAGGCACACAGCGGATGCCAGTTTCCCTCCTGTTTGGCAGATTCTCCTGGTTTTTATAGAACACAGAGATGCAGGGAGCACCCCTACGCTCAGCATGACACAGCCAGCAGCTCCGCTAAGCCAGAGCCTTAAGGAACAGGACATACCTTCAAGAAAGCATAAAGCCCTTGCTTTATCTGAGCATATTTGGACTCCCTGCAGCAAAGACACCAGGAAACAAAAAACTCCTCTAAGCCAGGGAGTTGGCAGAACACTGGGCATTTAGCCTTCAGAAGGACTTTTTAAAATCCGGCTGCGGAGTCACACCTTGTTTTTGAAATGTATAGAGGAAGTGTGAAATTAGCCAGGCAGCCTGTTTTCCCCACCACAGCTCCAAATGCCTCCGAATGTGTTAAGTTGGATGGTCCTGCTACTTTGCTGCACTTCCTCGAATCTCTGATAGACCTTCTATTTTAGAAAAAGGGTCTCAGATTCCCCATTTGTCTCATACATGTAACTTTTTCTCCACCTAAGTCTACAAATTAGTATTAACATCAGAGTCACGGTGAGTTAGATTTTAAAGTGATAGTGACTGTGTCCTCTAACATGGTTATTTAAGTCCCTGTACAGTTAGTGAAAAGAAATGTCAATGGTCTAATTAGAACATTATGGTATTTTTTAGTTAACAAGGCTCAGGGAAGAAAAACCTCAAGCAGCTCATCTTTAGAAGAATGTTCGTAATTTTACCATTCACTAAGGGACACTAAGCAGGATCTTGAAGAAGAATAATATTAGTAAAATATAATTTATGTAATAAATGTTTTCTCCTTCTTTCCCCTCTCTGTTCTCTCTTTTCTCAACTCTTGTTGATAGGCCCAGAATCTGCTGATACTATTCAAAGACCACTCAATGTATTATAACTAACCTTCATTAAACACTCTTTTCCCCCGACAGGTGAACATACCAAGGCTCTCAGAGGTTAAGAGGCTCAGATCCCTGGTGGGAATTAGTAAATCAAAATCCTTTGTAAGACCCCCAAAGCCACCTTTTCTTTAAAATCTATTTTCTTCATTTTATTTGGTTGTGGTAGAGATGGGTGACCTGAATGTAACTCAGAGAGATCCCAGTAGGCACAAGTCGGGTGCAGTGGCCACTGCTACAATAGGCTCCGCTCTGATTCAAACTTCAGTTTTTCATGTAACCTCTGCTCTCAGACTCCTTTTTTTTCTTTCTACAATTTCTTTCTGAAATTGCCAATTTCTTGAAATATCATTTCCTAAATGAGACAGTATTTGTCAAATCTCTGTTCCATTGTAGATGGGAACTGTAGCTTCTGCTATTGCTGCTGTTGTTGGTTCATGATCAAACCCACCAGTGTGAGTAGGACTTACTGTGAATCCTGACCCTCGTCTCCCAACACTAAAACTCCTCATAACCTATTCTTAGCACAAGGAAATGCCTGGTTTCCATGTTTTTCTATAGATATAAAGAAATAAAGTAGAAACAGATTTGCATTCTCCTGCTTCTCTCCAGAAGTCCTCTGCACTCATCAGAGGAAAATAAAAATTAAAAGCAATGGAACACCAATAGCTTGAAGACCTGTAGGCAAGTACCCAGTGGCTGGTATTTTCTGCCTCTGTTGAAAGCAAACAAGGCTGGAAAATGAGATGCAGCCTGGACCCAATAAACCCTAGTCTAGAGTGTGGTATGGTGGGGAATAAGCCACAGGCCCCTCCTAAAATACAGCAAATGACTCATCCCACTAGGGCCCTAGTATTCTAATTTGTAAAAGGGATAATAATACTTGTCCTGACTTCTTTATGATTAACATCCGTCAAATGATGAGAGGGGCCAGAGGATTGTTAAACCCACTTCCAGCTCCAACATGCTGCAAGATGTGTTGTGCGTGCTTATTTAAAGAGACAGCACAACAACTCGAAGGAAGAGGGAAATGACTGAACTTATTATTTCATCTGCACCCTAGGCATAGCTGATGACTTGCTCAATGTCACACCAAAAGGCTGTGGTGGAGATGAAAATAGAAAGTCCAAAATCACCTGACATCTACAGTAGTTGTTTTATTCCTTGAAACCTAAAGAGTAAATGCTAAGCTTTCATACTAGGCAGACCATGTTTCCCACATCACTGAGTTATTGGGATAAATATTTTAATATGAATATAAGTGTGATTCACTTAAAAGTCATTTATAAGCTATTGTGACTATGATTGTAATAGATTTAGAAGCATGCTCCCAAGTGACTTTTAAAAAATTCCTGCTCTTATTTTCCAGAAAGTAATCCCAGAGGCACAGGTTGTCTTGACTTTGAAATCACGGATCTGCATGTTAGTCTTTTGATTATAGTTGTACCCATTAAGAGAGGCACAGGATTGGCCACACAGTTGAATGAGTGGTCTGGTGCCTTATTTTCAGAATGATGTGCTTATGAGAGAATGCCAGTCACGTCTCCAATAATAGTCATGACAAGGGCATGGACAACTGGACATTTCATTCTTGCTGCAGATGACTTTATATAAATGCTAGTAGTGTCAGCTTTTTTTAACACTTCAATGCCAGAGCAATGGCATGCCCAGAAAGGATGATGGAAGCCATCAGCCTCTAGTGCAGGCAATAAAGGGACACTGTTTATATACAGCTTAAAGTTGAGCTGGCTAACAGTTGATTCATGTTTTGCTCACACCATGTAGCTGTAATTCTAAACAATGAACTGATACAACAACTACTCATTGTTGGGGCAAACCACTCCTAATGCTACCACCCTCTTTTACACAACTGCCAAAAAGAACTTTACATGTAGCCTAGAAATTTGGAACTGACATTCAAGTCACTAAAATACCAGTGCCAATTTTAACTCTACTTTACAATGGAACAGTGAGTGAGTAACTCAACCTTTCTGGATCTCAATTTCCTTATCTCACATCCCATGTTGCTATAAAACAAAAAAAAATTCAAACATTGAAGCTGGAGTTCAGGCTATGGGAATATTTTGAGTGTTACCGAGATGGGCAACAACAAATGTTTTCACCAGCAATGTCATCTCCTGCTTGCCCAGCGATGTTGCCATGCTGTATGGAAGGTGGTGTGTGCTCCTTTAAAACTCTGTCTCGGGAGAGACAGTGATGTCTCCACACTTTCAAGCAGCATCAAGGTGGAGAGTCAGTTTCCCTAGCAATCTCCTGCATCCCTGTTCAGCATGTGATATCTTTTGTAGACCATTTGCTCAAGCCAGGAGAGCTCAGTGAATTGCAACCACTAATGAATCCTCAGAATAGCCTTTGATAGACCAGAATCTGGTGGGAAACTCAGAAATCTAATCCTGAACTCTAATTGAAATGAGAGCTTCTCTTTGTTGAATTCTTGCCATGCACTGAGAGCAAAACTCATCTCTTAGATGCGTTCATCTTGTTTTAACAGCAACTCTATGAGGAAGAGGTTATGATCCACACTCTGAACATGAGAAAACTCGTGCTCAAAAGGGACCCAACAAACACAGAAGAGCATGGGAAAAATAGGAGGCAATCTAAGTCGTAGGAATTTCAAATCCCCACTATACTACATAATTATAATTTAAAAAATCCCACTTTTCTACAAGTCACGTGCATAACATTATCAGACAGGTCTCTCTCCTCATGTGCACACTATTGCTGTTATAAAAACGCTAAATTTGCCTGCTGAGAAAGGGAACATTTGTTATTAACTACAGGCCTGTAGGAGAAAGGAACAAATCATGTTGAAGCCCAAATCAATCTCCTGTACAGAAAGAGGTTTGGGAATTTATGGAGTTAGGGTAATTGGGGCAGAACTGGGTGAAACAAAGCAACAGAACAAGATAGGTGCAGAGCAGGGAGGTAGAGAAAGGCTTTGAGCATGCACCTTGATAAATCATGTCTTTATATACAAAGATGGCTTCTGGAACATTATTGGAAGTGTGCCACTTAACATAATGAACGTAAGATAACTCTCTGGTCAGTCTGAGTGACCTGCATAGGCTCCAGTTACAATGCTCACTGCAGCTGGCTCCGTCCAGTTTTATCAGGGACTCTGGAAAGACTGCCGAACAGATGTTTTTTTTGGTAGAGGCAACTATTATTGTATTGCAAGTTACTATGCAACAGGTAGGAAAAGAACTATTATGGGCTGTTAGTATGTTAGGCAGCCTTGCGATACTTGCTGTTAAGTGAGGGGAGGAGGATTTTTTTTGTCTGCTGTTTCAGTAGTAGGAGAGTAATTCAAAAAGTTTGAGGAAAAATAGATTTAAAAGATAAGCTTACTTTAGTACCAAAAATTGAAATCTGTGCATAATTTTTTCATAATACATATTTCCATAAACTTTTTGAAGACTCCTCATCTACATGGATTTCAAAATTTGGGGAGGACCAAGTGGAGGCTGAGAGATGATGTGCTGCAGTTGAGGCTGGAGAGCAGAGCTTTGTCTGGAAAGATGAGGTGTGCAGACTTCATCTGGGGAGTGACAAAGAGTTTCTGATGGGATTTAAGCAGAAATGAGATTTGGTCAGCTGTGCACTGGGGCCCTGTCTGGCTGCTTGTGCGGAAGGTGTTTGAGTGGTATATTAGATTTCCAAGAAGTAGTTCCAGTGGAATATATGTACAGGTGTATTTAAACATGTCGGCGATTGGATCCTGTGGCTGTGGAGACTGACACATCCATGATCTACCATCTGGAATCTGCAGACCCAGATGTTGATCAATAGCCTGAGAGCTGGAGTGTTGGCAGTGTAGATTCCAATCCATATCTGAAGGCCCGTGAGCCAGAAATGCCAAGGAGAGGAGATTGACATCCCAGCTCCAACAGTCAGGCAGGAAGAGAGCTCACCCTTTCTCAGCCTGTTGTTCTATTCAATGGATGATGTTCACATTATTGGGGAGGAGCATCTACCCTGTTTGGTCCACCCATTCAAATGTTAATCAAAAATATCTTCACAGACTCACCCCAAAATAATGATTAACTGGATACCCAGGCATCCCACAGCCCATCCAGGTCAGTACACAAAATCAGCCATCACAAGTGGAGCATGACTGGAGGCAGAGGCTGTATCAGTATCATTCTTGATGCTTAAAATAAAATAGGTCACATTAATCCTCACAACAACCCCAAGTGGTAGTTGCTGTTATCAGCAATCCTGTTTTCCTAATAGAAAATGAGACTCAGCAGACTTCAATAACTTGGCCAAGTCTACACACCTACAACTGTAACCCTAGTATTAGAACCTAGGCAGGCTGACTGGTCCAGGCTACCCTTCACTGGCTGTGTGGCCTCCTGGAACTATTTGGAGGTAACCACATGATGGTCTCTGTGGAGCTGTTGAAGATGGAACTTGAGCTTAAAGTGGAACTTGGGAAATACTGGAAGACTGATTGATCAATTAATTCAATCACAGAGTCATTATATATACAGCAGCTGAGATGAACTAGTGTACTATGCAGTGCAGGGTCTAAAAAGATGTGCAACAGTGCCCCCTTATTTGTGATTTTGCCTTCGAAGGTTTCGATTGTCCACGGCCAACCAAGTTCAAAAATGTTACGTGAAAAATTCCAGAAAGTACTCATGAGTTTTGTGCATCAGGGTAGCATGATGCAATCTTATGGCATCCCACTCCATCTATAAGACCCTTTGTGCAAGGTCTCCATATGGTACACCCTATCCACCTATTAGCAGCCATTTTGGTTATCCCATCAATATTGTGGTATCTTAGTGCTTGGGTCCAAGTAATCCTTATGTAGTAGCCCAACGATATATCATAACACCTACGTCATTCACCTCACTGTGCATCCTGTTGGCAAGGTATCATCTCATACATCACAAGAAGAAGGGTGAGTACACTGCGATCAGAAACACTGAGAGAGAAAACAAATTGGCATAATTTTATTATAGCATAATCTTATAATTTTATTACTAGTTATCATCATTGACTTCTTACTGTGCTGATTTACAAGTTAAACTTTTTTAAAAAAGATTTTATTTATTTTATTTGAGAGGTAGAGTTACAGACAGTAAGAGGGAGAGACAGAAAGAAAGGTTTTCCTTTCATTGGTTAACTCTCCAAATGGCCGCAACGGCCGGAACTGTGCCGATCCGAACCAGGAGCCAGGTGCTTCTTCCCGGTCTCCAACGTGGGTGCAGGGGCCAAAGGACCTGGGCCATCTTCTACTGCTCTCCCAGGCCATAGCAGAGAGCTGGATTGGAAGTGGAGCAACCGACTACAACCGGCACCCATATGGGTTGCTAACTCTGCAGGCAGAGGATTAACTTACTGTGCCACGGTGCCGGTCCCACAAGTTAAACTTTTATCATAGGTATGTATAGGAAAAAATAGTGTATATAAGTTTTGATACTATCCATGGTTTCAGACATACACTGGGTGTCTTAAAAGTACTCATCCCCTGCCGATAAGGGTGACAGCTGTAGTAAATTTAGATTTTCTGTCCTCATTACTAAATTAGATGGTAAGACAAGACAGACACCCATATAACTCACATGTAATTACTTTCTTCTCCAGTTAGTAAACAATATTACGTCTGAAAAGAGTGCTGTGTGTGTGTCTGTGTGTGCACAACCTGCAGAGACACCTCCATGCTTGGCCACAGCACAGTGATCTCAATAATAATAACAATACTACTAGTAATAAATTCCTCTGGTGCTAACAAATATACTCCAACTAAATCTGACAAAAATCTGAGGGCTGGCACTGTGGTGTCATTGGCTAAGCCTCCACCTGTGGCACCGGTATCCCATATGTGTGTCAGTTCAAGTCCTGGCTGCTCCACTTCTAATCCAGTTCTCTTCTATGGCCTGGGAAAGCAGTGGAAGATGGCCAAAGTGCTTGGGCCCCTGCACGCACATGGGAGACCTGGAAGAAGCTCCTGGCTCCTGGCTTCAGATTGGCCCAACTCTGGCCGTTGCAGTCATTTAGCGAGTGAACCAGTGAATGGAAGACCTCTCACTTTATCTCTCCCTCTCTCTCTCTGTAACTGCCTCTCAGATAAATATATAAATCTTTACAAATAAATAAATCTTACAAACATCTTATTTTTGTTTCCATTTTAAGGAAGAACAAACTGAGGCTTAGAAAAGTTGAAAAGTTGCCCCAAGTAACCAGATGCCAGTAAGTGGAAGAGCAGGATGTCAGTCTGACTCCAGGAATGCCAGACTCCAGGGCGTGGCATTCTGTCCCAGAGAAGGAGATAGTGGAGAAAGGGTTTCATGAGGGCTTCTGTTGCTTGTTGTAAGCTCTGTGGTTGTTTGAGGCTGTTGGGCTTGGCGTTCTTAAGCAGAAGACGTCTATCATTCTTTCCCTACCACGTGTAGTGTTTTCCCCAGCCTTGGGCCACACAATTACCACGGTCAAGCAGCAGGTGAGGGAGATATTCAGGCATATTTTCCTCTACCTGAAAATCGCAGAAAGAATATTGTATCCTTTTGTTAATAAACACTTTTATATATTAATGTTGGTGGGAACAGAAATCACACTTCGTTTTTTGAGTTCTTATAGCATTTCTTGTGTGCTAGGAATTAAAGCGAGGGCTGTGCTCACAGTCTCCCATGTGATCCTCAACACAATCCAGTTGGAATTATCACCATATTACAAGGGAGGAGGCAAAGCCCAGAGGCTGAGGACCCTGCTCGAGGTGATAGGACAGGGAGTCTCCTCTCCATGGCGCAGCCTCACCCAGAGCCAGCTGCAGCAACACCATCAGTTCCTGCCACAGCTGCCTCTCATGGAGATGTCAGACCCTTGGCTTTGGGGACCCCAATTTCCATTGCTGTTTTTGGCTCTTGGGGTTGCAGCCGACCCCCAGTTCTACACCATTCCTCTGAACTTTGTTTTCTGCACAGTCCCATCTTCCAAACCAACCCTGGCTTTCCTGTCAGCTAAGCGTATAAGGAATAAGGTATGAGAAATAAGTCAAAAATCTGGATTCTTTCACCCTATCACAGTTTTGGCACCCAACCAACCATCAACAAAAAACAGATCATTCGTGTGGAGCAAAGGGAGTATACGGTGTGTGTGTGAATACGAAACACCTAGGTGTAATGTGATAGCTTCCTTATGGCCTTGAGTAGTAAAGAGATATAAATGCAGTGCTTTCCTGCTTGGTTACTGATGGCCATAGAGCCCCCTTGTTGTCAAGTCCGGGAGTTTCTGCAGGGCCAGTGGGAGGCACTTTGGGGCATGACTTTCCTGCCGCCGCCAGTGTGCTACAAACTAAGGAAATATTAAAAGCCAAGCTCCTGATTTGACTATATGGTTCATTGCAAAGCCAAAGGGGTGCTATTTGCGTTTTGATCTTAATAAATTGTCGGGCAGCATGCAATGTGGAAGGAGATGATTTTCACATGTAGGGTGGCTAATCTGTGGACAAGACCAGAAAATAGCAATGAAAGAGTCAGATTCTAAGAGAGACAAGGGAAATAGGCTGAACTATTAAAATCCTGCAGCACAGAAAGAGAAAACTCCCGTGGGCTTTTCAAGTCACTCCTGGTGGAAAGTTACGTTTCCCCTCTTTGTGACTTCAGGAAGCAAAGCCACCAGGCAGAGCAGTGCCCTCCCTCCAAAGCAGACCTGCTTTCCCTGCAAGCTCTCTGACAACCGGAGCTCAAGACCACATCTCTCAGCTCACCTCACCATCAGGGGCTGAGAGCATTTTTTTTATGGCCAAAGGAAGGTAGAGAGAAGCCAAGGCAGTGAGGTTTTCTTTAAAAAACCACCCACTCTGAGATAACTATGTTCCAGCAGGGTGCCTACTACCTGAACACAAGCCTGTTCCTCCTTGAAACTATCATGAAACCTGTTCACTTGAAACAAACAATCCGGTCACTACAGCCACACAGAAAGGGCAGTTTCCCAGGAGGCAGGAGGGCGGCGGGGCTGTGTGGGGTGCAGAGACCTCAGAGCAGAGTGATAAAGAGGAGGCAGAGGCTAGTGCTCCCTGGAGAGCCTCAGGGCAGGCCGTCTGAGATTCCTTTTGCAGGGCATTTTAAAGCTCTTCTTGGTTGGAAATTCTCAAAATATCAGCACGGAGTCTGAGGGAGCCACGGGGTGCGGAGGGGCAGCAGTTTGGAGTACTCCATGACTTATTCTCCAGCAACTGGCCTGCAAGGTTTTTTTTTTTTTTTTTTTTTTTTTTTTTTTTTTTTTAAGAAAAAAAAAAAAACCTCACGTGTTACATTGACACCTCCTCCCTCTTTTAAGTCAGCTTCTTTATTACCGCTGGTACTCGGGGTGGCATTTTAATACCCATGTCAAAAAGTTGAAAGCAACTTGCAGGAAGGTTGCTCTCCAAGGATTCCCCCTCTGTTGCTCCCAGCCTGTGAGGCAGAAATGTGCAAAGGGGCTGCCTCCTTCTTCCCCAGTGATGCCAAAGCTCGTGTTACTCACCCTAAAAATGTTCTTAGGAGGATATGTGCACAGTCAGCCTGGGAATTCCCACACACTGTGGCCTCCTCCCTGACCTACTGTTAATGCTGATTTCCATATTTGCAAGGGAACTGACACCTACCAAGCAGACACAGGTAAAGGACAAATTCAGGAAAACAGTTCTTAATATTTTGATATGATAGTCACCTATGACTGTCAAAGGGTTTCACACAGATTAGAAAAATGCAGGCCTGTCATCGGTTGAAAGGAACAAGGCATGAGTAAACAGCCCACGAAAGAAGTAACACAAGTGGCTCATAAATGCAGAAGAGAAGTAATCAAAGGGATGTAAATGGACACAACAAGGCCAGGCCATTCTTCACCTCCCAAATTGGCACAGAAGGCATAAGGATGGGGAAGTGATTCTACCCCCACTCCCCTGTGCCGGAGTCAACTACTTCAGTCTCCAAAATATTTAAAGCCTCCAGAGGGCATCTAAGTTTTGAAAGTACCTTTGAGACAAGGACTTTTTGTTTTATGGAACTAAAGAAAGTTGTGGTCCAATATTTATGAACAAGAACATGTACCATAAACATAGTTATGATGACAGTGAAAAAATTAGCAACAACTTAAATATCTAACACAGAGAGGTAAGTGCATAATGTATGTCCTGTTAATGTGGTGGAATATTATGTAGTTGATAAAGCCTATTTATGAAGAATACTTAAGATAGGACATATAATTTTAGAGTTTTTAAGCAAAATATAAATTTTTAAAAAATGTTATTTATTTATTTGGGAGGTAAAGTTATAGACAGAGAGGGAGAGACAAAGAGAAAGGTCTTCCATCCTCTGGTTCACTCCCCAGATGGCCACAACAGCCAGAGATGAGCTGATCCAAAGCCAGGAGCCAGGTTTCCCATGTGGCTACAGGGGCCCAAGCACTTGAACCAACTTCTGCTGCTTTCCCAGGCCATAAGCAGAGAGCTGGGTCAGGAGAGGAGCAGCTGGAACACGAATCAGAGCCCATATACATAAAAAGGGGGTAAGTGTTCAGAGTGGTTATTTTTGGTAATAGGCATTGAGAGTGATTTTTTTCTCTTCATTAATCTTACTTTCTTTTCTAGAGGCAGTCTAGTGTTATGGTTAGGAGCATTGACCAGGGAACCACACTTACAAAGCCGAACTTCTCACCTTGACTTCTCTTCTTACACAATTATGTGATCATAAGCAGAGAATTTTACCTTGCCATGTCACTTTCCTTATTGTAGTGTGGAAAAAACTGCATCTTCATCCTGGAAGCATTGTGACGATTAATACATGTAAAGAAATTACATGACACTTGGCCTTGGACATAATAAGCATTCAACTGCTGGCAGCTCCTAGCATTACTTAAAATTGTCAGTATTTTCTAAACTTAACAAGGTTTTACTTTAAAAATTAGAATTTTTTTAAAGCATTGACTATGCAAACCTGAGTAGGTCCACACGCAAATGGAAAAGACTCAGGAATCACAGGTGACCTCAAGTTGAATCAAACATCTGGGAAGTACATCCATGTAAAACTAAACAAAATGAAAGACCAGGAAAACAAAAGACAGAAGAAAGGAAAGAAGGAGGAAGGGAGGGAGGAAAGGAGAGAAAAATGAAGGGAGGAAGGGGGTCAGAGAAGGAGGGGCATCACAGGGAGGAGGAGAGAGGGCTACAAGAAGGAAGAGACTCCTGTAAAGATAAATAGGATATTGTCTGGTTGGATATGGTAAGAGTTGCAGTCCCTCTTGGGTCTCCAGGTTTAGTGTGCACAAGGTAGGAAGAAAGAGAGAAGAGGCTCAGGGAAGGGCAACAGAAAAGATGGAAGAGGACGAATTGTTCCTGTTAGAAAAAAGGTTCCAGACTTTTCCATCTCAGAACATAGTTGCTAGCAGCTAAATGACTGTGTTTAACCTTTCATGGACTGAGCCATCATCCTCTATCTCCAGCAAGTACAAAACTCACGGAAGACCCTCCCCCTAGCCCCAATCCAGAACCATGTACCACATTCCCATGCAGTTCACATGCAACACATTCCCACATAGTTCTAATGAGAAGGATCGCCTGGGGAGATGGGAAGCCTATTTTCAAAAAGAGGGTTTGCAGACCCCCTCCCGGAAGGTCTGGGCTTACTTGAACAGGTGGAAGACCTTTTAGGGTACCAGAGCAACTGAGCCAGGAACTGAGATGCTACCTGCAACTCAGGCCCCTGGGTCTGGATTGTCAGAGAGAGATGAATCCATGAGACACAGCCCACAGGACTAGACAATCACCAGACTTTTACAAACCCTTGCCTTGGTATGCTTGCTGGAACCTCTGCTGGTATCTTCTCTGCCCGTTCCATAGTCAGGTTCATCCTGACTGTTCCACCCGGGTGCTCAGGTCCATCCCCTGCCCAAATCCAAGAGGGCTTTGCACTGTCCCTAGGCCACATTTTCTGTGCTCAGCCTTTGCCTGGGCTGTGTCCCACATCCAGCTGTTCCCCCCTGACCCTTGGCCTCTCAGATTCTGCCAATCTCACCAAGCTAGGGTCAACAGTCTCCTCCAGAAGCCCTGTCTGCTTCTGCCAGCCCTTGTTGACTGTTTATCTGTATGGTCCATGGAGTGACCTATGTTTTTCAGTCATTTTCTTCACTTGTCACACTTATGAATGAAGTCTTTAATAATTTCTAATAGTAGGCATTTAATCTAGTGGCTAAGATGTCCAAGTCCCTATGGGAGCACTTGAATGTGGCTTCTGGCTCCAGTTCTTGAATGCAGCTTCCCTGTGCCCTGGGAAACAGCAAATGATGGCTCAAGTTGTTAAGTTCCTGACACCCATGTGGGAGACCTGGATTGAATTCCAGCTACCAGCTTCAGTCCTATCCCAGCCCTGGCCATTGTGGACAGCTAGGGAATAAACTAGCAGATAAGAATGTGCATGTTCTCTCTCTGCCTCTCAAATAAGTAAAAAAAAATTAATAAAAAGAAAAAAAAAACAAAGAATTACTAATACTATAATATTGTCTTATAGTTTGTAAGAGATTTTCACATTTGTTACATCCTTGGCATTTCACTATAATCTCATAAGGGGCTCATGCTGTCGTGTCCATTGAAGAATTTTTAAGAAGTTCTTTTTTGTGCTTGCTTGTGACAAAACTAACCAATAAATGGCAGCATTAAAAGCTTGTGCTACTGGGAACATGAATAGAGGATTTCTCCACAGGAAAACTTCAGACACAGGGATTTAAGACAGGGCTCTCTTTTCCAGCCCCAAGGGAGGGACAAGACATGAGACTTGAAAGAGCAGCTGCACGGTGGGACCGAGACTGTGTCGCCTGCACCCTCAAATGGCAGGCTCATTACCGCAGCTGTTGCTGCCTGTAGTGAGCTGGACAGCTGTTGCCAGCTGGATGGAGCCAGAACAGAGGAGGTGGCGTCCCGCGGTAATGACTGCGTGTGAGGGGGTATGTGCACTGTGTTTTCCCTTCTCGTAGCTCAAAGTGTTCTCAAGATATTATCTGTTCCTTAGAGGAAGACCAGGGTTGGCAAGAACAAGTTAGGAAGCCAGGCAGAAAGAAGGTAAGCATCTTAGATGAGCCGTTCCTGGCGTCCTTAAGAAGGAGAAGGAGTGTTTCGGGGCTGCACGATCTTCTTGATTGTTTGTGACAGCAGTTGTGACAGGCCCTGCCGACGAATGTTCCTGGCAGAGCTGGGTGGCCCCAGCAGTGTCTGTGCCAAGGAAGAGACAATGGGATCAGAAATAAATTCTCCCCTTCCCTCCTCCATCTCCTTTCCTCCTTTCCCTGCAACACAAGCTGTTGCCATCTTTAGGGTCTTAGCATTGTCCTCTGAGGCTATGGGAACTGTAACTGTTTGGCCTGTTTCCTCTTTTCATATTCTTTTCTTTTACTAAAAAGATGTATTTATTTATTGAAATGAAGATTAATAAATAAATAAATAGTTATTTATTGAATGAGAGAGAAAGAGAATTTTTCTCTGCTGGTTCACTCCACAAATGGAAACAATAGCCAGGCCAGGCTGAAGCCAAGATCCAGGAACTCTGTCGTGGGTGACAGGGACCAAAGTGCTTGGGATATCTTCTTCTGCCTTCACAAGCACATTAGCAAGGAGTTGGACCAGAAGTGGAGTAGCCAGGACTCAAACCCACACTCCCGCGTGGGATGCAGGTGTTGCAAGTGACAGCTTAACCTGCTGTACGAAAACAGGAGTCCCTCTATTCACATTCTTATAACCCAGCTTACTTGTCCACAGAGCCTCCTATTCCACTCCCACCCTTCCTTTTCCTCCAGACTGAACTTGGCCTTTTCACTCTCCTTGGAAGACTGGCAGCCAATCCCATTGCTGCGACTTGGCTGGTAGAGGTTCTCTGGCTACGGTGTATAACCCATCTCTACCAATGTCAATTATTCTTTCTTATCCACTGTGACTAGAAGTCTACCTCTTGGCAGCCTCGATTGGACCTGCAGCTAATGTTAGCCTGACAAAACATTTTCCTTCTGTGGCATCCTATCAGCTAGGGACTAAAAGGAAGAGCCACCTGCTTGAGAATATTTCCACACTCTACAATTCATTTTCCTGCCTTAAATTATTCTGTTTTATGTTGGGCTTAATTTTCAAACAAACTTTGATGGAGCGCTTTCCATGCATTTTGATCCGTACTTTATCTCGTAGCTTCATCAACACAGCACCCTAGAAGATGGGCACTGTTCCTACTCAAGTTTCACAGCTGAGGGACCTGTGGCTGAGAGGGGGAAAGTAAGTTGCTCAAGGTCACATGCTAGTGGCCCAAGGTCTTACATGTTTGGCTGTACTACTTTGTACAAACTACCAAAAATCCCTTTCAGGAAACAGGTAAGTATCCTAGTAGATTGGATGTTTCAAGTAAATTGCTGGGCTGCTGTTTGGAAAACAGGGTTGTCCTCTCCAAAGGCTGGGCTCTTGCTCAGGGTCTTCTCTGGAACAATGTGGCCCAAACCAGAGTTTGGTTCTCCTTGGGACCTCTGCAGCTGAAATGTACCATGCTGCTGGTGACAACCAGCTTGGAAAGTTCCAAGTGCCACTCCCCATGTCTCTGTACATCAATTGTTTGACCTCAGAGGACCTAAGGAACAGAGTTTGAACTCAGAGATGTCTTTCCTGGAAAGCTGTGACTATATATATGTGGGCACTGCCTTGTAGGCAATTCATCAACAGAAATGTGAACTGTGTTTTTCTTAATTGTGCTGACTGTGGCTGAGTTACGAGGCAAGCCACTGTGCTCTCCTAGGAAGCCTGCGGCCAGTGTGTGAACTATCTCAATCTGTTTTCAGAAGAAATCTTTGCTGAAGATATTTTGGCTGCAACTGGTTTGAGAGATGGACTGACCACACTGCTCTGTGACCAGATCCTTTGGTGGCCAGCATGGTATTCAGCAGCTCAAGATGACTTGCACAAAGGAGACTGTGATGGTTCAAAGCCATCAAGGCCTTTTGTCTGCACTGTCCTATCCCACGGTGCAGAATGGAGGCTTCTTTGGCTTGACTGCCTTTTTCTGCTACCCATAGTGCTCTGGGCCCCTGAGCTGCTTCTTACCCTGACCCTTCCCAATGACACCTTCTCTGGATGGCTTCCCCCTTCTTTATAAGATGAATTTGTCTGTTGCTCACTCTTATCTCCAAGATACTCTGCCTTAAAACAGCCAAACTAAACCACCAAAGGACACTCTCTAGAAGTCTGCATTTGAATTGGCTCTAACAGATACTCTCTAAGCACCTATTTGGGTCCAGGGACAATGCTATGTCTGAAGACCCAGAGGTAAAACTCATTAATTTAGTCTCAAAGCACCAGTGCCATCCAACATGGCACCCACCAGCCACATAAGGCTATTGAGTATTTGACATATAGTTAGTTGGTCAAAGCTGAGATGTGCTGGAAATATAAAATACACCCTGGATACTAAATGCTGAGTATGGATAAAAATTGTAAAAAGTCTCACTAATAATTTTAATACTGATTACACGTTAAAAGATAACAGTTTGAACTGTTGAGCTAAACCAAATATATTAAAATTTTGCAATTTCTATTTTTTAAATTTTTTTTATTTGACAGGTAGAGCTATAGACAGTGTGAGAGAGAGACAGAGAGAAAGGTCTTCCTTCCATTAGTCCACTCCCCAAGTGGCCACAACGCTGGTGCTGCGCCGATCTGAAGCCAGGAACCAGGTGCTTCCTCCTGATCTCCCATGCAGGTGCAAGGGCCCAAGCACGTGCGCCATCCTCCACTGCCTTCCCAGGCCACAGCAGAGAGCTGGACTGGAAGAGGAGCAATCGGGACTAGAACCTGGTACCCATATGGGATACCGGCACCACAGGCCGAGGATTAACCAAGTGAGCCACGGCGCTGGCCCCACCATTTCTATTTTTTAAAGGTGGCTACTAAGAAAGTAAAGCATTATATTATGGGGCTGGGTTTATACTTCTATGACACAGTGGTGGTAGCTAATGTTATATGAGGAGGGGGTGATGCAAAAAAGCGTAATAAAGTCACTGAAAATGTGCTTCAGGAGGAAAGATAAAGGGGAAACAAACTTTAGTCGATGGGAATCCAGGAAGATTTCCTAGAAGTGCCATCAAGAAGTGCCTGTATCTTCAAGTAGCATTATAGGTGAAAGGCCTGGAAACACCCACAACCAGATCTAGGATGGGGATTTTGACCTTGGCCAGATGGAGGGCTAGAGCAGATTTTGTGGTTCTAAAGTCCTCCTCAGCTTCCAAATCTGGTTGCCCACCAGAGTTACCTGGTATAGATTCCTGGGCTTGTTCTAACCTCAAGAGCCAGAATTCATGGGTTTGAGGACCAGACATCTCCATTTCATGGAATAATTGTCCTTTAGCTCATCTGATCCCAGTCCAGGGCCAAATGGCCATTTTTGACCCTTGAGAAGCCAACCCTAGGGTGCTTTCAGTAATTCACAGCTAGAGGTAGCCATGGTACTTCCTATTTTTGTTCTTGGTCCTTTGGGGAGAAGCAGTGAGTGTGAACCACCTGAAATATAGGACTTGGAAAAAATGGCTCATGTCAAGGGCTCTGGGTGACTCTGTCCAATTTTCCTGAGGGAGTAGCAGAAGGGGAACATGGTAGGCTTATAATCTTCTTCCTCTATTACCATGGAATTGCTAAGCAGTCCTTCCTACATGCACAGTGACATGGTCCTGCCATCCTGCCAGGAGTAGTAGTTCCAGAGAAAGGGAACGAGAGAGAGAGAGAGAGAGAGAGAGAGAAAGAGAGAGAGAGAGGAAGGGAGGAAGGAATTTGCACATGCTAATATCTGATCATTCGGGCCCGCACCACGGCTCACTAGGCTAATCCTTTGCCTGTGGCACCGGCACCCCAGGTTCTAGTCCCGGTCAGGGCGCCAGATTCTGTCCCGGTTGCTCTTCTTCCAGTCCAGCTCTCTGCTGTGGCCCGGAAGTGCAGTGGAGTATGGCCCAAGTTCTTGGGCCCTGCACCCACATGGGAGACCAGAAGTAGCACCTGTCTCCTGGCTTCGGATCAGCATGGTGTGCCGGCCACAGCAGTCATTGGAGGGTGAACCAACGGTAAAAGGAAGACCTTTCTCTCTGTCTCTCTCTCTCACTGTCCACTCTGCCTGTCAAAAAAAAAAAAAAAAAAAAAAAAACCTGATCATAGGGTTTTGTGGTGCAGCAGGTTAAGCCTCCATTTGAGGACAACTGTATACCATCTCAGAGTGCCTGGGTTCAAGCACTCCTTCCATTTCTGATCCAGCTCCTTTCTGAAGCTTACCCGGGGAGGAAGCCAATGACAACTCAAGTACTTGGGTCCCCGCCACCCACGTGGAAGACCTGAATGGAGTTCCTGGCTCCTGGCTTCACCCTGGCCCAGCTCTGGCTGGTGAATTTGTGGATGGAAGAATACTCCATTTCTTTCTGTCACTCTGTCTTAAAATTTTTTTAAAAAAAGAACAATTCTTCATAACCACAGTAAATAAAAAGGAAGGAAATACAATAAGAAAGGGAGAGTGATTTGTTATTCTGACCATGTCCATTGAATGGATGTGTAGCAAAAACACCATTATTTCTCTTTTCTCCTTTTGTTCTTCTCTTTCTCCATGTCTCTCCCTGATCTCCAACAGTGTTTCCCTAAACACATCCCTGAATAAGACCTCAGGGAATGGAGCCCGCTACTATGTTTCTGTGATGGACTTGCCATGGACACCAGGAAGGATGGATGTGAGAGCAACTGGTTTAGAGGTTTACAATCCCCAGAATCACTTACCTGGCACCTGATCCAGTACGTGCTGTCTCAAGGTATTTCACTTTTCAATGCTGGCCACCCTCATTTGTGCTAACTGCTCCCATTCCTGCCTTGAGGATTACTTCGAGCTGTGCATGGAACCTCTCTTACTATGGTAGAAAATCAATCACTTCCTTCACCACACTGACTTTGCTCTTAAAAAGTTCTCACTTCCAGACTGGCTTATTTATTCAGTGTGTGATGCACATTTTCCCAATGCTGTATCTATTATGGACCAGAAACCCCATTACATAGTGCAGCTCCTGTGCGAGGATCTCGCTGTTCACACCCAAGGTCCTTAGTGTGACGGACACCAGGGATGTGCTTCAGGCATGAAACAAAAATTGTATATGTGTCCATGTATGTTTCACTGGTGGGGAGACCTGTAGATACTGTGAGCTATTATTTTTTATTTTATTTATTTTTAGCATTTTACTCTTTACCAGATGCAATGTAGTTCATAGATACAATTCTAAGAATATTGATATTGTAAAAGGCCAAGAGCTACTGGGTGGATGGATAAAAAGGATGCAGGTGTTCTAATAGGAAAAAATATTCTCACTGGCAAACGAGAAAAATGAGGCCAAGAAAGGACATTTGGTGACACTGTCATTAGCAGGTCAACAGTGTGCTCCAGAATGGGTAATACTAAGGTGCAGAAAAGTTTAAGTAGATCCAAGGTGTCCTTTGAGGCAGAACTTGAATGCCCTTAGTAACAGCCTGTTCTCATAATAGTCATGTGTGGGCCTCTCTGGTCTAAAGAGAATGAGGCTGCCGGAAAAGGCCTTGATAGGCACAGGCTGGAGTTGTACCTTGAAGAGCCCTGGGGACCAGGTCAGCACTCGCTGGACAAAAGATTTGCAGCCACTGAACCAGAATTACCGCCCACCCTTGTTGGAATGTTGGGCCCACAGCTGCATGGATGACAGGGATTCACTGAGAAATAAGCTTTCCCATGAGCAGCCCAAGGCCCACAGCCATCGACACTGGGTGTCGAGCAGGGAGTATTTCTGTCTTTCTGTAGCTCTTCCTGTTGGAGGGGAACTTTCCCAGGTGCCTCCTTTGTGAGGTTGGGGGGGGGGGGGTGGGGAACTAGGGAAAGCAAAAGGATGCCTCGGACTCCCCAGCTGACCCCAGCTGAGCACAGTCCAGAGGTTTTTACAGGGAACCAGGGAGGGGGAAGGGAAG
Source organism: Oryctolagus cuniculus (assembly GCF_051225735.1). NCBI lineage: Eukaryota > Metazoa > Chordata > Mammalia > Lagomorpha > Leporidae > Oryctolagus > Oryctolagus cuniculus. The sequence goes on from NC_142868.1 coordinate 189,784,640, forward strand.
GACCATTCCTGATGGGGTGGGGAGAGGAGGTGGGGAAGCTGCGGCTTGAGCTTTGAACCTGATCTCTCAACCTCAACAGGAAGACTCAGCAATGCCTCTCTTATGGCTCCCAATTTGGCACTTCTGAGGCCCCCTCTTTGAGGAGGGGGGTGGATGTTCCAAGGAGGAAGAGAGCTTTCAGAATCCTCTAACTGGTAACAGCCTCAGAACGTTTTAAGAGAGGTCATAGGCAGGGGGATGGGCAGTGTGGGGGGGGAGCCCTTATTTTGCAGGGGAGGCCCTCTTGGTCAAAATATGACAAAGGCTGTTGTGAATGCCAGATGACTTTAGTCTACATGAAGTCCACAAAATGATTGAATTCATCTCTTTGTTGGCTCTTTACACTGCTTGCTCCCAGGTTGATCAGTTGTCCCAGCCAGCACATTGGCCATACTCTTTGTCACACTCCACATGCTGTGGGGAAAGAGCTGTGCTAATGACAGCTCCCTGAGCTCAGGTCCTTGCAGGCCTTTGCATCAGCTCCTTCTCTGAGCCAGGGCTCATGTGGAACACAAGGGCCGTAATTAACTGTACCTCCCTGGGTGCAGAGCAGATTAAATGAGGCAGAGCACCAGGCACATTGACGTTTTCATTGATCTGACTTCTTTCCTTTGTCTTTCACTTAAGCAGAGCCAACCTGTCATATTCGAATAAGCTGACACGGGTCGCATTGCACAGGCCGTTCTCTAACCTCAGGTTTCCTAGAGGGCTCTCAGGATTCGCTCCAGCTGCAAAACCGTAAGGGTCTGAAATTCTGAGCTTGTTTCTGGTAGACTTTCTTGGAGTTGGAGAGACTGTTGGGCAGATCCCATGGGGCTGCAGTGATGGTCCCAGACCAAGATGCACAGCTGTTGGATTGAGCAGCCTGTGTGAAAGACGATAGAAGGAGAGGGAAAAGTCAGAGCCCAAAAAGAGCTGCGAAGGAAGAGACAGCTGCAAGTTTGCCCTCGAGTAAATCAAACGGTGACGTTTATTGGGCTATTTGCAGAATAACACCAGCAAGAAAACTGGAATGCAGATTACCTTTTCCGAGAAGGATCTTAACTCAGTAGCCCACAATAACCAGCCTTGTCTACTGGAGTCAGCTTGGCTTAATGAAAAGGTCATAGTTTGGAGGCACACAGACCTGGGCTTCAGTTCTGCGCCCCTCCCCCTACTTCTTAGTGGTGATTTGGGGCAAGCCTTTCTGAGCCTCAGATTCCTTCTCACTTCAAAAATGATAAATAAATATGAACATTTTAGGGTGACTGCAGGGTCAGGACATAAAAGCACTTGCTCTATGGTTGGTTCTGGTTAACAGAAGCTATCTTGCCACAAGCATGTCACATGAGGGCATCCATCCCAGAGGCCTCTTGACCTGGACCATCATTTCTGAAGTCTGTACCTGGAGCAGGATAAGGGACTACAGGGGTGGGGGAGGAGCAGGCAGCAGGGCTGGGGTGGGTGGGTGAAGAGGAGACAGGAGATCAAAAGGTCAATAAATATCTGTCAAACTTTAAAATGCAAATCCCTGCCTGTGGCCCAGTTGAGACCAAATCTTTCTTTATCACCCTTCTGGGAAGAGGTTAAGAGAGAGAGAAATGTTAATTACAGTCTTTTCCCTTTCTGGAGTATTTTTGTTGGGTGTGGTGTGGTTTGTGGACAAACGTGGGTATGTGATGTTTCATTCAATCCTGACCTGGAAACATAGGTAGAAAATCAAGCAATTAACTACACATGGTTTTCTTGGTGATTGGACTATGAATTCCTCAAGGAAGAGACCGTCAGACCCTCACTGTAGCCCAGGTGTTTTTGCATGACTCTTGGCATAGAATTCCTCTTGGCTGGCTGGCTGGCTGTTAATTGTGAGCATAGTCATCTTCACTAGCTCATGACTTGGTTCTACGAGCACTGCTTTGCTCTACATTTCACTAGGAGGCCCTCTGGGAAATGCATGGATGGTCTGGATCATCTCTGCCATTGGCCAGGCTCTGTACAGCACCATGACCCAGGCATACTCAATGCTACAGGGCAACTTTCCTTACTACTTGCCCTAAGAAGTTGCTGCTGTGTTGTGAGTCCAGATTTCTTTCTGGAGAAAGTGTGGAACTCCAGGGAAATCCCATAGAGGAGACCTTTAGGAGTAAGAGGGCTAGTAAGTGCCTGACAGTCACTGTGTGCCAGGTCTTGGCTCAGCTGCCCCCCACCATGACAACTAGAGGCCAGAAACAAGGAAACTCACTGCCTTGCTTTCCCATTCTTCCTTCCCTCTTTTCTTGCTGGCCTTGTTTTCAACTACACTTGCATATAACAGGGGAGTGAATTTTTTCAAGATAGAAGAATCTAACAAATGTCCCAGGCCTGGCGTACTCTAATCACCATCATTTATTAGACCCTTTCCTGCACAAATGCACCTGGCTCTCTAAGTCTTATCTGATAAACTGATAGTTTTTCCCTCCCCCTCTCTAAATGGCACGAATCGTTCCAGGCTCCTGTCAAGTCCCTCATCTTCAGGAGGCCTCTGCAGACTACTTGTGTCCTCACTGACCCCTCTTCTGCAGTCTGATGCTCTCTGATACCATGCTCTTCACCCAGCACTTATTGTATCTGTTGACTCAAGAAGAAATGTTAGGGGCTGGCACTGTGACGTAGTGGGTAAAGCCACCGCCTGAGGTGCCAGAATTCCATATGGACGCTGGTTCAAGTCCTGGCTGCTCCACTTCTGATCCAGCTCTCTGCTATGGCCTGGGAAAGCAGTCGAAGATGGTCCAAGTCCTTGGGCCCCTGCACCCACATGGGAGACCTGGAAGAAGCTCCTGGCTCCTGGCTTCGGTTTGACACAACTCCAGCCATTGTGGCCAACTGGGGAGTGAACCAGTGGATAGAAGACCTCTCTCCCTCTGCCTCTCCTTCTCTCTGGTGTAATTCTGACTTTCAAATAAGTAAATAATTTAAAAAAAAGAAATGTTTATGCCAACTAAGTAATACATGTTTTGAAGGGAGAAGACTGTATGCTATTCCTACATAACCCACACACTCCCATATACTATGCCTCACTCGGGACTGAATTCATCATAAAAAATCGACAAAAATTACAGCAAGCTGCTGGGGTTCAAAGCATGGATTTTGGTTTCAGACACTTTTGGGTTCAAAGAATAACTTCATCCTTCTGTTCATTCAACATGTATACACTAAGTGCAAGCTACAATGTTAGGCACTGTTCACACCCTGGGAATATGACAAAGAACAGGAAGTTTATTTTTTCTAATGATAGGAGACAAATAAAACATAATCATTTCTGAAGAAAATAACACAGAGTAAGAGGCATGAGGGTTAGAGGGGGAGGTGGCTCTTCACCTACAAAGTACTAGCTGAAAAATTTAGACTGGTCTGGTGATACATTCTTTACTAGCCAATGAGCTGTAGGATGCCTATGAAGAGGGAGTAGCAAGTACAAGAGCCAGAATGTGGCATAAGGTTGGTATCTTTCAAACAAACAAACTAAAAAAGGAAACAAACTCCTGGGGAGATGCAGTAGATGAGGTGAGTGAGACAGGAGTCTCCACAGTACATCACAGACTCCTTCAAGGATATTAGAAAGATGTGGGCTCATTGTATCAAAGGGGTACCTGCTTCATCATGTTCATAGCAGCACTGTGCACAAAAACCAAAACACGGAATCAAGCAAGGTGTCCATCATCACATAGATGGACAAAGAAAATATGATGCATATACACAGTGGGATGCTATTCAGCTATAAAAAAGAGAATGAAATCTTGTCATTTTCTGTAAAATGGATGGACTTGGGGAACATCATGTGTTGAGTGGAATAAGCCTGACCCAGAAAGAGAACACGTTCTCCTTTGTATGTGAGCTAAATTAAAAAAAAAAAAAAAACAATCTGAACACAGAATGTTGATTACTAGAAGCTAGGAGGGGTGGGAGAGGTGCAGGGAGTTTGGATAAAAAAATAGGGGAAGCCGGGTGTGGTGCAGTTAATTGTGACAAATAGAAGCTGTAGGGTGAGGGGCATAGGAACATTATGTGTATTACTACCTCACAATGTTTATTTTGTAAATTTAACACTATTCTGAAATGAAATGTTGAAAAACAAACAGGAGTTTATACTGTGTGTGGTAGGAAGCTTCGGGAAGCTCTTCCATTTTCTGTAGGTTTATCTGGCTGGACTGTGAGCTGAGGAAGGGCAGGAGCACTTCGAGGTAGGAGGATCGATGAGGAGCTTGTTGCAGTAGGTTGCTGCAGGAGAAGATGGTACTCGCCCTCTGGAGACGGCAGTACAACTTGGAGGAGCTCTGAATACTAACCGGGACCTCAGGCTTGTTGCTTTACTTCCTGGGGGCTTGCTTTAAAGATGACTAAACAATGTATTGAACACAATTAGCACAGGCCCTGGCTCACTGTAGGCACTGAGCAAGAGTAAAGAAATGGACACTTAAAAAAGAGCAATGCTGGCCGGCGCTGCAGCTCACTAGGCTAATTATCCGTCTGCGGCACCAGCACCCTGGGTTCTAGTCCTGGTCGGGGTGCCAGATTCTGTCCCGGTTGCTCCTCTTCCAGTCAGCTCTCTGCTGTGGCCCGGGAGTGCAGTGGAGGATGGCCCAAGTCCTTGGGTCTTGCACCTGCGTGGGAGACCAGGAGGAGGCACCAGGCTCCTGATCAGCGCAGCACGCAGGCCACAGCATGCTGGCCGTAGCGGCCATTTAGGGGGTCAACCAATGGAAGGAAGACCAGATTTCTCTCTTTCTCTCTCCCTTACTGTCCACTCTGCCTGTCAAAAAAAAAAAAAAAAAAAAAAAAAAAAAAAAAAAAAAAGAGAGAGAGAGAGAGAGCGATGCTGGGCAGGCATTTTGCATAGAGTGAAGCTGCTGCCCATATCCAGTACTGAAGTGTGCATTTGAGTCCATCTGCTCTGCCCCCAATCCAGCTTCCTGATAACACACCTGGGAAGCAGCAGGTGATAGCCCAGGTTCTGGTTTCCTGCAACCCACTGGGAGACCTGGATGGAGTTCCAGTATCTTGGCTTTGGCTGTGCCCAGCCCCTGCTGTTGCAGGCTTTTGGGGAGTGAACCAGCAAATGGAAAATATGTCTCCCTCTCCCTTCTAAACAAACAAAAAGATATGCTCTTGACCAGTGCTTTACCAAGAACTTGCAGATGGCCTCATACTGAGGACTATCTGTCCCTGGTGGCTAGAGCTTTGAAGGAAGCAGACAAAATTTCTGGACATTTAGAACCCTGTCTCATCTTACCCCTTCCTCATGTACCCAACCCCCAAGTGTTGGCTGTGGTAGTTAATTTTAATTCTGAGAATTGGAATGAAGTTTGTGATTTTCTGAAAGGTGAAAGATCGGTTTTCTGAGATTCTGACCCAGAATCTAACAGAAGGTTCCCTCCCTACCAACTTACAGTGGCTTTTCTTACTTTTTTTTTTTTTTTTTTTTTTTGGCTTTCTGGTGGTGTGAAAGTGATATACCATCATCAGAAACTGTGCTTTCAATTTTGACATTTCTTGACTTAGGGATTGAAACACAAAAATTGTCTAGCAACTCTGGGCCACAGTAGCCAGTCACAGCTCCCATTAGGCCACAAGACAAAGGACATCTGCAGTGAGTTTTCTTTAAATCGGGTCACCTGAGGTCATTATGTTTCTCTAATGGTTGATTTCCTTATAGTGCTATGGATCTGGAGTAAAGGGGAGCACCTAGAGGGCAGAATTTTTGCCAAAGAGGCAGGAAGGAGTGGGGAGCGAGAGCAAGCTTTGAGGTTAGACGACCTATGGGTTCTAACCCTGGCTCTACTGTTGACTAGATGCTGTTCTTAGTTCCATTTAGTTCCTTAACTTCTCTTAGCCTACTTAGTAGGGTATAATAGTGCTTGCCTTTCAATTTAAGGAAACTGGTGAAGTACATGGCACATCACATTCTGTCATTTGTATTCTCCCAACACGCACTAATGTTTTGCACAAGACTTCGGAACTGTGTGATCCCACTTGTACTCACTGATGCCCAATTGTTTCTTTTTTCCTCATATGTAAACTAGAGATAATTTCTGTCTCAAAAAATTATAGATTATAATGACATAATTTAAAATTTATTTTTTTTAAAGATCTATTGTTTATTTGAAAGAGGGGGTAGAAAACAGAGGGGGAGTTTTCCACCTGCTGATTCACTCTCCAATGGTCACAGCAGCCTGGGCTGATCCAGACCAGGTTTCCCACATTGGTGCAGGCGCCCAAGCACTCAGGCCATCTTCCACTGCTTTCCCAGGTGAATTAGTAGTGAGTTGCATTGGAAGTGGAGTAGTCAGGACTCAAGTAGGCACTCTGATATGGGATGCCAGCATCACAAGAAATCGTTTAACCCAAAATGCCACAATGTCAGCCCCAATAAGATACCTTTTAAAGGTATCATTTATGGTTATGAACCACAGTGGACATGGCAAGTAATAAGTAGGATGTAGGAGACCTGATTGTATGAGTTCTTTGACATCTCTAATTGTACCATCCAAGCTGTGAAGTCATGGGACTTTCATAGGACCTGGGTTAGAGACATTTGTGTTGGGAAAAATAAACCTGTAAAATAAGCCACCTACCACCCACAGTCAGCATTTTCAACTTAACAAAGAGGTAAATGGTTTAGCAATAATAATTACATTATGGCAGTTATCACAATCAGTATTGCTTACCAACAAAAAGGAAAAGGACTCCTAGTGTATTTCACATGGGTATTTCATAAATTGTTCATTCTCATTTTCATATTCAAAGCATTTTTAAGGGTAGTCCTTTCAGACTTTACTCAGTTGAAAGACATGTATATGCCAAATGGTACATGAAATTATGATGATGATTGGGGCCCGGCGCTGTGGCGCAGTGGGTTAAAACCAAGGCCCGCAGTGCCAGCATCCCATATGGGCGCCGGTTCGAATCCCGGCTGCTCCACTTCCGATACAGCTCCCTTCTATGGCCTGGGAAAGCAGCGAACAGCCCAGGTCCTTGGGCCCCTGCACCCATGTGGGAGACCCAGAGGAAGCTCCTGGGTTTGGCTTGGCCCAGCCCTGGGTCGTTCTGGCCATTTGGGGAGTGAACCAGAAATGGAATTCCTATCTCTCTCTGTCTCTCCCCTCCTGTCACCTTGCCTTTCAAATAAAAAAAAAAAGAAATTATGATGATGAACACAGGCAGGCATTGTGATACAGTGGGTCAAGCTGCTACATTCCATAGTACAGTGCCAGCTCAAATAAGTCACAGATCTTCCACTTCTGATCCAGCTTCCAGCTAATATACTGGGAGGTAGTGGGTTATGGCCCAGTGCTTGGCAGTGGGAGACTCAGATGGAGTTCCTGGTTCCTGTGTCTCCCCCTGCCCCTGCCTTTCAAATAAATAAGTAAAACTTTTCAAAGAGAGAATTGCATCATTAGGTTTTTGATCCAAGATCTACTCTAAATATGCATGCAGTGTTTGCCTTTATTGGTCTTGGCAGAGAATAATGTTGAGGAAGCCCTGACACTTAAATCCCTATTTATCAAGTTCTACTTTGGTGCTTACAAAAATAATTATCCCAAACATTGATAAAATATGCAAAAGTCATTCTAACCACAGAAGGATCAATCTACTTTGCTGATGAACTTCCCTTCCATTGCCCAACATGCATTTTATTGAATTTATCTGGTCTGGGGCTAAATCCATCCTGGCAATCATGAGAAAAGATGCCGTTTCTCAGGACTATCACTGGGCCATGCGTTAGGTGCTGATCTGCAGCATGTCCGCTTAAAGGCAATGTAGCAAGTCCTTGAAAGAGGCTCATGCAAGCTGTTAAGTGGGCCTGATGAAAGCGTTTCCTGGTGAAGGAGGCGATAAACGTTGCTGTGTTAATCTGCAGATGAAAGAGGGGCTACCTTCAGTAATATGATTTGAGCTGTTTTATCCTACATGCTACCTGCACAACAGGAACAGTTGCTTTAGCCCCTGCACCTCCAGGAAGCAAGCATCGCACCAGGCCATCTTAAAATGGCTAAAGGCGACTAGTGATCACGCTGACAGAGGGAACCATCCAGTTGAATTTGGTCTTTCTTGATGAATAATGGAAGAATCAAGCCCCTGGGTTCGCCGGGTCAGTCAGCACCTACTCACAGAATGCTTTGGGTGCCAGCTCCTCTGCTAGGTGCTGCAGATTTGGAAATACAAATTGTTCTGCCCTTAGGATGCTCACAGGCTGATGTGGGCGATAATAATGCACCATGTATTTAGGAGCCCATAAGGAATAATAGGAATCCAAGGAAGTGATGTCTGCCTTTAAGGACTCCATATTTATACTGTCTTGGAAGAGTAAATGAGTTGGCGGAACAGGAAAGCATTTATGTCAAATCCTTGGCAGGGCTCTGAGGGATACAAAAATAAGTAATGTTTGATTCCTATGCTCAGAGATCTCGTCCTATGGGGATATAGATATGTTCTTAAAAAGGGACTATCCCTTCTACATAGGACACTCCACTAAACCGTGTTGCATGAGTGAATGAAATGTGATGTCATCACAGGAATGTGCAATGTCTTTAGGGACACAAATAGAACAACTAAATCTGCTTGGAATTAGAGAGGTCCTGACATTTGAGCTGGTCCTTGGCAGATGAAGGAATGTGTCTGGCTAATACGGGAGGAACAGGCATTGCAGGCAGAGACAATAATTCACAAGTAGTCATAGATGTGAATGCCTGAAGCTGAAGCCGGCTGCCTCAAGCTTGTGTAGTTCCTATACCATATTTTGCAGAGTATAACCACTGTGCATTGGTGGGGAGCTAGTGAGGGTTGGAGGAGGACTTCATGCATCTAGAAGTTAATGTGCCAAGCACTGCTCTGATACTCTGTGAAGAGAAAAAAGGCTAAGTACCTGCCTTCAATAAGTTTGCATTGTAGTTTTGGAAACAGATCATTTAAAAAATGTCAGGTACTGATAAGTGCAAAGAAAAATATGGCAGGATCAGGGGATAGGGAGTAATGGGGAATTCTTTTTGATGAAAAGGTCAAGAAAGATTCTTGTGGTACTACTTGAATTATTAACTGTGTGAAGAGTGGATACATAAATACACGGAATTGCCTTCACTAATGAAACATATCTGAGTTCTAATCTCAGCTTTAGCCTTTTCCAGCTGGATGGCCTGAAGAAGTTATTTTAAGCTCATGAAGTTACCAGCTGGCTCTTATATACAGATAAGTCTAAAAGCTTTGCACAAAAGAGGTGTTCAGTAAATACATTAGGTGACTGGATTAATACTATACATGGGTGCTTCAAAAATTCATGGAAAATGAAAGTAAAACATTAAGTTTTAGTGTAATTTTAACATCTATGCAAACAGGAGGCCTTCAAAGATCTCATGAAAAAATAATTATGAAAACTATACACGAATTTCAAGATTTGGCACACTAAAACTTACCTTTCAATTCCATTTCCATAAACTTTTATTAGTTGACTTCAGTGAGCACATTAGTCTTTTTCTAGTATTGTATCAGCTCAAATATCACATCTTTTAGAATCCCCTTTGTGACATTAAGCTAGAGCCTCCTTTTTCTGAAAACATCTCTTCCCACCTTCACACTGCCCCCTAGTAGTGTTGCAGTGTTCACCTTTTTACCCAAAGGGCTGCTTGGCTGTTCCAGCTTGAAACGAAATCTGAGTCCTCCTTCTAAATGGTGGTAACTAACATGATTGCCATTTACCAAATGTCTATAATGTACATTGGTGGCAGAAACTTAATAGATATTAAGACAACCTTATAGACATCATTCACTGCTACACCTCCAAGGCCCAGCACAATGCCTGTACTATAATAGATGTTACATAATTATTTGAATGCATGAGTCTCAGAAAAATGACAAGGTCAGAGAAATTCTGTAACAGAAAAGAATTGAAATTAGGCATATCCAACAAGGTTTGAGCCATATTACACAAGAGGAAAAAGATCTCTTCATTGCAAAATCTGAAATAAAAACCCCCAAGGAACTAAGCTATCTTACAAAAGCTAGAATATAAAGAACAGAACAGGGCCTTAACATGGAGACAAGAGGGGGAAAACAATTCCAGGATCCAGGAAGAGGTAGATCTTTCGTAAAGAAATTTGGAGAAATTTTCTTAGCAAGACAGTGAAGTGGTGAGCAAATACATAAACAGCTACACATGATAAAAGTCTACCAGCAATATCATGACCAGATTAGCAAAGAACAAGAAATCAGAATGCTTGAAACAGAACTGGGATAACCTGGTCATTGAGAATTCTGGAGTTTGAACAATGTAAAAGTTGGTATCAGAATCCATGTTTATGCCTATATTACGTATGCAGCAAAATGAGTCTAGATCAGGTCCTACTAATTTTGTTTTCACCTCATAAAATCAAGAACATTTTGTGCAACAGTTAAGATGCTTCTTGGGATACCTGTATCCCATATTCAACTGCCTGGGTTCAAGACCTTGCTGTTCTCCTGAATTCAGCTTCCTGATTGTGTACCCTTGCAGGCAGCAGGTGATGGTTCAAGCATGCAGTTCCTGCCATCCATGTGCCAGACCTGGGGCTCTGGGCTCCTAACTTTGGCCTTTCCCAATGTGGCTGATGAGGATATATGGAGAAAAAACCAGCAGATGGAAGATCTCTGTCTCTGTTTCTCTGCCTTTCTAGTAAAATGAAAATTAAGTGAACATAAAATTTTAAGACTCTTAAAAAGAATACCTCTGGATATTCTTGCAAGCATTTACTGTACTGGACTGGATGGTCCCAAACTATCATACACCAGAGTGAATTAATTCAAGATAAGCTGATTCCTGAAGAAACTTTTTTTTTTCAAATCTATTTTTTTATTTATTTGAGAGCCAAAGTTACAGACAGAGGGAGAGGGCTTCCACCTGCTGGTTCACTCCACAAACGGTCGCAATAGTGAACTGGACTAATCTGAAACCAGAGGCCAGAAGCTTCTTCCTGGTCTCCCACATGGGTACAGGGACCCAAGCACTTGGACCATCCTCTGCTGCTTTCCCAGGCCATTTGTAGCAAGTTGCATTGGAAGTGCAGCAGCCGGGACTTAAACCAGTGCCCATACGGGATGCCCAGGCTGCAGGCAGAGGCTTAACTTACTACACCACATTGGCCCAAGGAATTGTTTAAAAGGCATTTTTCTTTCTGAATATTTGAAAGATGGCCATATAGTCTTTTTAGGTGTTGAAGAGGATAAGTTTATATAGAATTGAACTGAGCATTAATACATTATATTTACCCTTTTTAGCCAGCTGGGTTCTTTTTAGCTATTATGAGTAATGCTGGTATGAACATGTACGCACAGGTTTTCATATGGACATGTTTTAATTTCTCTTGGGTATGTTATTTTGGGGGTAGAATTGCTGAATCATATAGTATTTCTATGTTTAACTATTCAAGGACTCATCAAACTTTTGCCAAAGTGGCTGTCCATTTTATGTTTCTACCAGCAGGTTAAGGAAGGTTCCAATTTCTCCACATCTTTGTTAATGCTTAGTCTCTGATTCTAGTTACCCTATTGGGCATGAAATGGTATTCTGTGGGGTTTCATTTCATTTTCTGGATAACTAATGATGTCCAGTATTTTTTTCATGTGCTAATGGTTATTTGTACATCCTTTTTTTTTTTTTTTTTTTTTGACAGAGTGGACAGTGAGAGAGACAAGAGAGAAAGGTCTTCTTTTTTCTGTTGGTTCACCCCCTTTAGAGAAACATCTATTCAAATATTTTGCCCATTCTTGTCTTTATTGAACTGTAAGATCTTTATACACACCACTCTAGATACAACTTTACACATTTATGATGTACAAATATTTCCTCCCATTTTATGAGTTGCCGCTTCACTCTTCTGATGATATTCTTTGAAACACACATTTTTCGTTTTGTGTAAGTCTATTTTATCGACTTTTTTTAGTTGTTGCTTATACAACAACCCAAAAGTCCCAAAGGTTTGTCTATGTTTTCTTCTAAGAGTTTTTTAGCTTTAGCTCCTACTTTGAGGTCTTTGGACTATCCTGAATTCGTTATTTTTTCAGTGTTAGTGCTCAAACTGTTTTTTCATGAGGACACAAAACAGTCCCAGCAGCATTTGTTGGATGATTCTTATGTCTCTATTGAATTTTCTTGGTACTCTGGTTGAAAATCAACTGACTATAAATCTGAATGCATATTTCTGGACTCTTGCTTTTATATAATTGATCTATTTTTGACCTTTATGCTAGTACAACACATTGCAATAAGGGTTTCTCCTCCATTTTTTCCCCCTCAAGATTGTCTTGGTTATTCAGTGTCCCTTAAGTTTCCACATAAACATTAGAATAGGCTTGTCAGTTCCTGCCCAGAAACAAGCTGGAACTGATGGAGATTATAGTCAATCTGTACATCAGTTCAGGAAGAACCGCTGTCTTAAGTCTTCTGATCCTTGAATGTGTCTTTCCAATTATTTGTTTTATTTTATTTTATTTTATTTTTTTTTTGACAGGCAGAGTGGACAGTGAGAGAGAGAGAGACAGAGAGAGAAAGGTCTTCCTTTTGCCGCTGGTTCACCCTCCAATGGCCGCCGCTGCAGCCGGCGCACCGCGCTGATCCTGGCAGGAGCCAGGAGCCAGGTGCTTTTCCTGGTCTCCCATGGGGTGCAGGGCCCAAGCACCTGGGCCATCCTCCACTGCACTCCCTGGCCATAGCAGAGAGCTGGCCTGGAAGAGGGGCAACCGGGACAGAATCCGGCGCCCCAACCGGGACTAGAACCCGGTGTGCCGGCGCCGCAAGGTGGAGGATTAGCCTATTGAGCCACGGCGCCGGCTCAATTATTTGTTTTAATTTCAATGTTTCTTATTTTAAAAGTATTCATTTTCTACTTTTTGTTGTTTATCCCCAAATATTTTATTCATGTTGATACTGTTGTAAATGGGATTTTCTTAATTTTGCATTCACTGTGAGTATATAGAAATACAATTGATTTTTGTACACTATTATTATACCCTGTAACCTTGCTGAACTCATTTATCAGCTTTAATATTATAGTGGATGCCTTCAGATCTTTATATGAGATACTGCTATCTGTGAACAGACAGTTTCTCTGTTTTGTTTCAAGTTTGAGTACCTCTCTAGAGGTACAAAACTTATTTTGAATGCAAGACTTAATATTTGGTGGTATTAAAGTCAATATTGCATAGATTCATTTTTAACACAAAAGTGACAGAAAAATAGACAAACTAAACAATTAGGAGGCAAGGAAACTATTAACTAGCTGTGTGATCCTGAGCCGTTTATACACTGTTTTCCAAATCTTCTTCCATTATCTATTCCTGTGAACGAGGGGTATGTAAGCAGCAACTTTTCTTAGTTTATCCAGCCATTACAACTGTGATTTTGATTACATGTACTGACACCATCTCTCCTTTTCCAGTTTTGCACATCAGGAAGGAGAATAAAATCACCCAATATGAAAGAGTACAAAGTATCTGCACATCTGGAAAAAACCTAACTCCCAGGAAAGGTACACTAGAAGACACTGTAAGACAATTAAAGAGTTACCCTCTTGGGAACAAATCAAAATATAAATAAGTGCTTTGGAGGCTTGTGGAGGAGAAAGTAAAAATGAGCAAATGGATGAAACATTTACTCTGTCAAGGACTACATCTAACATTTTAAAGCCATGTAACTTAACAATAATTATATTAGAAATGGCAAAAATATATTTAAAAAATATACATTATCTGAAGCCTTCACCAGAGGATCATCTTTTAAAAGCAACGTCTCAGGTAACATTTAAAAATTATAATTTTGATTAAAATGGCAAAAGTGTTTCATCACATATGGAGCACCATTAAATTTTTCTACCTAATATTAATAGGACACCTTCCCTCTGTTAATGCTCACAGTATTCAAATATGTTATACTTTAGTATTTCAAATTTCAAGTGTCCTTAAACCTGAGTTTTAATCTCTGGGATAAAGGAAGTGGACTATCCAAACAAATACCAGGGTGGTAGTCTACTTTCTGATGACATTGGGGAAAATTCAGAGACTTTTTTGTTAGATCAGGGAAACAATTCTCTTCATTTCCAGCTGTTTCATAAGGTTCAATATATTTTTCAGTTTCTTTAATCAGTAGTTTAGGATTATTCAAGTTGTTGTGGTCATTTTCTTTGAATCGGGCTGGGTGATTATTCTGAAAACCATGCTTTATTTTTTGAGTTGAATACCTGGCTTCCTCAAACGCTGGGGTACTTTCTTCATCAGATGACTGTCTGTCAAGGCAAACACTTTTCTTCATTATAATTTTTTTGGAGGCTTCTGTATCAACTTTTCTACTGTGATGTAAAGCTGTATTTGGTGGTCTAGCTCTAAACACTGTTGTGTTATTGCCAGGAAACGGTACAGAAGTAGTTATTTTATAGTTTTCTTGAAGCAGTTGGCCTTTTACAACTTCAGTGTTCCTGGATTCATTTTGCAAATTAATTCCTGGAAGATCTTTAGAAAGATGTGATGGACAGTCAGTGCTATTAGCAATACAAGATTCTTTTACCCTAATTAGGGACAAAGTTTTCAAGTCAACATCTCTATGTACATTTTCCTGAGGATACGATGATTTTATCTGCAGTCGTTCCCTTAAAGGTAAATCTTGAAGACATAAATCAGAAACCCTGGAAAGTAGATGCTCTTCAGGATTAATCTTTTGGAGATCCCAATCCAACACTTTATTTATGTTTGAGGTGCACTGTTCTGATTCACATAATTGTTCTGGGATATTTTCAAAGGAATCAGCAATGGCTGAGAGCTCTGATTTAAGTTCTGATTTTATACCACAAGAGAAAGTGTTCCTTTGAATAGCTGGGGAATTACTGAAAGAAGTGCCTTCCCAGTCAATGGTGCTCAAGTGTAGATCAGCAATCTCTGATCTACTACAGGGTGAAGAACTGGGTTGACCAGCTTCTGAAGTTGGATACTTACTGACAGCTTTAATTTGTTGGATAGTCAAAGGTCTTGGAGAAGACAGGAAATGTTCCTGGGTATTCAGATGGGAATCATCTTCAGGTAAATGGAAGTCATTCAATGAGGCGGGGATAGTTTCTTGTGGTAATGTAGGATTGGGAGAAATTTCTAAATTTAACTTGGAATTCTGCTTAGGAAAGATTTCACACGTGGATTTTAAAGTCATTTCTGATTGAAGATTCACTGCATCATCTGAGTCTGGTAAATTTTCTTTAGGCTTAATTTTCAAACCTAGAAAAAAAATATAATTAACATCTACTTTCTTTTCCTTAACTTGGGTTAAAAAATAAACTAGAGTTAAGATCAGAAATATTCTATATGAGCAGTTTTTGCCTTTTGGGGGCTCAGTAGATTTCTGGAACTATTACAAAATATTACCCTCTGGGAACAGTTATAAAAAACAAAGTTCTTTTCCTCACCAAATTCTGAGAAGTAAAGATAATGTAGTTATAACCCCAAATATGTTACATACAGCAGTTGCCCAATAACTGGTGAGTATAATTATTCTAACACTTGGCAATGTTCGTAGACATAGGATGGCTTATTTCTGACTTTTCAGCTTTAAAAGGAAGTAGGTGAAGACCAAGAAGCAAGAGTACAATACAAACTACTGCCTGTAGAGAACTTTTAGGAAAATTTTGGAAAGACAGATCCAAATGAAACACAAATGACATTTGTGTGATGTATAAATAGCTATCAAACCTGATGCTTACCCTTTTGTTTCTTCCCTTTAATTTCTAACTTTTGTAGTTGGTAAACAGCAACAATCTCAGGATACGCTGCTTCAAACAATGATTCTTCTTCAATTGTTGATAGAACCAACTGTCCATTTTGTTTGTCTTCTGTAACATAATGTTCTACAAGATTAAAAACACAGCAAATCAGACTAAATCACAGATTGGAACAATTCAAAGTTTCCAGGTAACTAAGTTTACCATGGAAATTAAGTTACAAATGCAAATTTTGCTGTATAACACATCTACTCTAATAATCTAGTGATACTACTCCAGAATTTTTCTTTTTTAGAAGATTTATTTTATTACTTATTTGAAAGTCAGGGTTAGAGAGAGAGAGAGGAAAAGACAGAGAGAACAAGAGATCTTCTACCCACTGGTTCACTCCCCAGATGGCCACCAGTGGCCAAGGCTGGGCCAGGCTGAAGCCAGGAGCCAAGAGCTTCATCCAGGTCTCCCATATGAGTGGCAGGGGGGCAAGTACTTGGGCCATTGCTTTTCCCAGGTTACTAGTAGGGAGCTGGATTGGAAGTGGAGCAGCTGGGACAAGAACCAGTGCCCATATGAGATGCTGGCATCACAGGCAGTGGCCTTACCTGCTATGCCACAGTACTGGCCCCAAAATTTCTTTTGCCTGGCAAGAGCTGGAAGGAGAGCCTTTTAAACTCTCTTGCTTCAGAGATGGTAGTAGCATTTTAGAGAACAGAAAATTTTGTTGAGATGAGGTTTTAATTTAGTAAGTGGTAAAATTATAGGTAAAGAATGGAATAGACAGTTTCCTGAAATTTAACATCTGCTTTCTTTAATGATGGATTCTGAAAACAATGGAAGTAAAAGGATCACAAAAATATTGTTATTTTCAGAGGTTAACCTCACGCGATTTCTTGAGCATATGACCATTCTTACTTGACTCACAAGAAGCTAATATATGGAAATGAGAATGTCTATGTTAATTTACATATATACATAGCAGACTAGATTCTTAAGTTAGAAGCAGAAACAAAGGAAACAGGTGATATTAACATGTTTTTTAGTTACTAACTTGGAATACATTTTCTCCCTTAAAGGTTAGCTCTAAAAGGATGAGTGAAAGTGAGTACCGGATCTACTTCTAGACAGGGGAGAGGCGCTACTAAACTGGGTTAATATAATTTTCTTTCCTAAGGATACGGTAGCTGGTGGAATTGTTCCTAAACAGTCTATAAAATTCTCTGCCTTCTATCTTCCTATGATTGCTTAGAATAGTTATCTGTTTTTTTTTTCTTTAAGATTTATTTTATTTTAAAGGCAGCGTTACAGAGAAACAGGGAGCACACAGAGAAAGATCTTCCTTTCACTTGTACATTCCCCAAATAGCTGCAAAGGCTAGGGCTGGGCCAGACCAAAGCCAGGAGCCAGGAGCTTCTTCTGGTTCTCCCACATGGGTACTGGGGCCCAAGCACTTGGATCATCTTTTGCTGCTTTCCCAGGCACTTTAGCAGAGAACTGGATCAAAAGTGGAGTAGCCAGGACTTGAACCAGCACCCATATGGGATGCTGGCATCACAGGCAGCCTCTTTACCTGCTACTCCACAATGCTGGCCCCTAATTCTTTATAATTTTACTCATCAATTACCTACAACTTAAGCTTTCATGGAATAAATATATTCTCTCGATCATCCAAATATAATCACACAGTCTAATTTCAAATCCAAACAGAAATAAACTTAGGATCATTTTCCATTTTAAGTTGTCTATGCTTTACTTGCTTCTAGATTGGGTCCTAACCTAGAGCTCACATAATCCTTGTTTGGAGCAGAAATTAAGAGTAATCTGACCATTGTGAATCTCCATGAAAATTAAACAGAGCAAAGAGGAGAGGAAGAAAATCCCAGGTGCTCTTTAGCACCCTCACTTTACAGCCAGCTCTGTAAGTACATGAAATTCATAACCAAACCACTGTGAAAGCATTTTGAGATACAGAAATAAAAACAATTTCAGTATTATTTTAAGCATCACAAAACAAATTTTAGGACATGAAAATAAAACGAATTGAAGTTCATGTTAATATTCGTCAAAAGATATTTAAAATAAACAGGTAACTATGAAATTAATCCATAGTGCATATGTAGGTTTCTTTATGATTTTATGTAATACACACGCACACATACACACACACACGCACACATACACACAATATTTATTGCATGTATATGTTCAAATCTTAAAATTTTTTGCTTACAGTGAATACATACCAGGCTTTTCCCATTCTATTTCAAAGCAATTAATTCCATTTCTGATTCGGTTCTTAACAATTCTGAAAAACAAATTTATTTAATGACTTCTAATTACATGAGTTATTTGGAAATTTTCAATTTATAGATGAAATACTTTAATTTTCTTTAATCTTTACTTAAGTAAAACTATCATGAGGGATTACTTCTTGGTTATTCCTTGGATTAGTTTATTAAAAGGCAATTTTAATATTGGGTAAATAGTATTTATATTAGGGACCCAAGCACTTGGACCATCTTCCACTGCCTTTCTCAGGCTACCAGCAAGGAGCTGGATTGGAATGGGGCAGAAGGGACACGAACCAGCACTCATATGGGATGCTGGCATCACAGGCAGTAGCTTTACTCAATATGCTACAACGCTGGTCCCTCTTTTAGTCTTTTATGTCTGAAAATACCTTTCTTGTGAATATTTGACTTGTAAGTTATCAATTACTTTTAATCAGTACTTTGACATGACTCCATCATCTTCAGGCACTGGTGACAACTATGAAAGATGTGCGTATCAGACTGTCATTCCTTTGTGGTTTATCTTTTCTCCCTTGATACTTCCTCTCTAAACTTTTATTTGGAAAATTTTTACACCTTTAGAAAAGCCACAAAACAGTAAGAGGAAAACTCACAAATCCTCATCAAGATGCACCAATTGTTAGCATTTTGTCCCATATTTTCTCCATTTACAAGTTAGTTGCTGACATCCCTCAGGGCACAAGGCCCTAAATACTGCAGCCTATTTATGTTACTACATGGCCACAACACAACTATCACACTCAGGAAATTTAACCTTGATACAACAGTGTTATTCAATATGACACTCATATGAAATTTCCCCAACTGTACTAAAAATGTCTTTTATGACTTAAAAAAATACAGAATTCAATCAGGATCACAACATGCTGCTTGAACTGTCATATTTCTTTAATCTCTTACAAACCAAGAAGATTTCCTTCTAAATTTTTAAAATATGTATTTATTTGAGAGAGAAAGAGAATGAGCTTCTTTGCTGATTCACTCCCTAAATGCCTGTAATGGCTGCGGGATGGCTATGGTGGAACAGAAAGTGATCATCTCAATCTGAATCTCTCCTGGGGGAGAATACTTGAGCCATCTGTCTGCATTAGCAGGAACTTGAAATCAGGAATCAGAGCCAGATATCAAATTCAAGCACTCCAATGTCTGACATGGGCATCTTAATCAGCAGCTTAATTGTTAGGCCAAACATTTATCCTTCTAGCATTTTAAAAAATTATTTATTTATCTATCTATATCTATCTACCTATTTTCATTTTATTTGAAAGGTAGAGTGAGAGAGGGGACAGAAGGGAAGATCTTCAACCACTGGTTTACTCCCAAAATCCATGCAATAGCCAGGTATGGGACAGGCCAAAGACGGGATGCTGGAACTCCCACTTGGGTAACAGGGACCTGCCTCTCAGGTACACATTAATCTGGAAGCTGGATCAGAAGTAGAGTAGCCAGGCCTCAAACCAGCACTCTGATATGAGATAGGGGCACCATAGGCTGTGTCTAAACCTCTAGCTTTTGACACCTGTACTTCTGAAGGGACTGGCAGGATGGTGGTTCTGCAGGATGCTCAGCACTTGGGATTCATTGTATCATTTTCTCATGATAAAATTCTCTTTTGGCAAAATTATTGTGTAGATGGTGTGGTATCTTTCTCAACTTACCAGACTGAAAGGCTCATGATGTCAGTCTATTAGCCTATTATTGGTCATTAGTAATTTAATTAAGCTGGTATTCATTGTATTCCTCCATGGTAAAATTACTCCTAATTATTCTTTTTAAAGATAAATTTCTTTATTTGAAAGATGGGGGAGAAGGGTGGGGGAGCATGAGAGGAGGGGGGGGGGAGAGAGACAGAGAGAGAGAGAGACAGAGACAGAGACAGAGAATCTTCCACCCATTCACCCATTAGTTCACACCCCCCAAATGGCAGCAACAGCCAGAGCTGGGCTGGTCCAAAGCCAGAAGGCAGGAACTTCCATGTCACCCACGTGAGTGTAATGGTCCATGTTCTTGGGCCCCATTGTCTGCTGTTTTGCAGGCACATTAGCAGGGAGCTGGATCAGAAGTGCAGCAGCTGGGATTCAAAAAGACATCCGTATGGGATGCCGCAGGATCCACTACAACAAAGTGCTGGCCCTCTCCCTTTTTTTTTTTTTTTAAAGATTTATTTTATTTATTTGAACAAAACAGAGAGAAAGAAGAAACAGAGAGGTCTTCCATCTGCTGGTTCACTCCCCAAATGCCCAGAACATTCAGGGCTGGGCTGGTCTGAAGCCAGGAACCAGGAGCTTCCTCTGGGTTTCCCATGTGGGTGCGGGGCCCCATGCACTTGAGCCATTCTCCTCTGCTTTCCCAGACATATTAGCAGGGAGCGCAATCAGAAGTGGAGCAGCTGGCACCTTTATGGAATGCTGGCGTCGCAGGTGGTGGGTTTCACCTGCTATACCACAATGCCAAATGCCAGCCCTCCTGCCCTTCTTAATGATTTTTTCAAAAATTTGAGTTTCTAAGCAGCCTTCTGTGTGATTTGATTAGTATTCTCCAATTCACTCTTTTTGACCAAGTTCAGCTTAATGATCATCTATTGCTTTTTACTTCAACAACTATTTTTCTTAAGATCTCTAACAGTTCACTTTTTATAACCAGGCATTTAAAATCATTTCAACTCACTTTTGCTTTATAATTTCACTTTCTGTTTTTTATGGACCTATATCTTCTTTCATTTAATTAAGCACACTAGCATTCTCATAGGCAAAGAAGCAAATGAGCAAACCAAACTGCTCTTTACCAGATTTTTAAAATAAAACTAATTTAATCTGGAGTAAATTTAAAATTCAAATATTAAAAATCTATTTCTTTATACACTACAGTTTCCTCCTCTATTTTATAGTTTATCTCTAAGCTTCTACCTCTTTTGTCCTTTTTGAGTAATTTCCAGCAAGCTTTCTGGGTTTCAGACAGTATTTTGTTAGTTATTATTATTTTTTTCAAAATCATGGTAACCTCCTGATTGGAACACAGGAATTACATCCTAGCCAGTCAACATTAGGAAATAAGCTTGACTCCACACTATCTTGCACTTCGGGTCCTTCCCTATCTTTCTTTTACCCTGCAGGGCTCTATCTCCTGGATGACATTGCTGCTCCCAGATCTAGGATTCAAAATCAGTGCCAGTCTCCCATTCACCTGACACTTTTGTTCCTTTTCTTGTCCAAAATAGTTACCTTGTTGAGTCTAGCAGTATCTTTTTATGTTTATTTCTTTGCATAATCTATTAATACTACATGTTCAAAGTGAAAAAGGATGTCAAAGCATGAATTTACTATGCTGTCTTTACCATAAGCTAGTTCTGAATAGACTTTTAATATACTAATATGACTTTCTACATCTTAGTAAACAGAGAACTATATATCCCACTATTAAAGATATTATGAATATTTTAGAACATAAGATATTCACTAGAAAACACATCATCTTCACCATGAAGTAACTTAGGTTATATTACCGAATTGGCTGCAGTTGGTTAGAGTTCCGTCTACCGAGTTTTCTTTCTATCATGTCATAACGGGTCAAAAGCACCAGTAATTTCTCACATGCATAGTGATTGGGCCATTCCATTTTTTCGAGAGTAAATCTCTGTAAATATAATAAAAATAAGACAAGATTCTGTTATTATTTGGAAACAAACAGTACTTTCAGGTGACAGTATTCCTTAGAGCTAACATTAAGTAGTATTGGTGAGAATATTTTCAGAAAGACTGAAGGCAGAAGCAATACCTAACGATTCGGTGTAAGGGTGTTTTTGTTTTTGTTTTTGTTTTTTTTTTTTTTTGACAGGCAGAGTGGACAGTGAGAGAGAGAGACGGAGAGAAAGGTCTGTCGCTCCCCCTCTTCATGGAGGAACAACACTAAACCCTGCCTAGGCTTCATATCCGGGTCACGGCACCATTATGTCGCTCCCCCTCTTCGTGGAGGAACGACACAGGACCCTGCGCTGTTCTTTTGTCTGCTCGGCCCTCCCCGGGTTTGCTGCTGGTTCTTCCCGGGTTGGCTACCGACCCTTCCACCCCCGCGGAAGTGGGGAAAGTGGCAGGGGGAACTGCCCTTCCACGGAGGTGGAAGGGTCGGTAGCCAACCCGGGAAGAACCAGCAGCAAACCCGGGGAGGGCCGAGCAGACAAAAGAACAGCGCAGGGTCCTGTGTTGTTCCTCCACGAAGAGGGGGAGCGACAAGGTCTTCCTTGTGACGTTGGTTCACCCTCCAATGGCCGCCGTGGCTGGCACATCGCGCTGATCCGAAGCCAGGAGCCAGATGCTTCTCCTGGTCTCCCATGCGGGTGCAGGGCCCAAGGACTTGGGCCATCCTCTACTGCACTCCTGGGCCATAGCAGAGAGCTGGACTGGAAGAGGGGCAACCGGGACAAAATCTGGCGCCATGACCGGGACTAGAACCTGGTATGCCAGCACTGCAGGCAGAGGATTAGCCTAGTGAGCCGCGGCGCCGGCCGGGTTTTTGGTTTTAACGTCTATATGTATTTGGTAAATTACTTAACCTCTTTTTTTTTTTTTTTTTCTTTGACAGGCAGAGTGGACAGTGAGAGAGAGAGACAGAGAGAAAGGTCTTCCTTTGCCGTTGGTGCACCCTCCAATGGCCGCCGTGGCCAGCATGCTGCGGCCAGCGCACCGCGCTGATCCGAAGGCAGGAGCCAGGTGCTTATCCTTGTCTCCCATGGGTTGCAGGGCCCAAGCACTTGGGCCATCCTCTACTGCACTCCCAGGCCACAGCAGAGAGCTGGCCTGGAAGAGGGGCAACCGGGACAGAATCCGGCGCCCCGACCGGGACTAGAACCTGGTGTGCCGCTGCCGCAAGGCGGAGGATTAGCCTATTGAGCCACGGCGCCGGCCATACTTAACCTCTTTTAACCTTAGTATCTCCATATGCAAACTGAAGACAAATACAGCTCTGCTCATAGTTCTTGAAGATTGAAATTATATACAATGTATTACATATAACAGCAAATTTTAAGAATGCAACAAATGTTACATGCCATTATTAACATGACTGAAGGCAGGGTAAGCTACAAGTAGTTTACTGAGTCATTCTATGTCCTTAGCCATTATATTAAGGGTTCAAACAAATAATCTCATTTAATCCTCAGGGTCACTTCATGAGATATTATATTTTGAGGATAATACACATGCAGGGTCACACTGCAAATGGAAGCCTGTCCAAATTTACAGTTAGGCACCAATTTCAAATCCCAATGTTTTGTGAACTATTATCTACTGCCCTGAACAGTAATATATTTGATACCGACATTCTTGTTACAAGCTTTGTCTTCCCAGCATATCCCTGGATACAAGACATCTTTATATGTTAATTAAGGCATTTTCTAAAGAAAAACATAATCGTGGTTTGTCTTATAGTCTATAAAGTATGGCCATGACTTGAAGACTAGAAATAACTGCTGAAAAATATAGGGGACATCAATATCCATCTATTTTAATTTTTAAACCTCTTCTCAGAACAAAGTGAATATCTCATCTTAGTTTTCCAGAATCTAGCTTCATACTGTAAACAAATAACTTATTTTCAGATACCTGAAACAATAACAAATCAGGTCTTCGGTACCTGATTACCTTCACCAATTTATCCTTGTTCAAAAGGAATTCTTGAATAACCTTGAATAAAAAGAAAACAGAAATTAAGACTTCAAAAATTTTTAAAAAACTTCTGAAAAAAACACATAGCTGGATTACTGGTGATTACCTCTTGGAATGGGAATCCTTCACAACGGCAAGCTTTCCTGAAAATAGATTAAATTCACGTTATTATTACCACTAGGCAACGGTAGGCAGACTCTGAAATCATCTCATCCAGTCTCCTCACAGCTAATGAAAAGTGTCCATGTACAGTATCTGAAACAGCCATCGAGCTTCTCTTTGACTATTAAATTTCTACTATTCGGGATAGATGAATTTATTAACAGAATTAAAAAATTAAATTGTGAAACATGTGACCCATCTAGACATGTGGGGACGGCTATGTGAAAATAATTCAAGTATAGGCATTTACATGGCTTATACCAGAAGAACAAAAACTTACTTTTTAATATTGTCCTCTACTCCAGTTAACCGCCTATTACATTCTGTTTGATGCCACTCACAAGGACAGCAGTATTCATAATCATGTGGTTCACAATACCTATCGCTCTTACATAATCTGCACCCACTCCGTTCATGATCCTTAGGTGAACCTTTAGAAACACAAGAAATAGGACTTTCACCAACTTTCCAATTTGTCTTTATATACACTTTTTTTTTGCCATTATCCATTTTTTAAAAAATTTAATGCCATCTAGCACAAAGCCTAACACATACAAATGGCAAAATTTAGGTTGAATAGAGTAATAGACACCACTGTAATTCTCAGGATAATGCAGATCCTGTGCTTTCACAGTCACAACACTTCAAAAAATTATTCTATCAGAAAGTGTTAACATATAACAAAATTATACATTTTAATAATCAATAATGGAAAACTTCTTGGTTTATGTATGCAAGAGAAAGTAAAATGTGATTAGTAGCAAAAAATTATGATTTACTTAATAGAATAAATGATTTCTTCAAGGAGCATATTAAACAATATAACAATTAATTGCCCTTGCAAGTGTCTATCTAAGTTGTTTGTATAGTTACTTTTGAAGGTTGCCTGGAACATGAACAAGTTAATAAGACTTTGCAAGGGGGGCCAGTGCTGTGGTACAACAGGTTAAGCTACTGTTTGCAATGGCATCCCATATCAGAATGACAGTCTGAGTCTTGGTTGCTTGGCTTCTGATCCAGCTCTCTGCTAACACAGCTGTGAAAGCAGTGCATGATGGCCTGAGTACTTGGGTCCCTGCTAACCACATGGAAGACCAGGATGTAACTCATTGCTCTTGGTTTCAGCTTGGCCCAGTCCTGGCTGTTGTAGAGTGTTTGTGGAGCGGACCAATAGACAGAAGATCTCTGTTCTCTTTCCCCTTCCCTCTGTGTCACTCTGCTTTTTAAATAAACAAATCTTAAAAAACAAAAACAAAAACAAAAGACTGCACTGTTATTAAGCCCCCAGTTTGCTTTGAAAGGAAAGCATGATTACCTTCAACACTGTTTTGAGAATATGGAAGAGCAGACCTATTTGATATGATCTAAAACTGTCATTTGTAAGATATCAAAAAACTGCATGACGGCATCATTTAAAAAAAAGGCATTTCTTTTTTCCCCATGATTTCATCTGTAATTTAACAATGTTAATTAAGCATATTAAGACAAGTAAAGAACTCTTTTTAAGAGATAAACTATTATAAGGCCGGCACCGCGGCTCAATAGGCTAATCCTCCGCCTGCGGCGCCAGATTCTGTCCCAGTTGCCCCTCTTCCAGGCCAGCCCTCTGCTATGGCCCAGGAGTGCAGTAGAGGATGGCCCAAGTGCTTGGGCCCTGCACCTGCCTGGGAGACCAGGAGAAGCACCTGGTTCCTGGCTGCGGATCAGTGCAGTGCGCCGGCCGCAGCACGCCGGCCGTGGCAGCCACTGGAGGGTGAACCAACGGCAAAGGAAGACCTTTCTCTCTGTCTCTCTTTCTCACTGTCCACTCTGTCAAAAAAGAAAAAAAAAAAGAGATAAGCTATTATGATTTCCTAATCTTTTCTGAGTGAAAGGCCTTTCTCACCACACACGTTTCATAAAGATGTGAAGATCCAAGCTACTTTCAAAAATCATGAGCATGTATTAGAAATTAGTTTTACATAATTTCTTCATATGCAATAAAAATGCATTATAGGGTAATGAAGAATCATTTAAGTTAACACATACAAATCAATGATATAAAAGGAAGTGGGTTTAGTACTTTAGTACTTTCTGTAAGGCTTGACAATAAGATAATTTTAAGATCTAAGCAATTTAATAGCATAGTTTCAAACTATACTTCTATTTATATCATATTATTTCATTTAACAAAAAATTGAGTACCTACTATGTATATATAACACAATTTCTAGGTCCAAGGCCTTCCCAGTCCTGGGGAGAAGACAGTATAAAAGTCTTCTCGGTGTTATTAGCATGGTATGTAAAAAGTACTGAGAGCAGGGATGAAAACATGGGTATCCGACACCAGTAATTAGAGCTATTCCCTATGTTTCCTTACCTGGGTGGGAACACACAGAGCAATGAGCCAGTTTCTTAGTGACAGCTGGTTGTGGATTAGAGTGAGATTTTTCATTCCACTGATCAAACCTTTAATGGAAAGTGGTTAAAAAAATAAAGGTTACAAAAATGTCATGCTCGCAAGTGTCAGCCTTTCTATTTCCTTTCACCTGCCTAATTATTTTTCCTTTGGTAGCAGATAGCTGGCCTAGTCTGTGAAAATCCTCCAAGTTTTAAATGTGGCCTCAGGGGTTGCTGTTGTGGTGTAGCAGGTACAGCTGCTGTCTGCGCTGCCTGCATCCCATATGGGTGCTGGTTCAAGTTCCAGCTGCTCCACTTCCTATCCAGCACCCTGCTAATGGCCTCGCAAAAGCAGCGGAAGATGAATCAAGTGTCTGGGCCCCTGGGAGACCTGCATGAAGCTCCTGGCTTCAGCCTGGCGCAGTACTTGCCGTTGCAGCCATCTGGGGAGTGAACCAGTCGGTGGAAGCTCTCTTGCTTGGTAAATCTGACTTTCAAATAAACAAATACATTTTTTTTTTAAAAGTAGCCCCAAAAACAGAATTTCAAGAGAGAAAATGTGTTTGTATGTGGGTATATCCATATACCAATATGGCCATATAAATGTATAGATATGTATCAATTCAGTCTGTTCTTTTCAAAAACATAAATAGGACAAAAATACATAAAGCAAATTATTTGTACATCTTATTTTTATCTTTTGAGTGTGCCAGAGTGTAAAACAATCATATACACAAACATTTCTCTATATCAGAAATAAGAGTAAAGAGTAACATAAAGCAAAATACAACACTAAGCTTCTGGGTAAAAAAGGTTTAAGGGGGCCAGCATTACAGCATAGCCAGTTAAGCTGCAGCCTAGAGACCCCGATGCTCCACTTCTGATCCAGTTCTTTGTTAATGCACCTGGGAAAGCAGTGGAAAATGACCCTGGGCCCATGCACCCATGCTGGGAGAACTGGAAGAAGCTCTAAGCTCGTGGCTTTGGCTTGGCACAGTCCTAGCTGTTGCGGACATCTGGGGAGTAAACCTGCAAGTGGAAGATCTCTCTGTCTCTGCAACTCTGCCTTTCAGATAAATTAAAACAAAAACAAAAACAAAACTTAAAAAAAGAAAAAACTACTGGGGGCTGGCACTGTGGCACAGCAGGTTAAAGCCCTGGCCTGCAGCACTGGCATCCTATATGGGTGAATCTAGCTCCCTGCTAACACGCCTGGGAAAGCAGCAGCGGATGGCCAAAGTCCTTGCTTGAGTCCCTGTACCCACATGGGAGACCAGAAGCTCCTGGCTCCTGGCTTCACATCGGCTCAGCTCCAACCATTTCGGCCATTTGGGGAGTGAACCAGCAGATGGAAGACCTCTTTCTATTTCTCTACCTCTCTCTGTAACTCTCTACATCATTTGAATATCATTTCCTGATCTCTTATGCAAATAGCAAAACATTACCTGTTACATGAACAATTTTAAGAAAAATGTGTATTACCGCAAAGATTTCTTCTACATGAACATTAATTTTACTTTCTGGCTAAAGATCTAGGATAACACAAAACCACCAAGTCCCAGTTAGGCACTAATCATAAACCTAGATGTTTTAATTATGTTCCTTTACTTACAGGAGGTAAAGTTTTAATAAAAAACAGTTTACTGCACAGTATCTGCTACTTCGAGTTATTATTTAGCTGCTAGAGTTTCTAACATGTTATCTACAAGCTTGCTAAAAATTAGCATTAATTACTTCTGGATAAGTGAAATTAAGTACAGGAAAAGTCAATCTAAGTGAATAAAATCAGAATAATATAATTATAACAATAATTATAAGATAATTATAAAATAAATATATCATTATTTTCAAGTGTTAAGAAAATCCCTCATTTAAAGTTGACAGAGTTCATATTTTCTGAAGCCACTTCAATAAGAATGGTTTGGAAATAGCCAAGTACCCTATTTGCTTGCTTTTCACTCTTTTTATAACTCTTCCTAATTCCCAAGTGGTTCCTTAGCTTACGCTCCTGCCCAAGTGCACCCTTTCTCTTGCTTGGGTGCAGCAATCACTGATGTCAATAAGGATTTGCTGATGAAGTTCTAGATCTATCAATAGTTACAGCTGAAACAGGAGCCTTATAGGAAAAAGCAATTTGAAATAGTTTTCATGGTAATTCTGCCTTCAGTCTACCACTCAACGCTTCTTTACAGGGCTCACCATTTCAAATCTATTGGAGGCAAAGACTGTTTTGAGTTTCCTAGTCTCCTAGTTACTTTCTTTTATACATTACCGCAATTCATACTAATTACAAACCATTGCTTTCATCAAATAAACATAATTCATATGTTTCTAAGAGAGTATTAGGGGTTGGCAATGTGGCATACTGGGTAAAGCTGCCACCTGTGATGCCAGTGTCCTCTGTGGGTGCCAGCTGAAGTCCTGGCTGTTCCTCTTTCTATCCAGCTCTCTGCCATGGCCTGGGAAAGCAGAAGATGGCCCAAGTGCCTGGGTCCCTGCACCCACGTGGGAGACCTGGAAGAAGCTCCTGGCTCTTGGTTTCAGATAGGCCCAGCTCCAGTCATTGCGGCCATTTGGAGAGTGATCCAGAGGATGGAAGACCTCTCTCTCTCTCTCTCTCTTTTAAACTCTGACTTTCAAATAAATAAATCTTAAAAAAAAAAAAGAGTAAATAGAATAGTTTATGAACTTCAAATAATGTGTTTATCTTCAATCTTCAAATTGCAGAGTCTGAATCAGAATGAATGTCTCAGTAAATGCACAAAGAATGTAAAACAACTATTTTGATCAAGTGATCCTTATTATTAAATATTTACAACATGTCACAGACATTTCATTTACAGAAAGTAAATACAATATCACTCTTAAATACAAAATTATTTCTTAGCTTTACTTGTTGGTAAAATAGTCTAAAATAGCCTGCAGCAAAGCGCCCGCGGTTATAAATATATGTATCTGACATTGTATAAGGTGTGTTCAGTGATTTAATAATATAGTTAAGTAAATACAGTAAAATTAGAACTTGCAGTCTCATCCTCTCTTTGGAAAACTTCAGAATAAGTGAAAATAAATTATTTTAAATGAAAATATATGCTAGTTTAAAATTACAAGGTTTTTATGGAGACATAATCTTTCTGTAATATTCACTTTCAGGTTCAATAAGAATAAAAGTTCAATGTCACAAGGAAAATAATTTGTAGTTACCTCTGAAGTAAACTTTGCCCTTTCAAAATCTGTATAAGTTTTAATGCTTGTTCTTTTCCAACTCCAGGGACTCCCTTTCAGAAAGTGGGGGAAAAAAATCATGTTAGTCGCTAGAGAAAGGTAAAGTAAAGTGTGTGTTACATTAATTCAATGGGAGAAGGCACAGATGAAAGAATGAATGAAACAACTATGTAATGATAGAAAAAATGTGCAAGATAGAGTGTTATATGTTAAACAAAACTTGTACGATTAAAGTATAGGATATGATTTGGATTTTAAAATTAAATAACAATTACCTGTTAATCTATGTAAACAGTAAATTCAGAATTATATATTAATTCACTGACAATGTTTATTTTAGGGAAGGAAGGGACATAATTTTAGAAGGCTTTCCTTTATTATGTTAATTATTTTGAGAATATTTTAATTTGACTCAACTTTGTGGTATTTTTAATCAGGAAAAAGCAAGTTCACTTAATTATATGAACATTTAGTATTTAATGATCTAGACATCAGATGAGAATAGAGTTCCAAGTTAAATCTTCAAAGTAAAAACTTAATTAAAAACAAGCATGAATTTCCAATACATACAAACTATATACATACATGGATGTTCATGTCACTATTTCTCTTTTAAATTGAATCTTTAAATAAAAGCCACTGTTCAGGGCTGCCTGCATCTGTAAACTGAATTGCTGCCAGCCCACCTATCCTGGGATCCAGCTACTAAAAAGCTAGTCCATGGCACAGCAGAGGGCGCTCAGAACACTACTGTATCTCTACAGCCTGTCTTAGGCAAGGCTAGTTAGATTTATTGCCCCTCTTGTATTTGCATTTAGCTACATCTGTAATATTCTGAAGGCATATCATGTTAGTACCTGGTCTTAAAAATCTTTGAGTAGAACAGTGTAGAAGTAGCAGCTTCAGTTATAAAGGACAATGTCAAAATAGCTAAGGATAATGTTTAACATAAACAATGTCATAGTTGAAGCTGGTTTCTGTGAGCTTAATTTGGCAATTTTTTTCTTAAATTCAACACTGGCTTGTTTCTAGTTTTTAATTATGATATAATTATATGAGAAATGGTGATTTTCTTTTTCAGGATAATTATAATAAAATACTTAATGTGGTATTCAGAAGTTTTCTTCCTGCATTCTTTTCTTGCTTATTTAAAAGAAATTGCTGACTTCTCTATTTGGTCACTAATGGCATCAATTAGAAACGAGGGTTAATAATTTTACCATTTTTTTTAATTCAAACCCCAGGTGGAGAAAAATTATATGGCATTCTTCCTTCTACTTCTCTTGGGAGCATAGGAAAATGAGAGATTTGCAAGGATACCAAGGGAGGTAATTATATAGCAGTGCCAGTCATTTTTATACTTTTGCACATTGCATTTCAGAAAATGGGGTTGTTTTCCTGATTTTTAATCATCACTCACTTATGTTACCCACTTGTTGCAAGGCACTATATTGTACATCTTAAGAGATACATAAAATATGTTCATCAACAAAACCAGTGCAATGCTCAGAGCCACGCAGGTATGAATGCCTTACTACAGTACTCAAGTTGCTTAGCAACAGTAATAACAACACTGAGCATGTGCACAGCTGGAAAGCTACAATGGACATGAAAACTAAATTATAGACAAAATAGTGATAGAAACTAATATTAGCATAATACAAGAAAATAATAATGCCTATATTTCCTTAAAAAGGTAGTCAAATTTGAATGTGAATCTCTTAATACAGAAAAAAGATTTACTGAGATTCAAACTGTGGTACTACATTTTTATTCTCATTTAAAATATCTAGCATCACTAGTCAGCTTTTTAATGTCATCTGAAATGCTATTGTTTTAGTGGCTGAATCGCTCATTATATGTAAAATTCTATTTTAAATTAGATTTTTACATCACCATATTCTGTTCACATTTGTCCAGCATGTGTCCAACAAGACACAATTAGGATTTCAACTCACCTTTGGGAGATAATCACAGCCAAGAAGAATTGCTAGTCCAACCAGAGCATCTCTGTCCAAACCTAACTGAACCTTGATAGATGACATTGAATAACAATCAACATGTGGGTCCTACAGAAAGACAGATTTAGTTTAATCTTCTCAAAGTATCAAAATAAAAGAAAAATCACAAAACATAATTTATCAAATATTTAATTTTTAAATGTTTAATTATTCTTAAAACTTTAAATAGGAAAATTATGCCAATCACCAGAATCTTCATAGAATCTGACACTTCATTATATGGAAATAAAGCCATAGTTTCAAAACAGGCCTAAAAAATAAGCTTTCGTAGTCATTTGCTCTCTCTGGTGCCTTTTGGTATCTAAAAAGGTACACTTGAATCTAATAAAATAAAGCACTATAAAAATAAATATCGTAGAAAGTAAACATTACCTATAATTACATCACTAAAAGTTAACTACTATTGGGGCCGACGCTGTGGTGTAGTGGGTAAAGCCGCCACGTGCAATGCCGGCATCTCATATGGGTGCTGGTTTGAGTTCTGGCTGCTCCTCTTCCAATCCAGTTCTCTGCTATGGCCTGGGAAAGCAGTAAAAGATAGCCCAAGTCCTTGGGCTCCTGTACCAATGTGGGAGACTTGGAAGAAGCTTCTGGCTCCTGGCTTTGGGTTGGTGCAGCTCCAACCATTGTGACCATCTGGGGAGTGAACCAGTGGATGGAAGACCTCAATCTCTCATTCTCTCTCTGCCTCTCCTTCTCTGTGTAACTGACTTTCAAGTAAATAAATATTTTTTTTTAAAAAAAGTTAACTACTATTAGCAGTTTGGTACTTATTTTTTCAAAAACTATTTTCTGAGACATATATATACTAACATGAGTGACTTTAAAAAGTTTGTTTGAAAGTAGCATTAAAAGATAAATACATTTTGTAAAAAAATTTTTTGAAATCTATGCATAGGTTTTTCATAATCACACATTTTCCATAAACTTTTTGAAGACCGTTATCCTTCTTAACGATCATTTTAAGTAAATTTATGTAAATACACCATTTTGCAACATACGTCTCTACTAATATCTGGATACCTTTTATGTCATTAACATCTACCTTTTTAAATGACTACTTAGCTTATCATATGGATTCTGTGCCAGTGTTCTCAATGGGGATGCTACTGGTATTCTAGAAGAGGCTAGCAAGACTGGTAGCTCACTTGGCTCCAATTCACTCAATGTCTAAGCAGGGTCTCCCTTGTCTAACTCTAAATGGTAATAACCCAAATGCTCCCAGGTTAGAAACCATGGTGGATAACCAATGAGCATTTGGGTCACTTGCTGGATTTTTGGAACTGTTAATGACACCACAAGGAACATCCTTCTCTATTTCTTCCTCATCCCAACCCCCAGAAACCTTTTATTTAAGGAATACAAACTTCATGCATTTCATAAATACAAAATTGGTAAGGAACATAGTGATTCTTCCCACCCATTTCTCCTTTCCACCCACTCTCCACCCCTCTTCCAACTGCTGCTCCTATTCCCACTTGTTTTTTACTAATATTTATTTTCAATTAACTTTATACATATGATTACAGTTCAACAAATTGTATGAAAAAAAAAAAAACTGTTCCTCAACAGTTGAGACAAGGGCTGTTCAAAGTCATTGCATTTTGAACTGTTAATTTCACTTCTATAGATTACTTTTTAAATGCTCTACTAGTTATCACAGGTCAGAGAGAATATATGGTATTAGTCCTTTTGGGATTCGCTTATTTCACTAACTATGTTCTCCAGTTTCATCCATTTTGTTGTAAATGACAGGATTTCATTTTTTGTTCTGCTCTGTAGTATTCCATGGTGTATACATCCCATAATTTCTTTATCCAGTCTTCAGTTGACAGGCATTTGAGTTGATTCCATATCTTAACTATTGTGACTTGAGCTGCAATAAATATGGGAGTACAGATAACTCTTTCATATGCTGATTTCATTTCCCTTGGGTAAATTCCCAGGCTGGTCACATAGTAGGTCTGCATTCAGATTTCTGAGGTATCTCTGTACTGTCTTCCATAGTGGCTGTACCAATTTACATTCCCACCAACAGTGGATTAGGGTACCTCTTCCCCCACATCTTCCCAGCATTTGTTTGCTCATTTCTGCATGAAAGCCATTCTAATGGGGTGAAGTGAGAAACCTCATAGTAGTATTTTTTTTAGGATTTTACTTATTTATTTGAGAGGCAGAGTTATAGACACAGAGAGGGAGAGACAGAGAGATCTGCCATTCAATGATTCACTTCCTAAATGGCCAAATGGTCGGAGCTAAACTGATGCGAAGACAGGAACCAAGAGCTTCTTGCAGGTCTCTCACAAGGGTGCAGAGGCCCAAGAGGTTGGGCCATCTTCCACTGCTTTCCCAGACCATAAGCAGAGAGCTGGATTGGAAGAGGAGCAGCCAGGACACAAACTGGTGCCCACATGAGATGCAGGTGCAAAGGCAGAGGCTTAACCTACTGCGCTGCAGCGCTGCCCCCCTCATTGTGGTTTTGATTTGCATCTTCCTGATGGCTAGTGTTCCTGAGCATTTTTTGATGTGTCTGTTGGTCATTTGGATTTCCTCTTTTGAAAAATGCCTGTTCAAGTCCTTTGCCCATTTCTTAACTGTTTTTGTTGTTGTTGTTGTTCTTGTTGAGTTTCTTGATCTCTTTATACATTCTGGTTATTAATCCTTTATCAGTTGCATAGTTTGTAAATAACTTCTCACATTCTGTTGGTTGCCTCTTCACTTTGGTATTTCTTTTCTGGCATTTCTAATTTCAGTGCGGAAGCTTCTCAACTGGATGCAATCCCATTTGTGAACACTGGTTTTGATTACCTGTGCCTCTGGGGTATTTTCCAAGAACTCCTTGCATACGCCAATGTCTTGCAGGATTTCTCCAATGTTCTCTAAGAATTTGTTGGTATCAGGTGGTACAGTTAGATCTTTGATCCATTTTCAGTGGATTTTTGAGTAAGGGGTAAGGTAGGGGTCTTGCTTCACACTTCTGCATGTAGAGAGCGGAGATCCAGTTTTCTCAGCACCATTTGCTGAAGAGACTGTCCTTTTCCTAGGGATTGATTTTAGTTGCTTTGTCAAAGATAACTTGGTTGTAGATGCATGGTTGATTTCTGGCATTTCTATTCTGTTCCACTGGTCTATCCATCTGTTTTTGTACCAGTACCAGGCTGTTTTCCCTGTAGTACGTCTTGAAATCTGGTATTGTGATGCCTCTGGCTTTTTTTAAGATTTTATTTATTTATTTGAAAGTCTGAGTTACACAGAGAGAGGAGAGGCAGAGAGAGAAAGAGAGAAAGAAAGAGAGAGAG
Organism: Oryctolagus cuniculus; assembly: GCF_051225735.1. Lineage (NCBI taxonomy): Eukaryota > Metazoa > Chordata > Mammalia > Lagomorpha > Leporidae > Oryctolagus > Oryctolagus cuniculus. The sequence goes on from NC_142868.1 coordinate 189,819,471, forward strand.
AGAGAGAGGTCTTCCATCCGATGGTTCACTCCCCAGATGGCCGCAATGGGCGGAGCTGTGCCAATATGAAGCCAGGAGCCAGGATGTGGGTGCAGGGGCCCAAGGACTTGGGCCATCTTCTACTGCTTTCCCAGGACACAGCAGAGAGCTGGATTGGAAGAGGAGCAGCCGGGACTAGAATTGGTGCCCATATGGGATGCAGAGCTTCAGGCCAGGGTATTAACCCGTTGTGCCATAGCACCAGCCCCTGGCTTTATTTTTGTTATATAAGATTGCTTTAGCTATGCAGGGTCTCCTGTATATCCATATGAATTTCAGCATCATTTTTTTCTATATCTGATAAGAATGTCCTTGGTATTTTGATTGGGAGCTCATTGAATCTGTAAATGGCTTTTGGTTGTATGGACATCTTGATAATAGTACTTCTTCCAATCCATGAACGTGGAAGATTTTTCCATTTTTTTTTTTTTTCTATCTTCTATTTCTTTAATGTTTTGTAATTTTCATTGTACTGTTCTTTGACATCCTTGGTTAAAATTTATTCCAAGGTATTTGATTGTTTTGTAGCTTTTGTGAATTGGATTGATCTTAGTTCTTTTCAGCTGTGGCACTGTCTACATACATAAAGGCTATTGATTTTTGTGTGCTGATTTTATATCCTGCCACTTTACCAAACTCTTCTATGAGTTCCAATAGTCTCTTAAAGGAGTTTTTTGGATCCCCTATATATAGAGTCATGTCATCTGCAAATAAAGATAGTTTGACTTCTTCCTTCGCAATTTGTGTCATTTTGATTTTTCTTCTCTAATGGCTCTGGCTAAAATTTCCATGACTACATCGAATAGCAATGGTAAGAATGGGCATCCTTGTCTGGTTCTAGATCTTAGTGGAAATGCTTCCAACTTTTCCCTATTCAATATGATGCTGGTCATGGGTTTGTCATAAATTGCCTTGTGTTGAAGAATGTTCCTTCCATACCCAATATGCTTATGTCTATGTTCATCAGAGAAATTGGTTCTTTCACTTTTGTACCTTTTTCAGGTTTAGTAATTAAGGTGATCCTAGCTTCATAAAAGTTTGGGAGGATTCCCTCCCTCTCAATTGTTTTGAATAGCTTAAGAATTGAATTTAGTTCTTTAAATGTCTGCTAGAATTCAGCAGTGAAGTGGTATAGTCCTGGGCTTTGCTGGGAAGGTTTTTATTACTGATTCAATTTCCATCTTGGTTATTCATTTATTTAGGTTTCCTATGTCATCATGGCTCAGTTTAGGCAGGTTGTATATATCTAGGAATCCATTTTTTCCAAGTTTCCTGATTTTTTGGCATATACTCTTTGTAGTAATTTCTGATGATTCTTTTTATTTCTGTGGTGTCTGTTGTTACACTTCCTTTTTCATTTCTAATTTTATTGATTTGGGTCTTCTTCTCTTTTGGTTAGTTGGGCCAACAGTGGTTCAATTTTGGTTATTTTTTGAAAAAATCAGCTTTTCAGTTTGCTGATATTTTGTAGCTTTTTTTGATTTCAATTTCATTTACTTCTCTAATTTTAATTATTTTGCTTCTACTAGTTTTGGGTTTGTTGTTTTTCTAGGTCCCTGAGATGCACTGATAGCTCATTTATTTGGTGACTTTCCAATTTCTTAATGTAGGCCCCCAACTTTCTTTTTTCTTCTTCTTCTTTTTTTTTTTTTTTTTTTTTTTTTTTTTTTTTTTTTTTTTGACAGGCAGAGTGGACAGTGAGAGAGAGAGAGACAGAGAGAAAGGTCTTCCTTTCTAGAGATTCTTGAGTTCTAGAGATTCTTGAGTTGTTGATTTCCAGCTTCATTCCATTGTGGTCAAAGATGAATGGTATGATTTTGAGTGTTTTGAATTTGCTGAGATTTGCTTTATGGCCTAGCATGTGGTCTATCCGAGAGAAAGTTCCATGCACTGAGTAGAATGTGCATTCTGCAACAAGATGCAGAATTGCTACATTTTCTGTGTGGTTAATCTGTCCATTGCTGAAAGTGGAGTATTGATGTCCCCTATTATTACTGTTTTGGAGTCTATGTCTCCCTGTAGATACATTAGCATTTCTTTTAAATAGCCAGATGCCCTGTAATTAGGTGCATATACATTTATTATAGTCACATCTTTCTGTTAAATTTATCCCTTAATTATTACATAGTACCCGTCTTTAACAGTTTTTCTGTTAAAGGCTATTTTGTCTGATATTAGGATGGCCAATTATTTTCCTAATTTCTTCTTTTTTTTTGGTCTGACTATAAAATTTCCAGAGATTTGTCTTCTAACTTTGATATTCTTTCCTCTGCCTCATTGTGTCTGTTCTTAAGGCTTTCCACCATATTATTCATTTGTTCTATTGAATTCATTTCCAATATTTCATTCCGATTTTGCTTTAAAATTTGAATTTTGTGGGAAAAAACTTCATTTACATCATGTACAGATTTCTTTAGTTCATGAATTCGCTTCTGATTATTTCTAAGTAATCCTACAACCAATTTTTTGAGTTCAATTCTGGTGTTTCCTCAATTTCTTCATCTGCAGATTCTAGTATTGAAATTGTGTTCTTTTGGGTGCATCACTTGTCTTCCTTATTCTTGTTTCTTGAATTGCTGCATTATTATTAGGCATTTGTGGTGATACTTGCTCCCCCCCACACCATGATGGCTATTATCTTTGGACTATGTCTCTGTGTCTTAGTGGACTGTCTTCTCTTTCAGTGAATACCCAACACATGTGCTGAGTCAGTCATGGCGTTCTTTCAGTGCTCCAGGGTGAGGGGATTGTCCAAGGTGACACCCAAGTTGGGTGTGGTAAATTTCTTTTTCTTTTTTTTTTTTTTTAAATCACGGGGGTGGTTTGTTCTGCTCTGTTGGCATATTCTCATGCTCTCCTCAAAGGAGACCAATGCCTGGGTGCTAGCTCCAGTGGGTATAATTTTCATCTGCACTGCCACAAGAACCACACAAAAGATCCGTGAAGTCTTCAGTGTGAACAGAGATCCTGCAAGAATGACCCTCACCAGGGAATCAGGGAGCCCTGAGTATATGGAGAGGCCCACAGTGACTGCCCAATGTCCCAGCCATATCCTGTGCCCTCCCACACAGCCCAGTGTTTCCAGTTACAGCACACAAGGCTCCCACAGTCACTATTACCCAGTCCCTGGTTAATTCTCCTAGCCAACTTAGACATCTCCTCTTGGCTGGTTGCTAGGCACGCAGACATGAGCTGTTACATGTGCCCAAAATGGTGCCTGCCCTTTCTTGGCTGGTTATAGGATGCCGGTACAGGGTAGTCAGGAAGAGAAAAACATGCCCAACATGCCCCCCCGCCCTGCTTTTTCCTCTGGGTTGGCAGGTACACTGTCCCCTACAGGGCTCCAAGCCAGGCCCACATTAGGTACTTCCTGCAGCTTTACCACCAGTGACTTAGGCTGCTGCAGTCTGATCTCATCTCACTTCAGAGCTGGTGCTGAGGCTCTCAGCTGCTGGGGTCCAGAGGTGTGCGCATCCACTCCCTCCACAGTTTGCATGGAGTTTCCTCTGCTGTTTTCTCCCTAACCCTTCCCTGAAATTGCACTCTGTCCACTTTCTTTTAACTATTCTCCCCTAGAGTAGAGCTGTAAGCTCCCTTTCTATTTTGCCATCTTCTCTGGGAACACATCCTTTTATATTTCTACTTGCACATTTGGAGATGTTTTTGAGGATGAAATACTAAAACCTGGAATTCTGGGTCAAATCCATTTTAAGTACAATCCTGTGATATATTATTGAAACTGATTTAGAATTAAACCATATGAGACAAGTCAAGCCCTTTGGAGAGAAATCTACATTTTAAAGGAGCAAACTATGTGGCAATGGTATTTTAAATAAACAGTAAATATTCGGCAACTGCTATATGCCAGGTATTTTAAATATTTTTACATGCATCATTTCATTTAATGAGTCCTTTTAAAAGAGAAAGAAAAAGCTACCTTCACATTCATTGTGAAGTTTCTGTAAACAGTCTGGGCCCCATAAAGAAAAGCATCTCCATCATTGGTGAGGCAGCCATCTACATAACCTTCGGCATTGAGGTAGGCACACATGGCTTCAGCTTCCCCAGCGGCTTGAACCCAGGGTATTCCTAAGCAGTCCAGCAAATCCAGGCACTGAAAACAAGTAGGTGCAAGAAATTACAAATTTTTGTAACTGTTAATTTCTTCAGTTTTTTAACTTAGCTGTGTATTACAAACAGTAGCTAGTTAGGGGTTTTTAAAAATCATTATATTTAATAAACTATGAACACTAAATACCTGATGATATTAAAGTTAACACAAAACTTTTAGGAATAATAATAATATTGTGCATATGTCTTTTCTTGTTTGTCACCTTTTAGAGAAAGGTACTAAAATATTCAAAGTGATACAATTTTTTGGCTGGGGGTTGCCTCAAAATAATGTGGGAGAGGGGAGTGGTGGGGCAAAGATAACACAAGATGGGTCAAGAGAATGACATTTTCCAGATTCATCTATTTTGTTGCAAATAACCGGATTTCATTTTTTTAACACTGATTTACTTTTTTTTTCAATTTTTATCACACCTCTGAAAAGTATTACTACCCTCCTTTTAGAGATAAGAAATGAGGCAGAGATAGGTTAAAAATCTTGCCCAACGTCTTGGCTTCTAGTTGTCAATACCAGAACATGGACACTTAGAAATTCAGGTTAGTTTTACTCTAAAATATAACCTTTTCCTTCTAGCTAGATTGGGTTTCTATTCATAGTAAGGTTAATTATTAAAGATGGTGACTGGCATTGTGGTGTAGCAGGTTAAGCCTCCACCTGCAGTGCCGGTATCCCATATAGGCAGCAGTTTGAATACTGGCTGTCCCATTTCTGATCCACTTCTCTGCTGATGGCATGGGAAAGCAGTGGAAGATGGTCCAAGTGCTTGGGCTCCTGCACTCAAGTGGGAGACCTGGAACAGTTTCCTGGCTTTGGCCTAGCTCCAGCTGTTGTGGCCATTTGGGAAGTAAACTAGCAGATGGAAGATTTCTTTCTCTAACTCTGCCTCTCAAATAAAGACAATTAAATTAAAAAAAATTATTAAAGATGACAGGAATGGGTATTTGGTGCAATGGTTAAGATACAGCCAAGACACCTGTATCCCTTATCAGTGCCTCGTTACAGTCCTAGCTGCGCTTCTGATTAGCATCCTGCTAATGTACACCCTGGGAAACAGCAGGCGATGACTCAAATTTCCTGGTTCCCTGCCACTCATGTGGGAGACCCAGATTAAGTTCCTGGCTCCTGACTTTGGTCTGGCTCAGCCCCAGCTGTTGTGGGCATTTAGGGACTGAACCAGTAGATGTGAGCTCTGTTTGTGTCTCTCTCCCTTTCAAATAAAAATAAGTTTTAAATTAATTTTTAAAAGATGACATATTTTAGTAGAGTAAAATATATTCTTGAAATCTGAATTATTGAATTAAATCTGAAGGCTCACCTCTCTCAAAACCAGTTTAAAGTGTGATCTCCCTGTTTGCTGAGACAATGTTTTTCCAGAAGACCCATAACGAATTTGATTCCTCTTGCTTATGACATCAGCTTTCAGCTTTGGTGGTTCCCCTTCCATAACAAACACTAATTTGACATCCATTTGCATTAAATATGAGATACGAAAAAACAGGTTTCTGAAATGTATAAATCAGTATTAATACAACCATCATAAATTTACTGCAAGTCAAAATAGAAATAAAGGCAAGAACAATAGACTAGTATCAAAAGCATTACATGCAATAACATTTTATTTACTAAGTTAACATTTTGCTCAGTGGGAAACCACTGAATGTTCTTCTGCAAGGGAGACTTAACTGTCATCCTAACTGCTATGCGGAAAACAGCCTGGAGGAGGCGGCCCAGAGAAGGGGAAGGGAAATTTGTGAAGATGTCAGTTCAGCAGCCCCGGTGAAGGACCAGCGTGGTGCAGACTGAAGTGCTGTCTCTGACAGTGAGTGGAGTTTGTGAACACAAAGGACAGTGTAGAAGTGGAACTGGCAAGACTTACTAATGGAGTGGACAAAATAAGGAGACAATGGCTCCCAATTTCTGGCTATTAATAACTGAAGCATCCTAGTTGGTATGTTATTTAGGACAATGAAGAGGGTTAAAGATGGAAATCTGTGAGTTATCACTATACAAGGGGGCAGATCTGGACACATACATACCTTAAAATCTCAAAATGCAAAAGGACAACAAGAAAAAGAAATCAAGTAGAAACAAGACTAAGACCACAAGTGTGCTTACACAATTACACATCTACAGCCTGAGAACTTTGATTACATATTTATTATACCTGAGATGTGGCTTCATGACGGTTCCAATCATTTTTTTGACTGTCTGTGCTTCACACACCCAGAGACTCAGATCAACTGCAATAGTTTTCCCACCAAGATTCTGCAAGTGGATGTGTTGCTTCACAGGCTCCAGAATTTGCCACAAGTCATTCACTCCCATTCTGCTGATAATCTGTTATTTGAAACATAACTTAATTTTTAAAAACAAGATTTATTTATTTGAAAGGCAGAGCTACAGAGAGGCAGAAGCAGAGAGAGAGAGAGAGAGAGAGAGGTCTTCCATTCGCTGGTTTACTCCCCAGATGGCTGCAATGGCCAGAGCCAGGCCAATCTGAAGCCAGGAGCCGAGAGCTTCTTCCAGGTCTCCCATGCAAGTGCAGGGGCCCAAAGACTTTGGCCATCTTCTACTGCTTCCCTAGGCCATAGGAAAGTGAGCTGGATGGGAAGTGGAGTATCTGGGACTTGAACAGCACCCATATGGGATGCCAGCACTGCAGGCTGGTGGCTTTACCTGCTATGTCACAGTGCCGGCCCCTAAAACATAACTTTATAAACTGTTGTTAAAAGCTCTTGGGTACCAGTCCTCTATCATAATCAGGGAAACAAAAACAAAAACAAAAAGCAAAACCAAAAAACCAAGAGCAAGATAATAAGTAAAAAAAAACTGAAGGAAACACCAAAGGATTAATGAAGAAAAATGGATGGGAAAGTGGGGGTAAAACAAGGGATAAGAAAACAGAAAGAGCATTAGATTTTTATGTTGCAAAGTCATACATGTTCATTTTGAAAAAATAAAAGGAAAATTTAAAGAAAAGATGTTTTGGCTGGTGCCGCAGCTCACTAGGCTAATCCTCGTGTCGGTATTCCGGGTTCTAGTCCCGGTTGCTCCTCTTCCAGTCCAGCTCTCTGCTGTGGCCCGGGAAGGCAGTGGAGGATGGCCCAAGTGCTTGGGCCCTGCACCCGCATGGGGGACCAGGAGGAAGCACCTGCCTCCTGGCTTCGGATTGGCACAGCGCATCGGCCCTAGCGGCCATTTGGAGGGTGAACCAACGGTAAAAGGAAGACCTTTCTCTCTGTCTCTCTCTAACTGCCTGTCAAAAAAAAAAAAAAAAAAAAAAAAAAAGTTTTATGTCATCTACAGTTATACCACCCAAATAAAACTAATGTTAAACGTTTTTCTTTGTACAGTGAGTACATGATATTTTAAAAACAAAACTCACTTAAGCTCTGCTATTTTTACCTGCTTTAGTATTTTCCTCCTCCTTTGTAATTGTTTGATAATGATAGAGGTAGTTTGTAATGGAAATTGAGTCTGACTATACAAATACAATCCAGATCATCATTGACATCATCAACAGTTGACCTTTGTTCATTCCAAAAACACAAAGCAGAAGACAAAAGTAAATTAAGTCAAAGGCTCTTCTGTATTCAGAAACCTGGTGAATATAACTGATGTACTGTCTGTTCCTTTAAACAGCCATCCTAAGTAATTTTTTTTCAAATTGCACTTCCGTAATGTTAACTAGGCACCTACCATTCTCATCATACACTCCTGTGCAAGGAAAGGGAAGATTTGTGGGAACAAGCACCTGCATGCTCTTTCTGTTCTATTTTCTCAAAACTCCTCATTACTCATGTTCCTAATAAGATTTTGCTCTAGAAAAATTTTAGGAGTCTGCATTAGCAGGAAGCTGTAATCCAGAGCAGAGCCAGGACTTAAATGCAGGCACTCTGATCTGGAATGCAGGTGTGCCACTGGCCATCTTAACTGCTGTGTCAAGCACTCACCCCAAACTTATCTTTTCACACAATTTTTTTTCAATATCTTTTTGAAGTACCCTTGTATCTCATATACATATATATGTAAATATTCCAGAATCTGAAATGCAAAATACTTCTTGTTTCATGCATTTCAGATAGGAGATACTCAAGATATGATAGAACCAGTTCTATTTTTTCTCCAGGCATGTGTGGCTACTCCCAGTGAATCATATTCCATTAATGTCCCGGAATGAAACAACCTAGTACAGGACTACAACAAGTTTCAGTGATGTGTCTCTGATTTTTCTTTACCAGGATCCTCAGAGGGAATACAGTTTATATCACAGTCATATATGTGTGTATGCCATCAGACACAAAAAGAAGTGGCAATCTTCATTACTCTTCAGTTTTATATGTGTCGTTACCTTATATAATGAATCACTCAGGACATGATAGAAAGATTGAACCTTATGGCTGGGAGAGCCATAGAAAATGCACCTTGCCCAAGTCCCCAGGGCTAATTCCTAGGCCATCTTAAGGAAACTAGAAAATCTGAATCATTCTTCCCTCAAAAAGCTATACTGAAGTCTCATTTAATATCCAAGTATTTGGAAATTTGCCAAAGACTGCTTTCTAATATGACCCATGAATTACATATTTGGTCACTTCTAAATCTTTAGAAACAAACCATCTAAAGATTCATAATTTATTTTCCCAAATCATTACATATAAGGGCCACATTTAGTTTTAATTTTTTGTTTTTTAAAGATTTATTTGGGGCTGGCGCTGTGGCATAGCAGGTAAAGCCGCTGCCTGCAGTGCCCACATCCTGTATGGGCGCTGGTTCGAGTCCCAGATGCTTCACTTCCAATCCAGCTCTCTACTATGGCTTGGGAAAGCAGTAGAAGATGGCCCAAGTCCTTGGGCCCCTGCACCCACCTGGGAGACCCGGAAGAAGTTCCAGGCTTCTGGCTTTAGATCAGTGCAGCTCCAGCTGCTGCAGCCAGTTGGGGAGTGAACCAGTGATGGAAGACCTCTCTCTCTCTGCCTCACCTTTTCTCTGTGTAACTCTTTCAAGTAAATAAAAAGTCTTTAAAAATATGAATGTTAGGGTTTCAGAGAGAGGTAGAGACACAGAGAGAGGGCTTCCATCACTGGTTTACTCCTTAGATGACTGCAGCTGCTGGAGCTGGTCCAATCAGGAGCCCAGAGTTTCATCCAGATCTCCCAAGTGGAGGCAGGGACCAAAATACTGGGGCCATCTTCCACTGCTTTCTCAGGCCATTAGCAGGGAGTTGGTGCCCATATGAGGTACTGTCGGTGGCTTAAACTGCCATTGCCACAACAGTGAAGGGCCACATTTTTTGAAACTTTTTTTAATTTGAAAAATAATATATACATATGATTATTTAATAAAGGAAACAACACATAGGTATCTGTTTTGGAGAATAATTCTTGCCATGCCTGAGTTGAAGTTATCCCAGGTATTTTGTACCTGTGTTCATTTGAAAACTTGGAGACTTTTATCAGTATGCATAGATCGATCTCATTTTTTATTTGCTGTAAAATCCAGTCTATCGTCTGAACATACCATCATCTGCTTAGTCCTCTGTTGAAAATGCTTGGTTCTTTCCAGGATATATTGTATATAGATCTGTATATGTCCAAGAGCTTATCGTAAAATAAACCACTGGAAGAGGTATTGATCAGTTGGAAGTATTCTACTTTTAAAATTTTGACCACCTGCCTCAAATTCATGTTTAAATGAAGTAAGATGTTATGACAGTGTTCTTCCAGAGAGAGGAATTGAATTATTTCCTTCAATAGCAATGTATTCTAATATCCAGTGTGAGTCACACATGAGAGGAAAAAAAACTGTCAACAACTTCATGTACAAACTTGAGTTTTATGTGTTCTGTGGTTAATATTTTAAAAGTCCCTTCATAATAATGCCTTAGAGACTATATGCACATATTGTTTTTCCAGCATTAAGCAAAACTTTTCATATTCAGTCTAAATCTATGCCACAATGCTGTACTCAATCAATGGAGCTTCTTGATGTAAAATAAAGTTAGCACTGGATTACCATTAGCTATCAAATGTTTCTTTGTATTTATAAATCTGTATATTTTTCTTTGTAAAAGATATATCCAGTACAAACACTGCCTTTCTTACAAAGGTTAGGATGTTATGCCTCTGCTTGGAAATGTAGAATAAAGGAACAAGGAACTCTACATTAAACAGAATAGGTTTTATAAAAAACACAGCTGTTGGGGGTGTGATTTACCTTTAGAAAAATAGGATATAATAATTAGAACTTTATACAGTTTTAACCTTTTAAAATCAACCGATTAACCTATAAAACTTTAGACTTTTTGTCTAGCACCTTTAGATAAGTTAAGCAAGTTTCATATAGCTGACAAATCCACTATGAATAGAGAAAAGATGAATGGGAAGGTTATGATGAAGCTATGAAAGGAAAATGAAACAAGATTAATAGATGGTCACTTGTGATGTGTTTTCTCAGAAAGAATAGAGGCTTAGGAGGAAGAAGGCTTAATGAAAAGTATTTGTGAAAACACTATAAAGTAAAGCTATGGGAAGGAATGGCAGAATGATGCCTTCCCTTGCTGCCTAACCCCCATCACCTCGGCTCCTTTCTTTGCTGACGCCTCCCCTCCTTCGGGACCCCCTGGACTGTGGTGGCAACAAGTGATGGCTCCATTAGTAGGGACCCTGTCACCTGCATGAAAGACCTAGAATGAGTTCCCAGCTCCAGGCTTCGACCTGGTCCAGGCCAACTATTGTGAGCATTTGGAGAGTGAAGCGGTGGACAGAAAGCAGCTCTTTCTCAAATAAAATTTTTTAAAAGGTAAGCTTATTCTGGAGCAAAACTAATTTTTGAAAGCCATGCATACATTTTTTATTAATATGCCCTTCCATGTAAACCCCTTATAACTAGGAGGTTGGAACCCAAGTCTTAAACACAAAATTAACTATATACACTTTATATACATAGTCCAGAAGTAATTTCATACAACATTTTAAAATAATTTTATGCATGAAATAAAGTTTCAAAGTGTGGAAATTTTCAATATGTGGTATCATGTCAGTGCTCAAAGTTTTGGATTTAGGATCCTTTTGGATTTCCGGATTGGGAATGCTCAACCTGTAATACATTATGTCTCTCACAATTAGGATCCTTTGGCAATATAAAGGCTTATCACAGTTCCCGTAAGTAATATCTGTCATATAACACTATCACACTTAATTTCTCATGTCACTTTAATTTCTTTTGCCATAAATAAGCCTGATTTAAAGAATGAGTAACTAGTTATATTACAAAATAACTGGCAATGGTAATTGAAAGATATCTGCAGTGTCTACCTAGGATATTTACTTTGGCTATACTTCAAAAAGGTGAGTAAAGATCACAAAGTTATCATAATGGCTAGTTAAACACAACTGGTACGAATAACATAGACAAAAAAACAAAGTACAGCCCTCAATCCTTACCATCTCTGTGCTAAAAGTCTTCTCCATTTTCCCTCAGCTAAGTGAAAATGGTTACCACACTAACCTATCTCAAAGCCTATTAAACTGATTTGGCACTTAACCTACAATCTCTGTATATCTACTGAAATGGATTTGAAAAAGGCTGTTAAATTCTTTTCAGAGGCATAAAAAATTACTACTGTGCAACATGCTTCATTTTGTACTTTTCTCTCTGAATTACAGGACATAGGGGGTAATTTTCATAGGCGCTATCCTCTGTAGACACTGTAGAGTCTTTTTATCCTTAGTAATTTATTAATGAATTTGTTAGATCTTTAATTACTACAAAACTATTCCTACGGTCTAAAAAATATGGATTAGAATTATGCTAAGCAACAATATTGAAGGAATTGGGTATAGGCCTGGGAATCAGAACTTTTCTTCACTCTCGTGTCTTCTAATATTCTTTATCCCACATCATCTGATATGTCTCCTGAGGTCTCAACTAGAATATCTAACTGCCTACTTGTTATCTGCCAATGAACACATAATATGCTAACTCTGATTCTACCACCTCTCCTCAAAACTGTTTCTCCTCGTCATCTTTCCCAAATATGTATGCACTCAGCCAGAAACCTAGCAGTCATTCTTGATTTTTCTCTTTCTTTTGCTCCCAATAAACTTGTCAGCAAGACCACTGTCTCCATGATACATCCTAAATCCGGTGTCTAATGATACTTTCCTGATGTGGCCTACAGGATACTGCAGCTGGCTCCTCACTGGCCTTCCTGCTTTCCCTTTTCAGGATCCTCCCCGGCCACACGGAAGCCAGAGGGATGTTGTTTGACAGCTCAAACATTAAAACCATCATCTTTTTGTTTATGGGTAGTGAATTTCCTTGCTGGTGACACAACTTATTTAATTCACAAGTTTCTACATTTATAGTAGCAATCTTATAAACAGTTATAAAATGTAAAATTTGTTTATGCAAAATTATGTGTTCTAAATATATTCTTTTAAATTATTAATATAGGATTATCCTCAGTACAGTCACAATCTAAGCTTAAATATACATGCTCTTTTAGAAGAAGATTCATGCCGGCGCCGCAGCTCACTAGACTAATCCTCTGCCTTGCGGCGCTGGCACACCGGGTTCTAGTCCCGGTCGGGGCACCGGATTCTGTCCCGGTTGCCCCTCTTCCAGGCCAGCTCTCTGCTGTGGCCAGGGGGTGCAGTGGAGGATGGTCCAAGTGCTTGGGCCCTGCACCCCATGGGAGACCAGGAGAAGTACTTGGCTCCTGCCATCGGATCAGCGTGATGTGCCGGCCGCAGCACGCTGGCCACGGCGGCTATTGGAGGGTGAACCAACGGCAAAGGAAGACCTTTCTCTCTCTCTCTCTCTTACTGTCCACTCTGCCTGTCAAATAAATAAATAAATAAATAAATAAAAAGAAGATTCATAAAAGTAGAGTATTAAAAGACTACTTACATAATTTTGTAAGGGAAAATAACATGAAATGTATATTTTATTAAAAGAACACCATAGTTATTATTTTTTTTTTTTTTAATTTTTGACAGGCAGAGTGGACAGTGAGAGAGAGAGACAGAGAGAAAGGTCTTCCTTTGCCGTTGGTTCACCCTCCAATGGCCGCCGCGGCTGGCGCACTGCGCTGATCTGAAGCCAGGAGCCAGGTGCTTCTCCTGCTCTCTCATGGGGTGCAGGGCCCAAGTACTTGGGCTATCCTCCACTGCACTCCCTGGCCACAGCAGAGAGCTGGCCTGGAAGAGGGGCAACCGGGACAGAATCCGGCGCCCCGACCGGGACTAGAACATGGTGTGCCGGCACCGCAAGGTGGAGGATTAGCCTGGTGAGCCGTGGCGCCAGCTCATAGTTAGTTTTAAGAGAGCAGTTAATCTCAAATCTCTGTTTCCATCATCTATTGTTTCCCTTCCTGGTCACACGTTATTGGTACTAATTATTTCCCTGAAATGGCATTAATGGTTAAGACTATAAAAGCATGTAGAACTCCTAAAAGGGACAGACTGGTACAGCTTTTAAGATAATGAACTATACTGAAAGATAGAACAGATGGCTCTTGTATGTGGTTATAATCAACTTAATGAGATTACTTAAAAATAGTTCAGCATTAAGTGAAATTTAAAAGCAATACACACACCAAATTTATGAAAAACTATGTATAGTTTTGTCATGTTATGTTTTAATAGAGTGAAATTTGAAATTTTTTTGTGGTGTGGAATTTGGTGAGTCTATTGTCCTTTGTAATTTTATTTATATCAATTTACTCAGGCAATCAATATATATGACATGTTCACAATTCTTAGTTGTGGTAAAAGAATATTATGTCAATCAAAAAACTTAAGACAACACATAGCAAATAACTTTACGGTTTACAAGTAGCTTCAATTTATTTAGTTTACTGAAAAAAAAGCACAGGACTTGTGAAAGACAGTCTAGGATTTGGTATTAGATATATCACTGGTTAGGTATATGACCTTGGAAAGACATTTAGCCTTTCTGTAAGATGAGAGGAAGTAAATAAAGGTAAGTACAAGATTATAATACCTTTTGAATCTATGACCAATTTTGGTAGTTTGGAAGAAATTACTGGTTGGAAGGAAGAGCATAAACTTCTAGCTGGAATAAAGGGCTTACGAGTCCACTTCAAGTTAAAACAAAAACAAATCCTTTGATGTAACCATATGGTGCCCATAAATCAATTTATGCTTCTAAAACTTCCTTAAAAGCTAATAAGCTTTTATTGGTTAATTATAAAACTGAATGAGGTGAGAAAAACACAGACCCTTGCTAATTCCACTAATGAATCAAATTTAAAGAACATAAAAAGAGAGCATTGACTTATGCAAAAATCCATTTTATTAAAGCAACAGCTTTCCATCCTATTTCAGCTTCAAATAAATACTTTCGAAAAAATTCTTTAACAATAAAGTGGGAAATATTTAAATTTCCCAATTCCCACTTAGATGGTTATATTTTCATATAGATTGGTAAATGGTGTAAACTTTCAGTCAGTGTGAAAGTGTTACCGAATGGAATTCACCACCTACCTTCACTACCGAATGCTACTTTTTAGATTTCTTTTGTTTTATTTTCACATGACTTTAAGCTTTGAGGTTTAATATAACCCTGGCTTACCTTACTTGTCAAAAAATATTAAACACATAGAATTTACCAGGAATGCTTTTAGGTGCTGGACCAAAAAAAAAAGAAGCCAGGCTCTGCGTTTAGGGAACTTAGGTAAGCCTGTAGATTAAAAAGGGCACTATACCAGCGTCACCAGTACAGACCCAGAGGTCAGGAGAGAGGCCACCTGCCCAGTGTCTGGATTACGGGAGGCTTCCTGGAGGAAGCGCTTCTCAGCCAGGACCCGCCAATGGTGACCGGCCCACAGGGACGCGGCAGCGGGGCTGGGGGCTCTGCGGGCCCCTCCGCTGTTGACAGAGTGTCCTCCTACACAAGCAGGCCGCCGGCTGCGACCCCACTGAGGCCTCCCGTGCTCCACGCGTGACCTGGCGGTTTTAAGCCACATTTCACGTCAGTTGCAACGTTCCCCCCGGAGCTAGCAGAGGAGGGCCCGCGCCCCTGGAGAGAACAGGGCTGTCTCCATGGCCCCCAAGCCTACCAGCACACCGTGTGTGAATCCGGCCCCTCCAATGGGCACCCGAGACTGCCCCAAGGCAAAGAGAACAACGCCTTCAACACCCGGCACTTCCTGCAAGCCAGCGACTCCTCGGGGCGCTGCACCTGGTCTCCGCTGGACCAGCCGCTCTTCTGTCACTTGCCAATCAAATAAAAAGCGTCCGCTTGTTTGCACATCGTTTCTCGGTTTTTTATTTCTATAAAGAACCCATGAAACTCGCTAAGGCAACCGCCCTCCCCTCCACAACCGGTAACACACTGGAGACTCCGACGGGGTCAGACAAGCCGTGGGCCGACGGCAAGTCGAAGGGGAACCGGGTGGGAGAGGTTTTATTACTGGAGGCCCAAGGCTCCAGGACAGCAAGCCGGGCAGCCGCAGGGCCCGCGGCCGGGTCAGATTTTCGACCTCACGCAGAGGCCGCAGCCTGAGGCGTCTCTGGGGCCCGGGCGTCACCCCGGAACCCAGAGCTTGCCCCTAACTCGGATTTTCCCAGGAACCAATTTACGTAAGCACCGCCGCGGGACTTACCCGGACAGCGACTTCTCCTTGGTTTAGGAAGCAGCCCCTTCTTTATTTACCAGCTTGGGCCTGAATCCTCACTACTGCTGCCGCCAAGTTTCTGAATTTTCTCAAACAAACAAAAAGTCCCTCGTGCCTTTCCCCAGGCAAAGCCCAGGAACCGCCCGGACACAATTCGAATCGCGCGCCCTCGCCAGGAGGCCCCGCCTCTTCCGGGAAGTGACTGTTTCCGCGTCCCTCCCCGTAGCCGGGCCGGGCCAGTGGACGCATGCGCGGACCTGTTGCCGGGGACGCGCCGTTCTCTTTCCTTTCACTTAAGCGGATCTCCCGCCTCCCTAGCGTTCGGCCGCCGTCGCGTAGCGCGTGCCTAGCAGCCACCCTTGCCCGCCCAGGGGCAGTTCGGGGCTGTCCTCTTCGACTCCGGTGGCGCGAATTCCCCGCACCGCGCACGCGCGGGCGGAGTCGGGGGGGGGGGGGCGGGGCGCACGCGCGGATCGTCCCGCGGTGGGCGCCGGGGCGGCGGGGTTCCAGCGTTCTCCGGTGGCGATCGCGCGGCTCCCGGTGGGCCAACGGCTGCCGGCCCAGGCCGAGACGCCCCTGGGGTGGCTCAGGGCCCGGTGGCATCGCGACGGCCCGGCCTGTTGGGTTCCTTGAAGCAATTTCGACGTGGTGGAGGTAGGGTGAGGGCGCGCGCGGCGTCGCTCTGCTTCGCTGCGGGGTCTGTTGCCCCCGAGCCCACCCGGGCGGCCGCGGCAGGCGGGGTCGGCGCGGCCGCGGCGGGGTCCGGGCTATTCCGGGGCCTTCACGGGAGAGGCCCGGCCGGCGGCGCGGGAAACTTGGCGTCCGCGCGCGCCGCCGCTTCCCCGCGGCTGTCCCTAGACGGCCCCGGGCGTCGCCGAGAGCCCCGAGGAGCGGCTGGGGCGTCGTGGGCCCCGCGGGTCTGAGGGCTGCCTCCCTCTAACGGCTGTGGACGAATGTCACTTCGGTGAGGTGTTTTTTTTTTTTTTTTTTTTTTTGAGAAGTCCCACTGTGTTAACCTAGGGAAATTTAGTTGTGATCCGCGAAGGGTTTTTGACTGACGTTTGTTCTCCCTGGTTTCTCGTGGGAACGACCGGAGAGAGATCCTGACGAAGAATTGCGGGAAAACAGGACTCGGGTAGAGCCAGGGCTGCAGGACCCAGGGGGCTAGGGTGACACGGCGATGATTCCTAGAAAGAGCACCTGCTTGGTGTAGAAATCCTGAAGACAAACGACTGAGCGCTTGCTGCTCCGTGTATAGTTAAAGAATAGAGACTAAAAGCCAGCTTCCGTAATGTATATTCCAAGGGAACTTCCAGATTCCCCGACTTTTGGGTGGCTGCTTTGCAGCCCTTGAAAACATGCAGTAGCATGTGCAGGGGTCTGTGCATAGTTCTGGGAGGGTGTGAGCGGGCAGGGAGCGTGTTAGAACGTCTGCTTTAATCAACTATCGCATTCTTACGCTGAGTACTTTTGTGTCGGAAGGCATATTCAAAATTTCTTTTCCTGAATAGCTGCACGTGCCCAAAAAAGTTTGCAGACCACTAGAATATTACTTAAAAACATGTTTTTGTTTCCGTCAGAAATGGTTGTGTAACCTGCGCAGATTGGTACCACCTCTTAAGTTTCAGTTCTTCAAGTTGAAAACAGTGACACATTACCCAACTTACAGGATTATTAAAGATGTAGACAGAGAGAGGGAAAGTAAAAAAAAGGTTTATATAAAGGGTCTCTTCCTTTTTTAAAAAAAAAAAAAAGGTTTATTTTATTTATGTAAAAGAGTTACACAGAGAGAAGGAGAGGCAGAAAGAGAGAGAGAAATATCTTCCTCCTGCAGGTTTACTCCCCAGTTGGCGGTGGTGGCCAGAACTGAGAAAATCCGAAGCCAGGAGCCAGAAGCTTCTTCAGGTTTTTGCACACAGGTGCAGGGGCCCAAGCACTTGGGCCATCCTCCACTGCTTTCCCAGGCCATAGCAGAGAGCTGGAGCAGAAGTGGAGCAGCTGGGACTTGAACCGGCGCCCGTATGGGATGCCAGCACTTCAGACGGCGGCTTTACCTGCTACACCACAGCACTGGCCCCAAGAAAATTTTTAGTTGACCCCCCCTCATCTATGTAGAGTTAGTATAAAGCAGTTAATATTGAGTTGGGCAAAAAGTAAGGACAAGTGACACATTAAAAATTACTGATGAAAAGCAGGCTTATAGAGTGCCTCGTCTGTAGATGTTTATAGAAAAACTGTGTAACATTTGACTCAGTTTGAGACCAAAGTTAGGAAAAAAATGATGACATCTATATGTGGCTTACTTTCAGGAATTAGTAAATGATTCAGAACTTTACCTTAAGAGTATGCATTATATTTGAGATATAATTAAATGCGACAATTCTATAAATACAAACTGGTAAATCCAACTTACTGAGGGTCACGTGTAGTTGTTTATACTACATTAATGTTAGTATTTTTGAGTCTCTGTTTACATGAGTTACATCTTACCTTACTCAATAAAAAAAAATTACTTTTTTTTTTTAATTTTTACGTATTTATTTGAAAAAGTTAGAGAGAGAATGAGCGATCCAGCAAGATCCTCCATCCACTGGTTCACTCCCCAAAATGGCCACAACACTGAGGGCTGGGCCAGGTTGAAAAGCCAGGAGATTCATCAGGGTCTCCCAAGTGGATACAGGGGCCCAAGTACTTGGGCCATCCTCCACTGCTTTTCCAGGCCCTTTAGGAGGGAGCTGAATTGGAAGTGGAGCAGCCGATATCTATATGGGATGCAGGCACTGCAGGTGGAGGCCTAATCTGCTGTACCACAGCACTAGTCCGCCAGACTACTTTCTGTAAGTTTCTTAGTTCCACTCCCAAATCCACTTACACTGCAGAGAATAGTTTACTACCACCTGGCCTCTATATCTTAGGAATGCTTTGGGTGGGAGGGAGGTAGGGGGGAAGAATCACCATGTTCCCACTGCCTCTGTCTCTCTGTAACTCTGCATTTCAAATAAATACTAAAAAAAATAAATAAAAACAAAAAGTTATTCTGCTACAGAATTAGATAACTATTCTGTTTGTCACTACTGATAGTCCCCATGTTGGTATTAATGCGAAATATGAAATATTAAATACTTAAATAAAATTTAGAGATTTTAAATTCTGTTGAAGTTCATTTGATGGCTCTCATGTTTCCTATATACCTATATATTGTAATGAACCTTTAATTCTGGATTTTTCTTTTTGATTTGTTCCTATTCTGATGGAGTTTTCTTCCTGTAAAAGAGAATTGATGTGTTCCTAGTTCATAATATTTTATTTTAAAAATAAATAATTTTTAAAAATTTTGTATTGAGCATTGTTGACATGGTGAAACTCTTAGAGGGACTTTTCTGCTTTTAACAAATTGCAGAATATTTGAAAGATTTTTGCATCTGTGTATATAATATGTCTCTTTATCTTACTAGAAACACTTTTGCTGGTTAGCCTAGAACTTACTCTCAGGAAAATCTATCATCATTAAATGAGTATTTTTGAAAATCAACCATCATTGAATTACAGTGATTCCTATTTTGAAAGGTAGGATCCTTCAGTATTTGTTAGATGTAGGTTACCTTGGCAACCTAATAGCAAACTGCAAATTCCAGACCATGCCCACTTAACAAAAAACATTGTCATCTTGTGTAGTTTCAGTGTTCATATCTTTTGTATAGCATAGCATGTCACATTCCTTGTAAGACACTCACCACATTTCCCCTAGTGCATCTGCTCCCTAGTTTTACATGAAACATTGCTGGTTTTTTTTTTTGTTTGTTTTTTGTTTTTTTGACAGGCAGAGTGGACAATGAGAGAGACAGAGAGAAAGGTCTTCCTTTGCCGTTGGTTCACCCTCCAATGGCCGCCGCGGCCGGCGCGCTTCGGCCGGCGCACCGCGCTGATCCGATCGCAGGAGCCAGGAGCCAGGTGCTTCCTGGTCTCCCATGGGGTGCAGGGCACAAGCACCTGGGCCATCCTCCACTGCACTCCCTGGCCACAGCAGAGAGCTGGCCTGGAAGAGGGGCAACCGGGACAGAATCCGGCGCCCCAACCGGGACTAGAACCCGGTGTGCCAGCGCCGCTAGGCGGAGGATTAGCCTAGTGGGCCGCGGCGCCGGCCAGAAACATTGCTGTTTTCTAATGATAAAGTACTAAAATCAGTAGCTGGTGTCTGAGTGTCTGCTAACTGCAGGTTGATGTATGAGGCATTAATAAAAACTTTCTTAGGAGAATTTAATGTTGGGAAAACAAAAAAAAAAACGCTCTTTGCTCTTGTATAATAATCACTATTCAGTAGTTGAGAGGAGGCTAGAGAATGAGTGGGAGAAAAAAGTACTGGAGAAATAATGGTCTGGCAGTATTTCAGGGAATTTTAATTAGCAACAAGCTGAAACCAGAGTACATTATTTTTGATTCCTGCTATTAAATCATCTGAAAAATATGCTTGATTTGGGACATTTTGGTTTCTTGAAGAGATTCAAAATGTACTGTCAATTATTTGTTTAAAAAAAAAGAAGCCTAATTTTATAACTGAAATTGTACTTTGGCCCCAAAATTTTGTTTAGGTTAAATGTCCTTAGGATGTCATGATAGCTTTTAAATGATATTTTATTTATTATGTTAGATTGTTCATTACTACCAGGAAAGGGTAAAGGCTGAGCTCTTTAATGTGGTTCGTATCATTTCTCAAACTTTAATGTGGTTAGGTATCATGTGATGTGTTATTACTTTGAAGGTTCTGATTAACTTTGCCTAGGGTAGGGCTGAGATTCTGGATAGATGGCAAGTTCCCAAAACATGGAGTTGCTGCTCAGTGACATAGACTACATTCTGAGTGTCAAGAGTCTTCAAGACTCTGTTCTGTGTTTCTTCCCCCATAGCCCTCACTTTATTGTTGGCTATCTGTGCTTACGACTAGCTGCAGTTTATCATGGACTTCCTTCTGTGAGTGCACTTCAGAGAGTTCTTGGAAAAATGGAATTAAATGACAGTTATACTGCTGGCGCCGTGGCTCACTAGGCTAATCCTCCGCCTGTGGCGTGGGCACTCTGGGTTCTAGTCCCCGTCAGGGGCCGGATTCTGTCCCAGTTGCTCCTCTTCCAGTCCAGCTCTCTGCTGTGGCCCAGGAGTGCAGTGGAGGATGGCCCAAGTCCTTGGACCCTGCACCCGCTTGGGAGACCAGGAGGAAGCACCTGGCTCCTGGCCTCGGGTTGGCATGGTGCGCTGGCTGCAGCGCGCCGCCGGAGCGGCCACTGTGGGGTGAACCAACGGAAAAGGAAGATCTTTCTGTCTCTCTCTCTCTCACTGTCCACTCTGCCTGTCCAAAAAAAAACAAAAAACAAACAAAAAAAAAACCCACAATTATACTTTAGTGCAACAAAATCTTAACATTGTTTATACAAGAGATATTCAAAATTTTTTCTTACCTACCAATGTCTGACACTCTGCTAATTGGGACATTGAGATGCTTGCTTTCAGCTTTGTCCAGATTAGATAGACATGCAGGATACACTTGGCTTTTGCTAGCATGGGTTTGGGAGGAGCCAGTTTTTTTTTAAGTAGTGTTTGGCTGGAATAAAGGAGTATGATGGAACTTGTTTTCTGCTTTTATTACCTGCCCCCTTCCTAGCCCTTTAGTTAGAGAGAGCAAGATTTCAATGGAGCCTTTTCCCCCAGTACCTGTTGGTGTTGCCTGGTTGCTGGCTTCTCTGAGTCAACTTTTTTTAATTATGATGAAAGCAGGTCTAAAGCACTTCATCAACAAGAGTTTATTTTGACTCAAGGTTCAGAGGTTCACGTTCAAAGGTTCTGCAGGCTCTTGGTTCAGCCTCTGGTGATGTCATTCTTGCAGGCAGAGTCCCAAGATGGCACAGGGCATCCCATTGTAGGCAACACGGAGCATATGTGTCTCTCCTCTCTGCTTGTACAACCAGCAGGATTCAATCACAGGAATTCTACCTAACAGCTTAAGCCAATCTCTTAACCTCACAGAGGTCCTGCCTGTAAGCATCGTAAGTGGATTTAGTTTGCCCTTTTAGTACCATTAACATAAGACTTTGGGGACTATATTCCTACATGAGTTGGAACCAAATTGTATTCAAGCCGTAGTATGAAGTCTGAGATTTCTGAGGCAGAGTGAAAACTCAGTGAACTCCCATTGTTTCATTGCTTGAGTCCTGGGGTTGGATGGTTTGCTTTCTTCTTACTACCTTTCATAGTCTTAATGTCAGTTTTATATGCAATGTCCAGAGTCTTTAGTTTTACTTCATGAGAGGAATAGGAAAAAGTACATCTATTGCATTTTCCTGGAAACACAACTCTGATCACTTTTTCAGCTTGTGTTTGGGAGAGAGAATTAGAAACTGAGCTCTAACCCCATGCATATCCTTTATATCTTTCTAGTTTATAAGTTGTATACGTAAGCATTAAACTCATCTTATTAGAGAAAAATGAGATTAGAGAGGAAAAGAACTATTTGGAGAAAATGTTTAACACAGCTATCAAACTTACTCACTGCATGAAGGAACTCATGGTGACATATCAAGGCTTTAGAAAAAGTGATTTTGTGTAGTAAATTTGAGGCTTTAAATGGTCAGCATTTTGAAAAATAAAGTTACAAAAAATTGATTCAGAAAGCTGTAATGAACTCAAAAAAGTGTATATAACATAGAAATTCAGATTTTTTTTAAAATTTACAACATCTCCACATTTAAAAGTTTAAATGTAATTCTTTCAAAACATTTTAATATCTTGCTATGAAAGCAATTTTAGAGCATTAAAGATTGACAGACCACCCAGTTCACTTAATTAAGTTTGTGTTGTCGTAGTACCAAAACCTGACAAAACTGATTCCTCAAGCAGTTCTTTTAATATATATATATATATTATATGTATAACATATATATATATATATATATCTTCAGAATTTATTCTATCCTTGGTAAGTTTGGAAAGCAGTAGATTAAAAAATTAAGCACCGGGGCTGATGCCGTGGTGCAGTGGGTTAATCCTCTGCCTGTGGCGCCGGCATCCCATATAGGCACTGGTTCTAATCCCACCTGCCCCTCTTCTGATCCAGCTCTCTGCTATGGCCTGGGAAAGCAATAGAAGAAGATGGCCCAATTGCTTGGACCCCTGCACCCGCATGGGAAACCGGGAGGAGGCATCTGGCTTCTGGCTTTGGATCTGCGCAGCTCTGGCCTTTGCAGCCATCTGGGGAATGAACCAACAGAAGGAGGACTTTTCTCTCTGTCTTTCCCTCTCACTGTCTGTAACTCTACCTCTCAAATAAATAAATAAAATCTTAAAAAAAAAAAATAAGCACCATGTAGGAATGTCTGTCTCCCTCACTGTCCTTTTCTTTCTCACATTCCTTCTCCAGAGTCCCTCTTCTCCTATTTCTTACCTCTACTCCGTGTTTTTCTTTTAACACCACTCCAGTAGCTCTCTTGTGCCTGTATATACACTTAAGGCTAGGTTTCTTGGCCTGTGTATACAGCATCAAATAGAGCTATCATCTGTTAGTGAGACTAGAATCTGTCAGTCCAAACTGATGAGCGAGAGAATCTAATTCATTCTACTATAGTTGAGGGGGATAAGAGGAATGGGTCACGCACATGGTTCAGACAGGACAACTATGATCTAGCATTTGGGGTACTTAATTGAGCCTAGAAGTATTTCTCATATTGGTCCTTAGAAATTTTTGATTATGTATGTCAGAAATTTTTTTCTCTTTTTATTTGGCAAACAATTATTGAATACCTATCATTTTAGGTTTTAAATGTATTCTAAAGAAAAGAATGAAAGCAACAATCAAAGTCATAAAGCTTAATTTCTTGGTTTGTTTTTTTTTTTTTTTTTAAAGATTTATTTATTTGAAAGGCAGATTACAAGAAAGAGGGATCTCCATCTGCTGATTGACTCCCCGGATGCCAGTAACAGTGGAGGCTGGGCCAGGCTGAAGCCAGGAGCCAGAAACTCCATCCGGGTCTCCCACACAGATGGCAGGAACCCAAGCACTTGGGCTTCATCTGCTGCCAGGCACATTAACAGGATGCTGGGTCTGAAGCAGAATGGCTGGGATTCCAGCCAGGCACTCTAACAAGGGATACTAATGTCCCAAGTGGCGGTTTAACCCTCGGCATCACAGTTACATCCCATGAAGATTAATTTGACTTACATAGACTGTCAGTTTTGACTAGAGATTCAGCATTCATGTGTTTATTAGCAAAATCTTGTATAATTTTAACCATTAACTGTCTAGGTTCAGATTTTATTGTGTACTGGGAAAAAAATAAGACAACACAGACTGTTTCTTTAACGAAGTTACTAGTTACTAAGCAACACAGCTTCAAAATGAACCTCTTTGGGAAAATAATATGATTTACTTATAGCTAGTAAAAATGGGGAGATTGTTCTGAGATAATTTTGAGAGTCACTATGCCATCTCTATAAGTTGACATTGGAAACTGGAAACTTTAATTTCACAAATAAGATCTTTTACTTTTTTGTGAGTTTAGGAGTCAAAGCGTTTAGGTAGTCTTGTATCAATAAACTTTTGGCCATGAATAGCTTTGAAGTAAGATCAACTGGTGTAGAATATGCAGATAATTTTTTTAAGCTGCACAAATTTATTGTATTTTTATGTAGTTGAATTCCACAGGTTTTACTGGACTACAATCAGAGCATCAGTAAGGCTGTGTTCCTTTTTGGATTCTCTGGGGGAAATCTTTTTCCTTACATTTTCCAGCATTAGATTCATGACTAATTGGTCCTCTTTGCAGGATAGAAAATTTTGATTTTCTTTATTTTTCTAAGTACAAATGGTATAATATTTAAAACTTAATAAGCTTCATGTGATTTAATTTCATTGAGTTTAATGTATATGGAGTAGTCGTTATGAATGCTATATTTGATTTACTTCATTGTTAACTGTATATATTTGTTCAGACCTGATGGCCAAAAGAAAGGAAGAAAATTTCTTCTCTCCTGAAAATGCTAAAAGACCAAGACAAGAAGATTTTGAAGATTTTGATAAAGATGGTGATGAAGATGAATGTACAGCTTCTTTCACTAATGGCACCTCTGCTTTGGTAAGTATGAAATTACAAAATTTAGCTTTTCACTTGGCATGTTTTTCATGGCTGGTTTATTTCATATTTGTGATCTTTCAAAATTGGAAGGCCAAGGTAGGGATGGGCATTTGGTGTAGTGGTTTAGATGCTACTTGGGACACCCACATGCTACATTGTAGAGCCTAGATTTTGGTCATGGTTCCACTTCCAAAGCCAGCTTCCTGTTAATATGCACCGTGAGAAGTAGCAGGAGATGGCTCAAGTACTCCCATGTGGGAGAGCTAGATTGAATTCCTGGCTCCTGGCTTTGGCCTAGCCCAACCCCAGCTGTCATGGCCATTTGGGGAATGAACCAGTGAATGGAAGATCTTTGTCTATCTCTCTTTCTTTGTCTTTCCAATAAATAATAAATGGAAAAAAAATAAATGAAAATGAAGAGTCAAAGTAAAATAACCTCTTTTAATCTTGAAGTTTATATTAATTGTTAGAAAAATTAATAGAGAAATTAGTGAAGCAAAGACTTGGGTCTTTGATAAAATGAATAAATTTGACAAACCTCTTTTAAGACCAGCAAAGGAAAAGAAGGGGAAAAGATACAAATTGCCAGTAATAGGAATGAAATAGGGGTGTGAGCATAGGTCCTGTAGAAATCAAAAGCATAAGGAAATAGAGTTAACAGTTCTGTACACATAAATTTGACAATGTAGGTGAAGTCCACCAATTACTTAAAAAGAAAAAAGTACAACGCATGCAATACGTAGTATATGATTTGACTGTTTCCATAACTATTGAGAAAATTTAATTCATGTTTTAAAACTCCTAAAAAGAAATATTCAGGCTCAGTTTGTTTTACTGTACAATTGTACCAAACTTTTAAAAAAGAATGTACATGCAATCTACGTAGTCTTTTCCAGAAAACGGAAGAGGAAGGAATGCTTTGATATCATGATCCTGATATCAACACCAAAGAGATACCAAAAAGAAAACCAACCATACGTGTTCATATGCCTCTGCAGTAAAGATGCAGAAATCCTTAACAAAATATTACCAAATATACTTAAAATTCAGTAATATTTGAAAAGCAGTATACCCCATGAACAAATGGATTTATTGTAGGCATACAAGCCTGATTGGCATCTGAAAATCAATTTAATTCACCATACCACAGGTTGAAGAAGAAAAATTATGGTCCTGTCTCTGGATGTAGCAGAAGTATTTGACAAAATTCAATACCTGTTTGTGATTAAAAATCTTCATAAAAATAGGAGCAGAAGGCAACTTCCTCAACATGATAAGCAACATTGACAGGAGGATCTAGAGCTAATACCCAGTAAACATATTTAATGGTTAAAGATAGAAAAGTTTTCATCTAAGATCAGGAACATAGTAAGAGTGTCTGCTTTCATCATTGTTATTAAGCATTGTGGTAGAATACCTAGTTAGTGAAAATAAAGTTGGAAAATAAGAAATAAAATATAGAAGTTAGGAAGAAAAAAAAAAACTGTCCTCACTTGCAGATAACCTGATTATCTACATATAAAATTTTAAGGAATCTACCAAAAACTCTCAGACTAAAGTGCATTCAGCAAAGTTATAGCATACAAGATACACATTTTTAAAAATTGCATTTTATATAATTGCATTGAACACATTGACATGAAAATTCAGAATTCAATTGCATTTACAGTCACTCAAAAATGCAGTGCTTTAGGGAAATTCATATTAAGATACCATGATACATCTGTAAAATTCCAGACCAAATGCCGGCAAGGTTTTGGAGTAGCAAAAACTCATTCATTTCTGGGAAATGTAGAATGGTGCAACCACTTTGGAAGACAGCCTGGCAGTTTGTTACAAAAATAAACACACTTTTACCATACAATCCAGTGATTATGCTCCATAGTGTCTACCTAAAGGAGTTGAAAACTAGTGGTCTCACAAAAACCTGTACATGGATGTTTGTTGCAGCTTTATTTATAATCTCTTAAACTTGGAAGCAACCAAGATGCCCTTTGGTAGGCCAGTAGATAAACTGTAGTATGTTTAGACAGTGGCTTATTTTTCAGCACCAACAGGAAGTGAGCTATCAATCCTTGAAAAAAAAATGGAGGAAAGAAGCCAAACTGAAAAGGCTATATAATGTATAATTTCAACTCTGATCTTCTGGAAAAGCCATAACTATGGAGACAGAAAGGCCAGTGATTACTAGGGATAGAGAGGAGAGATATCAGCAGGCAGAACACATAATATTTAGGGCAGTGAAAATACCCTGTGTGATCCTATAGTCGTCAGATACACGTCTTTACAATTTTTAAAAATCTACAGAATGTGTAACACGCAGAGTGAAGCCCAATGTAAACTATGGACTTAGAGTGATAATGATGCATCAGTGTAGATTCATCGGCTGTAACCAATGGGCCATTCTGGTATGAGAATTTTTGATACTAGGAGAGGCTGTGCATGTGTGGGAGGAGAGGATGCTTGGGAAATCTCACTGTGTGAACATAAAACTGCTCTAAGAAAATTAATCTTCAAAGAAAAATGAATTAAAAGATGTTCAGGATTTTTATGCTGGAAAGTAACCAACACCGATGAAAGGAATCAAAGAGAACTCAGTAAATGGAGACTCATACATACTTACAGATTGAAAACTCAACATAGAAAAAATATTAATTCTTTTCCAAAATGACAAACCAGTTTAATGCATTTTTCTATCAAAATCCAGTAAGGTTTTTTGTACATATAGACAAATTTATTTTAAAATTTATTTTTTGTATTTTTTTTTTCTTTTTTTGAGAGGCAGAGTTAGAGAGAGAGAGAGAGGTCTTCTGTTCACTGGTTCACCCCCCAAATGGCTGCCACGGCCTGTGCGCTGTGCCAATCCAAAGCCAGGAGCCAGGCACTTCCTCCTGGTCTCCCATGAGGGTGCAGGGCCCAAGCACTTGGCCTATCCTCCACTGCCTTCCCTGGCCACAGCAGAGAGCTGGACTGGAAGAGGGGCAACCGAAACAGAATCCGGCGCCCCGACTGGGACTAGAACTCGTATTATTTTTTTTTAATATTTTATTTTATTTATTTGAAAGGCAGAGTTACAGAGAGAGGTAGAAGGAGAGAGAGGTCTTCCATCTGCTGGTTCACTCCCCAGGTGGCCACAATGGCCAGAGCTAGGCCAATCTGAAGCCAGGAGTCAAGAGCTTCTTCAGATCTCCTATGTGACTGCAGGGGCCGAAGGACTTTGGCCATCTTCTACTGTTTTCCCAGGCCATAACAGAGTTGGATCGGAAGTGGAGCAGCTGGGACTAGAACTGGTACCCATATGGGATGCCGGCGCTTCAGGCGGTGGCTTTAATCCGCTGTGCCACAGCGCTTGCCCATTTTAAAATTTACATGAAAAGTAAAGGCAACTAAAATAGCTAACGTCAAGAAATTATCAGACCCAAATGTCCATATTGTTCATATTAAGGAACCTTGTGATACACTTACTAAATCTTTTAAAGGTTGTAGAACCAGTGGTGACTGAAGAAATGTTCCCATTTTATTTCATCTTATTCGTTGAAGTAACCATTATTCACTCCTTGTAACTTTTTCTTCTCTAAGACTGCTGGTTCTTCCTCCTGCCTGCAAATGCTTGAATGATTGCAATGACTGAATTAGATTGATTGTTTTCTCCAATTTTTTTTCTTAATAGACTGCAGCAGAAGTTGGAATAATTGAAAGTATCGAGCTGAGAAACTTCATGTGCCATTCAATGCTTGGACCTTTTAAATTTGGTTCTAATGTTAACTTTGTCGTTGGTAACAATGGAAGTAAGTGCCTTTGCCCATTTAACTGAGTAGTACTTTGAGATTATAATGTATTTACTTTTTGAAATAGATGACTGTTACTTGTAGTGCTGATAAATATTTGGTGTGTACATCTTTGTGTTTGTAGATACTTTTATATCGAGTTAACTCCAGTATGTTATTGAAACAATAGGGTTAGGGGCTGGTGCTGTGGCTCACTTGGTTAATCCTCCGCCTGCGGCGCTGGCATCCCATATGGGCGCCGGGTTCTAGTCCCAGTTGCTCCTCTTCCAGTCCAGCTCTCTGCTGTGACCTGGGAAGGCAGTGGAAGGTGGCCCAGGTGCTTGGGCCCCTGCACCCGCATTGGAGACCAGGAGGAAGCACCTGGCTGCTGGCTTTGGATCGGCATAGCTCCAGCTGTAGCGGCCATTTGGGGAGTGAACCAATGGAAGGAAGATCTTTCTCTCTGTCTCTCTCTCTCACTGTCTAACTATCTGTCAAATCATAAAAAAAAAAAAAAAAAATAGGGATAAACATTTCCTGCTTATATTTTAAATCCATTTACACTGGATTCTCTACCATGGAACAGTCATCAAGCTATCATCATTGAGATTGAAGCAGCCCTGTGTCTTACCTCAACTTAACATTTTAATAGAGCACAAAACAAGTGGCTTGGGAATCAAACATGAAAGTACCTAATTCTCACTTTGTGATCAATGAAAGCTTTATGAAGAGATGGTACTTGTGCTGGTATTTCAATGAAAATGAAAGATTCTTTAGATCTCACTGTGGGAGGAGTAGAAGAATATATGTATTAGGAATAATGAATAGACTTACATGGTTTTTATCATGTGATACATTCTGGGGAGCAGCAGAAACTGACAGTATACAACCATGTTGTAGATGATATTATAGTGAATTTGAATGTCATGATAAAGATTTTAGGGTTTTATTCAAATGTCAGTGAGTAGCCAATTAAAGTTTTTGAGTAAAGGGTTGACATAGAAAAGGTTTATGAAATAAACTGGTCACTTAATGGACGTCAGATTAGAAGAGGGCAGGAAGAGCACTTAGGCGGCTCTTGTGATAGGTAAACCAGGCATTAGGTCTTAACAACTGAACTGAGGCCAGGCACAGGGAGGAGGCATGCCAGCATCTACCTGCTGGTGCTTCAGTGGGCAACTTAGTGTGTGCAACTACACAAGTCCCTCTTGTTCTCTGTTTTCCCTATTCTATCATGCCATCAAGAAGACATAGATTTTAGGAAAGATTGGACAGAGAAAGGGGTCAGTGCTATAGGTTGCACAGGACCATAAGTAGAGATACCTTTTTTTTTTTAAATACTTGAACCAATGACATTGTTAATAAAACTTTTTTTAAAAGATTTTTTTTTTTTTTTACTTTAAAGGCGTTTAACAGAGAGAGGGAGATACCGAGAGGTCTTCATCCTCTGATTTACTCCCCAAATGGCTGCAATGGGTAGCGCTGGGACATGCTGAAGCCAGGAGCTGGGAGCTTCATCTGGGTCTCCTACTTGGGTGCAGGGGCCCAAGCACTTGGGTCAAACTTCTTTTCTTTCCCAGGCAGATAAGCAGGGAATTGGATCAGAAGTGGAACAGCCAGGGCTTGAACCAGCACTCATACAGGATTCTGGCTGTGGCTTTATACACTTAATAGAAGGAACGCTAATACAGGTAGTGAAGGCAATCCATTTGGTAATGAAGAAAAGGGAGAGAATAAGGATAGGAACTTCAGAGGTATTTCAGCAACTACATTGGCTAATCATCGGTGTGTTGTACAAAATAGTGGGCTGATAAGAGTTGATTGGATTGGTTGATCATGGAGTTCAGCAAATGATTATTATATTCTGAGTAATTGTTAAATATTTTGAAATTTCAGCTTTTGATGTTTTTATATATGTTATGGTAAAAAGAAGTAACACATTTCAAAGAGTTAGAAAATGAAGAATACTCAAATCAAGAGTAACAATTGAAGGAGGGGATACAGAAAGGGAGGGAAATATGATTATCTTAGAATTGTATCCATGAAATACATGAAATCTGTTCTCTTATTAATAAAAATTTTAAAAGTTGTCAAAATATTAAAGTCTGTATGACTGCTAATTTTTTCCTATTAAGTCCATTCATTCATCCAACAAACATGTGGCTATTATGTGCTGACAGTGAGACTGCAGCATTGAAGGAGAGATAATATTCCTGCCCATGTGGAGCTTGCATTTTGTGCTGAGAATATCTGAAAAAAGTAACTATTAACTGTAATGAAGTTAGAGTGTATTAAGAATTATGTGTGGTGTGTGTGGGTGTGTGGGTGTAAATAGAATGTAAGTTTCCTTAGTAGATTGACAGGCTAGGGTGATACAATGGGAGTTTCAGGTAAGAAATATATCATAGCCATTTTTCCCACTTCTGTGTTAGTGGCAAACATTTGATTCCCAAAATGTATAAATTTCATGAAATATTCAACCTCTTTTTTGTAAGCTTTCTGTTTTGGTACTTTAAGAAGATTATAATTGTATTATAGCATATTATTTCAATGTGAGAATAATTCATTTAGAAATATTTTGCATCTAATTTTAGGAATTGACTTTTTTATGTTTTTAATGAGTATGATTTATTCAACACCTGTTTCTTTAGGTGGGAAGAGTGCAGTACTTACAGCTCTTATAGTTGGTCTTGGTGGAAAAGCAGTTGCTACTAATAGAGGATCTTCTTTAAAAGGTTTTGTGAAAGATGGACAGAAGTAAGTGTTTGGCTTTCTACATATCCTCTTATCTTTTTAGTAGAAGCAGCTACTTTGGTTTCCTGATTCATGTAGACAAGGCTGGAATTGAAGTGCCTTCTCAGCATAGGAGCAGAGTTATTGTAGCTTTTCCTTCCTTTCTCTGCTCCTGCTTGGCCCACTGTTGCCTGTTACCCTTTCTAGACAGGTAGCTGGTGCAACCTCCTGACATTTGCCTGCTCACCTACACTCAGGTTTCTGTTAACCTTTCTGGAAGAAAGGACTGTGATAAGTCTTTGTACTCTTATTTAAAGACATATTTATAAAGGTTGCACATTCCTGGCTTTCTTAACCCAGCATCAGCAAGGCCATGTTGATATGATGGGGTGAGAGCAAAATCAGTGACCATTCAAGGTGTCCCTGTACAAAATTTTTTTCCAGCTTTCTAAGAATTCCAGGAAAGTATTCTACTCTCTGATGCTGATTTTATGTCCTTTACCCAAGTGGGTTGCCAGTGAGTTTTATATGAAAACCGTAATCACGAGCCTGTTTGTGGTTCTGTCTGGGCCCTTGATGAATGATCATATTAGAATTCTCTTTGGCTTTTCATTTACATTTCTTTTTGTCATAGGTTGCCTTCATATAGCTGTATATTAATTGTCCAGTTTGTATCACCATGGACTCATTGCCTTTTGCCTACTAGTGGCTCTGTCTTCAGGCTGATCTCATTATTCTTTTTCATACTGCCCCAGATACCTCTGGAGGGATCCTTGTTTCTCATAACAACTGAATGTCCTAAACCCTGTCATACTGTCTCCCAGCGTGAGGCTGCTCCCACTGCTGCTGCTTCTCACACGCCCAGTGTCCAGAACTTTTGAGTGGTAATTAACACTGTCTTTTTTCTCATATGCTAGACTTTCTTTCTATTCAGTGTTATATCTGTTTGACTTCTCTTGTTAGTAAAAAATAGAATGGGGGCATGATGTAAATTAGGTTTGTGGGCTTCTTAATGTATTATGCAAAGGCCTTAAGAATCTTACGCCAAGATTCCACACTGATTCGAGAAGGGCAAAAGATACAGAGAAAGTAATTTTCCATGCCTTGTGGCCTTGGAGAATAACTGTTTGATAGCAGTTCTCTAGCACAGTTTCCTTCTGCACTTATCTTACTTGAGCCCCATCCCAGGAAGTCTTGTGCTTGCCCTTTACCCTCCCCAAACAAGATTACATGTGAAGTAAAAAAATAGTTTTCACTTTTTTGGGGCATGATTTGTTTTATTTATTTGAAAGTCATACTGACAGTGGCTAGAGAGACAGAAGGAGAAAGAGATCTTGGGTTTGTTGGTTTACTCCCAAAATGTCTGCAGGTGACTAGGGCTGGGCAGGCCAATACTGGGAGCCTGGAACTCCATCCGAGTCTTCCATGTTTGTGGCAGAGGACCAAGTACTTGGGTCATCTTCTGTTGCCTGTGTAGGTGCATTAGCAGGAAGTTGGATTGGAAGCAGAGTAGGCCGGGCTCCAACCAGCACTCTGAAGTGACATGGTGGCTTAACCCACTGCGCCCTAGTGCCAACCTCAGTTACTTTATTGCTTTTAAGTTCATAGACCCAACCCTATTTCAATTCATTACTTTTACTATGCATTTCTTAGTTGTCCATACAATCACCTAGTGAACTTGGTCAGAGAACAGATTGATCTTTCAGGTACAGGCTTCAGAAAGAAAATATTTTTTATGTGCGATTAAATGTTTTGTCTCAATTAAATATTCTTGATTTTTTTTTCATTTAGGAAGTACTTGGACCAAAACAGACTTCTGAATGCTGTCTTCAAAATACTACTTAAAAAAGAAATTCTCATTTATTTGTGTCACTAAATTCAAGGACATAGCTGCCTATAGTGGGATCATTAATATGTGTGTGTATATATATATATAATTTTAAGATTTATTTATTTATTTGAAAGGCAGAATTACAGAGAGGCAGAGAGAGCAAGAAGTCTTCCATATGAAGGTTCACTTCCGAATGGCTGCAATGGCCAGAGGTGAGCCAATCTGAAGCCAGGAGCCAGAAACTTCTTACGGGTCTCTACCTGGGTTTAGGGCCCAAGCACTTGGGCCATCTTCTGCTTTCCCAGGCCATAGCAGAGAGTTGGGTCGGAAGAGGAGCAGCCAGGACTTGAACCAGCACCCGTGTGGGATGCCAGCACTGCATGAAGCAGTTTTACCTGCTACGCAGCAGCTCTGGCCTCCATTAATATATTTTAAAACAAGTTAATCATAGCTAAAACTTTTAACTTGAGCTCAGTCTCCTTTTTTCTAGTTGTCCAAAAAAGCAGGTGAAAGTAGAGCTTTCCAAAGCCATTGCTATTTCTCTTATCATGCCTTCCCTCATTTAAAACATTGCTATCTGTGAAACTCCTCTGTGTAATCATCTCTTTCTTGAAGAATCAGCTCATTGAGCTTTTCTTGTCCCACTCTGTATGTAAGCAGCTGCTCCCATTTGCCTGAGGAATGTCAGTCTGGCACAAGTCTAAGGTAGCACTAAGGACTCTGGTCTCTCCCTTTTTCCGTCTCAAACTTTGTGCTCCCTGCTAGTGTCATCTAGACTGTGGGCTTCTTATCTTGGGGTATTGCAACTCTCCTGTTGCAATACTTGAGAGAACTCTGCCTTGAGATATTTTGCCTGGGCCTTAGCCCTCTGAGTATCTGCTAGCACTTTACAGTGATATGGGGACAGTAAGTGAATTCTGTGTATGTCCTCACATAATGACTTCCCTCAGTGATGCAAAGCCTGTTGTCCTTGCTATTCAGATTCTTTTGGAATATGTACAGCTCACTGTTTCCACCCTCAGCCTTCCTATACACAAGCCTTTGTAGCATTGGGGTCTTTGTAGTAGTTCTACTTTTGATGTCAGCTGTGTCTCAAAGATTATGAGGGATGAAAATTCATTCTCCTGTTTTATGTTCTGGATTCATGTAGTCAAAGACAAAACTTCCTGCAGAGGAGCAGGCTATCCAAGGAAGGAGTAGATGCATCCTGTTTTTATATGACTTCTTCCTTATTCCTGACAATGTATGCTGCTGCCAATTCTACCTCTGTATAGACAGGTTCTATCAGAATTGGAAAAGTAGCCTGATGCTTAGAGAGTGGCTCAACTTGTCATTCTGAAAGAACTCTCATTGGTGGTCACTCTTCTATATTTATAAGCATTGGACTCTGACACTTTACCCAAATTCAGCGTCAACAAAGGCCACATTAGTATACAGAGCGGAGAGCAGAGCCAGTGTCCAGCTCACTTGGCCCTGTTTCCTTACACAAATTTTTTTTCTTGAACAGTTGAGACTTTTTCGTAAACATTAATTTTTTAAAATACTTTCGTATACTTATTAAAATCATGCAGCGTCAAGATACCAATGCCTCAAAAATTCTCACTATAATATAGTTAGCTTTAAAATGCAAAAATACCTAGGAATAAAGATAATAAAGTTGATATAACTAGTCAAGAGTGAGTATTTATTTTATTTGTTTGAGAGACCCGCAGGAGATGCCATCCGCTGATTTACTCCTCAAATTCCTACAATGGCAGGAGCTGGGACTGGCCAAAGCTTGGAGCCAGGAACTCAGTCAGGGTCTCCCACATGGGTGGCAGGAAACCAAACTACTTGAACCATCACCTGCTGCCTTCTGGGGTATGCATAAGGAGGAAAGTAGAATTGGGAGTGGAGCTACTATTCAAACCTAAGCACTCAGATATGGAATGTGGGTGTCCCAGGTGGAATCTTAATAATTAGGACAGATATACACCCCTGAGAAAGAGGCTTGATACGTCAGACAGCAAATACATGTAGTCACTTTATTTATTTTTAAGATGCTTTCCTTAGCCGTCGCCACGGCTCACTAGGGTAATCCTCCGCCTTGCAGCGCCGGCACACTTGGTTCTAGTCCCGGTCGGGGCGCCGGATTCTGTCCTGGTTGCCCCTCTTCCAGGCCAGCTCTCTGCTGTGGCCAGGGAGTGCAGTGGAGGATGGCCCAAGTGCTTGGGCCCTGCACCGCATGGGAGACCAGGATAAGTACCTGGCCCCTGCCATCGGATCAACGTGGTGCGCCGGCCACGGCGGCCATTGGAGGGTGAACCAACAGCAAAGGAAGACCTTTCTCTCTGTCTCTCTCTCACTATCCACTCTGCCTGTCCAAAAAAAAAAAAAAGATGCTTTCCTTTAATATGTTAACTTAATGCTAGATAGTCTCATCAGTTAATGAAATTAAAAATTTTTGCTATATGTTGTAAGCTATCTGCCCTCCTCCCCATCATACTTTTTTTTTTAGTTTTTTTAACTTTTATTCAATAAATATAAATTTCCAAAGTACAGCTTTTGGATTACAGTGGCTTCCCCCCCCCGCCCCATAACCTCCCTCCTACCCACAACCCTCCCATCTCCTGCTCCCTCTCCCATCCCATTCACATCAAGATTCATTTTCAATTATCTTTATATACAGAAGATCAATTCAGTGTATACTATGTAAAGATTTCAACAGTTTGCACCCACACAGAAACACAAAGTGTAAAATACTGGTTGTGTACTAGTTATACCGTTAATTCACATAGTACAACACATTAAGGACAGAGATCCTACATGAGGAGTAAGTGCACAGTGACTCCTGTTGTTGATTTAACAATTGACACTCTTGTTTATGGCGTCAGTAATCACCCGAGGCTCTTGTAATGAGTTGCCAAGGCTATGGAAGCCTTTTGGATTTGCCAACTCCGATCTTATTTAGACAAGGTCATAGTCAAAGTGAAGTTCTCTCCTCCCTTCAGAGAAAGGTACCTCCTTCTTTGCTGGCCTGTTCTTTCCACTGGGATCTCATAGAGATCTTTCATTTAGGTTTTGTTTGTGTGTTTTTTGTTTTTTGTTTTTTGTTTTTTTTTTTCCCCACAGTGTCTTGGCTTTCCATGCCTGAAATACTCTCATAGGCTTTTTAGCCAGATCCAAATGCCTTACGGGCTGATTCTGAGGCCAGAGTGCTGTTTAGGACATCTGCCATTCTATGAGTCTGTTGTGTATCCCGCTTCCCATGTTGGATCATTCTCCTTTTTAATTCTATCAGTTAGTGTTAGGAGACACTAGTCTTGTTTATGTGATCCTTTGACTCTTAATCCTATCATGATGATCAATTATGAACTGAAACTAATCACTTGGACTAGTGAGATGGCATTGGTACATGCCACCTTGATGGGATTGAATTGGAATTCCCTGGCACGTTTCTAACTCTGCCGTTTGGGGCAAGTCTGATTGAACATGTGCCAAATTGTACATCTCCTCCCTCTCTTATTTAGGGATCACTTTTCAGTTAAATTTAAACACCTAAGAATAATTGTGTGTTAATTGAAGAGTTTAACCAATAGTATTAAATAGAACAAAAAGTAAATACAAAAAGGAATAATGTATTAAGTTGTTCCTTGACAGTCAGGACAAGGGCTGATCAAGTCACCGTTTCTCATAGTGTCCATTTCACTTCAACAGGTTTCCTTTTTGGTGCTGCGTTAGTTGTCACCGATCGGGGAGAACATGTGATATTTGTCCCTTTGGGACTGGCTTAATTCATTCAGCATGATGTTTATCAGATTCTTCCATTTTGTTGCAAATGACCGGATTTCATTTTTTTTTTACTGCTGTATAGTATTCTATAGAGTACATGTCCCATAATTTCTTTATCCAGTCCAGTGTTGCCCATTCATACTTTAATTAGTGGTTCTCTTCTTTGACTTATCATTAGAATTAACTTGAGCTTTTAAAAATCTTGTCAATGACAATTTTTCAGGAATATGACTGTCTTAATTAGATAACTATTAATAAAAACAAGCACATACACTGATCTGTTTAAGGGAGCTTTAGGAAAGAATGCTTATAAAGATGCAGAAATATAAGTTTTGGAAGTTACAAAGAGAAAGTGCATCTGGGTCTCACGAGTGACCAGACTGTGTAAACCAAAAGATCCTTTGTCTCTAGGTCTCTTTTTCATTTTTCTTTGTTTGAAAGGCCGAGAGAGAAAGATGAAGAGATCTTCTATCCCATAGTTCACTTGTCAGATGTACCTAATGGATTGGATTGGGCCTTTCCAAAGCCAGGATTCTGAAACTGGATCAATTTCAAGTACTCCCAAAGTGCACATTAGCAGGAACCTGGAATTCAAAGTGGGGCCTAGACCTAGGCACTCTGATAAGGGTGTCCTAATCAGCATCTTAGCAACTGTGCCAAACACCTGCCTCTGTCTTTGGGTCTTTGCGTCTGAATGTTCCTTATCTCTGAGCCTCTGTCTCTTTCTCTTTTCCTTTGGTGTATGCTGCAACTCTGTACCACTTCCCTTACCTCCTTACCTTAATGGGCTGTACTTCTCTGTGTGCTGTCTTCCCTCCTGTGTCTCCTTAGGACACATGTGTGGGTGTGTTTCTCTTTTTGTCTCTGAAGTATATGTTTTTTTTTTCTTATTCTTCAGCCTAGTCTTTGTCACTCTGTGTCTTCAATGTCAAGTATTTATAATAAACTGTCAATCTGGCAGGGGTGGGGGAGTGGGGAGGTTATAAGGAAGTGGTCTTGTGTTCTCTGTGTCTTTGCCAACCCCTGTGGGTGTCAGTCCATTGAAGTGGTTTCCCAAGAGCTTACGTATTCCATATTCCTGCTCCTTTCTGCAAATTTCCCATTTTCTTACCCATGTATAATGCTGCATATAGTTTTCTCTTGTTCCAGAGGCCTCATAATTTTGTAGCTACAAGGAATCACCATTTCTTGACTTGGCTGTATCTTAATTTGAATTTAAAAAATTTTTTAAAAATAATTTTAGATTAGCAGAAGTATTGCAAATGTAGTACAGAAATTTCTGTACATACCTTCACCCAGTTTCTCTTAATGTTGGTATCTTCAATAACTAAGGTACATTTATCAAAGCTGTGCTTAAATTTAACATTGATAGAATATTAACTAAATTATAAACTTGTTTCAGATTTTTACCAGTTTTCTTAATTTGGATTTTAAAAGAAGAGAATCTGGTTGCTCAGTTAGTACACAGTTCTATGTTTAGCTCAATCCATGGAGGACAGGGTGGGACCGATAGGGCTGCTAAGGCATTTCTTTCTGCTGTAGTCCTTGCAAAGAAGAGGATGATTAGGCAAGGGCAGACTGAGCACTGCAGCATGTCTGCTGTCACATCAGCAGGGTGATGGAGACTTCCATCTTGAATGTTTCTTCCTACATTTCCTGGAAATGACAGCGGTTTTGGAATAGGAGTGCTTTTTCCTGAAAACAAGTTTGCTAAGTTTATTTCATTACCAGTTAAAAGAGTTTTTTATCAAAGGACTTTAGCATTTTAGTATATGCTCCTAAGAACTAGAGAAAGTATTTTCTGCTTTTACGTGTTAGGAAATTATAAGCACATATGTGTGTATGTTTTCACCAACATCTTTTTTGCTAGTTTTTCTGTTAAGTATTTTTGTTTTTTTTTGACAGATAGAGTGGACAGTGAGAGACAGAGAGACAGAGAGAAATGTCTTCCTTTTGCCATTGGTTCACCCTCCAATGGCCGCCGCGGCCGGCGCGCTGCGGCCAGCGCACCGCGCTGATCCGAAGGCAGGAGCCAGGTGCTTCTCCTGGTCTTCCATGGGGTGCAGGGCCCAAGCACTTGGGCCATCCTCCACTGCACTCCCTGGCCATAGCAGAGAGCTGGCCTGGAAGAGGGGCAACCAGGACAGAATCCGGCGCCCCGACCGGGACTAGAACCTGGTGTGCCGGCGCCACTAGGCGGAGGATTAGCCTGTTGAGCCATGGCGCCGGCCTTGTTAAGTATTCTTAACAGATTTATAGACAACTACTTATTTTTTTCCCCTTGTAATATCTTAAAATTTGCATGACTATAAATGCCTTAAACTTCTTTAAAACTGTAACAGTCGCTTTCAGCTAGGCAAGTTTATACTTTTAAGATCTTTAGGTGTGTTTAGCTGCATGGTGTTTTAAAATAATTCTTTCATAATGTCAACACTTTAAGAAATTTGGATCGTAGTTTATATTTCTTGATATCAGGTAATTTTGTTTTTTACTGCCAAATTACTGAAAAATTAAGACTGTCTCCCTTAATCCTAATCCTTTTAGGAACTATCATTATTTTATGATGATTCTTCATCATTTTTAAAAGTGTATTCTCGGTGTGGTAGCGTATTGTGCAATTCTTCCTAGTCAGGTAATATATAATAATAGAGGATACAATCCTTATAAGAAAATATATAACGTATTTACATGACTTGAAATAACCAAAACTTAATGTTTTTTTGCTAAATATGGTATTTCTATTATACAGTAGATTATTTCTCATGAAGCTTCTGTTATTCTCAACTTTGTATTTTTGTTAGGCATGATATCTTTATCATTATTCTGTAGTAAACTGTCAGTCATCAGCTGTGGATGTAAAGCAAGTTTTCAGATGAATTAGCCAAATTGTTTAAATGTTTTGAAAATATCTGAAAATTCTGGTAGCCTAATATTTTCATTGAACTTATCTGACATAGCTTAACCTCATGTTTTAGCTCAGCAGATATCTCAATCACATTAAGGAACAGAGGAGATGATGCCTTTAAACCAAATGTGTATGGTGACTCGATAATTGTGCAACAGCATATCAGCATGGATGGGAGTCGATCATATAAACTAAAAAGTGGAAAAGGTTTGTTTGGTTTCCTTTTCATATAAAATATTAGTGAATACTTATGCTGGAATTTATTGAAAGGATACTTCTTCCCATTCTTTTGAAACTTCTGTGTTGTAAATGATTGGTGGTTTTGTGTGTATGTATCTGCCTTTGTATGCACAGATATATAGATATATGTCTATGTTGCACAGAGTTCCTTCACCATAGGCCTTCTGGTGGCAGCACCATGAGCAACAGAATTTGAATCCATTTGAAAGACTATCCATTTTGCTGTTACTAGACCTTTCACCCTATAGTTTCTATAGCTTGTGGAGAGAGATGCTAGCAAAAGATAGGGAAAGGAAGAGGTAAGAGTTTATAGTTTACTGGAAAGAAGAGGTAGGTGAGGAGAAATGAAATGTTATGGAAAGATGAGCCCTGTTAATGCACCTATATACTTTGTCCTCCTCTCTACTGCATGGGGGTTAGCATAGCACCCTAGTTCCTTCAGATTTATACATGCATATTCTGTAGTGCCTTTCTTGATGACAGAATGAAAAGTAATTCATTTTTATATTTTATAAATAATTGTATGTATTTTTCTGGATAATTGCCCTGAAGTAGTCTGGCCAATATTTATGTTTTTCATAATTAGGTGCTGTGGTATCTCAAAGGAAAGAAGAATTGGTTGCAGTTCTTGACCATTTTAATATCCAGGTAATTCTAAATTTGTGTTTCAGATTGATTAATGCAGCTGATTATTTTTGGGTGTGATTTCACTTGTGGTGTATATATATATAATATTAAAAATAGCTCGTTTGGGTAAATTGACCACAGAAAGAATGTGTACTCTAACTATTATTAGTGAAACTCCTTAAAAATCACCAGTTAACTTGAATTTTCAATAAATAACACACTGGATTTAATTTGAACATCTGATGTAAACTGGTATATGCTAAAATTTATGTTAATAAGACTTTAACATTTCTTTGCTTTCTACTATTCTATCCAAAAAAAGCATCACTGTCCCCTAAAGTCAGTTGCTAAAATCTTGAAGAAAAAATTTCATCTGGAAAAGGAAAGTGTTTCTGTGTATTTTGGAGTTAGTGATTACATCTATAGGAGACGAGGCTTGGGTCCTTTCTACCAAGATACTTTTTGTATTAGTTTTCTGCTTACGAAGAAAAAGAATTTTGGAGCTGGCACTGCGGTATAATAAGTTAAGCCTCTGCCTACGGCACTGGCTTCCCACATGGGCACCAGTTCAAGTCCCAGCTGTTTGACTTCTGATTCAGCTCCCTGTTAATGGGCCTGGAAAAGCAGCATAGAATGACCAAGTGCTTGGGCCCTTGCACCCATGTGGGAGACCCAGAACAAGTTTGTGGCTCCTGGTTTCAGATTGGCCCGCCTCTCACTATTATAGCCATTTGGGAAGTGAACCAGCAGATGGAAGACCTCTCACTCTGTCTGCCTCTCTCTCTAACTCTGCCTCTCAAATAAATAAATAAATAAATATTTAAAAACAAAAAAAGAAAAGGAAGAGTCTTATTTAAAGCGTACAGTTGTGGAACCTGAAAGTCCAAATAGCATGGCATGGGCTCTGCTGAGAGCCCTGTGGCAGATGGTGGAGTAATTACAGGAAGAAGTGGTTATGTCCCAAAATAAGAAG
Source organism: Oryctolagus cuniculus (assembly GCF_051225735.1). NCBI lineage: Eukaryota > Metazoa > Chordata > Mammalia > Lagomorpha > Leporidae > Oryctolagus > Oryctolagus cuniculus. Next base: position 189,861,246 of record NC_142868.1, read on the forward strand.
TCAAAAAGACACTGGCTGAGGCCTGGCTCAAACACTTTAAAAAAAAAAAAAATTGGTGTGCATTTATTTTTATTTGAAAGGCAGACACAGATTTTCCATCTGTTGATTCACTCCCCAAATTTCCATAATGGCCAGAGCTGGGCCAAGCTGAAGCTAGATGCTTGAAACTCAATCCTAGTCTTCTACAGGGGTGACAGAGACCCAAGTACATGAGCCATCATCTGTTGCTTCTCAGAGGACATTGCAGAAAGCTGGGTGAGAAACAGAGGAGTTAGGACGCAAACCAAACACTCTGATATGAGATGAAGCTGTCCCAAGTGCATCTTTTTTTTTTTTTTAACTTTTATTTAATGAATATAAATTTCCAAAGTACAGCTTATGGATTACAATGGCTTCCCCCCCATAACGTCCCTCCCACCCGCAACCCTCCCCTCTCCCACTCCCTCTCCCCTTCCATTCACATCAAGATTCATTTTCGATTCTCTTTATCTACAGAAGATCAGTTTAGCATACATTAAGTAAAGATTTCAACAGTTTGCTCCCACACAGAAACATAAAGTGGAAAATAATAGATGATTTTTTTAAATGATGATGAAATCAGATCAGACCTATTGTCATGTTTAATCCCAGTGAGAGTCAAGTTGGGAATTGATAATTTCTTCTTCTTTTTTTTTTTTTTTTTTACAGAGGATCAGTTTAGTATACATTAAGTAAAGCTTTCAACAGTTTGCACCCCCATAGAAACACAGAGTGAAATATACTGTTTGAGTACTCGTTATAGCATTAAGTCTCAATGTACAGCACGCTAAGGACAGAGATCCTACATGAGGAGCGAGTGCACAGTGACTCCTGTTGTTGACTTTACAAATTGACACTCTTGTTTATGGCATCAGTAATCTCCCCATGCTCCAGTCATGAGTTTCCAAGGCTATGGAAGCCCCTTGAGTTCTCCGACTCTTATCTTGTTTAGACAAGGTCATAGTCAAAGTGGAGGTTCTCTCCTCCCTTCAGAGAAAGGTACCTCCTTCTTTGAAGACCTGTTCTTTCCACTGGGATCTCACTCACAGAGATCTTTCATTTAGGTGGCTTTTTTTTTTTTTTTTTTTTTTTTTTTTTTTTTTGCCAGAGTGTCTTTCCATGCCTGAAATACTCTCATGGGCTTTTCATCCAGATCGGAATGCCTTTAGGGCTGATTCTGAGGCCAGAGTGCTGTTTAGGACATCCGCCATTCTATAAGTCTGCTGAGTATCTCGCTTCCCATGTTGGATCACTCTCCCCTTTATTTATTCTATCGGTTAGTATTAGGAGGTACTAGACTTGTTTATGTGCTCCCTTTGACTCTTAGTCCTTTCATTATGATCAATTGTGAACTGAAATTGATCACTTGGACTAGTGAGATGGCATTGGTACATGCCACCTTGATGGGATTGAATTGGAGTCCCCTGGTATGTTTCTAACTCTACCATTTGGGGCAAGTCAGCTTGAGCATGTCCCAAATTGTACATCTCTTCCCTCTCTTATTCCCACTCTTATGTTTAACAGGGATCACATTTCAGTTAAATTTCAACACTTAAGAATAACTGTGTATTAATTACAGAATTAAACCAGTCATATTAAGTAAAACAGACAAAAAAACTACTAAGAGGGATAATGTATTAAGTTGTTCATTAACAGTCAGGGCTATGCTGATCAAGTCACCATTTCTCATAGTGTCCATTTCACTTCAACAGGTTTCCTTTTTGGTGTTCAGTCAGTTGTCACCAATCAGGGAGGACATATGGTATTTGTCCCTTTGGGACTGGCTTATTTCACTCAGCATGATGTGTTCCAGATTCCTCCATTTTGTTGCAAATGACTGGATTTCATTGTTTCTTACTGTGGTATAGTATTCTAAAGAGTACATATCCCATAATTTCTTTATGCAGTCTACCGTTGATGGGCATTTAGGTTGCTCCCAGTCTTGGCTATTGTGAATTGAGCTGCAATAAACATTAGGGTGCAGACCTCTTTTTTGTTTGCCAATTTAAATTCCTTTGGGTAAATCCCAAGGAGTGGGATGGCTGGGTCGAACGGTAGGGTTATCTTCAGGTTTCTGAGGAATCTCCAGACTGACTTCCATAGTGGCTTAACCAGTTTGCATTCCCACCAACAGTGGGTTAGTGTCCCTTTTTCCCCACATCCTCTCCAGCATCTGTTGTTGGTAGATTTGTGTATGTGAGCCATTCTAACCGGGCTGAGGTGAAACCTCATTGTGGTTTTGATTTGCATTTCCCTGATTGCTAGTGACCTTGAACATTTTTTCATGTGCCTGTTGGCCATTTGGATTTCCTCTTTTGAAAAATGTCTATTGAGGTCCTTGGCCCATCACTTAAGTGGGTTGTTGGTTTTGTTTTTGTGGAGTTTCTTGATCTCTTTGTAGATTCTGGTTATTAACCCTTTATCTGTTGCATAGTTTGCAAATATTTTTTCCCATTCTGTCGGTTGTCTCTTCACTCTCCTGACTGTTTCTTTTGCAGTACAGAAACTTCTCAATTTGATGCAATCCCAATAGTTGATTTTGGCTTTGACTGCCTGTGCCTCCCGGGTCCTTTCCAGAAATTCTTTGCCTGTGCCAATATCTTGAAGGGTTTCTCCAATGTTCTCTAATAACTTGATGGTGTCAGGTCGTAGATTTAGGTCTTTAATCCACGTTGAGTGGATTTTTGTGTAAGGTGTAAGGTAGGGGTCTTGCTTCATGCTTCTGCACGTGGAAATCCAGTTTTCCCAACACCATTTATTGAATAGACTGTCCTTGCTCCAGGAATTGGTTTTAGATCCTTGATCAAATATAAGTTGGCTGTAGATGTTTGGGTTGATTTCTGGTGTTTCAATTCTGTTCCATTGGTCTATCCATCTGTTTCTGTACCAGTACCATGCTGTTTTGATTACAACTGCCCTGTAGTATGTCCTGAAATCTGGTATTGTGATGCCTCCGGCTTTGTTTTTGTTGTACAAGATTGCTTTAGCTATTCGAGGTCTCTTGTGTCTCCATATGAATTTCAGCATCATTTTTTCTAGATCTGAGAAGAATGTCTTTGGTATCTTGATTGGGATTGCATTGAATCTATAAATTGCTTTTGGGAGAATGGACATTTTGATGATGTTGATTCTTCCGATCCATGAGCATGGAAGATTTTTCCATTTTTTGGTATCCTCTTCTATTTCTTTCTTTAAGATTTTGTAATTCTCATTGCAGAGATCTTGAACGTCCTTGGTTAAGTTTATTCCAAGGTATTTGATTGTTTTTGTAGCTATTGTGAATGGGATTGATCTTAGCAGTTCTTTCTCAGCCATGGCATTGCTTGTGTATACAAAGGCTGTTGATTTTTGTGCATTGATTTTATATCCTGCCACTTTGCCAAACTCCTCTATGAGTACCAATAGTCTCTTAGTAGAGTTCTTTGGATCCTCTAAGTACAGAATCATATCGTCTGCAAAGAGGGATAGTTTGACTTCTTCCTTCTCAATTTGTATTCCTTTGATTTCTTTTTCTTGTCTGATGGCTCTGGCTAAAACTTCCAGAACTATGTTAAATAGAAGTGGTGAGAGTGGGCATCCCTGCCTGGTGCCAGATCTCAGTGGAAATGCTTCCAACTTTTCCCCATTCAATAGGATGCTGGCTGTGGGTTTTTCATAAATTGCTTTGATTATATTGTTGAATGTTCCTTCTATACCCAATTTGCTTAGAGTTTTCATCATGAAAGGGTGTTGAATCTTATCAAATGCTTTCTCTGCATCTATTGAGATAATCATATGGTTTTTCTTCTGCAGACTGTTAATGTGGTGAATCACATTGATTGATTTGCGAATGTTGAACCATCCCTGCATTCCAGGGATAAATCCCACTTGGTCTGGTTGGATGATTTTCCTGATGTGTTGTTGTATTCTATTGGCAAGAATTTTATTGAGGATTTTTGCATCTATGTTCATCAGGGATATTGGTCTGTAATTTTCTTTCAGTGCTGCATCTTTCTCTGGCTTAGGGATTAAGGTGATGCTGGCTTCATAGAAAGAATTTGGGAGGATTCCATCTTTTTCGATTGTTCTGAATAGTTTGAGAAGAAATGGAATCAGTTCTTCTTTAAATGTCTGGTAGAATTCAGCAGTGAATCCATCTGGTCCTGGGCTTTTCTTTGTTGGGAGGGCCTTTATTACTGTTTTAATTTCTGTTTCAGTTATGGGTCTATTTAGGTTTTCTATGTCTTCATGGTTCAATTTAGGTAGATTGCATGTGTCCAGGAATCTATCCATTTCTGATAGATTTTCTTGTTTGCTGGCATACAAGTCCTTGTAGTAATTTCTGATTATTCTTTTTATTTCTGTGGTGTCTGTTGTTATGTTTCCTTTTTCATCTCTGATTTTATTGATTTGGGTCTTTTCTCGTCTTTTTTTAGTTAGTTGGGCCAATGGGGTGTCAATTTTGTTTCTTTTTTCAAAAAACCAGCTCTTCGCTTGGCTGATTTTTTGTAATGTTTTTTTGGATTCAATCCTGTTAATTTCTTCTCTGATTTTAATTATTTCTCTTCTCCTACTAGATTTGGGTCTGGTTTGCTGCAAATTTTCTAGGTCCTTGAGATGCACTGAAAGCTCATTTATTTGGTGTCTTTCCAATTTCTTCATATAGGCCCCTATTGGTATAAACTTGCCTCTCAATACTGCTTTTGCCGTATCCCATAAGTTTTGATATGTTGTGTTGTTATCCTCAGTTACTTCCAGAAAGTTTCTGATTTCTCTTTTGATTTCTTGAATGACCCAGTGTTCATTCAGGAGCATGTTGTTCAGTCTCCATGTGTTTGCATACTTTCTGGGGTTTCCTGAGTTGCTAATTTCCAGCTTCATTCCACTGTGGTCTGAGAAGCTGCATGGTATGATTCTAATTCTTTTGAATTTGCTGAGACCTAGTATGTGATCAATCCTAGAGAAGGTTCCATGCACTGCTGAGAAGAATGTAAAGTCTTTAGATGTAGGATTGAAAGTTCTGTAGATATCTGTTAGATCCATTTGGGCAATAGTGTCGATTAAATCTGCTCTTTTCTTGTTGATCTTCTGTCTGGATGATCTATCTATTTCTGAGAGTGGAGTATTGAAGTCCCCCAGTACTATTGTATTGGAATCTAAGTCTCCCTTTAAGTCCCTTAACATATCTTTTAAATAGACTGGTGACCTGTAATTAGGTGCATATACATTTATAATTGTTATATCTTCCTGTTGAATCGAACCCTTAATCATTATATAGTGCCCCTCTTTGTCTCTCTTAACAGTTTTTGTATTAAAGTTTATTTTGTCTGATATTAATATGGCTACACCTGCTTTTTTTTGTTTTTTGTTGGCATGGAATATCTTTTTCCAACCTTTCACTTTCAGACTGCATGCATCTTTGTTAGAGAGATGTGTTTCTTGTAGGCAACAAATAGTTGGGTGTTTTTCCTTAAGCCAGTCAGCCAGTCTGTGTCTTTTAACTGGACAGTTCAGGCCATTCACTTTTAATGTGACTATTGATACATAGTGACTTTGCCCTGCCATTTTTCCGGAGATATTTTCTAGTATATGCTTTGAGCTTCCCATGCTCTTTTACTGGTAGGTGTTCTTCCTTTCCCTTCGTTCATATTGATGGCCGTGTTTCTGTGTTTCTGAGTGTAGCACATCTTTATGTATCTTTTTCAGGGCCGGACGAGTGGCCACAAAGTCTTTCAATTTGTGTTTGCTATGAAAGGTCTTTATTTCACCTTCATTCACAAATGAGAGCTTGGCAGGATATAATATTCTGGGCTGGCAATTTTTCTCTCTTAGCACCTGTGCTATGTCTCGCCATTCCCTCCTAGCCTGTAGTGTTTCTGATGAGAAGTCTGCTGTGGGTCTGATTGGAGATCCTCTGAGAGTAATCTGACGTTTCTCTTTTGCACATTTTAGGATCTTTTCTTTATGTTTCACTGTGGTGAGTTTAATTACAACGTGTCGTGGTGAGGATCTCTTTTAGTCATGTTTACTGGGGGTTCTATCAGCTTCCTGTACTAGGCTGTCTCTGTCCTTCTCCAGACCCGGAAAGTTCTCTGCTAGTATCTCACTAAAAAGGCCTTCTAATCCTTTCTCTCTCTCCATGCCTTCAGGAACTCCTAGAACTCGAATGTTGGTTTTTTTAATAGTATCCTGTAGATTCCCAACAATATTTTTTAGATTTCTAATTTCCTCTTCTTTTCTTTGGTTTGACTGTATCCTTTCCTGTGCTCTGTCTTCTTAGTCCGATATTCTCTCTTCTGCTTCACCCATTCTGTTTGTAAGGCTCTCTAATGTGTTTGTCATTTGATCTATTGAGCTCTTCATTTCATTTTGATTTCTCTTCACTATCACACTTTCCTGCTCTACTAGTTTCTGCGTTTCATTTTGATTCTTCCTTAAAATTTCATTTTCACGAGAGAGATTTTCAATCTTGTCCAATAAGGATTTCTGTAGTTCAAGGATTTGCTTTTGAAAACTTCTAAATGTTCTTATCATAAATTTTTTGAAATCCGTATCTTGCATTTCTTCTATCTCATCATCTTCATAATCTTGGCTTGGGGTGTTTTTTTTATTTGGAGGCATCATAATGTCATCGTTGATCTTGTTCCCTCGATTTCTGTGTTTATTGCTTGGCATGGTTAATTCTGTTTCCCTCACTGTGAGGTTTTTGCTGCTCCTCCGCACGCGGAGGAGCCGCACCGTACCGGACGCTTGTTGTTCCCTTTTTTACAAGTCCTTTCTATAGTAAAGTAAGAATAAGTAAACAGCAAACTCCCAAAGCAAGAATGAGTAGAGAGAAATGAGAAAGAACGAAGTAACGAACTTCCCCGCGAACTCTCCAACGCACTCTCCAACCAACCCACACTACCATGCTGTCTCTCTCCTCCTATATAGTCCTCTCCACCAATCCGTGCTCTGCTACCCACAAGCCGAGCGCGCTGCTCTCCTCCAATCAGGAGCGGCTCTTGCAGCTTGTCAAGTTGGTGAGAGGCAGCTGGGTAGAAGCTGTATGCTCCTCTCCCAGCGCCACATTGTGGGAGATCACATGCATAGAATAAGTCTTAATTCCAGTAACAGTATAGTCAGAGTTGCTCCCCACAGTTTTTTTTTTTTTTTTATTATTATACTATGTCCCTGTTAAGTGGACTGCCTGCTGTTGGAGGAGCCTTGGAGGCTTGAGATGGGTGTGGCCTGAGAGCTCTGCTTGGTTCTTCAGGGTTACAGGTGTGCAAAGGTGACACCCTCAGGTTATGCGTGGTAAATCTCTCTTTATTTATTCATTTATTTATTTTACTTTATTTTATTTTATTTTATTTTTTGTTCAGGAGGTAAGTAATACTGCAAGGCTGAGCAGAATGGATGGTATTTAGGTTCCGCTGGCTTCTACCCAAAGAGTCTGTGCTGGCTCCATTTCTCCTGCGGACTCCCACTGGGTTGCCTAGGCTACTGAATTGTAGGCTTAACTCTCCCCTTTTATTATGTATATCCCAGCTCTTTGTCTCTTGCTTGCCTTTGCAAGGTTGGCAGAGAGTGGAACTTGTCTGTACCAGTATGCCCCCACCTATTTATTTATTTATTTATTTATTTTTCCTTCTCTCCTGTAGTCTGTTGTACTTTCCCGCTTCAAAACCCGCGTCCCTCTAAAATTCTGTCTGCCGTTTCCCAGCCAATGTCTCTGGTTACTGAGCTCACCTCCGCTTCCAGCGCAGATGTGTCCCTCCCTTCCAGCGCCCTTGGCGTCCCTCCTCTCCCTGCTGTTGTCTTTGTCACATAGACTCCCCTTCCCGCACTGGCGCTCAGACTCTGCAGCTCCCGCAGTCCGGCTTCCGTGTGGTGGGCGACCCTGCTCTCCCAGTAGGTCCTTTGGGTCACAGCGAATAGCTCCGGAAGAGTTTCCTCTGCAAGTTTTTCCTGATCCTTTTTCTGAGGCTACTGTAACTCCGCTTTTATTAAACTAAATTTTCCCGGACTATCGGTGCGCGCCCTCACTATTCCGCCATTTTGGCTCCGCCCCCCCAAGTGCATCTTAACCACTGCATGTGTCGCATCCTTGTTTATTGTCCAGTGCTCTGTATATTTTGCAACACTGGGATTATTATTCCAGGATTAAGAACATCAAGATCAGTCAACGCAGAAAAAGTACATTTAGGATCTGGGATTTCTTTCTCAGCTTGGTTCAGAGCAAAATTGCCAGAACAACCTTCTGTGATGTTAAAAGTGTGCAGTGTCTTTACACTGCCTGACCAGGTAACCTCTAGTGAAAAGTGACTCCTGACCACTTGAAATGTATAACTGAAAAATTGAATTTTTGATTGTACTTAATTTTACTGAAGTTGAAAATCTACATATGGCAAGTGGGCTTCCTTGTTGGACGGGCTGGCACTGTGTAGTGGGTAAAGCTGCAGCCTGCAGTGCCGGCATCCTATATGGACACCTGGCTGCTCCACTTCAGATCCAGCTCTCTGCTATGGCCTAGGAAAGCAGTAGAAGATGGCCCAAGTCCTAGGTCCCCTGCACCCATGTGGGAGACCTGGAGGAAACTTCTGGCTCCTAGCTTCGGATCAGCGCAGCTCCAGCTGTTGCGGCCAGTTGGGGAGTGAACCGATGGTTGGAAGACCTCTCTCCTTCTCTTTTGTGTGACTCTGACTTTCAAATAAATAAATAAATCTTTAAAAAAAAAATGAGGAAAGCAGATACGGTAAATACATTTCCAACTAGAATACACTTTGTTAGAATCATGAAGACCAAAACTTAACATTTATGCAATGATAGATGTTAAGGGAATGTTACAGGTTATCCAGTGTGAGGGCCACACTTTGTGGCACCCTGTGGTTACTCAGCACAGGTGCCACGCTCTGTACATGGTTGCTATACTCCATGATTACCATACTCCATAGTTAGCACACTCTGTGCACACCCTTTGTAGATGTCAGGAGTCCCTGTAGCATGTAGTATGGTGGTAGGAAAATCATTCTGTCAAGGTATCTTAGTTCCTTCTGTGGACTGCTTTATTTGTTAGAAAGTTCTTAAAATATTTAAAGATTTTAATGCTAATTTCTTTAACCTTCTTCTCGGATGGTTTAATAAACCCATAACTGAAAGTTCAGGTTCCTTAATATACTAAAGGTCTGAAACTTTGGTGTTCATTATAATCACTGGTCGCAAGTAGATGAATCTTGAACACCTGAAAGGCAGGTGATCTGAACTGAGGTATGCTTTTTTGTAAAGTTACAGATTATCGAGACTTAATACAGAGATAGCTCAGTTTTCATGTTGATTACATGTTAAAGTGATATTTTGGATATATTGGACTACAATAGGATTATAATTAATTTTACCTGTTTCTTTTTAGAATTTTAATGTGTATACTATACAATTTAAAATTGTATGATGGCTTTTACTCTATTATTGGTCAGTGCTAGAAGGGAGGAGAGTATTTTATGTGTCCAATTACCAGATTTTATTTGTCCCCTATGCCTGCATTCTCCCTTCTCTGAAGTTTACCCAATTGTATTTACCTTTTGGCTCATTGCAAGATCTGTATAGGCAAAGCTGCAGAGTTCTTAAATCATCCCTATAGCAGTATAGGGACTAGAAACCTATCAGAAATAATGAGGGGCGGTGCTGTGGCGCAGCAGGTTGAAGTCCTGGCCTGAAAGCGCTGGCATCCCATATGGGCACCGGTTCTAGTCCCAGCTGTGCCTCTTCCGATCCAGCTCTCTGCTATGGCCTGGGAAAGCAGTGGAAGATGGCCCAAGTCTTTGGGCCCCTGTACCCACGACAGAGACCCTGAAGAAGCTCCTGGCTCCTGGCTTCGGATCGGCGCAGCTTGAGCCGTTGCGGCTCTCTGGGGAGTGAACCAACTGATGGAAAACCTCTCTCTGTCTCTACCTCTCTCTGTAACTCTGTCCTTCAAATAAATAAAATAAATCTTAAAAAAAAAAAAAAAAAGAATGAAAAGGTTGTAGAGAAAAACTGTACACTTTGATGAAGCTATTTATCCAAAGTGGATAGTAAAAGGTCTGTCATTAAAACCAGTGCATCAGGTGTTATTTGTTTTTTGAGAGACAACAGAGAGAGAGAGAGAGAAGAGAGAGCATTCATCTGTAAGTTTACTCCTCAAAATGTGCATGAATGTCAAGACTGGGCTGAGGCCAAAGTTGGGAACTGGGAACTCAATCTAGGTTTCCAACATGGGTAGTAGGAACCCAATCACTTGAGCCATCACTGTTGCCTCCCAGAGTTTGGATTAACAGAAAAGTGGAGTCAGGAACTAGAGACACAGATATCAAATCCAGACTCTTTGATATGGGATGCAGCTGTGTTGATTTTTAGGCCAAACACCCACCTCAGGCCTTACTTTTAAAAAGTCAGATGCACCCTGAAGCTGCAGTCTAGGGAAGTGTTGTAAAAAATATGTGGCAGTCAGTCTGGTCCGTATGTAAAAAGAAAACTTTATGTAGCAGTTTCTTCACAAGTACTTAAATGTTTTTTATTATCTTCGAAGAGAGGGTATAGCATTTACTTAAAAGAAATATTTAATCACTGGTATACTAACAAATTACACAATATGTGTTTTATAGGTGTTAAAGCGTTTTATTTTTTCATCTATATTCATAATTTATGCTCTAAGAGCAAGATTTTTTTTGCTGTTAGTACCAAATACAATATGAACTTGAATCTTTTTGAAATAAGTCGTGTTCTTTTTTATACTTTTCCAACTGTACTTTGATAATTTAACTTATTAGTCTAAATTAGTGTATTGGAACAGTGACTTATTCAAAATGACATGACTCTCTTTCCAGGGGATAGAAGTGACTTCATTTCTATTTGTTTTACAATATCCTCATGGAGGAATGGAGACACATGGGAAATCTGAAACATTGCTGAATGAAAAATAAACATATACTTCTTTTCATGATTCTAATTAGAAATAGTTGAGTTAAATTTTTCTGTTTAGCTGTAGAAACTTACTAACTTGCCCATGGCTGCATAGGAGGCTAAGGACAGCCCACCCTGTGCTTCAGTTTTTCCTGCTCTGTTGTCCTATGATTCACCAGTGTCTTTACAATGATAATCTTTAAAAACAAGTCGAACTGAGAAAATTTCTAATATTTCAGAGGGTCTTGCACTTATACCCTCTTAAAATGGTTGAATATTGAATTTTGACTATTTATTTGGAATCATAAAGTTTTACAATATTTTCCCTGCATTGAAAATTGTCACATTTTCTCTTTGTATTTTTACAGTAATGCTAAGCTTTGGCTAGTGTTTAGCTTTCTTGATGATACTGTAGGTCAGTTGTAATGTACATTCAGTTTATTTATCTATAATGCATTAAAATAGAATATTAAAAAAGACCTTTTTTTTGTTTGTTTCAGGTGGATAATCCAGTTTCAGTATTGACACAAGAGATGAGCAAGCAGTTCTTGCAGTCTAAAAATGAGGGTGATAAATACAAAGTAAGAGGTGCCAAAGTAAATATAAAACTATCCAAAATGAATACCTGTAGATAAATACCAAACATTAGTCTTCTTCACATAATAGATACTATGTTAACTCTTTTTCTAGAAGCCACTTATTCAATGTAATGTCATAGGACTAGAGTAGGAAATTAAGTATGATGTTGACATGCTTTCCTCAGCAGGTCCTTGTTTTCAGTTTTTTGGCTTTTGATTCTGAAAAAATGAATTATTATTTTCTAAAATTGATATTAAGAGAAATAGAAGGGAAGAGTTGGTAATATATACATAATAACTTATAAATCTTAAACTATTGAACAGTTTAAAAATATTTGACAATATTAAAATTTAGTTTGCAGTTTTCTGAATAAGTTTTGGCATTGCCTATTCTAAAAAGATGCACTAAGATCAAAGAAAGGAATGGTTTCTGTCATTTTTGCTTAAAGCGTGGAAGAATTAGTGACAATGAACTTTCAGAATGGTATTACAGAGGTAGTTTTTTCCATGGGGTCTTAAGTCCTTTTGCAAAAGAGCATATGGATGCAAACATAGCAGGTTCTTTAAATTTGAGTCTCAAATAGACATGTTCTTTTGTGTCTGTGTGTACTTAGGTTTTTAAATTATCTTCCTGTTTAAAAGTTCTCAAAGACTGAATTCTTTTTAATTTTCACAGTTCTGTAAAAATTTATAGGCTCGTAATTGTGTTTTTTTGTTGTTGATACAGTTCTTTATGAAAGCAACCCAACTTGAACAGATGAAGGAAGATTATTCATACATTATGGAAACAAAAGAAAGAACAAAGGAGCAGATAAATCAGGGAGAAGAGGTTTGTAAGCAGTTAATATAAACCTTTTTGAGGTTGTTCAGATTCCACAGTAGTTAAAATTGTATTAGAAAATTATATATTCAGGGCTGTCACTGTGGTGCAGTGATTTAAGGCCCTGACCTGTAGTACCGGCATCCCATATGGGCGTCGGTCCAAGTCATGGCTGCTCCACTTCCCATCCAGCTCCCTGTTAACGTGCCTGGGAAAGCAGCAGAGGATGGCCCAATTCCTTGGGCCCCTGCACCCACATGGGAGACCAGGAAGAAGCTCCTAACTCCTGGCTTTGGATTAACTCAGCTATTTGGGAGTGAACCAATGGATGGAAGACCTTTTTCTCTTCTCCAGTTCTCCCTTTAACACTGTCTTTCAAATAAAAAAAAAAAATCTTATAAAAAAAGAAAATTAGATATTCATCTAAACATTTATAAAACTAATAATATTGTAGAGTATGCTGAAGTTTGTTTAGGTTTTATATTCAGGATTTTGTTTTTATTCATTTTTGTTTTGTTAATAATAGTATGTGCATGTCTTCATATTCTGTTAGAGTGTAAACTACAGGACAAGGCAGTATCTTACATGCTTTTTCCATGCCACATGATTGATTGGTTCCACAATAAGGTATTAGTAGTTTTCACTATTTTAAGTAATTTTTAACTATAAAATACAGTGTTTCTTTCATGAGACTAATAAACCCAAGCCTCAAGCTAATAATAAACATAATGTGAATATATAATTACCAAAAAGTAGATGACTTTCATTATACAAGTGAAATGTTAACATTCTTTAAGCAGCTGGTAACTTAAAGTAGCTGTCACATCAGTACTGACAAGCTTGGCAGCCGTGCAAACTTGCTTGATGTTTAAATCACGTAGGCCAACCATGACGTGCTTTGTTTTTCTATCAGTTATATACCTTCTTCCTCAGATTCTTGAAGATGCAGCACTTTGTCTGAGAATCAGAGACCTCAGAGTCAGAAGGCTTACAATGCAGTTGTTGTTCTAGTGTAATGCCCTGCTAGTTTTATGTGATTCCATATCTTGGTTTTTGTTGTGAGTCGGTTATGTACAGCCATCTGAGTTTCCAGCAACTTTTTAGTTTGTCCTTTTGACATAGAATTATAATGATAATTGACAGGAATTGAAATTACTAGATGTTACAGTAACCTTTTTACTTTATAAGTTTTTGAGAAGTGTATATTTTGTTAGGTCTGTAGTTGTATAGTTCATTAAAGGAAAGTTTAAAAATCAAGAGTGAATATATTTTATTCCCCACATTATCCATTCAGACTTGGGTTAGGTGATAGTGTGGAAAGAACTACTATAACCACAGAATTATTCTGGCACACTTGATTGGAGTAACACTGTTATTATTGAGGAAAGGAAATGTTTGCATATTCCAATAAGTATAAAAAAAAGTGTTGCTTTTTTTTATTTTAAAAAATAATATTAGGACTTGGAAGAAATGTGTTTGCTTTGGACTTCTTGGGGTTAAATATCACTTTCTTCATGGTATAATTTGTCCTCAACAATTCACGATGTTTTGGCTATGAAGTTTGTAGTATACTTCCTTTTTATATATTTCAGAATTGCTGATGCATAATGTGCATTTAATATTTTTTTCTAGTTCATTAAATATCCTACATTTTCAAAATGAACTCTTCGTTTTTTGGAAAAAGTATGTGATGGTTAGAAATTAGATGTTAGTCAACAAATATTAAGTTTCTACAGTATGCCTACGTGTATTGTACCTTGACCATGAGCGGAGAGTGGCGAATACATATTGGGATTCATGGGGCAATAGACTAAGTATCTAGTAGAAAATAGATGGTAAATAATTAGATTATGTTGAGCACCATTAAAGGCATATAGACAAGCTTTTGTGTAAAAGTGCTTGAAAGAGCGTGGGCATTGGGGAGAGCAGTGATAGGAGGGGGTTATTATGGAAGTGATGTCTAAGATGATACTGAAGGATGAATATTACCAGGCAAAGGCTGATGAGAAAGAGGATGTTCCAAGTATTAGCATGGTGGGAGTCTCAAGGTCAAAGGACTGTTAAGTGCTTTTTAAAATATTTTAAAAAATTCTGGGTGGGCTAGAGTAAAGAACACCAGAATGAAAGATAAAAAACCAGATTGTGAAGGATCTTACACAACTTAAGGGCAGTAGAAGATGTGAAAGTGAATGACTTGAATAGATGTGCATTTTCAGTAGGTTACTAAATTGTTTAAAAGAGTCCTATAAGAACAGATATAGCAAAATCAGTAAAGAAGATATGATTGTCCAAAGATACCAAGGTGGCTGAAGTAAGGGTGTTGGCAGTAGCAAGGGGAATAAGAGTTTTGAAAGGATTGGGCAGTTGTTTTATGAGTGACTAAATGATTTCACCACTAATTTTCCTAGCAATCCAATAAATTTATTGAGATAGGAAGCTAGGGAAAGGAGTCAATTTTTTTCTTTTTTTAAAGAAGGATGAATTCCATTTTGAGCACTTCATTAAAAGGAAAGTGGAATTTCTACATCCAAAGGAAATGTCAAGTAGGAAGTTGCATATGTGAGACAAGAATAGAGAAGTCTGGCCTCAGTAAAAATGTAGGTGCCATCAATATATTATTAGTATGTAAGCTCCAGGCATAACGTGGATGACTGCATGGGAGAAAAGAGTGGGCTCAGGCCAAGAAAGAAAGCATGTTCCTGAGAGATAGAAGTTAAAGGGAGAGAGAATTTGAGAAGGAAGTAGTCGTGACTGACTGAGATGTGCTGTGTGATCAAACCACCAAAAAAAAAAAAAGAAAAAGAAAACTCACAGTATTTATAATAAAATCTTCATAGATGTCTGCTATTCTATGAGTTTACTGTGTATCCCGCTTCCCATGATGGATTGTTCTCTCCCTTTTTGATTCTATCAGCTAGTGTTAGCAGACACTAGACTTGTTTGTGTGATCCCTTTGACTCTTAGACCTATCAGTGTGATCAATTGTGAACTGAAATTGATCACTTGGACTAGTGATATGGCATTGGTACATGCCACCTTGATGGGATTGTATTGGGATCCCCTGGCATGATTCTAACTCCACCATTTGGGGCAAGTCTGATTGAGCATATCCCAAATTGTACATCTCCTCCCTCTCTTATTCCCACTCTTATATTTAACAGGGATCATTTTTCAGTTAAAATTTAAACACCTAAGAATAAGTGTGTGTTAATCATAGAGTTCAACCAATATAGATGTCTTTGGCAAGATGGATTTCAGTAGTGGTGAAAACAGAAGCTAGATTTGTAAGGCTGAAAATGTGAAGAAATGGAAGAGAGATAATTTCCAATTTTTTATGATTTATTTATTTATTTGAAAGGCAGAGTTACACAGAGAGAGGAGAGAGAGGCAGAGAAAGAGAGGTCTTCCACCTGATGGTTCACTCCCCAGTTGGCTGCAGTGGCCGGAGCTGCGCCTATCAGGAGCCAGGAGCTTCCTCTGGGCCTCCTACATGGGTGCAGAGGCCCAAGCACTTGGGCCATCTTCCACTGTTATCCCAGGCCATAGCAGAGAGCTGGATTGGAAGTGGAGCAGTCAGGTCTCGAACTGGTGCCCATATGGGATGCCAATGCTTCAGGCGAGGGTGTTAACCCACTGGGCCACAGTGCACGCCCCAGAGAGAGATAATTTTCATGTAGCTTGGATGGAAAGGGAGAAGTTTAGAGCAGGAGATGGTGCCAAGGAATGGGTAGTGGTATTTTTGTTCGTAAATCAGCAAAATAAGGGAGTAAAGTGTGATAATGGAAAGGAGTCAGTGTAGAGGGTGAAAGTAGAAGCAAGGTGAAGAGATGGAATGGAAAGTCAGTAGATTTAAGTGTAGGGCATGGAGATGGAAATAAAGGGCATCTTTTCTTTTGGAGCAAAGGGAAGAGAGGTGATTTTAGAGTTGAAGGATGGGGCTGGCGCCATGGTGTAGCAGGTAAAGCCGCCACCTGCATATGGACACCAGTTCGAGTTCTGGCTATTCCACATTCCATCCAGCTTTCTTCCTGTAGCCTGGGAAAGCAGATGGTCCAAGTGCTTGGGCCTCTATCCGCATGGGAGACCCAGAAGAAACTCCAGGTTCCTGGCTTCCGACAGGCCCAGCTCCAGCTGTTGCAGCCGTTTGGGGAGTGAACCAGTGGATGGAGGACTGCTCTCTCTCTTCCTCTTTGCCTGCCGCTCTGTAACTCTGCCTTTCAAATAAACAAAAAAATCTTTAAAAAAAAAAAAAAAGATTTGAAGGATAAGTTGAAGGGAAGGAGTTTCTGTCTGATGGGTTCTAAATTTCTTAAGCCAGAGCGAGGGATAATACAACTTTGATTTTGGAAATAGATTCTTTCTGATACTTCATTTATCTTTGGAATGAATATTGGTTATATTTTGAAAGAACAGACCAATCAAGTACAGAATAAAGAGAGAAAATGGGGAAGTGAGTTGTATCTATGCTTGTGGTTTTAAATCTTTAATTCATGTTTTTTATCATATGAAGACTGTTGGGCCATTTTTGTCATTTACTAGGTAATTAACAAAATTACCTAGTAAAAGGAAACAATTATTGCACCTAGTAAAAGTACCAAAGAGCCACTTTAAAGATGCCATTTCCTAATAAACCTTTATGGAGTGCCTGTTCAGGCATTGTTTTCGAAAGAAATACATTTGCAAAATGCCTTTTAAGTAATATATTCTGTATTTTTTCTTTTTTAAAGCGACTTACTGAACTAAAGCGCCAGTGTTTGGAAAAAGAAGAACGTTTTCAAAGTATTGCTGGTTTAAGTACAATGAAGACTAATTTGGAGTACTTGAAACATGAGATGGCTTGGGCAGTGGTAATTTCACTTTAATTGCTTGTTCACATGTTAACAATATACACAATGTCTAAGGTGACAGTCTTACCAGTGATTTGCTATATGATTTCTTTTTAGGTCAATGAAATTGAAAAACAATTGAATGCTATCAGAGATAATATCAAAATTGGAGAAGATCGTGCTGCTAGACTTGATAGGAAAATGGAAGAACAGCAGGTAATTACAGTTTTTTAAATAGAAATTTAGTAGGTTCATTTGAAGTGGCAGATATTAGACTAGTTGTGACCTACAAAAGTGACAGTTGCAATCTTTATGTTTATTTGTATTTGAATTTATTACTCATGTGAAGCACACCTGAGCTTTTAATGAGGACTGTTGTTGCAAGCAATTCACTTGAAAAAAACAAGTCCTGTGTTTGACTGTGACAAATCTGTCTTGGGCTAAGGCTGTAGATTTTTCATGATGTAGACAATGGGTTTTTGTTACTGATGAGAGATACTAGAATGGGAAGCTTTTACTTTTGGTTTTATTAAGAAGTTGAAACACAGAAGCCCATTAAGAATGAAGTGATGCTAGGATAACACTCAGTTAGAATAACATTATGTCTAAGTATCAGGAAGTATGGGAATTCAGAACTAAAAACAATGCCCTGAGATTGCTTATGGAACATTAAGAAAACTAGTATAGGACCCAGAACCAAGATTTCCTGTTAGAGAATCTCACACAAGTGGAACATGTGTAAAATAAGTCGTTTGGTCTGTAAGGTTCATTTCAACCTGAGATCTAAGAACCCAGGTAGAAACGTCTCTGAACAGCATGAAAATTTTCCAGAG
The DNA here is from genome assembly GCF_051225735.1 of Oryctolagus cuniculus. Classification (NCBI taxonomy): domain Eukaryota; kingdom Metazoa; phylum Chordata; class Mammalia; order Lagomorpha; family Leporidae; genus Oryctolagus; species Oryctolagus cuniculus. The sequence continues at coordinate 189,879,220 of NC_142868.1, forward strand.
ACCTAGAGGTAAACAGTGGTTGCGTGGTCAGTAATGGCAGTATCCTTTTGGGGGATTTCCATGTAGACCTTTACCACTTAGCTGATCCACCATTTGTATGCTTCTTTTTTGAGGTACAATTCATATGCCATACAGTTTGCTCATTTAAAGTTTACAGTTCAGTGGGTTTTAGTATATTCACAAAGTTGTGCAGCTACTACTGTAGAGCTCTTCATGTTGTTAGAACTCCTGCCTTTTCTTTGTTTATAGAAATGTACTCCTGGTGTACTCTCTGTCTGTGAACTATTCAACTCTTAGTATTGTGTTCTCTTTTGTCCTAAGAATTTCTGACCCCCAGGCTTGGTTGTGGTTTAAGATGTAATCTTCCCCAGCCCGTTTTTTTCCTGTCTCCCTCCAAGAAAAGCAGATAGGTCTTTTTTTCTTTGGAGGGTTATGACATCAGTCCATCAAAGATGATGAGTATATAAAGAAAATAGAAAAGGTGAAGATTACAGTCAGTGATTTCTGGACTGAATTTCTTACTCTCTCTTCAAGCAGTAAGTGGAAAGTTTAGCCCTTTCCATCACTTATCTCAAAGTTTCATTTCTGAGAGAATATTGGAAATTATCACCAAATATTTTTCTCAGCCTCATTTCTCAACTTTTCACGGGGAAAAGCCTTAAATATTTTTCCCCCTAAACATTTCACAGTCTAAAATTAGTATCTGTTATGATCCAGTAACAGATGCTCATTTCTTTTTCAAAAAGGAAGCAAAGGTGATTTCTGATTGTCTTTAGGTATTTGTTTCCTTACCTTAAGCATTTGGACATCCTGGGTTTGTTAAGCAGCAGATTTTTGGAGAGCATGGACATTCTGACATTTGTATTTGCCTCACCATGTCTTTATTTATTTATTTATGTATATAATTTTATATACACATACTTTATATATATATATTATACACATATACTTTATTGCAATTTTTTTTCTGGGATTTAACCTTAAGATATGATTATTGCTGGTGCTTAGCAAAAGACTCCAGTTTATATTCAGTACTAGCACAATGTTTTTCTAAATGAAAACAGTATCCAAAAAATGAATTAAAATATTTTCTTTAAAAAAATCATTTTAAAGTTTGTTTTCTTCAGCCTAATGACTAACACAATAAAGATATACATACATCTGGCTGATTTATACAGAATATACCTCTCAGTCTACAACTATTTCAGTAAGTGATAGAGAACTCAATATAACCATTTTTTGGAACTAAGCAATACATTCCTAAGAAATATTTTTACAGACCCCCCCATCTTTTATGTCCAGCTATGACAGTGTAACTCTAAAGAGGATAAAGTCAATAATGACTTCTTTCACATGAGTTCATGACTACAGTTGCTTTGCTATCAAAATCTATATTTGATCCACTGTGAGCATTAGATGAGATTGAAACAATTCCAAAGAGAGCACAACGCACATTTGCGATCACCTATCAACAACAGCAAGCATTGCATTCAAGACTATCTTACCTCAAGAATTAAAGAAAACCAGCCCACATACTAGCATTTTCTCCACAGTGGGACTATAGAAAATCTCAGTATCACAGAGAATTCTCCTGTCTTCTTTAATTTTTTTTAAAAGATTTATTTATTTATTTGAAAGGCAGAGTTAGAGGCACAGAGAGAGGTCTTTCATCTGCTGGTTCACTCCCCAAATGGCCTCAATGGCAAGGAGTCTGGACCTTCCTCCGGGTGTGCTACATGGGTGCAGAGGCCCAAGCATTTGGGCCATATTCCACTGTCTTCCAGGCAGATTAGCAGGTAGCTTGAATGGAAAAGGAGCAACCGGAACTCCAAATGGTGCCCATATGGGATGCCAGCACTGCAGGCAGTGGTTTTACCTGCCACACCACAGCGCCGGCCCCCTTAATGTTCACGGTCACATTTTTCCTCTCAAATTGACCTCCACTGCAGTTCAGTAGATCAGTAGCAATCAAAAAATGGGTTTGTCCCTTATATGATTTCCCTCCTTCTAATACTTTTTTCCCCTCTGTCATCATCCTCTTTAAAAATCATTGTAAAAAACTGATCCCTTCAAGGATTCACTCTGCCTTCTTCCCCAGAATTTGAAATTAATTTCTCATGAAATTCTTTTTAACTTCCAACATAATGAGTTGCACTGAGACATAATGCATCAAAACCCAGCCCAGAACTCTTTAAAACTGTCAAGGCAGTAAGAGTATGTACTGTCTCAGCTTGAACTTTTTGCGTTTCACTTTGAATCCTGATTCCAGATTCTACAATGCAGACATGATCAGTTACTCCCATATAGTCTTCATGTGCCAGAATTTACATTTGGATTGTTTCTTGGTGGCAGCAGTAGGCCTGGGAGACACTGCTACCTGTTCTTCTCCATTACTGTAGATGCCACCTCTGTGTCCCAGCAGCCCAGCCACTTACTGATAGGCAGCTCATTACCACTGGCATCCACACCATTTCCCACCATGTCTTATGTGAAGCCTTTCCCATAGGTTGAATGTACTTCCAAAAGGTTCATCGAAAATAGAAGTAAAAGGTAAGTTTATTTTGGCACAAAAGCTATGTGTGGTTTTTCATTATGTACGTTTTCCATGAACTTTTTGGAGTGCCCCTTGTATGTGTTTAATTATTGCTTTTAGAATGAGTATTGGATTGGTTTCTGAAGAAATATCATCTAAAGCAGACTTTAAATTTGTGTTAACATAATTTAAAGATGAAAGTATGAATGAATATTGATATCGTGTATAAATGTTGAATTTGTATAACACTTGGATCCACCTTAAATTTTTACTTAAAAAAAATTTATTCTGCACATTGTCACAGAGTTCTTTTCTATTACAATGGCAGAATTGAACAGCTGTGACAGGGACTGTATGGCCCACAAAGCTTGAAGTATACTCTGTTTGGCTGTCTATGGGAAGTATTTACCAACCTGATCTAAATATTTTGCATGTCTGTCTCTATCAACCCATTCCTATTGTCAGTGTCCCATTTTTGTCCCTATTTTTGTTCTACAATATTAACTTATTCCTGAACTGTTTTCCTTTCATTTTTCCCTTCACCCACCCTCCCTTCCAAGTACTTCCAGAGTGATATAACATGCAAATTTTGTCCTTTGTAGTCTCTCTGTTGAGAGAATTAAATTGTAAACTGATCATTCATTATGGAGTGCATGACTCACCTGTCCTTCATCTTATCTCCTACCATCATCCTCTCAATTCAAGCTCATACAAAATTTTCATTCCTAAATTATGAATATTGTTCTTACATGTTCTCTGTATCTTTAACACTCTTCCCCAACTTATGTCCTATACGCTTAGATTAATCTTTCAAGTCTCAGCTCAGGTACTACCTCTTCCTTGAAGGCATTCTTGGATTTTTCTGGAAGACCTATAGTTTGTTTTATGTTACTTAAATAGTATTTACATGCAAACTGTGTCATTAATTTGTCTTTCTCGGCTACATTGTGTTTATCTTCCTTTAATTGTGTTGCTTGAAGACAGTTATTATTGTATCTATATTGCCAGAGGATAGCACATTTGTTGGGTAACTAGATGTGTGTTAAAATTAAAGCATATTTTGGTATTTTATATGTTTGCTTACCTAATATTTTGAGCAAAATTAAATTCATTGGGATGTGAACTATAAATAATTATTTTCGAGGTTTTCTCTTTATGGAAGAAAAAGAAAATGTACCCCAATAATATTATTTTCTTAAAGGTCAGACTTAATGAAGCAGAAAACAAATACAAGGATATTCAAGATAAACTAGAAAAGATTAGTCAAGAGACAAATGCACGAGCACCAGAATGTATGGCATTGAAAGCAGATGTCACTGCTAAAAAAAGGGCCTATAATGAAGCTGAGGTGAGAGAAGTTATTTAACCTGGACTATTAAAAACTCTGTAGCAAATACTAGAACTGTTTACCTACTTTTAAAAGTAGAGGATTTGTATCTGGGTTGAAATCTGATCTGCTTTCAACACTTTAAAAAATGCAGTGGTTTCAAGTGGTCATTCATGCACTTTATATATATATAAATGTAAATATGTATGTATACATATGTGTGTGTGTGTGTGTGTGTGTGTGTGTGTGTATACACACATATATATATAAAGGGTCCGGTGCAGTAGTGTAGAAGGTTAAGCCTCCGCCTGCAGTGCCGGTGTCCCTATGAGTACTGATTCAAGTCCCAGCTATTCCACTTCTGATCCAGGTTCCTGCTAATGCACCTGGGAAGGCAATGGAAGATGGCCCAAGTCCGTGGGTCCCCGTACCCATGTGGGAAACCCAGAACAACCTCCTGGCTTTTGCCTGGCCCAGCCCCAGCTGTTGTGGCCGTTTGGGGAGTGAACCAGCAGATAAAAGATATCTTCCCCCTCTCCCTTTCTATCTCTTATCTCTTCCTTTCATATACATAAATAAATCTTTAAAATAAATATATAATCTTTAAAATATATATATATTTATAAACATTTCAACCTCCAATTTGAAAATTTGGCAAAAGTGGACTTGAAAATACTGTATTTGTTTCTTCATTTTACTGGAATGTGTCTTAATTTTTTGTTAGGTTTTATATAACCGTTCCTTAAATGAATATAAAGCGTTAAAGAAAGACGATGAGCAGCTTTGTAAAAGAATTGAAGAACTAAAAAAAAGGTATGATAGTTATTTTGCAGTTTTCACAGTTACCTGATTTTGTATTAAAGTAAGCTAGGTCATTGGAGTGTTGTGTTTTCTGTATATGGCTAATGGAATTGTATTATATTGGTTCATGTCTTTTAACTGTCAGGTTTTTCACTTAACATTTTTCATTTTGGATTATTTACTGTTAGTACTGATCAGTCTTTGGAACCTGAGCGGTTGGAAAGGCAAAAGAAAATATCTTGGTTAAAAGAGAGAATAAAGGCCTTACATGATCAGGAGAATTCCGTCAATCAAGAGATTGAACAGTTTCAGCAGGCCATAGAAAAGGACAAGGAAGAATATGCCAGAATTAAGTAAGTTTGCTATAATTTTGGCATAATTTTCTTCAGTTGCTTACATATTGTATGGTTTTTCTCTTTCTATGAAAAGAAAATGGGATTTTTTTGTTTTTTTTTTTTTTTTCTGTGTAACGAAGGATATTTTAAAATCACTTTTATAAGACTTTTCTCACATTTATAGGTGTCTTGGGCCATCACTATTGTATCACTTTCTTCACGCCAAATTTTACCTTGGTAACCATTATTTTCAAATTAAAAAACTCTGCTTTCAGATTTTAGGGCAGCTGGATCATTTGTTGGTATGCAGGTATTAAGGGCAAAAGCTAGAGGCCAGCGCCACAGCTCACTTGGCTAATCCTCCGCCTGTGGTGCTGGCACCCCGCATTCTAGTCCTGGTTGGGGCGCCGGAGTCTGTTCTGGTTGCTCCTCTTCCAGTCCAGCTCTTTGCTATGGCCCGGGAAGGCAGTGGAGGATGGCCCATGTGCTTGGGCTCCTGCACCCGCATGGGAGACCAGGAGGAACCACCTGGCTCCTGGCTTCGGAGCGGTGCAGCACGCCCGCCGTGGCGGCCATTTAGGAGGTGAACCAATGGAAAAGGAAGACCTTACTCTCTGTCTCTCTCTCTCACTGTAACTCTGCTTGTCAAAAAAAAGCGGGGGGAAAAGCTGAATATTTCTGTGTCACTTTATCGTGTATCTCTTTTTCTGCCTTTTTCTTAGGAGAGAAGAATTGGATGTGAAGCATACACTGAACTATAATCAGATACAACTGAAAGAATTGAAAGATAGTAAAACTGATCGACTGAAAAGATTTGGCCCTCATGTTCCAGCTCTTCTTGAAGCAATAGATGATGCTTATAGACGAGGACATTTTACCTACAAACCTGTAGGCCCTTTAGGTATTTGTCATGACTTACCAAGGATATCATAAACACTAGGTATAATAACATTGTATTTGAAGAAAGGGGTCTTTTGAATTTAGTTTCAAAAAGATAAAAAGAGAGTAAAGGCCAGAGACTTATACATTTTTGATAGGCATTTAGCCTAGTGGTTAAGACCTTGGTCTTGTGCCATATTCGGGTACATGATTTCAGTACCTGACTTCTGCTCCTGACTCCAGTTTCCTTCCAGTGCAGACACTGAGAGGCAATGGTGAGGGCTCAAATTATTGGAATCCTGCCACTGGTGTGGGAGACCTTTATTAAGTTCCCAGCTCCCAACTTTGACTAGGCCCCGTGTGGCCATTGCAAACATTTGGGGGTGAGCAGATGGAAGTTTGCTATCTCTCTGCCTCTTAAAAAAGAGAAGAAAAGAGAATAATATACTTACTTGTAGACTTTATAGTTTTTAAATAATGGTAAAATCACTTTAAATTTTGTGGCTTTTCTTTTTACCATTAATTAACCTGAAGAAAGAGAATTTAGGGAAAGGAAAATTATAGAATTGAATAATTTGGGGCCAGCGCTGTAGCACAGTGGGTTAAAGCCCTGGCCTGAAGTGCCAGCATCCCATATGGGCTCCAGTTCTAGTCCCGGCTGCTCCTCTTCCGATCCAGCTCTCTGCTGGCCTGGGAAAGCAGTGGAAGATGGCCCGAGTCCTTGGGCCCCTGCACCCACGTGGGAGACCCGGAAGAAGTTCCTGGCTCCTGGCTTTCGATCAGTGCAGCTCTGGCCATTGTGGCCATCTGGGGAGTGAACCAGCAGATGGAAGACCTCTCTATCTGTCTCTACCTCTCTCTGTAACTCTTTCAAATAAATAAAATAAATCTTTAAAAAAACCAAATTCCCTGTAACTGACACAGAAGCTGACAGGGATGAAAAGATGTGACGCTCAAGCAAGGAGAGGAAAGATTAAAAAAGAAGAAGAAAAGAATTGGTTCTTATTTTATTTCTTAAACAAGCAAATTTGAGCATGACTGATTAAATCAGAGAATTTAATCACATCAAGATACACTTGAATGCTTACCTGAATTTTACATGACCTTTATAAAATGACTTCTTTCTGAGTTCCTACTTGGGTTGGAAAACATGATTTGGAAACATCCTCTTTGAACTCTAAAATCTGATTACTTAATTATTCCCATACATACATGAAATTTAAAGAATGTTTTTGGTCATATTTTGGGGAATTGCATAATTGTATATCATTTGGTGAAATGGTGTTCTAAATCGCAATAAATTTTATTAGTACTTGGTTGCATCTAAGTATTGCAGTAATAATATCTGTTCATTTCAATATAAATACCTTCATACCACAGTCCATTTCAGTAGACGAGGCTTTGTTCCCATCCTTAAATCTATAATCCCAATATTAAGTGATTTTACAGAAAGTAATAAAGAATGTGTACATCGTTTGACTTGATTTTCAAAACACCATTGAGAGCTAGACTGGAATAGACTTATGTAGAAACATCACTGTTGAGTTACATTGTAGTAGGGTATTTTTTTTTTTTTTTTCACAAGATTTAGTAGATTTCTCCCTGCTGTGTCCAGGGGCTATGTGAGGATTTTCCATTCAGTTCATGTAGACTCTGTAATGTCATTTAAGCTACTTTGAAAATATTTTCAGTCATTTTTGAACTGTTAAAAAGATGATTCCATCAATGCGTCAAAGAGCATTCATGAGTCCTGTCTACTTTTAGGAGCTTGCATTCATCTTCGGGACCCTGAGCATGCTTTGGCTATTGAATCGTGCTTAAAAGGACTTCTGCAAGCCTATTGTTGCCATAATCATGCTGATGAAAGGGTACTTCAGACACTGATGAAAAGATTTTATTCGCCAGGGACCTCTCGACCACAAATACTAGTTTCTGAATTTCGGAACGAGATGTACGATGTAAGACACAGGTAAGACATCAGTAATTAAATACTGTTTCTGGCTTTTTTTAGTCACATGTAAAGTTGGAAAAAGTTAAAACAACATTAACTCTAGTACTGAATTATAAAATTTCATCAAGCCGGGGGTGCCAGTATGGCCGAGCAGGTTAAGCCACTGCCTGTGATCCTGGAATCCCACATGGGTGCTGGTTTAAGATCTGGCTACTCAACTTCCTATCCAGCTGTCTGCTAATATGCCTGGGAAGGTAGCAGAGGATGGCCCAAATGCTTGGGCCCCTGTACCCACTGGGATACCCAGATGAAGCTCCTGGCTTCTGGCATCAGCCTGGCTCAGCCCTGGCCTTTGTGGCCATTTAGGGAGTGAACCAGCAGATGGAGGACCTCTCTCTCTTGTAACTGTGCCTTTCAGATAATTTTTTAAAAATTCATCAATCCATTTTAATTTTTGTTTACGCATTGGAGAAATAGTGACAAGAGATATCCCTTACCTTATGGTTGTGACATGAAGTCTTGTGGGAGACATGAGAATAGATATAGTATGCCATGGAAATTGTACTGATGGAAATGCTTTAGACGTAACCAGTTAAGAGGGAGGTCCTAAGGAAGAACATTGGCACTCTATCCGTGATTTACCTGGCTAAGTGTCTCACAGAGTTCATAAAGAGTTGAAATTGTTTCTTTGATGACCCTTCTCATGGGCAACATACCCAAACTGGCCTCTTTGCTTACTACTTATGTTCTAAGTTAACTTAAGGCAGAATTTAATATTTCGGGTTCTTGACATTTATGTAGATAAGAATTCTAAGCACTGGCTCAAAGGAGAAATGTAACATGGTAAGGTTTAAGATTTATTTAGTGAGTTAAAGAAATACACAGGAACATGAGGGCTTTATTAAGGGAGAGTGGGTCAGAAAAAAGTACACAGGGGAGTTCCATACCAGCCTTTTCCAGAGAGCAGGCCAGAGACTGCAATCGAGAGGGCAATAGAGCAGGAACATTGGTAAAATGGGGGGAGGTGGGGAGCGCTCAATGCTCTCCAGTGTCTTATTCACTTCCCAAAGGGGAGTGCTCACATAGTCTGATTGACAGGTGGGTGGATACAGGTAAAATCAAGTCGGGACAAGGGGGTGTGGCCTCTAGCTCACAGGCTTAATCCTGTCTCCCTGGACTTATCCCATATCATGGGCTCATTACTTTACTTTAAAAATCTGTTCTCTCCTATATCTACTTTTTCTTAAAAATTTTATTTTTATTTTTTTGAAAGGTAAGTGGAATGCTCTTTCTAGTGAATTTGTATGCATTTATTAATTATCTTTTAAAGATTTATTTATTTATTTGAAAGGCAGAGTTATAGAGAGGCAGAAGCAGAAAGAGACAGAAGTATTCCACCTCCTGGTTCACTCCCCAAATGGCTGCAACAGCCAGAGCTGAGCCGATCCAAAACCAAGAGCCTGGAGCTTCTTATGGGTCTCCCACATGGGTGCAGGGGCCATCTTCCCCTGCTTTCCCAAGCACATCAACAGGGAGCTGTATCAGAAGTGGAGCAGCTGGGACTCGTTTGGGATGCTAATACTTAAGGTGGGGCTTTACCCACTACCCCACAGTGCTGGCTTTTCACTAATTATCTTTAATTTATTCTTATGGGCATTGACAAAATTGGATCCTAAGATACAGATACAGTTCAACTGAAGGAGTGAGTAATTGTCTCATGTCTTAGTAGGTAGATCAGGGAAGAATTCAAAGGAGAGGTTATAAATGAATTGTCTTTTAACTGATTAGTTTGTCAAATGTCAGACAATGTTAAATACCTTTTACACAAATAGAATTCTTTGTGCAAAATGCATGGAGACAAAAATGAGTTCTGCAAAAAATAGCATTTGCAATTTTTATAGGAAAGACAGACAAAAAATAACATGTTGGTGATATGAAGAAAAGGAAATCTTTGTACACTGTTGGTGGGGTGCAAATGAGTACAGCCATAACAGAAAACAGAATAGAGATTCTTCATAAAACTATAATACATCTACCATATGACCCAGCTGTCCTTTTGGGTATATATCTGAAGGGAATGAAACCAGCATGTGAAAGAGGTACCTGCACTCCTGTGTTCATTGTAGCACTGTTTTCAGTAGCCAAGATATGGAATCAACCTAGATGCCCATAGATGACCAGATGCCCAGATGACCAGATAAAGAAATTGTGGTATATATACACATTGGAATATGATTCAGCCATAAAAATTGATGAAATCTTGATATTTGCAGCAAAATGGATGGAACTGGAGATCATTATTTTAAGTGAAATAAGCCAGACACAGAAAGACAAGTACCATATATTCTATCTTATATATGGAAGTAAAAAAGTAATCTGACCTTAAAATAGTGATAACTATAAGTTGGCTAAGGTAAAGGGACAAGAAATCAAAGGAAGTTGAGTGTAATCACTTAATAAGTGTCGCCCCCCCTCTTCGTGGAGGAACGACACTAAACCCTGCCTAGGTTTCCTATCCAAGTCACGGCACCATTATGTCGCTCCCCCTCTTCATGGAGGAACGACACTAAACCCTGCCTAGGCTTCACATCCGAGTCACGGCACCATTATGTCGCTCCCCCTCTTCGCGGAGGAACGACACAGGACCCTGCGCTGTTCTTTTGTCTGCTCGGCCCTCCCCAGGTTTGCTGCTGGTTCTTCCTGGGTTGGCTACCGTCCCTTCCACCTCCGTGGAAGGGCGGTTCCCCCTGCCACTTTCCCCACTTTCGCGGGGAAGCGGCACACCACCGGCCGGCTCTCTCGGGGGCTGCTCAGGTGTTCCTTCAGATGTTCCTGGTGCATGTTGTCTCTCTCCTCTTTTATAGTCCTCTTCCACCAATCCCAACTCTGCTACCCACACGCCGAGTACGCTGCTCTCCTCCAATCAGGAGCAGGATCAGCTCCTGCAGGTCATCACTCAAGTTGGCGAGAGGCAGCTGCGTAGAAGTTGTTACTGCCTTCTCAGTGCCATATTGTGGGAGAGCAGATGTATAGAATAAGTCTTAATTCCAGTAACAGTCTAGTCCGAGTTGCTCCCCACAAATAAGTTCTAGTATTCTATAGCACAGAAAGGCAAATATAGTTCATAATCATGTATTATATGATATATATATATGAAGAACTGGAAGAGAGGAGCTGGTAGACTCCAAACACAAATAAAAAATAAGGGTACGGAAAGCCCAGTTACCTGGTTTGGTCAGTTTGCACTGTGTATGTTGAAATATTGTACTGTACCCCATAAAAATCTGTATCTATTTCTGTATATACATTTACCTTTTGTTATTCATTACGTGCTATTTAATACCCCTTATTGAAACTACCCCATTTGTTACTATCGTGCCGTTTTTTTGATTCTTCTACCTTTCGTATCTTTCACCTCTTCTGTTATTATGCTTCCCACAGCTCTGTACTTGGTCTATTAGCACTTCTCTCTTGTATATTGTTATATTTGGAGACATTAAAAATGTGCCAAGTTTTCAGCATGCTTTTTCCAACTGTTAAATTTGGTTGTACTATTTTTTCTTTTACTTGCCTATAGAAATCATGTTAAGTGGTTTCTTTCAAGTGTAATTAGAATCCTTCATTTTGTCCTGTAACTCCTTTTGCCCATTGTGCCTGCCTAGACTTTATGTGCATTTTTTCCTTTGCTCCAGTGTCTTGATAATGTTTTCTACTTAACATTGTTTGGTGAACCTATTTGATATTATCCTAGGACTCCTTGTCTCTCATCACTGACATTTTATTGCTAATATTCCTTTCTACTTTTAGTTCTAGAGTGATTTTTATAGCATCTCTTAGTGTAAAATTAATTGTAACATAAGCCGGAATGAAGTGAATCCCAAGAAAGAATAGCAAAGTGAAGGGCTTATAACTTGGTGCTTTCAGGCAAACTAGAATTAGTGACTGCTTCATGGTGTATCCTCCTCAGAATGGTTACTCCTTCCAGCGTAGAAACCTGTTTGCAAGGGACTGGCCAGGTTTGCCTTGCACCAGAACTTCTTGTACCACTGTCTCCCCTCTAGATTTCCACTCCCTTGCCTATGTCTTCTCCTGCCCTGTTTTGTTTCATTGATGCTACTGTCATTTGTAGAGCACCCATTCCCTGGTTTTTTTTTGTATCCTTGTTGTTAGTTCTACTTGAACTTAATCCTAAGGAGGCCATGAAGCTGTTTCTGTCTCACTTCTCTGTTTTCCTCTACAGTAAATAAAATTTAAAAAACTCTTCAAAATAATTCTCTGTATCTCCAATTTCTCTTCCTCTTCTGTCCTGAACATGCTCCAGTCAGGCTTTTATAGTTTGACTACATACCAAAATAGCTCCTTTCTGGGCATCAAGAAACTTCTTCTGTGTAATTCAGTAATTAGTTCTTACTATCCACTAACTTGACTTAACAGGCACTATTGGACTTTGTTGATCATTCTTTTTCCTGCAACACTTTTTCATCTGGCTTGTAGGACTATACTCTTCTGATTTTCCTAATTTTCCAGTATCTTTTTTATTCTTCTCACCTCTAGCTGAATCAGTGCTACAAACTCCTTGCTGTACACTTCTCTAGGTAAACTCATTCAGTTTAATGACTTTATATGCACATTGTAACCGATAATTATCAAACTACCTCTATAGCTTGGCTGTTTCCTCTGAACATTACAGTGTGGTATACTCGGTATATATTTTCCACTTGAATCTCCAGTAGACCTTTCAAACTTACCATGTCTGAGAGCCACATTCCTGATTTCTGTACTAAAACCGGTTGCTCCTAAAATCTCCATTTCTTTTTTTATTTTTTAAGATTTTTATTTGAAAGACAATTACAGAGAGGGGGAGAGAGAGATCTTTTCATCTACTGGTCACTCCCCAAGTAGATTGTTATATTCTGTTTTATGTTTTATGCATCAAAAGATACTTTGTTTTAGAATTCTGGGACTAAAGAAACCCAAGAATACACCACCACCTTTCCTTCCCTTAACTGTTCATTGCTCTAAAACCTGCTGTTCTTGGTATATTCATTCTTCTGTGCTGAGATGTTTAAATTTTTTTAAGATCTATTTTTATTCATTTGAAAGGCAGAGGGAGAGACAGATTTTTTTTTTTTTTAAGATTTTATTTATTTATTTGAGAGGCAGAGTTACAGACAGAGAGAAGTCTTCTTTGCATTGGTTCACCCCTTAAATGGCTGCAACGGCCGGAGTTGCGCTGATCTGAAGCCAGGAGCCAGGTGCTTCTTCCTAGTCTCCCATGTGGGTGCAGGGGCCCAAGCACTTGGGCCATCTTCTACTGCTTTCCCAGGCCATAACAGAGAGCTGGATCAGAAGAGGGGCAGCCAGGACTAGATCCGGTGCGCATATGGGATGCCGGCACCACAGGTGGAGGATTAACCTACTGAGCCATGGCGCTGGCCCCTGAGAGATTTTTTATCCTCTGATTCACTCCCCAAATAGCCACAACAGCTACAACGGCCACAACGGCCGGGGCCAGGCCAAAGCCAGGATCCTTGAACTCCATCCAGGTCTCCCATGTGGGTGGTAGGTTCCCAAGTATTTGGATCATTTGCTACTGCCTTCCCAGGCGCAATAACTGGGAATTGATGGCTGGCGCCACGGCTCACTAGGCTAATCCTCCGCCTTGCGGCGCCAGCACACCGGGTTCTAGTTCTGATTGGGGCGCCAGATTCTGTCCCGGTTGCCCCTCTTCCAGGCCAGCTCTCTGCTGTGGCCAGAGAGTGCAGTGGAGGATGGCCCAAGTGCTTGGGCCCTGGACCCCATAGGAGACCAGGATAAGTACCTGGCTCCTGCTTTCGGATCAGCACGGTGCGCCGGCCACAGCACGCCAGCCGCGGTGGCCATTGGAGGGTGAACCAATGGCAAAGGAAGACCTTTCTCTCTGTCTCTCTCTCACTGTCCACTCTGCCTGTCAAAATAAATAAATAAATAAATAAATAAATAAACTGGGAGTTGGATCAGAAACAGAGATACTGGGACTCCGACTGGCACTCTTATATGCTATGCCAATGTCATAGGCCATGACTTAATCTGTTGCCACACAGTGTCAGCCTCCAAATGTTTAAATTTTTAACTGTAACATGCACTTTGGGTCTCTTTAAGAAGCCCAAATTGGAATTCATGAGAATATTTTTTTCTCGCGTATTTCCTCTCTGTTAATAAACTAAACTTTAACCTTTCTTATCTCCTATCAGTGGGAGAATTAACAATTTAAGTGTTTAAATTGACTTATAGTGTAAGATTGAAGGAAGTTGTAATTATAACAGACAATATGGCATGATAGCTAAGCTGAACTGCCTGGTTAAAGTCCTAGTCTGGCTGCTTAACTAGCTTTATTATTGTTACAGAACTTAATAAACTCTGAAGCATCTTCACCTGAAGAAAAAAGAATAATAGTTTTTATTTCATATGGTTGTTACTAGGATTAAGTGAGCTGATATTCATTATGTTTAAAACAGTGCCTAGCATATAGTATTTGTGTTTGCTAAGTAAGTAATCCTGTTAAAGCTATGTTTTCTCAAACACTATCAAATATTTTATATTGTGTTGAAATCTTCTCACCTACCAAAAAGATCTTTCTATAGTTAATAAAGTTTATATATATATTTATAATTAAAAATTGCAAAGTTAATCCTTATGTATCTTTGTCTTCTAGAGCTGCTTATCATCCAGAGTTTCCCACGGTTCTGACAGCTTTAGAAATAGACAATGCAGTTGTTGCAAATAGCCTGATTGACATGAGGGGCATAGAGACAGTGCTGCTGATCAAAGTAAGACAAGATGCTTGCTGTATTTTATATTACTCTAAAATTTTGAAAACTGAGAGAGGTTTTATAAATTCCCATTGCCCTTTGTTCGTAGAGCTATTGATTAGTTTCATCATGTACTTTTTCCTCATAAGAAAACCTGCAAGATAGTATACAACTGGATGGTTTGTGTGTTCTCTGTCCCAAGGGACTTGGTAACTTTTTAGCTTTTCTTTGTAAAGTAATTTTACAAATTGATAGTAATTTTTGGAAGTGTTGCTATAGAAGTTTTTCGTTCTCTCTTGATTGGCTGCCAAATCTAATTTTTATTTGTGCTGACAGATACATACATTACGATTATTCTGCTTTTTAAATGAAATACCTTGATATTTTACAATTTTTTTCATATAACTGTGCTCTCTAAAATCAGTATTTTTTTCATTGTGTATTTTTACATGCTTGTTGGATTACCGGATTCTGTTTCATATTGGCATGAATGCTTGCAGAGAAGGGACAGAAGATTCAAAACAAATCTGGGCAATGAAGACAAACATAATGAGAATCTGTTTTTCTTATTAATGGAAACAGAAATAATTGTCTTGGTATCCCAGATGTGTGTGTGTATATATATATACACACACACACACACACACACACACACATTCATGCTGTAATTGTTTGTGTCTTGGTTCTTTCATATTTTTAGAAGGATACTTGGCAGAAAATAAAGAGGTTGATTAGGCTTCCATTAAACCTAATCTCACTATCCCCCTAGGATTCAAGTATTTCCAAGCTTTCCCTATATTGCCAATAATTTTTTATTAGTATTTGTATTTGCTCATACCTTTCTTAGGATATAAAAGTCGTTTAGATAAATGGCTGTTTAGTATAGTCATTAAGTTACTGCTTGGGATGCCCGCATGCCATACTGGAGTGCCTGACTTTTCTGCCTCTGATATAGCTTCCTTATAATAACGTGTACTTTGAGAGGCAGCAGATGCTGGCTCAAACACCCAGGTCCTTGTAACCTGAATAGGAGAGCTGGATCGGATTAAGTTCCCAGCTCCTGGCTTCTGCTTGTCCCAGCCCTGGCTGCTGCATACATTTAGGGAGTGGAACAGTGATAGGAAGATCTTGTCTCTCAAGTAAAGTGAAAATAAGAGAAAAATCTTAGGAAAAAATAGTATCTGTGTAAATTGGTCTAAAGTAAATGTTTTCATGTGAAAAGGTATTTAAAATAATTTTTAATTTTAAGTAGATGCAGTATTAGAATTTAAAAACAATGTACATTGCTCTGTCTTGAAGTATTGTTTACTAGGTTATTTTAAAGACTGAAGAATTGCAGTTCTTTGGACATTGAAAAGTTGTTTGTGAAATTCTTATTTTTAATGAGATTATTTGAATGCTTAAGAATACTGGAATTATTTTAAGATAATAAGGAAATGTTTTATTTTGTAATTGTGTCCATGTAAGATGCTTTGGCAAGGCTTTGAAAATGTATTTTCCTCTCTATTTTAGAATAATTCAGTAGCTCGGGCAGTAATGCAGTCCCAAAAGCCACCCAAAAATTGTAGAGAAGCTTTTACCGCTGATGGTGATCAGGTTTTTGCAGGACGTTATTATTCATCTGAAAATACAAGACCTAAGTTCCTAACCAGAGATGTGGATTCTGAAATAAGGTAGGAGTCAAGTGTAGCTTTACTGCATTGTTTCCACTGCTTCCTTTCGTATTTCATTTCTTTCATATTATTCTCTCAGTGGTTATTTCAGGGAGAACCATGTTTGGTCTGTCTTAGTGTTTTACCCCTAAAAATTATTTAGTTGGTTGTAGAATTCTAGGCTGATAGTTTCTGTCATCACTTTAGCAGCAGTATTTAGGACTGAGAACACAAAATGTGTTCTCTCTACCAGCAGATCCGTCCACAAAGAAATAAGGAGCTTAACTTAGAATGTACATCTTCTACATCACCATGTTCACTGGTGAGGTCTGCTGATTTTTCTCATTGAGGGTACAGTTTCCATGTGTGAGTTTACATCTGGTTCAAGCTCTTTATTATGCCTCTGGTACTTTGAGTTGCTCTGTTACTGAAAGATCCATCAACACAATTAGAACACATGCCTGGGAAAATAGGAGCTGCTAAGGGAGACAAATTGAGAAGGTAATTGAAAAACTAATAATGCACGGAATAAGATTCAGGAGCATGCAAAATGAATCAAATTAAAAAATACATGATTCCCAGCTATATTAGTTCAGAGGAGCGATTGATAGATTGGATCTGAGTTAATAACTTGGAAGATCATTAGTAGAAAAACTTAGAACTGAAGTAAAATAAATATTTAAGGAACTTGAGCAGAAGTATTCTAAATGGCTTGTATTTGTAGGAGAAATAAGGTTTTTATTGAAAAAGATTTCTTGTTTTCAAATAATAGTAGCCATTTTTGTTTGATTTCAAGAGCAACGTTAAAGTAAATAACCACAATGGATATTATAAAGCACAGTAAAGCTTGTTCATCCACAGAAAAAGGTAAAATGATCAGCACTTGTGTTGTGGCACTGGGTTTTGTTTATTAATCATGGTGTGGTTTCCAGTGGTGAAAGTTCATGTAATATATCAGCAATCCTTTAGAATAATTACCAGTGTGTTTCATTAAGAAATTACCTGTGGATTTTGAGTCAGAATTCTGTAACATTTTCTATACAAAGTGCTGAAGAGTGTTTTTCAAATTTTATTCTTTGATTTGTTCTTTCAAGCAGATATTTAAAGAGGACTTAATGTACCTGGTACTAAATAGGTACAAGATACAGCAGGAAACAAAGTACACAAAACTCTGTCCTGGATTCTCAGTGGTCCCCAGTGCTGTGGGGAAAAGTGAAGCACAGGACAGGGCCAGAGCTGGAGGAGTGTGCTGTTTTAGATGGGCTGCAGAGGGAGGTGCATTCATCCAACACAAGGGGCTTGTATCCTTGGCTCAGGCTTACTGTACCCTTTAGTATCTTTATCTGGGTCAAAACTAATTAAAAACCAAGTAGGAATAGTATATGACAGGTTTTTTTTTCCTTAAGGTTTATATATATATATATATATATATATATATATATATGTATATATTTGAAAGGCAGAGTTACAGAGAGGCTGAGGCAGAGATCTTCCATCTGCTGATTCACTCCCCAAATGGCCACAAGGGCCGGAGCTGGGCTGATCCAAAGCCAGGAGCCGGAGCCTCTTCTGGGTCTCCCACGTGGGTACAGGGGCCCAAGCACATGGGCCGTCCTCTGCTGCTCTCCCAGGCCATAGCAGAGAGCTGGATCAGAAGTGGAGCAGCCGGATCTTAAGCTGGCACCTATATGGGATGCTGGCACTGCAGGCGGCTGCTTTATCTGCTACACCGGGGTACTGGCCCTATATATGACAGTTTGTAACCATTAGTCTGCAGGAAAAAAGAAGTTGTAAAATGCATAAGTTTTGTTAATACAGGTTATGTTGATTGCTTTATTTCACAAAATTTCAAAATTTCAAAAAATTGTATAATAATGTCTACTCATTTTGTTATTTTTTACTTTTGGTTTAGGCCCTAAATGTCAAAAATTATTTTGGTAGTTGGTAAAATTACTGTTTTTTAATAAAGGTATAGATTTATATATGATAAAATAAGTTATTGTATACATCACAAAATATTTTATGTTCTGATATTTTATGTACCAGTAAATGCTGCTAATTGAACCATGGACTAGAAAAATGGTTTCAATTTCAGAGGTGTTAAAAAATGGAAAAGTAGGCATCTTTGGGAGAATATGGCAAACTCCTGGAACAAGGCTAGGTTATTCTTACTGCAAAAGTGGTTCTCATCCTTCAAGCCACAACTTTGGAAGACAGGTGCTAGGATCAGCAGGGCAGGAACTACTCATTTCTGGTGCCAGTGGACTGCTACGTGCAGCCTCTCTGCATGGCTTTGGAGACTGCTTATTCTCCATCTCTTTTTTTCCTGTTCTCCTTATCATCATCTTAGTGTTTTTCACCAACAGGAAATTTCCTATTTTCCTTACTCTCTGCCTTGGGTATTTCATTCTTTTTATTTTATTTTATTTGACAGGCAGAGTGGACAGTGAGAGAGAGACAGAGACAGAGAAAGGTTTTCCTTATCCGTTGGTTCACCCCACAATGGCCACTCTGGCCGGCGCACTGTGCCCCGCGCACTGTGCTGATCCGAAGCCAGGAGCCAGGTGCTTCTCCTGGTCTCCCATGCGGGTACAGGGCCCAAGCACTTGGGCCATCCTCCACTGCCTTCCCCGGGCCACAGCAGAGAGCTGGACTGGAAGAGGAGCAACCGGGACAGAATCCGGCACCCCAACCAGGACTAGAACCTAGGGTGCCTGGAAGGGGGCAACCAGAACAGAATCTGGCGCCCCGACCGGGACTAGAACCCGGTGTACCGGCGCCATAGGCGGAGGATTAGCCTAGTGAGCCGCGGTGCCGACCTGGGTATTTCAATTCTTCTAACCCAGTATAGTACTGTGGACATGTAATGTAGTGCAGATTTTGATGTTATAGCTTGTTTCCTGATTACTTTCTTTTGGAGGAGTTGTGTCTTAATTCTGTTTCTGCCTCTGTTAAGCACAGTACCTCACATGTGGAAGTCATAGCATAAATACTTATTACTGAAATAAGAAAGACTCCAGTGTTAGGATACTTTCAAAATTTCTGGAATAGATTTTTATGTGGTTAGCAACTTGGTAGGATGATAGAAATGGTTTAGCTGAACAGGATTTTGCAAATTAAAACACAAAACACCTGTTCTTTATAAAGCCCTAATACATTTGTAATGTTGAGAAATAGATTTAAATTTTTTTGTTCTTTTCTTCTCATCAAGTGATTTGGAAAATGAGGTTGAAAATAAAAAGGCGCAGATAGTAAACCTTCAGCAACATTTGTCTGCCCTTGAAAAGGATATTAAACGCAACGAAGAATTTCTTAGAAGGTGCCAACTGCATTACAAAGAGCTAAAGGTAAGAACAACACATTTTGTTTTTCTCAACTTAGAACTTCAGGTGAATTTTAAGATCCTGGCCATTCTCTTGGAGTAATAGTTCTCAAACATTTTGGCTTGAGCCCTACTACTAAAAGCTTTTAAAAACAAGCAGGGCCAGCAGTGTGACACAGCAGGTTAAACCACTGCTTGTGCTGCCTGCATCCTATATGGCAGTGCTAATTCTGTTCCAGTTCTGATACAGCTTCCTGAAGATGCACCTGGGAAAGCAGCAGAAGGTGGCCCAAGTGCTTTGAGCCCCTGTCACCCACATGGGAGACCTAGATGGAGTTTCTGGCTCCTGGTTTCAGCCTGGTCCAACCCTGTTGCAGGCATTTGATGAGAGAACCAGAAGGTGGAAGACCTCTGTCTTTTCTCTGTTGCTCTGCCTTAAAACACTTAAAAGAGCTTTTATTTACATGGATTATATCTATCAGGATTTACATTAAAAATACTTAAATGTGAGAATATTCATTTAAAAATAATTCATGTTAACAAATAAAATAATTTATGAAAACTGTGTTTCTGAAAACCAAAATAATTTAGTCATGTGATTGACATTTTTATATTTTTGTAAATCTTTAATGTCTGTATAATAAAGGTCAACTGAATAGTTATCAGCTTTGATATTCAGTCTGGTGTGACATTACACATCATATAAGCCTCCTGTACACTTGGGAGAAAAATGCTAATAAAAATGGTGAATGTCTTAGTGTTTTTATGAAAACAGTTTTAACATTTTGGGCCCCCTAAAAGGGTCTCAGAGATACCCACAGGTACTTGGATCACATTTTAAAAACCACTGAATCAGAATAATTTTTTGGTAACTTCAAACTTAGGATGTTTCTGAAAAATATTTTCTTTTGTCAGTCAATAATTTCTTCATTGTAAATGCTGAGATGGACTGCTTATATCTTTTTTTTGCATGGAAATGGCTGACATTTATAGAGAACCTTCTTTGGTTTATTTAAAACCAGTGTACATCTGTTAATTAAGGAAAACTTTGCATCATAATGCATAGTAAAGCTTTGGATTAATATGTCCTTTCCAAGGATTTTTTATTATTATTTATGTTTAGTTTTTAAAATCTAAATATTTTTCTTTTTAGATGAAAATCAGAAAAAATACTTCCGAAATTCGAGAATTGGAGAATATAGAAGAACACCAATCTGTAGATATTGCAACCTTGGTAAAATTCCTTCCTCCTTTTTTTTTTTCCTATTTAAATGTAATGTTAAAGGATAAAACCAGCATTTTGGTTGCTAGCATCATTTCTCAGCTTTTTGTTTTTACATCGTTTTGATTTTAAAATTATGTGGTGAAAAGCCTTCAGATTTCTGATTGATTTTGTCTTTTACCACCTGAAGTAAAGTTTTAACAAAGCTGAATTGCAATTAAACACATTTTTGTATGGGCCTGCTCAGAATTCTCAGTGTCTGTCTGGGTGGACACAGATGTCAAGGCCATCTCCTAGTCAGTTGTAGTTGGTCTCTTTGCATTTTCTTTTCTTCAAGCTAATGGTTTTCTTTCTAATTGACCACATATATTACTCAATAGTATTTTTTCAGGCATCTGTTTATGACGTTCAGCTTAGATTTCTCTAAGTTGGAATAAATGAAATAAATTCAGTCAGAATATATATTTGTTGAATTTTTATTCTACATCAGGCAGCACATAAGTATTGAGGAATACAACAGTGAACAAAACAGAATAAGTCCCTGTGCTGATGAAGCTTTATTCTATTAAGAGTTTGTCATTGTTTCCTTAACAGTAGCTTTGTTTTCCATTTTTCTGCTTTAATTCCATCAATAGACTGTATGTCTTTAAGGAATGGACTGTGTTTTATTTTTGTTCACTTACCAGCTAACATGTTGACATAAGATATGTATGTATTTACACCAAGTATATTTTGTGATGGGGAGAGTGAGCAAGCAGAATCAAGATTATTCCTTTTGATTATTACGCCAAGCAGATATTGTTTAACTTCTTTCCTAAATGTTCTCTCTCTTCATTTGTTGATCTGTTTTCTTCTAATTTTAATTTACCATTAAGGGCATAAAAATATTGTGTTCTTTGTATTTGTCTTTGACTTGCTTTGCCTGTAACCTCTACTTCTCTCTCAGAATTTTTTTATTTGATAACTTAAGTATTTTAATTAACCCTATATGCTCTTTAACTGTCACCAGGAAGATGAAGCCCAAGAAAATAAAAGTAAAATGAAAATGGTTGAGAAAAATATGGAGCAACAAAAAGAAAATATGGAGTATCTTAAAAGTCTAAAAATAGTAGCAGAAAATAAGTATGAGGCAATTAAATTAAAAATTAATCAACTGTCAGAACTAGCAGATCCACTTAAGGTAAATGCTGTTTTTATTCTGATAACATGTGCATTTCATGTTTTAGTTTTATTCCCATAGTGTATTAATCATGTTCTCATTGGATATTGCCCTAAAAGAATTTTTGGTTAAAGCAGAATTATAGAAAAATGGAATGTAAAGAATGGTAGGGACGAGTTTTTCATCATTAAATCAATTACTATTGAACACTTGCCTTTAGGAGACTAAATCTCTAAATTTCAGTTTCCTTGGAGGATTACAGCTTTGTTGCCTCTTTATTTTTGATTTTTTTTTTCCCAGAACCAGAAACAGACATTTTTAGTATGTCTCTGCTGATAGTGCGCTTGCTTGTTCGGCTTCTCACCTTTCCTTCAGTATTGCAAAGTTTAATTGCTAGAAAAGGCGATTTGAAATAGAGTGCTACCTATTTCCTGATTATCAACATATCAGTTAAAATCCATGCTGAATTTTATTTTAAGATTTGTTTATTTTATAAGAATTACAGAGAGAGAGAGACAAAAAGATCTTCCATCTACTGGTTCATTCTCCAGATGGCTACAATGGCTAGTGCTGGGTCAGGCTGAAGCCAGGAGCTTAGTTTGGGTTTCCCACATGTGTGGCAGGAGCCCAAACACTTAGGCATCTTCTGCTGCTTTTAGAAGGGAACTGGATTGGAAGTAGAGCAGCTGGGATGTGAACTGACACGTATATGGGAGGTTGGCATCATAGGCAGTACTACTACGCCACTACGCAGGCCCCTGCATGCTGAATTTTTCTTTATTTTTAGCACATAAATTTTTTTATGATTTATTTATTTATTTAAATGTCAGAATTACACAGAGAGAAGAGGATAGGCCGAGAGAGAGAGGTCTTCTATCCGTTGGCCCACTCCCCAATTGGCTGCAACGGCCAGAGCTATGCTGATCCGAAGTCAGGAGCCAGGAGACTCCTCTGGGTCTCCCACATAGGCACAGGGGCCCAGGAACCCAGACCATTGCAGAGAGCTGCCCATATGGGATGCCAGTGCTTTAGGTCAGGGTGTTAACCCACTGCGCCACAGTGCCAGCCCAGCACATTAATTTTTGAGGCCAGATTTAGGGACAAAACTTATTTAATAAATTCTTCATGAGACTTAATAAACTTAATTATCAGATAGCTTATTGTCATCATTTTTAGGAATAACTCAATTATTTTCTAAACTTTATAAGACAGTAAGACACTAAGAAGATTTGATGTTAATAAGTTTTTTAAATAATTTACTTAGAAAATAGCTACCATCTCTTTATTTTTTTTTAAGTCTTATTTATTTATTTCCTTATTTATTTGAAAGGCCGAGTAACAGAGACAGATTTTTGTAAAATTTTTTTTTAAAGATTTATTTATTTATTTGAAAGGCAAAGACACAGAGAAGAGGATAGAGAGAGAAAGCAAGCTTCCATCCTCTGGTTCATTCTCCAAATGGCCACAACAGCCAGGGAAGGGACAGGCCAAATCCAGGAGCTTGTTCTGGATCTCTCACATAGGTGTAGGCTTCCAAGGACTTGGGCCATCTTCCCCTGCTTTACCAGGTGCATTAGTAGGGAGCTGGATCAGAAATGGAGCAGCCTGAACTCAAACCGGTGCCCATATGGGATGCTGGCACTGCAGGCAGAGGCTTAACCTCCTATACCACAACGCTGGTCCCCTTGATGTTATATTCTAAGGAGAAAAGTATATTGTTAATATCACTAATTTGTAGAGAAATTACCCTTTGAATCAAAAGGTATTTTAACATTTTAAAAGTTTGAAGAATTTGCCTGTATGTGAATTTTATTATAGTCGTCTTCATTAGAAATTTTAGAGAATATAATGTGAAGAATGAGGAAGAATATTAAAGGAAGTTGCAGGAATAACTGCATTGAAATAGTTTCTGTCTCTTTGGTGTTGGTTTTCAATGTTGCCTATGTAGCTGGGATTTCTACCTGCCACTATAATTTGATTTGTTTAATTTTTTTCTATTTAAAATGAGAATAAAAAGTAAGAAAGAGGAATTAACTGATCAAGTGGAATATAAATTTTAGATATTTCAATTGAAAGAAGGAGAAGTATTTAATACATAAAATAAGAAAGTAGTTACTATAGGAAATAAGAATTAAAATTACAGGAAGTCTAAAAGTAAAAAATAAGAAAAAATTAATTTTAAGAAAAAATGAGAAGCAATGAAATAAAGAAATATTTCACATTCCAAGAATAGACAAAGTATAATTCAGAACTCAGAATTACAACAATGAAATTGCAATAGAAGTTAAGGAAAACAAATTTTTAAATAGTTAAAAGATGATTCATGGCTTCTTTTTTAAAAAAAAAAATATTTATTTACTTGAAAGAGAAAGATAAATAAATTTTCCATCCTCTGTCTTACTCCCCAAATGGCTGCAGTGGCTGGGCCAGGCTGAATCTAGGAGCTCAGTTGCCACGTGAGTGGCAGGTGCCCAAGTACTTGGGCCGTCTTGTGCTGCTTTCCCTGGAGCACTGAAAGCTGACAGCTGGTGCTTCAAGCAATGCTACAATAGGGACTCAGCCTGCTGTGCCACAACGCTGGCCCCAGATTGTGGCTTCTTAAAATGATGAAATGTACTAAAACAGTATAGAAAAAGAATGACTGGCACCTAAATTGTTGATCTTAGAAAACTTAAAAACAAGAAGTGATGAAGAGTAACCGATCTTCTGTTTTTTTAGGGATTTGTAGACTAAAAGAACTCCTGGAATTGGGAGTCCATAAATAAATTCAAGGAAAGAAAAAGTGGGCAGAAGGCAATAAGAATTCTTGATTTTAGCTCTCTGCCTGGGCTGCAAATAATTGAAAGGTGGGAGGTGAGTCTTTTAGTAAACCTGAATGTCATCAGCCAGTATCCAGGCGTTTTTTCCTTCTCAGTATCATGTCATACCAGCCATCAGTAACAACAGGACAAGGGAGATCTAGCTAACAAAATAATTTTATCTCCCTAGAAACCTGGCATATTGCTAGCTCCCAGATGTAATCTGTTTGCTTTTAGAACTTCGGTTCATTCTGTGTTGGAAGGGTAGTGAGCATTTGGAGTATGCTGTTTAAATATGTAGTTGCTGAAGTCTTAGTATGGTGAACATTTTTTTTCCTGATTTGATCAGCTTCTTTTGATTTATACTTATAAACTTAATGATTTATTGAATTAACTTTATTGGACAGAAAGTGAGACCTACATTGAGCCTGAATGAGACATTGTTAAATCTGTTTCAGTATCAGTAAATTAGATAACATATTCTTGGTTTTATCTTTTAATTTAAATTTGATAGTACATAGCAAGGAAGCTTATAAAAATAAAGACAGATCAAACAGTAAACGTGGGAAATGGGAAATTAACATCTGTAGTTTCTCTTATCATTTTACAAATTTACTGGTTCCATTCCCAAGGTTGCTAGGAGGAAATTAACCAGTATAAATTAATCCTGATATATACTTTACTGCTTTGATTCCATATAGAGGTTAATTGTTTCCCTAAAGCAATTCAATTTCTACTGAAAATGCTTAGAAACGTTAGTTACTAACCATTGTGTTTTATAAGCTGTCACAATCTTTGACTGTAACATCAACTACATAAGTTATGCCATTTTCATTTATTCTACTGGAATGAACACTTTTGTGGCTCTTAAGTCATCAGCCTTTTAAACCATTTTGTCGAGATAATTGACATACAATAAATACACATGTAAATCTTTAGCATGTTTTTGACACGTATAAGCCTGTAAAACCATGACCACAAATCAGAAACAGAACATCCTCATGTCCATGATCCTTTGGACTCTTATCTCTCCCTTCTTCTTACCTTCTGTCTTTGGGAAACCACCAGTTCACTTTCTGGTACTGTACTTTGCACATTTTTAAAAACTGTATACAACAGTCCTTTCTTATATTCACAATTCCACTTTCCATATTTTCAGTTACTTATCGTTACCTGCAGTCTAAAAGTATGCCTTAGCTAGAGAAACCACATATGCTGAAGTACTACTATAGTTATGTTATTATGACTTCTATTTTATTCTTATTGTTTATCTCTTGCTATTCCTAATTTATAAGTTTAACCTGTATACTAGTATACTACAAAAAGAACATGGGAACATTAAAAGATGTTTAAAATAATCATGGGAAGACTGATATGGTGGTAAAAATAACTATATTCCTAAAGTTGTGCTTATGAAATTTGTATTCCTTAAAAAACAAATTTAAAAAAAGAAAATTAGGAGATGCTTATTTTGGTACAAAAAATTTTCAAAATCCATGCATAGTTTTTTTCACAATATTCATTTTCCATGGACTTTTTGAAGACTCCTCATGTGTAGAGTTTGGTAGTATTTGTGATTTCAGGCATCTCCTGGGAGTGTTGGGATGTGTTCTTGACAGTTAAGAGGGGACTATTGTATCGAGCACTTGTATTAAGGTTTTTCTTTTTGAAATTTTTTATTTGAGTGGCAGAGAGAGCATGTGTTCCCATTCACTGGTTCACTCCCCAAAGGCTCACAACAATCTCCAGTGGGTAGGTGAAGCTGAGAGAGAGGAACTTAGTGCATATCTCTACACAGTGATAGGGTTTGATTTGCAGAAAGCTGTAGTTGGGAACCAAGCCAGGTATCAAATCTAGGCACTCTGATAGAAGATATGCCAAATGCCTAACCCGTGTTTTAAGTTTTTCAAGGCTAATATGGATTTCCCCAGAATTACCTTGTTAACCAAAATAAAATTAACAGTACTACAATATGTAGACTTCATGTAAGAATTTGATTATGTGTTTTCTTTTTTTTTTTTTTTTTTTTTTTTTTTTTTTAGTATTTTTTTAATTTGAAAGTCAGAGTTACACAGAGAGGGGAGGAGAGGCAGAGAGAGAGAGGTCTTCCATCTGTTGGTTCATTCCCCCAATTGGCCGCAATGGCCGGAGCTGAGCCGATCGGAAGCCAGGAGCCAGGAGTTTCTTCTGGGTCTCCCATGTGGGTGCAGGGACCCAAGCACTTGGATCATCTTCTGTTGCTTTCCCAGGCCAGAGCAGAGAGCTGGATCAGAAGTGGAGTAGCCAGGATTTGAACTGACACCCATATGGGATGCTGGCATGGCAGCCAGTGGCTTTACTCACTACACCACAGCACTGGCCCCCATGATGTGTTTTCTAGGTTTTATTTATTTGAAGGGCATAGATAGAAATAGAGAGGAAACACTCCCATCTGCTGGTACACTCCCTAAATGTCTGCAGTTCAGGGACAGGGCCAAACCTGGGCTGGACCAAAACTGGTAGTACAATTTATATGGTCTCACATTTGGTTGGCAAGAGCATTGTTGGTGACTTGAGCATTGTTGCCCCCTATGGTGTGCATTAGCAGGAAGCTGGACTTAAGAGCCAGAGTTGAGTATCAAACCCACAGAGTCCTATATGGAATGTAGGCCTCTTAATTGCTATAGGGGCTAAACATTTGCCCCTATAATGTGTTTTTCTGATTTTTGTAACTGCTTGCTTTTTTTCAAACACGCAAGGATAGGAACTGTTAACACATGCCTCTTCAAGCAGCATAGTCCTAGCCACTTTATTGAGTTGTTAATTAGTTTACTACTTGGTTGGAAATGTTTTTAAACATTGTTTATTATTTTGCCTTGATTCTAACAGGATGAATTAAACCTTGCTGACTCTGAAGTGGATAATCAAAAACGTGGGAAGCGGCATTATGAAGATAAACAAAAAGAACACTTAGATACTTTAAATAAAAAGAAAAGAGAACTGGACATGAAAGAAAAAGAACTAGAGGTCATCCATTTTTTTTTCTTTCAAATTATTTTGTTTAGAACCTTAGTCATGGTTATTGAAACGTGCTTTGCCTAATACCATGTTCCAAGAAACAGGTTGTCTGAATTTCTGTTCTATAGTGACAAGTGTTCTGTTGCATCAACAGAAGAGGCTTAGGAGCCCTTGAAGAATGGGACTTAACTAGGCAAGACTGCAGCAGTTCAATCATGTGCCCTGCGTGGGTCAGACAACGTCATACTTTCTCATCTGACATAGCTCCCTAGGTACACAGCTTGGCATGTGGATACCCATGTGGGGTCAGAAAAAGGCACCCCTTCTCAGCTGAATGTGGCTAGGCTCCATTTTAGCTCCTAGTACTGCTCTTGTTGACCACTATAAATACAGAATGTTGTTAATATAAAACAAATACCATGTTTGAAAGAGCTCTGCATTTTTTAATCTTACACAAACCTGAGGGTTTGTTTGTTGGTTTTCTTTAAGTTGTACAGAGTAGTGTAGTTTTCTCTTGAAGAATTATAATGACTTTAGACTGTATCCTTCATATAAAGTTTATATAACGTTGATGTTAAATAATTAAAATGTATTTCTTAAACTTAAGTTCAGAATTTTACTTTGCATGTTTTGGCATAAATAGTATAATGAATTATCATATCAAAGAAGATTCTTAAAGTATTAAACATTTATTTTCTTAGGAGAAAACGTCGCAGGCAAGACAAATCTGCCCAGAGCGGATAGAAGTAAAGAAATCTGCATCAATTCTAGACAAAGAAATTAATCGATTAAGACAAAAGATACAGGCAGAACATGCTAGTCATGGAGATCGAGAGGAAATAATGAGGTAAGTGGTTGTTAGCTGTTCTAATGTATTATGTTTTCCACGAGTATTTTCAAGACATAAAAAATAAATTTAAAAAATAGGGGCCGGTACTGTGACATAGTGGGTAGAGCCACTGCCTGCAGTGCCTGCATCCCATATGAGCGCCAGTTCAAGACCTAGTTGCTCCACTTCTGATTCAATTCTCTGTTATGGCCTGGGAAAGCAGTAGAAGATGCCCCAAGTGCCTGGGCTCCTGCACCTTCATGGATACCTGGAAAAAGCTCCTGGCTTCTGGATTTGGATTGGCCCAGCTCCGGCCATTGTGGCCATTTGGGGATGGAAGATTTCCTCTCTGCCTCTGCCTCTCTGTAACTCTGCCTTTCAAATAAATAAATATTCTAAAAAATATTTTAATAATTGTAGAGTAATAAAGTAGGGGCAGGCATTGTGGCATAGTGGGTTAAGCCGCTGCCTACCACACAGACATCCCATGTGGGTGCTGGTTCGGGTCCCATCTGCACAACTTCCAGTCCAACTCTTTGCTAATGGCCTGAGAAAGCAGCAGGGGATGGCCCAGGTGCTTGGGCCCTTGCTACCCATGTGGGAGACCCGGAGGAAGTTCCTGGCTCCAAGCCCCAGCTCTTGCAGCCATTTGTAGAGTGACCCAGTAGATGGAAGACTTCTCTCTCTATATTTCTGCCTTTCAAATAAATAAAATAAATATTTAAATAATAATAATAATAAAAATACAGGGGTGAGCATTTGATATAGCAGTTAATATGCTACCTATAGCACCCACAACCCATATTGGAGTGGCGAGCTCAAGTAAAGCTGTGCTATAGTACAAGTTTGCTGCTAATGCAGACTCTGGAAGGCAGCGGGTGCTGGCTCAACTAGTTGGGTTCCTGCCATCCACTTCAGCGACCTAGATTGAGTTCTCTGTTCCTGGCTGCTTCTTGGTCCAGCCCTGGCTATTGCAGACCTTTGAGAAGTGAACCAGCAGAAGGGAGATATCATTCTCTCCCTCTTTTCATTCCCTTCCGTTCCCCCACCACCACCCTGCTTGTCTTTCAAATAAAATGATTTAAATTTTTAAAAAATATATATTTATATGTAAATCTTAAATTTTGATGAAATACTAACTACAGATAGCTTTAGCTGAAATAGTCTTATATACATGTTAACAATAAACTTCTGAATTACTAAAAACTCATTATGAAATGACATTTTAACATAAATGCCTTTATGTCTGTAAGATTCATATGGACATGAAAATGTTAAACTTCACAAGTAATCAAAGAAATACAAATTGAAACAGTTAGAAGCTAAATACAATAAATTTAATAAGTTAAAAAAGACAGTAATACTCCAAGTCAGTGAGTTTTCAATGAAACACTTTTTATTGGTAAAAATGGAAGCTTTTGTATAATTTTTATTATTTGACAGGTAGAGTTATAGAAAGTGAGAGAGAGACAGAGAGAAAGGTCTTCTTGGCCGGCGCCGCGGCTCACTAGGCTAATCCTCCGCCTAGCGGCGCCGGCACACCGGGTTCTAGTCCCGGTTGGGGCGCCGGATTCTGTCCCGGTTGCCCCTCTTCCAGGCCAGCCCTCTGCTGTGGCCCAGGGAGTGCAGTGGAGGATGGCCCAGGTGCTTGGGCCCTGCACCCCATGGGAGACCAGGAAAAGCACCTGGCTCCTGGCTCCTGCCATCGGATCAGCGCGGTGCGCCGGCCGCAGCGCGCCGGCCGCGGCGGCCATTGGAGGGTGAACCAACGGCAAAAGGAAGACCTTTCTCTCTGTCTCTCTCTCTCACTGTCCACTCTGCCTGTCAAAAAAAAAAAAAAAAAAAAAAAAAAAAAAAAGAAAGGTCTTCTTTCTGTTGGTTCACTCCCCTAATGGCTGCTACGGCCGGCGCTGCGCCGATCCAAAGCCAGGAGCCGGGTACTTCCTCCAGGTCTCCCATGTGGGTACAGGGCCCAAGCACTTGGGCCATCCTCTGCTGATCTCCCGGGCCACAGGAGAGAGCTGGACTGGAAGAGAAGCAACCGGGACTAGTACCCGGTGCCCCAACCGGGACTAGAATCTGGGGTGCCAGTGCCGTGAGCAGAGGATTAGCCAAGTGAGCCATGGCGCTGGCTGCTTTTGTATAATTAGAGCACAGATTCTGAAGGAGGAGTGCCTCTGTTTGAATTGCAGTTCTGCCTACTTATGTGGCTTTGGAAATTATCTCTGTGAATCTTTGTCTCCTCATCTACAAAACTGATGCACTTCATTACAGAATTGTAATGAAGATAGTCCATAGTAAACAGAATGTGTAGAAAACATAATATATTTGGAGGGTTTGTATTCTATTAAAGATTTTATTTATTTATTTGAGAGGTAGAGTTATAGACAGAGAGAGGGAGAGATAGAGGTCCTCCATCCATTGGTTTACTCCTCAAATGGCCACAATGGCCAGGGCTGGGCTGGTTCGAAGTCAGGAGCCAGGAGGTTTCTCTGGGTCTCCCACATGGGTGCGGGAACCCAAGCACTTGGGCCATCGTCCGCTGCTTTCTCAGGCCATGAGAAGGGAGCTGGATCAGAAGAGAAGCAGCCAGGACACAAACTGGTGCCACAGGCAGAGGCCCCAGCCTACTAAGCCACAGCACCGGCCTCATTATATTAGTTGTTACTGTTAACATCTTTCTGAAGATGCATTTAGGCAGTCTGTGTCAAAATATTTGGTTAAAATTTCAATTGGCCAATTTTGTTGCTGTAATGTAATCTAAAATGAGAAAGAGTGTGCTCAGAAGTCTATTGCAGCATTATTTATAACATTGAAAAATTCAGAATAGAAACAATTGGAGAGTGGTTAAATTACCTTAGAAAATTGCAAATACTACACATTATGAAGTTTTCATATTATAAAAAGGCTGAGAATAGGAGTGATTTCAATTGTCTTTTCAAAAATGTCAGAATACAATAGGAAGAAACATTAAAATATTAAATGCTTTTAAAACAGATAATAATAGATAATACATTTTGATAGATTTTTTTCCCCAAAATGAATTTGTGTCAGTATAGTATTAGTTTGCATTTCTCTTTAATTTTGAGTAAAATTGAGCATCTTTTCATTTTTGTATCTTTTTTGTTTTTTAATTTTGATGTGAAAGACAGAGACTGAGGGTTCTTCCACTTGCTGGTTCCCTCCCCCAGATGCACTTAACAGCCAGTGGTAGGCCAGGCTGAAGCCAGGAGTCAGTAGCTCAATCCAGGACTCTTACATGGGTGATAAGACCTTACCACTTAACAGTCATCACTACTTCCCTGGGTGTACACCAGGAACCTGGAATTTGGGAAGTGGAGCTAGGACTAAAACCCAGGCAACTCCAAAATGAGATGGTGGCCGGCCATTCCAGATGACATTTTAAGTGCTGTGCCAGACTCCCACCTCTGATTTTCATGTCTTGAGAATCATTGCTTTGTATTTTTTTTCTGTGAAATATTGTTTTCATTTTTCTATGAATATTTTCCTCAATTTTTAAGAGCCCTTCATATATTTAAAAAGATGAGTTCTTTGTGTAATATGTGAGTAGTGTTTCTCATGTTTTTA
Source organism: Oryctolagus cuniculus (assembly GCF_051225735.1). Classification (NCBI taxonomy): domain Eukaryota; kingdom Metazoa; phylum Chordata; class Mammalia; order Lagomorpha; family Leporidae; genus Oryctolagus; species Oryctolagus cuniculus. Next base: position 189,911,404 of record NC_142868.1, read on the forward strand.
GTAGTTAATGGAGCCTTTATTACTATGCAGAAATTTATGTGTTCAGTGTGTATTTATGTTTTGTGTGTTTTTATTTGTATGACTAATAGATTTTGAACCATTTTCAAAGGCCTTTTTCACTGCTAAACTGTAAAAAATTGAGCTATCTTCTCTAATTGTTATACTTTGATTTTTTTTTGTATTCTAAAATCATTAATATATTTTCATGTAACAGTAGATTTAACTGTTCATTCATACACCAATAATACAGTGATTTTTAAGCAAATTTTAAATCTTGTGATAACTTGTAGATTCACATGCCATTGTTAAAAAAGGCTTTAAAAAAACCTGAGCAAAAAGCTCTATTTTTCAGTGAAAATACAAATTTATTTCTTTTTAAAGATTAATTTTATTTGAAAGGCAGATCTTCCATCCTCTGGTTCACTCCCCAACTGGCCACACCGGCCCTGGGATGGGCCAGGCCAAAGCCAGGAGCCAGGAGCTTCTTCAGGGACTCCCACGTGGGTGCAGGGGTCCAAGTACTTGGGTTGTCTTCCATTTCTTTCCAAAAGGTGCATTAGCAGGGAACTGGATTGAAAGTGGGGCAGCTGGGACTCAACTAGAGCGCATAGGGATGTCGGCACTGCAGATGGAGACTACCCACTGCACCACAGTGCTGGCCCTATAAGGAAAATACAAATTTAATTCCATGTTCTGCTAATCACACAGATGTTATATTTCTGTTCTTACTGGTGGTAAAATGCAAAAATATAAATAATAGTTGTAATAATGGTTTATGAAGTAGCTGGACTTCAAGCAAAATTTGAATCCTAGTGAATTTTTCCATCTAGAATTAATAGTGTCTTGGAAAGAGAAATTGCCCAGATATGGTTGATATAAACATATATTACATGGTAAGTGTCAAAAAATCACAAGACTCCAAACATTATTGAAAGGCTATATTAGTATTTCACATGTATACAGACGCGTACACATGAACACATGTATATATCATCATGACCCTTAGTATTTCAGTGTAAATTGATGATATGCAAGACATTTAACATTGATAAAATCTCAGTCCCTTCAGTCCTGTTCCAGTTTTGTCAATTCTCAGTGTTTGTCCTACATTATAGGATACAGTTTAGAATCACATAATTTCATTTGTCCTATTATTTTACAGATTACTCTGTTTGGGTTTATCTGCTGGTAATTCATGTTTGTATTCTTGGCCAGGATACTGTGTAAATAATGGAGTATAATATCCAGAGACACATATCATCCCTCTGTCTCTCTCTTACTGGTGATGTTAATTGTGACCACTCAGTAAAGATGTTGTTTAGCTTCTGCATTATGTGTTTCATTCAGTATTTTTTTTTTTCCCTTGCAACTAATAAGCATTGTGTGGAAGGACACCTTATAGCCATGATAAGACCTGGCTTTTCATATTTTCAGTCCTGGATTTTGCCATCGGCTAGTGATTCTTGTCTCAACTAATCTTAAACTATACTGTTTGTGAAAATTATGATTTTTCTGGTTCCTCTGCATCTTCCATGTTATCTATCAGTCATTTGCAAGGAAGTGCCTTCTCCCTCAAGTACCTGTTTCATTTACCTACTTGCCTGTTATAACATGGACTTAATGGATTCCTATTTTATTAATGGGCTGTAATCAGTTCTTGTTATTTATTTATTTATTTTTAAATATTTTAAAGGATTTTTTTAAAGATTTTATTTATTTGAGAGGTAGAGTTACAGAACGTTCACTCCCCAAGTGGCCGCAACAGCCAGGAGCCAGGAGCTTCTTCCAGGTCTCTCATGCGGGTGCAGGAGCCCAAGGACTTGGGCCATCTTCCATTGCTTTCCCAGGTCATAGGAGAGAGCTGGGTTGGAATAGGAACAGCCAGGACTAGAACCAGCACCCATATGGGATGCCAGCACCACGTGCAGGATTAACCTACTACGCCACAGCGCCAGCCCCAGTTCTTGTTATTTATATGTTTAAGTTATACCTTACTCAAGTAGAGCCTTTTCAATCTGGTTTCTATGTCTTTTAAATATGTTCCTTTTTTCCTTTTTTTTTTTTTGCCTTCCTTGATTCAGCCTTGGGATCAGTCATTTCTCCAAAGAGCCCTGGGTTTTTTTATTTGGGGAATGGTACCTCTAAACACCGTTTTTTGTTCTGGGGTGCTAGTTGTTACTGGGAAAGCATTTCAGGACTATTCAGTGAATAGAGCTGAATGTGTGAGTTCGTGTTGGTATCTCTAGTGGCATTCTAATCCTACAAACATCTTTGGCCTTACCTTAATTGTGTTTCTGTCTTCGTTTTTCCACAGTAGGAACCTGGCTGTTGAGAACATTAACATTTACTGTCCCACTTTGCACATCTACAAAAACAAATTTTTGTGCTTGCAATTATTTTCTGTAGTATTTAGTAAACTTAATAGTGTTCTAGTTATTTGGATTAATTTTTCTCTTATTTAGTGTGATAGTTATTAACTTGAAATAGAAATGTTTGTATTTGTTCTTATCTGTAGTCAGTTTTAGATTTCTCCCATCCTTTTGTTATAATTTCATTTTGGTGTGAATATGTAGAAATTAACACAATTCTAAAAGTCAAAGCTTCACACAAAAGAATATTAGAAGAGTGTCCTTCCTCACTTATCCCTTCAATTTCATTTCCCACCCACCCCTTATAAAGCACCAGTTCTTTTTTTCTGATCATAGCTTTTTTGTGTGGTCCATAGTTTATTCAGTCATTCCATGTTTGTGTGTCTAGGTCATTTCGAGTATTTTGCAGTCTCAGTGCTGCAGTGAATGAGCGTATTTCAGGAATGTCTAGCTGTACCAGCAAGACAAATTCCCAGAAGTGTGTGGTTGTGTTAGAGATTTGCTAAATTCCCACTTTAGGATGTGTACTGTTTTTGCATTTGCACTAGCATTGTGTGAGAGGATGCTTCCTCACAGCCTTGCCAGCAGGGAGTATGGTGGATAGTTAAGCTTAATTTTTGCCATTAGGATGAGAATTGGTATACTAAGGTAGTCACAGCTGGATGCCATCATTATGAATAATAGTGAGAATTTTTTCATCTGTTTAAGAGCCATTTTTATACCTTGTGAATAATCTGTTCATATTCTATACCATTTTTCTTTAATCTTTCCCTTAAATTTTAATTTATAAAAATATATTTTTAAGAGATATTAGCCTTTGTTGTAAGTGTTTCTCTTAATTCATCATTTCTCTTTTGAAATAGTTTGTATTCTTGTTGTTTGGTTTGATTTTTCCAGGGAAAGATTATTTTTATTTAGGCCAATTTGTCAACATTTTCTAAATCTGGATTTTGGATCATAGTTTAAAAGGCTTTCTACATCAAAATTATGGAGGCATTCACCTATGCTATTTTAGTACTTTCATGTGTTCATATTTTTATATTTGGATCTCTGATCTGTTTTAAATTTATTCTGCTTGGTTGTTTAAGGAATGGATTTTATCTTTTTCTAAATGGCCATGTTACTTGTAAAGTTGTTTGTCCTCTTTTTTTCTTTAGAATGACTTAGCATGATTATTTTCTGCATTTTTGTAGGTTCATAAATTCTTGTTGCTTTTGTGGCTTTTCTATCTGAAGGATAGTTTAGCCTAATATAAAATGCATGGTTCATACTTTATATCCTGAGTGTTTTGTTTTTGATGATACTTGTCTATAAAATACTGTAATGTGAAATTGGCATTGTGGCGTAGCTGTTTGTGACATCCACCATCTCATGTCAGGGTGCCTAGCTGCTCCACTTGTTTTTTTTTATTTTTTTTATTTTTTGACAGGCAGAGTGGACAGTGAGAGAGAGAGAGACAGAGAGAAAGGTCTTCCTTTGCCGTTGGTTCACCCTCCAATGGCCACCACGACGCATCACACTGATCCAAAACTAGGAGCCAGGTGCTTCTCCTGGTCTCCCATGGGGTGCAGGGCCCAAGTACTTGGGCCATCCTCCACTGCACTCCCTGGCCGTAGCAGAGAGCTGGCCTGGAAGAGGGGCAGCCGGGACAGAATCCGGTGCCCCGACCGGCACTAGAACCTGGTGTGCTGGCGCCACAAGGCAGAGGAGTAGCCTAGTGAGCCGCGGCGCCGGCCGTAGCTGCTCCACTTGTGACCCAGCTCCCTACTAATAAATGTTCTTTAAAAAAAATCCTAGAATTTGTCCAAAATGCAGATTTTGTTACTCTTTTGTTGGTATAGATTGTGTTTTTTTGAAATGTGAATTTAAGAATTAATTCTGAGTCCAGTGCTATGGTGTAATAGGTAAAGCCGTTGCCCACAGTTACAGCATCCCATATGGGTGCTGGTTCGAGTCCCAACTGCTCTGCTTCTGATCCAGCTCTCTGCTGTGGTCTGGGAAAGCAGTGGAAGATGTCCCAAGCACTTGGGCCCCTGCACCTGAGTGGGAAACCCAGAAGAAGCTCTGGCTCCTGGCTTCAGATCAGCCCAGTTTCAGCTGTTGCAGCCATTTGCGGAGTGGACTGTAGATGGAAGACCTCTCTCCTCCCTTTCTCAAACTCTCTGCCTCTCTGTACCCTGCCTTTCAAATAAGTAAATAAATCTTTTTTTAGAAAAAGAATTAATTCTTAGAAATATCCTTGTATTTTGCTTTAAAATTTTTTTCTATTCCATTTTTAAATATATTTGTGTTAATATGTAATAACTATATTTATGGAATATAGCATATTTCAATACAAGGGTACAGTGTACACTGATCAAATCATAATTAGCATTTCCACATTCTTATACTCTGTGTTCTTCATAAAATATGTAGTAGGTTATTATTAACTTGCAGTTGTATGTATGTTGGATGATCCTTGTCTTCTCTAATTATCTTGCTTGCTGTTATCTCCATTTCTGTTACTGTGTTGTTCATGTTTCTGTTCGCCCCTCTGCTGCTCTTTATGTCTTCATATCTATGTGTGCTGTGGACCCTTCCACCTTCCCTATCTCGGGTTCTCTAAGTTCTGCTTTACCTCCTCCTATTGTCTGTCTTCTCTGTTTATTCTTTGTTTCTGCTCTTTTAGTTCTGTGTTGAGTTATTCCTTCCTCATAGCTCTTGTTTCATGTTTCATTTTAATTCATGATGTTCACTTGCAGTTTTCTTCTGCTTTGTGGAGGTATTCTACTAAGTTTTCTCTGTGGGACAGTTTTCCATAAATATGTTTATAAGGATGCTATGCCTACACATTTTTTTGGTTACTGATTTTTAAGTAATTGGATTTTCCTGGACTGGTTCTTTGAAGGAGGATAGAAGGAATAGCTGTGGGAGCCTTGGCCAGGGTTGGCTTTCACACTTAAGGCTCTCTTGCTGCAGTAATTGTTGCTCTCTCTAATAGCACTACTCAGTAGCTATGCCTTCTTGGCCTCTTTGTCCTAATCTCTTATAGTATTTTTTTTAAGATTTTATTTATTTATTTGACAGACAGAGTTACAGACAGTGAGAGAGACAGAGAGAAAGGTCTTCCTTCCATTGGTTCACTCCCCAAGTGGCTTCAACGGCCGGAGCTACGCAGATCCAAAGCCAGGAGCCAGGTGCCTCCTCCTAGTCTCCCATGCGGGTGCAGGGGCCCAAGCATTTGGGCCATCCTCCACTGCTTTCCCGGGCCACAGCAGAGAGCTGGATGGAAGAGAAGCAACTGGGACTAGAACCAGCACCCATATGGGATGCCAGCGCCACAGGCGGAGGATTAACCTAGTGCGCCATGGCGCTGGTCCTCTTTTAGTATTGATTAGGGCAGTTCTAATGCTGACCCTACATTATTTTCTTCCTTACTAGTATCTCACTAAAAGGAACCTTTCTCCTATTTTGCCCTCTTTACTTTTAGAAGATAGGTAAATGCTGGCATTCTCCAAATCTGTTTCTCTGGCCTGAATCTGGGCACTTGCTCATATGCTTCCTCTACCTTGACCAGGTCTTGGACTTTGTTCTTTCCTAGTCTGCCAAGCACTGTCTCAATCCATAGCACTCTTTCAGTCTGAGAGCGTATGAAATCGGCTGCTGTTAGGCCTCCTTATCACTCTGCCCTTCCCTATCAGTTAAATATATTGGATACTTTACTTTTCTTAGGCTTTTTATGAATGGCATTTATTTAGTTAATACTTTGTTTATCAAATAGACAATACCAAGAAGCAAGAGAAACCTATCTTGACTTGGATAACAAAGTAAGAACTTTAAGAAGATTTATCAAATTATTAGAAGAAATCATGACCCACAGGTACAAAACATATCAACAGTTTAGAAGGTAAGTGCATTAAAAAATTACCATATATTTTACACTTATGTGTTTTCTTTGTTTTTTACATTATCTTTTATAAATAATGAAATTAAAAGCATTATATGACCCACTTAACAGCAGAAACTAGTGCTTGCTTTGTCAGTTGGGATTATGTAATCTAATCAAGAGTATTCTGGGTTGGGAGGGCCCTTTAGAGAGCTTATCCACTTCTGCACTCTGTTAGTTGTCTCTTAGTGGGTAACTCAGAGGTGAGTTCTTTGAAATTCATTCTGAAATAGCCTATTTCACCCTTAGGCATTGCATATTCTCAAGGGAAACGAATGTCTAATAGGAAACCAGACAGTAAGGGTATATGAAGCAAGGACTTGGGGAACCTAAGATGGGGGAGATATGTATATCTCCATGAACAGGGGAACTCTGTTCTGTTTGCTGCTTTATATCCAGTGCCTATAACTGTGCCTGAAGTATAGCAAGCATTTGATATAAAGTTGTTAAATAAATGAACACAGGATCACAGAAACTGTATGTTCTTTATAATATACCCAGAGGTGCACAGACTCACAGGAATAGATTGACCTCAGCAGATACAACAAATGACAGAAACATACCAAAGGGTAATTTCAGGAAGGCATGACTTAATACGTTTGAATCCAAGGCAGCCTTACCCTGCCTCTGTTTCCCCTGGTGGCATTCCCCACTAACATAGTTTTTAACTCTCTGTATACCCTCAATCTTAAGACTATAGAAGTTGATTTAAAAATTACTTAGGTCTAGAGTATATGGGCAAGTTAGGTAAAACCATAAAAAATATATTTGTGGGTTAGTTTTTGAAATGCGTGTTTCAAGTTTATGGCCATGTTATATTAGTAGTACATGAAGGACTTATCTTTATCCTTGTTGAAGCTGTTTAAGCTTTGTTAGGTGGGAGTAGAGCTGCCTTTACTGGAGGCAGTATTCTGCTAAGTACTGTGTCAGTCCTTCACTTGAGCGAGTGGGTCTATGAGCTCTTCCTGGCTCTGTGTGCGCTTAAGGGATCTGCTGCTTCTTCAGGTGTTTCCCCAGCCTCAGGCAGTGTCCTCAAATGCAGCTGGGGCAGACCTCTTTGTAGGCCCTCTAGAATCCTTACTTTGTACTGTACACTCCTCTCCACTACATACAATTCATGTCCCCAACTCTGTCTCCCCAGTGGCAAGACCATCAGATTCCGCTTAGGGTGCCACTCCCCTTTCCTCTTTCCAAGAGCAGGAATTTGGGGCGCTTTTTTTTCTTTTGTAACTGACTTTTATTTTTGCAAACTATACCATGATAAAACTTGACAAAAATTTCCCCTTTGGTACTCAGTTGTCGCTGATCAGGGAGAACGTATGATATTTGTCCCTTTGGGACTGGCTTAATTCACTCAGCATGATGTTTTCCAAATTCCTCCATCTTGTTGCAAATGACCGGGTTTCGTTGTTTTTGACTGCTGTATAGTATTCTATAGAATACATGTCCCATAATTTCTTTATCCAGTCTACTGTTGATGGGCATTTGGGTTGGTTCCAGGTCTTAGCTATTGTGAATTGAGCTGCAATAAACATTAATGTGCAGACAGCTTGTTTGTTTGCCAATTTCATTTCCTTTGGGTAAATTCCAAGGAGTGGGATGGCTGGGTTGAATGGTAGGGTTATATTCAGGTTTCTGAGGAATCTCCAAACTGACTTCCATAGTGGCTTAACCAATTTGCATTCCCACCAACAGTGGGTTAGTGTCCCTTTTTCCCCACATCCTCTCCAGCATCTGTTGTTGGTAGATTTCTGAATGTGAGCCATTCTAACTGGGGTGAGGTGAAACCTCATTGTGGTTTTGATTTGCATTTCCCTGATTGCTAGTGATCTTGAACATTTTTTCATGTGCCTGTTGGCCCTTTGGATTTCCTCTTTTGTAAAATGTCTATTGAGGTCCTTGGCCCAATCTCTTAAGTGGGTTGTTTGTTTTGATGTTGTGGAGTTTCTTGATTTCTTTGTAGATTCGGCGACAACTAACTGAGCACCAAAGGGGAAACTTGTTGAAATGAAATGGACACTATGAGAAACAGTGACTTAATCAGCTCTTGTCCTGACGGTTGATGTACAATGTAATACTTTATCCATTTTAGTATTTTTTTTTGTTCTAGTACCATTGGTTGAACTCTGTAATTAACACACAATTATTCTAGGTGTTTAAATTTTAACTGAAAAGTGATCCCTGTTAGGAATTTGGAAAACATTATGCTGACTGAAATAAGCCAATCCCAAAGGGACAAATACCACTTGTTCTCCTTGATAGGTGACAACTAACTGAGCACCAAAAAGGAAACCTGTTAAAGTGAAATGAACACTATGAGAAACGGTGACTTGATCAGCCCTCACCCTGACTGTTGATGAGCAACTTGATATGTTATCCCTCTTAGTATTTTTTTTGTTTGTTCTACTTAATACTTTTAGTTGAATACTGTAATCAATACACAATTCTTCTTAAGTGCTGGAACTTAACTGAAAAGTGATCCCTGTTAAATATAAGAGTAGGAATAAGAGAGGGAAGAGATGTGCAATTCGGGACATGCTCAAGCTGACTTACCTCAAACGGTAGAGTTAGAAACATACCAGGGGATTCCAATTCAATCCCATCCAGGTGGCATGTACCAATGCCATCTCACTAGTCCCAGTGATCAATTTCTGTTCACAATTGATCATAATGATAGGACTAAGAACCAAAGGGATCACAGAAACAAGAATAGTGTCTGCAAATACTAGCTGATAGAATAAAAAAGGGAGAGAATGATCCAACATGGGAAGTGAGATACACAGCAGACCCATAGAATGACAGATGTCCTAAACAGCACTCTGGCCTCAGAATCAGCCCTGAAGGCATGCGGATCTGGCTGAAAAGCCCATGAGAGTATTTCAGGCATGGAAAGCCAAGACAGTCTGGAAAAAAAAACAAACCAAACCTAAATGAAAGATCTCCGCGAGTGAGATCTCAGTGGAAAGAACAGGTCATCAAAGAAGGAGGTACCTTTCTCTGAAGGGAGGAGAGAACTTCCACTTTGACCATGGCCTTGTCTAAAAATTATCAGAGTCAGTGAACTCAGGGGGCTTCCATAGCCTTGGCAGCTCATGACAAGAGCCTAGGTTGATTACTGATGCCATAAACAAGAGTGTCAATTTGTTAAGTCAACAACAGGAGTCACTGTGCACTTATTCCTCATGTAGGATCTTTGTCCTTAGTGTGCTGTACATTGAGATTTAATGCTATAACTAGTACTCAAACAGTATTTTTCACTTCATGTTTCTGTGTGGGAGCAAACTGTTGAAATCTTTACTTAATGTATGCTAAACTGATCTTCTGTATATAAAGAGAAACGAAAATGAATCTTGATGTGAATGGAAGGGGAGAGGGAGTGGGAAAGGGGAGGGTTGCGGGTGGGAGGGACGTTATGGGGGGGAAGCCATTGTAATCCATAAGCTGTACTTTGGAAATTTATATTCATTGAATAAAAGTTTAAAAAAAAAATGGTGAGGAAAAAAAAAAGTTAAAAAAAAAAATCTTGACAAAAATTACCCAGGTGGAATATCTTTCTTTAACATGCTATAAGTTAATCAGGTGCATACCATAAAAGATTTTGTTGCAATGGAAAGCCAAGACTAGACTCAGAAAGAAGTTTACAAAGTGGCATTACAAAAAGACTGGAGGAAACAGGCAACTTTATGCATCTTAATACTACTAGAGTTTAATCCTCTCAAGCACAAGATTTATGTAATGCCTTACAGTGTAAATTAATTATTGATCTATTCATGTGGACTAACTGCTGTAATGGGGTATATTAAATGTGGGATATGAGTGTTTTTATGGAAGTAAATGAACTGGTAAAAATGTGAGGTTGGAAATGACCATAAGACATGGGAACAGATCACCTACAACCCACCTGTGAAATGGGCAGCCATTCTCAACATAATTCTGCCTGGTTAGATCATTCTGTGGTTCTCTGTCTTCTTAATATGTCCCATTTCTTTACTTCAAGGTGTTTGACTTTACGATGCAAATTGTACTTTGACAACTTACTATCTCAGAGAGCCTATTGTGGAAAGATGAATTTTGACCATAAGAACGAAACTCTTACTATTTCAGTAAGTATTTTCTTTTTATCTCAGTTTTTAGCAATATTGGCTGCTGCTTTTCTTTTGATGAAACATTGGTAAACTTTAACTCGCTGTCTTTGGGAGAAAGAACTTTTTAAAAAAAGTTAAGAATAGGCTGGCGCCACGGTTCACTTGGCTAATCCGCCGCCTGAAGCACCAGCACCCCGGTTCTAGTCCCAGTTGGGGTGCTAGATTCTGTCCCTTGCTCCTCTTCCAGTCCAGCTCTCTGCTGTGGCTCGGGAAGGCAGTGGAGGATGACCCAAGTGCTTGATCACCTGCACCCGCATGGGAGACCAGGAGGAAGCACCTGGCTCCTGGCTTTGAATCGGTTCAGTGTGCCAGCCATAGTGGCCATTTGTGGGGTGAACCAACGGAAAAGAAGACCTTTCTCTCTGTCTCTCTCTCTGTCTAACTCTGCCTGTCAAAAAAAAAAAAGAAAGTTAAGAATAGTCTTTGGTTGGTCTGGTGCTGTGGCATTGAAGGTTAAGCCTCCACCTGCAGTGCTGCATCCCTTTTGGATGCTGGTTCAAATCCTGGCTGCTCCACTTTTGATCCATTTCTGCTAAGGCTCCTGGGAAAGCAGCAAAGGATGGCCCAAGTACTTGGACCCCTGCACCCATGTGGGAAACCCAGAAAAAGATCCTGGCTTTGGCCTGTCCCAGTCCTGGCCACTGCAGCCGTTTGGGGAGTGAACCAGAGGATGGAAGATAATTTTTCTCTCTCCTTTCTCCCTTTTCTCTCTCTCCCTCCTTCTCTCTGTATTTCAGCATTTCAAATAAATAAATAAAACTTAAAAAAAAAGAATAGTCTTTGCCAACATGTTGAAAATTGAACTGATCTTGCTGAATAAAGCTGCTAGTCAGTGTTTTTTTCCCAAGCCACATTATCCTTTTAAGATGATAATTAGGAATTTTATCCTCAGTGACAAATGTTTTCCTTGTCTTTCTGCTGCACTGTTTTTTTTTTTTTTTCTAAATTCACACGGAATTTTAAATTGTGTGGGCTGTTAGATAAACTCTGTAATCTGTAGTCTCACTCTACGAAGCCAAGAAGGTTCTGTCCCTCCTAATTTATCCTTCACAGTATTTACTTTGAAGCTATCCTAGGTCTGACCTCCTTTGAGTAAACAAAGCTACTGCATTCAGCATTCCAAAGTCATGGTTATATGTGTTAAAAGAGTGCTTACTGGCATGACATTAGAAATTGTGTTGTCAGATCAAGAGCAGCTACTCAGTCTAAGTAATCTTGGACAGATTTTTCAAATAATTGCTTACTACTCTTAGTTGCCTTAAATTGTATCATCTCATTTTAATATGTAGAATGAATTGGGCCTTAAATTTTATCATTTCATTTTAATACTTAGAATGAATTGGGTGCCTTTTTGTTGTTTGGCACCTCTGCATTTTAGCACATTAGAAAGTAGATTCTTACCCTCCACTTGTTTAAATTTGTACCAATAAAAAATTGGTAGCTCCTCTTCACTCAGCCTTTATTTTTAAGGAATTCAGTTATTAAAGATAGAGATTTGAAAGTATTAAGAGAAATTGTCCAGGGGCCGGCGTCGTGGCTCACTTGGTTAATCCTCCGCCTGCAGCGCCGCCATCCCATACAAGCGCTGGGTTCTAGTCCCGGTTGCTTCTCTTCCAGTCCAGCTCTCTGCTGTGGCCCAGGAGGGCAGTGGAGGATGGCCCAAGTGCTTGGGCGCCTACACCCGCGTTGGAGACCAGGAGGAAATACCTGGTTCCTGGCTTCAGATCAGCATAGCTCCGGCCGTGGCAGCCATTTGTGGGGTGAACCAATGGAAGGAAGACCTTTCTGTTTGTCTGTCTCTCTCACTGTCTAACTCTATCTTTCAAATTAAAAAAAAAAAAAAAAAGAGGAATTGTCCATGTGGAAAGAGGTGCTATGCCATGGTGATCCATTGTTCTCACTTTCAGCTATGAGAAAGCCAGGGAAATTACAAAGTTCTCATTTCAGACATTGAAGAGGTGTGGGAGCAGCAGTGAATCGGAATTCCAAGGGGTGGGAGAGCCTGTCCAATGTAAGCTGACAGTTGCTGAGTATTTGAGTATTTTCTTTCCTGAGGGCATTGCTGATTCTGAACTTTTTTTAAAAAAAGATTTATTTATTTTGAAAGTCAAGAGTTACACAGACAGAGAAGGAGAGGCGGGGGTGGGGGGATCTTCCATCTGCTGGTTCACACCCCAGATGGCCACAACAGGTGGCCAGGAGCTCCAAAGCCAGGAGCCAGGAGCTTCTTCCGGGTCTTCTACGTGGGTGCAGGGTCCCAAGGACTTGGGCCATCTTCCACTGCTTTGCCAGGCCATAGCAGAGAGCTGGATTGGAAGTGGAGCAGCTGGAACTCGAACTGATGCCCATATGGGATGCCGGCACTGCAGGCAGTGGCTTTACCCGCTACACCACAGTGCTGGCCCCAATTGTGTTTTTTGTGGTGGAAGAAGAGGGCTGGTAAGACGTGTAGAAACTTGAGCAAACTGCTAGGCATATGACTAAAACTTCAGTTAGTCAGTTCTTGAATTCTGGGTTGTATGTGGCTGGCCCAAAGAGCAGAGATGAATGAAAGGAGGATTCTGTCTTACTAAAATGACTACTCAGTCCATCAGTCCTATCATAACTCCAACCTAATAGAAGTCCCATTTTGTAAAATATTGAATCATCTGGAGCCTCCTTTGCTCTTTTATAAAAATGTCAAGCATAAAGTAAAAGGCAGACTTGAGTGTTTAATCCCTACAGTCAGGAACAAGACAGGCTTGTCTATGTTCATAATTTCTATTCGGTATCATAACAGAGGTTCAAACCAGTTCAGTAACTCAACAAAACAACTAAAAGAAATACATATTGGAAAAGAAGTCAAATTCTCTTTGGTCACAAATAACCTGGTCATCTACACAAAAAATCTGATGGAACCTACAGGAGGAAGAACTCAATTTAGTACAGCGAGCAAGGCTGCAGGTACAATTAGTATACAAAAATGAATTATAGGGGCCAGCGCTATGGTGCAGTGGGTTAACGCCCTGGCCTACAGCACCGGTATCCCATATGATTCAAGCCCCTCTGCTCCACTTCCAATCCAGCTCCCTGCTATGGCCTGGGAAAGCAGTAGAAGATGACCAGGGTGTGAGACCCAGAAGAAGCTCCTGGCACATGGCTCAGCTCCAGCCATTGTGGCCATTTGGGGAGTGAACCAGTGGGTGGAAGACCTCTCTCTATCTCGATTTTTTTCTGTAACTCTTTCAAATAAATAAAATTAAATCTCTAAAAATATGTGTATAAAGAAAATTTTTTTAAATATTTAAAAATTTTTTAAATGAATTAAATTTCTACATATTAGCAACAATCGATCAGAAATTAAAATTGAAAAACAACCGCTTATAACAGTTTCAAAAATACAGGATACTTAGAGAAAACTCTGACAAAAGATATGCAAGACCTGTGCACTGTAAACTATAAAATAACGCTGAAAAATGAAAAATGACTTAATAAGAGAGATTATGGTGTTCATGAATCAGAAGATTTTAGTATTTTATTAAGATTTTATTTCTCCCTAACTTGATCTGTAGATTCAGTGCAATTCCTTTCAAAATACTAGTGGGATTTTTTGTAGATAATGACAAACTGATCCTAGAATTCTTGTGGAAATGTGAAGCACCTATAAAGGGAAGGACAGAATAGGAGGACTTAAATTAATTCACTTCAAGACCTTCTGCAAAGATACAGTAATTAAGACAAGGGATCAGTGGAACAGAGTATGGATTATAGAGGAGCATGAGGAAATTTTAGGAGATGATAAATATATTCTTTATCTTGAATTGTGATTTCATAGATGTATAAATCTGTTAAAACTGAAATTGTACATTTGTAAGTATGTGCAATTTATTGTATTTTATTTGTACGTCAAAGATAGAAAATAAAAGATAGCAGACTTAATATTTTGGCCATTATCATTTTTTTTTTAAGATTTATTTATTTATTTGAAAGAGTTACACAGAGAGAAGGAGAGACAGAGAAGGTCTTCCATCCTCTGGTTCACTCCCCAAATAGCTGCCAGAGCTGGGCCAATCCAAAGCCAGGAGCTTCTTTCAGGTCTGGTCTCCCACATGGGTACAGGGGCCCCAGGACTTGGGCCATCTTCTACTGCTTTCTCAGGCCACAGCAGAGAGCTGGATCAGAAGTGGAGCAGCTGGATCTCGAACCAGTGCCCATATGGGATGCCAGTGTTACAGGCCAGTGCATTAACTCACTGCACCACAGTGCCATCCCATAGCCATTATCATTGTTAAAGAAAATAGAACTGGCCATAAACAACATAAACAAGTAAGATGAAAACCTTCAGCATACATTTGGAATCTCAGGAATAATCAATGAATATTGGAATATCAAATTAAGAACTCATGGGATGTATTGAAGAGCCAGGTGAACAAAACAGAAGACAAAATTAGCAGAACTCAGAGCAGCTCAAAAGAAAATACCTGAATTGAGCAACCTAGAAACAGATGCAGAAACACTGAGCAGAACTTAAGAGGATACAATTAGCAGGGTTAACATGGTAAGAGGAGTCCCTATAGAACAAAGAACAGGCAGAAAGAATATTTGAAGTGATAGTGGCTTAAAATTTTCAAATTGCACATGCCTCAACTCAGATTCAGAATTCTCAGCAAACCTCAAGTGAGATAAATACAAAGAAAACTGCATCTGAGCTCAAAGAGTCTAAAAGCTGAAAACCTAAACACAGAGGTAATCTTTTAGTAGCAAGAGGAAAAAATGCACAGTATTTCCCAGTGAGCAAGAGTAAAACTTAAGGAAGACTTTTAAACAGAAATTGTGGAAGGTAAACATCATCTGACGGACTTTAAAGTGTTAAAGGATTTAAAAAAAGTGGAATTTGGTAACAAGAGGGTCTAGCATTGTGGGACAGCAGATCAAGCTACCACCTGCATCACCAGCACCCATATTGAGCACTACTTAGAATACCAGCTGCTCTGATTCCAGTCCAGCTCCCTGCTAATGTGCCTGGGAAGGCAGCAGAAGGTGGTCCAAGTACTTAGGCCTGTGCACCTATGTGGGAGACCATCCTCGAGTTCCTGGCTTCTGGCTTCAACCTGGTCTCACACTAGCTTTTGTGGCCATTTGGAGATTGAACCAGCAGATGAAAGATATCTCTCTCTTTGTCTCTCCCTTTATTTCTTTGTCCCTCTGCCTTTCAAATAGATAAGTAAATCATCTCTTTTTTTAAGAAATATTTATTTGAAAGGCAGAGCTATAGAGAGGCAGAGGCAGAAACAGAGAGAAAAGTCTTCCATTTGCCTGTTCATGCCCTAGACAGCCACACTGCCAGAGCTGCGTGGAGCCAAAGCCAAGAGACAGGAGCTTCCTCTGGGTCTCCTGTGCTGGTGCAGGGCCCCAGGACTTGGGCCATCTTCCTCTGCCCTCCCAGGCCACAGCAGAGGGCTGGAGCAGAAGTGGAGAAGCCGGGACTTGAACCGGAGCTTAAATGGGATGCCAGCACTGCAGGCAGCAGCTCTATCTGATACGCCACAGTGCCAGCCCCGAAAAGTAAATCTTAAAGCTGCTTTCCATAACTAGCAAAGTTATCTTTGAAAAATGAAGGTGAAACATCTTAGTTTTCAGACAGACCAAAACTGAAGAAATTCCTGTTCCATATGCTTGTCCAAAAGAAACAACAAAAAAGGTCTTCAGGTAAAAGACAGATTATCTCAGATAAAAACATGGGAAAACAAAGGGAACAGAGAGAACACTGCATATGGTAAATATGTAGCTAAATATAAAATAGTTATGGCTGTCTAAAATAGCAGAAGTATCTTGAGAAGTTTATGAGATATAAAGGTAAAATATATGAGAACAGCACAAAAAGGAGATTGGAATATATGGAATGAGACTGTTAGAGGGTTCTTGCACCTTTCAGGAAGTAATGTCAATACTAATTTAAGATAAAACATCAGAGGCATGTATTGCAGTCTCTAGAAAAACCACTAAAAATTTTTAGAAGACTGTATGAAGAGCCAGTGAAGACCAAATGAAAGGAATGGAAGAGTGAATACTCAACTAAAATGATGGCAAAAAGGGGAGGAAAAACAACAAGCATGGGACAATGGGACAAATGGGAAGTAGATTGACAGCTAAAATCTAGATACATGCGTTATCATGTTAAGTGTAAGTGGACTAAACAATTGAGTTAAAAACAAGGTTGTATCAGACTGGAGAAAAATATAAGAGTCAACTTTATGCTCTTCATGAGACAATTTTTGTTGTTGTTGTTTGTTTTAATTTTATTTGAAAGGGAGAGGGACAGAGAGTGAGTCTAGACAGAGACAGATCTTAAATCTGCTAGTTCATTCCCCAAACACCTGCATCATTCAGGCCTGGGCCAGGCTGAAACCAGGAGCCTGGAACTCTATCCAAGTCTCCCATTTGGGGGGGCAGTTTATTTGAGCTGCCATCTACTGCCTCCTAGTGTGTGTGTCAGCAGGAAGCTAGACTGGAAGTGGAGAAGCTGGAACTAGAACCAGGCACTCCAGGATGGGATGTGGGTATCCCTCGGCAAAGTCACTGTGTCAGCCACCTGCCCCTACAAGACACTTTAAATGTTAATATGATGACAGAGAAAGAGCCTAAGTAAAACTAGCAAAAGACACCATGCAAATATTAACCAAAAGAAAGCTGGTAAAGCTGTATTAATAACAAACAAGAATTTATGCAGGAAGTATTAGGAAAAAACAAAGAGGCATTTCATGTTGATAAATTTTACTTTACAAATAACATGTAGGTGTCTAATAGCACAGTATCAAAATACATTCAAGGCAAAGTAGGATTGACAGTTATAGTTGGAAATTTTAATAGAATTTTTTCAATGACCAATGGAACAATCATGCAAGTCAATAATGCTATAGAAAATTTAAATTATACAATTAACCAAACTACCACAGAATATGGATTGTTTTTGAAATGTATGTGGAACTTTTGCCAAAATAGATCTTCTTCCTAGTCATAGCATGTCAAGAAATTTCAAAAGATTGAAGTCATAACTAATGCAGAGTAAAATAAAATAGAAATAACAGAAAGATAAACCCAGATGTTAGTTAGGAAGCACAATTCTAAATAAAAAGAACTGAGAACTAGAAAGGTATTTTGAACCAAACAGTAAAAATAAAACATATCAAAAAACTTTCAAGATACAGCCATAGGATTTCTCAGAAAGTAATTTATTGCTCTGAGTACCTGTGGTAGTGGAAAAGGAAGGCTGCACATGAATGGTCTATATAAGTTTTATCTCTGGATGCTAGAAAAAGAAAGGCAATTACAAACTGCAGTAGGAGGATATAATGAAGATAGAAGAATGGGAATTGCATACTAGAAAGCCAGTATACAAAAGAAGTGAAACAGTAGCTAGTCTGAGGGGAACCATGCATAATGGCCACCTGATTAGTGACAGATGCTACTGCAGGCCTGTGAGAAAGGGGTGATCTTGTGAATAGCCCTGGGTTCAAACCACTGGGTGTTCATTGGGAAAAATAAATAAAAGCAAATAAACGTTGACTGCCTACCTGAAATGTCCAAAAAATATTTAAAAATTGATCTGAGACCTAAAGGTAAAATGTAAAATAATAAAGCTTCCAGAAGAGAGTTTCTTCATGAAAATTTTAACAGGACATAAAAAGCAATAACCTACTCAAGAAAAAAGATTGATAACTTATACTTTATTAAAATTCTCTTCATCAGAAAGAACACTAAGAGTCTGAAGAAAAGCTATAGACTAGGGAAAATATTTGCAATACATAATAAAGGAGGCTTTTAAAGAATAGTAAGTAATAAGATAGACGGCATACTTTAAAAGGATCAAAAGACTTAAACATGAACTTCATAAATTAAAATGTCCAACTGATGAATAAGCACATGAAAAAGTACTCAGAATCATTAGTCATCCGAAAAATACAAATAGATACCACAGTAAGTTACTATTACACGTCTGTTAGAATGACTGAAACACAAGACTGGCAGTTCAGTGCTGTTGAAGATGTGGCATTAGAACTCATACATTGCCGATGGCAGTATTATTTCATAGAACTAATTTAAAAACCTGTCTGTCAATGTCTGCTAAAGTACTTTCACTCTTTGGCACAAACCCAAGAAAAATGGGTGCTTGTGTCCTCAAAGAGATACTCCACATATGTTTAGCTGCTACAGTAGTGAAAAAAAAATAGCCAAATGTTCACTTGTTAGCAACAGAATTTTTTAAATAGTGGATTGAAAATATTGGAAGCAGTGTGTCTGTTACATAAAACTGGTTGGTGCTGTTTTTTGTTTTTTACTTTGTGTACCTGTATATCTGAATTTCATTAATTGTTTTTTGTTTGTTTTACTGTTCCACTGGACCTGTATTTGTAAAGAAATATTTTTTGAGGTATTTTTGTGTTTCAATACATTTATGTCATTATTTAGCCATTGTAAACCTCTTCAATTTGACCCTGTGTCTGCCAGCATAACCACTAGATGTCACTGTAATTCAAGTAATTAAAAAAAAAAAATTACCTCAGTCTTTTAGAATGTTTACAACTGTCAGAGTTATAGGAAAACTGATATAAATCCCTTATTTTGAATTAACAGTAATGGTAAGAAAAAGTTTTCAATTTGATTTTCATGCTAAAACGAAAGGCACTTTTTTTTTTTTTAAGATTATTATTACTTTTTTGAGAGGTAGAATTACAGACAGAGAGAGGGAGAGACAGAGAAAAAGGTCTTCCATCTCCTGGTTCACTCCCGGAATGGCTGCAGTGGCCAGAGCTGGGCCGATCCAAAGCCAGGAGCCAGGAACTTCTGGGTCTCCCACATGGGTACAAGAGCCCAAGCACTTGGGTCATCTTCCACTGCTTTTCCAGGCCATAGCAGACAATTGGATCAAAAGAGGAGAAGCCAGGACATGAACTGGCACCCATAAGGGATGCTGGCGCTGCAGTCAGAGGCGTAACCTACTTATGGCACAGTGCTGGCCCATGAAAAGCACTGTTAACATAGGTGTAGATCACTTTCATTATAAAATACTTTTGAGTGGGGTAGATACCACTTCCAGTCACTACATAATTGTTTTCTTTGGTTTACATAACTGCAAGCCTATTTATTTGCTTGTATTGCAAAGAATTTAATCTTTCTGTGTACTTTGTTTTTTTGTTCCTTATCACCTCGTTCTCTTGAAGGTTCAGCCTGGAGAGGGCAATAAAGCTGCCTTCAATGATATGCGAGCCCTGTCCGGAGGCGAGCGGTCTTTCTCCACTGTGTGCTTCATTCTTTCCTTGTGGTCCATTGCTGAATCCCCTTTCAGATGCCTGGATGAGTTTGATGTCTACATGGTATTGTTAAAATTTAAATTGTCCAATTTTTGTTTGTTTGTTTGTGTGAAACATATTTCAAAAGAAGCAAAATTTTCTTTAGTTTTACCATTGGCAGCAAAGGCCCTTCCCTGGCATTTGAGTCTGTGATTAGTGGTGGAGAAGGGAATGTAGGTTCCTCCTTGCTGTCATCCAGTCCTCTGGAGACCCTCTCTCTCCTGGATTTTATATCTTCTCTGCCATCATGGATAACAGTACTTCCTTTAGCTTCTTTCCTAGCTTATTTTTGTTCAGAGAGCTTTCTCATTTTCACACAGTACGCCACCTTTGCTTTGACCAACTCTAACTGCTGTTAGCTCTTTCTTCCTTTACATCCACACTTTTTACAAGCATGTTTGACTTTGAGGTTAAAACCTAGAATTTGAGACCTACCTCTGCCACCGGTTACCCAATGCCTTTAGGCAGGCTATTTATCCTTTTGGGCTCTCAGTTTCTATAAGACAGGATAACTAACACATCCTGCTTCACAGCGTTGTAGTGAGGTCAAGCAAAGTCTTGCATGTAATGCAGTTACTATGCTGCAGGCACTTGCTGAGTTTTCATGAACTAGTAATTCATTATTCTCTTCCTGTCTTTGTGTCTCACATCCATTATAATCTGAGTTTAGACTGCTCTGATCCAGCAAAACTTGTTTAGCAAAAGTCATAAATGAGCTTTGAATCTTCCTTTATTTCTTTGAAGTATTTTGTACCACAGGCTTATCTCCCCTTTTCTGGTATTACCGTGTTCTAGTCCTGTGCTCAGTCCTCCAAGCTGCCTCCCTTAAGTGATTGAGGGCTTCATTGACTTGTTATGCTGTGGCTGTTACTCCTGGATACCTCCTATCCTCCCTATCCCCTATATGCATGTAGTAGTCCCCAAACCTCTGCCTGCAAGTGAACACCCACCAAAATGGAAGCATCTCATCCTTACATTTCTTCTGTACTCTAAATCCAGGTGCCCTCTACCTGTCAGACTTGACCTGGTAAACAGCCAACATCTTAAACTCAGTGTGCCTGAAAGTCACTGTACCTTTCTTTCCAAGCCTCTTTTTCCTGAGTTCTGTCCCTGGATTAATGGCAGGTGTTATTAAAGCCCCAATCACTAACTGTGCTATATCTTTGAATCTTCCCACGTTGTTACTTACACACTAAATATGACCTCTCTCTGCTCTTCTTTTAAGTCTTTCTGTGGTCTCTACTGTTTTCTCCCACTCTTCTCACTACTTCTCACTTCTTGGCTTACTATAACCCCCTGTTGTTAAAACTGCTGATTTTAATATTTGTAAAATTGATTACCCTTCAATGATTGACTATTATATATAAAATTAAAATTTCATTCTCCAGCATGAATCTGAAGCTTTTCATGATAATAGTATCTGTGGACTCTTTAGCTATGCTGAGCTATTTGTAGTTTTCCAAACATGATGCCCCTGCCAAGTGTGCTCTGTTTCATTGTGTATCAAACTCAGCTAATCTTTCAAGCCTTGACTCAAATGTCTTCTTTCTGCAGCCTTCTACATCCAACTGCAGAGCCCTGCCAGGCAGGATTAGGAACTTCTCAGAGTTTCCTTGGCACTGCCTTACATCAGCTCCAGATGTTATATTATCTTTGCGTTCTGAAATACATTATTATATATTATTTTATTGTTGCAGTCACCTGCTTTCATGTCTGGCTGTCCTACCATATTATAGCCCTTTTGAGGTATCAACCATGTCTTAATTATATTTATGGCATCTTCATGCCTAACCATACTGAACTTTTAGAAAATGCTATTCACAAGTGAGAGTTTAAGCTTGTGAATTTTGTGTAGTCTTCACTATCGAATTTTTCCTAATATCATGGTGAGAGATGGGTTAAAAACTCCTCTGAGATACAAATCAGAAAAGATGATTATTCTTGCCATGAAGTGTTTTTGTCCAAAATGGCATCATGGAGTCATTTCACCTATCTTGTAGGTCAGATTTATTTCTTACAGTTTCTTTTTCTTTCTGAAACTTTTAGATTCCAAAATTAGATTCATTTTGTAGCATTTAGTTGTATCATTAGAATCCAATTTTTTGAGGGAAGGGCCATAATATAAATACTTCTGACTACAGAAATTATGTGGAATATTTATAAATGTTTCTTCAATCATTTTCCTCTAATAATTTTGATATTGTCTTTTCTTTCACTATATGCATTTCTTGATGTCATAGATAAGGGTATTAGATGAGCCCCAGATGAAAATTTTGGAGTAGATATCAGCCATCAAAATGCTGCTTTTATAGAAATGTGACTGACACAATTCTGACTTTCTCCTTTGTTCTTCAGGATATGGTTAATAGGAGAATTGCAATGGACATGATACTTAAGATGGCAGATTCCCAGCGTTTTAGACAATTTATCTTGCTTACACCTCAAAGCATGAGGTAACTTTTAATAACTTTCTGTTAATATATAAATACATATGTATATAAAGGGAAAGAAATATTTTATAATCTTCATTTGTAAAATGCACATGCATAAATGATCATTGAAAAGAAAAATTAGTGTCTGTTAGATCTGGAGATTTAAGATGACTTTTGTTACATATATTTAAAATCTTGTTTGTGTTATCTTTTTATAGCTGAAATAAGTGAATGGAATATGATGATTGGCTTGTTTTTGTTTTTTTTTCTTTCTTTTTTTTATTTATTTTATTTGAAAGGGAAAAGAGATATCTCCTATCCTTTGATTCACTCCCCAAATGCCTACCACAGCCAGGGCTAGGCCAGGCTGAATCAAGGAACTAGGCCAGGCCGAATCCAGGAATCTTGATCTCCCATGTGGGTGATAGGGACCCAAATACTTGAACCATCATCTGCGTCTTCTAAGGTGTGCATTAGCAAAAAGCTCATTCAGAAGCAGAGAAACTGATAACTTGAACCAGGCACTCTGAAAAGGGATGTGGGCATCGCAAGTCACAACTCAAGCCACTGTGTGAAACACCTACTCCAACTTGTTGCTGTTTCTATTTTGAATTTGCTCGTTTGTGGTTATCATGGCCATCTTATGTAATTTTAGTAATTCTCTTTAGACTAAAGAAATAATTCAGGATATCTCTAGTCTTGGCGACATACAAATACCAATACTTCTGAATGAAGAACTTTCTTCTCTTCTGCCAGTCAACATTTATTGGTTACTTTCATGTTTTAGGCGCTGTGTCACTATGTCTAAAAGAGTGATGTGATCTTTTAGAGATTTAAATTTGTGATTGGGAATTGTCAGGTAACTCCTTCTGGGCTAGATAAGAACAGGAGTTAAAAATGATCAATATATAAATGTCCTTTATTTTGTTTTTCCTCCAGACTAAAAACCTATGGGCTCTAGCAAGATTTTTTTCTTTTAAGTGAAAGTAAATTAATTCCTTGTTGCAAGTTATATCTCCCTTAGAACTCTAGATAGTAGTAAGACAGATCGCAAGGGCTGGCATTGTGGAATAGTGGGTAAAAGCTACCACCTGCAATGCCAGCAACCTATATGAGCTCTGGTTCCAGTCCTGGCTGCTCCACTTCCTATCCAGTTCTCTGCTAAATGTGTGTGGGAAAGCAGTGGAGGAGGGCCCAAGTGTTTGGACCCCGGCACCCGAATAGGAGACCTGGAAAAAACTCCTGGGTCTTAGCTTCGGGCTCGCCCCGCTCTGGCTGTTGCAGCCATTTGTGAAGTGAACCAGCAGATAGAAAACCTCTTTCTCTGATTCTCCCCCTCTCTCTAACTGCCTGTCAAATCAATAAATCTTTAAAAAAAAAATAAAGTCCTGTTATTAGAGGGTAACAGTCATGTAGATTTATATTTTCTTGTGGTAGTGTTAGAACTTTTTGTAATGGGTAAGAATTTTCATAGACATATGAATTCTTAATTTTGCTTCTTTTAGCTCACTTCCTTCAAGTAAACTGATTAGAATTCTTCGGATGTCTGACCCAGAAAGAGGACAGACTACGTTGCCATTCCGACCTGTGACTCAAGGGGAAGAAGATGACCAAAGTTGATATGGAACTTGACATTTCTTGTCTTCATGTTGAAAGATTTGTAAAGGGAAGAAAATTCTGGACTATGACATAATAAAATGAGACTGGAATAAAAGAAACTCCTTTATATCTCTGTCTACAATAAAATGTCTAAACAAGCCTAGAAGTGCAAGTACAACCAGCAATTTTAAATTACTATTACTTTCCTTTGAGAAATCAATTTCATAGTACCGTTTTTCAATCTTTTTAAGTTTTTTTTCTTACCATCTACTTTTATAGATTCTTTTTCAGAAGTAAAATTTTGTACATATGCACATGTACATATCTGTTCGGTTTGGGTTCATTTATATAGTATTTTGTAAGAATTAAAATAAAAGTTTAAGCACCTGATTATGTATAGTTTTGCTTTTCCAAAGTATTTTATGGTATTACTATCAAATGCAGGTGAGAGAGGAATTTCTCCTTGCAGAGGGTGGGGTATAAGGGCAGGCTGTGGACAAGGATGGGCTTACCACAGACTTTGGTTTTTATTAGTTACATCAGATCTATGCAGGGCTGTACATTCTTGTCTAAAATCCTGCCCTCCAGGCAATTTTTAACTCCAGAGATGCAACTATATATGTAACTTCTAATTTTTTTACTTCATCAAGTTGAAGATGCTGCATATCCATTTACAAGACATTTTACAAAGCACTGAGCCACTGCCAGCTCTTACATGATGCTTTTTTTCTCAGTCCTTGAACTGTCCTTCCCCCAACTAAGCACCTGTAACTGTGTCAAAACTTGATAATGACGTGGTTTTTCACCCTACCTGGGAACACTTGCCTGGCTTACGTAATTGCTCAGTGTGCAATGCAGGAGCTTTCAGGTTCAGATGTATCCGAGAGGGAAGATGGGCCAGAAGCACCAGGCAGCCCAAACTGAGAGAAGCGCTGGGAAAATCGGGAGTGGACAGTGGCTTCTTGCAGAACTGGTGGGAGTAGCTGGTGGTTAAAATAGCCCAGGGCCAAGCTGTTGGTGAGCTGACATCAGTTACAGAACATACTGACCTTGGTGATATTACAAAGTGTGCTGCTTAAATGATCACATAGAATATATTGTAAAAAAAAAAAAAATCATCTGTGAGATTTTTTTTTAAAAGAAAATGACTAGGATTGCTGCCTGATTAGCTGAACTTTTTAAACACATTGGATATCAACAGGAAGCATTACTTATATTATTTCAGTAAGTATTAAAATATTTATGAAATTGAAGAAAATATTTTAAGAACAGTATTTTACAAGCAGAGACACTTCTGCAGTTGGGAAAACTGGATTTTTTTTTTTTTTGATGAAAGAGTGAGTCCAATTTAGTCTTAAATTGCCAAATAAGAAGTCCAAAATTTGTGCTTTCTACTCTAAGAATTTACAGAAAAAAGAAAATGTATGGTGAATGTTTTAAGTATTCCCCACTGACCACACAAAGTCTGATTCTTAAGTTATATTTATAACTGACTTGTATCATTTAACATACATGTACTTTTTCAAATTTAAAATGGAAGTAGAATATGCCAAATGCATAAACTTATTAGCTAAAGAATTTCAGTGTCTGAGTTTTTATGATAGTTCTGAATGTTTTGCTTCTTAATACACAATGGGAAATTTAATCTTTGATTAAAGAGTTGAAGAATATTCACTGCTTTGGTCTTAGAGCCATCATAAGTGATTCATTTACTGTTCTAAATTCTAGTAATAGTAATTAGAAAAATAGAAATTGTCCTTTTAAAATGTGTAACTTCCAAAAATAAAATTTTAATTTATATGTATTAAGATTATGCTTTTGTGAATTGGGTAAGATAGTGTTAATTAACTATGTCTAGCCTCCCTAGGAGTGGTGACTTAAATGCATCACAAAGGCTACTTTCAAACCTAGTTATCCCTGCAGCTATGACTGAAGTAACTGGGAAACAGGCTTGAATCCTAAGTTTTCCCTTCTCAAATCTGGATGGAAATGATTAAAATCAATCTCGGAATGACAAAAACCAAAGTAAAGCAAACCAAGTAAAGAAAGGTATGAATACTATATACTTTCTCAAATTGATAACAAAAGATTCAGGTATTATCTTAAATATTCTCCAAAATTTTATTTCTCCCTTTTATCTCCTAGTACCTTTTTTTAATGTCTTCAAAATGTCTGTGCTGTTTATGTATGGAGATCAAAATGCTTAAATTCTTTGTCAGAAACTGTCAGCTGGGATTCAGGATCAGAAATGCTGACTGTGATGTAAACAAGAAATCAGAATGATGAAAATTTCTGAGTGCATGTTAGATGCAGGGAGGATGATAGTGTCCCTGATGCCATGAGGCAGTAAGATTAGATTCATGGCTTACACATTCACAAAGATGCCTTCTGCTTTGACCATGCAGGTTTTCAGGACATTGGTTTGAAACTTTTAACCACCCTAAAAGTTTAAACCATTACTGATGTTTTGTAATTTGAACTAAAAGTCCTCGGGCTTGAAGAATTATCAAAACATTGCATGCATAAGGACAGGATTGGTAAAGGAATAATATAGATTTAAATATTGTTTCTTTGAGTCAGCACATGGCATTTTCTTTAATTCTCAGTAATATTGATAATTGAATGTTTAGTCTTGCAATGAGCATCTGGGTAGAATTCCCAGCAACAGAAGTGACTTGAGTCTATGCTCTAATAGCAAGCTTAAGAAGGCTTTTGCTGTGTAGTTTTTCTCCAGTTAAGAATATAGATATTAAGCAATTCAAAAGTATTAAGTTCGTGTCATGTGCTAGGGTCTGTTTTATACTACAGTGAGTGATATTGAAGCTGCTGTTGGGGAGCTTAAAATTAGTTAGATATAAGGCCCTGTATCATTTCAGATCATGGTAGTTCCTGTGAATAATAAAGCAGACTAAGGATTAGAGGAGACTGGAGAGGAGTGGTATTTTAGGGGAAGTGTTCAAGGAAGACTTGGAAAAAGTATTTGAGCAGAGGTCTGAAATGGCAGGCTTTGGGAACATATATAGGGCAGTAATTCCAGGCATTGGAAGTTGGTGCACAGTTGCTGTGGTGAGAAAGAACTTCGTGCATAGGAATCCTAAGGCCAGTCTGTAGAGCTTTGTGAACACAGGTTCAGAAGTAGTAAGAAACAAGATCATGTGAGATCTAAACCAGGTGTTTTAGACCTGTCAGACAAGCATTTTAAGAGAATCACACCTGCTGTGTGAGTAGATTAGAGTGAGGCAAAAAATACAGTGAGCGATTGAGACTTGCAGTGGTCCAGCTAAGAGATCTCAGTGATTTGGACTAAGGTGGTGGAGACAGAAGCATGCAGATTTGGAGTAGAGTCAGCAGGACTTACGATCAGAGTACTGGAGTTTGAGAGGAATCATGGATTACTGCCTTGGGGCCTGGAGCCTAAGTAAGTGGATGCGGAATAAAGCTATCTACAGAGATAGCGAAGATGCAGAGTGGAGGGCAGTGCAGGGGCAGCTGACTGAGAATGTGATAGTCAATATTTACTCAAACATTAGTTACTTGAGATAGCAGTTTAGTTGCTCATGTGCTTGATCAGTGTTAAGAACTTGGAAAACAGTAACATGGCCTAGCAATCTGGAAATCAGCAAAATGCTGGGGAAAATCCATACTGTTGAAAAGCTTAGTTTATGAGAAAGGAGCTGAGGAAGCCGGGTGTCAGTCTACTTAGAAGTTTTGGTTGACTCTCAGTGCCTTGCTGGACTTCACTGTAAACCTCTCTGAAGACATCTGAGCCCAGGCTTTACTTCTTGGTTTCGGGCTATGGAAAGTGAAGCATCTAAGAAAGGAGTTTGTATTCATCCAGATACAGATCCTGAATGAATTACAGAAAGAATGAAGCCTTAGAGCAAGCTGATTTTCCTCTCGTGTAAAGTTTGGAGTTCAATAAATAGAGAGGGAATATGTAAACTTAGGACTCACAAATGCAGAAAGAGTTGACGCTAGAAAATAAAGATACTTAGGGACATTCTCCCTTTAGAGGGATTAAATAGCTAATCAGTACAGTAATTAAGATGGCCCCTGCATGTGAACAATAGCCATTAGAACCTAGGGCCGCTTGAGTGAGAGGATGCCTGTAGTTAGTCCTTCAGACAGGAACCGCTGGCTGTTGGAGATACAGAGGCTGGCGAGGAGCCCTGTGGCAGCCTGTATGTTTAGATGGCACTCAGTTGCACTGTTGGGTTAAACATACACCTCAGTTCATGGCTCACCTTCAGCATTGGCCCATGTAATACTTTTTTTTTTCTTTTTAAGATTTTATTTATTTATTTGACAGGTAGAGTTACAGACAGTGAGAGGGAGAGACAGGGAGAAAGGTCTTCCTTCCATTGGTTCACTCACCCAGTGACCGCAACTGCCGGAGCTATGCCGATCTGAAGCCAGGAGCCAGGTGCTTCTTCCTGGTCTCCCATGCAGGTGCAGGGGCCCAAGCACATGGGCCATCCTCCACTGCCTTCCCAGGCCACAGCAGAGAGCTGGACTGGAAGAGGAGCAGCCCGGGACTAGAACCCAGCGCCCACGTGGGATGCAGGCGCCACAGGCGGAGGATTAACCTAGTGTGCCATGGCACCAGCCCCCATATAATACTTTGAAATTTTTGTTTTGTTTTGTTTCTCCAAAATTTTATTTTAATTTAAATTACAAGGCCAGCCAGGTAGTCTAAGAAATTCAGTTTTCCTCAGGAGAAAGGAAATGCTTTCATGGCATTGCGAACAACTATGTACATCTGTCCCATTTACCTTAAAGGGTTAAAAATTGCATTAAGTAACTGCCATATATAAAATGAAACCTTTATAACACAAAAAAACTACTTCTAGTACAGTAGTTCTGGTACTATGAATAGACTTAGTGATCATAACTTCAAATGCAGCTGTTCAACTATGACTGTTTTCACGTTGTTTTGTTTTAAAACAGAGGTTGATATGCCCTCAGCACCCCCTGCAGTAGGGACACAGGGGCAGCTCTCTCTGAGGCCACCCCTCCCATCCTCACAGAGAAGGGCCCTGGGGCTACGACATAACCACCAGAGTGGAAGTCGTGGTGTCTAAAGTTCTAAGAGCTGGCCTGGCAGGGAACACTTCTTGGCATTTGTCGTGGATGTTTTCACACTAAATCCAGGCGCACAGCATTAGCACACGGGAGCCGCAACACCGCGTCACGACTACATTTGTCTGAAACATGCAGTCTTCCAGATCAGATTGCTTTCCCTATGTCTGGTAGAAAAACATGAATTATTTCACACAGATTCTTATAAAGATGGCCTCAGGAAAACCAGTTACAATGTAGACTGCCATTTTAATGAAATAGAATTAAATACATCTATTTCTGGAGCTATTTTCCTACTTGGTGTTCCACAGAGGAGACTTAAAAGCTGCTGAAACATCTCCATTCTTCATTCCCTGTCTCAGACTATATTCCTAATATGGCCAAAATAGATTCCTCCCAAGTGCTTTCCTTGTCTTATAGAATCCAACTGTCTTCTCCATGACTTGGGCACATTGTAACTCACTTTTAACCAATAGACTGTGACTTCCAAGGCTAGGTCAGAAAAGGCAATGAGGGGGCCAGCATTGCGTAGTGGGTAAGGCCTCCGCATGTGATGTTGACATCCCATATGAGCGCTGGTTCGAGTCCTGGCTGCTCTATTTCTGATCCAGCTCGCTGCTAATGTGCCTGGGAATGCAGCAGAGGATGGCCGAAGGACTTGGGCCTGTGCCCATGCGGAAGACCCGGAAGAAGCTCAGGCTCCTGGCTTCCGACTGGCTCAACTCCCGCTGTTGGCTGCCAGTTGGGGAGTAAACCAGCAGATTGAAGATCTCTCTCTGTAAATAGCCTTTCAAATAAAGAGAATAATAATAGTAATAAAATGGCCTTGATCTCTAGAATACTCATTGGCGTTCTAAATGGCTCGCCATGCTGTCATGAAACCCACCTGGTTTTCTTGAGGCTGCCCCATAATGTGGAAACCTAATTTTCCTGTGTGGAGAAACCACAGGGAGAGGTCAGGCCAGCCCTCAGCTGATCCATCATCTACCTTTAATGATGGAAGATACCAAGCCAGAACTCTCCACACACTAATACATGGCCACAAAAACCAGAATTATCTTAAACTACTAAATTTTGGGGTGATTTGTTACATGGCAACAGTAATAAGAGGGGCCGGCGCTGTGGTGCAGCAGGTTAAAGCCCTGGCCTGAAGCGCTGGAATCCCATGTGGGTGCTGGGCACATGGAAGACCTCTCTCTCCGTCTGCCTCTCTCTAACTCTGTCTTTCAAATAAATAAATCTTTAAAAAAATAGAACAGGTTTTTTTTTAAAGATTTATTTATTTTTTTACTTGAGAGTCAGAGTTACACATAGAGAGGAGGTGCAGAGAGAGAGAGAGAGAGAGAGGTCTTCCATCCGATGGTTCACTCCCCAATTGGCCGCAATGGCTGGAACTGTGCAGATCAGGAGTCAAGAGCCAGGAGCTTCTTCCAGGACTTCCACGTGGGTGCAGGGGCCCCAGGACTTGGACCATCTTCTGCTATCCCAGGCTATAGCAGAGGGCTGGATCGGAATGGGAGCAGCCGGTACTAGAACCGGCGCCCTTATGGGATGCCGGCACTTCAGGCCAGGGTGTTAACCTTCTGTGCCACAGTGGTGGCCCCAGAACAGGTTTTGGAAACTAGAATAGGTACCAGAATAATCTAAACCACACAGCACTTGCTTGAGGGTCTTGGGGAGATAGGTTATGGGTTTAAAGGGCTTTCCTGAAAATGTTAACAAGCCTGGAGTCTCAAGAATGCTTTCTGTGAGGACTAAAGATGCAACTAGACCTGAGAGAAAAGGAGACCATTGTTTAGTAGTGGAGAGTGTATCGACTTGATGCCATGGTAATAATGGAAGATAGGAAATGTAGCTAATAAGCCACATGATCCAGCTAAGGAGATGTCTAGATTGAAAATGAGAAGTACCCCCTGGATGCCTCTAGCTACCTGTAGCAAAATGTGAGAGATGAACTAAATGACAAATGATTGCATGGAAGGAAGCCAGGATGCTTTTCATTCTCAAACTCTAAGGTTGGCAAATGATTTTCAAATTGTGAAATGGCTTCAGTGCAAAAATTAAATCCAGGCTGGGGCTATGAGATTCTTTTTCAGTACCTCAACACCTAAGCTAGTGTTTTTAGAGCTTTTCAGATACAACCTAAAGGTGTGTCTTAAATTCTTTCTTTAAACAATAGGACTTTCAATACTATCAGGGGTCTTGTTCCATAGCAATCTCATAATGAACCTCATAGGTTTTATAAGTTGATGCATAAGAAATGTCTATCTTTTTAAAAAGAATTGTATCTGCTTAGACTGAAAGAGGGACAGTACAAAATGAAAAGCAGTCTATACTTCCAAGCTTTTATGGCTGGCAGGAGACTGAGAAAACCACTCCTGTGTAAACAGACTTTTTATTATGAAAAGAAGATAGCTCAGAGGAACACAGAAGGCAGAGCACAAAGGCATGGAGAACAACCCCAGGTGCAGGACTGAGCCCCAGTCAAGGGACTTACAAGATGTATTTGTCTGGATTTCAAAATTGCCATGGACCTTGTCACTGCCCCCTTTTTGGAATGTGTGTGTCCATTGCTGTTATTCTACATCTACACAATGATGCTATGTTGTGTGGGGGGCAGCGGACTGAGATAATTCTCCCTTCGGTTCACTGCCTTTGGAGCAACAATGCCCTTAGCCATTCCTGAGGAAGCACATCTGAGGAGCCCTGGACGGGGAGCCCCGAGGCCTGACCCCTGACTGGAAAGTATGGGACCTGTGTGGTTTCTTGCCAGGGGGTGAACACATCCTGCATGGGAAGGCAGGTGAATCGTGACTGCAGACAGACTGTGGCAGACTTTTCTAAAGATGGTGACAGCAGTCTCTGTCAGGCCTCACTCAAAAAGTAATGGAGTCTAACTGCCTTCTCAAATACGGATGGGTTTGTGACTCTTCTAACTGATGAAATGTGGAAGTGATACTTCCTGACTCCTGAGGCTAGGTCAGAAAAGATAAAGCTTGCAACTATGCATGAACACTTGTGCTGGGGTCCCAAACCACCAGGTGAGCCTTGGGACTGTCCTGAGGCTGCCGTGCTGGGAGGGAGCACAGGCCCACCCAGGTACAGAAGTCCTGAGACCGAAAGAATGGATCCCCAGTCAGCCTCCAGTTGCCACCTGAGTACAGCTATCCCAGAGACCCCAAACCAGAGTCATCCGTGAGGCCTTTCTTAACTTCCTTGACCCCTGGACACCATGCGTAAGAGTGAAATCATTGTTTTTCTTTCAAGCCATTAGGTTTGGGGGTTGAGTTGTTACAGCGACATAGTAACAGAATCACTCCCGTTACCACTCCCCCCATAGAAACCATTATAATGGGATATTCCCTTTTGTGAGTGTATTTTTCACATACATAATATATATGAAATAACAAATGGTGCAGTGGATTTTATTCCTTCTACTCTACTTGGCATTTTATACACTTGTTCACCTTGTTGTGTGTACCTCCGTTGTTTCCAGGTGGTGTGTAGTGTGGAATCCATTGCGTTGTACTTACCTACTCCTCCAGCAAGGCACCTCGAGGTCACATTGAACAGCCACACCACAGATGGAGCCAGCACTGATGTCCTGGGCCATTTCCCCCTTGCGGCTGTCTGTGAGAGTTGGGACAGTATCCCCAGGAGTGAGAGTGCTGGGGCAGAGGTCTAACTCTAAGCACTGCTGGACTTCTCTCCAGGATCACTGCACCAGTCTACACTGCCCAGCAGTGAGAATGAACACATGCAAATAACAAGGTTCTCACTTGCTGGCCCGATCCCTGTGTTGTTGATAAAAACAGCCGGTGACTCTGCTCTGGGTTTGTTTTCCACAAGAGCCCCAGATGCCTATAGGTTAGCTTCTTCCCTTCGAGAATGTCCTACTTCAAGTGCCCCTTAGCACCTTTCTGCGAAGAGCCCCTGCCTTGTCCTGTCACTCTCGCTCTTACCTGGCTGTGCTCTTCATAGTTCTTGCAATCTGTGTGTTTAGTGACTGCACCCCCACACATAGATGCACAGAAACGGTGTTGGGTGCACGTCTGTGACCAATGAGGATGTGATATGAATGACACCCACCCCACCCTTTCTTAGCAGAGGGAAGAGCACTGGGAGGGACGGATGCTCCCTAGTTTCTTCTTGTGTACACTTGGGGCTTGCTCTGCTCAGGGGTTAAGGGTACCAGGACATTCTGTTAGAGTAGGGGCCTTGCTCTCTGGGGGCAGAATTTGGGTTCTGTCAGTTTCAGGCACCACTGGTATCCTAAGTGCCCATAGTGAAATTTGCTTGATTAGCTTCTTGTTGAGCGAATGAAGGGACCCTGCAGGCCCTGGTCTCTAGTGTCGTTCATGACAAAGGAAGAAGATTAGCAAAAAGGCCTTGGGTAATAAGTACTTCAAGGAAGAATGTAGCACTGGGATGTCTGACATGATACCTGCTAGCTACGCATAGCACATGTAATTAATTAAAATGAAATTGTAGAGTCACCTCCTCAGTCACACTGGCCAATAACCACTCGTAGGTGGACGACAGCACTGATGGAGACTCTCCGTCGCCCGGAGTGCAGCATCGTGTGAAGACACTGGCTTCTCCCGGTGCGTCCTGAAAGTGCCAGCACTTGGGATGCAGTCTCCCTGCTTCCTTCCTCAAGAGGGTCAGGGTTTTACTCCATCATTAAAAATAAGAAGCCAGAGTCAGAAGGCAGAAGTCTTCCGTCCTACTGGCCTGTCTCAGAGAACGCCCTTAGCCTATGCAGCGTGCCCTCCACATCCCTGCGTAGAACATCGCGTTTAATTAGCACAAAGATACACAGAGATAAGGTTTATTTTCATATAATGTACATGTTTTCCAGAATGAACAAGTCTTCTGTTTTCTTTAACTGTTACATGCCGTATGAATTGTCCCTTTTTTGGGGGCCTGGATTAAAAAGTTGGAAAGTTGCTTTGTTGTCATTCACTCTTCAAAGCTGTGTGTTTAAGGGTAGAGTTAGTAAGTCCTTGCTAGCTGACCCTTGGCTATTATGAACACCTGCTTCAAATTTAAAACTTTAAGAATTACAGGGGAAATCAAACATTATAAATGTATTTGGGACATCTTTTGCCACTTCTTTGGAAGCCTCTGAAAACAAGCAGAAATCAACACACTTCCATCTTTGTTTTTTACTTTCAATAACTAATATCTTTGTGTATATGTATATATAGATAGATAATACTTATGAGTCATTTAGCAGGGTTTTTAAGTTTTATACTGCATTCATCCACCACAGCTCTTTCCAGATTGATAGGATGCAAATGAGGTAAGAATTAAGGCAAACCCAAAAGGCATGCAAATGTAGTATATTTATATTCACCGATGATGGAAGCTCTCGTGTGTGGACCAGACACAGGAGCCAAGGGCCCCTCTGTACGTCCGTCTGGCATTATTGTACAGGAGAGTGGCGACACAGCATAATTTAATTGAGTTACATTACTGTGAGGGTCTCAGTGCTACTAACATTATGTAATCAAGGAGACACGAGCATTAGCAAAACATGTACAAGAAATCATAGAGCTCTTTGCAGCACATTTCTGCCCAGGCTTTGGGGGAAGAAGGTTGTTTTTTTATGAAATGATATTACACAGATCACTTTGTGGCAGGTTGTCTGTTTGTCTCATTTTATAATATATGATTTTAAAATTCATTAGCAAATGACATTCTCATGCACACAAGTGTTTCAAACACAAGAAGCAAGTCCATTTATAGGTAGTCCAAGCAATATTGTGTGTGTGTGTGTGTGTGTGTGTGTGTGTATAGCTGCAGACTGAATGGAACATTGAGACTTCTGTGCAGTCCATAGCTTTGACATCAGCTCATTTCTGGATGTCGCACTGCAGAAGTAAAACAATGGAAGGGTCGCTCTTTGCAGCTTCTTTGAATTCATCCAGCGTGATCTGGTCGTCTTTGTTCTTATCCATCTTGCTGAAAATCTTGTCTACTCGCTGCTCAGGCGTGAGACCATCCTCATTCATCTTCATCATGATCACAGTGCCCACCATTTTGTAGATAGCCTTGGGAGAAAGAAGATGGTATTCACCTGAGTGGGTCCTGCTCCTCCTCCGAGCTCAGCTTCTCTTTCCCCAGAAGAAGTTCATTCCCTGTGCTTCTAGTTCCCATGGCAACCCATACCACTCCCCCCCCATCTGAATACATCTGACACTTTATTACAATAACTGCTTTGTCTTCCCCACTGGAGAGTATGTTCTATGAAGCTAGGAGCTGTGAACTTTACTTACTCCTGTGACTTCAGGCTTGGCACATGGTAACTTTTAATGAATATGGATTGAATAAAAACAACATGCTTGTAACTTGCTGCAGCATGGGTGTGAGGAGAGGGGGCAGTAGGAGGAATGGCCAAGTGAGGTGCTCGTGGAAGAGGAAACTGGAGGGGCCGGCAGTGTGGTGCAGTGGGTTAAGATGATGCCTGCAATGCTGGAATCCATATCGGTACCAGTTCAAGTCCCAGCTGCTCCACTATCAGTCCAGCTCCCTTTTAATGCACCTGGGAAAGCAGCAGGAGATGGCCCAAGTATTTGGATCCCTGCACCCACATGGGAGACTCAGATAAAGCTCCTGGCTCCTGGCTTCAGCCTGGCCCAGCTCTAGCTGTTGCAGCCAATTGAGGCATGAACCAGTAGATGGAAGATATCTGTCTCTCTAACTCTGCTTTTCAAATAAATAAATCTTTTAAAAAAATAAAACAGATGAACCCAGAGAGAGGGAGGCAAGATGCAGAACATAAAATTCTTATATACGACAGGGAATTTAAATGTGTTTTAAAGACTCCTTAAATGGTTTTCAGTAAGAGAATGATTTAACCTAATATGTATAAGCCTTGTGACCAGTGTGATATAAGAAGATGACTCCATGTTTCTGGCAGGAGGAAATGGATAGAAAAGGTGGCTCTTTGGTGAGATCAAGAATCATGGATTGGGGCTGGTGCCGCGGCTCACTAGGCTAATCCTCCACCTGTGGCACCAGCATCCAGGGTTCTAGTCCCAGTCGGGGTGCCAGATTCTGTCCCGGTTGCTCCTATTCCAGTCCAGCTCTCTGCTGTGGCCCAGGAGGGCAGTGGAGGATGGCCCAAGTGCTTAGGCCCTGCACCCCATGGGAGACCAGGAGGAAGCACCGGCTCCTGGCTTCAGATCGGCGCAGCGCACCTGCTGTAGCAGCCATTTGGGGGGTGAACCAACGGAAGGAAAACCTTTCTCTCTTTCTCTCACTGTCTATAACTCTCTCTGTGTCTCTCTCATTGTCTAACTCTGCCTAGCCAAAAAAAAAATCATGGATTGAAAAACAGGCTCGAGGAGGAAAATGAGGCATTCAGTCTCAAACACACTGAATTTGAAGTGTAGATGACAATCAACAAGTGCCAGTCTGAGAGAATGTGGAAAAGATGAAATGTGGTCCAACCTGATAAGAACTTAAAATCTGTTAAGGCAAGCAAGCCAGGTGTGCTGCTAAAATTGAGCTCTGAAAGAAGTTAGTTTAGGGAGAGACTAACTGTTGAGAGCCAAGTCAGGGAGGCAGAATATGGCTGCCTGAGTCGGGTTGGGAACAGGCAGGTGGGGAAAGGGGTCTTTCTGGGGGAGTGAAAATGTTTTAAAATTGGATTATGGTGAGGGTTGCATACCTCCTTAAGTTTAAAAAGTGTTACACTGTTCACTTAAAATGGGTGAATTTATGGTGCATAAATTATAATTCATTAAGTTTGTTTTAAAAAGGATAATTAGAAAGTTTAAATGATAATTAAGCAAGTTTAAATGTCCATGAGATACAATATTTGTGTGTGATCATTTTCATAACTGGATTATGTTAATTTATGGGGGAGAAGATGTAAAAATTTGTCTTTGAAAGAGGTAGACTATTGAAATTTCATTCTAGGCGTGGCGCTGTGGTCTAGCAGGTAAATCTGCCTCTTGCAGTGTTGGCATCCCATATGTTCACCAGTTTGAGAACTGGCTGCTCCACTTCGCTGCAGCTCTGTGCTGATGGCCTGGGAAAGCAGAAGATGGCACAAAGCCTTAGGCCCCTGCACCCACATAGGAGTCCCGGAGGAAGCTCCTGGCTCCTGGCTTCTCATTGGCCTAGCTCCACCCATTGCAACCATTTGGGGAGTGAACCAGCAGATGGAAGACCTCTCTCTCTCTCTCTCAATCTCTCTCTCTCTCTCTGCCTCTGCCTCTCTGTAACTCAGCCTTTTGAACAAATAAATAGATCTTAAAGAAAAAAAAAAGAAAAAAGAAATTTCATTCCATGGGCCATTGATAGTCAGGGTCCAGGTTAGCCTGGTAGCCTGAGTGGTGCAGGAGGGTAAAGCAGAGACTGCACAGTATGCCTAGAATTTAAAAAGAGACAAATGGGTCATCAACATGTGAGCTGCCACTCTCTGTCCTTTCAAACAGGAAGCCAAAAGACTTTACAGGAAGCAATGGCTATAAAGACAATTAGCAAAATAAATATCCTATTAATAAAGTCAGGGTAATAAAAAAAATGTAAACACAGAGACCTCAGCTAGCGATTCTGAAGATGGCAAGGTCTCATTAACTGTATCCAAAATGCAAGCCTGCCCTGTGGACCATGTTCCAGATGCAGATTCGTACACTTAACATCAACATCGGTCAAGATCTTGCCAGACCCAGAAGTGAAGATGAACATGGCCCCCAGGGATCTACAGAAACCCTCCAGGCACATGAGCTTCAATGTGGGTACTCCTAGTGTGGACCAAAAAGTCTAGCATGAAACTTGTCTGCGATCAAGAGATGTCACCACACCTGCTTTCCTAAAAAGAAACCATTAACGTTCATTCATCTAGAACTTGTAGACCCTTTAGACCTGTAGCCAACACTCCCACAAGACACACGTTCCCTCAGTGGGGTGGTGTAGCTCCTTGCTCTTTTCTCTCACCGACCCTGCCCCTCTTCTCAGCGCCTTCCTCACTCCATTGCCGTGGCCTGTTTACCACTCTGGGCAGGAGCCCTCAGTCAGTGAGCTCCTGGAGTGTTTTCATGTCTGTGTCTTTAACACGAGGTAGAAAGGCCAACCCCTACAGAGTGATCAGCTGCAGGCTACAGGAGCCCATAGTGGGATGGAGAACCCTGGAGTGAAGTGGGCCAAGAAGGCTTGGATGAGACAAGATAACCTAGACCTTGATGGGCACAGAGCTGCTAAGGACATTCCAGGAAGAGGAAGTGCTGAGAACACCAGTGCCCAGGCAGGAGTGCAGGGGGAGGCACCAGAGGCAGGCAGAGGAGCTGGAGGAGGGATGAGAGAAGCCGATCACAGTAAGAGCAGCTGCAGAGACCTGTGCCAGGGGAAGCATTTTGGCCAAAGGAAAACCAGCAATGCCATAATGAGACTGTCACTTTAAGTGTGTTGATGCGCTGGCCATGAACCAGGAGTTCAGAAACGAGGCAGCAGGTGGCAGGAAACTGTGCAGGAGTGCAGGCGAAAGGTGAGAAGCAGAAGCCTAAAGACAGCAGAGAAACACCTGCCAGCCGTTGAGTGCTGATGGAAGGGAGCACTGCACAGGTGCCGGAAGCCTCGGTCAGTTCCCACAGATGCGGGGCAGTTATCACCGATCAACCCATGAGGACGCCAAGGCCTGGCTGCTGGAAGCCCCACGGCAGGAAGTAGCAGCACAGGGCTCTGTGGGGACTGAACACGTGTACCCCGCCCCCCCATCTGTACATGAAAAGCTAATCCCCAAGTGAAGATGTCGGATGCTTTGGTGAACTTGTGATGGAGCCACCATGCACGGCTTGATGCCTTTAGAGGAGGCTCGAGACGGCTGCCCTGCCCCCACACCAGGTGAAGACCACCTGTGAGGCAGGAAGAGGGCCCTCGCCAGAGCTGGGGGCACCTGGAGTCCTGCTGCCAGCCTCCAGAACTCTGAGAAACATGCCTGTCCCCCACCTGGACATCATACACTAGGAGCGTGCGCAAGAATACGGGGAGCAGCTGTTTCATACCTCACACCTGGCAGCTGGCTGCAGTCCCAGGAGGAGGGCACAAAGGAGAGGTCGCAGCTTCCTGCCCGGGAGCAGCACAGGGCAAGACTGACTCCAGGAGGCAGCGGTCTGAGTGGGAAGGTGGAGCCAGCCAGAACTGGCCGAGGACTGGAGAGGAGGGAGCTGCGCAAAGATCTCCAGACGTCTGTCTCGGGGCTCCTTAACCTTCCTCTGACACCAGGCTGTGCTGGAGGAGCAGCTCCACAGACAACCCTCACCCCTCACCCCTCAGCCCGCACAGGAGGCTACAGAACATTCTAGTTCTAACCAGCGAGAGGGGAGAGAGCTGGCTGAGCACCAGCAGGGGTTCACTGCCCACTCCTCTTCCTTTTCAAGCAAAGCCTCTTGCTTCTGTAGTCACTGTCTGCACAGCCCCCACCCCTGTTCCCCTGGGGGCTCCAACTAGGAGTCTGCCCCACAGGCTGCTGAAACCACTCCTGAGCAGCCCGCCAGCCACCTCGGGGTTCCAAATCCACCTGCCAACTACTACTCCTTGTTCTGCTTCTGCCAGTTGCATTGGATGTGATAGCAGGCCCCTTCCCCCGAGAAACGTCTTTTTATTTCCCTTCCAGCCCTCCTCACTCTTATTTAAAAGCTTATTTATTTTAGTTATTTGAAAGGGAGAAGAAAGAGAGAGAGAATGAATGAGAATCTTCCACCTGTTAATTCACTCCCCAAATTCCTGAAACTGCTGGGATGCCTGAAGCCAGGAGTCTGGAACTCAATCCAGGCCTCCCATGTGAGTAGCAGGGGCCCCCAGTGTCCCCAGTGAGCAGCTGCTGCCCCCAGGGTACACGTTAGCAGGAAGCTGGAGTCAGGAGTGGAGTCAGGACTCAAACCCAGCACTTCAACGTGGGATGTGGGCATCCCAAGCACAATCTTAACCTCTCAGCCAAACTACCCCTCACACCACCTTCTTGACTTTGGTCTTGTTGACCATTCTTCCTCAGTCTCCTTTGAGGATGGCTCCTTGCGTTCCTCTCCTCTAAACATTACCATGCCCCAGAGCCCAGCCCTCGGCAAACCTCGTTTTCATCTATACCCCTGCATGCCTTTGTCCATTTAGCCAGAACAGCCCCACCACACACATGGCGATTTCCCAACCAGAGTAGAGAGACCTCACAATATCTGACTACTCAATATAGACCCCACAATAGCCCCAGAGTAGAAACACGGCTAACTACTTCCAAAGAAATCCTACTCCATCTGCCCTGACAAAACCGATAAACAGCCTTGGGGCAACTGCATGTATCATGCCTGCCTGTCAAAACAAATCCCAGCACACTGTAGACAAGGACATTAAAGTCCAGCTGTTATAACACTCATAAGGTCCAAACACCATTAAGGTTCATGAGGCACACCAAGAAGCAGGAAACTGGGACCCGCATAAGGTGAGTTTTCAGTGCATAAAAGCCTCCTACCAGAATGCCCTTTGTTAGGAGGAGAAAGTAAGAAAGAGCTGGAAGGATGAGGAAGAGATGTGGAGCGGCCTGGGGCATCCTCAGGACCGAGAAGGACAAGCACTGCTGGCCTGGTCCTGTCCCCTGGGCCTGCCTTGTCCTGCCGTGAGCTGGCCTGGCCCTTACAACGAGGTCTTCATGTTCTCCCATCAAACATAAACCATTTCATGGAACACCTGTGACTATAATCAAGCGAGGCAAAAATAAGATTGCTTTGTAATTATGTCTGGATACAGACAAAACACTGTCTAAGCCACAAAATGCCAAGCTCCATGCTGAGTAGCTGCTTCTGCTTCTGCTGCTGCTGCTGCACCGATCAGAGCCCCAGGCTTGGTCTAGTTTGCCCTGGTTGTACTTGAGCTGTATTGATTCACAATCATCCAAGTGGCCCCACTCCCTGGCAGTAGCCAGTCCAGAGCAGACTCCTGCTTCCCTGGACACTTCCCAATCCACCCAACCAAAGCTGGGATCCTGTGAGTCCCATCATCCTCTCACTGGAACACCTGCCACTGCTCCCTCACTACAGGGGTACAGGTTCAAGTTGTTTAACTTCGCAGGCGTGTTATTGGTGGTCTTTGGCTGAAGGGCATCGACAAGGATGAGAGAGGAGACTTTTGGGAGGAAAAGACTGACCCTCAGTGGGGAAAAACGGCAAGAAGTCAAAGAGAAGAATAAACTTGGAAAAACCTATTTTGTAGGAAGGTCAAAGAGACCTTGGAAAGAGGCAAGTGGAGTGTGGAAGATGGACAAAAATTAAAGGATGAGGAAGATGAGAAAATGAAGCCATCTATTCAGAATGATTGTTTTATCTTTTCTAATAATTTGGAAGGGTTTATTCAATTGAACGAAGGTCATGCAAATGGAGAACTAAGGTGTTTGTTTGCTGGGTGTGTTGGAAGGATGTAGGCATTGAAGCTAAGAGGAGAAGGAGCCACAGGAAGAGGAGAACAAACCACAAATGCCCAAAGAGGGGGCATCAGAAGAGCTCAGCTTCAGGGGCAGGCAAGAAGCCTTTTGTGTGTGCAGCAGGAGGCAGAGTGAGAGCAGTTTCGCGTTACTTGGGTCTTGGCTACCCTCCATGAATGCCAGCCCTGGGATATCTGCAGAAGGGAACACCCGGGTCTTGCCTATGGTGAGTCGTGTTTCTCACCCCTTCAGTCACAGTGATTGGTGCAGGGGTGGGCACACACGCAGAGAACAGTCCCAGAGCCATGCACCAACTGCTGAGTGCCTGCTGGAGTCCAGACATGGTTTTAGGTTCCCAGGATACAGCAGTGAGCAAGCTGGGTCCTTCTCACAGAGCTCCCAATCCACCATGCACTCTCCGGTGCCAGGTACTGTGGGGCAGGGGCCACCGCTGGGGCAGAAATCCCTTTGGCTGAGAGCTGAGATTGCATTGGGGAGGGGATGGGGAGGGCACATTTGGGTAGGGATGTGGGAAGGAGGGCCTCGCGGAGCTGCCGGGGTGAGGCGAGACAGAGGAACCCTTGGGAGGTGGCGGGAGAGGAAGAGAAGCCCCGTGGCAGGAGTGAGCGTTAGTGGGAGTCCAGAAAGGCTGTGGGTCAGGAGCGCAGCCTGCAGGGAGAGGGAGTGGTGGGTGGAGGTCGGAGCAGTGAAGAGGAATCCGGCGATGCCTGAAAACAACAGAGAGACTGCTGCTCCCTGTTCCGTGGTGGGAGCCTGGAAGGAGGCACCGGGGGCCCCTGGAGGCCTGGGCTGCCCACCCCAAGGAGCTGCTGTGAGGAAGAGAGTGTCGTGTCCAGCAGAACAGAGCTATGCAAGGGATAGGCTGCAGTGACCCTGAGCACACGCTCTGCCCAGCAAGCCTTGTTTGCCCAGGCTTACAGCGCCCTCTGTTGACTGGCAGGGCCGGACAGCCCGGACCTGTGACTGTGGGCAGGGAGCTGCAGGGCGCAGGGCACCCAGGCCAGAGAAGACAGGGCTTGGTGTGCAGCCGGGGTGCTCCTGTCAGCGCAACAGAGAAGCCACTGTCGGCCGGTGCCTGAGGAGGCTGCCCCAGGCCTGGCCAGGCCCCGGTCTCACCTCAATGATCTCCAGCATCTCCACTCGGGTGATCTTGCCGTCGCCATCCAGGTCGTACATGTTGAAGGCCCAGTTCAGCTTCTGCTCGAAGCTGCCCCTGGAGGTGATGGACAGGGCGCAGATGAACTCTCGGAAGTCGATGGTGCCGTCCCCGTT
Source organism: Oryctolagus cuniculus (assembly GCF_051225735.1). NCBI lineage: Eukaryota > Metazoa > Chordata > Mammalia > Lagomorpha > Leporidae > Oryctolagus > Oryctolagus cuniculus. The sequence continues at coordinate 189,953,996 of NC_142868.1, forward strand.
CTTGTCGAAGGTTCGGAAGGCGTGCTGCGCGAACTTGGACGCGTCGCCGTAGGGGAAGAACTGCAAGGCAGAACACACAGAGTCAGGGGCGGAGGGCGAGCAAGCGGGCTTTTGGCTCTTTACCTGGAGAGAGCGAAAGGTGACTCACTGCAGAGCCTCTCCTGCCACGGCCCCTCTGCTGGACCATGGCTTGGCCCAGTGCCCCAGGGCAAGGCAGGCCTCCCCTGGCGGGTCCACCCCTCCAGGCCCCGCACTCGTGGCTTTGAGTCGGTGGGACCCAGGGTCAGGCAAGAAGCATCCATGGGGGTCCTCACTTGCTGGGCAAATTTGGAGGCGGGAGCAGGTTCCTCTGCCTACACAGGGCGGTGCTACAGGAACTTCCGTCTTCCTCTAGGTGTGAACACGTAGGTTCACTGCCCCCCTGGGCCGGAGGGACGACACCCGGACCCGCTTTCTCTTGCCGCCGGCTCCCGGCCCAGCCCACGCACTCATCGCCTTCCTGCGTGAGGTTCCGGTGTCTGACTTCTTTTTACAGGGACAGTTCTTTGGCAGAACAGACATCTAAAATGCATTAAAAATAGAGCATGACTGGGCTTATTTGCAAGAGACATAAAGAGGCTTCTTCACAGAGCCAGCAGTCACCCAGGGTGCGTGGGCGTTGGAGAACGGACACGAAGAGCTAGAGGAGGCAGAAGCTGTGGGGAGCGGAGACCACGGAGACTCCGCCGTGCTGGCCTCGGTGCCCTTGGACTTGAGCCGACGCCTGTTGCAAGCAGCAGGTCGTTTTGATCATTAGCCAGCAAACTTCAAAGCCCAAATAAAAACAAAAACACACTCTGCTGTGTTGAAGTGGAGAGGGGATGTATGTATCACATACATCATTTTACAGACCACGTATCACAGGGATGCACGCGCTGGTGTCCCTGCCCCATCCCAGGTTCGGTCACTTGCTAAGTGGACCAGCTGGTCAGCTGCCATGCAGAGGGCTGCCTGCCTTTGGGGCCATCGGTGCATCTTTCCCACCATGCATCCTGCTCAGGGTCCTGCTGAGCCTGTCGGCCCGTCGTGCCTGCACCTAGACACACACAGGAAGACAGGAGACATCTTTGCAGGAGCACAGTGTACCTGTCCCCACAGGGATTCTGTCTGAGAGGCTCACTCCAGGGGGAGGAGGGGCAGGCATAGGCTTGTGTTTCAGTGGCATCCAGTTCTAGACACCTGAATTGGTTCCAGTTACTGTTACCCCAAAATTGAGTGGATTAAAAGAACATAATTGTTTTATTATCTCAGGAAAGGAAACTTGTCATCAGCAGGTTTTTCTGTGGCTGGGAAGAGCCACATCCTACCTTGTTTCTTCTTTCCTTCCACTTTTGTTTCATTTATGCTCTCCAACCTTTTTCATTAAAACTTGGGCCATTTTCATGTAGGCCCTGCCGTAGGCCTGGGGACACTGAGATCAGTAGCTCAAAGTCTCTGCTCTGCAGCTGCACAGCAGTTCTGGGGGGTCCAACTGAGAGTGGCCATGCTCATGTTGAACGGGAGCGGAGCAGTGGGTCAAGGGTTCCTCAGGCTCCGAGAGTGAGCTGTGGGGTTCAAGTGGGGATACGAAAGGCTTTCTTCCTCTTGGACCAGCTAAGCGCCATTCCTGCCCCACCCCGAAACTAGTCAGGGGCTCGGTACCTGACGGCAGGTTGCCAGGGGCTGGGATTCTACTGAGCAATTTTGAACGTCAGAGTGTCTTGGTAAGCAAGTTTGCTCCTTGGGTGCCTGGTGCACTAGTGGTCTTTGTTTCTTTCTCTGTGGGTGATACTAGGGTGCTTCGAAAGTTCATGGAAGGGGCTGGCGCTGTGGTGTACTAGGCTAAGCTTCTGCCTACGGCGCTGGCATCCCATATGAATGCTGGTTCGAGTCCCAGCTGTTCCACGTCTGATCCAGCTCTCTGCTATAGACTGGGAAAGCAGTGGAAGATGATCCAAGTCCTTGGGCCCCTGCATCCATGTAGAAGACCCGGAAGAAGCTCCTGGCACCTGGCTTTGGATCAGCCCAGCTCTAGCCATTGCAGCTATTTGGGGGAGTGAACCAGAGGATGGAAAACCTTCTCTCTGTCTCTCCCTCTCTCTGCCTGTAACTCTGCCTCTCAAATAAATAAATCTTAAAAAAAAAGTTCATGGAAAAATGGAATGAAAAACTTATTTTGGTGCAAAAAATTAAAATCCCTACTTGGGCTTTTCATCATACCCATTTTCTGTGAGCTTTTTGATGATCCTTGATTTCAAAGTTTTGGGTACCAAAATAAACACAACCTTTGATTCCATTTTCCGCGAACTTTTTGAAGTTTGTCAAATTTATGAAAATGCTCATCTGCCTCACGGTCGAGGGTCTGGGTGGAGGTGGCCTTCATATGAGCAGAGGGAGCCTGGTCCTCAGCTGGCTGGATCCTCCCTACATGGTTCAGCCATCAACCTTCCTCTGTGCAGCAGCCCAGTGGGCATTTTACTTCATTTGTGTGGGTTTCTGGCAATGTAATATCTTAACTATCTTATTTCTCACAGCCTACTTTTAAGTTCAAGGATACTTGACAGTTTTATCTAAAAATAACTAGGCACCTTAGGTCAGTATATTAAAAATTAATTTAGGTCTGAAAATCCTTGAGAGAAAAATCGATTGCAAATTTCCAGCTATAAAAGTTACATGTGCCTTGTGGCAGGTCTATTTCCTGAATTTCAGCACTGAATGTTTACTTCAGAAGAACTCAGGGGATGTTGAAGAGCCCTCTGCTATCTGGAGGGGTTGTTTCCTGCGAGAATTCATCCCATCGTGTTCTAAGAAATAATTCAAGTTCTTCTGATGAACTAATTCAATTCTGGATGGGTCATCACAGAAGAATGGAGCCACTCTCTATTCAGTCTCTTTAGGAAGAAAGTAAGGTCTCGAACTCATATTCATTTCTCTTAGAGGAAAACTGGGCTTGAGAAAGACAAGTACATTTCACATATTGTTGTTAGCAATTTGTTTTGTTTGTGAAGTTCAATGTGTTTTGCTTCAGTTCCTGTAGTACATATTGAGGTGGAGGTAATTTTTGGAGGAAGTGATCATCTACAATTATTCTAACATAATAGATGGAAAATAACTTTGAAGTTGAAAAATTATGTGTATACATTTAATTTACACGAGTTATCGTGTTTAATCTTTATAACAAGACCTGACATGGTCAAGGTTAATTTCATCTTGTGGAGGAAGAAACTGAATCCCAAAAGATTAAGTCATTTGCCCAGGGTTCCTGGCTGTCAGAAGAAGAAGGATGTGTCAATCTGTCCGATCATTTCTGCTACACCTGGAGATTTCTCTTAGTCAAGTGCTAGCCAAGGGCATAAGCCTAAGTCCACGCCTGAAGGAGCAAGCACATTCGCTGCGTTACATAATTCTTATAGAAGCTTAAAATTCGCGGCCATATTTATCGCCACCTTCTGGCAGCACGCATGTACTGCGAGGGAATTACGCTCCTAGGGAGGCTTTTCAAGGCTCACTCGTTCTTTAACTCTACAAACACTTATTGAGCAACTACTATGTGTTAAGCACTATATTGGGTGTTGGTAATAAAATGGAGCAAACACAGAGACTATTAAGGATATTAGGGGATGTAGATATTAGTGTAAGTACATATATAGTCAAATTAATATCTAAATAATTGTAAAATCACACTGTGACACACTAAAAGGCTATTGAGCCACACATAGAGTGATAGAGGTCATTTTATGAAGTCAAAACTTAGGTCTAATTAGCGTGCAGTTTCATCCCATGAGTCTAATATATAGGCTGCCGACAAGACATCGTTCTGAGCCTGAGCCTGAAACTTCTGGGACTATGTATGGCTGACTGCTCCTGGCTGCACGCACTCCACACTCTCACCCGCAACCAGCCAATGGAGAAGAAAACCACAGGAAACACTTGAGATCTTTGTCTCTCTTCAGGCAGACAATAGGAGTCTTGGCAGGGATTAACCGGCTCCCTCCAGGTGAGGCCAGGGCTGAAGAGTTCCCTGTGGATAGTGGGCCCAAGCCCTGTCTCTTTCTCTTCCTGTTATGCCGTTATGAATAAGAAGTTTGTGGTGAATGAGCACAGGCACATCAAGCTGAATACCGGTGTGTGTGGTACCATTAACCTCCGTAGCCCTGGGGCTGCTCCCTCCCCGGGGTGGGCACAGACAAGCTGTGTGATGGCCTCACCAAGAAATAGCCTCCAACTCTGCACTATGCCCTGGTGTAAGCTTCTGCTGCACCCCCACCCAGCCTCCCTCTGCACCATCTTGATGCCTGAATAGCGCATCCTTCCAGAACTTGTACTAAATTTGGAGAAGACATTGTAATGTTTCCCATGGGACTCACTCTCTCCGCACAGATGACTGGTACCCTGCTGCATCCTGCTGGAGAACGCAGTGTCCCCCAGAAGTTCCCAGCCCAACCTCTGGGTGGGGGCAGGCCTGCACAAGCAAGGCCACAGCCAGAACCCTTCCCACCCCACTGGGATGGCTGATGAGCTGTGTCTGGAGCTGAGACAGCAAGGCCACTGAGACCGGAGGACGAAGGATGGTCTTTCTCCAGGCGCAGCTCCTGGCTGATGCTGGGCAGCCCTCAGACCTCAGAATAGATTTCTGCCCATTAGTCTGCCTGAAATAGAGCTTGTGATAGAATCAAAGCACCAAAGTGTATTCTCGGGCTGCTCTGCTGCTCACAGCACTGGAGAGATCTGCCATCCAGACCCTCACAGTCCCTTCTCAAATGCCCTCACTTGGTGAATTCTATTTGCTTTTGTCTTCAGATATCAAGGTCTATGTTGTCTGACCTATGAACACACAAAAATGCAACTGTCTCACCAGTAGGGAAGTCTACTTTATTGCCTCTCAGAGGCCACCTCCCATCACCCTGTTGGAGTTAGCCAGCAGCTTCCAGCCTCTTAGGGATAACCTGGGCTTGCAGCTACCTCCCTAGGACCTGCTACATCTACAGTGGTTATCAGTCCATGGGTGACTCGCACGGAGCCAGATCCTAAGCAGGTCCTTTTCCTACCCCATCTCAGCTGATTCTCTCCGTAAGTTTAGGACTTGGAGAAGCGTCATTAGTCCAGGTTAAGTAGTTGGCTTAAGGTCAGACAACCATGGATGTGAAATGAGATCATACTCAGATCTTTGTCAGAGTCCTGGCTCTTCCTAGCTTCACTGCCCACCAACTGAGGTTTCCCTCTTCTGTACCAGCCCACAGACAGGTCCCAGAACTCTCTTCTGGGAGGCTCCCTGGGCAGTCCTGGCTGCACACTGTATCAAGCTACTCTTTGCTTTTGGCCTGTTGGTTTTGCCCCTCTCCCGTGAAGGCCCTCTGAGGGCCTGGGATACTCATATGAGCTTGCTCCTAACCCCCGGCTCTGGCAGCTGAGGCTTTCATGCCTAAAGTGGCAGCCTGCCCAGTATCTCTGCAGCGTTGGCAAGCAGGTGTTTAGTGGGGTCTAGGTACACTTGTCCTGAGCAGCTCGCCGATGTGGTGCCCTTGAGGGTTAATCTGGTGTTTTGGTTCTGACATTTGACTCTTCATCTCCATGAAACCATGGACATGAGACCTCTTGCCTTGGCTGCCTCCCTGGACCTGCTGATGTAATGCATTTATTGTATCCTAACTGCCACCCTCCACCCACTCTCCAGCTCTCTTGCCTGTCCTCCCCACAGCTCCCAAGGGAACTTTGCACACCCAAGTTCAGTCAAGTCCACCCCATAGATGTTAATAGCGTCTATTTTTTTCTCAAAGGAAGGAATGAGATTATTCTCAGGCCTCTGAGACCCTTCTGCCTCCTATCCTAGCTTCCACATCCAGTTGTCTGCTCCCAGGACCTGTTTCACCCCCAGGGGCCCTCGCTGTGGCTAGAGAGCACCTTCGCAGCTGCCCTTGTCTGAAATGCTCCTTTCCTGCCCTCCACCCAGTCAATCCCTGTGTGTGCTTCAGAACTTGCGTCCTCACTCCTCGTGGACACCTTCCCTGAGTCTAAGCCAGACCCCCATCACGCACAGACATGGTCAATGGGCCCCCTCCTTGGTAACATTTAGTATTTGGGGAGCAATGCTCAGGGATTGCTCATGAAATGGGGGCAGGGAATGCCCTGGTTTTGCCACCACTGTAACCCCTGGTGTCTGCACACAAGAGGTGCTTGGTAGATATCTGGGATGTGAATCAGCGATTCAGCATAGCAGGTCTTTTCAGGCTGGTGGAAGTGGTGATACATCTGTGCAATGACCACCAGCAGGGCCGAGACGTGTTCTGAAGGTTGCCATAAGCCGTAAGCTATGCTGGAGAAGGCTCACCATTTAGCCTGAAGACTCCTTCGTGTTACTACTTTAGCTGATGACTCATGAGGGAATGAATCATCTCAGAGCTGTACATGTGCTGGGTCACGTGGATGGGGAGAGGAGAGGCATTTCCCTTTAACTAGAAATGGTGATTCCCAAAACCATTTCCTGCCAAAGCGTTCATTCAACAGATACGCACCAAAACCCTGTTGGTGCCAGGTTCTGTGCTGAGTTGTGTGGGGCAGGAGGAGGATGAGGAGGGCCACCAAGAACACAAAGCTATGAGACCTGGTCCCTGACTTTAAGCAGGTGCAGCAAGCCCAAGGCATCAGATATAGCGCAGCATGCAAGCTCCTTCCACACACAGGCTCTCTTAGAGGAGGTGCATGGCACACCCACCCTCCCCAGCCCCAAAGCGTTCACCCAGATTCTGAGGTTGCCTCTCAGAGCAGCCCATCACTTATCCTCTAGATAGCAGCACTCTGTGTAATTACACCTCCTTTAACATTGTAGTCTTCCTCACAGGGCAACCACAGTCAACTCATGCATTTATAGAAAAGGGGCTTAAAAAACTGTGAGAGAGAGGGAGAGGGAGAGGGAGAGAGAGAATGTGCTTCCACTGACTGCCTCACTTCCCAAATGTTCCCAGTGGAGGAGCTGGGCTGGGCCAAAGCTGGGAGTCAAGGACTCAATCTAGGTCTCCTAAGTGGGTAGCAGGTGAGTCCTCCTAGGGTCTGCATTAGCAGGAAGCTGGAATCAGGAGCTAGAGCCAGGCATCAAATCCAGGTTCTCCAATGCAGGATGCAGGTATCTTAACTGCCAGGCCCAGTGTATGCCTGGAGAAAGGTAAGATTGGCAACATTTGGGCAGGGTGAGCAATACCTGGACTGGGTCTCTCTCTGCGCACGTACTGCCCCCTGCAGGACAGGGACTCCCACAGAAACTCCTTTGTTTTTTTTTCACAGAAAACAAGACATAGGCAGTAGAAACCCAGACTCCTCACTGGTTTCCAGATTTGCTTCACTTTAGGAATCTCACTACGGGAAAAGCCCAGATCACTTCCACTTTGGGGAATTATCATGCATTGCTCGGGCCGGTGCCGCGGCTCACTAGGCTAATCCTCCACCTTGCGGCGCCGGTACACTGGGTTCTAGTCCCAGTCGGGGCGCCGGATTCTGTCCCGGTTGCCCCTCTTCCAGGCCAGCTCTCTGCTGTGGCCCGGGAAGGCAGTGGAGGATGGCCCAAGTGCTTGGGCCCTGCACCCCATGAGAGACCAGGATAAGTACCTGGCTCCTGCCATCGGATCAGCGTGGTGCGCCAGCCGCAGCGGCCATTGGAGGGTGAACCAACGGCAGAGGAAGACCTTTCTCTCTGTCTCTCTCTCTCATTGTCCACCCTGCCTGTCAAAAAAAAAAAATTAAAAAAATTAAAAATCATGCATTGCTCTTTCTTATGTCAGATAATGAGAGTTTGGTACATTATAGATGCTTTATACAGGATTTGGTAATAGGATACATAAGGATAGCAACTTATTTCAGAAGAAAAGATGCTGGATTGAGTGACACAGTGACTGGGCATGACAAAGGTCAAGCCATCTGGTCCCTTAGGACTTTCATTTCCCTGGATGTAAAATGAGGAATAAATCAAATAAGCTTTAAGATTATTTTTAACTGTGTTTTATTTTGTTTTTCTGATTTTGGAAATAAAACCTTAAAAAAAGGCAGAAAAGAAGAAATAAATTTGATATAGGGATGGTACCTTTTTATGATTTGGGATGTCACTGGACAAAGCACTTACTGACCCCTTGTATCTAATGCCCTATGTAGGACCTAACTTTGAAGGGTGAATGTTTTTGATCATCTATCATCAATATATGTATCTATCATTTATTTATCTATATCTATCCTCTGTCCATCTATTGTCTGTCTATAGCTCATCTATATTCTATCTATGTATCTATCATCTATCATTTCTATTTCTTTATTTTTTTATTTTTTATTTTTATTTTTATTTTTTTGAGAGGCAGAGTGGACAGTGAGAGAGAGAGACAGAGAGAAAGGTCTTCCTTTTGCTGTTGGTTCACCCTCCAATGGCCGCCGCGGCTGGCGCACTGCGGCCGGCGCATCGCGCCTATCATTTCTATTTCTATCTCTACCTCCACCTCCACCTCTATTGAAAGTGTCACTGACTCTGAGACTCTAGGTTTACTCAGATTTTAAAAACTCTCTTTACTTATGTCTCAAATATAATTTGCACTACAAATTGGGTCAGTAGCATCCTCATTTTGGGCAGGGGATCTCTCCTTTTCTTGTCTTGCTGATTAATCTTCAGTGACTGACTCGCTACCAGAACAGGATGACCATAGTAAATTATTCTCTGGACATCGTCATAACTTTTCACCAACAGCCAAAGTGCTATACTAGAAATAACATTGCTAATTTTAAAACACTTATTTTTGAAAATGGACAAGGGTGAAGACTCTTGGTATAAAACTTGGGGCTGGTGTTATGGCTTTGCAGGTAAAGCGCCACCTAGGACGCTTGCTGCCCCAGTTCCAATCCAGCTCTCTGCTAATGTGCTTGGGAAAGCAGCGAAGGATGGCCCATGTGCTTGGGCCCTGCACTGGCATGAGAGCTGGAAGAAGCTCCTGGCTCCTGGCTTCAGCCAGGCCCAGCCCTGGCTGTTGCTGCCATTTGGGGAATGAACCAGCAGACAGAAGATCTCTCTCTCTCTCTCTTTCTCTCTCTCTCTGTTGTCTCTCCATCTCTCTGTAACTCTGCCTTTCACATAGATAAATAAATTAATTAAAAAAAAAAAAAGACACGTGGTTGCAGTGGGGAATGCTACAATGAGATCACTCACCCGGAATTCTCCTCAGTTGCTGGAAAGCAGGCGGGTTTTTGTGCTCAGAGACTGCACTCAGCTCTGACGCTGATTATCTGTGTTAGCTCCATGCAGTTTACTAGATGTAGAACTTTGGGCACAAGTTCTTTCTAAATCTTTTCCAAAACCATAGTTTCTTCACACGAGTGATGAGGTGGGGAGGTGGAGAGCTGAGAGCTAAGCTGCGTTCTCTGGGATTTAATGGGGGGGGGGGGATGTTGGAATTGAGTCAGGATGCCTAGGATGGGTACCAGTTCTTCCACTAGAGAAGAGTCGGGCATGAGGGAGCAGTGGGCTTTCCTTTTCTTGGTGGACATGGTTACAACACCGGGAGGATTACCATGTGCGTGGTGACTCCTATACACTGCCTGCATCATCACAGGCACTCAGCAAATGAAAGATGCTACTATTACTATTACTACTATTGTTTCATGTTTCAACAAGCTCCTACTCTGTCCATGTGCCAAGAATGGGAAAACTAAGGAACATCTTGGAAATACACACAGAGCACATGACTTGCTTTCATCCCCTCTTGGAAAAATATATTGAGTGGTTAGTCAATAATAGAGTGTGTGCGCCTTGAGTCCCAGAGACTGGTGCCAAGATGGACACAGCTGCAGTCCAGGGCTTCTGTGAGGTTAGGGGGATAGACACAGGCTCACCAAAGTTGACAGGCAACACAAGGCCAGCCAAGGGACTGCAGAGTCAGACTGTGGTGGGGCACTGGGTTCTCTTTGCAGGTTACATGGGGTACATCGTGGTGCATCTGCCTTTTCCTTACCACGAAATCCATATGGAACCCAGGTCAACCACCGTCCAAATGTGCTTGAAGCCAGTAACCTAGCTGAGGCAAGGAATTTTGCAACATGAGAAAGTCTGGGGCAGGTGGTGGTGGTAGTGGTGTTTAAAGGCCTCCCTCTCCCTTGCAGGATGTCCGAGCAGTATGCCTTCCCCCGCCGCTCCTCCCCCAGTCTCCGAGCTGAAGACTGCAAAGACCGAGCCATCCCTGCAGACTGCAGTAGAGCCCTCACCAGGGTTCAGAAGCCACATTCCAGGAGGCATCCAGGGCCTGCTGGGGAAGGATGAGGGCATTTTTGCAGAAGGCCAAGTGAGGTGAGAGTCAGAATCACTGGCTCAAAGTGCAGAAACACAGAAGGCACACCACGGGGCAGCTAAGTGAGGGCCTGAGAGACCTCATCATCGCATCCTGGCCCTCGCTGCAGAGCGTCTGAGTGACAGCTGAACGAACCTTCACCTTACTTCCCTGGGAATGAGCCCTCCCAGGCCACTCTCTCCTCCCAAACTCCTTGATTTTTGCTTTCCCTGGGATATAACCTCAGCAAATGTGATCTGATTCTTGACTCAGCAGCAGGTGACACTACCATCCCTGTTACAGGGATGAGTCAACAGAGGCACTGGGATATTATGTAACTTGTCCAAGGTCGCCCATACAGTGAGTGGCAAAATTTGAACTCAGGCAGTTTGGCTCTGGTGCTAGAGCCTCCGTCCCCTGTTGTAACTAAGCAACCCAGACACTGAAAAGTGCAAAATCTCAGTTCTAGTGTCATGGACCATCTGCATCCACCCCAGTGAGACAGGAGCTCCCTGGTAGGAGAGGGCTCAGCAGTGCTTCCAGTGTTCCCTCAGCCAGGCTGTGCAGGGGTGCGTAGAGCTTGTGGGCTCAGACTGAGGCTCAAGGCAGTGTTCAGCATCATCTAGGGCCCTGGGGCAGGTGTCTGATCTGGGACCACATCTGAGAAAGTGCTGTGTCCACTGTGAGGACACAAGAGATGTGATTCCCTGTGGGATCAGAGTATCCATCGCCAGGCCTGTGCCGTTGTAGGTAGGGTGTAAAGGGGTCGTGGTGCCTGCTGTCATGGCTGGGAGCCAGACCGGGGTGTCTCAGTCTGCCCAGAGCAAGCCAATCTCCTGGGGGGAAGGAGGGACGGGCTATGGAAATGAAGATGCTTACTCAGCGTGGGACAGGGATCCTTCCTACCTAACACACTTGGAGCAAGCGTGTTGGCTGAAGAAAACAGGGAGGCCTCCGGGAGGGATGGGGAGCAGACGCAGGAGGCGCTGTGGGAAACAGGAACCAAAGCCCTGGAGCCGCCCCGCAGGTGAGCTGAGCCTGGAGGTGGGGGCTGGGCTGGTGCAGGAGACTCAGCTGCGGACAGCAGCAGGGACCTCCTCCGGCCCCTCCCCCTTGTTGTGGATGCCTAGAGGCTGTGGCAGCCCTGACATGGACCAGGAACTCTTCGCTCACACTTCCATATTTATCTCTCCCGGAGTCTGCAGGGAACGCAGGGAACAGCCTCTCATGAATAAAGATGCCTCCCCTTGGAGAGTTCTCCAGGCCTTCCCCAGGGGAGGGGGGAAGGGAGGAGAGGCAAGGGCAGGAGGAGCAGGGCTGAGGAGGAAGAGGCAGCCAGCGGGAGGGGTGGGGGCGATGGGTGACACCAGGAGCGCCAGAATCATTTCTCATTTCCGAGCCTTGGCTCCTCTGCCTGTAAATCAGGAGAGGGAGCAAACGGCTGAAGGTCTGCATTCCAGAGCTGGCTTTCTGTGATGCTGCCATAAAAAAAGGCAAATGCCGGGTGGGCGTAAACCCTGGCAGCTACGGCACCCTCGGCAATGACTGCATCCTGTCCCACGTCCATGGCCACTTCCACGTCCAGCTTCCTGCTGCTGCGCACCCTGGGAGGCAGCGAGTGACGCTGATAGTTGGGCTCCTGACAGCCACGTGAGGCTGGACTGAGTTCTCAGCTACTAGTTTTGAGCAGCCACACCTGTTGTGGGCATCTGGGGCGTGAACTGGTGGGTGGGTGATCTCTGTCTCTGCTCTTCAAATAAAATGAAACTAAATGATAAACATTTTTAAAAAGAAATGCAAATGCCTGCACTATGAAAGCGCTCTCCAAAAACAATGCCTGATGATGGGAATAATTTTGGGAGCATCCCTGTCCAATGGAAAGATGCTGTGAGACAAAGGCAAGCCACGTGTGGAATTTTCTAATAGCAAGGTAAAAATGAAATTAATTTTAATAACTTATTTAAGCTACTGTCTTCAAAACACATCAAAATTACATCCTTTCAACATGTCACCAGGATTAAAGTTATGTGGGTGATCCTGTGCCTGGCTGGGAGACTGCCTGCCTAGCCCGTGCAGGAGGGTAGAGGGCATGGCACACCATGCCTCCCGGGAACGATCCTAGGACCAGACTACCAGCAGGTGGCAGGAGCCCCAGGCACGTTTCCTTCACCCTGCTCCCTGTTGAAGGGCTTTGTAATTGCCAACGTCTCCCAGGTGTGGCCCAGACCCATAAGGATCACCTGGAAGGCTACATAGGTTACGTGACCTTCTAGCTGATTGGAGAAGCGTGGAGGTGCCAATATCAGCTTTATCCTATGGAATTAGTGTTGCCTTGAACTAGCTATTCGCCCTCCGCCTGCCCTTTAAAAGGTGTGCTTGATTGTTAATAAATGGACATGTTCACCGAAACTTGTCTCCGGTGCTTCTTGTTGAAGAACGTCATCACCCCACAATCCCAACTGTGTGGGCCTTGCAGGATGAGTCCGCAGTTACTTTTTATTTTTTAAAGATTTATCTTATTTATTTGAAAGAGAGTTATAGAGAGAGGTAGAGACACAGAGAGAGGTCTTCCATCCGAGGTAGAGACACAGAGAGAGGTCTTCCATCCGTTGGTTCACTCCCCAGATGGCTGCAATGGTTGGAGCTGCGCCGATCTGAAGCCAGGAGCCAGGAGCTTCTTCCAGGTCTCCCATGTGGGTGCAGGGGCCCAAGGACTTGGACCATCTTCCACTGCTTTCCCAGGTCATAGGAGAGAGCTGGGTTGGAAGAGGAGCAGCCGGGACTAGAACCAGCTCCCACATGGGATGCCAGTGCTTCAGGCCAGGGCTTTAACCTGCTGTGCCACAGCGCCAGCCCCCACAAAGTTATTAATGAGAGACTTTATCCTTTTCTGGACTGTCATTGGAATCTGTATGTCTGTGCCATGCATAGCACATCTGCATACTGCCTACCAGGTGCCCGGGACTTAGCAGCCACACGAGGCTCAGGGCTACCAGCCTGGACCCGGCAGCTCTCAACCATGTATGCAAATTCTAGCAATATTGCTATGCCACAAGAGAGCGCCAGGAATCTGTACCTGTCCCAGTGCCAGCATGTGCTGGGCAGAGAGGCAGGGGTCTGTGTGTATGCTCGGGCTGTGAGCAGGCCGCAGCCACTCAGCCCTGGACAACAGTTACTCTCCTCACTCTTGGCCGTGCTGGTGTTCCTGGCTATGAATGTTCAGGTAGCCTGGGTTTTCTATTTACACGTGGAGCTTGTTATAATCTGGGATTCCTCCACAAAATCAGGTGTCTGCTACCTTTATGCCTTGGTAACAGCTTCTGTTTTCCCAAAAACTCTGTCTAATATTTCTCTGTCTCATGTACTGCCCACTGGGGAGTGCCATAGCAATTATCCCGACTTTATATAATAAGTCTGAAATGCTTCCTTGGGGAAGAGCTCCCTCCAGCCTCCCCCACTCCCTGGGATAAATTAGTGTTTATTTGCCCTTCTCTGAGAAGCAATAGAGCAGGCGTATTGGCTTGGCCGAGTGACTGACGGCTACAGAGCCATAGTGTCTGTGCCACACCCCAGCTCCACTTCTGCAGGAGGGCCTTGGGTACAACATTTTGCTTCTGAGTCTTAGTTTCCCTGTGTGTGAAAAGACCAATCCCGTGGGTGGTGCACAGTTCACAAAGTAGCTCACTTTAAAATATTTAGCATAGGAGACACTCAAGAAAGTACGTCACAGGTATCCACGGACTACATTACAGTCAGCGCCATCCTTGATGAATTACCTTTATCAAGGTCAACAAGCACTGTTGACCACACAAGGATCGACTTGCACATGTTTTAACTCTCACAGCAGTCCTATGAGGTAGGGCTCATAGATGGGGCAACTGGCACAGAGAGGTGCAGTAACCTTCGTAAGGTAACACAGGAAATGGCAGAGCTGATAGCGAACTTAGGGAATCCAACTGCAGAATGCTGGCGTTGGTGAGCTCTGCCTTCCTGCTACCAGAGACTCACGGGAATGGAACTTTGGACCCTAAGCTCAAAACACAAGAACCAAAAGCCAGGAAGGAGGCTTTTAGGATGGCCATAAGGATGACCTGAGGCTGAATCATGCCAAGCACCACCCATCAGTAGTTAGTATTGCATTTTTTTTTACCCTGGGCTGCAGCCTGCAACCAACAATCCGTGCAGCATCCCTCAGCCACCCCACACTTTCTGAGTCTGTTTTCTGGCGCATCTTTCCCAGCAGGCCTCTGGGATCCCTGGCACAGCTCCATCTCCAAGTGCCCTCCTGTGGGCTGCGCGTTGCCACTCTGCAGCCTGTCTCTAGACTGCAATCGCAGCAACCAGAGGGGTGCTTACTTCCCAGCTCCGCCCAACAGCTTGTTGCTAAGCAGCTGGTGTACGCTGCGGAGTGTGCAAGGAAACCTTCCTGGTGACAAAAACAAACCTCACGTGCTCACAGCTGAATGTGTGTGTGCGTGCGTGTGCATATGTGTGTGTGCGTGAGTGCCCGTGCGTGTGTCTAAAGAAGCTGGGGGCTGAGCGTCCCTCCCACTCGGGCCCAGCTGCCAGCCACACAGCCCCGCCACACAGCAGACCCAAAGCAGCTCCTGAAGCAGGCCCTGTGGGGACAAGAGCTCCAGCAGGTTCCGGGGATTTGAGGGTGATGTGGTCACAGCACCGGCACACACGGGCGTGGGGCAGAGCCACAGGGCAGTGAGAATGGGCAATCATTTTCTCTCTGCTTTGGTGGTTCTTCCAGCAACACAACCGCAAACACACAAACCCCATCTCCCTCCTCTCCCACCGCTGCTGGAGTCACTCTTGCTTGGCTGATCTTGGGGGAGAGACACAGACGTCAGGGCAAGGAAGGGGGACAGGAACTCTTGGCCTTGGCCTCCCTTTTGCACTCACACACAATTTGGAGGACCTCATGCAAAAAGAAAATGAGGAGCTCCTTGTTCGACATTATTAACAAGCTGAAGATGGCAACAGCACAGCGTTAAACCAAGGGTGGAGTCCCCTAAGCAGCAGCTGGGGTCACAGGCCCCTGAACGGGGCCCAGAGCCTCGGAGAATGAGCCCCCACATTTGCAAACTGAATCCTTGCTCCTCTCTAGGAAAGCTGTTGGAGGCCCTCTCCTTTCTCTCCCACCCCCTGGCTGAGCCACCCTGCATGGCTGGGAGCCACAAGGCCCTTCTAGACCAGGGCCACACAGGTCTCTCCCGTTGCCTTTCTGCAGCCCACCTCGGGACCTCCCAGCCTGCCTGACCCCTGGAAATCCTGCCCAGGAGTCTCTCTCTCTCTCTCTCTCTCTCTCTCTCTCTCTGCCAGGAAAGCCCCGTTGCCTGTGCCCGGCTGTTTTCTCACCAGCACTTCCTCACTCAGCCCAAGGAGGGCTTCCCCTGGCTGCCTTCCTGGGCTGTGCTTTCCTTGCAACTGCTGTAACTCCAGCTGTCCCCTGACTGAGCTGAGTGATGGCTTCCCCCACAGTGATGACAACTCCTTGCACCAATGTCTGGGGACACTTGCACTAGTCATTGCAGTGAAGTGTTTATACGCTTGCTCTGACATCTCTGGAGAGGGGTTGTGTCTGACTTGCTCCTGTATCTCTGGTGTACGGGACACAGAAGGAACTCAGGAGATACTTCCCACTAACTTAGTGAGTGAAAGTGGCCCTTCTCCACATCCACCCTAAACAGTGCTGCTCTAAGTTTCAGTACTGTGGTAGCTAAGGCGTGTCTTCATTGTTGAAGTCTGCCTTTTGTCATTCTTTCTTAGAGTGGGATCTATCAAATCTATAACTGAAGAGGAATCATTGCTTCAATTTTTAGAAAAGAACCTTAGGGGCCAGAGCTGTGAAGTAGCGAGTAAGGCCGCCGCCTGCAGTGCTGGCATCCCATATGGGCGCCAGTTCGAGACCCAGCGGTTCCACTTCTGATCCAGCTCTCTGCTATGGCCTGGGGAAGCAGTAGAAGATGGCCCAAGACCTTGGGCTCCTGCACTCACATTGGAGACCAGGAAGAAACTCCTGGCTCCTAGCTTCGGATCGGCGCAGCTCCGACCCTTGTGGTCATCTGGGGAGTGAACCAGCAGATGGAAGACCTCTCTCTGACTCTCCTTCTCTCTCTCTCCATGTAACTCTTTCAAATAAATAAATAAAATCTTTAAAAAAAGGAAAAGAACCTTAATTTTCAATTAATGGAACTAGCAGTTTTTTTTAATGATTATACAGATGAAACACATTTATGAGGGAAAAACGTACAACACAACAATTAAGGAAAAATTCTCTACCAATATGTCACTCAGAGAGAGCCATTATCAACCGTGAGCACTGCTTTCTGGGTTTTTTCCTTGATTGAGTGAGCAGCTATGCAACAGTGACTGAGTTTCATACTCTGGGGACACAACAAAGAATAATACTGACAGAGCCTTCCCTTCCCCCAAGTACTCATGCAGGCATGTACCTGGGTATGGTTCTGCACTACACACACTCACACACACACACACGTATTTACAATTTTTGTCTAGATGTGTTTAATTAGTGATGTGTCATGGAAACTGTTTCATGTCCCTGGTTTTGAATGTATAACCCCTTTTGTAGTGGCTGATAAATATTCCATTATGTCCATGTTCCATAATTTATGTAACCCACTCTCAACCCTCTGACGATGGTTTAAAACATCATCACTCTACTCATTCTACCTGTGTCGTTTTCTCTCTCGGTCTATCTCTCAAATAAATAAATAATACTTTTCTTAGGAAGGCGCAGGCACTTGACTGAGCACTTAGGAATGTCGCATATCAGAGTGTATGGGTTTGATTCTCAGCCCTGGCTCTTGACTCCAGCTTCTTGAGATGCAGTTCCCAGGAAGCAGCAGGCATGGGTGAAACAACTGGGTTTTTGTCACCCAAGTGAGAGATTTGTTTTGCGCTCCCAGGTCCTGGGTCCGTGGCAGGCAGCTGATGAGAACTCTGTCTCTGTTTCTGTCTCTGCCTCAAGAGATACTACTACCACTATTAGGACTACTACTGCTACTGCCACTACTACTGCTACAATTGCTGCTGCTACCACTGCTGCTGCAGCTACTACTGCTGCTATTACTACTGCTACTACTGCTATTACTACTGCTACCACTATACTACTACTACTGTTACTACTAGTATTATTATTGTTACTGCTGCTACTATTACTATTGCTATTGCTAACTACTGCTACTACTATACTACTACTACTGTTACTACTAGTATTATTATTGTTACTACTGCTACTATTACTATTGCTATTGCTACTACTACTTCTACTACTGCTACTGCTACTACTACTAGAAGTTTCACTGTTATCAAAACCTTAATAAATTGATGTGGTTATCTCCTAAAGATGGACCGCTGGTTTGACCCATATTGCCAAACAACTAAGAGCCCCTCAGAGTGCGGTTTCTTCTTGTGTCCTTGACAACGTTGGGTGTTGGCACTCTTCCTACTCTTTCTCTTCTGCTAGAAAAGTGATACCACCTCATTATCCGAGAATTTTTACATTTCTCTGACTTCCAGTGAGGTTGATCATTTTTTTGTATTTCCATTGGGAAAATCCTAAGCAAGTTTGCTTTTTTTTTTTTTTTTTGTAAAAAGTTCAGACTTTTATGTAGTCAAATGCATCGGTATTTTCATCAATAGCTTCTGGTTTGGGAGTCACACTTTGCAATGCCTTCCCCACACTGAGATTCAGCATAGTACATGTAGTTTTTTCTAATGTACCCCTCTTTCATTTACCTCTGAACATTCAATTATCTGGTGAATATAGTGGCTAGACCACTGTTACGTGATTTAGTGAAGAGTCCATTTTCTGTTTACTGATGTGAAATGCCACTTGATCCCGCACACTGGGATCTATGTTTGAACTAGTTATGCTCTCTGGCTGTCAATCTATTCCTGCCACATGGTATCTTAATTATTACAAGCTTATAACATATTTTAAAGTGTTATGATGTTTAACATGTTATGTTTCATTTTAATGTGAAAATATCCTTTCCCCTCTTCTTCCTTTGATTGTTTGTGGAAAATTTATTCTTTCAGAGGAGCTTCAAAATGATTAATTCAAGTGGCAAAGCAACCAACCAAAGAAAAATCCAAGGAGATTTTGACTGAGATTGCTTTGAGCTGCTGCATTCATTTGGGGAGAGCTGCCATCTTTGCAATGCTGGGTCTTCCTATAAGAACAGGGAGCATCCACTGGCTTACTGTCTGCCCAGCTGATCAGGCTTCGGGAGTATCGACCTACCCCTTCTCATGAGCTGTAGGCCTTGACATTGAGGTTTCTGGGTGGCCCAAGAGGACACTTCTGCTGGACTCAGAAGGACATACAGAGAGAAAGGATTTAGGAAAATCTTCCCAGAAATCTCTCTCTCTCTCAACTGCTACTGTCCAGATCTTAGTCTGGCCCTGCAAGGACCTTTCTTGGGCAAAGTGAATGTTTGCTGCTTGTTATGCATCTCATCCGGGAGCTGCTCTGTGGAAACACCTCACTGCATTTTCTCTCCAACTCTGCCAGGTGACAGGTGCTGCCTTGTGGAGCAAGGCAGGGCCCAGGGCTTGGTGACCCGCCCCTTGGTCTTGCAGCCAATGCTCTGGGATTGGATCCCAGACCTGTCTGCATTCACGATTTTCAACTAAATCATCCTAGGAACTGCCTGAAAACTAAAGCTGGGGGTGCATGGAGACAGAGATTGGGGCTTCCTTATTGAAGACAGGAGGCAGCTCTGGAGTCCCCAGAAGTGGGTTCAGAAGGGGCAGATGCCCAAGGAAGGTGCAAAGAAGGAGATTCGAGCTGAGGCTGCTCTTTCAAAGCTTCTCCTTGCTCTGTGCCCTGCGTTGAAGACAGACGTTCTTTATCCACCTGGAGCAAGGCATTTGGAAGCAGAGACAACAAAGAGCTGAGTCTCAGTGACCGTGGGGGAGGTGGGGATCAAAGCAGGTGGGACAGAGGGAGAGTGAGAATGCCAAGAGAAGAGCTGGGGTGTTCAGCCCCTGAAAGCAGACAGACAGCGCTGGCTCCTGAGCCCTGGCTTAGCAGAGTTCCTTCAGGGCCTGCAACTGGGCATGAGGCTGAGCTCCAAGTTCAGTCAAGATGTAGTCTGCCAGTACCCATGCCTTCCCAGGCTGACCCCTCCAAGCCCAAGGATGTTCCATGTACAGAGCCAGACCTCCCCTATATCTCGTAGTGGGCAGCCGTGGGACTTTGGATTTCTCTAATACTAATTTATTACTTACTTGTTTGGTTTAGGAGACCTCACTTATTTTAAAAAATTCCTATTTATTTATTTGAGTGGGGGAGAGGGAGAGAGCTCCCATCTGCTGGCTTATTTCCCGAATGTTTTCAATGGTCAGGGCTAAGCTGAGCCTAAAGCCAGGAGAAGGGAACACAATCCAGGTCTCCCAAGTTGGTGGCAGCCAAAAACTTGAGCTATCACCACGGCCTCTCAGAGCTGCATTAGCAGGAAGCCAGAGTCAGGAGTCAGAGCCAGCCATGGAATCAGGTACTCATTGTATAATGCAGGCGTCATAACCAGTATCTTAACCATTAGGCTGAATGCCTGCTCTCCTCTCTAGCACCATGGTAGAAGGAGGTACGCGTCCCAGCAAATGGAAACCCACATCCAAACACTCAGAATACCCCAGTTCTCACAAATGTCTCCTCTCCCTGGCACAACACCACTCAGCTGTGACCCGGCCTTTACCCACCACAAGGGCCCTGACAGGAAATTTCCTAAGGCCCAGATTTCATGGTGTCACTCTTCTCTTTAACATCTTTTCTGCCCCTCCCACCTGGAGGAAGTAGTGTCTACTCTGTAACTTAGTAAAGACCTTCAAAATTGGGTACCAATCTCCTATCATACACTCCATCTGCCCTGTGCTATACCAAAATATTTATTTTTATTCAGATTCTCCACACACCCATGCCTCCAGCGCTAGGTTAACTTAACTGTTGGGCACCCAATATGTGTAAGACCCAGATGAATACAGAGAGAGATGAGATGCGGCCACTGCCCTCAATAACTCACCCTTGATTATGCTTCCACTCACTCAGCCTGCAGCCTCTGTCCCAGATGCACGCTCTCTTGCCTTTCAATGTACACAGCTCTTAGGGTCTGACCCCGTTGTGTCTTATTTTACAGTTATCTGTCTGTGCCTGTCTTGCTAGGCTGGGGCATACCACCAAGGGGAAGGGTCCTCTCTCCTTGTTCTTTGTATCCCTCAAAGCACAAAGCAGGGCACACAAGGTATGTGTTCATTGAATAAACAAAGAAACAAGTCCTGGAAGGGCTCGCTGTATGTCTGCATGCCCATGTGCCGTGAGCATAGGAGCTGTGCTGGCTTTGTCTCCCTGAGCAAGGATGGGGCACCAGGTGTGGCATTTGGAGTCTCCCTGGCCTGGCTTTGCATTCCGCCCCTGAAGCTGCTTAGATGCCCTGGATGAGGGTGGGGCTTCTGGGACAGTCCAGGAACATGGGCCTTGTACACAACAGTCACTTATGGCTTTTGTTGCTGCCACAAATCCTCCTTGGGGATAACCCTACCAAGACTCTTTGGCAGGCGCATAGGACCCAGCAGGTCCTGCAGTGGTCAGACTAAGGTGGAAGCAGGCTGGCAACTGATCACCTTAACTTTCCACTCTGTGAATCAGTACAGGCAGCCTCTCAGTGCCTCTTCTGAGAACACTGGTGAGGTTTCCAGCCAGCGACGTGGAGATTTTGCCTCTGTCCTGAAATTGTGACAATGCTCCAAACTTGGGATAAAAGGTGCTAAGCAGCCCTCATTCTAAGATAGATGGCTTGGGCAGCTGAGGTCAGCCATATGCTGTTAGGGTCTATGAAGAGGCACTGCTTCAGGAATGAGTTCTGTAGCCCCCTCTGTCTCCCAGGTGAGTGCCGTGAATCTCTGTTTCTCTTTCCTTGGTTCAGGCTAGGAGCAGGGCTGGTCGGGGTGGGTGGGTGGGTGAGCCCTTCCTCTGCTGGTTCTAAGAGTTACTATGAAAGCATGGCCGTTCTGTATAAAGAAAGCGTTGGCTTTGACTGCTTGGTTGGGTGTGACTTAGGCAGTGCTAGTGGCCCCCTGTGTACCTGAATGGGGAGGGTGAGTCTCAGAGACATGAGGCAGTGGAGGGGGCCTCAGCTGACGGCTCCCCAGTCGAGCCACCCTTTCCAGTTCCTGGTTCCTAAGAGGGTTGGACAGTGGTGTTGGCGTGTGCTCTATCACTAGGCAGTAGCTGCAGGGGAGTACACGAGTCCCCACAGGAACACAGCATGAAATCTGCTAGCTGAAGCCCGCTCTCTCAAATGACAGCCAGTGCCTAGAGCCTCCAGTCTCACTGTTGTGGTGGGAGCCCCTGGCAGTCACTGCCAGACCTCAAGGAGCCCAGTGACAATGAACTGGGAGATCAGCTGTGGAGAAGCCCTTCACCCTGCCTAGTCCTGCAAGGAGCTACTGAACTCACTTTTCTCCATTCCTCCCAGTTCCAGCCCACACTGGAGCTGTGCAACCATTTGTAGTAGAGGCAGATGGAGTGGGTGTCACGTGTCAGTGACACGTCCTGCCCCCACCCCCTGCGTCCTAACCACAGTCACAGAGAAGTCAGCTTGTGCTGGGAAGAGAGGGGAAGCTCTGCACCGAGCTGCAGATGGGATTTTTTTTTCTTTTTAATGAATAGGATTGAGTCTTAACTACCTGAGATGAGTGTGCTCTGATAACTAATAGCTGCAGTGACTGCCAGCTTCAGGAATCCTGCCAAGCCGGCGATCCGAGCAGCTGTTACATAGGACAGGAGTTCATCATCGCAGGGCTATGCGGAATCCTAAGAAAAAGTCACGTTTATACGTCAAGGAGCAGAGACTCTTCAGGAAGTCTGGTTCCTGGGAGTGGGTCCCATTCTGGCTGCTGCTGTAATGATGACCAGGGTACTTTGCACTGAGCAACACAGGAGGCAACTGATACGGGTGCTCTCAGTTAATCATCATAATTATGCTTTTGAGTATTACTTGTTGTATTACTTTTCTGTTACTGCTGTAATAAATAACCTCAAGCTTATTGGCGAAAGCAACACACACACAAATTTATGATCCGCCAGTCCTGGAGTCAGACGTCTCCCTGGGCTACCGTTGAGTTAATGGCAGCTTGGTGTTCCCTGCTGGAGGCTCCAGGAGGAACTCAGTCTAATGCCTGCTCTTGCCTCCGAGGTGCCTGCCCACGTTGCTAGACACGTGGCCCCTTCTTCCACCTGCAAACTGCAAAGCTGGGTGGACTCCTCATGTGGGATCAGTGCAGCTTTCTCTTCTGCTTCCTTCTTTCTCTTTCAGGGACCCTGTAGGTACCATGGCTCCACCTGGACAATGCAGGATTCTCTCCCTAACTTAAGGTCCGCTGATTAGTAAGCCTCATTCCAGGTGTTACCTTAAATCCCCTTTGCCGAATAAAACAACACAGTCACAGTTCTACAGATTTGGACATGGATGTCTTTGTTCTCTGCCTACATTTTGTTATTTTCCACAGGAGGCAAAAGGCACAGAGGTGAAGTGACTAATCCAAAGTCACCCAGCGTGTAAGCTGCAGATCTGGAAGTACATGCACATTGGCCCCATCTGTCCACAAACAAAATATTGTCTACGAGCCCTGGGTCTGACCTTTATCAGCCCAACTTTAACCCAGAAATAGCACCAGAGACTTGCAGGCGTCCCTTCTCCCTGGAGACGTCTTGCAGATGTCTTGGAGTGCTCCTGCTCAGCTCCTTTGGTCCTGATGATAATTTTCAGCAGTGTGCAGGGGTTTTTCGTTAGCTGGTTCTTGGCCCTTCATTTGGCCTGTGGCGTTTTTGGACGGACACTGGTACACAGTCGTGAGCTTCATCTAAGGTATTTCCCATTACTGGTACTCTTACAACTCTCCCCATCCAGCCAGTCAATTAGCAGTCACTCCTGTTTCTTAAGAGGTGCCTTATTATCTAAAACAAGCAATCAGCTCTTACCTTACCTGAAATTTATCTGGTGTCTGGTGGAAGGAGAATTATTTCCCATCTCTCTCCACAAAACTCAAGCAGCTGGCCCAGCAGGCATTAGTCCACGGCTGCATTTGATCACACGTTACGTTCTTGTAGATCCAGGGGGTTATTCCCGACCCAACTGTGCCAGTTTTCTGTTGTGATGCCAGTGCCACATTGTTTAATGACTGGAAATATCAAGCCTGTCTTTATAGGACAGAGTAAGTACCTCACTTTCTTAAGTCAGTTG
The DNA here is from genome assembly GCF_051225735.1 of Oryctolagus cuniculus. Classification (NCBI taxonomy): domain Eukaryota; kingdom Metazoa; phylum Chordata; class Mammalia; order Lagomorpha; family Leporidae; genus Oryctolagus; species Oryctolagus cuniculus. The sequence continues at coordinate 189,977,580 of NC_142868.1, forward strand.
TTCTCAGCTATTCATTCTTCCCTTGGACCTTCAAGCCATTTTAAATTGATATCTAAAATTAATTAGAGGGGCTGGTGTGTGGTATAGCAGATAAAGCCACTGGCTGCAGTGCTGGCATCCCATATGGGCACCGGTTCAAGTCCTGGCTGCTCCGCTTCTGATCCGGCTCTCTACTACGGCCTGGGAAAGCAGGGGAAGATGGCCCAAGTCCTTGGGCTCCTGTACCCACATAAGAGACCTGGAAGAAGCTCCTGGCTCCTGGCCTTGGATTGGTTAAGCTTCGGCCGTTGCGGCCAATTGGGAAGTGAACCAGCGGGTGGAAGCTCGCTCTCTCTCTCTCTCTCTCTCTCTGCCTCTGCTTCTCTCTCTATGTAACTCTGACTTTCAAATAAATAAATAAATCTTTAAAAAATAAAATTAGAGAGTAATTGGCACCTTTATGACAGTTGATTTGATTACTTAGGTGTATTGTATTTTTCTATATTTATAGAAATCTTCTCTATGGCCCTCAAAGTTTCACTGAAGTCCCACACTTTTTTTCTAATGATTGCTTCTAGGTATTTTATCTTATTTTTTTGTTATTTTAAATGTTGTCTTTTTCTAATGTGTTTTCCAGTTAATTTTTGAGGATATATGGGAAAGGTAGTGATCTTTATAGTTTTATTGACATCTAGTTGTTTGAGATTAATCATTATTGACTTTCACAGAGTTTTAAGGGGTACATGCTCTCTCAATAGTGACAAATGTGAGGGTGGGTAGATGGGGCTGTGGTTAAGCTGTGCCTTGGGATACCCAGATCCCATATCAGAGGGCCTGGGTTTGAGGGCTGGCTCTGCATCCCATCCCATTTCCTGCTAATGCACACCCTGGAAGACAACAAGTGACAGCTCATGCACCCATATGGGAGGCTCCTGGGGTCCTGCCTTCAGCCTGGCCCAGCCCCAGTTGTTGCAGGCATTTGGAGAGTGAACCAGAAAACAGGAGGTTTCTCTTCCTTGCTCTCTTTAAAATCAAAACATAAAAAGATAAAAATTGATAAATGTAAATCTTAATTTCTGATGCTAGTATTGATTTGCTACCTTACTGTATGGGAGATAGTTTGTATAAGAAAATTACATAATAATGGTCAACATCAAGGGGAACCCTTCCTCAGTCCTTTTTTTTTTAAAGATTTATTTATTATAAGGCAGAGGCAGAGAGAGAGAGAGGTCTTCTATCTGCTGGTTCACTCCCTAAATTGCTGCAATGCCCGGAGCTGTGCTGATCCAAGGCAGGAGCCAGGAGCTTCTTCCGAGTCTCACGTGGGTGCAGGGGCCCAAGGACTTGGGCCATCCTCTGCTGCTTTCCTAGGCCATAGCAGAGGGCTGGATCGGAAGTGGAGCAGCCGGGACTTGAACCAAAAACCATATGGAATGCTGGCACTGCAGGCGGCGGCTTTACCAGCTATGCCACTGTGCTGGCCCCCCTTAGTCTTGATGTTAATCAATGCTTCTTATTAATGACCTGGATGCTGATGAAGATTTAACACAGTGAATCTCCTCAAAATTAAGGAAATTCCCTTGGTTACTAGATGTGGAATTTTCTTGATTCTAAGATGATGTTATTGTCTAAGTGCATTTATGCAAATAACTTCTATCTTCATATTTTGACATAATTGCATCATACACTATTTGTAGATTTTCTAGTGCTAAGCTATCTTTGGACTGCTGACAAAAGTACTTACTTGATTATGGTGAATGATTGTTTTAATACACACTAAATATGGATACTAGGATTCATTGAATATTTTTTCTCTGTGTTTATAGGTAAAGAATGCTGGGATGAGCTGAGAGAAACTGGATTACATTTGGATGCCTCTGGCTATTATAATACAGTTTTGCTTATATATTTGAGTGGCAGAGAGAGAGAAAGGGAAATAGAGAAATCTTCCATCTGCTGGTTCATTACCAAAATGCCTGCAATAACCAGGGCTAGGTCAGGCTGAAGCTGGTAGCAAGGAGCTCCACCCAGATCTCCTATGTGGGTGGCAGAGACCCAACTATTTGATCCATCACCTGCTGCTTTCCGGGATACGTTGAGCAGGAAGCTGGAATCAGGAGCAGAGCCAGGACTGGAACCCAGCTCTCTGATATAGGATGTGGAGTCCTAACTGCTGTGCCAAATACCAGGCCATGCCTCTGGGTTTGATACCTGTAGTGGTGTGGGGAAAGAGGAGGTGAGGAAGGGCACCCAGAAGAATTGAGGAGAATGAATGAGGTCATGTGGCCAACCTCACTCTTCAGTTCTCTGTTATGAGTCATTAGAATCCTCCCGGCCACCCAGAAGAACCTAGTATAGAGATCAGTACCCTCTCTTGAAAGTGCTGATTTTATAGGCTGCCCAGGTAAGTGAGATTCCTTAGTAAGTGAAAGTGGTGCTGGATTCTAGAGATAGCTACCCTCCAGCAGGTTCATTCTTGTAGATAAAAATGACCAGCCTACTCGTGAGTCACCATTATGTAATGTGTCTATTGTGATTTTCCTATTAGCTTGCCTTTATCTATTCATTAGCATTTGATTACACAAATATTCCCTTAAAGTTTTATTATGCTTGGACATGAGAGGTTTAAAATTACCCTCCTTAGAAACAATGGACAACTCAAATTAGCCTTCCCTGGTGAATTTAAATTGAAGTCTCACTCTCCTTTTCTGTGTCTAGCGGGGGTTGCTCTGGTACTTTTCTTTTCTTTTTTTTTTTTAAAGACTTATTTGCTTATTTGAAAGGCAGGGCTACAGAGACAGAGGGAGAGAAAGAAATAGAAATATATAGAGAGATCGTCTATCTGCTTTTTCGCTCCCCGAATGGCTGCAGGGGCTAGGTCGGGCCAGGCTGAAGCCAGGAGCCTGAAACCTCCTCTGGGTCTCCCACAGGGGTACAGGGGCCCACGCACTCAGATCATCCTCCACTGCCTTCCCAGGAGCATGAAACAGGGAGCTGGATCCGAAGGGGAGCAGCTGGGACTCAAACTGGTGCCCTCATGGGATGCCATCATGGCCCCGCTCAAGGTACTTTCCTACACAAGCAAATGAAGATTGCATGCTCTCTGCTGGTTTGTTACTCTATGCTCTGATTTCTGAGGCTTAGACTCTGCTTATAATGTCACTAGATCAAAGACACTCACTAATGGCAGATTCTTCTTGAGAGAACATGGTGAATAGTGCGCTGCTCACTCGCCTGCCCACTTGCTAAGGGAAGGGAGATGATTGCATTCTTCTGGGACCCCTTGGTGTTTACTGGAGGCTTCCTGTCTGGGTGAGGGGCCCTAGCCTGGAGCCAGGGAGAATCGTCCACCCAGGAAAGCTTCCACTGTGGCCAATCCACTGTGGGCACAGCTGACCTTCCCAAGGGTAAGATTGTGGGCTGCTCTCTTCCCACGGGGATCCTTCCCTGGGTTCCCACTGGTTCCCCTGCCTCTAGCTTGCCCCTCTCATTTTGCCAAATCCTTGTCCACACTGTGGCTGGAGAGAACTACTTGAAAAGGAAAATTCCATGGAAACATCTCCCTGAACACCTTTGCCTGGGTTTGCACCACCTTCTGAAAAGTTGGGGCCCCCCCAGGGAAGCCCTGCTCAGCTCTTGAGGGCTTATCCATTCCAACAGTGGTGCTTTTCCTACCGCATGGCAGGAAAATGACGATTCTCCTCTCTCTCGTGCCTCCCAGTGAAGGACCTGGATTCATCGCTTCCTGCTTCCACCACTGTGTGGAAAGTCCCTCACCATTGCTGCCCTTCCCCTGGCCTTTGTCCACACACCCTGCAGGACAGAGCATCTATGAAAGGCCAGTATCCTTCCCTTCTGACCTCTTCATGTCCTGGCCATGACCCCAGAGCACATTAACACCTGCTATTGTGGTCGTGTAGAGCAGGGATTGCATCCACCTTCTTCCCCCGCCCTCCCACCCCAAAGACTGAAGCTGAATCATCTTTGAATTCCTGGTCCTGATCATAGTGGGCAGCCCAGCAGTCTCTTCAGTGGATGACAGCTACCCTCATTCTTGCAGGTGGGGAAGCTCATGGGTAAGAACCAAGAGCTCTGGGTGGGGGTGGGGACAGTGTATTCTAGTGATGGCTGTGACCTGTTTCTCTACCTTCTTGCCCGAAAGCCACCTTTTCTAAAGAGGCAAATATGGGAGCCTTGATTGAGCTCCTGCAGGTCCATGCCCAGACTTTCCTCCAAAGCACCCTTAAGAGTAGACAGTATCTGCTAGGACTGGCCTTGTGGAGCAGTGGGCTAAGCCACAGCCTGCGGTGCTGGCATCCCATGTTCATCAGAGTGCAGGTTTGCATTCCAGCTGCTCTGCTTCTGATCCAGCTCCCTGCTCATGCACTTGGGAAAGCAACAGAAGTTGGTCAAGGACCTGGACTCCTGACACCCATATGGGAGATCCAGATGGAGTTCCTGGCTCCTAACTTTGACCTGGTCCAGTCCTTACCATCACAGAAATTTTGGGAGTGAACCAGAGGATAGATGATCTCTTTTTCTCTGTCACTCTGCATTTCAAATAAATAGATCCTTTAAAAAAAAGAAAAATAGAATATATATGGTCTCAGCAGACTCGGAGGTAGCTGGATTTACAGTTTCATATTTTAGTTAACATTATTTGAAATGTATGTTATCCCATTGGAGAAACCCTGCAAGATATAGGCATAGGCAAAGACTCCTTGGAAAAGACCCCAGAGGCACAGGCAGTCAAAGCCAAAATTAACAAATGGCATTACATCAAATTGAGAAGTTTCTGTACTGCAAAAGAAACAGTCAGGAAAGTGAAGAGGCAACTGATAGAATGGGAAAAAATATTTGCAAACTATGCAACCAATAAAAGATTAATAACCAGAATCTACAAAGAGATCAAGAAACTCCACAACAACAAAACAAACAACCCACTTGAGAGATGGGCCAAGGACCTCAATAGACATTTTTCAAAAGAGGAAATCCAAAGGGCCAACAGACACATGAAAAAATGTTCAGGATCACTAGCAATCAGGGAAATGCAAATCAAAACCACAATGAGGTTTCACCTCATCCCAGTTAGAATGGCTCACATTCAGAAATCTACCAACAACAGATGATGGCGGGGATGTGGGGAAAAAGGGACACTAACCCACTGTTGGTGGGAATGCAAACTGGTGAAGCCACTATGGAAGTCAATTTGGAGATTCCTCAGAAACCTGAATATAACCCTACCATACAACCCAGCCATCCCACGCCTTGGAATTTACCCAAAGGAAATTAAATTGGCAAATAAAAGAGTTGTCTGCACCACAATGTTTATTGCAACTCAATTCACAATAGCTAAGACCTGGAATCAACCTAAATGCCCATCAACAGAACACTGGATAAAGAAATTATGGGATATTTACTATACAGCAGTAAAAAAAAAGAAATCCGGTCATTTGCAACAAAATGCAACAAAATGGAATCTAGAAAACATCATGCTGAGTGAAATAAGCCAGTCCCAAAGAGGCAAATATCATATGTTCTCCCTGATCATTGACAACTAACTGAGCACCTAAAAGGAAACCTGTTGAAGTGAGATGGACACTATGAGAAACAATGACTTGATCAGCCCTTGTCCTGACTGTCGAGGAACAACTTACTACTTTATTTCTTTTAGTATTTTTTTATTCTACTTAATACCATTGGTTGAACTCTTTAATTAATATATGATACTCTAAGGTGTTTAAATTTAACTGAAAAGCGATCCCTGTTAAATATAAGAGTGGGAATAAGAGAGGGCACATGCTCAATAGGACTTACCCCTAATGGTAGAGTTAGAAATGTGCCAGGGGATTCCAATTCAATTGCATCAAGGTGGCATGTACCAATGCCATCGCACTAGTCCAAGTGATCAGTTTCAGTTCATAACTGATCATAATGATAGGAATAAGTGTCAAAGGGATCACATAAACAAGACTAATGTCTGCTAATACTAACTGATAGAATTGAAAAGGAGAAAACAGTCCAACATGGGAAGCGGGATACACAGCAGACTCATAGAATGGCAGATGTCCTAAACAGAACTCTGGCCTCAGAATCAGCCCTTAAGGCATTCGGATCTGGCTAAAAAGCCTATGAGAATATTTCAGGCATGGGAAGCCAAGACACTGTGGCAAAAAAAAAAATAGTGACCTAAATGAAAGATCTCTGTGAGTGAGATCCCAGTGGAAAGAACGGGGCATCAAAGAAAGAGGTACCTTTCTCTGAAGGGAGGAGGGAACTTCCACTTTGACTATGGCCTTGTCTAAATAAGATTGGAGTTGGCGAACTCAAGAGGCTTACATAGCCTTGGCAGCTCATGACAAGAGCCTTGGGGGATTACTGATGACATAAACAAGAGTGTCAATTTGTTAAGTCAACAACGGGAGTCACTGTGCACTTACTCCTCATGTAGGATCTCTGTCCTTAATGTGCTGCATATTGTGATTTAATGGTATAACTAGTACTTAACAGTATTTTTCACTTTGTGTTTCTGTGTGGGTGCAAACTGTTGAAATTATTACTTAGTATATACTAAATTGATCTTCTGTATATAAAGATAATTGAAAATGAATCTTGATGAAGAATGAGGTGGGAGAGGGAGTGGGAGATGGGATGGTTGGTGGTGGGAGGGTGGTTATGTGGGTAAAAATTTGCTATAATGCAAAAGTTGTACTTTGTAAATTTATATTTATTAAATACAAGTTAAAAAAAGAAATGTGTGTTATCCTAACTAAAACAGTTCCTTTTAAAAAATCCAACATGGTTTCAATACCTACTATTTAGTTAACTTACTTAGCCACCTGTCAAACTTAGTGTTCTGAAAAGAGGCTCATAGTTAGCACCTACAGATGCCTGGCTCAAGGCCTTGTGTGTAACACCATTAGACATGGATAAGAGAAAGGGAAAGAACACTGGCTCTGGACTCAGAGAAAACTGGATCTATTTCCATTTTTGCCACTGTAGAGCTGTATCTGTGGTTTCACTTTTACCTGTGGTCAACTGCAGTAGGAAAGCATTAGATGGAAAATTCCAGAAACAATCAATTCACAGGTTCTAAATATCTTTTACTACAATATATGGGCATATTGTTCTATTATTAGTGTTGTTGTCAATCTCTTACTGTGCCTAGCTTCTTTTTTTTAAAGGATTTATTTATGTATTTGAAAGAAAGAGAAAGAGAGAGAGAGAGAGAGAGAGAGAGAGAGAGAGAGAAGGTAGAGAAAGGGAGAGACAGAGAGATCTTCCATCTACTGATTCATTCCCCGAAACGGTTTCAACAGCCTGGGCTGGGCCAGGCTGAAGTCAGGAGCCAGGACCTTCTCCCAGGTCTCCCATGTGGGTGCAGGGGCCCAAGCACTTGAGCTGTCTAATACTGCATTTCCAGGTACATTAGAGGAAATTGGATTGTAAGTGTAGCAGCCAGGACTTGAACTGGCACCCACATAGGATGCCAGTATTGCAGGTGGCGGCTTTACCTGCTACACCTCAATGCTGGTCCCTGAGCCTAGCTTCTAAATTAAATGTTATCATTGGTGTGTATGTATGGAGACAAGCAGTATATACAGGGTTTCAGGCACTGGCTAGGAGTCATGGAATGTATCCTTGATGATAAGGGGGCTACAGTGCTTATCAGCTGTGTTACTTTGAGGAAGTTACTGAACCTCTTTGGGCATTGGTCATTTCCTCTCTTAATCTAGGGTCTTGGCACCCATTGGGGTCCCATGAGGAGTCAGGGAAACCCCTGGAGGAGCCCCTGGCTTAGTGTACACAATGCATCTTCAGGATTGGTTCTGCTCCTTCACTGACTGTGAGGGTCTCTTCACAAACCTCTTCCATCTGCCACCCACCCTTAGTTCATTTGACCAGGAGAGAACAATTATGAGCGGGAGTTGGTCTAACATGCTGGGAAAATAATGGAAAATGCTCACATACGGCCCTACCTCCACTCCCTGAACTCCCTGAGCCAATTCACTTACATCTCATGTCCAATTTCCTCAAGTGCAAAGGAAGATAATTATATCATCCCTATATATAGAGAGAGGATTAAGTCAGCAAATATATGTAAAAATGTAGGAGACTAAGCATTACACATTATGATTCAATATGTGGGAAATGTTATGATTGTCATCACTCTTGCAGTTATGGAACCTGAGCGCAGTAGGCAGAATAATGCTCGCTCCACCACCAAAGATGTCTACAATCAAATCCCTGAAATCTGTGCAAGTGTGACTTTCTGTGGCCAAATGGACTTTGCAATAGGGCTGAGTGATGGACCTGGAAATGGGCACATTATTTCTGGATTGTTCAGACGGACCCAGTATAATCACAGGAGTCCCCAGTGGTGTCAGCCTAAACAGAGATTTGCAGACGCCCCCCTGCTGACTCGAGGCAGGAGGAGGGGTTGTGAGCATTCTCCAGCATAAGTGGAAAAGGCAAGGTCATGGATGTGTCCTCCCCATGAGCCTCCAGGAGGGAGGCAGCCCTGCTACAGCTGGAACCCAAATGGGACTTCTGACCTCTCGACTTTAAGGGAACAAATCTGTGCTGTTCAAAGCCACTCAGCTTGTGTGTTTTGTTACAGCAGCAGTGGGAACCTGATACACCAGGTCACTGTGCCCTTGCCCACAGCAGCTACCCTAACCCCTAAATCCTCCCACTGGCTGCAGGGGTCCCGACAGTGGCTGCTCCTCCTCAGCTTCCCTCCTGTTCCTGCCCCAGGGTACCGCTGCTCTCTGCAGCTGGGAGGTGCCACCTTTTTGACACTTGCTGCTGAGAACCGCACCTACTTATCAGAGGACAAAGGTGGAGGAAAGAGGTGTGGAGGTGCTGGCTGTGTGTGTGTGTGTGTGTGTGTGTAAATGCAGAGGGAGGCACCTCAGAACCAGGATAGGGGCAGTCATTCAGTCCTGCCTGATTCCAGAAATCCCAATCTGGCAAGCCGGGGATAGCCAGCAGTTGCCATGGGAACAGCATCCCTTCCTCCTGCTCACTTCTGTCTCAGTGCAGGTCTGCGGCTGCGCAATGCAGCCACCACCCATGACAGGGTCCTGCATATCATGTGGCCAGAGCACTTGAGCTTTTACCTCTTTTTATCCTAGCTGGCAGCTAGGAGATAGGTTTGAGAACAAGGATGAGAGGCCTCAGCATGCAGCAGACAGAGCCACAGACTCAAGCTCTCCGGTAGAGCCCTTTCCCCTCCTCTTTTGTATGATGGATAGGGGCTGACCCAGAATGACCCCTGCATGTCCCTCTAGCAGCTGTGAGACTAAGTTCGTGGAAAGACCACAAACTGACACTAGGGAACAAGGTAGAGCTGAAGAATGGTCAGGTCGATGGCTTTCTCTAGGTGTTCCTGAAAACCAGGTGACTCCTATGTTATCCACAGTCCGCATCTTTCGCAAAGAGTGTCCCATTGCATAGTGAACAAGTTAGGAGACTGGGTGATGAGCTCACCCGAGGCGTGTGCAGCAGAGGACTCCCTCCCGTTGGGATCCAAGAATCTTGTTTCTACAACTCATCTTCAGGGACCATATGATGGCTCAAAAGTTCTCCCACTGGGTGGGATGGTCTCTGGGGCGCAGAGTGCACAAGCAGAAGAAATCCTCAAACGAAGCTATGTGCTGTTGTCTTTTGCCTGAGGATGCTCACCTGGCTACTGACCTCTGGGAACGTTAGCAACAGGAAAGTTGAGATGTGCACCCGGATGACACAATTGGGAGTCTATATCGGGCTCCGATTGGCCAAGTTTGGCTGTTTGGGAAGCACATTCACCGCCCACCATCTGTTATTACAGTGCACTGCCACTCAGCAAAGGAGTATTTGGAGAAATATCCTCTCCTTTCCCTTCCTTGGAGGACTTGTCCCAGGGCTGCAGAGAGAAAGGCAACCAGCAGTGTGGACAGGGCAAGGCTGCACTGTGCCATCTCCTGCACTGCATGACAAAGTCACTGATTGGAGTGCATCCATTACACAAGAGAGCCACAGGGTGGGCTGCAGGGCCACCCAGAGTCATAAGGCGGTGCAGAGCTTGCTGGGCCACACTCAGTGTCACGTTCACAATGTGTGAGCGCCTTGTTTCCTTCTCCCAGGGGAGAATGAGAACAGCCGGAGTCCAGGGCGGGAGGTGCTACAGTGAGGAATGCTTAGTGACTAAGCGGTGCACGTTAGCTGCACGGACACGGACTACCGCAGGCAGGACGGCAAGTTTCTGGGCCTTTTGGCTGGTAGTCTTGGTCTATTCTGCTTTCCCATTTTAGTTACTGAAACAATCGCACTTTCATTCAAGGTATCCGTGTTCTCAAGCCCAGAAAATCGATGATGATTGTATGAAAGCTAATCATGGCAATCCAGTTTCTTGCTTTCAATTTATTTTTTTAGCCTGTGTGATAAAGTTTAGGCCAAATTGACAGAAGCCTCAGAGGTCTGCTGAAGATGGGTGGGTGGGAAGGAAATGTTTCGATTTCCTGAAAAAAGGGACTGGGGCAGCTGACACCCTATTCTTTTCTCTGGCAGACTTGAATGATGATGTGATGCCTGGAATTGTGCAATCATCTTGTATCCATGAAGGAAAGACTGAGAGAACCTCAGAGATATTCAGAAGTCATGATCCCATACTAAACAAACGTCCTTTTCTGAACTTCCTATGTGAGAAAACTAAATTCTTGTTTGTTTAAGCCACTGTCTGTCGGGTATTTAGTTCCTCATAGTCAGGTAAGCGGGACAGGCCAGAGTGCAAGCAAACAGAATTTATGCTCTGTCCAGTATAAAGGGAGGAGGGGGTCAGAGAAGGGATCTTGCTGTTATTACTTAGTATTAGTTAAAATAAAAAGTGATTACACTGTGTGCAGCAAAAATTTCAAATGACAAAGCATATCCCCCTTCTTTGAAGCAAACACCGTGAAGAAAGGGGTGGAGGGAGGTGTGTGGATACAACACAAAATAGAATTCTACTGTATATGTCTGCAGTGTTTCACAGTTGGCCTTTTCCACCTAATTATTTGTCGTGGATGCAGGAGGTTTTTGAGGACGTAGCATACCCTCAGAGCTGTCCATAGGGAAGATGAGGGGCTAGTGTTTCAGTGCATTAAACCTCTGCTGTGACTCTGCCATCCCATAGCAGAGTGCCACATTGAGTCCTGGCTGCTCAGCTTCAGACCAGCTGCTAATGTGCCTGGGAAGACAGCCCAAGGTGGTTCAAGTACTTGGGCCTCTGCCACCCATGTGGGAGGTCCAGTTGGAGTTCTGGCCTCCTGGCTTCATCCAGGACCAGCTTCTGTGGCCTTTTGGGGAGTGAACCAGAGGGTAGAAGAGCCCTCTCTCTCTTTCCCTCTCCCTCTCCCTTTTCCTCTACTTCTTCTTCTCCCTCTTTCTCTCTCCATTTCTCTGTCCATCTCTGTCTCTCTCTTCTCTGTCACTCTGCCTGTCCAATAAATAAATCTTTTAAAAAGGAAGGTGACAAGTCCATGTATCCCATGGCCTATAGCAGAGCATGGGCTTAATTAGACAATGCCTCACTGTAAGAAGAAAACAGGAAACAGGGAGCCCTGGGTGAACTTCAGAGGCGCAGCCACTGGGCAAGGCATTTCTGTTTCATTCCCGGATGATTCTCATTTTACAAACCAGGAAACAGAGGCTCTCTCAAAATTGGAACCCAGTTCTCTATGCCTTGAAGCTCTTGGTTTCCATTTTATACCAACAAGGGGCTTGGTGTTTTTCCACAGCATGGCTCATCATAACTGCCTGGATTTTCTTGCTGTTAAAATGCAAACATTTAAATTCCCTTAGGCGAGGCATCACACAAAGCAAACTCCCAGAGTGTCTTCCTGGTGGGCCCAGCTAAGAAGACAAACTGCTCTGGCCCTGGTCCTGAGGAATAAATGCACTCTTGGGGCTGGGCAAAGCCGAGTGAGTGAGGCACAGAGCAACCAGCACGGGATTGGAGGGAATGGGGCACAGGGCAGGAGAGCCACCGCAGAGCCTTGTAGAGCCCATTAGGCTGGCTTCTCTGCACACTGCTACACACAGAAGTGTCCCTGAAGCTCTTGGGAAAATGCAACTGGCAAAACTCACGCCCAGAGGTAAGTATGCAGCCAGGGGTGCTCCCTGGTGCTGAAGGCTACAAGATCTGCCAGTAGGATTCACTGTGAACTTGTAATTTGCTGCACATGGTTAAGCCACCATTTTCGCCCAGCTGGGAAGTCTCACACCAGGAAAGTGTGCTGCCAGGACCACGTGGCAACACAAGCAATGGTGGCGAGAGAGGCCACTGTGTCTTCCGCCCTCAGCCAAACCCCAGAGGACTTTGTTCACCTGGAAGGACCTCCTGGTGTCGTGCTCCCTCACCCGTGTCCTGCTGGGTTCTGGGCTCTTCAGAGCCCAGCTCAGAGGTGACTTCTGTTCTAAGGGAACTGAGGATATTTTGCCCAACAGAGTTACTGCTCACCTCTCTCCCTCTGGACTTGGGAGCTTGTTTGGGCAAGATCTTGTCTAATTGTTTGCCCTACACAGAGCCATTTAAATGGCAGGAGCTCCTTGTATTTCTGTTGGATGGAAAAGCGAGTGAGTTGCAGAGGAGAGATGGGTCCTTTGCTCTGGAAAGTGAGAAGACGAGTGGTGAGTTCCATAGAAGCAGCTCTGCCCAGCTCAGGAGTGAACAGGGGGCTCTCCTGCTTATGGCCTCACTGCAGCTTGGGGGAGAGACCTGGGCACTACAATGAGTGCAGAGTGTGCAACACACAGGCAATAATGGATGGACTGTCCCAAAAAGAGTCCTTAGGGGTTGTTTATTCCTGTGCAGTTCATGACAAGGAAACACGGCCCTTGAAGACAGATGTCCGGTCTGAGGTCTCAGGGGTTCAGTGGTGTGGCTGGGATCAGAGCCCTTGAATGCTGAAGTCCAGCCTGGAACACACTTGGCCACCCAGGCAGCTTCTGCGCACCATCCCCTGGTCATCGTTTCAATTCAGCCATGATAATCTCACGCATACAGACACAAACATAATTCACCATGCATTTTTCAGGAATTTCACTGTAGTTTCCAGCTAACTTCCTTAATTGTTTTCTATAATTCCTGTTTTCTACCTCAGTTAAGGTTTTCCACGCACACTTAAAATAACCCCAGCTAAAGGTCTGCTAAGTCATGCTTGCAGCTGGTACTCTCATAGAGCTGTATTCTTGCTTGCTCCACTTGACATGGCCTTGCTGGGGTCAGGATGTTGGGGGCAGTGATGGATCATGGGGAAAGCATGCCTAGAAAATCATGTGGGGAGATAGGACAAGGCGTGGGAGAGAAGAGAGCTGGAATCGCTGGACTGGGGCCGCTGGAGGAAGGGGGGGGTGTAGGTTTCATCTCTGTATAACCAGGACTGAGGGTTAGCTGGCTTACAGGTCACTTTGCTAAGCGAATGAGTGAAGGAAGGGGAATTCCACCTCCTGGGAAATGAAACAATCGCTGTCACCCAGAGCTATGGAGGACCCTTTTCAGAGATGCTAAAGCCCAGTGGCAATTGAGATTCATTTCAGAGTCATCCTGAAGCTTTTTCAAAGGCAAGAGTTGGTCTTGCCCCTTCTGCCCATCAGAAGGGGCCAGGGCAGACCTATCAGCTACTCAACCAAAGCCCAGTGGTGGGGACCACTCCTTCAGACTTGTTCTGACTCCAGCGTCCTCTGGAGCTGATCTTGCATTAACTGTGAGTTCATCTTTTTGTCACCCCTGGGCTGAGGACTCAGTAAGGTTGGATGGTGCTGAACGTCCTGTAGGTTTTCCAGTCACAGCCACAGTTACTCAGGGTCGACACACTGCAGCCCTCAACAAGGATCACATTGCAGAGACATTGTGTTCCTGCTGGGGAACAAAATCAAGTAAGACACCTTTTCAACACATCTACCTCTCTCCCCAGCCTGGCACTGGGAATGCACACACGTGCACACTGTTTATCAAATTCCCCTCTCATTGATGCCTGTGTGATGTGAGTTTTAGCAAATAAACAAAGTAACCTTCGTGGACCCTAAAATCTTGCCATTAGTACTTTGGCTTTCCTGATAATCTATAAATTTATGCGCACAGCAAGATGTACAGTTTAAATGTAGTCACTGATTTGTTGGTCCAAATAAATAGACTGGAAACACTTGGGGGGCAAGCAAGAGTGGAGTATATAGCTGCGTAGTGAAGAATGAGAGAGCAGAGAAGTAAGTTCAGAGAAGCTGAAGGGAGGGGCCTGCTTTGTGGTTCAGTGAGTTAAGCTGTGACCTGCGAGGCTGGCATCCCATATCTCTGTGGATCCATGTCCTGGCTGCTCTACTTCTGATCCTGCTTCCTGCTAGTGTGGCTGGGAAAGAAGCAGAGGTCTCTCTGCCTCTCCCTCTTTCTCTGTAACTCTGCCTTTCAAATAATTCAATATATCTTAAAAATAAAAAGTGGGAGTGGAGATGCTGGGGACAGCATTGGCTCATTATATACTTTGAGCCAACACTGTCCTCTTCTGAGAGTCGATCCTACTTCAGGGTGAAGGGGTAGGGTGGGGTTTGGAACAATTGCCCAAACCTGTTCCTAGCGTGGAAGAAGTCTACAAGTCTACCTTTGGCCCAGTTCAAACCCCACTTCCAGATGAGGCCTGACCCGGGAGCAGCCATATGTGAGCACAGCACCCCATTTCTGGTGACACGGTGTGGCCATTTTCATTTTTCTCTGAACAAGCTCATCTCTCAGTGCAATTGAAATCCTCACAACAGAGCCATGTGCAAGGCAATATGGTCTCCATCATTTAGATGGAGAAACGGAGGCTCTGAGAGGTTATGGCATTTGCCCCTGGTCACACGGAAAGAGCCAGAGCTGGGAAATCCGAAGTCAGTGCCTGCACATCAGCTCTTCACAGGTTGTTTGATACTAGACATGTTGCTTTCTCTGTTTGTGCTTCAGTCACCTCATCTATAAAATGAAGATAGTAACGGTACCTAGTACAGAAGGCTGTGGCATGATTTAAATAATCAGCACACAGAACATGCATGGAACAGGTCTGGTATGTGAGTACTGCAAACATGCTTGCTATGCTTAATGTTCTTGCTTTTCTGATTCAATTCTGGATTCCAGGGGATCCCATCTTCTTGTTTGTCACAAAGCATCTTCCGGACACTTGGTGGGAGCTCAGTAAACATTAGCTTCCCTCCGTTTCTCTTGCTTTTGTCTTTCTGAAAACTACCATCATGATCAGAAGGTGTCGCACTGCTCGTTTTATCCTGCAAAGCTTTTTGTCTTCCTTGGGAAGAGGAGTCAATGCTGGCACCATGAGATCAACGCAAACAGAGTTCAGGGCCCCAGTTTATGGCCCTTGCCTGGCTAGAGTTCAGAGGAGGTTCCTTGGAAACACACGGTGGCGGAAAGCCAACTGCTGTCATCCGGATGCTGCCCACCCCATATCACTGACACGTTGCGATCCAACGTCATGTTCTCTGTCCTCAACAGGGCTGTTCTGATAGAGGCTGACAAATGGGCAGGAAGGGACACCCCTTGCCAATGTGCTTGTTTCCATTAGATTATGATGTATTTTTAGAGTGGCTGAGAAATACCAAGGGTCTTGCCTTGCAAGATAATTTTGTGGAGCATTACAAGTAAGAAATAAGTTTTAGCAAGAAAGAAAAGTGTTGCTAATGCTTCCAGCTGCTCAGAGTCCCTTCTTTCCATTGCCACTGTTTTGAGATGTGGCTTGAGCATCATTTCTTCTGGAAGCCTGTCTAGAACCTCCTCCCAGCATGGTTCATTGTGCACAGCATCTTGTGCAATGTTTTCCTCTCTATGTTATCATTGTCAGTTTACTTGATGGTCTCCCTCATTGATTAAGCTCTTTGAAGGCAGGGGCCATGGCTGTTGGCTCATCATTTCAGTGTCCCCACCTCCGAATTATAGAGTAGATGCTCAATAATGTTTAATGAATAGATGGATGGTTTAATGGATTGATGGATGGATGGATGGATGGAATACGAAGATCAACCCATCATTCTATGTCAGTAAATCTTACTACGAATGTGACTACAGGTTCAAGCCCAGGTCTTAGTATCTCTCACCCATTGCCAGTCATTTATTCCTTATCCCATGCTTAATTTGCCTAGTTGTACCGTAGTCCTATTCTTTATGTGATATTCAAATCATACAGGCAAATACATGCCTCTGCTGCTAATCAACTCTGGAAACAGGAGCATTAATCACAATCTACCATCCAGCAGAACACCCTGCGGGACTTCCAAGTGGAGATCCAGGTCTGAGAGGTCTTGTGCTGTGAAGTTATGGATAAAACCATCTTGTTTTAAAAATAAAACCCACTGCCTGCAATACATAAGCACCTGAATGGTATAACATTTATGGTCACAGTTGAATTCTATTTGGAGGAAGTTACCCTTGGTCATCAGCATTTCTGATAAAGCAAAGCCCCAGGGTGTTGATCAGGTCCAGTCTAGGCAACAGGGATTTTTTTTTTTTTTTTTAGCAAGAGTTCTGTGCAAAGCAGAAGCACACAAAGAGTGTGTCCATGCCTGCTTGTCAAGGCCTCCATCCCACCCACAGGGAAGCTTAATGGCTGCACATTTTGCACCTGACTTTCAGAAGAGAAGCTGATGACGGACAGGAGAGCCCTCTGGAACTGTGCCCCTGGGTAGAGACTGCTAACTGTCCTACTATGTAGTGTTCTGTCTTTCCACTGTAACTGGCTTTTTAATTGGGCTCATGGCCACTCCAAAATAAAGCTACTTTCCCAATGCCCTTTGCAGCTTGGTGTTGGCATGAGATTAAGTTCTGGATGTAGATTGAGGTGAGGTAAGCCTTCTTTGGGTTTTGTCCCTAATGGGAATACTCTCCTACCCTTCTTTCTTCTCCTTCCCTTTAGCTGGAATGTGGCAATGGGGTGAGCCTGTTTGGATCATAGGGACAGTCTCTCTCACACAGACACATACACACAGGGTCAGTAGGTTCTTCAGATCACATGAATTCAATTAAGTTTTTTGACTTGAGGGCAAAGGAGCTATTCAAACATTTGGATGATGAACACGTACTAACATATGTCCCTAATACAAAATAACTGGAAGTGTACAGATCTGCAAAGCTTTAAATGATGAGAATGATTCTTAGCAAAATGGTCATTTTTGCCTGATATGTATTATTAATTGTGACCCTCAGTTACACAGAGCTTTCTTCATCAGTCTGGCCACTGAGAGTTTGGTATTGAGATGGCTGACTCTGGTGTCTAACACTACCCATTTCCAAATGTCCCCAGCACAAACTTGCTCTTAAAGATGAACAGATAACAGCCCAATTCCTTTCACTCCCAGGATATCCCTGACTCTTCCCAGTTGGTCTGGTCTTATGTAATCTCTCCCATAGCCAGCTAGAGTCTCACTCAGTGAGTTACCCTGGCAACCCAGCCGTGTGATCTGGAAAGATATCTCCAGGCACCAGCTTTGGAGTCTGCAAAGGACTTGACTGGGGATGAGCCTTGAAGCCACAACATATTAGCTGTAACACGATGTCATCACTGGTCGTGTTTCTGGTAGACATGTCACTCTTGTTAAAAGAACATGGATAAAAATAGGTCCTACCTTGACTATGCTGTGAGATTTACTTAGAAAGCAGACAAAGCAATCTATTTCCAGAGACTGTCAATGTCTTTTATGCTCTTTCTTGCATTTCTTCTAAAAGAACATTCTTTCTGTTTTTGCTTTTTCTCAGAAAAATCACAAGCTCAGAGACTAGCAGCCTAATTTTCAAGCATCAGATAGCTTTTTCATTTTGGGCATCTTCAGCTTTATGTTTTATATTTCCATTTCCTCTTTGGGAAAATAGTATTTAAGGAAGCTCATGGACTACATACTGTCTTTTGCTGGTAATTGCCTCATCTACCCATAAGAATACTAGCTAGCCATTTGGCTCTGAGAATTGGGATGTTATATTGTTCATTATGTTATGTTACATTGCATTCTACTTCCTTAAATACTATGTAGAAAGAATTCATTGGGAATTGCTGTAGTGTGCTACTTTGGACAACACACTATAAAAAATTTCATTCCTCTCATTTATTCTTTGAATTGAATCTCAGTTATCTTATAAGACATAGTTCTTTATTAATTTACTCTGTCAACCAAGTAATCTTTATTATTTGGTGCTCAGGAAACTAGAGGTGCATGTGACACTGTTTTGCCCTTGTGGGCAGTTGGACAAGGAAGAAGCCGTGAGGTCAAGTGACCTGCACTACAGGGTCGAGCATATTTAGCAGAGATCTAAAGACAGCTCCACTTGACCTCCAGAATCCTGGCACTGAAGGGACTTAAGAGGTTGTGCGGTTCAACTCCCTCCTTTACAAAGGAAGAACATAAGGCCATGTCTTCCCTCTCCTACTCAGCCCCTACCACTCTTGCTTTCATTCCCTCTTCCCAGTAACCTTGAACTTCCTTCTGCCCCTGGAACACAAGGTTCACTCTCACTTCTGCTTTTGTACCATGTTTTATTCACTTCTGTCTCTCCAGAACAAAGTAGGAAAATGTTTCATGTGCTCCCGCAAACATTCTTTGTAGGAGAAACGGCAATGATTTCTAATGCCTTTCAACAGACTGGGACCCTATAGCCCAGAGACATTTGTAGCATGTTCAGAGCCACACAACGTGTTAGCAGCAGCATCCCAAGCAGGCCTGGGGCCTCCTGGCTCCTAGCCCTGTTATTCTTTGTGTTGAACGGGGTGCTTTCTCCTGAAGGGAACCGAAGATGCAACTCAGCTACTACGAGTTAATTAGCCCCACAACCTGTGGTCCAGCTACTGTTTCAGGACTGATTCTGCAGCCCAGGGACACTGTCAGGGGCCTGGGTTCTTTCCATCTTCTCACTCTGCCAACATCTGGTGGAGACTGCATCTCCCCTCATGGTTGAAAGTTGACTGTGGCAATTCTAGGCATCACATGCAGACACATAAGGAAGACCTTTGCCTGGACCCTCGATACCCCCAGCAGATCTCTCCTGACCAGCAGTGGGAAACATGCCAATCGTGGATGCACAGGGTAGACCAGGAGAGCATACATCTGTTTTTGGCTTCTACCAGGAGAGGCAGGTCCTGGTCAGTGAGGAAGGTGCTGGTAGGGGTGGTCATTTGATAGGTAACCAACAGTGTCTGGCATCTCATTTAATCAAGTTGCTCCCTTATGGTTCCTCAGTGCTGGGAGTTAGATCTTACAATCCCATAATTTGTGGTCACGAAATCTGCTCGAGAAGGAAGCTATAATTCCTCATGGTGGGAGGGCTTCTGCAACTGCATAGACACAGTCAACTGGTTATTTCTGGTTTTCTACCAATCCAGCCCCAACACTGCCAACAAGAACCCAGACACTAGAAATGTAAGCACGTCAGCTCTCTGGGAAGCAGGTAAAGCAGCTCATGCCATTGGTCTGATGAGGAAACTTGCAGTTGGAGAGTGCAGGACTCACCCCCAGGCAAACAGCAGGAGACAGTTCTGAATGACCCCAGGTCCCGCCCTCCTCCGGCCCCTTTACTCCATCTGGGAGTCCACTGGAACCACACTACACATGTACGTGAATGTCTAATCTGAAGACTCTAGGAAAGCAAACCACACAAAGCACACTCAGCAGGCATTGGGATTCCCTAAGATTTCCACCACACTTCTCTCCACCTGGTAAAGTACATTGGCAACAAAGTCCCACGGTGTGACCTTATGAAAATCACTGAACTCCTTTGTGGCA
The DNA here is from genome assembly GCF_051225735.1 of Oryctolagus cuniculus. NCBI lineage: Eukaryota > Metazoa > Chordata > Mammalia > Lagomorpha > Leporidae > Oryctolagus > Oryctolagus cuniculus. The sequence goes on from NC_142868.1 coordinate 189,997,326, forward strand.
TGTGATTTTAGCTACCTTCTATACCCTTATGATGAATAAATGAGCTAATATATGCACAGAACCTGATACTTGTTAGCTAACATTATTTGTTCATTGTTCACCTAGCCATCTAGTCAACCTTTCGTTTATTCTAGATAGTACCTAATGGGCTTGGGTCTGCGGTGTTTAGTGCTAGAAAGTCAAGCAGTCCCCTCTGTGTTTATTGCCGGGCATTACTATCTCCCTGGAGCAAACAGTAGACTGGATGATGGATAGGGAGAACAGACTCCTGTCCTGCCACTCGCACTACAACATCTAATGTTAGGCAGCTTTGTCTACAGCAGTCCCTATGAGTCAGGCCCATGAAGGGCTTGGCATGGGTACCCAGCACTCCTCCTGGGTGCTTTGTTGGGGGGAAGTTGTGATCTCCCGAAGCCTCTCCACTGAGTCAATGTAGCACCTCTGGGTGCCTCTTTCACAGGCTCACCCCTTGGCCTCTAGGAAGATTCCCAGCCCCCTACACCAGGGACGGCCTTTTCTCTGCTTCTTTTCTCCTCTTTCTACACAGATGGAGTGCTGGCTGGGCCAGCCAGGACGAAGTGCTGGAGAAGGCTGGGACATGTGAGCCAGGACAGCCTCCCCAGGGATAACGAGGGACAGTCCCCCGGAGCAGATGGAAACTTGAGGCAACCCAGAGAGGAGCAGATCCAGAAAGGTCTGTGCTGCACAAGGACACAGCAAGGCCTGCTTCCTCCCCCTGCTTCCTGTCACAGAGCACAGCTGCCATGTGTCTGATGGATATCCAAGCCCAAGATGATAAGATACATAATTTCACCTTGTATCTTTGTGCCATTTTGTAATAAAAATATACCAGTAAGACCAAGTAAACAAACAAACACAGAACCGCATCCATCTTGCTCTTGTCTCTGAAAACACTGTGAATAGCACTGATAAACTGACATATTTGTCTCTGCTATTAGCTCCAAATGCATTGAGTTTTCTCCTTTATTTCAAAGAAAAGGGATTTCATCGACAGGAAGACAGGTGTGGGGTCAGCTGCACGGATGCAGTCCGGCTGGTTGTCCTGGGAACATCCTGGTTACCACTGACAAATCCACTCTGTCAGCAAATTTTCCCCAGCCTCTCTCCATGAAAAGCAGCACAAGCAAAGGCCCAGAGAAGGCCTGCTCTCTGAGTGAGTAGAGGGCTTAGTTCAGAGAGCTCTGGCTGAGAACTGAGCCAGGATGGCACGGCAGGGCTGGCTCTGTGGGCTGGGGTTGACCTCCAGCACTCAGGTCTGGCTGGGTAGACACATTCTAACATGGCCATGGTGGAGTCTCATCCATCCAAGGTCAGGATCTTGCCCACTCCCTGCTCCCGCTCTGCTCTGTTCAGGGAGTGTTTCTGTCCTCGCTGTGTGTCTTCATCCTTCCTGGATCCCAGCCCCAGCCCCTGCACTGCTCCACTGCCCAGGAAGCCTTGCCTCCCTGACCTGCTCTCTTCCTTCCCCTCTTCTGAGCTCTCAAAACCCTGACTCACTCTCACCGTGCTTAGCTATTGGGCCGTTGCTGCACTTGCCAGCTTTGGAAGCTTCCTCTCCTCAGACGTCATGGGGATCCTGAGGGGGTCCTGCCTGCTGATCCTCCTGATGTTGGATCTAGACTGCACATACACTCTGCAGACAAACTAAACTTGAGCTGTAAGTCATTCACTTCTGGGCACTGTAGAAGCCCTTGCAGCTCTGCTCGACTCTGGGGACACTGATGAGGGGAAATGAGGAGTGACTTCTCATTGTTGGTGGTGTCTATTGTGTTGTTCTAAGAGGAAGATAGCCTCGGGCCACGAGAGTTCCCATGGTCATCTGACAGGTCCTGGCCTCTAGAGAAAACCATCTGGTCATCTTGTGCCCAACACTGAAGACTCTAGAACTTCTCTGGCATTCTGTGGTTCTGTGGCCTGGCCCCATTCACATTTCCGACCCCTCCTTTACCCAGATTCTTCTTTGATCAGGTGACATTTCAACCAACAGAATTGTTTTCTATTCTCCATATTGTACTCTTGTCTTCCTGCCTGTTACGGTTTAATGTTTGTGTCCCCAAGACTAAATTGGTAACATCCTAACCCCAAGGGGATAGTATTAAGAGGTGGGGCCTTTGGGGTAGGTTATGAGAATGGAGCCCTTGAGAATGGGATTCTTAACCTTTATTTAACAAAAGCCCTTATGAGGATACAGAAAGAAGGCACCATTTATGAGCTGGAAGATGGGCCCTCAGCAGACATCAAATTTTCCTTGATTTTGGGCTTGCCAACCTCAAGAACTGAGAGAAATGAAGTTCTATAAAGTTCTGTTGTTCATAAGCCACACAGCTTATGGCATTTTGTTATAGCAGCTGGAAAGAACTAAGACTTGGCCGTCATATCCTGTCTTAGGCAGTCCCTTGTATTGGGGGTGTTATGTTTAGAGCAACAAATCCTACTCAAACTTCAGGATATCTTGAAGTCAAATATCATTTGCATTTACACAAAATTTTCCTAGAGTATCTGCACCTGTCTTGGGGCAATTATCACTCTCTGTCTTCTCTTTTGGCTATTTTCATACAATGTTGCTTTCTCTTTATGCCAAGCCCTTTAGAAGACCAGGAGGGTCTGATTCAAACTTTACCTCCATCTCCATCACCATAGCTCCTGGCAACAGATGGGCTACAGATTCTACTTGGTCATTGTATGTTGAAGGTGGATGATTGCTAACAGCTTCTCTGGACTACTGTCTACAAAGGGATTCACTAGGATATACCTACCAAGGCTGATGAGCATTCTGGATAGATGGATTTACGTCTACTTTACCACTGACTTCCCCATCCTTCACCCGTGATAACAGGACTGGATTCCACCAGTGCGGGGAGGAGATGACTTATAATTCAGGGCAGGATCCCATTCGTGGTCATGTCAGGCCAGTCCCAGGATGGAACCACAGTTCTCCACCACAACCCTCAGAGAAGTCAGTGAGAATCAGTACAAGTGGAGACGAGGCAGTGAATGATCAGCCAGACAGGGGGTTTTCCTGTTAGGTGCTAGGGTTCTCAGTGGGTCACTGCAGAGGAGGGGGGACTGATTCCAACCGAGGTGAGTGAGTCAGCCCCATTCACACAACGAAGGTCAATCAGTGATATCAGATAAAGTTCACATCATCATTCAGAAGGGCCAGAAAAATCTAGTATTGCAAAACAGCTTTCAGTGAGAGATCTGGACATGGTTTTGCATGCTCAAGTCCAGCTCTGCAATAAGAATACACTGTTTCCCCCCTTTTGGTTCTTTTTCCATTTAGAAATGGATTGTATATGAATGACCGGCTGCAGAGAATAAATAGCAAGTAGGTCCTTCTGGCTTTAAATCCCCATAATCAGGCTGAAGTTGAGACACATCCTTTCAGATGTCAGTTGGAGTAACTAAGAGTGGATCTACTTTACAGTGTCCCTTTCCAACTCAAGGACTTCAGTTTCTTCTTTTGTAAAATAGAAACAGGATGGACTCAGAGTATCCTGAAGGCGTTTGCCTTATCCCGAGGATAGAGAAGTGGCAGTGTCATCTCAGGGCATTTTTTTTCCAGGATGTCATAGTTGCAATGACCATTGATTGCTGTTTTTCCAACTGACATGTGCCTATCATGGCAAGGCAAAATACCATGGTGTGGAAACCATCCAAAATAGCATCTCACCCTTGAGACGGGGAAGGGTATCACTTCCACCCCTCTGCAGTACGTGCTGTCTCTAGTGCAAACCACACCGGCAGCTAGCAATTCTCTGAGACAATCTCACTGCAATAAAACACCATTGAAGCACCATGTGGGAAACTGTTTTCCCAGAACTCGAACTTTATTGTAGTCTCTTCCTTGAGAATTCAGACCCCAGCTCTTATTTTCTACATTAACTCAAGTTGAAGTGCAGTCTTGATCATGTTGGCAAACATTTCAAATGGAAATGAATTCCCAGGTTCTCCCTAAAATTGTAACATCCTCAACAACCCAATCCTGATGACATTATGTATCTTACAGAACATCTATTCCCCTAAGGAATTAAAATGCTTCTGTATAAAGTTTTGCCCAACAGTTTTAATAAGATCTACCCCTAATTTTCTCTGACTAACAAGCAGAATCTGAATCCCTAAAAACTGATCACTCTAAACTCCATTTTAAGCTGAGGTTTATTTTAAAAATTGATTGGAATCAGATATTCAGAAGAAATAATATTAATCTCTGTTACATTTTCTTTTGATAAAATATCTGATTGGGGGGGAGGGCAAATGCTTGATGCCACAGCTGTTTGGCACCTGGAAATCCTCCCATGCCCAGGTACCTAGCATCAGATGGGTGTCAGCCTCACCTGGGCAAGATGTTTTACTGTAAAACACATGTTCATTCTCCTCACCTTCTTGCCTCACTGATGATCTCCGCAGTGAGCAGGACTGAGTGTTTTCATTTGACAAATAAGAAAACTGAGCATCAGAGAGCTTTGTTGATTTATTTAGCAAACTTTCAAGCATAAAGGATTTTCCCAAGTTCACATGGCTGGTGTACGGTGCAGTGAAATTCATACCCAGCCTTCTGATTAAACCACATTGCATTTACCTGTATTTAAGGTAGGCTCTGGAGAGTAAAGAAAGGCTCTAACTAGTGAGAAGCTGAGAAAAGCTTTCAGAAATGTGTCCCCAAATCAGAATGTCTTTGCTAAAAGCTGGGGTGGGTAAAAGCCAAAGTTATGGAAACACAGAGGAGACAGAGTCTTCTAGCTCTGGGAATGGAGGAGACAAAGGAAGGATTTTCCAAGCTTTTGGTCCTGGAAGGACGTTTGGGGTGAAACAACAAGAGAACACCTGATTCATTCTGCCTCACAGCAAAGTAGACAAGAGAAACTCTAACATAACTGATGCTGAATGTGACTCAGAGAACATAGAAAGTGTAGGTAGGTGGCAAGGAGGCTGGGAGACAAAGTGACCAGGTGTTCGTCTCTGCTTTTCACTAAGCAACCTAAATGCCCTGGCTTTCTAAGCCCTATGGCTTAAGGCAGGGGAGTGCAGCCTCCAATGTTTGCATCGTAGGCCACAGTGAGAATCAAGTGAGCTGATGGTCAGCCTGAAGCAGTTAGAGTGGTAAGAATGAAAACAAGGGGATCAGAATAAGGGAGAAATATAGGGGAGGTGTATGGCAGAGTAAATACAGCTTTCTCTTCCACAGATAACTTTTCAGACTATCTCAACAGGATTATCAAGAAGTTTTTGTTTGGCTGGTTTTTATTAAAAAATTAACTGTATTTATTATTTGAAAGGAGGAGAGACATGCACAGTGGGAGGTAGGGAGAGAGAGAAGGAGAGAGAGAGAGAGATCCTGTCTGCTGGTTTACTCTCCAAGTACCTAAAATGGCCAGGGCTGGGTCAGGATGAAACCAGAACTGGGAACTCAATCCAGGTTTCCCGTGTGGGTGGCAGGAACCCAGCTACTTGTACCAGCATCACTGCTTCCCAGGATCTGTAGTAACAGGAAACTGGATTCAGAAGCCAGAGTTGGGTTTAAAACTGGGTTACTCTAATGTAGAACGTGAGCATCTTAAGTGCTAGGCCAAATGACCACCTCTGCTGCTTGTGTTTTTACTTCAACCTAGCATACTCCCTCTGGTGGGCCCCCTGTGACCATCATCCACAGGGGCTCTAAAACAAAGGCTGTTCCTCCCCCACAAGTTTTGGGATTTTACCCAATGGTATTTTCAAGTTTCCAGGCAGATCAGCTGCTCCTCACGTCCAAATCCTCCTTCCCGCAAGGATCAGCTTCTGTGTCATCTTCCTAACCTACCCTCTCTGGGGCCTCAGGCCTCTCCTTGTCCTCTTTGGTCCTGAGCAAAAGCCACCTGGAGCCGTTTCCCCACACTTGACTATAGATGTCTTGATGGCTCCAAACCATAGCAGCCTGGGGAGGGTTCTGTGATGTTCTCTGCAGGCCGAGTGCTACACAGACACTGGCACACAGCAGTGTTCAGGGGAACAAATGGGAAGAAAGTATTGCATTTTACCCCTCTGATTGCTTCTCATTTGAATAGCATGGACCCTAAGAAAAAGAAACTCAACTAATGGGTTCTGAAGCAGGAGACATTGTGTACAAACTGAAAGCAAACTTGCAAAGCATGGTTTAGAAATCTTCACTCTTATTGTTAAGCCAGTGAAGTTTATTTGAAAGGCTGGTTTAGAAAGAGCTTTTACTCCATTTTTTTTAGTGTCAATTAAACCTCAATAACTGCTATCATGGACTCTAGAATGTTTGGTGTGTCAATGGTTAGAAGCAGCTTTCTTGGGCCTATAGAACCCTGTAGGAATCTGATGAATGTTGTCATAGAGAGCTGCATATAAAATTTTTTATATAACTTCAGCATGTACAGAACTTATGGATTTCACTCAAGGATATGTCCAGGTTAGTAATCTAGAGTAGCTCTCAAAATGTCATTCTTGGATACTTCCATTAAAACCATTAGGAAAGTCTTAAGAGTCAGGGCCAGTGCTGTGGTGTAGTGGGTTAAGCTGCCACCTGCAATGCCAGCATCCATATGGATGATGGTTCAAGTCCTTGGTGCTCCACTTCCAATCCAGCTCTTGCTAATGCACCTGGGAAAGCAGTGGAAGATGGCCCAAGTGCCGGGGCCCCTACACCCATGTGGGAGACCTGGATGAAGCTTCTGGCTTTGGTATGGCCTAGCTTTGACCATTGTGGCCATTTTGGGAATGAACCAGCAGATAGACTCTCTCTGTCTCTGTCTCTGTCTCTCTGTCTCTTTCTCTTTGTCTTTCTCCCTGTAACACTGTATTTCAAATAGAATACATAAATCTTTAAAAAAAGTCTTAAGAGTCTAGGGGTAGGAACTTGGTGCAGTGACCCAGCTGCTGCTTTGGGTGCCTGCATTCCATATTGGAATGCTTGGATTTGAGTCCTGTTTCTGATTCTGACTCTGGCTTTCTGCTATCGTGAACCCAGGGAGAAGCAGATGATGGCTCAATTATTTGGGTCCTGCCATCTGAATGGGAGATTCAGATTGAGTTCCAGAGCCTGGATTTGTCCTGTCCTAGCCACACCTGTTGTGGACATTTTGGGAGTAAACCATTGCATGAAAGATCTGTTTCTATCTGTCTCAGTCTCTTTCTCTACATGTCTTTCAAATAAATAAAAAGTAAATAAAAAAGAATTTAGATACAAGGACTCTGTCCTAGCCTCAGTGAAACAGTACCCCAAGGAAGGGTCCAGCAATCTGCCAATTGACCATCAGCCTGTGTGATTTTGTTGCACACCAAAGTTAAGAGCTACTCATTGGCCAGCGCCGCGGCTCAATAGGCTAATCCTCCACCTAGTGGCGCCGGGACACCGGGTTCTAGTCCTGGTCGGGGCACCGGATTCTGTCCCGGTTGCCCCTCTTCCAGGCCAGCTCTCTGCTGTGGCCCAGGAAGGCAGTGGAGGACGGCCCAAGTGCTTGGGCCCTGCACCCCATGGGAGACCAGGAGAAGCACCTGGCTCCTGGCTTCGGATCAGCGCAGTGCGCCGGCTGCGGCGTGCCAGCCGTGGCGGCCACTGGAGGGTGAACCAACAGCAAAAGGAAGACCTCTCTCTCTCTCTCTCTCTCTCTCTCTCACTATCCACTCTGCCTGTCAAAAAAAAAAAAAAAGAGCTACTCATATAGATCAACTTTTCATTTGTTCAGAAACTGAATCTTAGAAGAAGAGAAACAAAATCATGCAGCAGAGTTGACCTTAATGCACTTTTTATTTCATATTCTATAAAACAAATGTGTTCACACAGTGTTTTCAGGAAGAATGCCTTTACCTCTGAGAGTGTGTTTTGAAATGCAAGTGTACCAGTTGAAAACAGAATGCTAGAACCATGCAGAGATGGGGCCAGTGCTGTGGCGCAGTGGGTTAAAGACCTAGCCTGCAGCACTGGCATTCTATATGGGCACCGGTTTGAGTCCCATCTGTTCTACTTCTGATCCAGCTCCCTGCTAATGTGCTTGGGAAAGCAGTGGAAGATGGTCCAAGTCCTAAGGCCCCTGTACCCATGTGGGAGACCCAGAAGAAGCTCCTGGATCCTGACTTCAGATCGGCTTAGCCATTGCAGCTATTTGGGGAGTGAACCAGCAGATGGAAGACCTCTCTCTCTCTCTCTGTAACTCTGTCTTTAAATAAAATAAATCTTTTCAAAAATATGCAGAGAGAGGCTGGTGTTGTATTATGTGGTGTGGTGTGGTGTGGTGGCTGGTGGGTAAGGCTGCTGTCTACAGCACTGGCATCCCATATGAGCACTGGTTTGAGTCCTGGATGCTATTCTTCTTCTTCTTCAATTTATTTATTTATTTGAAAGGCAGAGTTACAGAGAAAGAGAGAGACACACAGAATCTTCCATCCTCTGGTTCACTCTCCAAATGGCCTGGAATTGGGCCGGTCCATAGCCAGGAGCAAGGAGCCTCTTCTGGATCTCCCGCGTGGGTGCAGGGGCCCAAGGACTTTGCCATCTTCTGTTGCCTTCCCAGATGCATTAGCAGGGAGCTGAATCAGAGTGGAGGAGCCAGGACTGGAACTGGTGCCCATAAGGAATGCCAGTGTCCCAGGAGGCGGCTTTACCTGCTACACAACAACACTGGCCCAGCTTTGGCCATTGCAGCCATTTGGGGAGTGGATCAGTGGATGGAAGATCTCTCTTTCTCTCTCTCTCTCTCTCTCTCTTCCCTCCCCCCTTCTCTCTCTCCCTCTCTCACTGCTTTCAAGCTATACCAATTATAGAAACTTTTCAGGAAACTGTCACTTGGATCTGAAATGACCTGGAAGAAATTCTTTTTTTCAATGCTGCTCTAGTTTGGATAGTAGTCTGGATATTACCCCAAAGACCCATATGTTAGGGGTTTGGTTCTCAAAGTCTAATGTTAATGGACAATGAATTGTCCATTGAGATTTAATCCAATTGTGATGTGTGAGGGTGAGGCCTTTGGGAAGGGATTCAATTGGATGAAGTTGCTGGGGTGGAGTCTCTATGATAGAATCCTGGTGACTTCATGTAGGATCAGTGTGCTCCCATCTCTCTCTGCTTGGCTTGCCAAGTAAAGCTTCTTCCACAGCATTCTGCCATCTACCACCCCCATCAGGTGCCAGATCCAAGGGACCACTGATCTTGCTGTGAACCTCCAAAATAATTCTTCTTTCATAAATTGCTTCTTTCAAATATGTTATATAAAATAATAAAAAGCTGACCATTATACAAGCAAATAACTTTTATTAAAATTAGAACTGTTGGGGTCAGCGCTGTGGCTCACTAGGCTAATCCTCCGCCTAGCGGCGCCGGCACACGGGTTTCTAGTCCCGGTCGGGGCGCCGGATTCTGTCCCGGTTGCCCCTCTTCCAGGCCAGCTCTCTGCTGTGGCCAGGGAGTGCAGTGGAGGATGGCCCAAGTGCTTGGGCCCTGCACCCCATGGGAGACCAGGAAAAGCACCTGGCTCCTGGCTCCTGCCATCGGATCAGCGCGGTGCGCTGGCCGCAGCGCGCCGGCCGCGGCGGCCATTGGAGGGTGAACCAACGGCAAAAGGAAGACCTTTCTCTCTGTCTCTCTCTCTCACTGTCCACTCTGCCTGTCAAAAAAAATTAAAAAAAATTAAAAAAAATTAAAAAAAAATTAGAACTGTTGGATCAGTGATGATGAAATTGTACTCCAGGGCTCTCCCACCCCTCTTAGGTGCACCTGCCAATTGCCTCACCAACACTTAACGCTCTTTTTTTTTTTTTTCCTAAAAAAAGATTTATCATATTTATTTGAAAGAGTACAGAGAAGTAGAGACAGAGAGAGATCTTCCATCTGCTGGTTCGCTCCCGAAATGACTGCAATGGCCAGAGCCGATCTGAAGTCAGGAGCCAGGAGCTTTTTCTGGGTGCCCCATGTAGGTAAGGGGCCCAAGGACTTGGATCATCCTCCATTGCTTTCCCAGGCACATAAACAGGGAGCTAGGTTGGAAGTGGAGAAGCCAGGATTGGAATGAGCACTAATATGGGATGCTGGTATTACAGGTTGGAGTTTTAGCCTGCTGTGCCACAGTGCAGGCCCCACCTAACACTCTTTTGAAAAGAAAGCATGCAATGAGACAAGCAGGACAACCTCTGAATATTGTTACATCTGAAACCTCATCTCCTTTACCTGCAAAACAATAAGCAGCATGGGTTGAACGAAGGAGTCTCCCTTTTTAAGGAGGAATTTGAGGGTCAGGATACAGAGTGATTGGTCGAACATGAATTAAGAAGGGCCTGCCTACCACTAGGGAGCTAGGGAAGGGCTTTGTGCTCCTTGGTGTGTCCTGTGAGGGCTGCTGCCCCGCTGTGGAATGCATGGTAGACATCAGAAATCACTATTTGGTTTCCAGTTTAACTCCTCCACACATCCTCCTCTCCATCCCATGCTGTGCTGCAATCAAACTTGGCATGTGAAGTAAAACCTATTTCTGTCCTGGCTCCCTGAGAGTCAATGAGTAGGTCATCAATCATGATGGAAAAAATCACAACTTGTTACAAGTTTGCAAATTGTTTTCACTTCCCTTCTTTCCTTTGGGACTTCACCATTTGAGGTGACAAGACAGGGCTTATTACTTCCACCTTATAAATAAGAAACTGAGATGTGGAGAGGCAGAGATATGGATATGTCACAGCTGAATCTCACATCTGTCAGATCCCAAATCCTATGCTTTTGTAAAAAAACTGACCGTTACTACCTTTTCAACTCAACCTCAGCCATCTCTAATGGTTATTAATAAAAACAATCTTGCGCATCATACATACATATGTATAACTTTGTATATATGTAGCTATATATATCTAAAATTCTCTGTGTGATTCTATTTAGAGCTTTTTTCAGGACTCTGTTGGGTTTGCTCCCTGGTTTCTTTGGCTTTGATGTCATAGTGGCTAATACAATAAGAAGAGGTGTCAGCCCTTCAAGAAAGAGGACCCTGGGACAAGCACGCTTCCACCTTTACATAGTTGCTTGCTCCTCCTCGGGGTTGGGTTCTCTCTGAAAACTGTGGCTGTTTCTCTGAAAATGCAGTTAAAATGGCAATCTTTCCATCTTAATATGTGATCTAGACTTGGCCATCAAAATGATTGTTGGAAACAGGAAATTCTCACGGGGAGAAAATCAGGTACTTGATTCTTGTTGACAAAATGGGAAATCTTCCTTCCCAGCCTATCAGCAGCAGTGCTGTGGTGTGGATGATAAAGCATCTGCTGCAACTTCTGTGACCAGAGACTCAGAAATCCCCGAGTGTGGGGGGTGCCAGACATTCTTGACAGAAGGCTCCTTCTATCAGTTACATGGGGCTCCCAGTTTGCAGATGGCAACAGGAAAGGGGTGGGGACTGTTCTCATCTGCTCCGGCTGCCATCCCAAAGTGCTGCAGACTGGGCGGCTTCAACAACAGGAAGTTAACAGCTCTCTACTGGGGCATATTTTAGTCTTCTAAGGAGATGGAAAAGTGCCCCCTTTCATGACTGTGTCATTAGTGTTTGTTTTAATATTACATTTTGAAACTAACCTCTCCCAGCTTGTACCCAGTCTCTGAGGAGCCTCTGAGATCCCCGAGGGCAGGAAGGATGGTCCTCTCATCACTTTGCTTGCCTCCACCACACATGGCCTCATGAGAAGGAGGGCCAAGAAATACCTCCTGCCGCTTGCTCTGTGAGAGTCTCTGTGCTAGACAGTGGGTCTTATGTTGATTGAAATAAGGTGATTGTGGTCTCCATGACAGGAGAGTGAAACCTGCACCCAACAGGGGAGGCCCAGGCCCAGGTTTGTTTTACAAAGCTCACTCTAGCAGCTGAGTGCGTGGTGGGCTGGTGGGGTGGAGGCTGGAGGAGTGGCTGCCTTGGGGATGCAGGACTGTGAGCCACTGTGGGGGTCAGCAGCTCCATCTTTAAAGTTTGTCCTGTCAATGCTCCCTATAATGTAGGCCAAATTGCCTCATTTTCCTAAACCTGTTTTAAAATGTAGACATAGTGAAGGAAAATCTTTACATTTGGGGTTCAGGGACTTCAGAAGTTTGGGGTTTGTGTTGCAGAGGGGCCCCTCCCCTTATCCTGCTCCTTGCTCCAGCGTCATTGGATTTCGTCCTACAGAAGCCAGGGCGACTCCCCTGGAACCTGAACCAGGGCAGAGCAGCAACAGCAGATGCATCAGACTGATGCCACAGATAGGGGGCAGGGCTTAGCTGGATCGCAGGACGTCTCACCTCCCCACCAAGCACAGACAGAGCTACTGGCAAGTGCACATTCACCAGGATAATGACTGTGTCTTGCTGAATATTTGCATTTTTAATAGCATTAAAGGAAGTTTTTTCACATCATCCCCTCTCATGGGCCTATTACATAAATCCACATCTTTCTCCAGACAACTCCCTTTTAGCATACCAGAACTGACATTCCTTTTTTCTGTGTATATAGCATATTTCTTCTGTGATTCTCTATTGATTTCGATCCTTAGAAAACTCTGGAAAATGAAAAAGACTTTGCCTACTTTCTGACTATCTGATCCAAGAGCATAGGTCAAATTTGGATACTTTTTTTTTTAAATAAGAATAGAGGCTGAAATAAGAAACTGGCAAAGATATAAATGAAATTCAGAAAGTCATATATTACTTTCCTGAAACAAAGAAAACCTACTGTGGGTGGGGGGTGGGAGGTGGCTTTGGTGCTTGTACATCAATTGGCCCATAAAGCACTGCTGCATGCCCAGTGTTTACATAAACTTCAGTTTGAGGTTGGGATTTCTCAGGGCTGAACACGTGCAGCTTCCTGCATTTCAGCTGTTTCTTCAAAGGCAAAGCCCCGTTCATTTTAAACAGAAGAATGTGGCACACAGAACTCTCTCTCTCCTCTCTCATTTTTTTTTTTTTTGACAGGCAGAGTGGACAGTGAGAGAGAGAGAGAGACAGAAAGGTCTTCCTTTTGCCGTTGGTTCACCCTCCAATGGCCGGTGCACCGCGCTGATCCGAAGGCAGGAGCCAGGTGCTTCTCCTGGTCTCCCATGGGGTGCAGGGCCCAAGCACTTGGGCCATCCTCCACTGCACTCCCTGGCCACAGCAGAGAGCTGGCCTGGAAGAGGGGCAACCGGGACAGAATCCGGTGCCCCGACCGGGACTAGAACCTGGTGTGCTGGCGCCGCAGGCAGAGGATTAGCCTATTGAGCCGCGGCGCTGGCCTCAGAACTCTCTTAATCAAAGTGTGGCAGCTTTCATGAACTTTCGTGATATGAAAATGACTGACAAATCTCATTTGTCTCTACTTTCTTTGTGGTTGAAAGTCAAGTTAGTTCTGTGCCACAGGCTAACTCCTTGGTGATAAAATGGCAGAAATGGTGATAAAATGGCAGAAAATGTGACTTGAGAAACTATGGAAGGTTGGGATAACAATATAGAAAATGCATCTGTCCCTCTTCTCTGCAGGAAAAAATTCTACCAGTTGAGTAATAAATGCATTTCCCTGTAGTTCTACATAAAAGATCCCTGCACACTAATAATTACTGAGATCTTTGAAACATCACAGTGATCTTGTGACATGCACACAAGCTGCTATGTGAGGTTACTTCAAAGAGTTCATACATAAATACCATTAAAAGATGAGTTTATTTGGTGCACCGTCCTTTCATAAGGACTTTTCATAAGTGCATTTTCAAGATCTTTTTGAAGACTCATTGTATGCATGGATTTCAGAAGTCTGTGTACCTTTCTATACCTATTTAAGGCTGTAGCTTTACATACACCTGTGGGGTCCACAGCATTGGGCTACTAATCATAATCCTTGGCTTCTGACATTCATCTGTTATTCACCCAGGGCCTGGTCATTTATTTAGTTGGTTGGTTAGTGAGCTATTAGTAATGCAACAAGCATCTATAAAACCATAACCCAAAATAATAGCTATGACTTTGGCATAATCTAGGTATGTGGCAATACCTTTTCCCACCTTTGCTTCCTGTCTAGGAGACACAGCCATCAATCTGAATCCTGTGCTTGCCAGTGTCTTGCTCCCCTTTTGATATGATGTAGTAATTGCATTTGTTTATAGTCCTATAAAGTATATTTTAATTTTATTTGTGCTTCATTTAGAATCTTTGGGACATACTGTTTGCATGTAATGCTTTAGTGTTGTTAGAGTTCAGCAATTTTGAAAATGTTAGTATGTGACCAAACCAGTTTATTTTCCACTTTCCATTTGACAGGGTTTTGGGTTGCTTTCCAGGTTTGCCATTGTGCACAGGGAAGCTATCAGCATTCTCATACATGCCCCTTCTTGTACATTTGCAAGAGTGGAATTGCTGGGTTCCACCCCATGGAAATTGCTCAAATACATAAAACACTGACAATGTTTAATATTTTGCATGATTCCCCCATATATATTTATGTATTTGAATGAACCATGCTGCTCAAATTGACATTTACCAAAATTAAAAAGCAATATTTTCCTTGTGGTATTTTTTTCAAAAATATTTAAAGGAAAACAATGCTTTTCTTTCACAAGAACATTATATAAGTATATACAAAATGGGAATGTTTTAGATCATACAAGATCTACAACCAATACAACTCATAAACTGAGACAAGCAAAAACATCACCATTGAGGTAGAAATTACACCTTTAATGGGGCATATCTATCTGGTGTCCAGGGGAAGATTAGCTTCTAAACATTGGGGGCTGGTGTTGTGATACACCATTTAAGTCACTGCTTTTGAAACTGACATCCTATATCCCAGCTGTTCAACTTCTGATCCAGCTCCCTGCTAATGCATCTGGGAAAGCAGTTGAAGATGGCCCAAGTGTTTGGGGCCCTGCCACCTCTGTGGGAGACCTGGATGGAGTTCAGTTCTGGACTCCTGGCTTTGATCTGACCTAGCCCTGGCTGTTGCGGCCATTTGGGGAGTGAACCAGTAGATGGAAGATTCTCTCTCGCTCTCGCTCTCTCTCTTTCATTCTGACTTTGCCACTCTGCTGTTAAAATAAAATAAAAAAATTTTTTTTTTATTATTTTTTGACAGGCATAGTGGAGAGTGAGAGAGAGAGACAGAGAGAAAGGTCTTCCTTTTGCCATTGGTTCACCCTCCAATGGCCGCCGCAGCCAGTGCGCTGCGGACTGCACACCGCACTGATCCGATGGCAGGAGCCAGGTGCTTCTCCTGGTCTCCCATGCGGATGCAGGGCCCAAGTACTTGGGCCATCCTCCACTGCACTCCCGGGCCACAGCAGAGAGCTGGCCTGGAAGAGGGGCAACTGGGACAGAATCCGGTGCCCCGACCGGGACTAGAACCCGGTGTCCCGGCGCCGCAAGGCGGAGGATTAGCCTAGTGAGCCGCGGCGCCGGCCCAAAATAAATCTTAAAAAACACTATAATACGTTGAATTAGGAGCCCATGTTGTAGACATTGAGGCCCAGATGTTAACTAGACCCTGTTTCTAAAGGTTCAGCTGTGGGGTTCTTTTCTGCATACAGGAGAATCTTTCTTGGGGCAAAAGCCCTCCCATGGACTTTGTCTTTAATGGAAAGAGGGACATTCACCTTCAGTCAGCCAATCAATGTCATCCTTGGCCACCTATCAGGAGTCACCAGCAAACACTATTACCGGAGATTTTGAAGATTCTTTCACCAGATGCTGTCATCCTGTTCAGTGTTGTGATTTAACAATTACTTCTCTGGTTCAGCTATTGTTTGACTTCATCTCTGGACCAACATGTGTACATTTGCATTTTGAAAAAAGAGCCATTTTTCTTATCTAATGGAAAACCACCAGAACTGAAACAAACTGGTTTCCTCAGGTTATGGTTCCCATGAGGTGACATGCTCGCAGGCAGTGTCCTTACCTTCACGTAGAGCTGCTGAAACTCCTCGAGGTTCAGCCTCCCGCTCGGACAGTCCTTGAGGAAGCCCTTGTACCACTGCTTGAGCTCATGCTCATTGAACTCCGTGCTCTTCACCAGGTCCTCCATGACTTCGGGGGCCAGTTTGCTATTCTGCTTCCCCATTCTGCCTGAAGGAAAGCAAATTGATGCAATTAGCTGTGGCTTTGGTCATTTCAAACTTGATTAGGAGCCAACCTAGAGTTCTTGGTGGGAACTCCCTCCAATGTGTCTGATCAAGTCTCCCCAAGCCTGCCTCTACCTATTTGCTGTCATAGGAAAGATCAGAGGGAAATAGACTCTTGTATCAGTGGGAAGGGCTGTAGAACTCACCCTCCTCATCTTCATGTCATTTTCCATATGACATTGACTCCAGAGTGGAAAGACAGTCATCTTTTTTATGCTAGGTCAAAGGAATCCATTTTTCTTCTCCTTTTATGAATTACAATTCATTAGCACCTGCTGCCCAGGTGTCTAATTCTACATTTAGTTACATGAAATGGGATTACTGACAAGAATAATAAGAAGGCTTTATAATCAAATGATCAAGAAATGCTTGGAAAATTGATCAGCAATTGTAGGGAGTCTCAATTAGTACAATAAAGTTACAGCACGTATTTTAATGAAAACAGCTCATTTTTTAAAAAGTCATATTAATTCCACTTCACCTCTCATCTTTGCACATTCCTACAGCATTCTCTTCAGAGTTGATAATCTCTTTGTTTACTCTAGGGATTGGTTGGTCAAATTTGTGGTGATATAATTTCAGATTGCTATTATTCTGGATAGTAAAGGAAAATAACATTGCATTAAATTATGACACCTACAGTAATTATGTGGCAGGTTGTGTGGCCAACATCACAGTAGAATGTAGTGGAATAGGGCATATTTGGAATCATTCCTTATCTTGGTTCCTGAGTTGGCCATTTATTATATACATCTGTGTTATTTAGAACAATATTAATAAACTCTGCTATCTTTAATTTCTTTGCTAATAAAGCAGAGATAATAATATTCTTTCAGATTTATCTGGATGGCTAATTAAAAAATAAGTAGATAAACAAGGACCAAAAATACTCCAAAAGGAAAAAGGTGTTGCATTAGTGAAGGAAAAATAAGGATAATTATAAAAAAAAGTCCTTGGGCCCTGCACCTGCATGGGAGACCAGGAAAAGCACCTGGCTCCTGGCTTCGGATCAGCGTGGTGTGCCGGCCGCAGTGGCCATTGGAGGGTGAACCAACGGCAAAGGAAGACCCTTCTCTCTGTCTCTCTCACTGTTCACTCTGCCTGTCAAAAAAAAAATTCCTTTTAATTCTATCTTTTTGAGGATAAAACATAATCAATTAACCAAAAATTGATCTAAAAAGTCAAGTTAAACTTGAAAAAAATCTGAAAGACCACCGAAACAAACAAAGTATGAGATGATCTCTGTAAGCTGGTGAGAGCATTCTGAATCAGGTTTTGAGGAATTTACCCAAGTGGATCCAGGCTTCCCAGGAGCTTGAGACAAATTCTCTCCTAGGCTCTAGGCAGGTTTCCACTTGCAACAAACCAGAAGGGATAATCTCATCACATACTATTGTCACTATTTTTTTTTTTTTACCTTCTCCTAAAACTGATTCCACACCCATTGGCAGCTTCTTGCCCTACATTGAGCAATTCTTTCACTGTAATGAAAGCAAAGCACTCTGCTTTCAGGGATCATTTCCACGGCCGCACCCTCCCAGTAACACACAATGTGGCTCCATGAGACCTTTAAGATGAGCATTTATCTTCCAAATGCTCATCTTTCAGAGAAAGGACCTGAGGATCTGCGACAGTGCCCTCATTATGGTGCATCTCTACCTATTTTTGTTCTTAATTTCAAGCTCCAACTCTGTTATTAGCAACTGTCTCTTAATTATAGGTTACTGTGGGATTCCACAGCTGGATATGGAGATCAAGTGGGTACTCAGGAGTCAAGTTTAATTAATCTGGGTAAGAAAACTGTAATTCATAGTTATCCTGAAAATCAGGAGATGTATTGCCAATTCTTTCTTGCTTTGGCCTTTTTGGTAGAGAATGACAAACTTGATTATCAAACTAGAATTTCACCTAGCAGTATGGGGTATTGAAAATTAAGGTTGGAGAAGGTGCTATATAAAGCACTTCACAAACTATCTTTAACTCCAGGACAACTAAGCAATAGGGATTTGGGAAGCTCCCTGAGGCTGAGAATACTTTGGTAGCTTGTACATGATTGCACAATGCAGTTCCATGAATACATGCAGTTCCAGAATTTGAACTTGGAGCTACAAGACAACAAAGCATGACCATAGATAAATAAGTGAAGAGAAGGCATTTTAAGATGAGGAATGAAAGCAGCAAAAGCAAGAAGGTCTGAAACAGCTGAGTCACTGCCAAGAAGGGATAGAAGTGGGATCCATCACTTGGCAGACTGGCTGCCTTGTTTGGAAAACACGGTTAGAAGAACCAAAACCGAAATCTCAGAAGTGACTTTATATTAATGATGGGAAGGTGGATTAAAGATTAAGAAAAAGCACCCCCCCCAAGTACTTTTACAAGTTCAACAACACATCAGTTCTGTTGGGCAAGAAAGCTTGGATTCTCCATGGATCATTTATGATGTCTCAAACCATTCTGGCTGAGTGGGAGGAGGGTGGTCTCGGACACAGAGTGTTGCCAGGATCATGAATCACAGGTTTGGAGACTCAAATCCATGACTTCATGCCTTTTGGTTACATGTTATAGTCAGTACCTTCCCCCAGGTGACTGGTGATGGGTGGATCACACAGAAAATCAAAGTCTAGCCTGGCTCAGGGTGGTGCTCCAGTTGCCCTCATCTGGCCTCATCTGTTCTTACCTGGATCAGCTCCATCCCTGGGCTCCCTGGCTCCAACACACCCTCCACATGTCTGCCTCAGTGAGTTTCTGAAATATACGCCTGGCCATCTGATTAACTCCCTAAAATCCACAATTTTTCTCCTGTGTCCTCAGCACGCAATTCCATCTCCTTCACATGGCACAGGTCCTGCCTATCAGTATCCTTATTTTCTGCCTGTCTTTTCACTCCACGTGCCAGCAATAATTAGCTGTTGCTGTTTTTAGAATTTGCATGCATCTGCACTATCACGGCCCCGCATGTGCTGTTCTCTCTTCCTAGCACGATTCCCACTTTGTCTTCTCAGCAGACATCATCCCCTTGGTTAAGTAGTCTCAGCTCCCTTCCCACCTCCTCTGAGAAACTCTCATGGTGGACTTAGACACCATTTGTTCTTGATATCGCCCATCCCTGGGTAAGCTTTGATGTTCATGATTTATTTCTCTACTGGACTGCAGGTTTCTTGTCTGTTATCAACCTTTGTTTCCCTGGTAATTTATCCTAAGTGCCAACAAATTTTTTTGAGGCTATGAATAAATGAGGGGGACTGAGGCATTTGGTATATTTCTTCCCAGGAAAATCCATCTCACATTCTATATGAGAGGGGAGTCAATGCAATCATAAGTATAACTGAGTCAGCAGGTGGGAGACACGTATCATTTAACTCTGGGAGGCAGCCAGTCCCCCCTGGAGATTGTTCCCCTGTCTTCATCACTAAATTTTGAACACCTTGAAGGCAGGCCTGCGTCCTTTTACCTCAGTGTCCTCAGTAACTGGCATGAAAGTGTTGCCTAGTAATGTGTGATAAATGAAAGGAAGTGTGGGCGGACTACTGCTCCCATTTTACGCCTGCTGTTGCAGGCTGCAATGATACCAGTCAAGTAGTGTCTTTCATTAGGAGGGGCAGGGTGACGGAAAGGACAAAAGTGACAGTAAGTCTTACAACATCTCCTGTAAAGAGACACCAAGACATAATCTGAGAAGTATTCACGTCAGTTCTGCCTTCAACATACTCTGTGATCTTGGGCAAATCCTTCCCTCCTCCTCACTCAGTTTCCCATGTAAAAAATGAGCAAGTTGGAGCAGAGGATCTTTAAGGCCCTTCCAACTCCACTATTCACTGATTTGCAACATGGATTTTACAGCCATGAAAACGTGAGTCAGACTTGAGATGGGCTGGTCTCAGCACCTGCTGACTCTGCAAATTCCTTACCTGAGAATCCTCCTCCTGCACTTGAGTGCTATTACCCAGGAAGGGAGGGGAATGTAGACTTTTAAGCTGAGGTCACAGACTGTAACATCGAAGCCAGCTCAGCCCCAAACTCAAAAGACTTTCTCATTGCTCGAGTTGCAGTAGTGAGAAGCCCAGGGCTGGGCACAAAATAGTACTGACATACAGTGGGCAAAAGAACTCCATTTGGACTGAGCCCTGGGACAGGAGAGCCAGTACTGTGACTTAATTCAAATGATACTTGGAAAAGGTATCATTTTTGTATAGAAAATACTTTTGTGCAAAGGAATTTACCCATATAACACTGCCATAAAAAAGAGAGTTATTATTCCCATTTTACTGATGGGAACTTTGAGGGACAGAATGATTAATATACCCCAGCTCAACCAGCTAGTAATGTCTTAGTAAGGGATAGGGTATTTCTTTCCTCTTTTGCTTTCCTAATACAAGCTATTATCTTCTCTTGCAACCATCTCCAAGCTGGCCGTCTTGCCTTGAGTTTTCGTTTGCTGCTCATCCTTGTCTTCCCCTGTATTGATAACAAGTTCCAGGGAGGAAGAGGTCATCTGCCCTCTGGAGACAACCAGGAGAACTCCCTGGAAGAAGTAGAGACAATGAGGGACCAAGAAGCACACATGGGGGCCGGCGTTGTGGTGCAGCGGGTTAAAGCCCTGGCCTGAAGTGCCGGCATCCAATGTGGAAACCGGTTTGAGTCCCGGCTGTTTCTCTTCCAATCCAGCTCTCTGCTATGGCCTGGGAAAGCAGTAGAAGATGGCCCAAGTCCTGGGCCCCTGCACCCATGTGGGAGACCCGGAAGAAGCTCCTGGCTCCTGGCTTTGGATTGGGTGCAGCCCCAGCCATTGTGGCCATGTGGGGAGTGAACCAGTGGATGGAAGACCTCTCTCTCTGTCTCTACCTCTCTCTGTAACTCTTTCAAATACATAGAATAAATCTTATAAAAAAGAAGCACACATGAACATCTCTTCTCCACAAACTCTGGGTATTAGAGAGGATTAGATGTTTGTGTGTGTGAGAGAGAGAGAGTGATTGTGTGTGTGTGTGTATGTGTGTTAATCCAATTTCCCAGGACATCCTAGAGCCTGTTGATTCTGAGGCACCAGGACTTCACTCCCAGCTCCTTGCAAGTCATTTAGCAATCAGCCTGGCTGAATCTTAGTGAGATTCATCAACAGTCTGAGTGGCTGAGAACAGTCTGGCCACATGGGCAGGTACACAGCAGAATAAACACATCAGTGGGGAAACAGAGAAGATGCTGTCATGCTCAGGTTTAGACTCTTGCCTAAAAGGCCCCGTTCTAACTATTCTATCTAAACCTCGCCCCTCCTGCAAGACTCTGTTCCGATCCTGTCTTCCTCATGATACCTCCCCACCTGCTGTCATTACTCCTTGTCTGGATGTCATGGTTTTGTGTCACTGATGACCCAGGGCACAATTAAACACCCAGGCAGAAACACTCTGGACAACTCTGTTGGGCAGACTTTTAGAAGCATCTTCCCTGGGAAAGGTGCTGGGCTAGGCATGGCGGGATGTAAAGAGAGGACACAGTTCCAAGGGTGAAGGGCTCAGACCTGGATGCAGGAGACATTCACAGCTCTTGAAATGTGAGGCCTGGCCGGCGCCGCAGCTCAATAGGCTAATCCTCTGCCTTCGGCGCCAGCACACCGGGTTCTAGTCCCGGTCGGGGCACTGGATTCTGTCCCGATTGCCCCTCTTCCAGGCCAGCTCTCTGCTATGGCCTGGGAGTGCAGTGGAGGATGGCTCAGGTCCTTGGGTCCTGCACCCGCATGGGAGACCAGGAGAAGCACCTGGCTCCTCGCTTTGGATCAGCGCGATATGCCGGCTGCCATTGGAAGGTGAACCAATGGTAAAAGGAAGACCTTTCTCTCTGTCTCTCTCTCCCACTGTCCACCCTGTCTGTAAAAAAAAAAATGTGAGGCCTGATGAAATGAATGTGCACGGTAGACAGCAATGGAGAACAGTGGATGGGCAGAGAGATAAAGTCCCATCAGGTCAGACACCTTCGCTTGTTCAAGTCCCCAGGTGAAAACTCTTACTTAATGCTGCACAAACTTGCCTGAAAACAAGAATCACCCTTGATTGTCTTGTTCGAATACAGCGCCATGGGGCTCTCCCTTGCAGGGAAAACCAAACAGCTAACACGTGATTCAGATGAGCATGATCTGCGATCAACTTGGGAAATGCCACCGTAAAGCCAGAATCTAAATCAGAGAGGCTGGGCTGAGGAGGAAGCCCCCAGAGCAGCACAGATGTCAGATATCTGCTCTTAGGTCCCTTTCTCCCCTCACCTGAAGCCCTGACAAGGTTCACGGCCCCTAGAACCTTTTGCTTGATGGATGGTGTTAGGATTTAAAAAATCACAGAGCTAGGAAAGACCAGACTTTGAAAAAGATTTGCCTCTGGGCTCTTCTGTATCAAGGTCTTTGGTTTTAGGTTGGAGAATTTGAGGCTCAGGAAGGCGAAAAATCCCCCAACATCACATGAGCAGCTGATGGCAGAACTGGGATGAGAGGCCGAGTCTGTTGACATGGCTGGGGTCCCGCCCCCACCCCACAGTGTGCTGTCCCCACGTCAGGCATTCAAAGCCTGTAAGCCACTAGCTTGTTTATCTCTGGCAAGTATGTTGAAACAATCCCCTCACCCTTGGATCCTATAAACAAATGACATTACATTGCTAGTTTCTAGAGACCATTAGAACAGCCCTGGAAACATGCCCCTAGGTTTCCCAGCACGTTGTGTGGGGTTTTCTTTCCTAAGCAAGTCAAGTATCTGACACTTAGGAGCTTTGTGCTCCTCCTGAAGCCAAGGACTCATAACCCCCCTGCAGCATCTCTGAGGGGGACAGTGAGAGGGCAGATCACAGGCTGGCATTTCTTGCTGTGTCTGGGAACCAGAGAAGCAGCAGGAAAAATAAGTCCTTTCGCACTGTGTTCTCTGATGACATTACCTGAAAAACCCAAACCTCGTGGGACTGCAGTTGAGGTTCTGGGCCACGAGGATGAAACAGGAGGGGTGTGTGTAGGGGGGCACAGACTACATCCTTGGGGACTCAAGATAAAGCAAAAGTACTTCTTTGATCTATAATAAATGAGGAAAAATATTTTGATGGCAGTGGCACTGTCAGGACACATGACAAGAGTTCTGTTCAAGAAAAGAGAATAAATACACAAAGGTGAAAACAGAAGCCGGCCCTGGGGATCAACGATCCTATCCAAATTCTTTGCTTCCTAGAGAAGGCCTAAAGCAGTGATGCCAAGGGACAAAGTCAGTTAGTAACAGAGCATAGCAGTGCTCTGGCAGTGAGACCAGTGGGTTGCTGCTGGGCCTAGGCCTTTGATCCTTGGGCACTGAGATGGGCTGACCATCACAGATCTTGCAGAAGTAGAAGAAACCAGTCTAGTATCCAGGTTGCAATTAGTGGCCCTTTTCCTTAGGCTTGGTCCAGGGTCTTCTAGAAAGCTTGAACCAGTTCTCTACGGGTCAGGGGCTAAGAGCTTTGGTGGATGGCACCTCTCTGACTCCAGGCTGAGAGCTGACAGTAGATCTCACAAGGCCGTCCCAAGCTAAAACCCACCTGGGAGCTTGAGAGCCAGGTGCACAGGGACTCTGAACTAGAAAGGGATACAATGACCTGATCAACTTCAGGGGACCAGTCTCAGTTGCCTTCCTCTTCCTCTCCTAGACACAAAGAACATTTCCTGAGCTCCTGGGAAGTGTGATGCAGACCAAAGCAATAGCTGGTACATGGCTGCTGGTCTGTGACTTCAGAAAGCTTAATTTCTGACTCAGTTTCCTTTGTACTCCATCTGGTGGGTTCTCTTTTCTTTCTTTCAAGTCTCAGCACTTCTTTGATTTTTTTACTCAGACTTAGTTTGGTGGGGAGGACAAGTGTGTGCTGAGTCAGGCCTGGGATCAAGTGATGCTCCTTCCAAGTACAAGGTGTGTGACTTTGAAAAGCTACACAGGCCCTGGAGCCTTGTTTTTCTCATTTGTCAAGTGAAAATTATGGTTACTTACATAGAGTTGCCATGAGGATAAATGAGGGAAAGTGTTGAATTCCTTCCAGTGTGCCCCCACAAGGCGGGTGCTCAACAGCAGTAACTATTATTATCCTTGGCATCGAACCCAGCAAACTGGGCTTCTCGAGAGGGTGGAGAGGTGGACATTCCAAGATCCAGCTCCATCCCATCTAGGAGTCATTCTAAGCTGAGTAGCCAACACCAGGCCTGTATGCGTAAACAGAAGTACCCCGAGTACAAAACATGGCCCTGTTGACTCTCCTCTCTTTAAAAATTCTTCTTATCCGACTTGAAAGAACAAAGTCATCTGAGGACCCCACAGTCGCAGCTTAAACATCACTACTGAGTGAAGTTTCCATCCAATTCCTTGCTCACCCACTGAACAGAAGTGTGAGCTGATTAATAGCTGCTAACCTTTCATCTGGGAGTGTTTCAAGCAGCCACCCACTTTTCTGCATCGTATTTTTACTTCCCCGTGCATCCTGTCTCTGAGCATTCTATGTATTTCTGAGAATTGGTTTCTATGAAAGGAAATGGGCCATCTTTGGCAGTGTCAGAACCTCACTAGGTTCTATGAGATAACAGAGGAAATGCTTTCATTAATAATCACAGCCTTCTGTCCAACAGATTGTGTTCTAGGTTGTGCTGCCAAGTCCCTGTGGGGAGGGACCATGGCCCTTATCTTAGAGCAGCAGGGAGCTGCTGAGGGAGAGAGCAGGCCAGGAGTGTCCCACATTACTTGCACATCCCTTGTCATAGGGCTAGGCCTTGATCATCAAGGATGAAGCCTTCTATTTGGTCCCAGCATGAGGACTTGGGTATCTGTTGGGTGACTGGTATGTCCAGTGTCTGCCAACAGTGTCCTTGTCACAGCACACTCTTCTGACCCTTAGGCCAGTGCTCTTTCCCCTTTGAGAGCTGCCTGTACTCACCATGTTCCTAAATTGTTGTCCCTACAGTAATTCTAAAAGGATAGCTTTATTTATGTGGATGTGTCTAAAAATAGATAACTTTGAAATTCTCCTAATGTGGTGGCTTTTTGGAAGCAAATTGCTCTACTTGAAGGAAACTTGGTGCTGAAAACAGATCATTCATTTATTCAACAAACTTTTATTTAGTGTTGTCATATGGTTTTCAAGTCTATTTGTCGGGCAGCTTTTCTGTGAATATAAGGTAATATAGTCACTCACCTGCTAGATATTCCACCATTGTATCCCCCAGTTGCATGAAACTCAACACACTATCCAAACTAGAACTGCTCTTCCTTTTTACCCCCAACCCTGCTTTGTCCTTTCCTCCCCTCTTGGCAAATGTCCTGCCATTTGCCCAAGGTCCCATTTAGAGTCCAAGTGTTATCTTGGATGTCTCTCTCTCCTTCATGTTCCTGTATCTAATCAATTATCAAATTAAGTAATTGGTGGATTCTACTTCCTCCCAATTCCATCTACTTCTCTCTATAGCCACTACCCTAGTTCAAGCCACTGTCTGCTCTCCCCGTGATTATTACAGTAACCTCCTAACTTGCTTCCTTGTGGGAAGTCTGCCTACCTGAAATATTGCACACACTGTGGCTGGAACAACACCATTGCCCTTCTTAAATCCTTCAGTGGCCTCCCCTTAACTCCACTCTGACTCTGAACTCCAACCCTGAGCATAACTTTCTAGACCTGTCCACCTCCATCCTCCCATTCTCTTCCACTCCCTTCTATTCACCTCTAGCCCCTCTGTAGTCTCCTCTCTCCCCATGTTCCCACTCTATGCTACTACTCCCTATGTCATGTTTAACCTCTGATGTGTTTCTTTTTGCTGTTCTTTGCTCAGAGGACAATCTCGGTTCGCTCCATGTGGTCTTTGAATGAACACTCACATTCCAAGATATAGAAGGATACTTTATCTTCAGTTACTTCATTGTCTGGCCTCTTCTTTTCTCTGCTTTGTACTACTATTGTCACTATGTTGTCTGCTACAGAAATATGTATAATATGTGTCTTCCATCTCACCAGCATAGTGGAAAAGTAATTGGTTCACCTCAGCACCTAGTTCAGAGCCCACCACTGAACAGAGAGTCAGGAAATGTTGAGTCAGTAAATTACTATGTAATCCCGCCTGGCTATTAACAGAGCTTATCGGCAAATGTTAAGCGATAGTCTGTGAAATAAAGATCAAAGATGGTTGTGGGAAATGTCATCAGGGAGAGACAAGCCAATGGGTAAAAGAGAGAGCAAGCACACAGACACTTTTGGCCAGGAGTCAGCAGTAAAGCTTCTTTTGGAGCTGATTGGGTGAAGCATGTTCTACAAAGTAGTCCCTCAAAATTATCTCAAGGAATTAATCACACAAATCTGCAGAGACTTACAATTAAACACAAAGTTGTTTATTTCAGCATTATTTAAAAAACTAAAAATTACCTCTTTAAAAACAAGTTAAATGTGCATTGTATGAACTGGCTGAATAAATCTTGGTAGAGCTATACAATGGAAATTATGAAGTTGTTAAGATAGTAAGGTTGCAAGCTGGTGTTTAGCCTAGTGGCTAAGGTGCCAGATCCTACATCTAAGTACCTGGGTTTGAATCCCATCTCTGACTCCTAACTCCAGTTTCCTGCCAATGCATTCCCTGAGAGAAACAGTGATAGGTTCAGCAAACAGATTCGTGCCAACCACCTGGGAGACCTGGGTTGTGTTCATGGTTCCTGGCTTTGGCCCGGCCCACCCCTAGCCATTGCGTTTATTTCAGGGAGTGAATAAGTGTATGAGATACTCTCTCTCTGACCTGTCCTTTCTCTCTCTCCCTCCATCTCTCAAGTAATAACTAAAAAAAAAAAAAAGATTTACATTGATTTATTTGGATTCATATCGACTCAGTGTCACTTATTTAAATCAAAACACAAATCTACCAAAAACTTTGTATATTTTCAAGAATCAACAATTACCTGAGGACAATAATATTTAATACAATAGAATGGAGGAGGACAATGGAAAGTCTAGAAGATAAGGGGAAAATTAGAAGCATATAAGAAAATACAAGAAAGGCTTTATATTGCCAATGATGGCGATGTACCATGGAGTGAGTAATATAACTGACATAAGTGCATGCTAGATGCACTAAAAAGAAAGAAAAAAGAGAGAAGACATTGTAATAGACCGCTAAGTTTAAAAAGTGGGATACTGACATCATAAATAAGAGTGTCAATCGTTAAATCAACAATGGGAGTCACTGTGCACTTACTCCCCATGTAGGACCTCTGTCCTTAATGTGTTGTACTATGCAAATTGATGGTAAAACTACTACCCAAACAGTACTCTATAATTTGTGTGTCTTTGAGGGTGCAGTCTGTTGAAATCTTTACTTAGTATATGCTAAGCTGATCTTCTGTATATAAAGATAATTGAAAATGAATCGTGATGAAGAATGAAATGGGAGAGGGAGTGGGAGATGAGATGGTTGCAGGTGGGAGGGAGGATATGGGGGGAAAAGCCGCTATAATTCAAAAGTTATACTTTGGAAATTTATATTTATTAAATAAAAGTTAAAAACAAAACAAAAAAAGTGGGCAACAAAAATTATGTGTATTATCACTTTGCTTTATGCTGCATTCACTTGCTCAATCTTTTAGGAACTGGAAGTTTGGGCTGTTGATGATTTATACCAAATAATTTTTTGGATGATATTTATTTATTTATTTATTTGAAAGTCAGAAAGAGAGAGAGAACTTCCATCTGCTAGTTCACTCTGCAAGTGGCCACAATAGCTAGGGTTGGGTCACGTCAGAGCTAGGAACTTCATCCAGGTCTCCCATATGGGTGCAGGATCCCAAGGACTTAGCCATCTTCTGCTGCTTTCCTAGGAGCATTAGCAGGGAGCTGAATCCGAAGCAGAATAGCCAGGACTCAAACCAGTGTCCATAGGGCTGGGGGCTTAACCTTCTACACCACAGCACTGGCGCCTTATACCAAAATCTTAACAGTGATGATAACTCCTGGCAGCATAATGGTAATGTTTATTCTCTCTTCAATATGTTTCTAAAGTTTTTATAATGGGTACATGTAATATTGAGTGTAAAAACAGACATTAATAATTTCCATTTCAACAAAGAAATTATAAACAAACTTCTTTCATTCAAAAAAATGATCACTTTCAGGAATACGAGAAAGGAGACTTGTGATATCTTCAACTGGAGATACTCTTTTTTCAAATAACCTACAATAATATTTCAAGATTCATTTTTTAGGCCAAAGACTTTTAATTCTGAGACCCAACACATTTAGCTCTGGGCGAAGTGATGGACATTGAAAAGGCTTCGGAGAACCCTGAACCAACATCGAACACCTTCGAGAAGTAACGGGGAGGCACAGGGGTAGAATTCAGAATCCCTGGTCAGAGTCCCTGACTCTCAGAATCTACCAGGTCAGGACATTTTCATTGTGGCTTGATTTTGTTATCTATGAGGTCCATGGTAACAATGCCACAATGTGCTGTCATGAGATTTAAATAGGATGCAAGGTAGGGAAGAGCTTTGTCAATGCAAAATCACAATGATAATTATGATGGTTGAAATACAAATGTGAAAGATTTTAAAATTCAAAGACAAAAAGTTGATGGCTTCATAGATCATCACTTCTGGGTGCCCAAGAGTGGATCCAAGGTTTTGCAATAAAATCCAGAAAAGAATCTGCCTGAAGGACTAGAGAAAGTTCCAAGAAGGCTTTGGAACCAGTTAGTTCCCTGAGTCACCCTCCTCTGCCTTCATTCAAGGAAGTAAGAAATGGTGAAGGCAAAGCCCAACATTCTGGGGCCGCTACCTCACACTGTTGACTGATCTCCCCAGGAAAATTTTCCAGGGCCCTCCCAAAGGACTGCATGTATTTTCTGTGCTTCAGTAGGTTCAAGGGACCACATCTAAAGCACCAGAGCTAGGTTTCAGTCCCAACTCTGTCAGTGTTTTCCATGTGGCCCGTGGAGCCTTTGCAGAAGTCTGTGTCCTCCTGGAGCTTCAGTTTTCTCACCTATATAAGTTCTATGAACATGTCTTCCTTCCCTAATTGGCCAAGTCATTGTAAGGAACAGATCATAGAGGCAGTATGTGAATTGTAAGATTGCTTCTATCTCTTGATCAAATGCACTTTGCATGACATATCAGGAATGAAAACAAGACCCAGATATAGAGAAAGAGGCAGGCTTTGTTAGGCAAGGATGAAGAGAAGGTGTAGAATGAAGGAGAGAGACAGCCATGGAAGCGAGACAGAAAAGAAGCTGGAAGAAGAGGAGAAGGAGAAGCACACCCCAGGGCCTCTCCTCGGAGTTTTGGGTGATGGATGGAAAGGGCATATTTACCAAAGATTGCAGGAGGAGTGCTGACCCTCTCCAGTGAGGATCCTGTCTTTGATGTGTTTCCAGCTCTGAATTAGGCTCACCCTGTCCTTGCTGGGCCTTTGTGAAGTATCCAGCAAAGCTGGAACAAAGCACTTTATTGTGGGGCATGAAAAATATCTTAGCTGAAAGGGACAATGCCAAGGCTAGGAGGGCTAAAATTAGACCTTCCGGTTATGTTTGACTTGGCATTCATGTGCACAGGCTGCTAATATGGCACCCTCCACCTGCCTCTCTCCCAGTCGTGGCCTTCTGAGAGCACAGGTAACATGTGCTGAAGGAGAAGAAGTGCTGCTTCCTCTGGCACCCTGTGGGGATGACAAATGCTTCTGGGCTGGTGTCACTGCCACTTAGAGAAGAGGGTTGAGTAATCCTTAGTTTGGAGAGATATGTTTCCACATCAGCTAATTTGTGGATAAAATCATACTGCTTCTTCCAATTACTATGCCACCTTACCATGTTGCAACCCAAAAGAAGCCTCAAGACAATCATATATTTGAACCTTATCTTTACCTTTCTCTAAGAATTTACAGCTTCACTGATGTAACCATTGGAAAATCCAAAGAACCAGTTATCAGTGTCTTATATCATGCTGCTGAGCAGTGTCATTCCCAGGAAAGGGCTGGGCCCTGGTGGTAGACTGAGGAGCTGAGATCTCCAGTGACAATTTCCACTAGCTGGTGCCTTTGGGAAAGTTCTGGAGACTTGCTAATCTCATTCTTCAATATTAAATTTTATACATTAATACCTCTAACAACTCAAAATATTAAACAAAATAATAGATTTACATGACTGCTATTTAGTAGAAATGAACATCGTTTGTATTCACAAGTACTTACTATGTGTTTATGGATTACCTAACCTCATAATTCTGATTTTATGAAGTAGACACCACTAAGTTTTATTTCACAGTTGAGGTAAATAGGGCTTAGAGAGTTTAAAATACTTGTCCAAAGCCACAGAGCAAGAATATGGTGGAGTTGGGATTTCAGCCCTACTGGGCTCTGTTATAACAGCAATTGTAAGCTATTCTGCCTGATTAAAGGAGATGAGAAACAAGAAAGTCAGTCCTAGAACAAACCCCATGATTTCAAGATTCACCACTCTCCCTTCCTTGCCTCAATCTCGCCCTTATCTATATACTTTTCTCTGAAGTGAAGAACTTCAGGGTATACCAAGGCTTGGACAATTTCCTCACAATGTCTGCTTCTAGCCCTCAAGAGGATGGAAAGCGATTTGGATGCTAAATGAGAGGAGCAATTGAAAGAACAGAGAATGTTTAGCCTGGAGAAGCAAAGACTGCAGAGAGGAAATCTGAGCTCTCCTCACAGCATTGCAGAATATTGTGGCACAAAAATAGACCTATAGATCGGCATAGCAGAGTGGAGAGTCTAGAAATAGATCCAGCTATACACAATCACTTAGTATATGATCAAGGAAGCTTTTCAGAACAAGTGGGAAGGGAAATGTAATTTTGTGAGTGATGTCATCACTCCTTGATAGCAATTTGATGAAAAAACTAACAGAACCACACCATATACGATGTCTTAAAAAGTAATTAACAACCATTTGGGATAAGGACGTATATAAAACAAGTTACACTATTAAATATCAATATGAAAATTGACATTAAAGAGTGAGACCCTACAGACATTAGGAACAAAACATTAAGATACTTAGGAATAAATTTGTGCCAGAACTTCGTGTAGAAAACTATAGAACGTCATTGAAAAAGAAAATCGAGCAAGTTGAAAACCAACTGAAAGTCTTCTTAAAGCATTAATACTCTTCTCATTATGTAAACATTCAATTCAATTGTTTTAAGTTTGTGAAACTTGATAAAACTTATTCTAAAGTTCAAAGTGGAAAAGCACTGAGTCAGGAATACTTAAGGCCAGTTTGAAGAAAAGCAAGGAAAGAGTTCTGCTCCACCCAACAGCTCAGCCTCTTCTAAAGCTACACTACTTGGAGAGTGTGGGACTAGGACAAGAATGAAAAAGTAAAACAATGTACTAGAAGAGAGAGTTAATAATTTTGGAACTTCATATGTGATATAATTTTGGAACCATTATATGTGATAGTGGATGCCTAATTCAATGCTATGGAAGGAAAAGTAGAGTCAATAACATTACAGGATAATTAGATCTCCATATCATACCACATCTCTATCATAAAAATGCACTTCAGGTTGATTAAAATGCAAATTAAATACAATGTACACAAATAATGGTAAAATATTGATACAACTGATTACCTCAAAATTGAAAACTTTATTTTTAAGAAAAAAGCAACCATGGGCAAAATTAAATATGAAGATATTTCAGAAAGTTCATGAAATGTGCATATTATGAAAAACTGCATAGATTTCAAAATTTTTTGTAACAAAATATACTTACCTTTTAATTCTGTTTTCTATGAACTTTTTGAAGTATCCTGATAAGTAACAATCAAGGAAAGATATCTAAAATTTATATAACCAAGTATTTATATTCAGACTATATTCCAAATCATAGATAAGAAAAAGACAATCCTATTGAAAAATAAACAAAGTCTATGAACAAATAATTTACTGAGAAGACAACCTAAATGACCAATAAAAAGTAAGGAAGTGGGAATTATGAAGGACCATTTTGTATGATCAGTTTAGAAAGAAAAAATCTTTTCAATATGCTGATACCAAAGTTGTAGAGAAACATGGATGAACTCTTTAATATATTGCTGGTAGAAATGCAGTTTGTTGGGGCTGGCGTGGTGTAGTGGGTAAAGCTGCTGCCTGCAATGCTGGCATCCCATATGGGCACTGGTTTGAGTCCTAGCTGTTCCACTTTCAATCCAGGTCTCTGCTAATGTGCCTGGGAAAATCAACAGAAAATGGCCCACCTGCTTGGACCCCTGCACCCATGTGGGAGACGTGGAAGAAGCTCTTGGCTTCAGCCTGGCCCAACCCTAGCTATTGCGGCCATTTGGGGAGTGAAACAGCAGATGGAAAATCTCTCTCTCTCTCTGTCTCTCCTTCTCTCTCTCTATAACCATGTCTTTCAAATAAATAAAAACAAATCTTAAAAAAAAAAACCCACAATCTGTTAAATATTCTTGGAAGAACAATTTGGTAATATCCAACAAAACAGAAATTCTATGTGTATATACAACATCATCCAGCAATTCCATTTCAACATAAACACACAGGGAACGTGTGAAAAATGTACACTGTGACTTTGTAATGGAAACAAAAAAGATAACTTAAATGTCCATCAAATGGGAATAATTAAGTTGAGGGATAATCACATAATGAAATGCTATACAGAAATGAAAATGAATGAATATTATATGAATAAAAAGAATAATCTAAACATATTGTTTGAGAGAAGCAAATTGGAGAATGTTACTTACAGTATGATGTCATCTCCCTAAATACTAACAACAAGGGTTGGCACTTGGTCTAGTGTTTAAGCCGCCTCTACTCCACTCTGGAGCACCTGGATTTGATACCCAGTTTGCTCCTGATACCAGTTTCTTGCTAATGCAGACCCTAAGAAGCAGTAAAGAGGGCCCAGCTAGTCAGGTTCTTGCCACACACACGTGGGAGACCTGGATTGAGTTTCGAGCTCCTGATTTTGACCGTGGCACAGCCCTGCCTGTTGTGGACATTTGGGGACTGAACCAATGCATGGGAGCTTTCTCTCCCTCTCTAATTGAAAAGAAATACAAACAGCAGTCAAAATGATACTTCAAAACTGCACCTTTTGTCAAAAAAAAAAAAAGAAAGAAAGAAAAAAGAAAGAAAGAAAATAAAAAAAAAACCAGTCAGTATTCATGAAGAAAATGCTTACCAAAATTCAACAGAGTGATTGTTTCTGAGGAAGAAGGGAGACACATAGGATTGAGAAGAGAAATGAAATGATTTCAAAATATGAAAAGGCACTGCTATTTCTAGTCTCTGGAGAATACTTCAATGGGTATTTATCATTACTCTGACTTTTCTGTGTGGTTGAAATTTTTCATAATAAAAAATAATGTATTTTCTTTTAAAGCATTTTGTAATTCAGATTCTCTCTATTCCGGACTCAGATTTTACAATGAAGACTGACTAATCAAATGGCCTTCTATGATTCTGAATAAAGTTTTCCTCTAGCTATCATCATAGAGAGCAATCATGCTCATTTCAAAGAAGACATGTGGTAGAATATGAAAGAAAAAAATGTGCCAGAACTGTAAAAAGTTAACTGACCAAATGCATGTCTGTTTTAAGTTGAGGAAAGATACATTTCTCTTTCCTCACTACTGGTAATTCTCAAGTGATTTCATTTTTGCATTGTATTAAATTTGTATCACAAATTAAAATGGAAATCCAAGTTAGTTTCCATAGTTTTGTGACTCCTTTGTGAGAACTGCACCTGCACCTGCAGTTAATATCTTTAAGCTGGTTTTTGCAACTACCTGTTTACTTATCTGACTCCTCTGGGTTCCTGGATCACATCGAAAGTGGGAACCCCGTCTTGCTCATCCATGGCTGCACCACGCGGACATCCAGCAAGGGTTTTAAAAGAAGACTTAACACAATTTCTATTTTTATCTGTGAATGGGGATAGTGGACACAGAAACCTTACAAAAATTTGTAAGGTAGTGAGATATTCTGATCTTTTGAAGTTCTGAGACAGAGTCAAAAAAGCTGCAGGAGGGTAACTTCAAGTTGTCTGCTTCCTGCCGTTGTACTAAGCACGTAAAATGAGATATGGTTCCTTATAGTTCCTATTGCTTTACAGACTCCTAAGTATCAGTATTGAAATAATTTCTTTTTCTTTCTTTCTTTCTTTTTTTTTTTTTTGACAGGCAGAGTGGACAGTGAGGGAGAGAGAGATAGAGAGAAAGGTCTTCCTTTTTGCCGTTGGTTCACCCTCCAATGGCCGCCATAGCCGGTGCACTGCGGCCGGCGCACCACGCCGATCTGATGGCAGGAGCCAGGTACTTCTCCTGGTCTCCCATGGGGTGCAGGGCCCAAGCACCTGGGTCATCCTCCACTGCACTCCCTGGCCACAGCTGAGAGCTGGCCTGGAAGAGGGGCAACCGGGACAGAATCTGGTGCCCCGACCAGGACTAGAACCTGGTGTGCAGGCGCCACAAGGCGGAGGATTAGCCTAGTGAGCCGCGGTGCCGGCTGGAATAGTTTCTTAACAGTTACTCTGAACAACCTCATGAGATTGTGTAATTAAGTTCCATTTAATGACAAATGTACATTTCATTGCCCAAATGGAACTTGATCTTTGGCCAACTATCTGTACATAGCTTCTTGCAGTTTTAAGCCCTGAAAATGCATTTTAGGTTGGAAGGACTCAAGCAAGACTCAAAGGTGTTTGCCAGGCCACATAGCAAAATACTTAACAATCAGAAATAGGGGTTAGAATGAATCAGAAGAAAGCTGCTGTCTTGTTTTCCTGAAAAATCTTTTTTCTAAACATTTTTGTTTTATTTTATTTTGCACTTGATACATTTAAAAAATCAAACCAAATTCCTTTGTGAACCAAAGAAGAAAACTAGAAAAATGAGATGGAGAAGAGTGAACTCTGAAGCAGGTGAATGTCCTCTGTATCAGCACTATGTAAAAAAGAATAGGCGGGCCGGCGCCGCGGCTCACTAGGCTAATCCTCCGCCTAGCGGCGCCGGCACACCGGGTTCTAGTCCCGGTCGGGGCACCGGATTCTGTCCCCGTTGCCCCTCTTCCAGGCCAGCCCTCTGCTGTGGCCAGGGAGTGCAGTGGAGGATGGCCCAGGTGCTTGGGCCCTGCACCCCATGGGAGACCAGGAAAAGCATCTGGCTCCTGGCTCCTGCCATCGGATCAGCGCGGTGCGCTGGCCGCAGCGCGCCGGCCGCGGCGGCCATTGGAGGGTGAACCAACGGCAAAAGGAAGACCTTTCTCTCTGTCTCTCTCTCTCACTGTCCACTCTGCCTGTCAAAAAAAAAAAAAAAAAAAAAAAAAAGAATAGGCGGCTTGTTAAGAGATCAGACATAAAAGTGTCAGATAATCACAGTAATTCACTTTAAGCATTAGGATGATGAGTATTTTATTGTAACATCTTTCAGATTCCTTATCATTGTCAAAGATTACCTTTACAATGGAACTGTACATTGGACATACTATTGAAAAAGGGCTTACAAATTCACATAGTAGAAAGACAGTTTTCAAATATTTAACAGTTACCTATTTACTTTGAATCTTGGGAGCTCTCTCGACTGGCCTCAAGTTAGCCAACTTGATGGATTGACCACTGTCCTCCCTTCCTGTTATTAAGTGTACAAGATGATTGATGCCAAATAAAGCAAAATGCCTCTCAGTACAATGAGTCTGCAAGTCGCTCAAGGTCTGGAGTCAAACAGGCCTGCCAGCTGATCAGGCACATTAGGTAATGTCCCATGTAATGTATGTACTCAATGCCCAAGGTATTTTTCACCTCATCTCCCCAGTTGTTGCTTGCCCAACACATTGAATGCACCAGTTGTTAATACGTTCCATGTATTTTCTAGAAGAATTGGTTCTATCTATATGCCATGATAAGGTGAGTAGTATCAAATTGTTATTTAGGCAGAAGTGATGTGAAATCCAGTCAAGGTTGGGTCACTGACTCCACAGTGACACAGCACAGGCCAGCTGAGACCAGTAAGGCTGGAGAGTGGAAAGGGCTCTTCCAGCAGAGGTAAAAATAGTCACACTTGCTCCTTCAGGGGTTGGGAATGGAAGATGGACAGTGCTGGAGCTTTCATCAACAGGGATACAAAGCTGAGCTACAGAGAGAGATGGCAATGCTATGAGTAGACCGGGGGACATTTTGAATTGAGGAAAGAAGGCAGCATAAATCCCCGAATTCTGCTGGTTTCGGATGGCTCTAGGTTTAGTAAGTAATTCTGATGTTTATCTTTAAGTCATTTTTGTATAAATGACGTTCACACATGGGCAAAACTGCTTCTGGACCATGTATACCCTCACTGGGGACAGATGGTAGGTTCTAGACCCAGGCCAAACTTAAATGGAGCAGAAAGAACACCTGCTTGTATAATCCCATAGCCCTAACTGCCATTTTAGAGAGAAGAAATTAATTGCGTTGAGTTCTAAAGAATGTGGAGTTAATAAATTATTAGATTTTTTTAAATTTCAAACACAAATGTTTATGAACATGTGAAAAATAAAGGTTGGTCTGTGGATTGCTGGAGTGAAGTCTGGAGGTGACAGTTCACTGAATTATTGACAAGGGACTGTGAATCCATAAGAGCACTAAACTTTGAAGCTGGATAGCATATCTTTGCAGTGTCACTACATTCTTTTTCAAATTTATGTTGATGCCATTGCTATCAATAAAATATGAATTAATTTTAAACTGCCGAGTTTATAGTATCTATTTGTCTCTCCTTTCAATCAAGTACTAACTTCGGAAACTTGAAAAAATTGGTGGCATACCAGCCAAATCCTAGAAGTACAACATAATGCTGGGAAAGACTCTGAACACCTGCCACAGACTCCAGACCTGCAAAAACCTCAATCAAAACGTAACAGAAGTGAATAGTAATTCAGTAGGCTTAGAAGTGTTACAGACCTCCTGGCTGGGTAAGAGAGTTTGGTGTGAGTCACATTTTTATTCTGGAAGGTAGCTATTTAGAACAATGTAAAAGGAGTGTCATTTTCTAGATTAACTTCCGGGTTGCATTGTTCAGAGTCACAAAAGAAAAGATACTTGGCAAGGATTTTCTCTCTGAAGAATTGTACCAAAATCAGTCATGTTGCCCGCATAGTCTCTCCCTCCTCTCTTTCCTCCCAAATACAGCCATGCTTTTCTGTGATTTCCTGAATCTCCTAGATTTATATGTGTCCCTCAATCTTTGCTGCTCAGCTCTTAGCAAGCCAACATCACCGGTCACCTGGACAACTACAGCTGCCTCCCAACTGGTCTGTCTCCATCTATCTTCTCCTTAATTTGCCCTTTTAATCTTTTGAAGATGCAAATTTTACCAATCACCTCCTTTTAAAGATTTAACTAGCTTCTTACTGCTCCTGTTTAAGAAGCTAGTATAAAAACATTTCACATAGCGCATGAGAGATTCACCACAGTCTAGAACCTGGCTGCTTGTTACCTAACTCTGAAGCCTCATCCAGTACCACTCTCCCAAGTGTCTCTCTCTCTCTCTCTCTCCCCCTCCACCCCTTTCTCTCCCTTCTAAAGATGTATTTATTTATTTGAAAGACAGAATCAAAGAGAAAGAGAGATCAGTTTTAGATCTAATAGTTCACTCCCCAAATGGCTGTGACAGCCAGGACTGGGCCAGGGTGAAACCAGCAGCCAGGAACTCCATGTGGGTTTCCCACATTCATGGCCGCAACTTCCACCTTCTGAGGCACATTAGCAGGAAACTGGATCAGAAGCAGAGCAGCTGAGACTTGAACTTGCATTCTATGAGTTGCCAGACTTGCAAGAGGAGGCCCCAGTTTCTCGCCAGGTTCACTGTCAGAGCCAGCCCTTTGCACAAGCTACATCCTCTGTGGGGAGCATTACTACACCTGACTGGGATTAGACCTAAAATGTATCTTTGTTTCTGTTCTGGATTTCTTAGGCTAAGTCATCTTTATTTACATATGCAGGATCATATTTCCAGACTGCACTTTTTTTTTTTTTAAGGCTGATTAACTTTTAATCATCTGTTCCTTGGCTTTTCCTTGCCATAATATAATCTCTATAACAGAGTCTGTCTTTTTGCTTTTAAATTTTTTGAGTATGGGGCTTGGGACATACTAGACACTCAATTAATGCTTGAGTTGTTGAGCTTTTATTGAAGAAAGATTTGAGACCCAAAGAGGCAATTTAAGAAATGTATTGAAAAGAGATTTGCTTTCTCCAGGATATGATCAAACCATCTTGTAGTAGCTATTATGTCATCCTATTTTATATGTTGTAATCTGAATCTTGGTTGTGAACTGGGCAGCATGCTCCAGAGGATATAAACACTTGGCCTGTAAGGCTTACTAAAATTGATTGCAAATTTCTATGTTAATAGTACATTTTGACATAGTAGCAGTTTACATTTTTTATGAAATTAAATATAACTATTATTATATAGTTTCTTGATTGCTAACTTCCTACTACATTTAGGTTATTATACAAATACCCCTCAGATTTTTTTCTAAATCTTAAAACAATTAAAGCCTTTAATATACCTGGATTACATTTTATGGTGTGAGATACGGGTCCAAATTTACCTGCTTTCAAATAGATAATCCATTGTTCCAGTACTGTTTATAAAATAAATTATACTCTTCTCACTAAACTGAAATGCTGCCTTTGTTGGTAATTAATCAAACAAGTCTCATAAAATATGAGATATCCATTTTTGTTCCATTGGTCTATTTGTCTATTCCTATGCATATTTAATATATTTGGTTATAATGCTAGTAAGCTCAGGACATTTGGCCATGCAAACCTGCCCTCAGTATTGAATGCTCCAACCATTCTTCCTCTTTGCTCTCCTATTCTCATTCCTAATTTTTACAAAGATCTATTTTCAGTTTACTTTATAGTCATAAGGTTAACCTTACACTAAGCAAATAGTTCAACAAACATGATGTTCTCTACAGTAGAGACAAGGGCGATAAACAATCATTGAATCTCAAAATGTCCATTTCACTCCAATATATTACATTTTAGGTACTCTATTAGTTACCTGGGATCAGGAAAAACATATGGTATCTGTCTTTTTGGGACTGGCTTATTTTCCTAAGTGTAATGGTTTCTAATTGCATCCATTTTGTTGCAAAAGACAGGATTTCATTTTTTTAACAGCTGAGTAGTACTCCATAGTGTATATATACCATAATTTCTTTATCCAGTCAATAGTTGATGGACATTGGATTGATTCCATATCTTAGCTATTGTGAATTGAGCTGTTATAAACATAGGGGTAGAGATAACTCTTTCTTATGCTGATTTATTTTTGTTTGGGTAAATTCCTAGGAGTGGGATGACTGGGTCATATGGTAGGTCTATATTCAGATTTCTGAGATATTTCCATGCTGTCTTCCACAGTGGCTGCACCCGCTTACATTCCCACCAACAGTCTATTAGGGTATCCCACATCCTCGCCAGCATTTCTTTGTTGATTTCTGTATGAGAGCCATTCTAACTGGGGTGAGGTGAAACCTCACTGTGGTTTTAATTTGCATTTCCCTGATGGCTAGTGATCTTGAGCATTTTTTCAACAAGATTTTTTTAAAAAAATGTATTTATTTATTTGAAAGGCAGAGTGACAGAGAAAGGGAGAGACAGAGAGTGATAGCTTCCATTGCTGGTTCACTCCCAAGTGTGAACAAACAGGACTAGACCAGACCAAAACCAGAGTCAGGAGCCAGAAACTTCATCCTGGTCTGCCGTGTGGGTGGCAGGAACCCAAGTACTGGAGCCATCATCTGCTGCCCACAAACACAGTAGCAGAAAACTGGTTGGAAGCATAGAGTAGCTGTGGCCAGAACCAAGCGTTCTGATAAAGGATGCAGGCATACCAAATGGCAGCTTACTCTTCTGTGCTACAGTGCCTGCTTCCTTCAACAAGATCTTATAGTTACATCCACATAGACATTGCTTTTATGATTTTTTTTAAAAAAGATTAATTTATTTGAAAGTAAGAGTTACAGAGAGAGAGGGGGAGACAAAGAAATCTTCCACCTTCTGGTTCACTCTCTAGATGGCTACAATGCCCAAGGCTGGGCCATGTCTAAGTCAGCAGGCAGGAGCTTCCTCTAGGTTTCTCACATGGGTATCAGGGGCCCAAGCACCTGGTCCATCTTCTACTGCTTTCCTAGGCCACCAGCCTGGAGCTGGATCTGAAGTGGAGCAGCTGGAATATGAACTGGCACCCATATAGGATGCCAGCATTACAAATAGTGCCTTCACCTGCTCTGCCACAACCAGCCCTGTTTTTATTATTATTATTATTACTATTAAAGATTTATTTATTTATTTATTTGAAAGGCCGAGTTACAGCGAGGCAGAGGCAGAGAGAGAGAGAGAGAGAGGTTTTCTATCTGCTGATTCACCCCCCAAATGGCCACAATGCCCAGAGCTGGGCTGATCCAAAGGCATGAGATGAGCCAGGAGCTTCTTCTGAGTCTCCCACGTGAGGGGCCCAAGGACTTGGGCCTTCTTCTACTGCTTTTCCCAGGCCATAGCGGAGAGATGGATTTGAAGTGGAGCAGCCAGGACTTAAATTGGCACCCAAATGGGATGCTGACACTGCTGGTAATGGCTTTATCTGCTACACCACAGCACTGGCCCCTTGAATTCTTTTAAATCCTGATTATATTATCATCTTGATTGCTGCTGTACATAAAAATTGTTTTACAAATTTTTATTTCTTAATGCATTTCTGATAAACCAAATGGTTATTTTTCCATACTTTATCATACTTAGCCTTTGTCCCTATTTTTATGAATTTTTGTTTTATTAATTTTTATTTTATATTATTCATTTGTATAACTGCAAAAATTATAGCTTAATCATTTTTCTGTTGCTTACTTTGCATATTTCCTTTCTCACTGTATTGCTTTTGCAAAAACAAAGAATAAATAGGTTTCTTTAATTCTGCAACAAGGCAGAAAAGAGTTAAATAATATAGAG
Organism: Oryctolagus cuniculus; assembly: GCF_051225735.1. NCBI lineage: Eukaryota > Metazoa > Chordata > Mammalia > Lagomorpha > Leporidae > Oryctolagus > Oryctolagus cuniculus. Next base: position 190,038,432 of record NC_142868.1, read on the forward strand.
ACAAAGCTGTGTCTATTCTCAGAAAGCCATCTCCTTGCTAGACTTTTGTCCTATAACACATATTATTTAAACATTCTAGTTAGAAAGTGAATGATATTTTTTATGACATTCAGTAACAAAAGATAGAACCAGATGGATATTAGAGACATTCTAGTTAACCCAATCCATTTTTACATTTGGTGAAACTCAAGCCCAGCCAAAAAACGTGATTTGGCCTGCATAGAAAACTTATGAGCAGAGCCTGGACAAGAATCGCAAATTTTATGACCCTTGGAACAATGTTTTTCATAAAAGACTTCATTGATTAGAATTGTAAATGTGAATTTTAAATACCACTCATTACTTTTGTGCTGATTTTTATATTACATTTTAGAGAACTATTTGGCAACCTAAATTAATACATTATTATAACATAAAATTTTTTTGACTATTCATATGGCAGAAGTTGCCAGTTTCCTCCAAGATCTGTTTTTCTCTTCTTCCTTAATAATAAAAACCCTAACATTTAGCAAGAGTTTTGCAAAATCTGACTACATCCTGGCCAACGCCTTCATGCCACTTTTCAGGTGTGACTTAAGGAAGTGTCCTTAACAAGGGAAAATGTGCCTGCCATCTCCCTCTCCTCCTTCCTATTGGCTGGGAAGCAGATGTGATGGTTGCATCCATGTGAGAATGTTGCAAAGCCGCTTACCAGTTCTAGACTGTCTACCTCTGGATTTCTTTATGAGTGAGAAATAAATTCCTCTGTTGCTTAAGTCACTTTTGTCACTTTTATTTAGGGTTTTCTATCATTTTAAGCTGAACCTAAATCTACCTTGCCCAGTAAATTTTAAGGTAAACAATAAAAGTGGAATACAGTATCTTAAAGATAATCTGCAATCATTTGTTCTAGGATACTTAATATCAGAATTCTGGTTATGGTTATGGTATCAAGAGCTTTGAATTTAAAATAATGATCATGGCTGGCGCTGTGGCTCAGTAGGCTAATCCTCTGCCTGCGGCGCCCGTACTCCAGGTTCTAGTCCTGGTTGGGGCGCCAGTTCTGTCCCAGTTGCCCCTCTTCCAGGCCAGCTCTCTGCTGTGGCCCAGGAAGGCAGTGGAGGATGGCCCAAGTGCTTAGGCCCTGCACCGCATGGGAGACCAGGAGGAAGCACCCGGCTCCTGGCTTTGGATCGGCACAGCGCGCCGGCCCTGGCGGCCATTTGCGGGGTGAACCAACGGAAGGAAGACCTTTCTCTCTGTCTCTCTCTCTCACTGTCTAACTCTGCCTGTCAAAAAAAAAAAAAATAATGATAAAGGGAATAATGATAGTAATAGCTGTGTATTGATAACTTAAGGAGACATTGGAGAGCAGGCAGTAATATTGACACTGTTTAAACCACCATTACTACCACCTCTAAATATTACTAGTGTGGCAATACTTATAATTTAATTACCATAATAATACTCCCAGATAGATATAAAATGATTCATGAAACTTGTAATTTATGACAGCTGGATTTGGCCTTGAGCTTGATTACAAAATTCACATTTCTTTCCAGCATACCGTGCTCATTTATGTGATCAAGATTCTATAACTCTTCAGAACATGATGTGAGAACACATGCCTTTGAAAGCACTTTCCTGCTGTTATTGTACAATTTGGTTCCTGCTCTTGCTGTCAGTAGCCACTTCCAATCCTCACCCTGTGGAAGTTTGAGTTCTGTGTGCCACAGAAATGCTCTGCCTACCTCTCTACTTCTTTAATGGCCTTTCGCAGAAGCACTTGCTTATTTCATGGTCCACACAAGAAAGAACTTGGCTTTTTTAATGGTCCACACAAGAAAGCAGCCAGAGGTTTGGAAAGAGCATCTGACACACAGGTGCTTGCAGATTTCCTTATCTGGACACAGTCCCAGGGAACTTTGCCTAAGAAGGTGAGGTTCATTTGAGCATTAACCAACATCAGTAGCTCTGTTGCCCTCTGCTATTGGGGCTTTGAGACTGAGGAGCAAAACGGGAGATGCTAGATCCTGGGAGTAAGACCCACCACAATTCTCTTCTCAAAGAAAAGTTCAGCAGTGATCCTCTCTCATAAGGCTCCGAGAGTGTAAACAATTCTTAGTGGCTCTCAGAGGCTGAGCTGGAAACTCAACCCTCAGTGGATTTCCCTGCAGTCTATTACTTCAGACGACTTGCTATAAGCCTCCCTGTTGCATATTCTTGCAACATCACATATTGTCTTCTACAACATTTAATCATTTAATGTTATTTATAATTTGATTCTATTTTGTGGTTATTTAGTATGTTTTTCCAACTAGACTCTGAACTCTATGGGAGCAGAGATGATGGCTGCTTTAGGTTAGCCCTATTATACTTCATGCTGGACAAATGATAGATATTCAATAAATTTTTGTTGAAATAATAAGGTCATGTAACAGAGAGACAGTACCTCATACAAAAGCTATGCAGTGAACATAAAAACAAGGCTAAGTGAGTAGAAAGGGCACCGACATTTGGATCTTAGAGCTACCACTTACAAATTTCTTGACTTCAGTAAATTACTATCTCTGTGAGCAGCACTTTCTTCATTTAAAGTAGGAATAGCATCTATTTCATTGGAGCATTGTGAAAATGAGTAAGATAATATGCATGCAAAGCACTTGGCAGGGTCCTTGACAAAGAGACAACAGGTGCAGGTGAGTGTCCATCAACATGGCTTGCTTCAAAAAGCCATGTTGTCCTTTCTCCTTGCTGGGTTAAAACTGGAAGTTTTGGAACACATGAACTTCCCGGGGTCAAAATACTTGTGGAAAGTGGAAAGACCTTAGATGACTAAATGTAGGCAGATGTTTATTTTGTCCCTTAAATATGTTTCTTATATGGCCAGAAATTTTTGCCCTCCTATTCAATCTTTTTAGACAAGCACTTGAGATCCTTTGGTATCCTATGATTCATCCAATGCATACTTCCTGAGCATCTATGAAATGCTAGGCTCTGGACTGGGCTCTGGGAATATAATGAGGAATGAGACTAACTCTTTAAATGTAAGTTCTGGAAGGACCTAGGAGCCTTAGTTATTCTCATATCACTGCAAGCAATAATGAAAACTATTCGGTGTTGCACATTTACTCAATGCCCTTCTCTGTCCCATGTGTGTCCCATGTGTACATAATCTTGTGTGATCCTTACAAGAGCTGTGGAAGACAGACATCATGATTTCCATGTAATAGGCAAGGAAGCAGAAGCCATGCAGCTAGAATGATGTTGTTGGGATTTGAATTCAGGTCTGTGTGACACTGCAGCTGTAATTTTCCTTCTGTGATGCCTGCCAGTCAATCACTTTTAATGGTCTAATTGATTTATGAGGCACTGAATCATCAATATTTTATAATTTGCTTCCTTTAGTTATATGGTAACCATAAATGGTTATTTAATTTAAAAACACAGTTCTTGTAATAACTGATACAAAAATAGAGTTCATAAATGTTGGGTTTTCACTGGCATGTGAAAACTGCCGCTATCTGGTAGAAAGATCTTTTAAAAAATATCACAAATTGGAAGTTGAAATCATGGTCCAAGAGGGTTTTTTTTAGACCTAGGGTGCCAAAATTCACATCCCTTGAAACACATAAGAACATGGATGTGATATTGGCCATTGTGTTTGATATCATGTAATCAGAGGCAAAGAACCTATGCTGTTGTCCTGCTTGGCCAAATTATGATTGTTCAGTTTCTGCTTTAGACCATGAACTTCTTGAAGGTAGAGTTTTGTCATCAGGATATTTCTAGCTCTGAGGCTAAACTCAATTCCTGGCATAGAGAAGCATAAGAAGTATTTGTAGTTCAAAGAAGAGAAGTCCTAAAAGCCTCCTGGGAGTGTCACAATGGGGCTTGGGGTTGGTGTGAGATGGAACAAATGGTGAACAAGTGAAATTTGTCTTTTGCTGCCTCCTGGGAGCCCCAGAGTCTCCAATTGAATTTCTTTTTAGCAAAACTTGTTTTTAAGGGGAGAAAATCTGAAATGTATTTAATTAAAAATCTAAGCAAGTGAATTCTACCTTAAAGCACATAATAATGTTCTAGAGAACCCTTTAGGTGGGCAGACCTCTGAGAGATCCAAAGATAAATGATGCCCTGGGTCTACTCTTGCAGGAACTCACAGACTGGTCAGAAGACTACTGTGAGGATGAGAATGAGGATGGTGACAGCACTAGTGATATGATCAAGGCAAAGTACACCATGAAACCTCAGTGCTGTGGGGTCTCAGCTTATACCTGGCTGTCTTTCCTATTGCTTGCTCTGAAACAAAGTGGCATAAATAATGGAATTTCAGGCAGTTTCAGGTAGGTTTTGATCAGGAGAGGGTTTTTGGAGGTTCTGAAAGGAATGTAGCCACCTGTTCATAAAGCTGGATCTGTACTATCTATACCTATTCCATTCTCTAGAGTCCAAGCTCCCGCCTGCTGATCATCAAGCCTTGGTTCCAAGAATCGACTCGCTTTGTTAGAAGGGCCTGACATCTATGTCGAGGATATAGTCCCGGCTTTAATCAAAGCACATGAAGAAGTTCCAATCAGTGTTATTTAAAAAGCTAAAATGTACAATAAGGGAATAGAGTAAACTTTGTTCATACATATTATAGAATGCGATTGAGGCACTAAAAAATTATGTTTGTGAAGAGTTTTAATCAAAGTGTTACATATCTGTTATAATGTTAAGGGCAAATATAAGATAAATTTTAAAGAAATGAGTTATCTCAATTAGAAAACAATTTTGAAAATTGATGAAAATACAATAGTAATAGAGTGTAGGTGATTTCCATTTTTTGTTTTGTCTTCCAAATTTTCTACAATGAGCAAATATTGTTCTATTGCTCAGAAATTGCTATCCCTCAATTCTTATAAGGGAAAAAATTTCCAGAACTCAATGAGGCTCATTTAAGAGCTGCTGCATGGAGTAGAAACTAAAAGGAGCAATAGGTTAGTTGGAATGCCCAGAACAGCCCTTTTTAACTTTAATTAGAGTTTTGTCAATTGAATTTATTAAACTAGAAAAAAAGTCTTCTGAAAGAAAAAAGCAATCTCTGTCTCCTCCTTCACTTAACTAAATAAACATTCTATAATTCAGTTGAGTGCTAGACAACCACAAAATTGAAATATACTCACAGTTACAGTAAGGCCATCTCAATCACTATAGTAACTGTCGGTGGTGTTCAAGTTAGACTCAAATTCAAAGAATGAGTTTATCCCTAGTTATCTACCATAGGATTCAGTAACTGCAATGCAGAGAAGCTAGGTAGAGTGCTGCATGGATGTTTAGCCTTCATTCCATCCAGTCATCTCTCAATGGGTTTCCATTGACAGGCCTATAATCTTGCAAAGCCACAAAAAAAAAAAAAAAAAATCTGAAGACTCCTTACCAACAAACTTCAATTGGCATTTAAGGAGCATTTCCCACATAACAAAGGGAAAGCTGCTCATTTGTATTTCTTAAATAAGCAGACACAAGCAGTACAAGACACTATGATACTCTCATTGTGCCCTTATTATAAACACAATGTGGTGAATCTGAATCAGATTAATAGCTTCTATTTTTTTAAAATCACTTCTGCAACAGAAGAGTAACTTTTACTAATATAATGTTGGATTTTATGTTTCTATCATTTTAATTGGAATTTAGTTAAAATATTTTATGATACTGGTATTTTTCTTAATTTGAGATCATTTTAAAAGCCATAGATTTATTTCCTTTTCATATGAGAATCCATACAGAAGTATTCAGAGTCATTAATCATTGGCCACTTTGGCAGACTTGTGGTCAAACATCCATCCAGAAACTAGATGGGAATGCTTTCCCCGTGATCAGGAGCCAAAGCACTCCAAGAAGTTTCCTCAAGCTTCTTGGCTGATTATCACATGTTTCCTTCTTCTTCTCTTTCTTTCTTTTAAGGAAAGGGAGCTGTATTCATTGAAGCCCTTGGACACGCCAGAGACTGTTGTCAGCACTTTCAAAGATCTTACGTTAATCCTTGCAGAGTCTCAGGGATGTAATTTTCATTTCCCAAAATTCAGACAACTTGTTCACAGTGGCGAGGCCAGCCTTTTAACCACATGTCTTTTACCCACACCCAGCTTCTCCCTAGGGAGAAGCAGTCACGTTTTGTATCAAACAGGCTGCTGTCTCTTCTGTTCACCAACTGGATCCTGACTCAAATAAATGACAAAACTGCTTTTGAGACTTGAACACTGATAGGATATTTGTGTATTTTGTTGTGCTACTAGAATTGTGCATATTTTAAGGAGTTCTTATGGATACATATTTGAATGTTTCTAAATGATGGGATGAAATTGTATTTTGTTCCCAATAACTCATCGGAGAGGGGAAGTGTATGGAAGGAAGAAAAACAAAATAGACCTAATAATGGTTCAAGCTGCATGATGGATACACAGATGCTCATTGCCTTTTCTCTTCAGATGTGTATTATTTTCATAGTCAAAAAATGAATGTCAAATGTAGATTGGTAGAGAGAGAGGATCCTGGGTTTGAATAACACTTGGATCACTGAGTGCATCTGTATGATCATGGACAAATTATAATCCTCTCTGACATGCAATTTGTCTGCCACAAAGGGAAGTTTCCCTTGCAGACACTTACTTGCAGAGCTACAATGTGGAATCAATGAAATAATGTAATAAATATCCAACACAGTTTCTTAAACACATTAAGTTCTTAACAAAATGTCTAACAATCATTATTATAAGGAATTAATGGTTTCTGCTTACTCTCAAGATGTAGACTAGAGAGGAATTCCAATAGTCAGATGAACTAAGTTCTGGCTAATGGCCAAAGAGCAGAGATACAAACCCTCTGTGTACCCATCCACTGAGCAGCTCTTTGGAAGGACATCGATGTTTCCAGCTTCTCCTCTACCCCTGGTGACCTGGGCCACTTTCCTCTGTACCCTCCTGCTCTCACAGTTCTTCTTTTAAGTACTACATCAGCAATTCTGGCTAAAGTCTCTTGTTTTAAGAATGAATCATATGCCATTTTTATGCTTTCTTGTATAACCAGTTTAACTTAACAGTTTAACTTAATTCTCTCATCACAACCTCAAATGTGCTCTATCATGCCTCCTTTTCCCATGCTAGGGTGATATATCTTAGTCTGATCTGTATTTTTTTCAGGTCACTCTCAGCTATCAGAAAAGTGGTTGTTTCTAAGAATTACAAAGTTCAGTCTAATTTAGTCTCTCCTTTCTCAGCTCAATTTTGCCCTAGGATTGCAACCTAGCAGTAGGGAATGAACAGCCTTCTATTCTACTGTCTTGCTTGCTTCTCTCCTCCATTATTTTCTCTGTTGCTTTTAGGAAGGGACATGGGAAGGGGGATACATAGGAGATGGCCAACATTCTACTTGAGCAGTGCTGGTATCACTTGGCCATTGACTATCTTGGAGTCAGATGCCCAAATTCTGTTTCTCATTACCCTGGGGTATCTGACGATTCTAACAGCTCCCGACTGGGCATTTCCAAACTACAATTTATTGATAAGACAAGGTACAGTTGACTTGCTGCTCCTCCTATTCCAGTGACCTATAGGCGCACATCTCACTAAAGGACGTGGATGTTTATCAGACATGGTTTCTTCTCTCAAGAAATTGTGATCTCAAGGAACTGTGGCATGGACACAGCTGTAATACATTAAGAATGAGAGAGAATTTTGGTTGATATTCCCAGGGAAGGATCAGACCTTGATGATCAGAGCTGTGGGAAGCTCATGAGAAGTGATTTCTAAAGCCCCTGCTGCAAACTCATTGTCCTTGGCATGAGCTGGTATAGAGCAGGTCCAAGACAGAGTCCCTGTGGATGCGTGTGTATATGGGTCACATTTGTTTTTCCTCTCAGCTCCACTGTCCTATTATTTGGATCTATATACACATTTTGATTTCAAGAATGGAAGGCATGATTACCTTCAAAGGTCTCTCTCATCCTTAGTAGGATGAAAATCTTATTTCCCTAGCTTCCTTACTACAATGACTATATGGTCCTGACCATGGTTGTCTTTTTTCCTACAATGGGCTCTCTGGAAATTGAGAGGCACTCACTCCACCAAGAAATGGTTATGGGCTCAAGTTCTATAATCACAACATGAGAAATTCTAATGTAAGTATAGATGCCTCTCAAACTTCCCATACTTCAACCTTTTTTTTCAGATTATTTTACTTCAAAGTATTTTATTTTTCAATTTTACTGTGAAGTTGTCATTATGGCTATCATTCTATCCCAGGTCCCAGGGAGAGGGCAGGAAGGGGACAGGGGACTTATTTTATCAGATACAACCTTGATGTAATAAACTGTGCAAGATCAGTGCTTTGATTTTTAAATGTTTTTAATCAAGAATAAATTAAAAGTCTAAAGTTGAGTAATAATAATAATAATAATAATATATTCCTTACTTTCATGGGGTACTTCGTAGTCTACAGAGTATTTCACAAGTGCCTCAATCTCACAACTCCTAACTACAGAAGTTAGAGAATATACTTATTTTCACATGAGGAAGCTGAATTTCTGAGAAGGCAAGGAACTTTCCAAAGGCCATGCACTTGAGTGCTTTAAACATAGCAGCAATGCCTAAGCTCCACATGTAGATATTATTTGGTTTGGGTAATTCTCATTATTTGGTTCAGTTTTTGTCTTTCTGTGGGGAGCAACTCGGACTAGACTGTTACTGGAATTAAGACTTATTCTATGCATCTGCTCTCCCACAATATGGCGCTGAGAAGGGAGTAACAACTTCTACGCAGCTGCCTCCAGTTCAACCAATAAACTGTAGGACCTGCTCCTGATTGGAGGAGAGCAGCGTACTCGGCGTGTGGGCAGCCGAGTTGGGATTGGTGGAAGAGGACTATAAAGGAGGAGAGAGACAACATGCACCGGGAACATCTAAAGGGAACACCTGTGCAGCCCCCGAGAGAGCCGGCCGGTGGTGTGCCGCTCCCCCGCGGAAGTGGGGAAAGTGACCAGGGGGAACCGCCCTTCCACGGAGGTGGAAGGGATGGTAGCCAACCCGGGAAGAACCAGCAGCAAACCCGGGAAGGGCCGAGCAGACAAAAGAACAGCGCAGGGTCCTGTGTCGTTCCTCCACGAAGACGGGGAGTGACATAATGGTGCCGTGACTCAGATGTGAAGCCTAGGCAGGGTTTAGTGTCGTTCCTCCATGAAGAGGGGGAGCGACATAATGGTGCCGTGACTTGGATATGAAGCCTAGGCAGGGTTTAGTGTCGTTCCTCCATGAAGAGGGGGAGCGACACTTTCCAAAGCAATTTTCCCAGTTTAGGTTTTCAGTGAAAATATTAATAAGTATTTTGTAACATAAATTGTCTGTGCAGGTTTGGAAGTGAAAATGAAGCAATATTAAACAGATACGCTGGTGCTTAGCACAGGTCCTCTCAGAATTGTCATTAATTTGAAAATCTGCACTGGAATTGTTTAAAAATTGGATGCAGTAAGCACTTTCCCACACAAAAAATGTTTCCACAAAACTCTCTGAGGGGAAAAAAATCTATTGGTGTTTTGGAAATATATCCTTAAAGAAACAAGAGCTAAGAGATCCTTACCACCAAATTTAGATAGTTCACCCCCTCTTTCAGCTAGGTACTTTATCTAGATTGAGGGCCTGTCAGCAAGCCTTTTAATGTTGTCTCATAAGCAATGGTTTGCCATAAAGCTATAATTCTTAACTATTTTGTTTAAAATATATAAAAACAATGAATTTCAATCTGTATATATGTGTGTATACATGTGTTTGTATGTACATATATTATTATGTACATACATATCTGTATGTGTGTATATATCATGTGTACATATAGCATGCCTGTATCTATATATATCATGTATATATGCATTTTCTTACGTATTCATGTATATCATGTCTGTGCATTACCATGTATTTATATATATCAGTGTGTACACATGTGCATATATCATGTGTGCATGTATGTATTGTTTATGTGCTGGTGTCTCTCTCCCTACCCCTGCTTTTGGCATCATTCTGTGCTTTTGGCCAATATTCACTAGTGGAGAATTTACAAACACTCAGGAAATGGAGGCTCTGACAGGCTAACCCTGACGGATATGCTCGGCACAGGTGTCGTGTCCACCAATGGTTAGGCCTCCCTCTCTGCCAATTATTTGCTGTTATTTGGTGAGTATTTATTTGACAGACAAAAGATGTGCAAGTGATAGTGGCAGACCTGGTGAAAGAGGTGAATTGTGGGTGTCTTTTGGAATGTTTTACAGGTGCTCAAGGGCACCTTGGGGAAGAGGAAAAGGTAAGAGAGGAGAAAGACCAGGGGATGATGAACAGTTGGCAAATGTCCTCTGACATTTATGAAGGATACCATAGGCTCACTGCAGTGGGAGAGGACTGTTGACTGAACATAAGTTATTAGGTGCTTTGGAAATTTTGTTTAGAGGAATATCTTAAGTAAATGGAAGAACTTTTCCATGGAGATGCATCAATATATGTTTAAGCTGTTTTCTAGGACAACACTCGCTATGCTACCAAAGATATAGGTGTGCCAGCAGTTATTTAACCACCAGCAAAGTAGGAAAACAGACTTGGAAAAAATGCAGTAGAACATTTGATTAAATGGTGAGTGCAGACTGAGGGCTGGCAGGAGGGAGAAAACATGGCAGGTGAGAAGGGAGACATATTTGGAATGGGGAGGACAGAATTTTTACTCTGCCAAGCTCTTCCAGGTGCTATATGTGCACTTGTATACTAGGTATTTAGCATCTCTGCAAACAAAGAAGGTGAGAAAATAGACTCAAAATATTAGAACCCACACCCTACCCAATTCTGTGAATCATCCATGACCCCTCGTACTACACAAAGGGGACTAGGAATTTAGGGACAGCTTCTGTAGACATCCTAAGGAGAAAGTGATGGTCCTTTTTTTAGAAACCACACATTAGAAATAAACTTGAAATTTCCAGGTCTAGTGGTGTAGCAGATTAAGCCCCTGCTTGCTGTGTTGGCATCCCATATAGGTGCTGGTTTGAATCTCAGCTGCTCCAGTTCCAATCTAGCCCCATACTAATGTGCCTGGGAAAGCAATGGAAGATGGCTCAAGTACTTGGGCCTCTGCACCCATGTGGGAGACCTAGAAGAAGCTCCTGGCTCTTGGCTTTGGCCTGACCCAGTCCCGGCCATTGCAGCCACTTGGGGAGTGAACCAGCAGATGGAAGATTTCTCTCTCTCTCTCTCTGTAACTCTGCCTTTCAAATGAATAAATAAGTCTTTAAAATAGCTTGGAATTTCCTAGTGAATGGGGCAGGAATCAGATGGAGAAGGGAAGAAAAAGCTGAGATAAAAAAGTTAGACAAGTACAATCATTCTGGATTTGATTTGTGTGTGTGTGTGTGTGTGTGTGTGTGTGTATGCATGTCTAGAGGGGCTAGAAACAAGCTTTTGAATCCTGTTGGAAGGAAGAGTTGGGAGGTGCATTTTATTTAAGGTAAAATCCCTGGGAGAAAAGAAGGAAAGAATGGATCATACAACCCCCCAACCCCACCCCACCCCCATCACAGATGTGCATTGAAAGATCAGTTATGAAATGGTTAGGAGTAATAGGGGAGATGCGGGGAGAGTGTTAGACAGAAATTTCTTTTTCAAAAGGTAGTATTTGGCAACATTTAACGATAATCCATAGACAACCTTAAAATGCATTCGATAAGGACACACACTTAAAAATGTCATTTCAGTTCCATATCATTGTTCCCAATTACATATTGGTATTACATAGTAGGATGATGATGATAAAAAAAGTTACCATGTAAAGCAGGTGTATTTAAAGGAATCAGAGAACCAAGAAATGTGAGGTCTCCTTATAGGCATTTATTTCTTCCCTAAATTCTCTCTTCTATGCATATGTATTGCCTTTTAATTTCACTTACTGAACTGTATATGTCTGTCTTCTCCAATAAGCATAAATTCCTTGAGGGCTGGGATTTTATCTTATTAATTTTTTCTACAGTGATTACACAGTGGTTGGCACATTTGTTCAACAAATATTTGTTTTATAACGTCAGTTAAGTACTGTTAACCATTCACTGCTCAATAGCTCAATACCTTGTTCAGAAGTCCCGGTATGACTGGATTACTATAGGTCAGTGACTTAAGTTGTTTGTGAGCTACTGATGTCTGATAAAAGGCATGGAAATGATAAAAATAACTACCATTTATGGTCATGTTTTCAATAATAAGGTATTTTATTTTTAACATATATGATATTTTATTATTCCTGTTCAAGAATCCTGTGAATTACTATTAGAAACTGAGGCTGAGAGACTGAACTTATTCAGTCACAGAGCTAATACATTCTGGACCTGCGGAGTTTTCTCCAAGTGTATCTAGATCAGGAGCTCTTACTCACATTTCCATTTCCAATTTTCTTTAAGCCAACTGAAATCTTTTTTTTAATGTGTATTTATTTTTGTCTACTTGAAAGACAGAGTGACAGAGGGTAGAGAGAGAGTTCCTATTCTCTGGTTCACTCTTCAAATGCCCAGAATAGCAAGTACTGGGCCAGGCTGAGGCCAGGAGCCTAGAACTCCCTGGGTCTTCCATGTTGGTTATAGGGACCCAAGGAGCTGAGCCACAATCTATTGCCTCCTGGGATGCTTTAGCAGGAAGGTGGATCAGAAGTGGAGGAGCCAGATCTGAAAGCTGCATTCCTATGGGATGCAGGCATCTCAAGTGGCTTAATCTGCTGTGTCACAATCTCTGGAACCCAGCTGGAATCTTGGTAAGAAATTTTCTTACTCACAAACTAAAAATGAAGAAACACTAAATAGATGGTTTTTATCTTACTCTGAGGAAATAATGCCTTTGTAATAATTAAAAGGAAAAATTAACAACTTTGTATTTTGTGGAATTTAAATTTATTTCATAATTTCTTCTTATTTTTTTGGAAAATGTCCCATATAAGCTAGAAAACAAGCAACAAGCAACATGTGTGAAAATTACAGAAACAGTTGAACTTTTGGAATAAACAATATTGAGAGTCCTCCATTAACTTAACAACAATTAAGAACAAATGCCAAGAATTCCACCAAATGGAAGTTGCTAATTTCAGTTTGACTTGTATGATGCTACTTGATACATTAAAAATAAAATATATTAATAAGCATTTCAACTTTTTTTTTTTTTTTTTTTTGACAGGCAGAGTGGACAGTGAGAGAGAGAGACAGAGAGAAAGGTCTTCCTTTGCTGTTGGTTCACCCTCCAATGGCCGCCGCTGCCGGTGCACCGCGCTGATCTGATGGCAGGAGCCAGGTACTTATCCTGGTCTCCCATGGGGTGCAGGGCCCAAGCACCTGGGCCATCCTCCACTGCACTCCTGGGCCACAGCAGAGAGCTGGCCTGGAAGAGGAGCAACCGGGACAGAATCCGGCGCCCCGACTGGGCCTAGAACCCGGTGTGCCAGCTCCGCAAGGCGGAGGATTAGCCTAGTGAGCCGCGGCGCCGGCCCATTTCAACTTCTAATGCTCATGCTTAATGGGTCTCTCATTGGACATTTTACTTGTAATTTAGATTGGATTTCAAGAAATCAGAAATAAGCCTATTAATCACAAATTAATAAAATCAATACAAAATACACACAGAAATCACCTGCGACTTCTGTTGCACCTAGTCTACTATTTTTAAGGAATATTAGGCTGCAAAAATATTCTAAAATAAAAAACAACAGAAATATTAGGATCTGGATATTTGTGTTAGAAAAAATTCACACAAGCTTCAAAGCACACTTAACATTTAAATATGTGCCAAAATATCTATTTATATACAGCTCCTCAAAAGTTCATCATCTTTCATAGCCTAAGAGACAACAAACAAGCACCAAAGAAAAGAGGGAGAAAAATGTATTTAAAATGACACAGTTCTATTTTCAGAATAGTACCTACTTGAGCAAGAATAGAAAATAGAATTCATTCTATGGATCAATAATAATTGCAAATAAATTTAACTCAACAATTAATACTTTAGTTTTTATGAGCATTATAAAATTGACTTATTTTTAAATTAAAAAAACCTATTTTCCGTAAAAACAATTATTGTATTAGATACATTGAGTTTGAAGGCCACTTGCTGAATGAAGGTAGTACAATCTTAAATGTAATTTAGATCAAAAGTAAATAGAATTCTTACCTGGAAACAATCCAATAAATCATTGGAAATACAATGTCTTATTTAATAAAGAGAGAAAACAACTGGTGGTTACACAGTAGAGGAGAATCCAGGAAAACCCCAAGAATCATGAAAATTGCCCTATTTGTGTGGTTTAAGTTAGCTGATAAGGGTATAGAGTATCTCTTTAGTGTATTCACAGGCACCTTGTTATTAAACTGTCAAACCTCTTTGAGGATTCTCCAGTAATTTGCTATTCCATTTCTGTTTCATTCATTAAATAGTTTCTAAAGAATTCCCAAGACTCTTCCCTTAGTAAAATTCTCAATGAATCAAGCTAGGAGCAACTCAAGCTGTTTTGATTCACTTAAGAGAGTTTAAGTTATCTTTAGAAACAAACTATAAATGAGAAAGGTCATGTCGATCCCTTCACAATATGAACTTGTTAAAATAATTCTGTAGTTCTGGGGCTGCTGTTGTGGCATAGCGGGTAAAGTCACTGTCTAGGACGCTGGCATCCCATATGAGCACTGGTTTCTGTCCTGGCTGCTTTACTTCAGATCCAGTTCCCTGCCAATGGTCTGGGAAAAGCAGCAGAAGGTGGCCCAAGTATTTGGACCCCTGCCACCCATGTGGGAGACCTGGATGAAGCTCCTGGCTCCTAGAGTTGATCTGGCTCAGGCCATCTGAGTAGTGAACCAGCAAATGGAAGATCACTTTCTCTCTCTCTGTGTATCTCACTCTTTCAAAATAAATAAATTAAAAAAATTCTGTGGTTCAAGAGACCATGATAAAAATGTGTGGAAGACAGAGCTGCTGTTGTATAGATTTATATTGTCTTTGATTCACCAATATCAATTTTTGTAGAGAGATGAAATAATTTATGTTTTTACTTATTGAGAGATAAAAATGAATACTCACATAAGTGAACTAAAATTTTTTGCATTCCACTGTTAACAGTATTCAAATGTTTTTATATCTTTACAGTGATTTCATGTTGTAGGTATGTTTTTAAGGTAAAATTTTTCCTTTCTTTATTACATTTTTATTTATTGGAATGATGGATTAGATCATTTATATGGACTGCATTCAGCTAACATAGTCTATGAATTGTGCAAATTAACCCTTGGGATAGTGGAAATATCAGTTATTTATTAACTTATCTCTGCACCATTTGGTACTTTAGGAAGATTAATACATTTATATCTAGTATAAAAAATTGAGGTGGACATTGTCAACTTCACCTTTAGATTAATTGAACATGATCCCTTCTATGAAAAGACCCTTAATATATTCCTGAATAATGACTAATTTTAGGCACATAGAAATCACTCAATGTAAAGAAGAAAACCTTCAGAATGACATCAAACTATATTGGTCAAACCAGTTAGGAAACCAACCACATGGTTGACATTGAAGCTATGCTATCATTCTATGAAACCCCCTATGGAGCCCTTCCATGTGCTCAGAATCCACACCTACATGCAACCCAAAGAGAGAACCATACTTGCCCAGAACACCTGATCACTTTTTCCTGTTACACAATATGATTAATGCATAGCAAATCAAAGCAGGGTACTTGGTAACTAGGAATCCCAGTGCTTTGCAGAGGCTACCTGGTGTGCAGCCTGGCCTGGGACAGCAAGACCAGGGAACGTCAAACAAACCCAAGAGCATTTGACAGAGAGAGCTTATCCCAATTCAATAAATTTTTACCAAGAAGGGAGGGATTCCATTAAATTGCTCATTGGTGATGATGTTGAGAAACCCCTATACCTTGCTTCTGCAGCTTTGACAACTTCCAAGACTATTTAACCCCTCTTTCAAATGAGGAAGACTTCAATTTGGTCTTCCTCTGGCTTTGCCTTTCCCCCATAAAGTATCTTATTGCTTAATATCGCAGTTTTTCCAGGTAAAAATCCCGGGCATTTGCCTAGAGTCAAATAGTCACAGAGGCTATCTTTCTGGGCACCTGTGATATTACATTTTTGAAGAGGAACCAGGCAGGCCCAGATGCTCTTTAAAAGAGCTAGAACTTTATTGTGTAGGTGGTAGAACATTTTTATGGAAGCAAGAGAGAAAAATGAGGGAGCAATAGAGAAAGCATAGGAGAATAAAGGGGAAAGGAAGAAGGAAGGAGGGAAGGCCAATTAGGCAGGTCATTTTGCTTGCCTTGTAACCCTTCTGCCGCAAGCCAGGGAAGAAAGCTGCGCAAGAAGAAAATGAAAGATCTGCTTGAAGAAAAGCTGTGCACATGTTCTCAGAGCTCTCAAGGTTTTGAAAAGCTGCGCTCAGCTCAGACCACTCACGCATTCTCCCTTCAGCCCTGCAGCCCCCTCCTCCCCTGTCTGCAGGTGATTTCATCTAGAGGATTTCCATGAAGGCTGGAGAGTGGCATCTCTGATTTGGTTCTGCCTTCTAGGAGCCAGGAGAGAGATGGCAGTGCCCACTGTGTGTTGTTTACACTGCAGCCTCCCCATGCCACTGGGTCCTCATCCCTGCAGCTGCAGCAGGGCCATGGGCAGGAGAGCCCTGAAAGGTTGTGGAGACTAGAGCAGGGAAGGGCTGCTGATGGGCCCTGGAACTGCAGATTGTGTCTGGTTTGTCAGTGCTCCCTAAACTTCCAAGGATTCCAAAGAAATTGATTGGGATGCAGTGAGGCCAGGAAGGGCTGACCTAAACATCCAAGAAGATGGTGTGTTAGAGGTGAGGGGCAACAGGACAGATACTTTATAAGGAAAAGAGAGGCAAAAGGAGAGAAATCCTGTAAGAAAGGGAACCCTGGAGACCATCTCGGACATCTAAATGCAGATTGCAGCAAAGCCACCAGCATGCTGAAAGCTGCAGAGAGGCTGTTTCCCCCAACATTACTTTTCAGGTGTTCATTACGTAGACTAGATGATAACGCACTTGCGTTTAGCTCTATGGTTTGGACTCAGTTTCCTCATCTGTAATACAAGGAATTTGGAATAGATATTTTACTGTTTGATGTGACTTTCTGGGTAACTGTCAGTCTGTGAACCTTGGAATCCAGAACAAACACCTATGAACGTTAATATGAGATTCTCACCCCCTTTTGTCTACCACCCATATATCTTTGCAGTGTAACAACCCCTGCAATGTGATGGCAAGAATGTGACTCAATTGTGACAAATGATTGGTCTTTCTGCCCTGGAAGAAAGAGGGAAGGAAGAGAGAAGGCAGTCTATGATAGACTTTGGATTTCTAAGGAGAGGCTATTGTCTTATTTCCAATTTCAAATGTCATCCATTGAAATAAATTATAAATTCCTTCAGGAGGGTTTCAAATAGTTGGAGTGGTCAAAGAACCTGATAATGATCACTTCCAGCCCACCCCGACTCCCATTTTGGGGAAAGATTTATTGCATTTCATCCCAGACATTGAATCTGCCTTTTCACAGAAGTCCAGCACACACCAGCCATGTACTTTCTTGTCTGCCTGTCTCATGCCTTCTGCCAACCTGCTCCCAGGCAGCCTTCCCTGGGGTTATTAAACGCTAAGCATGATGAGTGTGCACTCATGAGTAAGGTGTTCAGTGATGCAGGAACATCCCTCCCCCAACACAATCAAGTGTAGGCAGTCTAAATGACAGTGGGGGTACAATGTGTTTTCACACGAGTTTCATTTTTTAATATGTCTCCACCTGAAATACCTTTATAATTGACAAATTAATATGTAGAAATATGAAAACTCCCTCACTTGCCTTCAAGTGGGAAGTGACACGCAGATAGTAGACTTTGCCTTGTCTACACCCACCCGCATTTCCATTCCGTGTCAGTCTCCACGGTGTGGACAGGAGGGCAACTCTGGAAAAATGGATTCCCACCCTGGCATCTCCCGGGGCACTGATCCGTGCAGAGCTGAGTTCTCTCCATTTTCTCTCTGGTAAGCAGCGTCGCCCCCTCCCCACACAGGTTCCCGCGCCCCTGGGGGTATTCAGCCATCTGATGATTTCCACTTGGGGTTTGACCTTGTGGAGATCCTTCGGCCAGTTTCTGGGCAAAGAACAACCCATTTTCACTCCAGCACAAAACGACCTTTTCTCCTTTACAGAAACACCAGCAAGTGGAACACATCTGGGTTTCCGCCTCTCAGCCCTGCATTCCAGGAGGCAGGTAGCGAGTGTGGACCCGATTGTCCCCTTCCAGCACCTCCGACTACAGACTCTGATCCAGATCCACAGTGAGGTGGGACATCTTTTCTGCCCACTCACCCTTGTGGCGAAAAATCAAAGCCGAAAACTGCCTCGTTTCTAAAGACTCAGAAACGCGCCTCTTCTGCGCCCCACTCCTTGGGTCTTAAATAAACACCAACATCCCGCTTGGAAATCACCCCAGATTCTCGCCCGCTCCGTTTTACTCGGTAAGCACCTTTGCTGCTCGTCCACGGAGCACCGGCCCCACGGAGGACAGCTTGGTACCCCTGGGCTGCACCCGCTCCATAGTTTTGGCAGCAGCCGGAAAACTTCTCAATTAACGACTTACATCTGCTTAGAGAAACCCGCCTATTTATAGACTTTATAAAAGCATCTCAATTTCGCCCATCTTCAACCTAGCCTGACAATCCCCCCAGCGAGCCACATATAAACACTCCTCCTTCTCCCACCCCCGCTTTGCAAAAGGTCCCCGATGCGCCAGCACCCACCGAGGCGACTGTCAGCATGCATTCAGATGCATCTATGCAAAGCCCAGTAGGTGACCACAGCCAAAGCATCTCCCTCACGATCGGCTGCGCTACCCATGCAGAAATGCAACGAAGATTTGTATTTTGCACTTACAGTTATAGCGCTGCGCACGGTCACTTAAGGAAAATGATAAAACTCAACAGTTCTTTTTAAAAATATATATATTTAATTCGGGTGAGCGGTTCAGCCGTCTCTGTGTGCGGTTCTCTCTCGCTCTCTTTTCTCGGAGCTCTGGGCTGCTTAAATCCCCGTCGGATCGCGCCTTGCGAGCCCAGCCGCCGCCGCAACACGCTCCGGTAAATCTCTGCTGCAGATTGGGAATCCCATAGAAAACCTAGGGTCCCTGGAGCTGGCTGCGCAGGCGCGCGAGCCGCGGCCTCTCCAGGCACCCCTCCCCTCCCCTCTCCTCCCTCCTCCCCGGGCGCCGCAGCCTAGCCTGGAGAGCTCCGGAGCCTGTGACCAAAAGCCGGCTGGCACTGGCGCATGCTCAGTTGGAGGGCTTGGAGTTTCCGCGGGTGGATTCCGAGTCTCCGGATTTTAGCAGAAACTCCAAAAGGAAAGTAGATAGGAAAAGGGAGCCCGGCAGCCCCAGCCTCCCGCACCTGGACCGACGCGCGCGAGGCAGGGCGGCTTGGGTACCCCGTGGCCCGCGGCTCCCCGGGGTCCTGGTGGCTGCAGGCCCTGGACAGAGACTGGGGACACGTGGAACCTGCGCTTCCCGCCGCCCGCTGCCTGTGTCTGCCCCTGGTACACCCCTTGGCCTGAAAGAAGGAGGAGAAACTGCGGGAAAATGTCAGAAGGGAGCCCGGGCAGCGAGTAGTGCGCGCGCCCCCGGGTCAGCGGAGCTGTCTCCCGGGGTCCTAATCTCTCAGTGCCAGGAGCCGGGTGCCGGGCACCCAGGGCCCAGGACGGTCCTGGTCGCAGAATGGCGCTGGGAAAACGCGTCTTGGACGGAGCTGGCCCGAGGCTTCTTGCCCCGTGTACTTTGGGCAAATCATGCTAATCATCAATGAACGCTTCATAAACGCCTTCTGAATGCACTTATTATGCATTTATTGAGCATGCTATGTGTGGTTGGGAAGGCGGGGAGTGGGGGTGGGAGAAAACATCCATCCCGCTAATCGAGGTGACGGGGATCATCAGGCCATTTTACCAAGCCGCCACTGCGACCTTGAGCGACTGGCACGTTTGCCGGCCTGCCCTACTCCCCACTGGCCTGAGGAAACCTGGAAGAATCTGGAAGTACTGCCCAGCAAATGTGAGGTCGCTTCCCTCCCAGGAAAGCCAGGAGACTTCCCAGATGTTCCTAGACTGATCCGCTTCCCAAGTGTGTGCGTGTGTCTTTGCACCTTTACGCACGGAGCAGCCAGGCATTAAACATCAACTGTTAGGCTCTATGCTATGCCTCGAGACAGACGCACTTAGCCCAAACCTCTCCGGGGATGTGCATTTGGGTGGGAGTTTAATTTTCAGTGGAGAGAAGTTTTCAGGGCGCTTAGAGGTCGACGTTGTCCGGAAGCAGAGGGCTCTGCTGTTTGCACAGCATCTCCATGCGCCCTGTCACGTCCAGCAAACTGCAGAGCCGAGCTTCCCATGCGGTGCTGCGCATACCACGAGGGGCTCCCGTGGCAAAAGGGCTCTAAATTGACCAATCTCCGCATCCAGGAGAGAGCCACCCCTGCTTCCGAGTTGGGGAGTCTAGCGAGAACGCACTGGGGGCTCCTTAACCGAGGATCTGGAGAAACTCGGCAAGTCTCTGGCAAACCAAGGTTCACCCTAGATGTCGGGCGGCGACGCCCGAGCCGCGTGCAGTGCCAACCTGGCCTTCCCGGAGCCCGGGGGCGCGCCTCCCGGGGCCAGCTGCCTGGGGAAAGGCTGTGCGGAGGAAGAGCGCGCTCTCGGGATTCCTGGGACGCGGCCTGTACCCAGCACTTGGGAGGGTGTTCTGTTGAGCCGCGTGCTGGCGACCGCGGAAACGCGGAGCGCGGAGCCGCGCGGACCAGGGCGCGCGACCCGGGGCGCTGCGGCAGCCGAGCACGGCGCGTGTCGGGCGGGCGCCAGCCCTGCGCGCTCAGGCCGCAGTGCGCAGTGCGCAGCGGAGTCGCTCAGCGGGTCTGGTGGCTGCTTTCTCTTTCCCAGAATGGAGTAGGGGCAAAAGTCAGTTCCGCATGAGTGTCATTTGTTGGGCAGCAACAACCTCTAATAAGGCTTTCAAAGTAATTTCCTATCTTTTGTCGATTTCCTCTACTAAAGCGTTTCAGGCTCTGCCCTGGCTTCTCTCTGGAGATCAGCTCCCGCGTTGCCAGCCGCAGCCACCCAAGGGCTCCTGACGCCGTTCCTCCGCCCCTACCAGATGCACCTGTCTCTCCTGGCAATATTCGATTTTAAAGAACTTATTTTTAAACTTGTGTTTGGGAAACAAGTCACCGGGATACTTTACCCCGCGCTCTTTGTAGGGTTAATTTGATTCAGATGTGTTTGTTTTTGTAAAGCGGCTTTGTGTAAGTGGACAGTTATACATATTTTTAGTCAAATTTTCTTTGTGGCTTGGCATCCTAAATGCGATCTTCATTTTTAATCCCTACTTACTATGTAGTTTTATCTTTTAAAGCTTAAATATTTTGTCGTTGTTAAAATTTTTAAATGTCCTTTAGTCGAGTTTTTTTTTTTTATTTTTTTATGCAGCGTGAATTTACGTAGGGAAGCCAATTGTGAAATACACCAAAAGGATGTTATCCTTCAAGTAACATGAAGCAGTTTCCTTTTCGAGGGCCCCAGAATGAGTTTCAAGAGAGGAATGTGGTGAGGAAGGCCAAGGTTCCTCTCCTCCTCCAGGATCTGCGGATGTCACTGGTGATCCCCAAAGAGCAGAGATGTGCTGGCTGCCAGATGCTCCTGGGTGGCCAGGGCCAGAGGGACTGGAACACTGCCCTGTGTCCAGGGAATACTGCCACTGGCTCTAGCAGTTGTCCCATTACCTAAAGTCATGTCCCCAACTCCGCAGAACTCAGTGTCAGCTTTCACATTCTGGAATTTTTTTGTGTGTGAGAGGGAACAAATAGAGGCAGAGTAAGGTCCTGTAGGAAGGGACTTGCTGGTTTTTTTCTGAGGTACCTGGCATAGTCCTCAATTCCAGACAACTGAGGAATCACTCTCCTTTCCTTTTCTCAGCTGAAAATTGCATACTTTTAAAAACTTTTGGAATATTGACAAACCATATTTTATGTATAGTTTATGTTGGTTGTACACAATGTGAAATGACTGAATCAAGCTAACCAACATATCCATGACCTTTGATAGTTATTGTTTATTCCTCCTAATACATTGTACCTTTTAACCAGCAAATTATATTCTTTACAAATTATATTCTCACTCCTTTCCAGATTCAAACTACTTGAACAAAATAAGACCAAGAACAAATTCTGGTGCACACAACTCCATTCAATATTTCTACTTACTTTAATTATAGAAAAATTGGAAACAGAATGATGGTGCAATTATGAAATGCCAGTAGCATAACAGGTCTAAGCTTGTGGTTCTGTGAGCTCATGGTAACATGAAATGTTTGTATATGAACTGTGTATGCCAAGAAGAGTGAAGTAAGGCATGAAGGCATTTATGACATTGGAAGAAAAATTAAAGCCTTGGAAGTCATCATTAGAAAATCAAAAGAGACAAGAATTGAAAAAATGGATTTATACCCAATTAAAGTCACAAAAAATAATGATAGCAATTTTCCTGTATGGGCAAAAAGCCTTTACTTCAAAAGTGAAGGGTATTATTCCTTACAGAGGGATGTATTATGTAATATAAGAATATTTATCTTGGTGTTTATCCTATTTTTAAAAATATATGGGGGGGCTGGCGCTGTGGTGCAGAGGGTTAACACCCTGGCCTGAAGTGCCAACATTCCATACGGGCACCGGTTCTGGTCCCGGCTGCTCAACTTCCCATCCAGCTCTCTGCTACGGCAGTAGAAGATGGCTGGCCCCTGCACCTGTGTGGGAGACCCAGGGGAGGCTCCTGGCTCCTGGCTTCAGATTGGCACAGCTCCGGCCATTGTGGCCAAATGGGGAGTGAACCATTGGATGGAAGACCTCTCTCTCTCTCTCTCTCTCTCTCTCTGCCTCTCCTCTTTCAGTGTAACTCTGACTTTCAAATAAGTAAAAGTAAATATTTAAAAAAATATGAGTAAATCAACAAAATAAAATAACTTTCTTTTTTTTTGTTTGTTTTTGTTTTTGTTTTTAACTTTTATTTAATGAATATAAATTTCCAAAGTACGATTTATGGATTACAATGGCCTCCCCCACATACCGTCCCTCCCACCCACTACCCTCCCCTTTCCCGCTCCCTCTCCCCTTCCATTCACATCAAGGTTCATTTTCGATTATCTTAATATACAGAAGATCAGCTTAGTATACATTAAGTAAGGATTTCAACAGTTTGCTCTCACACAAAAACATAAAATGAAAAATAATAGATGATTTTTTTTAAATGATGATGAAATCAGATCAGACCTATTGTCATGTTTAATCCCAGTGAGAGTCAAGTTGGGAGTTGACAATTTCTTTTCTTTTTTTTTTTTTTTTACAGAGGATCAGTTTAGTATACATTAAGTAAAGATTTCAACAGTTTGCACCCCCATAAAAACACAAAGTGAAATATATTGTTTGAGTACTCGTTATAGCATTAAATCTCAATGCACAGCACATTAAGGACAGAGATCCTACATGAGGAGTAAGTGCACAGTGACTCCTGTTGTTGAAAATAACTTTCTTAAAGTGAAATGGACAGTTATCACCTAGAATAAAATGCTTCAGTGGCTTTTCTGACACAAAGAAGTTTCACTGTGTATGTTTGTACTCCTACATGTTTTCCTGACATGGAAAATACAAGATCATGAAGCAGTGATTCCAGGCAATTTGAGGGAGAGTTCCAAGCCTCTCTGTGGAGAAGGAGTGAAAAGTTCTGGCTTTAATGGACCTCGTTGATTTTTTCTCCAGTCCAACTCTGACTGAGCTCTGTGTAAGAGCATTGTGAAAGATTTCGCTCTAGGTGTAGATGCCAATTAGCCTTAAAATTTGAATCATCTGCATGAAAGTTTTTAATGCCCTGCTGAATGAATCACTGTCAGAGTTTGAATTTCCTCTTAGTTTCCCGAAGACTCGGAAGTGATCGTAGCAAATGAGGTGGTGTGCAGCCTGGGATCTTTACATTGGCAACCATTTGATCCAGAAGAGTTTTCAAAAATCCTTCTTGCCTAAAGCAGATCTTACTGACTTGTTTCTTCCGTCAGTCTCTGTTTTCTTTAATAAAGAATTTTAAATGAAACTTAACCTTAAAAGAGCATTTTAGCATGAAATATATGGAAAAATAAAAAATAGTGATTTCTGTACTCTCTCAGAGGCAACCAACAAAAATAAATGCCACATTCTTTTACCAAAAGCCTTTCTTAATCAGGTTTATATTTTTACCTACTGCCTACCCAGTCCTCTGAACCAGAACCCTGGATGTGATCTTTTCCTTCCCCATCAAAGTATTATTTGTATCCTATGAACTAGATCTTCTTTTTAAAAGTTTGATTTCTATTTATTATTTTAATGGTGGAGTGATATAGTGAGGTTGAGGGGGAGAGAGATGGCAGATAGAGAGTGCTTTCATCTGTTGGTTCAGTCCTCAAATGGCCACAGCAGCCAGGGCTGGGCCAGGCTGAAGCCAAGAGCTTCATCAAGGTCTCTTACATGGGTAGTAGGGACTCAAATGCTTGGGCCATCATCTGTTGCTTCCCAGGTGTGTTAGCAGAGAGGTAGACCAGAAACAGAGTAGCTTGGATTCCAACCAGCACTCTGATGTTAGATGCTGGGGTTGCAAGCCAGAGCTTAACCTGCTGTACCATAATGCCCCTCCCAAATCCTTTCTTGTGATGGAATCATAATAACCATCCCTGTTTGCCGCTGTGAGGTTTAGCCTTTCGTCAACTTGCTGTTGGACTTGTTCTTTTTCATTCTCATAATTGTTGGAAAAACCCAGATAAAACTGAAATTGGACAGAAAACCCAAGAGTTCTTGTCTAGCATGTGTGTCAACAGAAACCTGTAGATGATGATTTGAGCTGTAAGCAAAACAAAATTTATTTGGATTGTTGAAGCCAAGAATAATGTTGGCCCATGACCAAAATATCAGAATTTCCCAAAATCCAGGAGTTATATGCTTTATAGGGAAGTTGTAATTATTCATTAAGATTCAGGAAAGTTTCAGGAAGGACTACGGTATTCTAAAGAAAGCAAGAATTCATGCCCACTAAGTTATTACATATGTTATATGCATCCAATTGTAGTTTGGGGTAAAGATTTAGTATTCTACTGAGGGGTTTTTGGTTTTCTCCATCAGAAAGGTGAATGTCAGGGTACAGTTGCCACTTGTGCACAGACTTTTCGAAGCAGCCACAGCTGGATCAGGACTTGCAGCTTCTTAAAGGGAGGTATTTTTGTCCAGTCAGTCACTTCTACTGATCTCCATGAACACCTGCCTATTCTCTGCTTGGGTTTGGTCAGGGTTAGGTTTTATTTTGCCAAGGAGGTAGGTATCAAAATCACTCTACTCCCTTGAGTAAAACTGTTAATGGTTTCTCACTTAAAAAATGAAAATACAAATACCTTAGCACAGCCAGCAAGACCATTTTTCTGGCTCTTTATTTCCCTTACAGACTTATCTCCTTTCATATTGTTTGTGTACTCTATGCTCCACAACCCTTTAGTATGTGTATTTGTCAAACATGTAATAATCTTTTACTTCCCTATATTTTTACATATAATCTTTCTCTCTTCTTAGAAGCTCTACTTTCCTCTATCTTGCTTTTAAGAGTCTTAATAATACTTCATATTCAACTGAAACATTATCTCAACAGAAGAATTTTTTCTTCCTAGTACAAAGCAAATAGTTTTCAGGGTTGTTTGAAGATTAACCAAGATGCTATGTATGAAAATACTTTGCAAGCTATGACACTCTATTTAAATGGAAGGTACTATGTAATGGCAATATATCTACTTACTATTTATGTTATATGCTTTTCATTTCAAAAAGCAAAGTGAATATGTACATTGGTGTGAGAATAAAACTCTTGAATTGCTTTTATTGAATTAGAAGTCCCTAACTCTGATATGAAATTTATAGCCTTCAAACATGAGTGTCTTCCACCTTGTTTAAATTGTATCATGTAAGTTGAATTTCTATCATGTAAATAATCCACACTCAATGAATTTAATAAAATCATTCTAAACTAACTGATTTTCAATGATTTTTATTCTATTAATCTTGTTTGATTTTTCTGGATGTTAGGCATAAATTTCAAGTGTAGAACTATACTAAAATATCTTGCATTACACAACTTTTAAGTGATTTCACATTCCTATATTACTTTATCCTCGAACAAATATAATTATTTCATTTTTCCCCCAGAAACATTTTATTTAAGGTATATAAATTTCATGCATTTCATAAATAGAAAATTAGGAACATAGCGATTCTTCTTACCCTACCCTCCCTCCCATCTGCACGCCTCCTCTCAGAATGAATCCACAGCAACATTCTTCCTTCTCCTATTTCTATTATTATTTTTATTAAGATCTATTTTCAATTAACTTTATATATATAAGATTAACCCCACACTAAGTACAGAGTTCAACAAATAATTTGAAAAAAAAAAAAAAAAAACCTCCTCAACAGTCAAGACAAGGGTGTTCAAAGTCTTTCCATTTCAAAGTGTCAATTTCACTTCTATAAGATTACCTTTTAGGTACCCTATTAGTTACCTCAGATCAGGGAAATATATAGTATTTCTTTTTGGGGATTGGCTTATTTCACTAAGTATAATGTTTTCTAGTCACATCCACTTTTTTGCAAAAGACAGTATTTCATTTTTTTTACTGCTGTGTAGTATTCCATGGTACACATATCCCATAATTTCTTTATTCAGTCTTCAGTTGACAGGCATCTGGGTTGATTCCATATCTTAGCTATTATGAATTGAGAAGCAATAAACATGGGGATATAGACAACTCTTTCATATGCTGATTACATTTTCTTTGGGTAAATTCTCAGGAGTGGGATGGCTGGGTCAAATGATAGCTCTATATTCAGATTTCTGAAGCATCTCCATACTGTCTTCCACAGTGGCTGTACCAGTTTACTTGCCACCAACAGTGGCATTTGCTGTTTGTAGATTTGTTTGTAGATTTCTACAAACAACAGCATTTGTAGTTTGAGGATTTCTGTATGAAAGCCATTCTAAATGGGATGAAATCTCATTGTGGTTTTGATTTGCATTTCCCTGATGGCTAGTAATCCTGAACATCTTTTCATGTGTCTGTTGGCAATTTGGATTTCTTCTTCCTCTTTTTTTAAAAGATTTATTTATGTATTTGGAAGTCAGAGTTACACAGAGACAGAAGGAGAGGCAGAGAGAGAGAGGTCTTCATCCACTGGTTCAGTCCCCAGTTGACCACAATGGCCGGAGCTGCACTGATCTGAAACCAGGAGCCAAGAGCCTCTTCTGGGTCTCCCACACAAGTGCAGAGGCCCAAGGGCTTGGGCCATCCTCTACTGCTATCCCAGGCAATAGCAGAGAGCTGAATCAGAAGTGGAACAGCCGGGCTTGAACTGGTGCCCATATGGGATGCTGGCACTGCAGGAGGTGACTTTACCCACTACTCCACAGTGCTGGCCCCTGGATTTCCTCTTATGAAAAATTTTTGTTCAAGTCTTTTGCCCATTTTTAAACTGGATTATTTGTTTTGTTGCTGTTGAGTTTCTTGAGATCTTTATATAGTCTCTTTATTAATCCTTTATCAATTGCATAGTTTGCAAATAATTTTCCCCATTCTATTGGTTGCCTCTTGATTTTCCTGACTATTTCTTTTGCAGTGCAGGAGTTTCCCAATTTGGTGTGTGCTTTTGGGGTCTTTTCCAAGAACTTTTTCCTATGTCAATGTCTTGCAGGGTTTCCCCAGTATTATCTAATAATTTGATGGTATTGGATCATAGGTTTAGATCTTTGATACATTTTGAGTGTTTTTTGTGTGTGTGTGTGTGTGTGTGTGTAAGGTGTAAGGTAGGGGGTCTTGCTTCATACTTATGCATGTAGAAATTCAGTTTTCCCAACACCATTTGTTGAAGAGACTGTCCTTACTCCAGGGATTAATTTTAGCTCCGTTGTCAAAGATAAGTTGGTTATTGATGTATGGATTTATTTCTGGAGTTTCTATTCTATGCTGTTGGTTTATCCATCTGTTTTTGTGCCAGTACCAGGCTGTTTCGATTATAACTGTCCTGCAGTCTGTCTTAAAATCAGGTATTTTGATGCCTCCTGCTTTGTTTTTGTTGTATAAGATTGCATTAGCTATTCGGAGTCTCCTGTATTTCCATATGAATTTTAGCATAATTTTTTTCTAGACCTGTAAAGAATGTAATTGGTCTTGACTCTCACTGGGATTAAACATGACAATAGGTCTGATCTGATTTCATCATCATTTAAAAAAAATCATCTATTATTTTTCACTTTATGTTTCTGTGTGGGAGCAAACTGTTGAAATACTTACTTAAGGTATGCTAGGCTGATCTTCTGTATATTAAGATAATCGAAAATGAATCTTGACGTGAATGGAGGGGGAGAGGGAGTGGGAAGGGGGGGGTTGTGGGTGGGAGGGACGGTATGGGGGGGGAAGCCATTGTAACACATGAGTCGTACTTTGGAAATTTATATTCATTAAATAAAAGATAAAAAATAAAAAAAAAGAATGTAATTGGTATTTTGATTAGTATTGCATTGAATCTGTAAATTGCTTTTGGTAGTATGGGCACTTTGATAATATTGGTTCTTACAATCCATGAACATGGAAGATTTTTTCATTTTTGTGTGTTCTTCTATTTCTTTCTTTAATGTTTTGTAACTTTCTTCTTAGAGATCTTTTATGTCCTTGGCTAAACTTATTCCAAGTTATTTAATTTTTTGTAGTTATTGTGAATGGGATTGATCTTAGAAGTTCTTTCTCAGTCATGGCTTTAATAACACTTTTTTCAGTTTAGTGTGCTCAGGCAACAAGGTTAACAGGATGGTGTGTATTTAGCCCAACTAAAGTGGAAAGTGGTCCTTAGCTAATAATAAAATATGTTTCAAAATATGCATGTTGGTTTGTTTTACAAATATCAACATTTGATTAAGTTAATGATTATTAGTATATTCACGCACTTGCATGTGTATGTATGTATGTATTCGTCTTTATGTTTGGAGGCTGTAGTAAATGCTTTTGGAGGAGTGTGCCTAGCCCATAAACCAACAGATCCCTTGCTTCTCATTCAGTCAGAAAAAATAAGTCCCTGGATGCTCTTTCTTTTTGGTTGGACACCAGAACTAAACTATATCAAGTGAAACTTTTCTTTTCCAAATTTTGCCTTGACTTGGAAAGAGTGTGTAAATTTCTCCATGTGCCAAAAATGTAATATGTACACTTTTTCATTATGTCTAGCTTTGATTATTTTTCCCGTATTCTGTGGAGACTCTAAATTTGCTTTCCTTAACACTTTGGTTTGCTGCATTATTAATTTTTTATGCCCAGTGCAAATTGTAACTCTGCTACCATATTTTGTATGTTCTATTGCTTCATCTTTAGCATTTCTGTCTTCCTTTTAGTTTGTTATTTCTCTGCTTCAGTTCCATAAAGGCCATTTCATCTTCTATTTGTTTTTAAATGAAGATGCAAAACAACTGTCTCTTAAAACTCCCTACTGTTTCTCATATATTAGATTTATAAATATATTTTACAATGAGTTTCTAGAGCAACGGTTCCTTCTGGTCTTTGTATTTTCAATGAGTAAGTGCCATATTGTTTTGTTGTTTATCCCTACTTTGGGAGAGAACTAGTTGTTCCAGAGTTTTCCAACAGAATTGAGTTTTCATTTCCTTTAGGACCTTTGAATACCTACTTACTTACTGGTAACTTCTCTCAGATGTAGCTTTACAGGACAGGTTGAGAGGAGGTCATTTGGCACTGTGGTTAAGTCACTGCTTTGTATGCTCACATCCCATATCATAATGCCTGATTTGAATCTTGGCCACTCTGCTTCTGATCTAGCTTCTTACTAATGTGCACCCTGTGGGGCAGCAGTTGAAGGCTCCAGTACTTGGGTCTCTGCCACCAATGTGGGAGACCTAAGTGGAATGTCAAGCTCTTGATTTCAACCTGGCCTAAACTTGGCTGTGGTTATTTGGGAGAGTGAATCAGCAGATGGAAGATCTCTGTCTGATCTCTTTGTCTTTCTCTCTGTCTCTCTGCCTTTCAAATGAAATAAATACATAAACAAAAGGCTAGTTGATATGTGCATTAGTTCACTTAGTAATGCCTAGAAGTATATATTTCTTTTTTAAAGATTTATTTATTTATTTGAAATTTGAAAGGCAGAGTTACAGAAAGAAAGGAGAGAGAGAGAGAGAGAGGTCTTCCATCTGCTAGTTGACTCCCCAAGTGGTCACAATGGCCAACACTGAGCCAGGTTGAAGCCAGGAGCCTGGAGTTTCATCTGGATCTCCCACATAAGTGGCAGAGGCTGAAGCACTTGCGCCATCTTCCACTGCTTTTCCAGGCCATTAGCTGAGATTTGCATTGGAATTGGAGAGAGCAGCCAGGACATGAACAAGTGTTACAATGCTGGTCCCTTGAGTTGGATTTTAAAGATAGGATATTTATATGTGTTCCAAGAGTATGTTTTTTTTCAGCTTTTTTTTTAACTTTTATTTAATGAATATAAATTTCCAAAGTACAGCTTATGGATTACAATGGCTTCCCCCCCCATAACGTCCCTCCAACCCGCAACCCTCCCCTTTCCCACTCCCTCTCCCCTTCCATTCACATCAAGATTCATTTTCGATTCTCTTTATATACAGAATATTAGTTTAGCATACATTAAGTAAAGATTTCAACAGTTTGCTCCCACACAGAAACATAAAGTGAAAAATACTGTTTGAGTACTAGTTATAGCATTAGATCTCAGTGTACAGCACACTAAGGACAAAGATCCTACATGAGGAGTAAGTGCACAGTGACTCCTGTTGTTGAGTTAACAAATTGACACTCTTGTTTATGGCATCAGTAATCACCCTAGGCTCTTGTCATGAGTTTCCAAGGCTATGGAAGCCCCCTGAGTTCACTGACTCTGATCATTTTCTCTTAAAAAAAGAGTATGTTTTTTTAATCCATCCCTGTGTAATCTGCATTGCAATTCCCTCACAAATTTATCAAATTGTTTTAGCTTTAACAGTATTAATATCTTTATCTTTAAAAAATTTTTTTTTTTTTAAATATTTATTTATTTGAAAGATAGTACAACAAAGTGAGAGGGAGAGACATAGAGACATCTCCATCTGGTGGCTCAGTTCCAAAATGGACCCAATTAGGTAGATGTGGGTCAGGCTGAAGCAAAGAATAGAAACTCCCCAGGTCTCCAGTATGGTAGACAGGAGTCCAAATACTTGGAACATCTTCTACTGCCTTCCCAGGCACATTAGCAGGATGTTGGATCAGAAGTGGAATAACTGGGTCTCAAATTGGCACCCGGATAAGGGATGCTGCTATTGCACTTGGTGGCTTAACCCCCTATGCCACAATGCTGGTCCCAACATTATATATGGGAGATAGTTCGGGTCCAACTGTGCCACTTCCAGTCCAGCTCCCCGATAATGGCCTGGGAAAAGCAGCAGAAGATGGCCCAGGTGTCTGGGTCCCTGAAACCCACCTAGGAGACTTGGATGAAGCTCTTAGCTACTGGCTTTCGCCTGCCTCCGTCCTGGCCATTGTAGTCATCCAGGGAAGATCTCTCTCTCTGTATCTCTGATTTTCAAATAAATAAATCTTTTAAAAAAATTTTTTTTTATTTTTTTATTTTTGACAGGCAGAGTGGACAGTGAGAGAGAGAGACAGAGAGAAAGGTCTTCCTTTTTGCCATTGGTTCACCCTCCAATGGCCGCCGCGGCCGGCGCACTGATCTGATGGCAGGAGGCAGGTGCTTTTCCTGGTCTCCCATGCGGGTGCAGGGCCCAAGGACTTGGGTCATCCTGCACTGCACTCCCGGGCCATAGCAGAGAGCTGGCCTGGAAGAGCGGCAACCGGGACAGAATCTGGTGCCCCGACTGGGGCTAGAACCCAGTGTGCCGGTGCCACAGGCAGAGGATTAGCCTATTGAGCCACGGCGCCGGCCAAAAATAAATAAATCTTAAAAAAAAGAAAATCAAGCATCTGAATACTTATGTAATTTTTAATAGACATAAAATATCTTTTCTGGTGAAAAAAAAAACCAACAAAATTCAACCTCTCTACTTTTTGTTAATTTTTATGATTAAATAATACATTGTATTTAATAAACTGAAACTGGGAAAGTGTGTCCTAATTTCAAATTATTTAGGTTTGATCAATCACGGAAAACACAACAATGACTTCAAATTCAAAATCCTTTCTAATGATCCCTATAGTGTTGAAATATTTTTAAAAATCTGTAAGCCAATAGAAGGAAATTGACTCATGAAAAGAAAAAAAAATCTTACCCATCACCATTTAGATGTGATAGTGTACTGGGTTGAAGAGTTCTTCCTAAAACCTCATGGGGACACAATTAAGCCCACCCAGTATTTCAGAAAGTGATCTTATTTGTAAATAAGTTCTTTGCAATGTAATTAGGTTAAAATGAGGTTATGTTGATTAGAGTGGGTCCTTAATCCTGAATAATGGGTATCCCTATGAGAAGAGGAAAAAGAGACACAGAGAAACACTTAGGAAGAATGCCAGGTGGCTGTGGAGGCAGGATCTGAGTCACGGACAAGCCAAACAACAGTGGAGATTGCCAGCGACCATGGCAGCAAGTAGAGGACACTGCTGTAATTGTTTCTCAGAGTCCCCAAGAGATCAGCTCAGGTAACACTTTGAGTTTAAACTTCTGGCCTTCAGAACTCTGGGAGAACTAAATTTTTGTTGTTTTAATGCATCAAGACTGATATTTGTTCCATCAGCCCTAGGAAACTAACATACACAGCATGCCAGAATTAGGTTTACAATAAGAAATCTTCTGGCAATGAGATGATAGAAGGATATTCTTTTCTACAAATGGATGTGTGTGTTCATCTGTGAAAATGGATGAACTTTGAATTAAGGGACTTGGATTCGACAATAAACCACTAATTTTTGGATGTGATTGTGGGCAAATTATTTATGTTCCATTCACAGTTTGATTTCCTTACTTATAAATTGGAAAAGATTAAACATCTATCTAAAAGTAGTGTTCCATGGTTCAAACATTCCAGAGTTTGGGCATCTGTAAAATTCTGGATGAAAAGTCAACTGTGATAATTTGCTTCTAAGATGATATTGAGCCCATTTCTTCCAATGAAAACTGAATTAAATTCATGGCCTTATTTTTGAGTTCATTTAAAATAATTTCCTTTGAGACTTTTAATATCATTGCTCATGAAAATCAGATTAGGTACACTGATCATGGTACCATTGCTAGAAGTAATACACATTTTGCTAAAGACTTCCCAGGCTAGTGTATAGATGCTTTAATAAAACAGAATATTAGTAACACTGAATGTTAAGCAATACTCTAAATTTAGACTTATATAACACCTTGCCAATTATCCATATAATTTTTTAAAGATTTATTTATTTATTTGAAAGGTAGAGTTACAGAGAGTCAGAGAGAGAGAGAGAGACAGAGAGAGAGAGAGAGAGAGACAGAGAGAGAGGTCTCCCATCTGCTGTTTCACTCCCCAAATGACGGCAATAGCCGAGCTTTGCTAATTCCAAGCCAGGAGCTTCTTCCAGGTCTCCCACGCAGGTGCAGGGGCCCAAAGACATGGACCATCTTCCACTGCTTTCCCAGGACATAGCAGAGAGTTGGATCAGAAGAGGAGCAGTCATGACTCCAACCGGCACCCATATGGGATGCCGGCACTGCAGGCAGTGGCTTTACCCTTTACGCCACAGCACTGGCCCTCACATAATTTTTTAAAAATTTATTTGACAGGTATTATAGACAGAGAGACAGAGAGGACAGAGAGAAAGGTCTTCCCTCCATTGGTTCACTCCCTAAATGGCTGCACGGATCCGAAGCTAGAAGCCAGGCGCCTCCTTCTGGTCTCCCACACGGGCACAGGGGCCCAAGCACTTGGGCATCCTCTACTGCCCTCGCGGGCCACAGCAGAGAGCTGGACTGAAAGAGGAGCAACCGGGACCAGAATCCAGCGCCCACATGGGATGCCGGCACCGCAGTGGAGGACTAACCAAGTGAGCCATGGCTCTGGCCCCATCCCGCATAATTTTTTAATAGACTGTATTTTTCAGAGCACTTTTAGGTTCACAGTGCATATGTTTTTAGAATTATTCATTGAATATAGACTTCACTGAGTTCCAATCATGTACAATGTAATATAGTATTAGAAGCTCAAACATGTTGACTATGGATTAATCAAGACACACACACACACAGATCTTCCATCTGGTGGTTCACTTCACAGATGGATGCAATGGCCAGGGCTAGGCCAGGCCAAAGCCAGGAACCAGGAGCTTCATCCAGGTCTCCCATTTGGGTAGCAGGGGCACAAACACTTGGGTCATCTTCCACTGCTTTTCTCAGGACATTAGCAGGGAGCTGGATTGGAAATAGAGCAGTCGTGACACAAACTGGCACCCATGTGTGATACTGGTGTCATAGGCAGGGCTTTTACCTACCATGCCACAATGCTAACCCCAGTTTTCTGATTTTAATGAGGGATGTGTCTCAAGATCTTCCTGACTCTGTAGTATATTAGTGTTACTCTAGTATAAGATTGGTGTATTGGTAAATTGACTGTATTATTGCTTATCTGTAAAATATTATTAATGATATGATAAATAACAGCAGAGCAATGTTGAGCTGAACAGACTGAGTGATCGGTTAACTAGACCCTTGTTATTCAATTACTAGTACCAGGTTCATGGTTGCATGAAATTAACATTTGTGTTTTAGCAAAATGGCATATTACCATCTCTCATGATAACTTTCAGGGTCATTCACAAATGGATACAGTCCAAAGATGAAATCTATAAAGATCATAGACTATTAAAGTTCTGCTACCTGGAAACATTATTAAAACATTTTATGCATCGTTTTACTCCTTGAAAAATGAGTCTGTTTGCCACACCTACTGCAAGAATGAAGATCGTTCTCAGCATTCAGATTTTTGTGTTGCTGGAAAATATCGATGTCAATCTGAAGGGATACAGAAAAAAAGTGCATAGTAGGTTTCAGATGAGGTCAGTTGCTACCTGTTCAGTATCTCAAGCCCAGAAAGATGAGATAATCCTTGAAGGAAATGACATTGAACTTGTTTCAAATTCCATTTCTTTGATTCAGCATGCAACAACAGAAAAAATAAGGATATCAGAAAGTTTTTGGATGACATCTATATCACTGAAAAAGGAGCTATTTAGTAGGCTGATGAATAGGATCTAAAAGTCCAGCTATAGAAACAAGAACTCAAAGTAAAAGCCTCATCTGTGATATTTTAATGAAACAATAGAAGATTGAGGGGTTGGCACTGTGGCGTAGTATGCTAAACTTCGGCCTGCGGAGTCGGCATCCCATATGGGAGTCCCAGCTGTTTCGCTTCTGATGCACCTCCCTGCTAATGGACTGAAACACTAGTGGAAGATAGCCCAAGTGATTGGCCGCTGCGCCCATGTGGGAGACCTGGAAGAAGCTCCTGGCTCCTGGCTTTGGATCGGTCCAGCTCTAGCCACTGGTGCCATTTGAGGAGTGAACCAACAGATGGAAAACCTCTCTGTCTCCTCCTCTCTGTCTGTAACCCTTCCTATCAAATTAAAAAATAAAGCTTAGAAAAAAAAGATAGTTGGATTTGGGAATTCCTTAAAAAAAAGTAAAAGAAAGGAGAAAGAAAAAATTGTAATTGATACTTGAAAGCATGGCTACCACTTTTGGGGAAACTTTTTGGTGCAGCACTTCAGATCCTGCTTGAGACATGTACATCTATCAGAGGGCCTGGGTTCAAGTCCTGGCTCTACTTCAGATTCCAGCTTCCTACTGATGTACATTCTGGCTGGCAACAATGATGGCGCTGGTACTCAGGCCCTGTCACCCACATGAGAGAGCCAGATTGAGTTCCCTGTTTCAACCTCCCTGAGCTCCAGCTATTGTGGACAGTTGGGAAGATCTCTGTCTTTGCCTCTCTGCATTTCAAATAAATAAAAAAATTAAGTTGCTTGAATCTAGTGGATTATGGTCAGTTTTAGGAAAGCTAAAATTTGGTCTTTGGTCTATAGGGATTCGATATGCATTTTTAAACATAGCCCTTCCTGAACACTTGTAAATAGATTGAAGCTCTTTCTCCTATTATTGACTGTAATACATCTATCAAAGAGAATGGGCCATTCATGATATGACTTAAGCTTGTACTTGTTTTATCCTAAAAGCGGTGT
Source organism: Oryctolagus cuniculus (assembly GCF_051225735.1). Classification (NCBI taxonomy): domain Eukaryota; kingdom Metazoa; phylum Chordata; class Mammalia; order Lagomorpha; family Leporidae; genus Oryctolagus; species Oryctolagus cuniculus. The sequence continues at coordinate 190,074,829 of NC_142868.1, forward strand.
GACCAATTTGTCTCTTAGATCCAGAGGAAAGAATAACTCTGCTCTACTTAGCTATTTAGGGACTACTAGTGTTCACCGAGAGGGTCAGTGTCTGTGCAACAGCCACTAACATAACTTGGAGGGGGTCACTTTAAAACTAGTTAAGGGCCGGCGCTGCGGCTCAGTAGGCTAATCCTCCGTCTTGCAGTGCCGGTACACCAGATTCTGTCCCAGTTGCCCCTCTTCTAGGCCAGCTCTCTGCTGTGGCCCGGGAGTGCAGTGGAGGATGGCCCAAGTCCTTGGGCCCTGCACCCCATGGGAAACCAGGAGAAGCACCTGGCTCCTGCCATCGGATAGGCACGGTGCGCTGGCTGCAGCGTGCCAGCTGCGGCAGCCATTGGAGGGTGAACCAATGGCAAAGGAAGACCTTTCTCTCTGTCTCTCTCTCTCACTGTCCACTCTGCCTGTCAAAAACAAACAAACAAACAAACAAACAAAACTAGTTAAGAAGGCCTTCTCCAGGAAGTTAAGGGAGTTGAGACACCATGTGTCTGCTGCTGTCAGGTGAGTGTGCTTTTTATTTTCTTCTCTGCAAGGAGCAGGCCGTTATTTGGTGCTGAATTTTATTCAAATACTATAAGTGAGCAGAATGATGCCAAAGATGAATCATCTCAAATTTATGTCAAAATTATTTTCCTCAGAGAGTGGAGGATTCTACTTTTCAGTGGGTATGCCCATGCTGCTATTCTGTAAGGTGAGTAGGGAGTGGGGCTGTCAGTCAGTGAGTGGAATAGGACCATTTAAATGAGTCTGAGCAGGGCAAGGTCCTTGCTAACAAAGACCTCCCCATCTCCAAGCATCTGCAGATCAAAGGGATCCCCCAACCTCTACACTATAGTGTGGTATTTTAGAGTCCCGTAAAACTTGTACCCCTGAATAAGGAATTTTATAACGAAGTAGCAGATTTCCATAGGAAGATTCAGATTACAGTACATTGCTTATTTGTATAGCTGTAATATTTCTTACCAATTCTTAAATAAAAAACAGCTTGATGTTTCATTTAATTCCCATGAAATAATGTGATTACATCAACAAGGGAAGAAAATTAGACCTCAGAGAGTTAATTTCTAGGTTTATTTGGGCTACAGATATTACAATTGGCAATATGTACTGGAACCAGTCTGGTTTTTGGCAGCCAGTGTCATAATGTAAAAGCCAAGAACTGCGTTTGTGTTCTTCCTCATGTAGCTGGCCTCGTCTGGTTTTGCTCCTGATGGATGAAGGTTGTGCTAGACTTCATTTTTCTCTGTCCAGTTGGTAGCTCCCCTGAAACTGATCATGGCTTTCTAAGGCCTTTGTAAAAGGTTAAATAGTTTTCCTTTATATTCTTTTTAAGGAGAATGTCATATGCTTTTTATATGTTTTAGGAATGCTGAATGTTTTATGTTTTTAGTAATGCTGAAATCTACACACTTTTTTTTTTTTTTTTTGACAGGCAGAGTGGACAGTGAGAGAGAGAGACAGAGAGAAAGGTCTTCATTTGCCATTGGTTCACCCTCCAATGGCTGCCGTGGCCAGTGCACTTCGGCCGGCGCACTGCGCTGATCCAATGGCAGGAGCCAGGTGCTTATCCTGGTCTCCCATGCGGGTGCAGGTCCCAAGCACTTGGACCATCCTCCACTGCACTCTCTGGCCACAGCAGAGAGCTGGCCTAGAAGAGGGGCAACCGGGACAGAATCTGGCGCCCCGACGGGGACTAGAACCCGGTGTGCCGGCGCCGCTAGGTGGAGGATTAGCCTAGTGAGCCGCGGCATCGGCTGAAATCTACACACTATTGATTTAAAGATTCTTTGCTTCCATCCATTCTCAATCTAATTTTCATGAAATTAGTTTTAAAAGTCAGGAAGTTACAACTTACCTTATTAAAAAATAAACAAAATATTTTCAAGGGGTTAATAATAATCAATGGCATTTTGATAATGGCATGCCCCAGTAAAAATTCTGTCTGCTTGCAATACAGTCAAAATCAAATGACATTATAGGAAAGAATATAATTTGAAATTCTCTTTTAAAACCAAGCCACCCATGATAATAAAAATTTAATCAAACATTAAAATGGTTTTATGTCTACAAACAGTAAAATGCGTATGTATCATGCACATGAAGTATCACAAAATATAGATTATATCATTTTCCCATTATGATATATAGTTAAAGCAGTAACAGCGAGAAAAAGAGGGGAGAATGTAGTTCTTATATTGTGACCCCCACTACTTATTTAAGAGTGCCCCCATTTATTTATTTAAGAGAGAGAGAGAGACAGAGAGAGAGAGAGATCGAGAATCGAGCCTGTCCATCCACTGGTTTGTTCCCTAAATACCTACAAGACCCGGGATAGGTCCAGGCTGAAGCCAGAAGCCAGGAACTCAATCCAGGTTTCTCACACGGGTGGCAGGAGCCCAACCTCTTCAGGCATTAACTTCTGCCTCCCAGGGTGGGACATTAGTGGGAAACTAGAATCCAGAGCGAAAGTGGGCATCCCAACCAGTGGGTTAACTGCTAATTCAAATATCTGTGTGTAAACCCCATTCATTTTCATATGGATATTAACACAAAATTATCAGCATTTACATTTTTTATCCACTGTTGAGTTCAATTTCTGCTCTCCCAACTAGCTGTCTAGAACCATAAAAGTCTACAAATTTCTTCAATGCCATATGCCTAAATTCAATTTCTTAACTTTATCCTTCTGATACCCTCTCAGAAAAATCCAAACCCTTTACTATCTCCTCCTATTAATAAAAGATTTTATTTTCCTTGTCAACTAGGCTCAAAACCTTTGAGTGATCACTGATTCCTTACTACCACTGAAGCTATAACCAAGTTCTAATGATAATTTCTTAAGACTTATTTATTCATTTACTTTATTTGAAAGGCAGAAAGCCAAAGAAAAAGAGGTGGAGACAAATAGAGATCTTCCATCCACTGGTTTACTTCCCAAATGCCCTCAACTGTCTGGACTGGGCTAGGTTGAAGCCAGGAGCCTGGAACTCAAGCAGATGGCAGCAATCCATGTACTCCAGTCATCACCACTTGCCTCCTATGTTCTGCATTCACATGAAGCTGGAAAGAGGAGTGGAGCTCACACTGGAATCCAGACACTTCCATACAGGCTGCAGGTGTCCCAAGGAAGTATCTTACCTGCTATGCCAAATACCCACCCTGATAATTTCTTAAGATACCTTTCCAATCTGTTCCTTCCCATTTCTATGGCTGAAACTCCATACAGATCCTTAACATTTCTGGTTATATATTTTTAATGGCTTCTTGACTAGACTAATTTTTTTTTCTGTGAATGGTATTCTCTTATTTCCAGTTCATCTTGAATGTTGCTGCTATATAACTTTTCCTAAAATGCAATTTAGAAATACCATTTTCCTAAGGTAAGTCATCTTTTTTTAAAACTAAAATGGTTTTATTCCCAATTTTTAGTTCCCATACAGTTTACAAATACACTTTTACTCTGATACTGCTTTGTAACTAGCAAAGCAATTGAACTAACCCATGGATACAGGTGAGGAGACAATTAACAACCACTAAGTTTTCTCTACATAAACTATTTTTTAATGTCACTGTTTAAAAAATTGCCAAATAGCCTATATAATATATATGGGCAAAAAGGCAATTGGGTGAGTCTCTTAAAACACTAAATGTATAATAAATAGCCACTAACATTCACATCAAAATGATGATGTTCTAAAATGTACTCCTTTTAAAGGATATATTTATCAATAAAATATTACATATCTTTTAATATTCTGGTACAATACTTCTTCATATACTGCAGGAAAAGTAAATGTAGGTCTAGTCATCAACTTAATAAAGGATCCTTTTCCATAGCTTTTACTAATAAAAGAATCACAATTAGGTCATAAATAAACAGGCAAATTATTAATTATGTGATTTGAGGTTTAGGATGAAAAACTTGTAGAAATTAGTTTGATATACAACAAAGTTATATAACAGACTAAAACCAACTGTTGAATATTTTTGCCTTGTGTGAGGAACACAGTTTTCTGTGATGGAAGATACAGTAAACTATATTTCAGAACTTAGTTTTCAACAGCAAGAAGGAGAAAGAAGGGCTAATAAAGTTCCTAATACAGGCATCTTGAAGCCGGGGAGGCCCTGCACTTGCTGTGTAAAACTTTACTCCTCCAGCAACAGAGAGCAAACAGAACTGCGCTGGGGGTGTGTTTTGTCTACAGTCTAAGTTCCTTAAGGATTACCACTCTATAACAAAACATTTCACAGCTGCATACCTTCCCACATTCTCCCTGAACTGGAAATAACCCAAGCAGTTACTACAGTTCTTAAAATCCCCAGAAAAGCAACCCCTAAAGATAATCTTGACTGTTATATTGGATGCTCCAAAGCCACTGGGCTCTGCAAAGAAAGTTCGGGCCCATGAAGTCTGCCATGCACTTCTGCATTCCCATTTAGCTGGGGTAGAGAGTCATTGATTTCCACTGGAGATGGGACCTTGTTTCAAGAGGGCCATACACTGGACGTGAAGGTGCCCTTTAACTTGGTTTAAAAAAAAGCTATGAAGACACTGAAATTTGACCTTTTAAAAAACCTATATATCATGTCCCAGATAATGTCTTCACTTCAAATATAAAATCTTATGCTTATAATTGTAAAATATCCTTCCAGCTATGGAATATTGTGCATGTTTCATGTCCACCAGCAACCCAGAAGTAGGTTGCAAGTGTGTAGCTATCACACCTATTTCCAGGTAAGCTGATCACCTGTGACTGACTGGTCTAGCCCTGGGCTGTTTGACTTCCTCAGAAACCACCTCTTCAGAACTTTCATGTGCATGATTCACAAAGAGTCATTTATGGCATAACATCCACAATTTCTTAGCTTATAGTTAAAAGTTCTGAATATCCTGACCTCCATCTATTTCCTGTGTATATTCTTTTTCCCCCTTATGCAAACATTCTGTCCCAAACACAATTGTCTACTTACTATTGATTAAACATATCATGTACTTTTGTCTATGCATTTATTCATGTGCTCATTTCTATCTGGAATACATTCTATTATTTTGCTACAATCCAAATCATAAACATTCTCTATGATTCCTTTAGACCCACTCCAGTCCTCAATAACTTAGCTCATATGAAAAGAAAGTATATATGTATCACTTCTGGAATCCATTTAACTGTTACATTTTTTTCACACTTTAAATTGTTATTAAATGTTTGATTTTACCAATGCTTTGTTTCTGAGTTATGAGTTCTTTGTATACCATATTATTGAATATATAATACAAACTAGCATTTATTGACTATTTCATTGAGTAAAAACTGTGGTTTTCAGAGAAGAGTAAATGCCTTTGACTCCTTGGTAATGAGGGGCTTATTTGAGTAGATTTAAAGCCATTAAAACAAACTGTTAAATGATTAGAACTGAGGCAGAAAAAAAATCAGGACACATAGTTATAAAAATTTCCAATTAATTATTCTTAGAGAAGAATTATTGACTAAATATGCATAATAGACACATTCAAAGGCAGAATGAATAATATATTTGAAAAGCAGAGTGATATCTATACAGCAATGAACATATTTAACTTATTGGAAATATCCAATGACTGACTTATATTTTCCTTTTCAGTTAAATGTTTTGAGAAAAAATTGCCTGTGTGGTAAAGTATGGGGCTCCCATGAAGCAAAGAGTGTTTACCTATATTATCTCTTAAAATCCTATAACTACCAAATGCAGCAGATACTATTATTATCATTCTCATTTTCAGATGAGAAAAACGAGGCACATAGTGTTAAGAAAATTGTCCGAAGTCACACAGACAGGAAGTGGTGGAACTAGGGTTAATACCCAGGCAGTTTGGGATCCAGAATCCATGTTTCCTTCCTCCCCTCCTTCCCATTATCTCCTTCTTTCATTCAATAGGAAATGTAAATGAAAAGGACAATATTCACAAATGTTTGAAATAGTCATTATTCACAAATGTTCAAAACAGTTATATGTCTGTCTCCCCACTATACTGTAGATACCTGAAAAAAAAAAGATCACGTCTGATATCTAATGTAGCACTTGGTATATAACAGATGCTCAATAACAATGTTTTGAATTAAACAAAAAAACCAATAAAAATGGATGTTTGGGGAATTACTAGTAATTTTGAATGGTGGTATAAGTGAAAGAAGATAAGGAGAATGAAGGTGGGAATATAGCTAGGACAAAGTAATGAATGGCATGATTAACAAGGTCATGGATTATCAATAATTGTTTTGTATTTGTATTTATTGTTAGAATGCAGTGCTTTAGGACAAAGATTATATTTTACATGTCATAATATTTACTTTAGCATCAGACATGTTTCCTTACATGTAATAGATGTTCAGCAAATAAAAGCAGAGTTTAATCAAATCATCAGATGAGAGTCATATACTTAAAAAGTAGATTGAAGACTGTGTTACCAGTAAGTTGTTAGTGATTATTGATTGATAGTGGGAAGTAGCTATACTTTGCCCTAGATTTTTACAGAGAAAGCATTTTTGATATATTGTTTTCCCCTTAAACTGAATCTATCTCTACTATGAAATTTTAAACTATAAGCAAACTCAAAATACTCAATTACTATTTTTGTAGATTAGAAACTTTGGATTCTCCACTCATAAGTGTATCAAATGAAGAATGGGATGGAGAGGGAGTAGGAGATGGGATAGTTTGTGGTTGGGAGGGTGGTTATGGGGGGGAAGAACCACTATAATCCAAAAGTTGTACTTTCAAAATTTATATTTATTAAATAAAAGTTTTCTATTAAAGAAAAGAAAATAAGCTAATAGTATTTATTAAAAACATATCCTGGCATCAAATACAGAGATAACCTAATTGTCTAACTTTGACCTTAGCCAAATGATATGTAACAAACTGCCAAGTTCACTATAGCTACAACCCTGTAGTAAGAATAGATTTACATAGTAATACAGCTGAAGTGTTGAAAGACAGGATTTGATGCCGTACTGTGCAAATAATTGTTTAACAATTGGCTTTCTAGGGAGAAATTTTTGGAAAAATCTTTAACTTGTAACATTTGCTGGTTTCAACGAGGTAAATACTTCCATCATAGCCTACTCTGAACTACCCACACGCAGTCACTGAGATGCGTGGTTAAGAAGAGACACTGACAATCAACTTCCTCTGAATCTGTAGGAGCTGCTTCAGCATTCTGCCAGTTCAATATTAATAACTATAAAAGTCTAAAAAATATTATGTACACTGACTTACATGCCCAGAAATCTCCTAAGTATTTTCCATAGTGTATTGCATTACATTCATACCATGTATGAAATAGATTCTACTTTACAATTCCCACTTATAAGAATCTGTGTCTCAGAAAGTTTAAATAATTTCCTAATATCACACATCTGGGAAATATTTGACTATGGATTATAGTTTCAAGCTTAATTTGATTCTGGACCCCACACATCCAACTATTATCCTACATTGATTTTAGAATAGAAAAATTAAATTATGTTCAACATAGTTTTATGTTTCATAAATCTTATATTTAGTGTAGACATATTCAATTCCTTAACATTTAAATAAAAGATAGTTGTAGGTCTTTGTAATGTCTAGCTGAATATTTGTTGTATAGACCAAACAAAACAAGGCGACTAATGTCAGCAAAAAGCTGTACAAAAAAAGCACTCTAAGTCATTATATGTTTGCATGATTGGAAAAAGATAGGACTTACCATCTTAAAATCTTGAAAAGGGTCCAGCATTGTGGCAAACCAGGTTAAGCCTCTACATGTCTGCAATGTCAATGCCATATGGGTGCCGGTTAGGTTTTTTTTTTTTTTTTTTTATTTTTTTTAATTTTTTGACAGGCAGAGTGGACAGTGAGAGAGAGAGAGACAGACAGAAAGGTTTTCCTTTGCCGTTGGTTCAACCTCCAATGGCCGCCGTGGCTGGCGCACTGCATTGATCCAAAGGCAGGAGCCAGGTGCTTCTCCTGGTTTCCCATGGGGTGCAGGGCCCAAGTACTTGGGCCATCCTCCACTGCACTCCCTGGCCACAGCAGAGAGCTGGCCTGGAAGAGGGGCAACCGGGACAGAATCTGGTGCCCCGACCGGGACTAGAACCTGGGGTGCCGGCGCTGCAAGGTGGAGGATTAGCCCAGTGAGCTGCAGCACCCGCCCCGGTTAGGTCTTAACTGCTCTACTTCCAATCCAGCTCATCAATTAGCCACAACAGCCGGAGCTGTGCTGATTCGAAGCCAGGAGCCAGGAGCTTCTTTCAGGTCTCCCACCTGGGTGCAGGGGCCCAAAGACTTGGGCCGTCTTCTACTGCTTACCCAGGCCAGAGCAGAGAGCTGGATCAGAAGTGGAGCAGCTGGGTCTTGAACCGGCACCCCTATGCTTTGCCGGCACTTCAGGCCAGGGCGTTAACCCACTAAGCCACAGTGCAGGCCCTCTATTGTTAAACCATTAATATTCACAGTCAGGGCATCGGCATCGTGTAGCATTCAGTTGAGCTGTTGCTATTTGGGACACCTGCATCCCACACTGAAGTGCCAGTTGGGGTCTCAGCTCTTCTGCTTCTAGTCCAACTTCTCACTGGTGCATCCTGGGAAGCAGATGATGACGGCTCTGGTGATTGGGTCCTTGACACCCATCTGGAGGACCCAGATGGAGTTCCTGGTTCTCCTGGCTTCAGCCTGATCCAGCCCTGGCTGTTGCTAATGTTTGGGGAGTGAACCAGTGAGTGGAAGATCTCTCTCTCTCTCTCTCTCTCTCTCTCTCTCTCTGCCTTTCAAGTAGATGCAAATAAATTAAACTTTTTAAAAATCCACTAATATTCAGAATCATTTTTTAGCTCTTATGATGATATAGCTTGGCATAGTTTTCATGTTAAATTTATTTTAACATGATTACAAAAGTAAGTCTTCGTTTTAGCCCATAAAGCCAAAGTAAAGTAAAATGCAAAGCAAAGAAACTTAAAATGCTTCAAAGACACCAATAATCCACTTACATTAGAAATGTGTATAAACAATAATGCCATTTCATTTTTTTCTCATTAACTGAGGTACTCAGTGAGAGGCACTGGTCAGATAAAAATCTTTGTTATGATTTACAGAGGTTAATAGAGGGCACATATAAACAATTCCATATAACACAATGTTTTAAGTGTTCTATAGTTAGAAATAAATTGCTATAGGAACACAGAGAGCAATGCAGGTAATTCTGACCAAGGACTGGATACAACAGGGAGAAGGTGGAGACATTTTCATAAGGAGATAATTTTCACACAGGACTCTGTAAGGCTGAGCAGCAATTTTTCAGATGGAGAAAGGGGAAGACATTGGAACCATGCATGGAAATAGCAAGAAAATAAACATTCTGATGTAGGCAATATGGAGCAAATTTTAAATAAAGTGAAGCTGAGAAAGCTAAAGTAGGATCTAGTGAGGATGTGGCCTATCACATGGAGGACTTTGGACATTAGGCATCCCAAAATACTAAGTGAATTTCTGACTTAACTCTAATAGGAGCTTGAGACATAGCTTCAGTATGGAGTCTAGCTCATGAACTGGATCATTCTTTCATTCATTCAGGTCTGAAGTATAGTAAGACACCAACCTAAAAGGGGTCAAGACAGGATCTGTTGTTAAAGCTGTTTACTACTATTAAGGGAGAGAGGTTGAAGAGTTAAAATTGTATATGTGTGGGTGTAAAAAGTTAAGCTTACAGGTTTAAACCTTCCTGGTGCAGCTGTAAAAATAAAACAGAGTGAAGTAGCACCTTGACAGTAGGGACTCCATTTTGGAGCACTTGAGACTGCATTCTGGGAAAGAACCCCCCCACCGTGAGACTCTGGTCTGAAACTATGATCTCAAATAGTCGGACAATAGCAGTGCACTACATCACCCTTGGCAACGCACAAAAACCCCCTAGCATGATTGCTCAAGCTTAAAAGTAAAAAGGTTGCACCTGGGTTACCTGGGCTAATAATGAAGATGTGATTTGTCTATGTCTTAAGATCATAATTGCTGATTGTAAGACTTTAGCAACCACTTAACAACCGTGTATTCTCTTCCCCTTCCCGGTTTTGCGGTTTTTGCCTTTATAAACCCTAACCTTTGGTTATTCGGGGCTGCTCTGCTCATGATGATCAGACAGCCCCAGCATGCTGGATAATCAACAAAACTTCCCCGTGCTGTTTGCATAAGAGACGTGTCTCTTGGTGACGTTTTTCGGGCGGTCGACTCTAACAAAGTGACTCCAAAGGATAGGCAGGTAAAATGATAGGGTTAGTGGAGGATTAAGCCCGTGTTTATAAAGTAAATTGAAAGCATATTATTGCAAAAATTAAAGGAAAAGCAAAAGGAAAGAAAGGAAGGGGGAAGGGGGAGAAAGGAAGGAGGAAGGGAAGCATGGTTATCTTCATAGAACTGTATCTATGAAATACATGATATCTGTTCTCTTAATAATAAAATCACATTTAAAAAGCTTATGGAAAGTGAAACAAAAAATCTGACATTTGAAATGGGCTTTAAGTGCAGGTAAGATTTGATGAATCGCATTTACATCCTAGTTATGAGTTGAAGATATAACTTTATACATTTCTCATATATAGCTGGTCTATTCTCATGATAGCATTTAAAAAATCAAGAAAAACACATTTAAGTTTCTATAGGCATTATTTGAAATGACATTGACTATATTTTTATATAAGTGAACATTAAAGGGCCGGCACTGTGGTGTAGCAGCAAAGGCGCTGCTATCCCATATGGGTGCTGGTTCGAGTCCTGGCTGCTCTGCTTCCAATCCAGCTCTCTGTTATGGCCTGGGAAAGTAGAAGATGGCCCAAGTCCTTGGGCCCCTATACCTGCATGGGAAACCTGGAAGAGGCTCCTGGATCCTGACTACGGATCGGCACAGCTCTGGCCATTGTGGCCGGTTAGGGAGTGAACCAGCGGATCAAAGACCTCTCTCTCTCTGCCTCTCCTTTCTCGGTGTAACTCTGGCTTTCAAATAAATAAATAAATCTTAAAAAAAAGTGAACATTAAACAAGGAGACTTTTTTATGGTCGTCTTTGATTTCAGCATAGAGAAAAACCTGCACATTTCTTTACACCCAATGGTGTCTTGGACATAGTTCTCAATTAGTGATCGAATTAAATTTAATATTTCTTGGTTTTACTTGAATTTTCTAGTCTTTCAACCATGTATGGTTGTTAATAATGATATGATGGGGATCTAAAAATAGTGTATTCTTAGGAAAATTAGCAAGATGAAGAAATCACCAAACATTAACTACATACTAATTTAGAAATGATAAAAGTTATGGCATTTACTTTGCAAATAGAAAACTTGTTCTTGGGGCTGGCTTTGTGGTATAATGGGTTAAGCTGCCACTTGGGACCCCTCATCCCATATGAACCCTAGTTGTTACTCTTTCTCCTTCTCCTTCTTCTTCTTTCTTCTTCTCTCCTTTTTTTTTTTTTTTTAATTATTGTTTTATTTGAAAGGCAGAGTTAGAGATTCAGGGTAGAGATAGGGGTCTTCCATTCACTGGTTCACTCCCCAAAAGGCTTCAATGACTGGAGCTGGGCTAATCTGAAGTCAGGAGCCAGGAGCTTCCTCCAGGTCTCCCACATGGGTGCAGGGGTTCAAGGACTTGGGCCATCTTCTACTGTTTTCCCAGGCATATCAGCAGGGAGCTGGATCAGAAGTGGAGCAGCTGGGACTGGAATTGGCACCCATATCGGATGCTGGCATTACAGGCAGCGGCTTCATCTGCTATACCGTAGCACCGTCCCCTGCTACACTTCTGATCCAGCTCCCTGCTAATATACCCCGGAAAGCTGTGGAAGATGGCCCAAGTGTTTGGGCCTCAGTCATCATGTAGGAGACATGGATGAAGTTCCAGGCTCCTGGTTTTGGCCTGGTCCAGCCCTGGAAATTGTGGCCCATTTGGGAGTGAATCAGAGTATGGACGGAAGACCTTTCTCTCTCTGTGTCTCTCCCTCTCTCTCTGTCACTATGTCTTTCAAATAAATAATAAATAAATAAATCTTAAAAAAAACTTGCTTCTGAAAAACTACTTATCACACTTGTGCCCCAATTACATCCACTTTAACCATACAAGTCTGTCCTAATGGGCTGATCACAGGCATAGAACAGGTTGCATTACAGTGGAATGTAGTTTTGTGGAAAAACCTGGGATTAAAAAAGCAGTGGAACCTAAAATATGTAGAGGAAGCCCTCCGCACACTCAACTGATGTGTAATCTGAATCGCTGCCACATTCTTAGTGTTGATGGAGTGCTAGGCTGAATAGCTTTCCACAAATCTAAGCAAACATCTTTCTGGAGATTTTTACAAACCCCTGTAACAGTGAATGCCTAGAACTGGAGTCACAATGTATCTAAGCAAAGACATGAGGCTGAACATCTTATTACCTAAGGTAGTATGCTAGTCATATATTGCCATACACGCTTCCATGAGTTCTGAAATCAGGATTCTTGCTGTGTATTCTTACAAATTTTCAGAAACAAACAAAAAATGCCAGCTCTGAAACAACCATTCAAGAGAATTGAGGTTTTAAATTACTAATCAATATTTATGTTTATTAATATATATATATATAAGGTACTGAATATTTTGAAATTAGTATTCTTCTTTGTAATCCTGGAATAGAGAAAAATCAGAGTTGACTGCAAATGATGAAGAAATGATTTTCAAAGCAGAGGGAAAAGAAGAAAGAGTATTTAAAAATTTGTCATCAGGTCTGACCCAGAATTATGCTATTTGTGCTTACATTAATTGGAGTAGTTCAAACATGTAGTTTTTATCTTTAAGAATTTCACCCACCGTATTCGGGAAGAAACCTTCGCAGTACCCAAGAAAATTGAGTTTTCGGTCTTCAGTAGTTACCTAGATAATAGTTTCGAAACACATTTCCCTGATGTTCAGATTTCTAAGTACCAGTGCTTCCCCTTCCCCGTCAGAAACAAACACAAAACCAAAAACCGCTCTCTAGGTGGACGCGGTGGAGGTGGAAATCTGATTTTAAGAGTCGCTGTGGAGATTAAAAACTTTTTTCCTCACAGGGCGACGGGTATCGCGTTTACATAACCGGACAAGTCACGCCGGCAACTGCGGAGAAACCGCTTCTGAGGAGAACGGAATTTTAGAATTTTTGAACTAAAATGGTTTCCTTCACAAATGCAGATTCTGACATCTCCCTGCACTCTCCCAAGGAATCACGCGAGTGGAAGACCGTTACACCAGCGGCATTCGAAATATCGCTAAAAATAGACCTTGTAACGGCTCCCATGGTTCTAGGCTCCGACGGGCGCGCGGGTTCGATGGTTGGGAGGGGGCAAGGCGCGGCGAAAAGGGGCGGGACCGGGTGGAGGAAGGGCGGGTTCGGGGCGGGGCATTCTTTAAATCAGAGCGCAGGCCAGGATTGCAGGGGCGTGTCCGGGGTGTGTCCGAGGCGGCAACGGGGGCGGGGCGAATCCGCCTCACTCCTGATAAATTCCTGGAACCTGCCTGGAACCTCCGACAGATAGCTACGCTTCGCCGTCATGTCGTTCGCGCACCGCACGCCGCGGCCTGCCCGGCTCAGGCGGCCTGCCAATCTTTCACCTCCTCGTGAAGACGCCTGTTTTCAACCACCTAGCAGCAAGCGGCTCCGTCTCGAGGAGTCTGGTGGTGTCCCTGAGGCGGGGTGGCGGCTGCCATGGGTGCCTCGCTTGACTGAGGAGGAGAAAGCCTGGGAGTTGTCGCCCAGACCCTTCAAGGCGCTCCTCTTTTTAACGAGTGCGATTTTTGACGACGCCACAGATTCTTGTGTGGAGAAATCCGTCAACGAGAAGCCGATAGGTCGTCAGGGATGCCCACTGGGCGAATTTCAGAGGAACAGCTGCGGGCAGGCTCGCCCCTCAGGAAGTTCAGGCTGTGGGTTGGGGGCTCCAGGAGGGTCCGAGCCAGCACCCTGCGGTACAGAGCGGGTGGGAGAGCGCTTCAGGGTCAAAGCCCAAGCAGAAGTCGGACACCTTGTGCCCCGCGCACAACTTGAGGCGGGAAAACGGCATTTAGTCCAAGAGGGAGACGATGTCCCGAGAGGCAAGGGTTACGTAAGGCAGGCAGAAAATCCGTTTTTAGCTGTTACCTTTTTCAGGGAAGCTAAATCACCGTCTCATGAAATTAGGAACAGATGTAACGTTGACAGTGTTATGTCATCAAATATAAAAGAAAATAACGTTTCATCATCTATACTAAAAATATCAAAATCCCCAAACCAGCCCAGCTTGGAAATTGCTAAACCAAGTTATTTTAGAGCTCGTAGCACAATGAGAATCCCTAATTTTCCATCTGATTTAAATAGCAAAATGTCCTTTGTCTATTTAAAGGAAATAGCAGAGAAAAAGAATGACAAATCTGAGGCATATGTTAGGGATTTCACAAACATTTACTGGTCCCAAAATAGACCTGATGTTAAGAAGCAAAAGTTACAAGATGATACAAAAATTGTGGATATGAAAAAAATTGTTTCTGAGTGTTATGAAAGTAACCACCAGTCACTCAGCAACCAAAATAATTTTGAAAGAAAAAAAGATTTGATCGGCTTAAACTACTATAATCACAGTAGTACCAAGCGTGATGTAAGACACTGTAAAAAGAATTTCACTATAATACTAGAAAATGCTAATTGGGAAGAAGCAAAAACACACCTGGGTAGTTACTTCCTTAGCAACTTGGAAGTAACTCAAAGCTGGGACTGTATCACTAGATATATTTTGAAAGTAAATGGGAAAAATTTAGAGGTTATAAATAATGATAGGGTTAAGTGTGAAAATATGAAAAGATCTAGAGAAAAATTGAATTTACTACAATTATTTAAAATGAGTCTGTTAACCAAGGAAGGGTATCACAATACGATAGTCATGAATGTGTTTGAAAAACAAGCAAAGCCTTTCATGATAAAAATACTGGGTAGCCAGAAAACTTTACTAAAGGCTCTTTGGTTATATTGTAAAGGAGAAAATAATATGCTACAATTGAGATGTTGTACTACACAGAAATACTTTCATGTAAGCCACATTTTTCAAAGTGTTATTACAGAAATTCTTAATTTTCATATTTCAGGAAATCAAAAAGATAATAGAATTTTGACCTGGTATAACATTTTGAAGTACAAAAAGCAAACTGTTGTTCAAAATCTAATAACCAGGAACACGAATGCCGATATAAAGAGGGGCATTTTAAACATATACTTACAAACCATTTTAGAACTTTTAAAAATCACTATGAAAGCCAGTAGAACTTCTTTGGTTAATAACTTTGACTATTTAACAAGACTTGAAAATGACTCTGAATTAGAAAAGGGATGCCTTCTCAAACGCAAACTGTATTTGAATTATCCCAAAATTATGATAGTGAAAAGGCATACTGTATATCCAATAAAGATTTTAACTTTTTCAAGACAATTAGAAGATGTTAGGAAACCTATCATAAAGAAAAGGAAGTTGTTTACAACTGAACAAGCTATTGATAGGTCTAAGGAAAAAAACAGTAATTCTTTTAGCACAGCTAATAATATATGTTTTCCAAATTTTGGAATGTGTGAAAAAAATCCTCTAAAGGACTTTGATGACATGAAAGGGATTTCTTTGGCAAAAGAGATTAGTTATAAGAACATAAATGTGGCAAATTTGGCTCCCTGTAGTTCTAATACAGCTACAACACATATAAAGTCTGATTCACAATATATACAGAACAACCATGGGTGTGTAAGTGAAAAATATTATGACATAAATATGCACAACCGAGTGTTAGACACTGAAAGAAAATGGAAACAAAAAGAGATCAATATGTTTAGTTCTAAGTGCATATTTGAAGATTTCTTCAATGTTAGACCATGGGCTGTACCAGCAAGGCACAGCTCAATACATAGTGTGGAGACGAATGATGTGAATGCAAATCGGGTGCTAAATTTTGGGAAACTGCTAAGTGAAAAAGAAGGAAAAAATTATGACTCAGTTTTAGAAGAGGAAGTAAAATTCAGAGCACAAGGTTTAACAAATAGTTTCCAAGTTCATAAAGATATTAATATAGAAAAAGAAGGAAAAGATAGTAGCTTTCCAATTGATAGCATGCTTTCTATGCAGACAGTTTTATTAATGGGTACAAAAGTAGATGTAGAAAAAATGAAACCTGTTCAAAATAATACAATTGACAGAAATGAATATGATAATATTTTGGAAGAAAGTGAGTTAACTACAAATCATTTTCATCTGAAAAACAACTCCACATTATGTATGAATCATCAGTTTGAAACTGATTCCAGTGAAGGGAACAAAGAATGTTTTCAGGACTTAACTGCTAAGTGTTTGTCAACAGAATCTCTGACAATGGTAAAAGATTTTGAGATGAAGAGTGAATTCGATTTGGTTCTTGAAGAACTTCGTATGTTTCATGAAATTAGTAAGGAAAATGAAATTCTAAGCCGTGTTGAAACAAACAGTGAACAAGAAAATTACTTTGGAGAAAGTAATGGTGATGAGGAGGTAAAAATGGAGATGGAAAAAGATTTGAAAATGGTGGCAGTCAAGAAAACATGCACATCTTCGCTCTGTGATACCATAGCAGGGCCTAAAGTATATAAAAGACACCAAAATTTATTTAAATGGAAAATGATACCTGAAAACACAGAACAGGAAGTTCCTCATGGGTGTTTGTATCCCAGAACATCAGAGGAAGGATCTCTTTCTTCTACTTCTGAGGAAGGTATGATGTTCATTTTGAAATGTTCTTTTCTTCATGGTAAAAGATCATTGCTTTTATTCCTATATAGTTCAAATATATATAATTTTGGCAAAGAATAAGACAATGCATAAAACTTTTTTTAATTTTTACTTTTTAAAGACTTATTTTTATTTATTTGAAAGGCAGAGTTACACACAAGGAGAGACAGAGAAAGTGAGAGAGATCTTCCATCTACTGGTTCGCTCCACAAATGGCCTCAATGGCCTAGGCTGTGCCAGGCTGAAGCCAGGAGCCAGGAACCAGGAGCTTCTTTGGGATCTTCCACGTGGGTGCAGGGGTCCAAGCCCTTGGGCCGTCTTCCACCGCTTTCCCAGGTGCATTAGAAGGGAGAGGGATGGAAGTGGAGCAGCCAGGACTAACTGGTGCCCATATGGGATGCTGGTGCCCCAGATGGTGGCTTTTCCCATCAGGCCACAATGCTGGCCCCAAAGTTATTTTTCAAAGGGAAGATTGATGAGTCTTACTTCATTTCTCTAGGTATTAGGAGCTAAATGAAGAAAACATTCCTGAAAAAATAATTTGTTAATAGTGTTAATATTTTTATATGAAGGCTACTTTTGCTATAACAGCTAAATTTTTATTTTCAGGTTGTGAAAAACCTTTACCTAAAAAACGTACCTTTTCCCCTGATGAATGTAAGGAGGAAAAATTGAATTGCTTATCGAGCAAAGGTAAGATTTAAAGTTATTTTCCAGAGTGTCATTTATTTTTTAAAGATTTATTTATTTATTTGAGAGGCAGAGTTAGGGAGAGACAGAGAGACAGAGAGAGAGGTCTTCCATCCACTGGTTCATTCCCCAAGTGGCTGCAATGGCTGGAGCTGGGTGGATCCAAAGCCAGGAACCAGGATTCTTCCAAGTCTCCCATGCAGGTGCAGGGGCCCAAGCACTTGGGCCATCTTCCACTGCTTTTCCAGGCCATAAGCAGAGAACTGGATCAGAAGTGGAGCAGCCGGGACTTGAACTGGCACCCACATGGGATGCTGGAGCTACAGGCAGAGGCTTAGCCTATTACACCACAGCACTGACCCCTAGAGTGTCTTCTAAGATCATATATAATTTTTTTTTGCATGATGAAAATATACTTAGGTTATAAGAAAAACATTTTATTACTTTTAAAAATGTATATTTATTTGAAAGGCATAGAGAAAAGATCTTCCATCTGCCAGTTTACTCTTTAAATGCTTGCAGCAGTTAAGGTGGAGCCAGTCCAAAGCTGGAAGCCTAGAACTCCAGTGTCTCACATAGAGGAGTGGCTGGGTCCTAAGTACTTGAGCCATCACCTGCTGCTTCCTAGGTGTGCATTAGCAGGAAGCTGGATTGGGAGTGGAGGCTAGACTTGAACTCAGGCACTTAGTTATGGGATGTGGCATCTTAAACAAGGTGTTTTAACCACAATGCAATTTCAAAGTTTTAATGCTTTTAAAAAAACAATGAGGCAGATGTTTATTGCAATGGTAATGATGCTACTTGGTGTGTTTGCATCCTACATCATATTGGAGTTCTTAGATTTGAGTCCTGCTCTGCTTCCAATTTTGGCTTCATATGAGTGCACCTAGGAGGCAACAGGTGATGACCATGTAGCTGGGTCCCTGCTACCCACATGGGAGCACTGATTTAATTGCTGGCTCTTGGCTTTGGCATAGCCTAGCTCTGGCTGTTGCTGTTGTGGGTATTTGAGGAGTGAACCTACAAATGGAGGATCTCTCCTGCTTCTTGTTCCCCTTCCCCCCTTCTCAGTCTGTTTTTCAAGTAGATGAAAATAAATAAACATTAAAAATAGAAATACTTTGTTTTCATAAGTTACACTGATTTGTTGTCAAATATGAAAAATAATGTGTTAGGTCAATCAGAATTATTTAACATGATGCTAGGATGATTGTCTTGAATTCATTTTCAAAGTGTATAGAAGTTGAATGATCTTTCTAAGGTTTATTTGAATCCATAATATGAGGGATGGGTTGGGAGTACTAGGACATGAGGTTTCATAGGAACAGATTTAATGCTTTGCCTGAATGGAGTGGGTACTTGCTTACACAGTTTGATTTTATACCTGTTATAAAGATCTTGATTTTTCTGAAATGTTATGATACCTACACACCTGTCATTATGATGCCTCTTAGTGTTTCTACTACTGATGTCTTCAGTGTGTCCTCTTTCTCTGTCTCTCTCTTCTATCTCAGTGGTATAGAGATGCAAGTATTTGAAATTATTCTGAGCATATGTCAGAGCAGCCAACCAGGTCACCAGATATTTTATATCATTTAGATGAATGCTTGCTCTATTCTAAATTTAATACATATGTAAATTGCCTGAATGTTTAAAGGATTTTTTTCAACTGTGAGGTAGATCCTAAACAAGCCCTCAGAAGATACAGACAATGCTGGTCTCTAGACCACACTTGAGTTGCAGGGATTTAGAAAGCAATTGAGATAGTATTATTTTTAAAAGGGCATTAATAAATTTCATAACTTTTTAAACACTGGCTTTTATAAAATGAAAAATTTATCATAATATATTTTGTTAAACTATCTAAAACAATAAACTTGTGTATAGCAATAACAAAGGGATCATAATTGATTCAATAAAAACATAGGGAATCCAAGGACTTGAAGGAATATAGCCTTACAACCATAACTTAATGACTGTTTAAGGACATTTGCTTTGCCAAAGACCTGCTGTTAAAGAAATTGGTTCAGTGATTTCCCATCCATTGCTAAGTTACAGAAATATATATCATATTTGAAATAAGAGGAAAACTATTTTTAAAAATTAATCAAATAGATTATTAATCATAGCTTTGTTTTGAAACAGTAATGTTACAATGGAAAGTACTGAAATTATCTTCTTTCACCAAATCCAGCATATCATATATCATCCAAAAATTTTGCCTTATTTGAATTATCCCTTTTTGTTGAAAAGTTAAAAAAAATCTAGTGATTGAATGGTAGTTTTTCCTATTACTTTTTATAATTATTTTATTTTTACTTGTTTTATTTATAATTATAAATTAAAATGTTGAATGTAAATTGCAATGTTGAATCAACTATCATAAAGTGATCAGTAGCTAATTTTGTGTTATTTTTCATCTTCCAACTTATATGTAGTTTAATTTTGTATTCTGTTTCATTAATGCTTATGTAGATATTCATATGGATTCTGTTTGGCTCAACCTAGAAATCATGGAGATTACCTTTAGTCAAATTTTACATTGGGCTTATTACATTGTTTTGAGTATAAAGTGATATATTAAAGTTATATGGATTCACTAAAGCCTGATATTATAAAATTTATATACACATCCCACAATTTATTTAAAAAATATTGTGACAATTTTAGAAGTGTTGTTGTGTTTCATTATCAAAAGTAATACAATGCCTACCTTGTTAACTGATTTAGTAATGGATAGGACATCCATGAAACACTATGCTACTCTTTACAAGTGATATCATAAGTTGTTAAATTTCAAAATAAGAGCACTCCACTGATGCATAACAATACCCTGGGGCTCTATCATTGACAATAATGTTTATTAGAAATCAAACATAGTCATTAACAATATGGCACAATTCTTTAGCTTCTATTAGAAAAATAACATTGTGTTTAAAGCTACTACAGCAAGATGGCTTTAAAATTTCTTTAGTTTTTGTTGATATTGTTAAGTCAGACTAACTGGAAAGCTAATTTATTCATTTGCTATTTTATATTGGGCAAGTTACTTAACTTTTCCGTGCTTAGGTTTCTGTATTTTAAAACTAGGGAAAAAGTAAACAAAATAATACATTTAAAGTGTTTATGATGATGCCTGGTTCACAAGTAGTAAATGTTCAGTAAATACTTAATAAATATTGCTAATGTCATGATTAGAAGTAAGTAAAGATTAAGCATGAAATTGTTGATAATGTTTACTCCTTTGTTTAACTTTTATTGTCTTATTTTTCAGGTAGTCATTTTTCACAAGGCATTTCAAGAGTACAACCTCTTATGACATGCAGCCGACCGATCAGGATTGGTTTGTCAAGAAAAGCCAAGCCAAAACAACTTCATCCCTATCTGAAATAGATGTTAAGAGAACTTAAGAGAAGATTTTAGACTCCTGTATTTTAAAAACATGTACAACATCTGAAATGTTTTATTTATTTCTTTGGTTATATACTTTTTCCATCTTGGAGTTTTTGAGTTTTCTTTATTCTAAGATGTGGAGTGGTTATTTTTGTGTGTGTATGAATTATCTTGTTACACTTAAAAGTTGCAAATATGTTTTTTTTTTAAAAGATTTATTTATTTATTTAAAATTCAGAGTTACACAGAGAGAGGAGAGGCATAGAGACAGAGAGAGAGAGATCTTCCATCTGCTGGTTCACTTCCCAATTGGTTGTAATGGCCAGAGCTGTGCCAATATAAAGCCAGGAGACAGGAGACTCCTCCTGGTCTCCCATGAGGGTAGAGGTCCAAGGACTTGGTCCAAGGACTTGCTTTCCCAGGCCACAGCAGAGTGCTGGATCAGAAGTGGAGCAGCTGGGACTCGAAAAGTCACCCATATGGGATGCCAGCACTGCAGATGCTGGCTTTACCTGATAGGCCACAGCGCCGGCCCCACAAATATGGTTTTACCAAACTTTGTTTTATAATTTTGTCAAACTAATGGTTAAGAATGTTATAATACTGTAGTTTTAATGATCTGTACTTATTTTAAAATTTACTATTTATTGGTGAATTGTTATCTTTCATTTGATTTTATTTATAACTGTTGCCTATATTGCCATTGAACTGGGTTTACTTTACTTTCTACTTGTTGAATTGCTTATTTAGTGGAGCATTAAGCCCTTGACTGTAATGTAAATTAAAAATGTATCTCAATAGCTCAAAAAAGAAAAAAACACTTAATAATAAAAATATCTAAGAAAAAATGTTATATAATATCACATTGATGCTCTCATATTATATGAACAATATACACACTAAAGTCTTTTCCTAATCTTATAAAACAAGTTGACTTATTCTTTTTCAGGATACATACTTATGATTTTCTTTGTGGAGAACATTGATAGCTTTTATATGTTTCTTAATGGATCTTTGACTCGCAAAAATGTAATGAACCCTTGTTTTTATATATTCCATCTAATTTTTGGGTGAAGAAAACGGTGTTGCAGAGAGGTAGGGTAAGTTTTTCAAGGTCCAAGAGTTATTATTAGGACTAGGGTACCATGATTCTCCTCTATAGTATTTTTTTTTTTTTTTTTGGACAGGCAGAGTGGACAGTGAGAGAGAGAGAGAGAGAAAGGTCTTCTTTTGCCGTTGGTTCACTCTCCAATGGCTGCCGCGGCTGGTGCGCTGTGGCTGGCTCACCGTGCTGATCTGAAGCCAGGAGCCAGGTGCTTCTCCTGGTCTCCCATGGGGTGCAGGGCCCAAGCACTTGGGCCATCCTCCACTGCACTCTCGGGCCACAGCAGAGAGCTGGCCTGGAAGAGGGGCAACCGGGACAGAATCCGGCGCCCTGACTGGGACTAGAACCCGGTGTGCCAGAGCCACAGGTGGAGGATTAGCCTAGTGAGCCATGGCGCCGGCCCTCTGTAGTATTTTTTAAAAAGATTTATTTGAAAGGCAGAGTTACAGAGAGAGAGGAAGAGTCAGAGAAATAGAGAAAAATATCTTCCATCCATTGGTTAACTCCCCAAATGGATGCAATGGTCAGGACTGGGCCAAGTTGAAGCCAGGATCCTGGAGCTCCCTTGAGTCTCCTAAGTGGGTGGCAGGAGCCCAAGTACTTGAGCCATAATCTGCTGTCTTCCTAGGCATGTTAGGAAGGAGCTGGATCAGAGTGGATCATCCAAGACTAGAAACAGCCCATATGCTGACATTGCAGGCAGCAGCTTAAATTGCTGCACCACAATGCCACGCCCCAAGACCTTGCTTTATGGGGTTTATTTCTGTGCTTGAAATTGGTAAATGTAGAATATACATAATTTAAAGGGGCTGGCACTGTGGTATAGTGGGTTAATTCTCTGCCTGCAGTGTTGGCATCCCATATGGGTGCCAGTTCAAGTCCTGGCTGCTCCACTTCTGATCCAGATCTCTGCTATGGCCTGGGAAAGCAGTGGAAGATGGCTCAAGTGCTTGGGCCCCTGCACCCACATGGGAGACTTGGAAGAAGCTCCTGGCTCTTGGCTTTAGATCGGCGCAGCTCCGGCCTTTGCGGCCATCTGGGGAGTGAACCAGCAGATGGAAGATCTCTCTCTCTTTCTCTCTTCTCTCTCTTTCTTTCTTTCTCTCTCTCTCTCTCTGGCTCTCTGTAACTCTGCCTTTCAAATAAATAAATAAATCTTTTTAAAAATGTGACTATTAATAGAATAAAGTATACTTTTGAAAAGCTCTAGACAGAGAAATTACAATAAAGTAAACTGCTTAAAAAATTAGGAAATACCAAGAAGGTATAAAAAACAAAGAGCATACAATGACAGAAGGAAGACTATCAATTCACAAAATAAATGTAGCAGGATTAAAACATCCTTTTATAGGCAGGTTCTTACACTCACTGAAAATCACCTCAAATTAGTCTCTGTTGCCTAATTTCTATTCCTTATCATATACTTTCCAATTTCAATATCCTGTTCTAATTACTCCTCCCTCAGAATTCATCTCCTTCCCACACTCTAATTGATACCTTGCTAGAACAAAAGCTCCTTAAAGGCGTGGTTATTTTCTTTCCCTAACTTATATTCTTGAGTGCCTAAAATAGTACTTGCCCTAGTAAATACACATATTATTTGAGTGAATGAAAAATAATTTTTTCCTATCTCATTACAGCTATGTCTGTTTAGATTTCTTCCTTTTTAAAATTGACAGAAAAAATTGTATACTGGCAGTTTAAATTCTATGTATTTATTGTGTACAACATGATATTTTGAAGTACTATATATACATTGTGGGTTGGTTAAATCTAGCTGATTAAAATATGCATTATCTCATTTAGTTATCATTTTTGTGGTGAGAACACTTAACATCCACTCTCAGCATTCTAAACAACTGTATGATGTCAGACAAATTCTCAGTTCTCTTTTCTAAAAAGAGTATATTGTGGGATCATTGTGAGGATTAAGTAGGCTAATTAGTATCATGTTCTCATGACAGTTCTGTTACATAGTATATAATTAAAAATGAACAGCTGTTTACTGATACATAGAATCTACTCAATAACAACTCCTGAGAAGGTTTATTTTTTTTCTTGAGTTTTTTTGAGTTCTACATTAGATTATTTTCAGGAATATTCTATTCCTTTATGAATATATTTTACTTTGTTTCTATACAAGGTCCTCTTTTTCCTCCTCCTTTAATTGATTAGAAGTTTCATGCTTAATTTTTTCTTTTATTTGATAACATGTAAATCTCATTGCAACCACAAACTTGGTTCTTTTCTTGTTTTTGTTGCTGTGTGTCGATATTGAATGCAGTTCTCAAATCTGTCTCTCCTGAGCAGGGTTATGTGCTTCCAGTCTTATTCCTAATCCCTAGATGCCTTTTATGAAAATTTCACCCTTTCTCTAATAAATTATATATATTTACATAATATATAAATATATTTATATATTTTATATACTTATATATAAGTATAAGTATATAGATTATATATACTTAATGATCTTTCTGGGTTTTTTTTTTGTACTCTTAACTGATTGAGTATGTGGTCAGCTTAAATTTCTATCACATACTGTACTGCTTACATTGTTTTCCATGCCATTGTCCTGCTACTGCTTTCATCTATAGAACTTCATATCCCTCAGAGAAAAACTCCTACTAGTGTCATTACCAAGCACTCCTCTCTTACAACCTCTAATCAACCAAACCCAAGTACATACACACAGATATACACAATCTTCTTCATCCTGCCAGTTTTGAGTTCTTTTCTCTACAATTAGAAAACTGGAGACTGTGAGGAAGATATCATTTTAATTATGGTTTTGTGTGTCCATAGCCAGGTTTGGAGAGGCTGCATGTGAGTCATGGTAGAAGACATTCTACACTGAAATCTATCCCCTCTCCACCTTGTTCTTTTAGTATTTGTTCTTAAAATGTAAAAATTGAATGCTTTCAGATCAGAAGCAAAATATTCAAAAGATTAAAAAGCCATATCAAAAATTCTTTTATTCAACCTTAGAATAAACCTTTGTGTTATTTCAGGCTAAAGTAATAAGCTTTTGGATGCATAACTGTGAACATGAGAAGAGTAGAGGCTAATATTAAGTCAACTTAAAAAAGTTATGTTCGTAGTAACTTAGGTCTGCAGACCTCTGAGTTAATATTATCCACTTAACCTTATGTAGTTCGGTGAAATGGAAAACAAAAAACAAAAGCTTATTTTTAGACTCATCAAAATTACCACGTAAAAGAATATAGAATCAGGTATCATTTTGAGAAATTTTTCTAATAGCACAAACATTACATGTTTACACATAGAATAGATTGTGGCAGTTTATAGTATCAAATAATAATTTTTTTGGATTAAAGGAAATAATATCCAAAGACTTTAGAAGTATGCTAAACTAATCACTGTTGGAAACTGTCCTTACTAAATATACCTATGTGATATGTTTTAAACCACAGGCGTACGGTATCACAGAACATTTGGATGAAGTAGTCATTAAACTACTCCATGTGTATAGACTAGGAGCACAAAAAAACTCATGATCTAAAGGTCTCTGTAATTATATTTCTGTAATATTGTATTTTTTTTAAAGATTTTTTTTTTTTATTTGAAAGAGAGTTACAGAGAGTGGTAGAGACAGAGAGAGGTCTTCCAACTTATGGTTCATTCCCCAGATGGCTACAATGGCTGAAGCTGTGCCGATCCAAAGCCAGGAGCCAGGAGCTTCCTCTGGGTCTCCACGCGGGTGTAGGGGTTCAAGAACTTGGGCCATCTTCTACTGCTATCCCAGGGCATAGCAGAGAGCTGGATCAGAAGAGGAGAACTGGGACTAGAACCAGTGCCTATATGGGATGCTGGTGCTTCAGGCCAAGGCATTAACCTGCTGCGCCACAGTGCCAGCCCGTAATAGTTTACTTTTTATAATTTGGGTGCAATTTAATTGAAAAAAAAAAAAAAGTCTTGTGTACCTCTTCCCTGAACGTAAGTTTCATAATTGTTTTTCCAGTCTAATGTGTGTCCAGTAGGCATTTCAAACCTAACATCCAAACTGAGATCCCAATATATATATTTTTTTTTTCTTCCTAATCTATCAGAAAATCTGTTTGCTTTGGCTTCTGTGCCCTGGATTGTTGTAGTTGAGTTCCAATTAGTTTCTCGGCTTCAGTCCTTAGATTCCTGGCTTCAGTTCCCTTCAGTCTATTAGGAACACAGTGGCCAGATGATTCTTTAAATAGTAAGTCACAGTATATCACAACTCAGCTCAAAACTTTTTGAAGGCTTTCCATCTCTTTCCATCTTTAACTCACCCAGAATAAAGGCTTAAATTCTTACTTTGATGTAAGGGCTAAATGTGGATCTGATCCACTTGGATCTACCTAAACATCTCTCTACTACTTTCCTCTTGTTTATTTCACAGAAACTGCGCTGGTCTTGCTGTTTCTTAGAATGTTAAATATGCTCCTGCTTTAGAGTCTTTGCATTTGCTTGCTTTCCCTGGAATGCTTCTTCCTAATGTATATAGCTTGCCCTGTATGCCCTTCCTAAAAACTCTATTCAAATGTCACCTTCTCAGTGTGGCCTTGACTTCTTGATAACATTCATATGCCCTTCCTGGCTTTTAGGTTTTCCTACCTAACATTTTATTATAGATGTCCTATATATTTTACTTGCATATCTTTTTCCTTGTCTGTCCTCCCCCCGTACATTTTAAATTATGTAGAAGCAAAGATCTTACCTATTTGGTTTCTTGTGATGTTCCTAGTGCCTAGGACAGTGCTTGACCCAAATATTCAATAAATGTGTGTTGGATGAAGAAAGAATGCTGCTCCGTGTAGTATGTCACCTGCTGAACACACTTCTCTTATCAAGGCATGTAATTTTATTCCATTCTGGATTTTAAAGTTTCTTCCCCTCTTCTTTGTGCTTCTTGGTTGTATCTTCTCCTAAATCAATGAAGTGAAAACAAGGCTTGGATCTGAAGTAGTTACTATGTATCTTGTCAGAAATTCAGCTGCCAAACTTGTCGGAATTTTAGGATGTCTTAAAGTGTAATATAATTTGTAATTTTCAATACTAAATTGTGAAAGTACTTTTCAAAATTCAATATTGTGTTTCTTATCCCATTTGTTTTATTTCTTATCCCATTTTAAATCTTTGTAAATGAAATCAGTATAATCAAAAGTTGAATTTTCTAGCAATTTTTCCATTGTGTTTGTAAAAGAAAACCTACTATAGAGTTCTCTGAATTTTATTTGGTTTTATATTTTATTTTTACTTCCATATTAGCCTTTAAAAACCTATTAAATTTATTTAGTGATTCATTTTTGAAAAGTTAGTACCCAGACCCTAGACAGGCACAAAATGCAAAGACTAAAACAAAACAAGATAAAAAGAAAACAAGAGGAATCATTGAATATATGTATTTTTCTATACTCAGCTATCCAATTCCCTGATAGAAGAAGCAGTTGATAATAGTTTTTTGCCCCTACATATTCCTTGAAAATAATAATATTTTATTGAAGTATTTTTAATTTCTGGTTGTTATACACATTTGCTTATTAAGCATGCATATTTGTGATTTATCTTACTCTTGTGTTTTCCATTATTATATATGTATTGATAAATAGATTTGGTCACTGGGGAAACTCTGCAAGACATTGGTATAGGCAAATAGTTCTTGGAAAAGACACCAGAAGTATAGGCAATCAAAGCCAAAATTGGCATATGGGATTACATCAAGCTGAGAAGCTTCTATTCTTCAAAAGAAACACTCAGCAAAGTGAAGAGGCAATTGAGAGAATGGGAGAAAATATTTGCAAATTACAGAATCTATAAAGAGTTGAAGAAATTCAACAACAATAAAACAAAGAATCCCATTGAGAAATGAACAAAGGAATTGAACAGGCATTTGTCAAGAGAGGGAATTGAAATGCCCAACAGACACTTGAAAAAATGTTCAGGATCACTAACCATGAGGGAAATGCAAATCAAAAGCACAAAGAGGTTTCACCTCACTTCAGTTAGAATGGCTCTCATATAGAAATCAACAAGCAACAAATGTTGGGGAAAATGTGGGGGAAAAGGTTTCCTAATCCACTGTTGGTGGGAATGTAAATGGGTGCAGCATCTATGCAAGATATTATGGTGATACCTCAGAAATCTGCATATAGACCTACCATATGATCCAGTCATCTCCTGGGAATTTATCCAAATCAAAAGAAATCAGCATATGAAAGAGTTATCTGTACCCCATGCTCACTGCAGAACAATTCACAATAGCTAAGTTATGGAATCAACCCAGATGTCCACCAACTGTTGAATGGACAAAGAAATTATGATATATATATATATATACACACACACACACACACACACACATACATACACACACACACACACACTATGGAGTACTACTCAACTATAAAAAATAATGAAATCCTGTCTTTTGCAACAAGATGGATGCAACTGGAAACCATTATACTTAGTGAAATAAGCCACTCCCAAAAAGACAGATAACATATGCTTTCCCTGATCCAGGGTAACTAAAATGTAATGCATTGGAGTAAAATGAACATTTTAAGATCTGATGATTGTTTACAGCCCTTGTTTCTTCCACTGAGGAACAGTAATTTTTTTCTTCTTCATGGAATTTGTTGAACTCTTTACTTAGTGTAGTGTTGACTTTATGATCACTAAGTGTTGACTTTATGAAAATAGATCTTTGTGTCAGCACTGCGGCTCACTAGGCACACTGGGTTCTAGTCCTGGTCGGGGCGCCGGATTCTGTCCCGGTTGCCCCTCTTCCAGGCCAGCTCTCTGCTGTGGCCAGGGAAGTGCAGTGGAGGATGGCCCAAGTCCCTGGGCCCTGCACCCCATGGGAGACCAGGATAAGTACCTGGCTCCTGCCATCGGATCAGTGCGGTGTACCGGCCGCAGTGCGCTGGCCACGGCGGCCATTGGAGGGTGAACCAACGGTAAAGGAAGACCTTTCTCTCTGTCTCTCTCTCTCACTGTCAACTCTGCCTATCAAAAAAAAAAAAAAAAAAAGAAAATAGATCTTTGTAAAAATTGAGTGGAAATGGGAGAGGGAGGAGGAATAAGGGGTGCAGCATGGGTGAGAGGGAGAGTAGAGGGGGGAGTATCACTATGTTCCTAAATTTTTATATATGAAATACATAAAGCTTGTATAACTTAAATAAGATTTTTTAAAATTAAGAAAAAAAGAATTAAAAAATAAAATAAGAAACACTTTTTTCAGCACAAAAAGTGAATTTAGGTCCTTAAATTTCTTTTTACTCTACAACCCTTCATGATTTTGTGTGAAAAAGATACCATTAACAAAGTTTTAATTCATCCTCTAAATCAAATTTCTCATTTTCTTTCTGTTCTGAACAGAATATTCCGCCACCATACTTCAATGTATAATTTTTTAAAAAACAAATCTTTTAAGATTGATTTTAAATACTACATTTTCTATAAACCATCTTTTCCAGAGAGAATAAGTCTCTCAAATTTCTGTACTCCTGTAGCTTGTTTGTTCATTGTGTTCTGTATTACCTGTGAATGTATTTTTCTCTCCAAGTAGATTAAAACTCTGCATCTTTTCTGTCTTTGTAACTCTCACAGTCTTTAGCAAAGGTTTTATAGATCAAAGCCTCAAGGACTGTTCATTCAACTGAATAATGTATTTTATTTATTTTGAAGTTCAATATTTCAGACTTTCAAATTTACATTATGCAATATTTTTCTATGACTAAAGCTTATTTAGTATTTTGTGAATTTAATTGCATTTCAGGTATAATTTCAGTTACCTTCATATTCTACCCCAATTTAAAATTTTTCTCCTTAGTTTACTGTTTGTTAGCAAAAGAACATTACACCTAAGTTCTGACAAACTCTCGGGCAGTTTTCAAAGACATATAAACATGTGCTAGCTCTAGCTAAGAATTCTGCCATAAAATCAGTTTGAATCAAATACTAAAAAGAGTTACAAAAGTGAGTTTTCTCCCTTCTGTTGCTATGGAGTTATGATGTACTGAATGGGAAAAATAAAGATGAAAACTGAGCAAAATATATTTTTAAATAAAGCAAATTCAAAACTGTCATATATAAAAACATGGATATAGTTACTAAACTGCATACCATACCCAAAAATTTACAGAATGGTTAATTTGTATTATGCAGGATTGGATTAAGATGACAGAGTAGGGAGGGAGTTTACTGCTCTAGTCTAGGAGAAGATAGTTTTAAAAAGGTGGAGAGAATGCAGTATCAGGGAAGAGTTGGGGAGAAAATCGCCAAGGAAACTCCATGCAAATTAGAAGGACACAGCAGACCTAGGTGGACGATGTGGCCATGCACAAACCAGGACCACAGAAGCCAACAGCCTCCATGCCAGCTTTGAGGAGTGAGGTGAGACCAGATTGTAGCAGCCCAAGCCACTGGTCATAAGGCTGCAGGGAAGGCCAGGAGGGAAATTGGCTTGAGCCCTAGTGGGGATAATGTACCTGCCAAACTAGAGGAGAAAAAAAAGGCGGGTGGGGTGCAGATTTCTCTCTCCCCAGTCACCGTGCAACAGCGCCCTGTAACAAGGCGATAGAGGACAGGAGCATTTTGGTCATACATAATAAATGTGGCAGCTCATGTCTGCACCCAGCAACCAGCTGAGCAGAGACTCCTGAGTCTGATGAGGAGAACTGACAGGCAGCTGGGTGCTCATGACGGTGGGAGGCTTGTGTGCTGAGACTGTGACAACACTGAGGCTGTGTGGGAAGGCTCAGGGTTTGGCTGGGACTTTGGGAAGTCGCTGTGGGTGGCCCACATGCTCAGGGCTCCCTGATTCCTTGGTGAGGGACATTGCTGAGGAATCTGCTTACACCAAGGACTGCACAGATCCTTTGCATGGTTCTTGTGGAAATGCAGACAAATATTACACCCACTGAGGATAGTCCCCAGACAATGGTGTCCTTTGAGGAGAGGATATGAGCTGAGTCTACACCAACAGAGCAGAACAAATCTCCCCTCTGATTAAAAAAAAAAGAGAGAGAGAAGATTGACCATGCCCAAGCTTGCTGTCAGCTTAACACTCCCTTCACCCTGGAGCACTGAACAGAGCTCCATGGCACACCCACCACTTGCCTCTAGGCATTTTCTGAAATCAGACAGTACACTAATCCACAAAGACATAGCCCAAAGATAAAAGCCACCACAGGAAAAAAAAAAAAAAAAAAAAAAAAGAAACCAATGAGTATCTTCACAAATGCCAAATAATAAATTCACAAATTCAAGAAACAAGAATAAGGAACAAAAGATGATGTCCCCAAAGAATACATTTCAATACTAGTTTGTGAAGAGGAAGACATTGAAGAAATTCCAGAAATGGAAATCAAAAAGTTGAGCATAAGATTACTTAGAAGTATTCAGAAGCAATTGAACCAACTAATAAAATCTGTACATGACATGAAAAAAAATTTCTCCCATAAAATTGAGATGTTTAAGAGAAAACCACCCACATGGGAGACCCAGAAGAATCTCCTGGCTCCTGCCTGCAGATCAGCCCAGCTCTGGGTGTTGTGGCCATTTGGGGAGTGAACTAGTAGATGGAAGACCTTTCTCTCTCTCTCTCTCTCTTTCTCTCTCTCTCTCTCTCTCCTTCTACTTCTCTGTAATTCTGCTTTTCAAAAATAAATAAATAAATCTTATTAAAAAAAGAACATATGTAAACAAATAGAGACTGAACAACATGTTCTTGGATGAACAGTGGGTAATAGAAGAAATAAAAAGAGAAATCAAAAAAATTTCTGGAAAAAAATGAAAATGACAATACAAAATATCAAAACTTGTGGGATGATCCAACATGGGAAGCAGGCCACACAGCAGAATCTTAGATGATGAATGCCCTAAACAGCACTCTGGCCTCAGAATCAGGCCTTAAAGCACTGGAATCTTGCTAAAAAAAAGCCCATGAAAGCAGTTCAGGCATGGAAAGCCAAGATACTGTGGCAAAAGGTGGCCTACATGAAAGATCTCTGTAAGTAAGATCCCACTGGAAAGATGGGACCATCAGAGGAGGAGGTAACTTTCTTTGAAGGGAGGAAAGAACTTCCACTTTGCTTATGGCCTTGTCTAAATAATGACAGAGTTTGTGGACTCAAAAGGCTTCCATAGCCTTGATAGCTCATGACAAGACCTCAAGTGATCACTGACATCATAAATAAGAGTGTAAATTGTTAAATCAACAACAGGAGTCACTGTGCACTTGCTCCACAGGTAGGACCTCTATCCTTGATGAGTTGTACTATGGGAATTAATGGTAAAACATATCTTTAAATAGTACTTTATACTTTGTGTTTCTGTGTGGGTGCAAACTGTTGAAATTTTTGCTTAGTAAAGAGTTGACCTTCTGTATATAAAGATAATTAAAAATGAATTTTAATGAAGAATGGGATGGAAGAGGGAGGAGGAGGTGGGATAGGAGTGGGAGTGGGAGGGCGGGTATTGGGGGAAAGAACCACTAAATTCGAAATACTGTACCTATGAAATTTATATTTATTAATCGGATCAGCGCGGTGTGCCGGCCGCAGTGCGCTGGCCGCGGCGGCCATTGGAGGGTGAACCAACGGCAAAGGAAGACCTTTCTCTCTGTCTCTCTCTCTCTCTCACTGTCCACTCTGCCTCTCAAAAAAAAAAAAAATAAAACCTTTCTTAAAAAAGCATACATTTAATGTAATTTTACCTCTCAAAAAACGGCACATTTAATGTAATTTCAAAAGAAAAAAAACTTATGGGATACACCAAAGGCAGTGTTAAGAGGAAAGTTTATAGCAATTGCTGCCTACATCAAGAAACTGGAAAGGCACCAAAAATTTGCAATCAATACATCTCAAGTATTTAGAAAAACAACAGCAAACCAAATCTAAAACTAGTAGGAGAAAAGAAATAATTAAAATTAGAGAAGAAATAATCAAATTGAAACCAAAAAATAAATTTAAAAAAGATCAGCAAAAAGAAGAGCTAGTTTTTTGAAAAAATAAACAAAATTGACACACCATTAGCCCAACTAACCATAAAAACAAGAGTGAAGACACAAATTAATAAAATTAGAGATGAAAGAGTAAATGCAATAACAGACACCACAGAAATAAAATGAATCATCAGAAATTACTACAATGATTCGGCTAGCTCTGTGGCACACTAGGTTAATCCTCTGCCTGTGGCGCCAGTATCCCATGTGGGCACCGGTTCTAGTCCCGTTTGCTCCTCTTCCAGTCCAGCTCTCTGCTGTGGCCTTGGATAACAGTGGAGGATGGCCCGGGTTCTTGGGTCCCTGCACCTGCATGGGAGACCAGGAGGAAGCACCTGGCTCCTGGCTTCAGATTGGCACAGCTCCAGCCACTGGGGCCATTTGGAGAGTGAACTAATGGAGAAAGGAGCTTTCTCTCTGTCTCTCTCTCTCACTGTTTGTAACTCTACCTGTCAAATAAAAAAATTAAAAAAATTAAAATTTTTTAAAAAGAAATTACTACAAAGCTATGTGTCAACAAACTGGGAAACTTAGCAGAAATGGATAGACTGCTGGACACATATACCTTAACTTAATTGAACCATGAAGACATAGAAAACCTAACAGATTCATAACCAAGACATAAATTGAGTCAGTAATAAAGACTCTCCTGCCAAAGAAAAGCCCAGGACCAGTTGGCTTCACTGCTAAATTCTACCAGATATTTAAAGAACTAACCCCAATTCATCTCAAGCTATTCAAAACAATTGAAAGGGAGGGAATCCTCCCAAACTCCATCTATAAAAACTATATCTTAAAGCTGAAAAAGATATAGCAGAGGAAGAGAACAACAGACCAATTTGCCTGATGAACATAAATGCAAAATTCCTCCACAAAACACTAGATAATCAAATCCAATAACACACCAGAAAGATCATTTACCTGGACCACGTGAGATTTATCACTGGTATGCAGGGATAGTTCAACATTTAAAAATTAATCAATGTGACACATCACATTAACAAAGTGAAGAACAAAAACCATGAGATTATATCAATAGATGCAGAAAAAGTATTTGATAAAATACAACACCTTCTGATGATGAAAACCCTATGCAAATTGGATAGAAGGAACATCCCTCCTCACCACAATCAAAGTGATCTACGACAAACTCACGGCCAGTGTTCTGTTGAATGAGGAAAAGTTAGAAGCATTCCCACTGTGATCTGGAACCAGATAAGGATACGCACTCTCACATTCAATATACTCCTGGAATTTTTAGTTAGAGCCATTAGGCAAGATAAAGAAATCAAAAGGATATAAATTGGGAAGTAGAAAGTCAGCCTATCCCCATCTGAAGATGACACAGTTCTATATAGGAGATCCAAAAGATTCCACCAAGAGGCTATTGGAACACATAGGAAAGTTTGGTAAAGTAGCAGGATATAAAGTGAAAATACACAAATCAACAACCTGTGTATATACAGATAATACTGCAGCTGAGAAAGAACTTCTAAGATCAATCCCATTCACAATAGCTACAAAAAAAATCAAATACCTGGCAATAAATTTAACCAAGCATTACAAAGATCTCTATGATGAGAACTACAAAACACTAAAGAAAGAAATAGAAGATGACAAAAAAATGGAAAAATCTTCCATTTTCGTGGATTTGAAGAATCAATATCATCAAAATATCCACACCACCAAAAGCAATTTACAGATTCAATGCAATATCAATTAAAATACCAATAACATTGTTCTCAGATATAGAAAAAATGATGCTGGAATTCATATGGGACACAGGAAACCATGAATAGCTAAAGCAATCTTCTACAACAAAAACAAAGCTGGAGACATCACAATATCAGGTTTCAAGGCATACTACAGGGCAGTTATAATCAAAACAGCCTAGTACTGGTACAAGAACAGATGGATAGACCAATGGAAAACTCCAGAAATAAATCCTTGTATCTACAATCACCATATTTGATCAAGGAGCTAAAACCAATCTCTGGAGCAAGGACAGTCTCTTCAACAAATGGTGCTGGTAAAACTGGATTTCCACATGCCAAAGTATGAAGCAAGAACCTTATCTTAACTCAAAATGTATTAAAGACCTAAATCTATGACCTGATACCATCAAATTATTAGAGAATATTGGGGAAACCCTGCAAGACATTGGCAAAGGCAAAGAATTCTTGGTGAAGACCTCAGAGGCCCAAGCAATCAAAGCCAAAATTGACAAATGAGATTACATCAAATTGAGAAGCTTCTGTACTACAAAAGAAACACTCAGGAAAGTGAAGAGCTAACTGACAGAATGTAATAAATTATTTGCAAACTATACAACTGATAAAAGATCAATAACCAGAATATTTAAAGAAATCAAGAAACTCAACAACAATGCAAATAACCCAGTGAAGAAATAGGCAAAGGACTTAAACAGACATTTTTCAGAAGAGGAAATCCAAATGACCAACAGACATGAAAAAATGCTCAGGGTCACTTGCTGTCAGGTAAATGCAAATCAAAATTATGATGAGGTTTTACCTCACTCAAGTTAGAATGGCCTTCATACAGAAATCAGCAAACAACAAATCCTGGCTAGGATGTGGGGAAAGGTACCCTAATCCACTGTTGGTGGGAGTGTAAATTGGCAAAGCCACTATGGAATACAGTATGGAAATACCTCAGGAATCTGAATATAGACCTACTATGTGACCCAGCCATTTCACTCCTAGGTATTTACCCAAGGGAAATGAAATCAGCATATGAAAGAATTATCTGCACTCCCATGTTTATAGCAGCTCAATTCACAATAGCTAGGACATGGAATCAACCCAAATGTTCATCAACTGAAAAATAGATAGAGAAATTATGGGATATACACACCACGGAATACTATAAAATAGTAAAAAAAATGAAATCCAGTCATTTTCAACAAAACAGATGAATCTGGAAAACACCATACTTAGTGAAATAAGCCAATCTCAAAGAGACAAATACCATATGTTCTCCCCAACCTGTGATAACTAGTAGAGCACCTTAAAGGCAATCTGTAGAGGTGAAATTGACACTTTGAGAAGCAATGACTTGAACAGCCCTTGGCTTGACATTGAGGAACAGTTTTTTTTATATATATATACTATTTTTTGAACTCTTTACTTAACATAGAGTTAAACATTTGTGTATAAAGTCAATTGAAAATAGATATCAGTAGAAAATAAGAGTGGGAATAAAAGAAGGAGGAGGAAGAGGAATGGGAGGGCAGAAATGGTGGGAAGAATCACCATGTTCCTAAAATTGTAATTATGAATTGTATGAAGTTTGTAACTGTAAAGCTGTATAGTTCTGCATACAGTCCTATGGACTTACTTCTAAGGATATAGTTTAAAAACATGCCATGGGACCCCAAATCCCCTTATCATGTGATCTCTAATGTCAGTCCCATGAAAATCAGACAAGTAATTGCCAAGTCAGTTCCCAAGGACCCATAATCACAAACATTAGGGTGATTGAAAGCTCATTTTTCCAGAAGAGGAACATGAGGAACATCTCTAGGACTGGCTTCACAAAAGCCTTCAGGAAGTCCAAACAACCAGTTTTGCAGTTCATCTTGTGTTACTGATTTGAAATAGGCAAAAATTCGAGAACAAATTCCTCATGTGGAATGAGAGGGCCATTCCAAGATGGCCACTGGCAAAAGAAACTGCCTGGCAACAGGCTCTGATTGGATGGTTTCCAAAATCACATGACAATGAAACCTGCCTGGCAACAGGCTGTGATTGGATGGCTTTGGAAATTGCCTGGCAACAGGGAGTGATTGGTTAGGGCATAGACCACCCCTTGACCGGAGTGGCTGCCTTGGCTATATAAGCTGCTGTAGCAACTGAAATAAATGAGTCTGTAGGCTGCTTGCCTCAGGCCTGCTTTCACCCAACTCCAGGGGTCTGTGTGGTGACTCCGCGCCTCTTGCCCCCACCACACTCTTCCTCTCAGGAACGAATCCACAGCAACAGAGGAACATCTCTAGGACTGTCTTCACAAAAGTCTTCAGGAAGTCCAAGCAACCAGTTTTGTGGTTCATCTTGCATTACTGATTTGAAATAGGCAAACATTTGAGGACAAATTCCTCAGTTAGATAGGCCTAAACCATTCCAAAAGACTATTGTACAGAAAGAATGATAAGTAATATGGTCTGAATTTTATAAATGGGAGAATTTATAGAAATTAAATCATTTGTTCAGTTACAGACCTATGATACACTCCTAATAAATGTTTGTGAATGGGGCTGGCACTGTGGCACAGTGGGTTAAAGCCCTGGCCTGAAGTGCCAGCATCCCATATGGGCACCGGTTCGAGTCCCAGCTGCTTCTCTTTCAATCCAGCTCTCTTCTGTGGCCTGGGAAAAAGCAATAGAAGATGGCTCAAGTCCTTGGACCCCTGCATCCATGTGGAGACCCCAAAGAAGCTCCTGGTTCCTGGCTTCAGATCAGCACAGCTCCAGCTGTTGAGGCCATCTGGGGAATGAACCAGCGGATGGAAGACCTCTCTCTCTCTCTGTCTCTACCTCTCTCTGAAACTCTGACTTTCAAATAAATAAAATAAATCTTAAAAAAAAAATGTTTGTTATTGCCACCAAAAAAAAGTGAATAATGAATTAGGAAAAAATCAAATACTTCCTATTTGAGATATGAGATAGATCGACAACAACCCCAATCTTTATTCTTGATCTTTTAAAATAACCCTTTATTAGCAAATAAAAGTTGCTAAAACACTTAAAATATTACACAATCTATATTATCTGTAATAATGTCTTCTTTTCTTGGTATGTTTCCCCTTACTTCCAATATGTAACCCACAGGGTATTTCCTTTGCAGAATAACAGAGCATCATAAATTATTTTAGTGATTACAATAAATCAAGAAAGGAAACATCTGAAAGTCAATGAGACTATGACACAGCCAAGGTCATGCAGAGAGAGTCAGAATGAAAGCCCAAAGCTAATATTCTTTTAGTCCTTTAATGGGTTTTGCATCTTGGATTTTTGTCAACTCAAGCTGCATCTCTTTAAAAGCAAGAGCATTACCCCCACAGTAGTTGGCAGACTGCTAGACTTTTATTGGATCTAAATAAATGTGTGATGGTTATTAACATTCCTGTAGTCACAGAATTGCAGTTACTAGTAGTATTTTGATGCTCATGCACCACATCATACGGTACTCATTAGATAAGTTATCACAAAGCAACACATTAAATTACCTCCTTATGTTAGTTAGCAATCTGGATTTTCATTTACTAGAAATTTTCAAGTTTAGCCTATACTTTTATGGCACCATCTTACTGTTAGTCATTTTAATCTGCTATACATTTTGGCTCCTAAACTGCAATTCCTGCTAACAAAACAAAAATAAAACCTCCTGTGGAGCCATTTTACCTTGGCTTAAAATGCTTTGCATTGTCTGTTCACAGGGAAATTTGTGTCAATGTTGCCAGTGTGGTTTTCTTGAAGCTCAGAACCTCTGCAAAGAAATATATATGATAAAAACTTTTAGGAGGTGGAATGTGGACACAGCTACAATTTCAAATGAGCTATAAGTATTTTTTCCCTGAAAGAAACTATAATGATAAAAGGTGAAGGCCTAAAATATTTCAGATATGTCTTCTACTAAAAGGAGATCCATCACTAGAAAGATTACAGAATAAAAACCTTAAATGTGTATTACTGAGTGAAAGAAAGCAGCCTGCAAAGGCTATATGTTGCCAACTACGTGACACTCTGGAAAGAGCAGAACTATGAAGACCAATGGCTATGGCAGCTTGCTGGGGGTTAAGGCGGGAGCAGAGGGGGATGATCAGTTGGAGCACAGATTTTTAGGGCAGTAAAATAGTTTTGTATGATATGGTAATAGTGGATGCTTCAAATTATGCATTTGGCAAAACCATAGACCTGTGTAACACAAAGACTGAACTCTATGACTTTAGCTAAAAATAATGTATCTACACTGGTAAGTCAGTTGTAACTGAAGAACCCCATGAAAGCAGTATGCTAATAAATAAAGAAAAGGAAGAAGGAGTATATGAGAACTCTGCACTTTCTATTCAATATTTGTATAAATCTACACTTAGTCTAATAAATGAAAGCTGTTAATTTTTGAAGGCCACTATTATAACAATATTAATGGTTTTTAAAAACTATGCTTTCTCAGTTATTAAGAAGAGTTTTGATCTAGTAAGGAAGTTTTGCATCTCTTCAGATAAACATTTTCAGTTCTATGCAACTTTATAACATTGTATCCTTATAAATTATTGACACTGGTACATTTCTCTGTAATCCTCTCCAAACTTCTTTGTTTCAAGTTCAAAAAATTCCCAATTTTATCTCACTTTGAGGCATTCTGATCAAAACATCTATAGTTCAGAAAATTTTATGTTAAAATTGTTATTTTTAAATAAGTTTTTAAATAAGTGAGTTAAATTAGTTTTTAGAGACGCAAAATGAGTGTCTATCTCAAAATTACACCCTGAGCTGATTTCTATACTATAGTGCCGTATGCAAACTAAAATGTTCTGTCAATAAGTTTTTAGTTTGTCATTTCTAGAAAAACAAAGAATTTGAGATTTGCAGACTGTGAAAGCATACTAAAATGTTTGAGCAACATGCTGTTAAAGTGATTAAAAAGTGAATTACAAGCAGACTAGAAGATGGACCCACTCAGTAAGCAATGAAAGAACCTGCTGGATCTGCCCATGGTTATTGCAAATAAGTGGACTCCAAATTTTGATTATTCATGTTAATCCCCTACTGAGTTGCCCTATTTATGCAGGCACTTAATGATTGGCTATGATGGTTACAGTAGTGATATATGTAATCATTCAAAATGTAGCATGCAGAACAGCAATGCATTTGTGAGGTATTGTTTTGTAAAGCGAACTACAAAAGACAGCGAGATAAATAACTCTGAATAACACTGCCTTTTGACTATCTATGAGACTACACAAATATTTGCACCAAGTTTTGTTGAAAATCAACACTTTTGAGGAATAAAAATGGATGTGTAACTTGAGTTGAGTGTTAGTCTATGAAAAGACACTTACATAAATCATATATAGAAAAACTGGAGTTCTACTTTGAAAGTGGGCTACAAGGTAGAGGGAAACAGAATGAGCTCAAAAGCATCAAAGCCAAAAATATGCCAAAAATTCCCACTGTGTTTGGCCATGTTTTCTTCTGGAAGCCAAAAAAAAAAAAAAAGCTATAAACTTATAAAATTTGTTAATAAAATGTATATATAAACATTAGAAATAGTGAAATAAATGTTACATTGACATTTGGCATATGCTTAATAAGCATTCTTTTGGTACAAGGCACTATTCAAGTGCCTTAGAGACTGAAAAAAGTTTCTAAAACAATCCCTATACACAAGCATAGATAGGGACTGAAATAATACAAGGCAGGTATAATAAATGATAGATCAGTGAATTTTTCAAGGAAGTGCTATTGTTATTTAGGGAACATTGCAATCATAAAATGCTCAAGTAGTTGGAGAAAGATGTGGCAGGATAAATAAGACTTATATAGGTAAAAGAAAAAAAAAGAGTATCTCAAGGTAGAAAAGTCTATGAGCAAAAATAAAAACCACTCATATTACTAGTTAGAAAGTGGAGCATGAAATCTAGTTTAGTTTAAGGCAGCTATGGGGTGGCCAGTCTGGAAAACTGTATAAAGTAAGGCCACATGAGAGAGGCTCTGAGAATGAAGGACAGGGAGCTCTTTTAGGAAGAAGCAGCATGATTTATGTCAGGTAGTGAATGATGTCTGAGATTTTAGATATACTGAGCTGAAATTATTGATCTGAAGCAATGTGGAAATTAGGACAGTGTTATGTAACAATTAAGTGCTTTGACCTTGAGAGCAATTGCCTGAATTTGAATCCTGACTCTGTACCTTAGTGCTATGTGACCTTAGACAAGTTAATTGACTCACTATGTAAGATGAAGATAGCAATATATTTGGCTGTGCAGTTATTTAAAAATTGACAATATGCATGAAGAGCTCCTCCTGAACTATAGCATGGATATTAGTTGATGATGATGATGATGACATTTAAATTAGAATTTCACAAAGTTGTATTTTGGTGTCAGAACCACAAAGTTGTCGTGCGTGGTGACCCCACAAAAACTGATGAGATTTTTGAGGCATAGAATACAGAAACAAAAGATAAAAGTCAATAAACTTAACTCTGAAGCTTACTTATACATAAGAATCAGAAAGCAGAGAGAGTATACTCAGAAAAATAAAACATGGTGAATTATCACAAAATGAAGATTTCAAGTATACAAAGCAGCTAGCAAGGCTAAGAAGTAAAAGAAAATGGAAACCAAGAAAGGGCCAATGTCCTTAAGAATATTCTTTTCAGGTGAGAAGAGGCAGGACAGAGCAAGGAGAGGTCAAGTCTTTGAGGAGAAACACTAAACAATATGTGTACAGACATGAGAGGCAGTTCAACAAAGAGCTGGTGGATGTTAGAGCAGTGAAATAAAGGAGAGAAACCGAATGGCAATCAGCAAGCATCAATCACAAAGATTTTTTAAGAAAAGGGAGAAATATGGACTTCATAATTAAACTCTCTGATAAAATTCCATTAATTGAAATATGAATATTTTGTTAAAGTAGTACTAAGAATACTTGAAAAAGTTAAAAATCATAATCTCTAAAATTGCTTTAAAATTAATATAATTTTAGTTAACATGTCACAT
Source organism: Oryctolagus cuniculus (assembly GCF_051225735.1). Lineage (NCBI taxonomy): Eukaryota > Metazoa > Chordata > Mammalia > Lagomorpha > Leporidae > Oryctolagus > Oryctolagus cuniculus. Next base: position 190,116,590 of record NC_142868.1, read on the forward strand.
TTGCTAACTTCATTTGATTTTTCAAGTTCTCCTTTCTTTAACTGTGAAGTTGATTCTTTTTTAAATCTGAAAATTTTAATATTAAAATGCACAGACTATTGAATTTTAGAGATCCAGTTTCCCCTCACCATTTGTTGAAGAGATTGTCCTTCCTCCAGATTTTAGCTTTGTTGTCAGACAAGTTGGTTGTAGATTTGTGAATTGACTTCTGGAGTGTCTATTCTCTTCCATTGGTTTATTCATCTGTTTTTGTAACAGTACCAGCCTGTTTTGTTTATAATTGCCCTGTAGTACATATTGAAATTAGATATTGTGATGCCTCTGGCTTTGGTTTTGTTATAGAAGATTGCTTTAGCTATTCGGGATCTCTTGTCTTTCTGCCTGAATTTTAGCATTATTTTTTCTAGGTCTGCAAATAATGTCATTGGTATTTTGATTGGTTTAACATTGAATCTGTAAATTAATTTTGGTAATATGGACATTTGATGATGTTGATTCTTCCAATCCATGAACATGGGCATTTTTTCCATTTTTAAATGTCTTCCTCTATTTCTTTCTATAATGTTTGTAATTTCCATTATAGAGACCTTTGATATCCTTGGTTAAATTAATTCCAAGTTGTTTAATTATTTTTGGAGCTATTGTGAATGGGACTGATCTTAAAGTTCTTTCTCAGCCTTGGCATTGTCTGTGTATACAAAGGCTGTGGATTTTTCTGTGTTGATTTTATATCCTACCACTTCTTCTCATCAGGGGGTCACAATATCTTCCTTGTTCTTGGTTCTTGAATTTCTGTAGTTTTCTTCAGAAATTTGTGCGGCTGATTGTTGTTTTTTCCTCTGGGCTATGCCTCTGTGGCTTAGTGGAAATTCTGTACTTTAAGTGAATACCAAGACATGTGTCTTGTGTGTGATCTGGGAGTGCTGATCAGTGCTTCAAGTGAGATGAGTATACAGGGTAACACCCAAGTTGGCCTAGTAGATTTCCTATTGTTTACAAAAGGGGGTGAGTGCTGACCTCTGTTGATATAATCACCCCTACACCCTCTCCTTCAAGCTGAAAAATGCCTGCTTGTTTGCCCCCAGTGAGTTCAATGCTCATCCGTGCCACTATATGAACTGCACCAATTATCTATGCAGTTCTCACTGTGAGCACGGTTCCCACTGCAATGACTTTCCTAGGCAACCAAGGAGCTCTGAGAGTGTAGAGCCTTACCCAGTGATTGTCCAGAGATCAGGATGCACCTTGTACTTTCTCATGTAACCACCAAGTTTCCACAGTCTCAGCACACAAAGTTCCCACAGTCGCTGGATGCAGAGGTTTCACTCTGCTCTGCCAGCCTGTCTCTTCAACAGAGAGGCAGATGTTCCCTGCGGCAGCTCCACCTAGGCATCTTGCTCTTAGGAGGCTGGGAGTGCATTTCAGTCCTGTGTTGATGTCAAGCAACCTGTCACCCAGCCAGGCTCAAAGTCAGTGGGTGGGGCTGTGGATTTTTCTCTCTGCTAGAATCTGTGGATCACATGAGTACCCAAGAGATACTGCCTGGAATGCTGCTGTTTCCCTGTGTCCTATCTCAGCCAGCTGTGCAGGTGCACAAAGTCTTCCACAGCTCCTGCAGAAACCCAAAATGACTCCCGCCCTTTCTCAGCCAGGCATCAGGTGCTGCTGTGGGGAAGCTGGGGCCAGATAAGTATGTTCCCTCTACTTCCCTTAGGTCCACAGGCAAACACTAGCAACTGATAGCCCTCAGGGCTACAGTCCGGACTCACACCATGCTCTCTCTTTGGCTGTATCTCCATTGTTTGCTGCAGTCCCATCTCACCCATGTCTGCAAGCTGCCGCCTACTCCCACCCTTGGCTGCTGCAGTCTTGTGTTAGCCTTCGTGTTCGTGCTGCACAACCACATCCTCTATGGCGTTCCTCTTCCTCTTGTAGGATTTCCACTGCGGTTTTCTCTCCAATTCTCCCCTGAGAATACACTGCCTACACTTTTTCTTTTACTATTTATCCCCAGCCTAGCACAGTATGTTGTTCCGTAACCCACCGTCTTGGAATCTAACTTTTAATCTTTTTAATATTGAGAATTTGTGTTCCATAACACTGGAGATGAAAAAAATAAGAGCTTTCTGGGATAGGAAGCAGCATTCCAAATTCCTGAATTTATGACAAATTAAATTGTAGTACTTCACTAATTATAGCCCCAAATGCAGAGTAATGAGTTCTTATTTTCTAGTGATTCATTTGCATTTGGAGATTCTTTATTTCTTTTTTTCTTTAAAGATTTATTTATTTGAAAGGTGGGGTTACTGAGAGAGAGAGAGAGAGAGAGAGAGAGAGAGAGAGATATCTTCCATCCACTGTTTCACTTCCCAAAATGCTTCAATGGCTAGAGATGGACCAGCTAAAGTGGAGAAACCAGAACTCCAACCAGAGCCCACATGAGATGCTGGCAGCAGCTTAACCCACGGAGCCACAATGCCAGCCCTGGAGAATTCTTTTTCTAAGCCTTCTATGCCGAAGTATAATTCAAAAGTCAGGTATACTACACATGTTACCTCCCATATTCACCCCTGCCTCCTTTCCTTCCCTCTCTGCTCACCCCATCCAGCCCTCCTCCCTCCTCCCTCCTTCCTCCCTTCCTTCTTTTTTCCTTCCTTCCCTCCTATTTTTACTTTTCTCTTCATCTTGATTTAGTTTCCTCAAAGATCTTCCTTTGTTTTTCTGTCATGTTCTCCCTTTCCCAAACAATATTCTTTTTATAAAATACCCAATATAGTTGCCATCTGCTTCCCTATTTACTTTTTATAATGTTCCTGATGAAACCATTTATCTATGAAATCATAACTGAAGAAAAGCTCATGATCAGTATCTCCCGAGTAGTATAACATTTATTATCCTCAGCAGTTAGTGTGCCTTTTACCAATCTGTCATTCTTACTCATTGAGGAGGTCACTGATGATAAGGAATTTAGCTGTTTTCCCTGAATTATATTCCCCTATAAGCACTTAAAACTCAATAATTATTGGAAGAATGCAACATTAATGTTTATTTCAGACATCCTTCTTTAGGATCTATTTTTCTACTTTGCTGTACCATCATAAGAAATCAGAAAATGTAGCTATTTCTGTTAAGCTACTCCTAATTTCCTTTCCATTATCACATTTGCTTGCAAAATGGTGACTAGTTTATCATCATCTGAATGTGCACTTTGTTTATAGTACTTTTTATATTTTGTCTCATTAAATCCTTTAAATAACCCATTATCATCTTGGTTTTCAGATTATGAAACTAATATGTAGGCTAAGTAATTGTCTCAAGTAAGAGTGTGAGACTCTAGACGCTAATGCAGTACATAACATACTGTAAATACTTGTTAAACTGCAACAAAGGCAACGTGCTTCCTGGTAACTTCATAACTGCTACCTGCTTTCATATTGCTTTTCTTCTTTCTTTTCTTTTTTCATGTCTTTGAGTATTATTTATTGAATTCTACTATATGTGTCCTCTCAAGCTAACTACTGAAACTCCAATGAATAGCAACTTAGCTCTACTTTCATGAACCTGACAGCCTTGGAGGGGAGACACAGGATTCATACACTGGAAAAGTTACACACACACAAAATTATCTTTTTTCTTAAACCTTATAGACAAGAAGTAGAGAGGAAGAAACTCAGAAATGCAGACATTTATATATTCATAGTGCGTAATGATATAATTAGCCTTTTAAATGCTAAGCTTTTCTATATGTTTACAATTATATTCCTGAAACTATATTTTGAATTTGCATGACTTAAAAACATTGACTTACATAAAATATTTATTTTTTATATATAACATGAACGGTCAAACTATTAACTGATGTTAAGGCTTATGAGTTCTTCCTGAGCACACTGTAAAAATTTAGTCTATTAATGATTAGCATTCAGTCTGTGATTTATGAAACATAATAGGTTGCAAACAGAGGGAATATTAATAAATATTTTAATCATGAATATTAAATTCAGATGTGCAATTTTATATAATAATTCAAATGTTTTGTAAACAATCCATTTATGGCCATGTGCGCATTCCTTATCACTTGAGGTGTGTGTGTGTGTGTGTGTGTGTGTGCACTTTAAGCTTGCCTATAAAATTAGTGGTAGAATTCTAAATTGCATAACATTTATGTAAAAATTACAATCTTCTCAAGTTGCTTTCCAAGTTGCCATTGGTCAAGGTTAAAATAATGAAGTTTTATTTAGCAACATTAGTTAAGCCCTTAAAATAAGCTCATAGTGAGTTGATTTTTACCTCATCCCATTTGTAACTTCAGACTATAAGAGGTAAAATGTATCGATAGGAATTACACATTTTTTAAGGATTGGAAGATACATAGAATCAATATTCTTTAAGTCTTTAGAATTTGTGGCGTTGCTGAACCCTCAGCCATGAAAAGACTTCACAGTTTTGGAAATTATGGATGTTGACAAAATACACTCATTTCATTTTTGTATTCTGAAGAAAGATGAAGAAATAAAATCTTTCCTCCAGTAAGGATTCACTACTTTTCAGCTTCACTGATCAGAGTCTGTGTTAGGTGTTTGTGTTTCTGACCTTATACATGGATTTATTTCCCTCTGACTTGAGTGCTATGGAAAAATGGAGACTAGTGCCCCTTTCTCTCATACGTTATGTTCAGTAAATTGGGTTGTGGTTTTACGTTAGAAAGCGAGTCAGGCAAGAGGTGAAAATAAATGCATCAGAATGACTTTTGGTTACATCATACTCTGCATTTCCAAAAACAGTGTGAAACAAACTCAAAGCAGAAGCAGGATATTGTAGCATAAGGAAAAGTTTTAGTAGATTAAGAGATTTAGCTCAAACTCATAACTCCTCAGATTCTCTTCATTTGCAAATTGTTGATACTAAGATATGCTTTTCAGAGTTTTCATCGGCATGATGGATACAGTTTATGAGTTGTTCATTATATATATATTCAGATATCTGGCTCATAGGAGGCATTTAATAAATGCAAGCAATGAATAATTAATTAAATGCTGTCATAAACAGTTTCCCAAATGCTTATTACTCATTAATCCAAGAAGAAATAAATTAATTTATGCATTAAAATATTTGCATAACTACCATTGGTTCTAGGCATTTGGGGTTTATATTAATGAGTAAAATAGAAAAAAATTTCCTGTTGTGTTTGATGCTACATGGCTAGTGGAGGCAGAGAAGATAACAAATAATAATCGCAATAAGTGAACCATACAATATGCTAGCAAGCATAAGTAAAAACAGAATGGGATCAAGGGAGAGGAGTGGTGTATGTGAGGGAGGAAACCATGACATTTAAAAAGGTGGTCAGAGTAGGTCTCCTTAAAAAATCAAAATTGGAGCAAAGACTTGATGAATGTGAGAGAGTCCTAAGTCCTGACAGAATTTAAAAGGATCACTCTGATGGTTTGTTAAGAAACAGATGGGGAGGAAAGAATAGGATGGAGACTTGCTTAGGAGGCTAGAACAGAAGCTTGGAAGAAGGTGGTGGTAAGGTTGGTGAGAACTGATTTATTCAGGATATATTTTGAAGGTAGAAGCACAAGGATGTTCTTATGTTGGATGTGTGGTGTGAGAAAAAGAAGTTGATGGCAATCCTCTTATGTTAGTTTCCAGATATGTTGCTTCATGGATAGACAATGTAGTCTATACTTCTATATTCTGTAATATTGAGATTTTCTTTGTGGACTATTACATGATTAAATTTTGTAAACATACCAAAAAACAGTTGAAAATAATGTATATATTTTGGAGTTGGGTACAGTGTTCTGTACCCAGCTTAGTCATTGTAGAATTACATTACTCCTTTATTTCTGTGTGTATTTCTGTCAGTTTATTTTTTAAAGATTTATTTATTTATTTGAAAGTTAGAGTTAAACAGAGAGAGGAGAGGCGGGGCGGGGGGGGAGGTCTTCCATCTGATGGTTCACTGCCCAATGGGCCTCAACGGCCAGAGCTATGCTGATCTGAAGCCAGGAGCCAGGAGCTTCCTCTGAGTCTCCCATGCAGGTGCAGGGGTCCAAGGACTTGGGCCATCTTCCACTGCTTTCCCAGGCCATAGCAGAGAGCTGGATTGGAAGAGGAGCAGCCGGGACTATAACCGGCACCCATATAGGATGCCAGCTCTTTGGGCCAGAGTGTTAACTCTCTGTGCCACAGTGTTGGCCTCTTCTGTCAGTTTCTACAAAGGGTGTGATAAAAGCTTCTACTTGCATTAATTTTTCTTAAACCTCCTTAGATTTAACTTCTCCCCTGTTTTTTGTTTTGTTTCTATGTTATTTGGTGACTAAAGGCTTACGGCCATTAATATTTCTTGAAATATATATATATATTTTCAGTATGCAATTTTCCCTTTTGTCTCATTGAATAATTTTGTGCTAGATTTTGCTTTGATATTAGATGGTCATTCTTGATTTAAATCTGATATTCATTGGCAGGAATATCTTGAGATTGTCATTTTTAACCTTTTTGTATCATTTCTTTAAATAATAATATAAAGCTAAACTTTACTTTTTTGAAAACCTTTATGCAAGGGCCTTTTCAGAATAGGGAAAAATCATTTATATTTACTACTATGGCTTATAGGTTTTCTCCTTTCTGTATTTACTATCTTTTTTCCATACATTACATACTTTCTTGTTTGCTTAAATTTAACTCACCCCCTGACTTATCTGGGATGACAATTTTTCCAGTTTCCTTTTGTAGTGTTTTAGAAATTCTACATCCTATTTTTCATCAGTGTGGGATTCTCAGTTATGGTGACACTTCAGAATTAAGCTCAAAGGCCAGAGCTATGGAATCAGAATCTTTCTAGTTGGATCTCAGACCTTTGTATTTTCATAAAACATCATGGATAATTAAGATGTGCATCAGCACAAAACAGCACTATTTCAGTGTTGCCTTTAAATTTTTGATTTGCTTAATAATATATTTAAATATACATTTTCCATTTAACATACAGAACTAAATAGTACGCATAAAGTCTTCTTACTCCTTATCCGGTCAAAAAAAAAAAAAAAAAAAAAGAGACCATTATTACTCTCTCCCAGGCTCTTGATCACCTCTTTTCCTGTCGACAACCATCTTGAATCATCTGGAAGTTTTATTTTTAACATGCCTATTATATTTTTCAAACTCATACATTAAAAGTTGCACACCTATTCTTAATTACACACCCATTCTTAATTATATTTTACTTCTTAAACACATTGCTAACAAACATTTCCATATTTGTTTCTTAGCTCACTATGGAATTTTTCTTTCAGTCTCAGTGGACAATTTTGCTTATATTCCCTAGAAATATTTTTTCAGGAAGGATACACAGGTGGTAGTGCTTTGGCTGCTTAGTAGCTCCCCTACCTTCTTGGGGCTATAGCTCTCTTTCTTTCAGAGAAGTGCTTCTCCAGCATTATCCCTTTGATGTGATCCTGTGGTGCCTGCCTGTTACTGTGCCCTATGCCTGTGACCACAAACATGGGGACCTGATCTGTAGCTGACCAGTCACTGCACAATGGCACCCTGAGCACAGGGCTTTTTATTTTTCAGGATATGTGTGCAGGATTTGGGCCAAATCAGAGTCTTCCCATGGGACTTTTTTCTTTTTAGGATTTATTTATTTATTTGAAAGTCAGAGTTACACAGAAGGAGAGAGAAGAGAGAAGAGAGAAGAGAGAAGAGAGAAGAGAGAAGAGAGAGAGAGAGAGAGAGAGAGAGAGAGAATATTTGAAACTCTGGATGCAGTCATGCCCAAGACCCATTACCCTTTTCTTCCCAGTTTTATGAGGTAATGGAGACCCTCTTTTGTTTAAAACTTGTTTGAGTTACTCTTATTTCTCTTGCACCTGAAAGAATTGTGACAAAGACAGATGGACAATTTTATTAGACCTTACATATTGAAGAATGTTTTTGCTGTGTCCTCACAGATGAATGATGCTTAGAATCCTTTCCTTTGAGCTCTCATTAGATGTTTCTGCATTCCTCTCTCCAAGATTAGTTGTCTTACTTCCCTTATCAAGTGCTTAACATTGTTCTTTTTTTACCTGCTATTTTTCTCTTCAAACATCTCATAGTCCTTAGTGACATGAAGATATTTGTAAGTCAAAGATTGATTTGGTGAATATTGGCAGCCACTGTGGGTTTCCTTCGCCATCAGAGAAGTTGCTTTGGATTTTCCTTAGCCAGCTTCCCTGTAAATAACACTACAGAAAGGTTGGTGATGCTTGGACAGAAACTAAGACAGCCAGGCCAGGTGGAGAAAAACTGAGTCCACAGATGTTCCTGTCAAAGATAGACACCCTCTGACTGCTATCAGAAACTACTTCATGGATATGGTCTACAAATATTTCTGCTCCATTACCTCTGGCCCTTACTCTCTGACCTCATCTTCAACTTTCCTGTTCCCAGAGGGATATGTTTCTCTGATTAATGATGAAGTCAGACTTTCTAAACACCTTATTTCCTTGTCTATTTTATTTTAAATTCCTTGACATATGGATTTTTTTTGTCTTTTTAAATAGGGTGAGTAACATTACATTAGACACTCTTAATGGGCTAGTCCAGGTGACATTTCTGATTTCAATTTCCTTTGTTATTTTAACAACAGACATTGAAGACAGCTAAATGTTCTAGCCTCCTTGCTTTCAGGGAGCATCTGATTGTTCTGGCAGGTAAGTAAAAATTCTGCTGTTTTTTTTTTTTTTAGGATTTATTTATTTATTTATTTGAAAGTCAGAGTTACACAGAGAGAGGTGAGGCAGAGGGAAAGAGAGAGAGAGAGAGAGAGGTCTTCCATCTGCTGGTTCACTCCCCAATTGGCCACAATGGCTGGAGATGCACTGATCTGAAGCCAGGAGCCAGGAGCTTCTTCAGGGTCTCCCACATGGGTGCAGGGGCCCAAAGACTTGGGCCATCTTCTACTGCTATCCCAGGCCATAGCAGAGAGCTGGATCGGAAGTGGAGCAGCTGGGTCTTGAACCAGCGCCCATATGGAATGCCAGTGCTTCAGGCCAGGGCGTTAACCTGCTGTGCTGAAGCGCTGGCCCCCTCTGCTGTTTTTTTCTAAAGAAACTTTGATTTTCTCATAAAACATTATCTGTGGCATTGCTCTTTCCCTATTGTTCCTTCCATGGGTATAGATTGGAGAATGAGAAAGACATTGTTGAGGAATTGTGCCACATTTGGTGATGATTATCAGTAGTATATGTTTTGCATGTATATTATTTATGATACATGTAGTCCTTTATCACACTCCTGTTCTGTAAAATTTATTTATATTTAAAAAGAATAGCTTTTAAATTGTGAAAATTACCATATTTTTCTCTCCAGGCACATTAGCAGGAAGCTGGATGGAAGAGGAGCAGCCTAAACTTGAAGCAGAGGTTTAACCCATTGCACTACAAAAACAAACCCCTGAAAATTGACATTCTACATTAATCTAACAGAGACTGAAAAATATTTAATATTGTCTGTAATATTAAAATCTGTTTTTCAGAGATTATTTATTTGAAAGGCGGAGTTACAGAGAGGTAGAGAGAGAGAGAGAGAGAGAGAGAGAAAGAGAGAAAGAGAAAGAGAGAGAGAAAGGTATTTCATCCACTGGTTCACTCCCTAAATGGCTGCAGTGGGTGGAGCTGGGCTGATCTGAAGCCTGGAACCAGGAGCTTCTTCCAGGTCTCTCATGTGGGTGCAGGGGCCCAAGTACTTGGGCCATTTTCTATTGTTTTCCGAAGCCATAGCAGAGAACTGAATCAGAAGAGGAGCAGCTGGGGTATGGAAGCAGTGCCCATATGGGATGTGGGCACTGTAGGCGGTGGCTTTACCCACTATGCCACAGTGCCTGTCCCTAAAATCTTAAAATCTGTGTAAATAATTGTTTTTTTCACTTATATTCTCACTTTGATTCCAAACTAAGTGTATTAAAATGCATTGGCTGCAAATATTTTTCTAGTTTCATGTTTACTGGCTAGAATTTAAATACTCAACATATTTAGGTAAAATTTGGTATTTTTTGTATTGGTCATTGGCATGAAATGTTTGTAGTTTCTTCTCTGGACTTGCAGATTCTAATTTTATGTGGCTACGTCAACCATGGATCTTTGGACTGTGCAAACTCAGAGAGGCACTGGAGATTTGTGTATACTGGTGTGTTTGCCAATCTTCTATCTGTCTCTTCCTCTCTGGTTTGCTGATTTGGCAGTCAGCCAATGTGAAAGTACCCTGAACAACACCTGAGTTATCGTTCTCTTCATTATTTGAATCAGATCCTCCCTCTGGGGTTTGGCCTAGCTTAGCCTTTTAATGGAATTGTAGCAAGTTAGGCACTCTCCAGGCAGCACATGCTAAAGAGTATATCAGAAAATCAATTCCAACTTACAGACCTACCCCAACAGAGAGAAATGCAAAATAAGAAGAAATTAATTTTGAGTCAAGAAAGATCACACGTGGTTCTGCCCCTTGACACTTTACCAGGCTGGCAAAATGACATTTCATGCCTTCCACATGTGAAAGCAGGCTCTGAAAACAATCAGCAAGCAGAGTCTGCCCATCAAGATGTCCCCATCTTGTACTTTCAGTTAGTCAGCCCCAAATTCCTGGAATCAGTCTTTTCTCCCCTTTTGTTCTTTTTAAAAATCTACTGAACAATATTTGTACATACTGATGAGCTACAGTATGACATTTCAACATATGTGTGCAGTGTGTACTGATCAAATCAGTGTAACGAACATTTCCTTTTCTTTGGCATCACTTTAGGATTGGAGCTTTGTAGCGCCATTCTTCTATTCATAAAATATATACTAGGTTATTGTGAACTCTGCTGCATAAAACTTCTTTCTTTTTTTTTTATAAATGATTTACTTTATTTGTTTGAAAGGCAGAGTTACGGAGAGGGAAAGGCAAAGAAAGAGAGAGGGAGAGAGAGAGAGAGAGAGAGAGAGAGAGATCTTCTATCAGCCTGCTCACTCTTCAAATGGCTGCAATAGCTGGGGCTAGGTCAGACCAAAGTCAGGATCCTGGGACTTCATCTGGGTTTTCCACGTGGGTGCAAGGGTCCAAGTACTTGGGCCATCTTCAGTTGCGTTTCCAGGAACATTAACAGGGAGCTGGGTCAGCGGTGGGACATCTTGGACTCCAACAGGCCCTCAGATGGGATGACAGTGTTGCAGATGGCAGCTTAATCCATTGTACCACAGCATCCGCCTTATATTTCACTCTTCACCTCCAAATCCTTCAGCAAATATTTGGCTTCACCATGAAAATGAACTTGACCATACCTCACCATTGCTACCATCTTCTCTCACTGGGTTAGTGCAATAGTCTCTCTAATGGATCTGTTTTTCAGCCCTTATTCTTCCCACTAGCTATTCTCATTACAGCAGAAAGAATGATTAAAGCTCAAGACAATTTGCCACTCATCCACTTACACCCCACTACCCATGGCCTCCCATCTCTATTTTTTAAGATTTAAAAAAAAAATCTATTTGAAAGACAGAGTTACAGAGAGAGGTAGACACACATAGAGAGAGGTCTTCCATCTGCTGGTTCACTCTCCAAATGGCCGCATCTGCTGGAGCTGAGCCGATCCGAAGTCAGGAGATAGGAGCTTCTTCTGGGTCTCCCACGTGGGTGCAGTCCTTGGGCCATCTTCTACTGCTTTCCCAGACCATAGCAGAAGGCTGGATACAAAGAGGAACAGTCAAGACTAGAACCAGGGCCCATTAGGGATGCTGGCACTGCAGGCGGCTGTTTTACCCTCTGTGCCACAGCGCCGGCCCCTCCCATCTCTCTTATTGGCCTATGAGGTCCTACATCTCTGGCCCCTGGATGACGTTTTTGACCTTCATCTACCATTGCATAACACTTTCTGTCACTCTGATCCAGCACCACTGGCCACCGCTGGCCAGTTTCTTTTCCTTTTAATGATCCTGTGTTTCCCTGCCATGGACATTTGTTCTTGCTGCTCCCTCTGGGTGGAGTAATTTTTGTCAGATATCCTTATGGCTTGTTTCTCTCTTCTTCCAAGTCTCAGTTTGATTATCTCATTCTCATTGAGATCATCTTCATCCTGTTTAGAAATGACAACCTGCCCCACCTGACCTATGGCCTTTCTTATTTGACTCTTTCTCAAAATTTCTTCTTATCTAAATTTATTTATTTATTTGTTTGTTTTTTTGTTTTTTGGTCTGTCTTGTGAACTGCTGTCACCCCAGTATCTAAAATAATGCTTGGTATATGGCTACTCAGGAAGTGTTTGTTGAACAAACACATTGGAAAGTCTCTTCAGAGTCTAGTTCCATTATCTTAGTTTGATGTATATAAATATGCCAAAGAAAACTGGGAAAGAAATGTATGTCATTCTTACTCCATCAGGTGTATTTATTCTGAACTTTTTGCATTTTTTAAATAAAAATCTGGATTAAATACTTTTCCTTAAATTATTATTGAATTTTTACCTAAATAGTAAAGCCAAGATTCTGATGCCTAGAGAGACAAATCAAATAAACCCCCTGTGGTGGAATGAGAAGGCCTTGCCAAGATGGCCACTGGCAATGGAGCTTGCCTGGCAACAGGCTGTGATTGGATGGCTTCGGAAACTGCCTGGAAACAGGCTGTGATTGGATGGCTTTGGAAACTGCCTAGCAACAGGCTGTGATTGGTTAGGGCATAAACCACCCCTTGACTGGATTGGCTGCCTTGGCTATATAAGCTGCTGTACCAAGTGAAATAAACAAGTCTGCCGGCTGCTCGCCTCTGGCCCACTTTCATTCCCAGGGTCTGTGTGGTGACTCCGCACCTCTTGCCCCCACCACACTCCTCCTCTCAGAACGAATCCACAACCCCCTACAAGTTTTTGCTTTAATATATCATTCTGGCTGTAAATGAAACAAGTTAACTTTTTTGCCCCTTAGCTAAGGTGACTAAAAATAAGTATTTTTGAAGCCTATATTCAGATTTTAGCTTTCAGAATCTTCTATAAATTTGTCACACATGTTTTTGGAATTTAGGACTTCAGAATTAGATGCAGTATTTGAGTAGTGGACTGGTGCTGAATACAATAAGATTATTTTATAACAATTTTTTGTAAAAATTATTCACTTATTTTAAAGGCAGAGTGACAGGGTTGGGGGAAGACAGAGAGAGAGAGAGAGAGAGAGAGTGAGAGTGATAGTGAGATAGTCTTCCATTTGCTTGTTCACTCCCCAAATAGCCATAATGCCTAGGGCTGGGCCAGGCTGAAGCCAGTAGCCAGGAGCTAGGAACTTCATGTGGATTTCTCTTGAGACTGATTGGGTCCATGCACCTGGACCAGCCTTCATTGTTTTCTCAGGTGCCTTAGCAGAGAACTGAGTTGGAAGTGGAGCAGCCATGGCTCAAACTGGCACTCCAATATGGGATAACGGTGTTTCAAGCAGCGGCTTAACCCACTGTACCAAACTGCTGACCCCTTTTAAAAATTTAATTTAGCTTTTGATAATTCTTAAAAGTATACCTGATTTATGAATTTTAGTTCTACCTTCTTTTAAAAAGCCTGCCATTTTGTTGACCAGGGCATCTGAACCTCATTCTCTTTCTAATTACTGAGAAAAAGAACATCTCTGAATAGGCAGACTTGGTCACTGTTCTTGAATAGTTCCTAACTCTTAAAAGATATGAGCTTCTTTTGGCACCAGACATCTTGAGAGCCAAAGCACAAACCATGGTTTGTCCAACACGGGTGCACAGAAGAATTATCTGAATTTGTTGAAAACACATAACCCTGAATCTAATTGAGAGATTATTTATTAAGTTTGGGGAAAGCATTAGGAAATTGACCATATGTGTGTATATTTAACAAAACATTTAAAGTAGTTCTGATACTGGTTTTGGAGTGACCACAGTTTGAAACTCTATTTAGGTGTCAGTAACAAGTGAATTTTCCCATATTTTATAAATAAATATAGTCTTCCTGTCTGGAATAAGAAGGGTCAAACTCCATCTGGTGCTCAAGACAATTCTGACTGTGTATTGGCTTCCAGCTCCTTTTCTCCATCTGATACTTTACTTTTTTCATGTTAATGTGATATTAATACAAAGAGAACAGATTCAGTATAGTTCATAAATACAATTCTAAGAATATGATATTCCCTTCCTCCTTCCCTCCCTCCCTCTCCCTTCTCTTCCTTTCTCTTTCCTTTTCTTTCTCTCTCTCCCCCTCCCTCCCTCCCTCCCTCACTTCTTTCTTTCCTTTTTTCCTTCCTTCCTTTTCTTTATTTTAGTTTTTGAGATAACATGGTTTTCATTTACATTTCAGTCAAGGTCTTAATGCTCCATCAGATAAAGAGTTCAACAAGTAAAAGTAAAAAAGACTCTAGTTTAGTGGGAATATAGGCAAGGGCCATAAAAAATCAGGTGGAAAGATGACTATGTAACCCATATACAGTAAATTTTAAAGTAATCACAGATCATTAAAACTATAGTAGTATATCATTCTTAACCATTGTTTTGGAAAACAATGACAAAACTACATTTGCAACAATACTGACACACATAAGCATTTATTCTTTGAATTTTGGGCTTCCAACTTGATATTTTATTACTAATTTTACTAAATACCTCTGATACCTCTAGACTTGGTATTCATATGGACTTTTTTCAAAATTTGGATCTTTGCCTCTTCTCTATAAACTATACTTGACCTACCCAATGGTCTGTTACCTTCTGTTACCTCAGGAAGGTGATTAATTCATTTTTTTATCTGAAGGGCAATGGGAGGGAGGGAGAGAGAGAGAGAGAGCGAGAGAGAAGTTCACTTTCCAGCCAGCGCCGCGGCTCACCTGGCTAATCCTCCGCCTTGCAACACCGGCACACTGGGTTCTAGTCCCGGTCGGGGCACCGGATTCTGTCCCAATTGCCCCTCTTCCAGGCCAGCTCTCTGCTGTGGCCAGGGAGTGCAGTGGAGGATGGCCCAAGTGCTTGGGCCCTGCACCCCATGGGAGACCAGGATAAGTACCTGGCTCCTGGCTTTGGATCAGCGCGGTGCACCGGCCGCAGCGCGCTGGCCGCGGCGGCCATTGGAAGGTGAACCAATGGCAAAGGAAAACCTTTCTGTCTGTCTTTCTCTCTCTCGCTGTCAACTCTGCCTGTCAAAAAAAAAAAAAAAAAGTTCACTTTCCAACTGCCTGCAATAGCTGGGGCTTCACCAGGCCAAAGCTGGGAGAGCGAGGAACTCAGTTTAGATTTCCCGCACCAGTGGCTGAGACCCAGTTACTAGAGCCATCGCCAGTTGCCTCCCAAGGTGGTCCTTGACAGGAAGCTGGAATCAAGAGTACAACTGGGACTTGAACCCAGGCACTCCAATATGGAATGTGGGCATCCCAATGAGTTCTCCGTCTTTTTTTTTTTTTTTTTTTTTTTTTTAGATTTAAAAGTATTTATTAGAGTCAAAGACCTTCAGCCAGAGCAGCATGGAGGGGGGATTCAAATAGAGGAAAAACAGAAAGGGACAGGTGGCAGTCAGCTTTTTAAGTACAATTTCAAAGGAAAAAAACATTGACAATCAGATTGGCATTCAGTTACCAGGTGGGGACAAAAACCATCAAAAGACCTCATTTACAATTCTCCATCCCTCTGGCCTGCTAAGGGTGGGGTGAAGGGATAGTTAACTTGTTTTCACAATAAACTGTGAGCTCAGGAAGAGCTCCCTTGCTATCCTCTTGGTAAAATTGGAGATTCCAAAGGAAGGAAGGAGGTTAGCCTGTTTGTTCTTGCTAAAGATAATGTTTTTTGTATCTAATTTCCCTTATTATTTATTCTTTTTTTTTCTTTTTAACTTTTATTTAATGAATATAAATTTTCAAAGTACAGCTTATGGATTACAATGGCTCCCACCCCATAACATCCCTCCCACCCGCAACCCTCCCCTTTCCCGCTCCCTCTCCCCTTCCATTCACATCAAGATTAATTTTTGATTCTCTTTATATACAGAAGATCAGTTTAGCATATATTAAGTAAAGGCTTCACAGTTTGCACCCACATAGAAACACAAAGTGAAAAATACTGTTTGAGTACTCGTTATAGCATTAAATCTCAATGTACAGCACACTAAGGACAAAGATCCTACATGAGGAGTAAGTGCACAGTGACTCCTGTTGTTAACTTAACAAATTGACACTCTTGTTTATGGCATCAGTAATCACCCTAGGCTCTTGCCATGAGTTGCAAAGGCTATGGAAGCCTTTTGAGTTCACCAATTCTGATCATATTTAGACAAGGTCGTAGTCAAAGTGGAAGTTCTCTCCTCCCTTCAGAGAAAGGTACCTCCTTCTTTGATGACCTGTTCTTTCCACTGGGATCTCACTCCCAGAGATCTTTTATTTAGGTCATTTTTTTTTTTTTTTTTTTTTTTTTTTCCAGAGTGTCTTGGCTTTCCATGCCTGAAATACTCTCATGGGCTTTTCATCTGGATCCGCATGCCTTAAGGGCTGATTCTGAGGCCAGAGTGCTGTTTAGGACATCCGCCATTCTATGAGTCTGCTGTGTATCTCACTTCCCATGTTGGATCGTTCTGTCCGTTTTTTATTCTATCGGTTATATTTGCAGACACTATTCTTGTTTATGTGATCCCTTTGACTCTTAGTCCTTTCATTATGATCAATTGTGAACAGAAATTGATCACTGGGACTAGTGAGATGGCATTGGTACATGCCACCTCGATGGGATTGAATTCGAATCCCCTGGTATGTTTCTAACTCTACCGTTTGGGGTAAGTCAGCTTGAGCATGTCCCGAATTGCACATCTCTTCCCTCTCTTATTCCCACTCTTGTATTTAACAGGGATCACTTTTCAGTTAAGTTTCAGCACTTAAGAAGAATTGTGTATTGATAACAGAATTCAACGAAAAGTATTAAGTAGAACAAACAAAAAAAATACTAAGAGGGATAACATATTAAGTTGTTCATCAACAGTCAGGGCAAGGGATGATCAAGTCACCGTTTCTCATAGTGTCCATTTCACTTCAACAGGTTTTCTCTTTGGTGCTCAGTTAGTTTTCCAGATCAGGGAGAACATATGATATTTGTCCCTTTGGGAATGGCTTAGTTCACTCATCATGATGTTTTCCAGATTCCTCCATCTTGTTGCAAATGACTGGGTTTCATTGTTTTTGACTGCTGTATAGCATTCTATAGAGTACATATCCCATAATTTCTTTATCCAGTCTACTGTTGATGGGCATTTGGGTTGGTTCCAGGTCTTAGCTATTGTGAATTGAGCTTCAATAAACATTAAGGTACAGACAGCTTTTTTGTTTGCCAATTTAATTTCCTTTGGGTAAATTCCAAGGAGTGGTATGGCTGGGTTGTATGGTAGGGTTATCTTTAGGTTTCTGAGGAATCTCCAGACTGACTTCCATAGTGGCTTCACCAGTTTGCATTCCCACCAACAGTGGGTTAGTGTCCCTTTTTCCCCACATCCTCTCCAGCATCTGATGTTGGTAGATTTCTGAATGTGAGCCATTCTAACCGGATGAGGTGAAACCTCATTGTGTGTTTGTTTGTTTGTTTCTTTTTTTTTTTTACTGGCAGAGTGGACAGTGAGAGAGACAGACAGACAGAAAGGTCTTCCTTTGCCATTTTTCACCCTCCAATGGCCACCGTGGCCAGTGCGCTGTGGCCGGCGCACCGCGCTTATCTGAAGGCAGGAGCCAGGTGCTTCTCCTGGTCTCACATGGGGTGCAGGGCCCAAGTATTTGGGCCGATCCTCCACTGCACTCCCAGGCCATAGCAGAGAGCTGGCCTGGAAGAGGGACAACTGGGACAGAATCCTGTGCCCCGACCGGAACTAGAACCGGGTGTGCCGGTGCTGCAAGGCAGAGGATTAGCCTAGTGAGCCACGGCACCGGCTCTCATTGTGGTTTTGATTTGCATTTCCCTGATTGCTAGTGATCTTCAACATTTTTTCATATGTCTGTTGGCCCTTTGGATTTCCTCTTTTGAAAAATGTCTATTGAGGTCGTTGGCCCATCTCTAAAGTGGGTTGTTTGTTTTTATGTTGTGGAGTTTCTTGATTTCTTTGTAGATTCTTGTTATTAACCCTTTATCTGTTGCATAGCTTGCAAATTTTTTCCCATTCTGTTGGTTGCCTCTTCACTTTCCTGACTGTATCTTTTGAAGTATAGAAACTTCTCAATTTGATGCAATCCCAAATGTTAATTTTGGCTTTGACTGCCTGTGCTTCTGGGGTGTTTTCCAAGAAGTCATTGCCAGTACCTATATCTTGCATGGTTTCTCCAATACTCTCTAATAATTTGATGGTGTCGGGTTGTAGATTTAAGTCTTTAATCCACGTTGAATGAATTTTTGTGTAAGGTGAAAGGTAGGGGTCTTGCTTCATGCTTCTGCACATGGAAATCCTATTTTCCCAGCACCATTTATTGAATAGACTGTCCTTACTCCAGGGATTGGTTTTGGATCCTTGATCAAATATGAGTTGGCTGAAGATGTTTGGGTTGATTTCTGGCGTTTCAATTCTGTTCCATTGGTCTGTCCATCTGTTTCTGTACCAGTACCATGCTGTTTTGATAACAACTGCCCTGTAGTATGTCCTGAAATCTGGTATTGTGATGCCTCCAGCTTTGTTTTTGTTGTACAAGATTGCTTAGCTATTCGAGGTCTCCTGTGTCTCCATATGAATTTCAGCACCTTTTTTTCCAGATCTGAGAAGAAGGTCTTCGGTATCTTGATTGGGATTGCATTGAATCTATAAATTGCTTTTGGGAGAATGGACATTTTGATGATATTGATTCTTCCAATCCATGAGCATGGAAGATTTTTCCATTTCTTGGTATCCTCTTCTATTTCTTTCTTTAAGGTTTTGTAATTTTCATCATAGAGATCTTGAACGTCCTTGGTTAAGTTTATTCCAAGGTATTTGATTGTTTTTGTAGCTATTGTGAATGGGATTGATCTTAGAAGTTCTTCCTCAGCCATGGCATTGCCTGTGTATACAAAGGCTGTTGATTTTTGTGCATTGATTTTATACCCTGTTACTTTGCCAAAATCTTCTGTGAGTTCCAATAGTCTCTTAGTAGAGTTCTTTGGGTCCCCTAAATAAAGAATCATATCATCAGCAAAGAGGGATAGTTTGCGTTCTTCCTTCCCTATTTGTATCCCTTTAATTTCTTTGTCTTGCCTAATGGCTCTGGCTAAAACTTCCAGAACTATATTAAATAGCAGTGGTGAGAGTGAGCATCCCTGTCTGGTACCAGATCTCAGTGGAAATGCTTCCACATTTCCCCATTCAATAGGATGTTGGTCGTGGGTTTTTCATAAATTGCTTTGATTGTATGGAGGAATGTTCCTTCTATACCCAGTTTGCTTGGAGTTTTCATCATGAAAGGGTGTTGTATTTTATCAAATGCTTTCTCTGCATCTATTGAGATAATCATATGGTTTTTCTTCTGCAGTCTGTTAATGTGGTGTATCACATTGATTGTTTTGTGAACATGGAACCATCCCTGCATACCAGGGATAAATCCCACTTGGTCTGGGTGGATGATCTTTCTGAAGTGTAGCTGCATTCTTCTTTTTTTTTTTTTTTGACAGGCAGAGTGGACAGTGAGAGAGAGAGAGACAGAGAGAAAGGTCTTCCTTTGCCGTTGGTTCACCCTCCAATGGCCGCCACGGCCTGTGCGCTGCGGCCGGCGCACCGCGCTGATCCGATGGCAGGAGCCAGGAGCCAGGTGCTTTTCCTGGTCTCCCATGCGGGTGCAGGGCCCAAGCACCTGGGCCATCCTCCACTGCACTCCCTGGCCACAGCAGAGGGCTGGCCTGGAAGAGGGGCAACCGGGACAGAATCCGGCGCCCCGACCGGGACTAGAACCCGGTGTGCCGGCGCCGCTAGGCGGAGGATTAGCCTAGTGAGCCGCGGCGCCGGCTTGAAGTATAGCTGCATTCTATTGGCCAGAATTTTATTGAGGATTTTTGCATCTATGTTCATCAGGGATATTGGTCTGTAATTCTCTTTCAATGCTGCATCTTTTTCCGGCTTAGGAATTAAGGTGATGCTGGCTTCATAGAAAGAATTTGGGAGGATTCCCTCTTTTTCAATTGTTCTGAATAGTTTGAGAAGAATTGGAGTTAGTTCTTCTTTAAATGTCTGGTAGAATTCAGCAGTGAATCCATCTGGTCCTGGGCTTTTCTTTGTTGGGAGGGCCTTTATTACTGTTTCAATTTCTGTCTCAGTTATGGCTCTGTTTAGATTTTCTATGTCTTGCTGGTTCAATTTAGGTAGGTTGCATGTGTCCAGGAATCTATCCATTTCTGATAGGTTTCCCTGTTTGCTGGCATACAAGTCCTTGTAGTAATTTCTGATGATTCTTTTTATTTCTGTGGTATCTGTTGTTACGTTTCCTTTTTCATCTCTGATTTTATTGATTTGGGTCTTTTCTTTTTTTAGTTAGTTGGGCCAATGGGGTGTCAATTTTGTTTAATTTTTTCAAAAAACCAGCTCCTCGTTTGGCTGATTTTTTGTAATGTTTTTTTTGGATTCAATCCTGTTGATTTCTTCTCTGATTTTAGTTATTTCTCTTCTCTTACTAGATTTGGGTCTGGTTTGCTGCAGATTTTCTAGATCCTTGAAGTGTATTGAAAGCTCATCTATTTGGTGCCTTTCCAATTTCTTGATGTAGGCACCTATTGATATAAACTTTCCTCTTAACACTGCTTTTGCTGCATCCCAAAAATTTTGGTATGTTGTGCTGTTATCCTCATTTACTTCCAGAAAGTTTTTGATTTTTCTGTTAATTTCTTCTATGACCCCTTGTTCATTCAGGAGCATGTTGTTCAATCTCCATGTGTTTGCATATTCTCTAGGGATTCCTGAGTTGCTAATTTCCAACTTCATTCCTTTATGGTCTGAGAAGCTGCATCGTATGAATCTAATTCTTTTGATTTTGCTGAGACTTGCTTTATGGCCTAGTATGTGGTCAATCCTAGAGAAGGTTCCATGTACTGCTGAGAAGAATGTTAATGTTTTATGTGTAGGATGAAAAGTTCTGTATATATCTGTTAGATCCATTTGGGCTATAGTGTCATTTAAATCTACTGTTTCCTTGTTGATCTTCTGCCCTCTTTTATTTCTGAGAGTGGAGTATTGAAGTCCCTCAGTACTACTGTATTGGAGTCTAAGTCTCCCTTTAAGTCCCTTAACAAATCTTATAAATAAACCAGTGCCCTAATTAGGTGCATGTACATTTATAGTAGTTACATCTTCCTGTTGAATTGATCCCTAAATCATTATATAGTGCCCCTCTTTGTCTCTCCTAACAGTTTTTGTGTTAAAATTTATGTTGTCCGATATTAAGATGGCTACGCTCGCTCTTTTTTCATTTCTCTTGGCATGGTATATCTTTTTCCAGCCTTTCACTTTCAGTCTGTATGTATCTTTTTTGGAAAGATGTGTTTCTTGTAAGCAGCAAATAGATGGGTTTTGTTTTAACCCAATCAGCAAATCTGTGTCTTTTAACTGGACAGTTCAGGCCATTAACGTTCAATGTGAGTATTGATAACTAGTAACTTTGCCTTGCCATTTGCCAAAGATATGTTCTAATATATGTTTTGAACTTCCTGTGATCTTTTGCTGTGAGGTTTCCTTGCTATACCTTCTTTCATATTGATGACCGTGTTTCTATGTTTCTGTGTGTAACACATCTTTAAGCATCTTTTGCAGGGCTGGACAAATGGCGACAAATTCTTTCGATTTCTGTTTGCTGTGAAAGGTCTTTATTTCACCTTCATTCACAAATGATAGCTTTGCAGGATATAAAATTCTGGGCTGGCAGTTGTTCTCTCTTAGTACCTGGGCTATATGTCGCCATTCCCTCCTAGCTTGTAGGGTTTCTGATGAGGAGTCAGCTGTGAGTCTGATTGGAGATCCTCTGAGAGTAATCTGATGTTTCTCTCTTGCACATTTTAGGATCTTTTCTTTATGTTTCACTGTGGTGAGTTTAATTACAACGTGTCGTGGTGAGGATCTCTTTTAGTCATGTTTATTAGGGGTTCTATGAGCCTTCTGTACTAGGATGTCTCTGTCCTTCTCCAAACCTGGGAAATTTTCTGCTAATATCTCACTAAAAAGGCCTTCTAATCCTTTCTCCCTCTCCATGCCTTCAGGAACTCCTAGTACCCGAATGTTGGGTTTTTTAATAGTGTCCTGAAGATTCCTGACAATATTTTTTAGATTTCTAATTTCCTCTTCTTTTCTTTGGTTTGACTGTATACTTTCCTGTTCTCTGTCTTTTAAGTCCAATATTTTCTCTTCTGATTCACCCACTCTGTTTTTAAGGCTCTCTAATGTGTTTGTCATTTGATCTATTGAATTCCTCAGTTCATTATGATTTCTCATCACTCTCACAGTTTCATGTTCTACTAGTTGTTTCATTTCATTTTGATTCCTCCTTAATATTTCATTTTCACGAGAGAGATTTTCTATCTTGTCCATTAAGGATTTCTGTAGTTCAAGAATTTGTTTTTGAGAACTTCTTAATGTTCTTATCAATTTTTTGAGATCTGCTTCTTGCATTTCTTCTATCTCATCATCTTCATAATCTTGAATTGAGGTTTCTATTTCATTTGGGGGAATCATAGTGTCTTCCTTGTTCTTGTTACCTTGGTTTCTCCATTTGGCATTTCAAGATATTCTTTGATTTCTTCGCTGTGGTGCTTTTTCTTGTTATTCTATGACTCTAGATTATGTGGACTGTCTGCTTTTGATGGATCCTTACAGGCTGTGATGGGTGTGGCCAGAGAGCTCTGTTTGGTTCTTCAGGGTTAAGGGTGTGTCAAAGGTGACTCACCCAGATTATTCTCTCTCTCTCTCTCTCTCTTTTTTTTTTTTTTTTTGACTCAATTGGGAATTAATTCCACACAGCTGAGTGAAATTGAGGGTAGTTGATGTATGAAATCTGGTCCCTGTGGGTATTAGTCTGCTCTACCCCTGGGACCACAGAAAGAGTTTATGCAGCCCTCATTGTGGTCTCAAATTTCTCGACAGTCTCTCACCGGGTTGCCAAGGTTACCAAGTTTGTGTACTCGTTGAGTCCCCCCCCCACCCAGATTTTCACAGTCTCAGTGCGTTTGCTCCACACTTTCACTAGGTTTTAACCTCCTGTTATTTCTCCCCACCAGAGTCAGGTTTTTCTGCTTGGCTAATGGTGGGTGCCGTTTTACATATGTAAAATGGTGCCTGCTCTTTGTCTTGCTCAGCTTTGTATGGTGAGTGGAGAGAGAGGCTAATGTCCCTGCCGGTTCCCCTTATTTATTCATTTTTTTCTCTCCTCCAGTCAGGCTGGTGAACTTTCCCCAGTGGGGCTTCAGGCCTCGTTCCCTCTAGGCTCTTTCTGCCTTTCCCCGCCAATGTCTTGGGTTACTGAGGTTTTTGTCTCACCTCCCCTTCCAGCGCTGGCGCACAGACTCTGCGGCTCAGTTTCTGTGGCTTGGCTCCTGAGGCTCGGCTCCACGTGGTGGGCGACCTTGCTCTCCCCATAGGTCCTCTGTGTCACATCCACTAGATCCAGAAGAGTTTCCTCTGCAATTTTTTCCTGAGGCTACAGTAACTCCACTTTTATTAAACTATCTTTTCCCGGACTATCAGTGTGCGCCCTCACTATTCCGCCATCTTCAAGATAATGTTTTGGGGAAGGAAGCAAATATTTTACACCCCAAATTCTTTGGGATCTCCTGACTATCTATTAACCCATCTGACTTCTCACATTCCTACCTCCCCTAGACAGGAACCCTGACATCTATTAGGAGGAACTGGGCTATGATCGCTCTGGCTGCTTCATGCTGGAAAGGGGCATCTTTGGGAAGGGGATAAAGATGATATCAGAAATGGCCCCCTAAAATCTGTATGAAAACGTGGCCCCTTAAAGTTCCCCAGAAGTGCCATCTTAGGTGCCACATATTTTACCAGAATTTGGGGTGCCATACCATATCACTATACTCTTATTAATAAATCCCTGATATTAACAAGCCCTGGAGGGTTCTTGCATAATATTTAAAGAAGAATTCTACATACTGGCATCAATAAACAAGGAAGCATGGTACATTTTAAGCTTTTATTTAGTGAGAATGATGCATAGGAGAGTGAGAGCTTATCTGAGAGGTGAATCTGGGTTCCTACTGAGTACCAGGAACCAGCCACATAGAAGAGCTTCTAGTCCAGGAAGCCCAGGGTGGGTGGCCCAAAGGCCAGTCACCCTGGGGGTGCAGGGCTATAGCCAGCCCCCTCATGGCAAGAAGCCAGGGAAAAAAAACACACCATGTCCCAGGTTTTTAACCCACTTCCAAAGGGGAGTGGTTAATTAACCTGATTGCCCGGTGGGCACTCAGGTGTGGCCAGGTAGTTGCGTGAGGTCACATAGGGGCGTGGTGAAGGCATGGTTTTCCAGCTCACAAACCTAATGGATTTTAATCTGTATGCCTGCCTACTTCAAAGACAGGGTTCCAGTAGGAGGTGGCTTCTCCAGGGGCATGCAGGGCCAGCTTACAGAAACTGCTTCCATTGGAAGTTTCATGTGCATGGCCACCTAGAATTTTACCTTTTAAGTCTGGAGAAAATGAATCTAACAAGTAGTTTAAACTCATAGGATTTAAAAATCACAGGATCTAAAACTGAGGACAGAGTCATTATTAGAGGCCTTAAGAAAAGTGCTTAAACTATGAGCAAGGTTTTTCATTAAGAGGGAAATACAAACTGACAGAAAGGGCTTGAAAATGATCAAATGGGCGTTAAGGCCTTGTCAGTGATGAGGCTAAGACCTATCTCTTCACATGTGGTACATAATAAGGGAGGCACCCTGTTGGCTTCCATTACCTTGCTGGCCTGGGAGGAGAGCTGGCTTGAAGAGAATTTAGGTGGCATTTCTAAAAGGAGAGCATTTATTAGTTAATATACAGTTCTGCCTGCAATGTTGTTGATCCTACTTGGCCACCCCCTCGACAACAGTGGTTACTTTGGAAGCTGGTGTGAGTGAAGGGCTTTTCAGCTTAGAGCAAACAATCAGTTCTTAACTGCTCTACCAACCCCTGCTCTCAGGTAGGTACATTGCACTTCACAGAACAAAATATCTGCCCTGAGACATGGGGCTGGGTTCAGTTCCCCTTAGAGAATTATGAGTCAGATGGCAACATTGTCTGTAGAAAGTCTGGTGAGATGATGGATGGTGATAATAACAATTCTTATCTTTTTACATTTGTACTTTCCAAATGAACACATATATTGCTTCTATGGGAATTCTAAAAACAAATGACATTAAAAAAAGAGAAGAAAAATTTCACATCCCAAAATATCACAGAAGCTTGCAAGATTTTTTTTTTTTAATTTATTTTATTTTTTGAAAGAGTTACAGAGAAAAGAGAGACGGAGAGAGAGGTCTTCCATCTACTGGTTCACTCCCCAGATGGTCGCAATGGCTGGAGCTGCGCCATTCTGAAGCCAGGAGCCAAGAGCCTCCGCTGGGTCTCCCAAGCGGGTGCAGGGGCCCAAGGACTTGGGCCATCTTCCACTGCTATACCGGGCCATAGCAGAGAGCTGAATTGAAAGAGGCGCAGCCAGGACTAGAACCAGTACCCATATGGGATGCCGGTGCTTCAGGTCAGGGCTTTAATCCACTGTGCTACAGCGCTGGCCCCTTGCTAGATCTTTTAAATGTTCCTGATATAATTGGTTAGGTCATTTTTCTGTTGTATCTTTCTGTCTAGAGTATCTTCTGTCTTTCAGCACCTCAACAATTTATTAGGCCTCACAATGGACTCATTGAAATAGCCTGCCACCCCTACTCTGTTTTTTAATCCTTAAAGAAGAGCCTTTCTCCCACTGATTAACTCCTCTCTTAAATCCTAGGAGCATAACCTTGACCTTTATGTGAGATTTATGATATAAAAGGTATGTATCTTTTGCAGTGCCACCTTGGTATGCTACTTCATACCTTCCTTATCCTCAGTGTAAACCATTCCCGTGACTTTTCTGAAGGTTTGAGGTCTTAATTGACTTTTATATCTGTGTATTCTCATCCTTATTCAGTTCTCTCACCTTTACATTGCAAGTACCACTGTTTCCTCCCCTCTCAACAGACTGCACCTGGACTTCCCTGTGCTTGGGACTTTCTCCTATCCCTTCTTTTCCTATTTAATTCGTAGTCACCTGCTCAGTTCAAATAATTTCTTGGGACAAGTGTTCCTTGGCTTCTGAGTGAGTAAAATCTTATTTTAATTCTCATATTGTCCTTTCTTTGTAAAACATAACTTTTTTTTAAAGATTTATTTTATTTATTTGAAAGAGTTACAGAGAGAGGTAGAGACAGAGAGAGAGAGAGAGGTCTTCCACCCGCTGGTTCACTCCCCAGATGACCGCAACGTCCAGAGCTGCACCAATCTGAAGCCAGGAGCTTCTTCCGGGTCTCCCACATGGGTGCAGGGGCCCAAGGACTTGGGCCGTCTTCTACTGCTTTTCCCAGGCATAGCAGAGAGCTGGATCAGAAGTGGAGCAGCTGGGACTAGAATCGGCACCCATATGGGATGTCGGTGCTTCAGGCCAAGGCTTTAACCCACTGTGCCACAGCATCAGCCCCAAAACTGAGAACTTTTTATGATTACTTTATTGGAGTACATTAGTCCATCTGTTAGTCTAATATCCATGAGGACAGTGATTGGTTTTCTTCAACACTGAATTCTAACTTCTAGCATTATGCAGGGCACACAGCAGTTGCTTGTTTTGCATTTGTTGAATGTAAGATTGTACCTTCTGAATTAAAGAATTAAATCAAAGCAAAGAATATACAAGATGGTTATAAGAAAACATTAACATTAATGCAGCATTCAAAAAGGGGACCGCTTACCTAACTTTGCCCCCTATCTAACACAGAGGCTTCTTTGTTATAATTAGAGATACTAAACAGACTACTACACCCCACAAATAGCAACAAATGAAAAGCCAAGACACATTTTATTATTGCTACTTTTGTCTACTCTGTTGTTACTAAGTCTACTCTAAATCCCCATTCTATCTCTGCCCTCAGTGACTGGAAGAACTCTGCCCAGTCAAGCTTCGACTGCAAGGTCTTCCAGAGATCTTCTCCAGGCTGCATGCATCTTTGGCAATTTCTTACTTGTGATGTCTCTTCTGGCAGGCAAGGCTGTCTTGCATTTGGGAGAACTAGATGTTCCCATTTTTCTCCTTTTTGGTCTGGCTTCCTCCTCCTTTGCATATCAACAATAGCTGCTCTCAATCTACCCTGGAGCCACTTGGCACATTCCCTAAAAGGACCTGGAACATGAGAACTCTTTGTTTTCTTCTGGAGTTGAGGAGGCAAAGACTGCTTTGGTTCTTAGGAACATAATATGTATTAGCTTCCTTTTTTCTGTGTAGGATTAGCGAAAGTAGATATTAATGCAAATTATTTGATTAATTAATAACTGATTTTATATATAGCATGGTATTTTAAGAAGTTCATAGAAAATAGAAATAGAAGTTAACTTTATTTTGGTGGAAAAATTTTGAAATCCATGCTGAGTTTCAACATACAAATTTTCTGTAAACTTTTTGAAGTCCCTTTATATGTGAATATAAAATGATTATATAATGATATATATAATCATATATAAAATATATATAATCCTATAAAATGATATATAATATATAACCATGTACACATAATCATATATAAAATGATTAGTAATGATTCAGATGCCTGTCTCCAATTCCTTTTTGTTACTGAGAGGAAAAATGTTTATGACTAGAGTTTCCTAGGTGGTAATTCTGTTCTAGTCTGTATGCTACACAATGTGTTAGTCTACACATTTCCTATATTGTCAGGAACATGCCGGACTCTTTATGTCTTACTTCAGTTTTATTACTATTATCTCTTTCCCTACTTTTGAATTTACTCAAACATAGTCTCTAAGAACTGACTTAAAAAAAAAAAAAACACTTGGGTTCTATATCACTTTGATTCCCTTACAGCGGATGGATGGGTTAATCTGAGATAGTAGGAAGGGTACTTCTACATACGTGGTCTCAAATTGGATTCAAATTGCAGTTATGCCACTTTTTGCAACTGTTACATTACATCAGTAATTCTTAACTAGGTTCATTTTGTTTCCTTGGGAACATTGTACAGAAATCTTTGATTGTCAAGACAGGGAGTGTGCTACTGCAGTCACTGGGTGGAGGCCCAGGACAGCATCTCACATCCCCAGAAAGAGTATCTGGCTCCAAGTTTCAAGCATTTGAAAGTTGAGGGTCACAATCTTAAGAAAAATATTTAACCTTTCTAGACTTAAGATTCCTAATCTATGAAATGGGTATAGCAATATCTATGGATAATATTGTTGTGCAGTATAAATTAGGTAGCACATGGAAGTGTAACAATATAAACAGTGGCCCACTTAACAGGAACTAAATAGATGATAGTTAAAGATCTTATTAAATGATATTACAGCTGCCGGGTTTCTGAGAGCTTATTTACCAGTTATCCTGGGTCACTTAACTGCAGTTTTATGTCCATTGAGCTATTCTTTTTTTTTTTTTTTTTGACAGGCAGAGTGGACAGTGAGAGAGAGAGACAGAGAGAAAGGTCTTCCTTTGCCGTTGGTTCATCCCCCAATGGCCACTGCGGCCGGCGCACCACACTGATCTGAAGCCGGGAGCCAGGTGCTTCTTCTGGTCTTCCATGCAGGTGCAGGGCCCAAGCAATTGGGTCATCCTCCACTGCCTTCCCAGGCCACAGCAGAGAGCTGGATTGGAAGAGGAGCAACCGGGACAGAATGCGGCACCCCAACCGGTACTAGAACCCAGGGTGCTGGTGCCACAGGCGGAGGATTATCCTATGAGCTGTGGCACTGGCCCTATTGAGCTATTCTTTCCAGCCATTGCTGGGGTGACCATGTTTGTGCATGCCATTTCCTACTTACCTTAGGGGCAACTCAAGGAAACTTCTTTTAAAACTTTTATATAATAAATACAAATTTCCAAAGTACAGTTTATGGATTACAATGGCATTTTCCCACCATAACTTCCCTCCCACCCGCAACCCTCCCATCTCCCATTCCCTCTCCCATTCCATTCGCATCAAGATTCATTTTCAATTCTCTTTATATACAGAAGATCAATTTAATATAAATTAAGTAAAGATTTCAACAGTTTGCACCCACACCAAAACACAAAGTATAAAATACTATTTGAGTACTAGCTATAGCATTAATTCACATTGTACAACACGTTAAAGACAGAGATCCTACATGAGGAGTAAGTGCACAGTGACTCCTGTTGTTGACTTAACAATTTGACACTCTTGTTTTTGGCGTCAGTAATCACCCTAGGTTCTTGTCATGAGTTGCAAAGGCTATGGAAACCTTTTGAGTTTGCCAACTCCAATCTTATTTAGACAAGGTCATAGTCAATGTGGAAGTTCTCACCTCCCTTTAGAGAAAGGTACCTCCTTCTTTACTTGCAGAGATCTTTCATTTAGGTTTTTAGGTTTTTTTTTTTTTTTTACCAAAGTGCCTTGGCTTTCCATGCTTAAAATACTCACATGGGCTCTTCAGCCAGATCAATTGCCTTAATGACTGATTCTGAGGCCAAAGTGCTGTTTAGGATCCACCATTCTATGAGTCTGCTGTGTATCCCGCTTCCCATGTTGGATTGTTTGCTCCTTCTTAATTCTATCAGTTAGTATTAGCAGACACTAGTCTTGTTTATGTGCTCCCTTTGACTCTTAGACCTATCATTATGATCAATTGTGAACTGAAATTGATCACTTGAACTAGTGAGATGGCATTGGTACATGCCGCCTTGATGGGATTGAATTGGAATCCCCTGGAACTTTGTTTTAACTATCCCTGGCTTCTTGACTCCAGGTTTCTCTGACATCTGGGAGTGGACACTTGTAGGTCCCTGTTCTATACTCATTCCAGTGCAAACTCTAAGTATGGGGGCTTTGGCACCCTTAGAGCTACCCTTCATGGATGAGACCCTGATGAATAAGTGGTTTCCTCTTTTGTTCCTGGAATGGACTGCTCATGGGGCTCCGAGAGGGTTCTGAATACCAGTAGCCCAAAGCAGTGGCCAATTTGATTTTACACATATCATTGTACTGGCTTCTCCTCCTTCTGTTTCATTCCTTTTGTCCTTTGCTGCTGGTCTCTGGAATCGTCAGCAAATAAACTTCTTGAATGTAGTCCTTTTTCCAGGCTCTGATTTCTGGAAATGGGAGTGACTGTTCTCAGCCAAGAGAGAAGGGTTGAAGGCCTCCACAGATGAGGGTATTTGTCAAAGGTCAATGGGTAATTTTAAAGGTAAGACTCGCAACAATACTTCCTTATGCGTTTTCAGTGCCTGTGCCACTGCACCATAATTTCTCTCTGCATTATAGTTTGCCTCAGCTTATCAATGTTATTTATGTGCCAACTGTTTTGGCTATTATTAGGGACTGTTAAAATATGACAAGGAGGCATATGCTAATAAAATACGTGGGTTTCTGGAATGCCAGCAAAAACTGTTTTATATGATGGCTTAAAAGATTATTTAAAGAATTTTAGGTGTTTTACCATCTGGAATGTCTGTAAAAATATAAAACTATATCTCAAGTTTACATGATACTTAAATATGCTTATACGTATAATTGAACTTCTGTAAGGTTTAAATAATAAGTAAAAACTTTCACCAGATTTTTTATTTGATATTTCACAAAATCTGAAGATTCTAAGACATGAAAACACCATTGGCTCTGACAAAAATGGAATTATGCCTAATAATGCTTAATATTGTTGATAAAATGTGTTACGAAAAAGATTTAGAGAATGTTCTTAAAACATCTATAACTACCCTAACATCAGTACATTGGTACATTGTGTGGTATTTACATTAGCCTGTCTGCAGCAATACATGTTCCAGAAGTTGGAGAGGGCACGGAATTGTTCTGCACAGGCAGATCTGTCACAATCTAATTTGCAATTGCTCTTAACAAGTTGTAAACTTATGCCAAGTAGGAGGTGATGCATTAATCTGTGCTAATATTTGTGAAAAGTGCATGGGAGCATGGTGAGTGAGTCACCCCGGGATCTGTATCCTCTTTCCCAAGAACAAAAGTATCAGCTGGGTTTCTGCCTCTATGAGCTAAGAAGAGTATGAAGCCTCAATCTACCTACACAAAAGCATGGACAAATACATAAACGTAAAATGATGCAACCTCTTTGGAAAATATCTTGACATTTTTCAAAAAGCTAATCATAAAATTTTCATACAACTCAGCAACTCCATTCTGGTTCTTTCCTGAAGAGAATTGAAGACATGCTTTCATAAAATGACTTCTGAACGAATGTTTATAGTAGCATAATTCCTAGATTCAGAAAATGGACATAACCTAAATGTCCATAACTTGCAGATGAGTAGATGAAATTGTGGTAGGTACATACAATGAAATACTATTCAGCCAAAAAAAAAAAAAAAAAAGGAATGCACTTCTGACATGCTATTTCATGGATTAACTTCAAGAACATCATGCATAGTAAAAGCATCCAGACAGGAGACTTCATATTATGACTCTAAATGTAGAAGCAGAAAGCAGTTTAGGTGTTGCCCAGGGCTAGGGGAAGAACAAGAATTTGATACTAAATAGGTATGAAGGATTTTATTAGAGGGATGAACATGTTCTAAAACTGATTTGTGGTCATGGTTGATTAAGATTCATGGAGTTACAATCTTACAATGGGGGAATGTTATAATATGTCAAATAGAGTTAAAGAAAGCTACTTGAATTGCAGTAGGAGCAATAGAGGACAAGTTTTGACTGCAGCATCCTTTGAGAGGAATGTGAAAAGAGACATGGCATGGCAGGAGTCATCACACTCTCTGAATGTTATTTTTACAGTCTCATGGTGAACCGTTATTTGATGTTTTATAATGCTTTTTCTCCAGTGCTTCTCACAATGTGATTTATTTCGTTTTCCTGAGCTTCAGAAATAGAGATCTATCAACACTTGCGAAGGGAGCACTATATTTTTCTTTCACTCACAGAAGGATAAAGGGTCATATAAAGCAGGCTTGGTGTTCTCTGTAGGTGCGAATTTACTTAGACCATGAGCTTCACTCCATTGTACTAAACCAGGCTGCTGTATTAGCAAAGGAAATGCAACCATAATGAGTTAGCTCCTGGCAACCTAGGAATCTGTGCACGTGGTCTTTGGATGTCATGCACTATAAACTGATGCATTTCATAGATATGTTTTCATTTT
Organism: Oryctolagus cuniculus; assembly: GCF_051225735.1. Classification (NCBI taxonomy): domain Eukaryota; kingdom Metazoa; phylum Chordata; class Mammalia; order Lagomorpha; family Leporidae; genus Oryctolagus; species Oryctolagus cuniculus. The sequence goes on from NC_142868.1 coordinate 190,148,897, forward strand.
TATTCTGCTGCCTCAATAATTTTTTCCTTTAAACTTTTTCCACAGTTTTTCTTCATTCACTGAAATGATGCCATGTCAACTTTTCTGAGTATTTTCAAGTCCTTTTAAAATTTTCTCTTCTATTTTATATTTTATCTGTTCACATTTCCTATCCTTTTCAGGATTCTTGTTTTTGGCTGTTATGGTTTTGACAAGATTTGCTCCCCAAATTCATGCAGAAATTTAAACCTCAAAGTCTTACGTTAATGGTTGGTGGATGGATGGATTAAAGATGGAGAGCAGTGTGGACATGTGCCTAGTTGGAGGTCTTTGGATCATCGATGTTTGCTGGTGGAGAGGTTGGGTTCGCATGCAGAGTGTGTCCTCCTGGTCTGATCTTCGTGCCTCTCCATGTGATCACCACTCCACACGCCAGGTGCCCCTGGCCAAACTCCACCAGGTGCCAGTCTTACAGGGCCACCTGGTCTTTGACTGTGATGCTCCAAAGTAAGCCAGAATAAGGCTTCTTTCTTCCTATGTTGCTTCTCTAAGTTATTTTAGTTGAAGTAATGAAAAGCTGACTAATACACTGGCTATGAAAATTCTTGGAAAATACAACTTTAATAGAAGAGATATAGAATTTCAGAAAATTAATCTGTCTTTCCCTATCAAACATTTATTTATATATTTCTCAGATAAAATTACAAAGCTGTAAACACATTATAAATCACTTTTTGGATGCATTTCTTGTAAATATTTAAAAGCTTTTACTTCCCCACTGAACATTCTTGTTTGCTTTAGTGACACAAGAAAAACAAAGTATTTATCAAGTTAGGAGCACCAATATTTAGCTTTTTTCTTCCTAAGCTCATTTTTTTCAAATAAGAGATATGGAGTTATGTACAGCTCAGTGTGATCTTTTTCCACTCAGTGCCACAAATTGTCTACATAACAAATTCTAGTAATTTATCATATTTCTCATGGTATTATTTCTAAAAAATTTTGATTACAATTCTACTGTACGGTTTAGTTAGCCATGCAGACAACTAGTATATTATTAATGTTAACTAAACATCAATCAGGCATTAGCCATTGATTTTACAGCACATTTCTGTGAATAATGAATCTTGGCACTTGTGTGCTCAGCTAGACAACTCACTGAAGTCCCACACAGTAATTCACTGGATTCTAGAACTCTAGGGACAGTAAAGGGTTAATTTTGTTGGACTCATTGCAAATATTTTTCATTAGTTTATACCAGGCAAGTGAGGTGCCAAAACGAAACCAACAACATGCATGATTTTTTTTAAATATTTTTTTTTATTTTTATTTTTTTTTTTTGACAGGCAAAGTGGACAGTGGGAGAGAGAGAGACAGAGAGAAAGGTCTTCCTTTGCCGTTGGTTCATCCTCCAATGGCCGCTGCGGCTGGCGCGCTGCGGCCAGTGCGCTGCGGCCAGCGCACTGCGCGGATCCGATGGTAGGAGCCAGATGCTTATCCTGGTCTCCTATGGGGTACAGGGCCCAAGCACTTGGGCCATCCTCCACTGCACTCCCTGGCCACAGCAGAGAGCTGGCCTGGAAGAGGGGCAACCGGGACAGAATCTGGTGCCCCGACCGGGACTAGAACCCGGTGTACTGGTGCTGCAAGGCGGAGGATTAGCCTAGTGAGTCGCGGCGCCAGCCGAACATGCATGGTTTTTTACCAAAACAAACCCACCCTACAAGCAGCATTTAAAGCATATTGGAACAAAGTCTGACTCTCCAAAGATTTATTTGATGTCACCTGCAAAGTCAAGTCCTAATAGAAATAGTAAATACTTGGGGCTGGTGCTGTGGTGTAGCAGGTAAAGCTGCCGCCTGCAGTGCCAGCATCCCATATGGGCGCCAGTTCTAGTCCCTGCTGCTCCTCTTCTGATCTAGCTCTCTACTATGGCCTGGGAAAGCAGAAGAAGATGGATGACCCAGTGGAACTCCTAGATCTTGGCTTCAGATTGGTGCAGGTCTGGCCATTGAGGCCAACTGAAGAGTGAACCAGCAGAACTGCCTCTTCTTCTCTCTCTGTGTAACTTTGACTTTCAAATAAATAAATAAATCTTTTAAAAAAAGAAAAAGTAAACACTTATTTAGTGCATAGAGTACATCAAGGATTAACCCATTTAACCTCCAGTTTTTCAGATGAGTAAACTGAGGCAGAGAGGTAAAGCAACTTGCACAGGGTCACATGCTAGAAAGGAGCAAAACGAATTTGAACACAAGCAGTCTAACTTCAGTTTATGTGCTCAACTACTACTCTATTGTGCCTTGTTGAATATATGAGATTCTGTGTGTGGTGCGTAACATATTCAGCGGATACCTGAAAATCAAACCACTGTACTAAGTAATTAATGTTGCACCTACTAGCACTATACTATTACAAACTGTGAGAAGAAAGGTAAGGGAACTATGTCTCCAGAAATCTGCAAGAAAATAGCATGCTATCTAGAATCCCATTACAATCTAAGATTTCAATCAACTGTGTGAGATTATAGAAAAACTAATTTCAGTTTCAATGAGAGCAGCATTAATCTGAAACAAAAGCCAGACAAGGACACTGCAATAAAAGAAAATTACAAACCAATGTCTGTGAAGAACTTATATGTGAAAACCCTCAACAAAATGCTAACAAACAAAATCAATAGGACATTAAAAAGATCATTCATCATGATCAACCGGGGTGTAGTCTATGGATGCAAGTGTGGGTGAACAAAAAACTTGTATTTAAATAACTAAGTACTCGAAACTCCTAGATCATTTTTTGAAACATTTTAATTTTCAACTGAAAAGGCATTTCACAACTGCTTCCTAATACTACTTTGTTTTGGGTATGCATAGAAAATTTCCTTTGAGAAAAGAACCTTTTCTTGAACAGGAAACTTGGTTTCAGAGTTATTTGTGATGACCATAGTTTAGAAAATTCCTTTCTTTGTGTTTGTTAATTTGGAAAGGCAATGAGGTCAGGAATGGGGATTAGTGAGGAGACAAGACTGTTTAGGTAAGCAGAAATCATTAAACCTGATTTAGAATGCAGGCTTCATTTTGTTTTGATGACAATGCAAAAGGGGTTAGGAAAACCACTCAGCACATTGGAGCTGTCTTCTTTAATACTCAAAATGGAAAATTTAGAAAGTGTTGCTTAACATATGCTAACCTGAGATTGTGTCTGAACTGATGGACGAGTGCAGGATCCATGTATTTATTTTCTCAAAAAAAGTTTTATAAGGAACTGGAGTCAGAAATGATAGTTTCGAATCTCAGGTTTCCTATGAATGGTCAACCACATGTGGGTTATCAAGTGTTCATGGCAAGTGCATATTATGAAAGAAACTATGCATGGATTTCAAGATTTTTTGCACATAAATAAGTTCATCTTTTAATTTCGTTTTCCATGGACTTACTGAAGTTCCATAGAGTCCCATACACTCAAGCTTTCTTCTCTCTTTTTCCTTATTTGGGAAGATTAAAAATATATATGGAAATGCAGTATTAATACAAGATGGAAATTGATAGGAGCCTATTAGTTGATGAAGATAAAATTCATTTTCAGGAAAAAGTTCAGAGAAGAGGAATTCAGAGAAGAGGAACTAATCTTTGTTGCGGAAGGGGAGGAATCATTGATGCCTTCACAGAGCGATTGGTAGTTGACCTGGATTTGATCTAGAATTTTGATAAGTGAAAGGAGAGGGGGTATATATTTTTTGGTGGAGGAAAAGCTTGAGTAGACCAAAGAGGGAAGGGTACAGTTAGAGGAGTAGTGGGAAGTAAAGTTTAGGCTAAGATTTCAACATTTTTAGAAGATTCAAATTATTAAATGGGAATAACATCATATAAATTTTGCAAAAGATAAGAGGAGCTGGAAAATCTGAAAGAAAAGAAGCCGTATTTAGTGCTATTCGTTTGACAGTTTAGCATTAAATTTGATAAGAGGTTCTGACATAGGGTGGCAGTGGTAGGAATGAAAAAGTAAGATCCATTCTTTGTCGGTGAAGAAGTTGTTGAAACCTGTTAAAGTGAAATGAACACTATGAGAAACGGTGACTTGATCAGCCCTCACCCTGACTGTTGATGAGCAGCTTAATATGTTATCCCTCTTAGTATTTTTTTGTTTGTTCTACTTATACCTTTGGTTGAATACTGTAATCAATACACAATTCTTCTTAAGTGCTGAAACTTAACTGAAAAGTGATCGCTGTTAAATGTAAGAGTGGGAATAAGAGAGGGAAGAGATGTGCAATTCGGGACATGCTCAAGCTGACTTACCTCAAACGGTAGAGCTAGAAACATACCAGGGATTCGAATTCAATCCCATCGAGGTGGCATGTACCAATGCCATCTCACTAGTCCCAGTGATCATTTTCTGTTCACAATTGATCATAATGATAGGACTAAGAACCAAAGGGATCACATAAACAAGAATAGTGTCTGCAAATACTAGCTGATAGAATAAAAAAGGGAGAGAACGATCCAACATGGGAAGTGAGATACACAGCAGACCCACAGAATGGCAAATGTCCTAACAGCACTCTGGCCTCAGAATCAGCCCTTAAGGCATGTGGATCCGGCTGAAAAGCCCATGAGACTATTTCAGGCATGGAAAGCCAAGACACTCTGGGGAAAAAAAAAACCTAAATGAAAGATCTCTGGGAGTGAGATCCCAGTGGAAAGAATGGGTCATCAAAGAAGGAGGTACCTTTCTCTGAAGGGAGGAGAGAACTTCCACTTTGACTACGACCTTGTCTAAATATGATCAGAGTCGGTGAACTCAGGGGGCTTCCATAGCCTTGGCAGCTCATGACAAGAGCCTAGGGTGATTACTGATGCCATAAACAAGAGTGTCAATTTGTTAAGTCAACAACAGGAGTCACTGTGCACTTACTCCTCATGTAGGATCTCTGTCCTTAGTGTGCTGTACATTGAGATTTAATGCTATAACGAGTACTCAAACAGTATTTTTCACTTTATGTTTCTGTGTGGGAGCAAACTGTTGAAATATTTACTTAATGTATGCTAAACTGATCTTCTGTATATAAAGAGAATCAAAAATGAATCTTGATGTGAATGGAAGGGGAGAGGGAGTCGGAAAGGGGAGGGTTGCGGGTTGGAGGGACGTTATGGGGGGGAAGCCATTGTAATCCATAAGCTGTACTTTGGAAATTTATATTCATTAAATAAAAGTTTGAAAGAAAAAAAAAAGAAATTAAAATCTCGTGGAAAAAAAAAAAGAAAGGCTTGTTTGGATATTGAAATTGGGTAACCAAAGAACTGATGAGAGTATGAAAGCTGGATTAATTTCTTGGAGAGAAAACAATTTTTTTGCTGGCTTTGTGAGTCAGAGGTTATGATGAGTCTTTCAGGAAGAAATGTCTGACTGGCAGGTGAAGATGTGAAATTCAGAGGCCAGAGGTGTGGAGTAGTAGTTTAACCCTCTGCATGTTTTTCTGGCACCCCTTATGGGTGCCAGTTCATATACCCACAGCTCCACTTCCAATCCAGCTCTCAGCTAATGCACTAGGGAAAGCAACAGAAGATGGCCCAAGTCCTTGGGTCCCTGCTCCCACATGGGAGACCCGGAAGAAATTCCTGGCTCATGGCATTGGCCTGGTCCTGATTATTGCAGTCATTTGGGGAGTGAACCAGAGGGTGGAAAATCTCACTTTCCCCTTCTCTCTCTCTCTTTGTAACTCTGCCTGTCAAATTAATAAAAATAATTCTTAAAAAAAAGATGTGAAATTGAAACTTGGAAGTGACTACACTACTGGTAGTAAGACAATAGCCAAAGCAATATGCAAGGATAGGAATTTCTTCAGGACTTAGATGGCAGTATTAGTTTTATTTTTAACTGGCATACAGTAAACACACTATTTGGTACAGTATGGCATTTCAATACCTGTATGCAATGTATAATGGTCAGATCAGGGAAACTGGCATATATACAAATCAGATATTCATTATTTCTTTTTGTGAGAACATACAAAATCCTCTCTACTGGAAGCTATTGAATAAATAGTATTTTTTAAAGATTTATTTATTTATTTGAAAGATGGAGTTATAGAGGCAGAGAAAGAAATCTTCAATCTGCTGGTTCACCCTCTAAATGGCTGCAATGGTCAGAGCTGGGCCGATCTGAAGCCAGGAACCAGGAGCTTCTTCCAGTTCTCCTATGCTCCCACATGGGTACAGAAGACTTGGGTCTTCTTCTATTGCTTTCCCAGGCCGTAGCAGAGAACTGGATCTGAATTGGAGCAGCTGGGACTTGAATCGGCACCCACATGGGATGCCAGCACTGTAGACAGTGGCTTTACCCACTATGCCACAGCGCCGGTCCAAATAGTATTTTTTAAAATGTGAATTGGATCATGTAGATGTATAGCTTAAATAGCTTATGTTACATTTAGAATAAAATTCAAACATATATTGACACTAGGTTCTCTGTCATCTGGGATCTGCCATCTTTTTGAACATGCTCACTTTTGATCTCAGCACTCTAGTAACACTGACTTCCTTTTTCTTCTGTGAACACTACAAACTTTTTCTATTCCATTTTTATTTTTTATATTTCTTGCTCCACTCTTTCTCCAATGCTTCTTGTGGATAACTCTTCCAGGATTCCATGCAAGCATCACTTTTCCAGAATAGCCTTCTTCAGACACTTTCCTCAGGTAGTCAGTTCCTTCCACGTTCCCCCTCCCCTGCCTCCATGGCTGCTGTTTGCCACATATCACATTTCTTCTTTTATAACACTTAACAGAAACAGAAATGATCACAGGTTTGCAGAACCTCAAAGACCATTGATAATAAGACTCCAAAAATTCTTATACGTTAACAAGGGAGACACAGGTGTGTATTTAAACCAGTAATATAAATTTGAATGTGAAAAGCAATTCAGACAGATTACAGTTAACTTATTGCAGGAGGGAGATGGTTGGGATTAGAATAGGGTTTCCATTTCTTGACCTGGTGGAGCCACCTTGAAATGATTCATTAAACCCCTTTTGGTTTATGTAATTTTCTGTGTCTGTGTACAATGATACAACAGGAATATTATTAAAAGTGACTGAAAAAGGAAAAAAAATATTATAGCAATTGGAAGGGTGGAGAGAGCCCTTCCAGCAATGGTTGTCAGAAAAGTTTCCTGGAGGAGGTGACTTTTGAGGTACAGTGAGATTCACAAGATTCCTATAAGGGGAGACATAAAGGGAACTTCTCAGCAGGGAGAAAGGAATGAATAAAATTCCAGAAGTCAGAAAACCGGAAGGGTGTTTAGAGAATGGTTGTTGTCCAAATGAAGATAATTATAATTGCCTTTGATGGAGGGGCAGAAAGCAAAGGCTCAAAAGACAAATTGCGATCATGAGGGGCATGAATGACAACTTGTGCTAGGTACTGTAGTCTCTTGACTCCTGTAAACACATTCTGAAAAGATGAATTTTGTATTAGGTAGTATACACCTGGCTCAGTGCCTATGTTGAATTGGATTTCCCTCTTGAGCAAATAGAGTTGTCATATACTTCAGCCCACCACTGATGCATAACCAAGCACCTGCAGAAAAGAGAAAGGAAGAAATTTAGAATCTATCAGTAGCTCTTCATGCAAAGGGAGGGAAAGACTGGGAAGTTTTCAAAGGCAGCATAAGTGGCACATCTTAGCTTCACTAGTGAAATTTTTTGTTAAATTTTGAAATGTTTATATGTTACACTGTAAATCTGGAAGTGGGATAACTTGGAACTAGAGAAGAAAATCAGCGAATATTGAAATTGGAAACATCTGGGAAAATAGAAGAGTGATACGTTTTGGTTAAAAGTTGGATAGAATGAGCCAGAAGAATTCAGAGTAGAATGGCAATTAATGAGCAATTGAGCAGTTGAGTAGGAAAGTGAATACCATCTGTGTGAAAAAGCAAGTGCTGTCGGTTAGACTGACTTTAGGGTTTGAATCTTGGCCACCCAACTGAAGGACATCTGGAGCAGACACTTATTATAGAATATCAGTTATATTCTGGTCATGCAGTTGTTGAGCTGAAATTAAACACTTATTGTTAAATATCTGGCATTTTTCCTGGTACCTTGTAGTTCTCAATAAGTAATGATAAGTGTCCACCATTCTCTTCACTTTCCTTTCCCTTTCTCGATAGTGGAAAAACCGTGGTACTACCACACTACAGTTCAGTTTGTAAAATGTAGCACATTTCATTTTGCAAAGTCAGGATTTGCTTGCTATATATCCATCCTGGTGCCTGGATGTCTTTTCATATTTGATCTGAGTAAAGACCAAATTCCATCTGGAGTTTATAAAACATCTTTGACTTGTCATTTTCAAACAGATTTTTCTGCATGTGTCTACTCTTTGGTTTGAAAGCTGTAAGGAAGAATAAAATGGTGTGGAAGAATTCCAGAGTGGTATGTAGATTCATTATTGTAATAGATTTTATTATTAAAATGACCAAGGTGCATTATCAAAATTGTCAAGTGGACATCCCATGAAGAAGTGATAGTATGACTTTTATTAATATCCTCACTATTGCTAACAGAATAGCACCAAAATTCTCATCATGTCCATCATCATTGTTGCTTATTTTATCTTTATTATATACATTCAACATTATTTGTAAATTGCTTTTCATATTATTATGAAAATCTCCCAACTTTCAGTTGACCATCTATTAAGCAGTGAGGTCAGTGATCCAGCTTGGCAGCTGTGACTCAAAACTAATTCTTTTTTCATAGCCACTCCATTCTGAGTGTACCTTTTCTGATATATGTGCTGCAAGTTCTTATCTCTATTCTTATCTCTATTCTTTCTTGCCTCTTGCTCCATTTATGTTACATACCCTGACTCAAATGATATCTTTTCAATGATGTCTTCCTTGATAACCTCTGATTGGAATTTTAGTTCCCTTCCATGTACTCCTAAAACACTATGGGCTTTCATTATAGCCCAGTTTTGAAGTTTGTTTTCTGAGTTAATTATTATGGCAGAGAAAAGCAATTGTCCTCTTGAATGTGTGTTTTCTACCTCTTTGATAATTAAATAAATCTCTGATTTTAGCCACATCTGAGCAACATTCTCAGCCTCTTAGATAGTGATGACGTAGGACTGAGCCGGTCATCGAGAAGACCAAGTGGGTGTGGCAAGCAAATTAATGGGTGCTTCCTGAGATATTGTTTGTCCCTCTTCTTCCCTGCCTGCTGGCATTTGCTTGTCATTTTTGAAAGCTGGGCAGTCATAGTAGACCATTAGTTAGAAGCTGTATGCTGAGAAAGGGAGAATAAGAGGGAACATCGAGACCCTCATAACTTTAAAATTAACTTCTAGTCTGCTACTAGATTTCTTTGTATTTCTTTGATGTGTGGGAGAAATTTCTATTTGCTCAAGCCATTCTATTTTATGGTTTCTATTATTTGTGGCTGAATCTTTAATTCTACCTGATATAATTATTCCTAGACAGACTCTTCTCTATGCTACTCTGTATAGTTCTATCATGATTTCATGACTCTCAACTGACAGGAGCTGCTTCATGGTGTTTTTTTTTTCCTTTGAACAAACATATTTTAGAAGGTTTGTTGTGAATTCTATTGGGATTTTATTCCACTTTGCTATTGAGGTCCCTGGAGGGTGGCTGTAAATTCTGGCCGTAGGGGAGTGATGGTGGATATTTACGGTATATATTTCATGGGATCCTTGGTAATCCTGGTGGATTGGTGTAATGCCTAAGTGTCAAATCAAGGCCAGGTGTTTCTCTCAGGTGAAACTTCTTTATATTGGCAGACATCTTGTGGTTCTTGTCTGATCTAGGTCCAGTCTGCTTCTATTAATGTAGCCACCCTCTAGGAGAGCCCTGACCTGGAGGAGAGGTAGCTTTGGGTATGTGGACCAGGTGAGACATAGAGGAGGAAGCACAAAAAACCAAGTGAAATAATAGGAGAAGTTTACTACCCACAGACCAATGGGAGAAGAGGATGCCCAGAAGTGCAAACACAGAGACAGCAAAGTGCTCACCCAGTGGGTGGGGAGAGGGTGATGGAGCAGAGAGGGAGACTGGAGAGAGAACCTGTGGAACCTGTCTTTAAGATCCACGTGTCGGCCAGCGCTGCAGCTCACTAAGCTAATCCTCTGCCTTGTGGCACTGGCACACCGGGTTCGAGTCCCGGTCGTGGCACTGGATTCTGTCCTGGTTGCCCCTCTTCCAGGCCAGCTCTCTGCTGTGGTCAGGGAGTGCAGTGGAGGATGGCCCAAGTGCTTGGACCCTGCACCCCATGGGAGACCAGGAGAAGCACCTGGCTCCTGCTATTGGATCAGCGTGGTGCGCTGGCCGCAGTGCGCCGGCCACAGCGGCCATTGGAGGGTGAACCAACGGCAAAGGAAGACCTTTCTCTCTGTCTCTCCCTCTCACTGTCCACTCTGCCTGTCAAAAAAAAAAAAAAAATCCATGTGTGTTATTTGTTAGGCTTTCTGTGGGAATTGTGGATAGGGTAGATCAAAGAAACTGTGTGTGAAGAGAAAAAATTACAAGACACTTGTGCTGATCAGTAGCTTATTTTCCTGTGGTCAGCTGTTGTGGGGTGTTGGGTTTTGGTCAGTGGGATGAGGGACGAGTGGGCTGCATCACAAACAAGCATACAGCGAGGTGGAGTTTTAAGTAGACCAAAGGTAAGGTGGTATGACTGGGGTTGAATTATTTTATGCTGGGTGTGAAAATGGATGCTGAAGTGGCAACTCTATTAAATAAACAAATGCAGGACAAATGCTGATGCTACATCTATGAGATAATGATATCTGAACTTTATAAATTTCAAAATACAGAATATGTAATTTTGAGCTTTTGATAGAAAACCATTTTGATACTGTTCTTGGGCACATTTTTGGGGGGCTTTAAAATTTACATTTGCTATTAAAAATCAATAGTATCAGGCATGGAAGTATAATATCACAGGATGGCAAAGATCAAACTAAAATATGATTATTTCTGGTGGTGGTGGTACTGCCACACAAAGTATGAAATCTTCATTCATTTGTTAGAGGTGTGGGCAATCAAAGTTTGTGTTGGAGATGGTGATACAATGCATTTTCATTTCATCATTGGCACATAGATATATTTACTTTCAACACAAGATAGTTTCTGTATCTGAAAAAAGCCAATGAAAAGAAGATCACTGCTTAATGTTTCTTTTATAGCTTGAGAGACTGAGAGAGCATTCTTATAGTTTCACATGCCTGGGCTCTTCACTATTTAAGTCAGTCTGAAAAACATCTGTTTTGATGCCTTAATTTGTCTCATTATGATATCTACCAGCAATAAAAGCTGTTTATATTACATACACCCAAATATGCAGTTATTTGTAGATGTGGTATATTCTCATTTTAATTTCTAGATTTTAACTCCTAATGCTGATCTGTGTTTGGGGAAGAATGTAAGTTTTTGAATAAGACAAGTCTTATTTTTATTTTAACCCCAGGCTAAGCACTTTTTAAAGAGAGGAAAATAATATCAATAAATGTCTACCTTGTGAGACTGTCATGAGGATTAGGTGAGATCAGTGATTGTCACTGGGTTCATGTTAGTTCATGTTCCACCTTGATTTACTTGCTTGATGAAGGTAAAGTCTGATTGATAGCATTGCTAGACTTGGGTTAAGAAATAGTACCACTTTTTGCTCTCCAGATAAGGAAAACTTGACCATTTCCTTTAAATCCTATGGTTCAATTTGGTGAGCATGTTGGTGTTAAGAAAATGTAATTCTTTCTTTAAGAAATATGCATTATTAAATAGCAAGAAGACTGCAAAATTAATACACAGTATGTTCTCAAGAAACTCCCTTGGTTACCTTTCTTTTTTTTTATAGGACTTTTCAGGCATTCGTAATAATGGTGAAGATCTATGAAACTAAGGCTGGTGCTGCGACTCAATAGGCTAATCCTCCGCCTTGCGGCGCCGGCACACTGGGTTCTAGTCCCAGTCAGGGCGCCGGATTCTGTCCCGGTTGCCCCTCTTCCAGGCCAGCTCTCTGCTGTGGCCAGGGAGTGCAGTGGAGGATGGCCCAAGTGCTTGGGCCCTGCATCCCATGGGAGACAAGGATAAGCGCCTGGCTCCTGGCTTCGGATTGGCGTGGTGCACCGGCTGTGGCAGCCATTGGAGGGTGAACCAATGGAAAAAGGAAGACCTTTCTCTCTGTCTCTCTCTCTCACTGTCCACTCTGCCTGTAAAAAAAGAAAAGAAAAAGATCTATGAAACTTTAGTGCAAGCAGCTATCCACAGGTAAAACTACTGGGAAAAAATTGCTGTTTTACTAAGCTCACAAATTAACTTCCTTAGAAATAAATCTTTGTCTCTTAGAAAATTGTCTGTATTCAGAGGTACACAATAGGTGATATAGCTTATTTCAGAGAAATATCAGAATGGGTGAAAAATAATTAAGGAAGAGTCAGGTCTTGAAAATCATAAACACCAGAATATAATCAATAGTATATAAAGGAATGAAAACAGAAGCTTCATACCTAATTAAAACTCATACTATCTAATTATGCTTTAAACAGTGCATAATTAAAACAAGCATACATTTACTAGGCTATTTTCCTAAAGGGAAATGCATTTCAAACAGGAAGTAAATAAAAACTTGTATAATTAGGGCTGTTTCACCACATCTGAAACTTTTTAGTAAAGTGCAATTCAATTTGGATTTGAAACTACATATTTGTTATATATATACATACACACACACACACACACACACACATATATATATATATGACAATATAAAGCGTTGACTTCTCTGTTTCTGTTTAAGAGAAATTTAGAAAGGACGGGCACTTTGGCTCTCTGCTTTATGGTGAATACACTACTGATTTAATGCCTGCCATGCTGTGGCTGGAGGCCTCTTCTCTCTACAGTTTGGGTCTGTGACTCTGAATATTGCCAGTGAAAACTCACTTAAGTGCCCCAAAATGCCCTGGGAGAGGACTGGTCTCACTATGAATGTGACACATAATATATAAAATAATATATAATAAATATATACAATATAATAACAATTATATTACAATATTTTTATAATAATTATTATAATTATATAATTATAATTATTATAAATATCATCATAATACTATGATAATAATTATAATAACAATATAATAAATATATTTTATATTCATATTATATTATAAAATATATAATATATAGTATTCTATAGAGAACATGTCCCATAATTTCTTTATCCAGTCTACTGTTGATGGGCATTTGGGTTGGTTCCAGGTCTTAGCTATTGTCAGTTGAGCTGCAATAAACATTAATGTGCAGACTGCTTTTTTGTTTGCCAATTTAATTTCCTTTGGGTAAATTCCAAGGAGTGGGATGGCTGGGTTGAATGGTAGGGTTATATTCAGGTTTCTGAGGAATCTCCACACTGACTTCCATAGTGGCTTTACCAGTTTGCATTCCCACCAACAGTGGATTAGTGTGCCTTTTTCCCCACATCCTCTCCAGCATCTATTGTTGGTAGATTTCTGAATGTGAGCCATTCTAACCGGGGTGAGGTGAAACCTCATTGTGGTTTTGATTTACATTTCCCTGATTGCTAGTGATCTTGAACATTTTTTCATGCCATTTGGATTTCCTCTTTTGAAAAATGTCTATTGAGGTCCTTGGCCCATCTCTTAAGTGGGTTGTTTGTTTTGATCTTGTGGAGTTTCTTGATTTCTTTGTAGATTCTGGTTATCAACCCTTTATCTGTTTCATAGTTTGCAAACATTTTTCCCATTCTGTCGGTTGTCTCTTCACTTTTCTGACTGTTTCTTTTGCAGTACAGAAACTTCTCAATTTGATGCAATCCCAAATGTTAATTTTGGCTTTGACTGCCTGTGCTTCTGGGGTGTTTTCCAAGAAGTCATTGCCGGTACTTATATTTTGCAGGGTTTTTCCAATGCTCTCTAATAATTTGATGGTGTCAGGTTGTAGATTTAAGTCTTTAATCCATGTTGAGTGGATTTTTGTGTAAGGTGAAAGGTAGGGGTCTTGCTTCATGCTTCTGCACATGGAAATCCTATTTTCCCAGCACCACTTATTGAATAGACTGTCCTTACTCCAGGGATTGGTTTTGGATCCTTGATCAAATATGAGTTGGCTGTAGATGTTTGAACTGATTTCTGGTGTTTCTGTTCTGTTCCATTGGTCTATCCATCTGTTTCTGTACCAGTACCATGCTGTTTTGATAACAACTGCCCTGTAGTATGTCCTGAAATCTGGTATTGTGATGCCTCCAGCTTTGTTTTTGTTGTACAATATTGCTTAGCTATTCGAGGTCTCCTGTGTCTCCATATGAATTTCAGCACCTTTTTTTCCAGATCTGAGAAGAAGGTCTTCGGTATCTTGATTGGGATTGCATTGAATCTATAAATTGCTTTTGGGAGAATGGACATTTTGATGATATTGATTCTTCCAATCCATGAGCATGGAAAATTTTTCCATTTTTTGGTATCCTCTTCTATTTCTTTCTTTAAGGTTTTGTAATTTTCATCATAGAGATCTTGAACGTCCTTGGTTAAGTTTATTCTAAGGTATTTGATTGTTTTTGTAGCTATTGTGAATGGGATTGATCTTAGAAGTTCTTCCTCAGCCATGGCATTGCCTGTGTATACAAAGGCTGTTGATTTTTGTGCATTGATTTTATACCCTGTTACTTTGCCAAAATCTTCTATGAGTTCCAATACTATACAGCAGTCAAAAACAACGAAACCCAGTCATTTGCAACAAGATGGAGGAATTTGGAAAACATCATGCTGAGTGAATTAAGCCAGTCCCAAAGGGACAAATATCATATGTTCTCCCTGATCAGTGACAACTAACTGAGCACCAAAGGGGAAACTTGTTGAAGTGAAATGGACACTATGAGAAACAGTGACTTGATCAGCTCTTGTCCTGACAGTTGATGTACAATGTAATACTTTATCCATTTTAATATTTTTTTTGTTCTAGTACCATTGGTTGTACTCTGTAATTAACACACAATTATTATTAGGTGTTTAAATTTTAACTGAAAAGTGATCCCTGTTCGGAATTTGGAAAACATTATGCTGAGTGAAATAAGCCAATCCCAAAGGGACAAATACCACTTGTTCTCCTTGATAGGTGACAACTAACCGAGCACCAAAAAGGAAACCTGTTAAAGTGAAATGAACACTATGAGAAACGGTGACTTGATCAGCCCTCACCCTGACTGTTGATGAGCAGCTTAATATGTTATCCCTCTTAGTATTTTTTTGTTTGTTCTACTTGATACCTTTGGTTGAATACTGTAATCAATACACAATTCTTCTTAAGTGCTGAAACTTAACTGAAAAGTGATCGCTGTTAAATGTAAGAGTGGGAATAAGAGAGGGAAGAGATGTGCAATTCGGGACATGCTCAAGCTGACTTACCTCAAACGGTAGAGCTAGAAACATACCAGGGGATTCGAATTCAATCCCATCGAGGTGGCATGTACCAATGCCATCTCACTATTCCCAGTGATCAATTTCTGTTCACAATTGATCGTAATGATAGGACTAAGAACCAAAGGGATCACATAAACAAGAATAGTGTCTGCAAATACTAGCTGATAGAATAAAAAACGGAGAGAACGATCCAACATGGGAAGTGAGATACACAGCAGACCCATAGAATGGCAAATGTCCTAACAGCACTCTGGCCTCAGAATCAGCCCTTAAGGCATGTGGATCTGGCTGAAATGCCTATGAGAGTATTTCAGGCATGGAAAGCCAAGACACTCTGGGGAAAAAAAAAAAAAAAAACCTAAATGAAAGATCTCTGGGAGTGAGATCCCAGTGGAAAGAATGGGTCATCAAAGAAGGAGGTACCTTTCTCTGAAGGGAGGAGAGAACTTCCACTTTGACCATGGCCTTGTCTAAATATGATCAGAGTCAGTGAACTCAGGGGGCTTCCATAGCCTTGGCAGCTCATGACAAGCGCCTAGGGTGATTACTGACGCCATAAACAAGAGTGTCAATTTGTTAAGTCAACAACAGGAGTCACTGTGCACTTACTCCTCATGTAGGATCTTTGTCCTTAGTGTGCTGTACCTTGAGATTTAATGCTATAACTAGTACTCAAACAGTATTTTTCACTTTATGTTTCTGTGTGGGAGCAAACTGTTGAAATCTTTATTTAATGTATGCTAAACTGATCTTCTGTATATAAAGAGAATCGAAAATGAATCTTGATGTGAATGGAAGGGGAGAGGGAGTCGGAAAGGGGAGGGTTGCGGGTTGGAGGGACATTATGGGGGGGGGAAGCCATTGTAATCAATATTCTGTACTTTGGAAATTTATGTTCATTAAATAAAAGTTTAAAAAAATTGTCTTCCAAAAAAAATATATAATATATAAATATATTATAAAATAATATATAACATTATAAAATACAATATCCAATATAAATATAATATTTTATATAATATATTATTATATATAAATATATAAATATATAATTTTATATATTTATAATATAATATAATATGTAATATTATATAATGTAATATCTATTTTATTATATTTATATTATATTTTAAATATATAATATATAAAAGTTCTCCTTTTGCCATATTCCATTGTAGGCCCTCTTCTTGAGCATGCTTCTTTTCTTTTCCTCAGGTACTTGGTGCCCTGCTGTCATCCAGTCCCTGTCACTGTGAGGAGTGGTTCACTAAGCCAGTTAGTTTTAACTGAATTCCATTGAATGCTTCAGGGGTCCCAGGAAAGGGTGAGGGATTGCTGGTAGGGACGGCCCCTGGTTCATTATTCAGAATAGTTCCACTGTTTCTGCTTTAACTTTCAGTGCTACATTGGGAGGTTTTGTTGGAAGATAAGTTTTAGCATCTAAAGAGGGTTTGTAAGTTATAATAAGACTTTAACTTCCATTATAGAATTTTCTGACATACAGAAAAGTTGACAGAATTTTATAGTGACTATCCATATGCTCTCCACAGTTATTAACATTTTAGACTATTTGCAGAATCATTTCAGAGAAAATTGTAGCCCTAAACAATTCAGCACACACCTGCTAAAGATGACATTTACTCATTTGGGCGAAATACTATTGTTTCACCTAGAAAATTCGCAGTTCCCATATATTGTCTAACACTGATTTTGACTTCAAAAAATTTTTTTTGTCCCATTAGTCTAAAAAATAGCCCTTCCTCATGCCATTGAATTATTGGAGGCCAGATGAGTTGCTTAGTAGAATGTCTGCATTTTGATATTGCTATGGTTACTTCCTATGGTATTCTTTAATTTATTTCTGTACTGACTGTATTTCCTATAATCTATAAATCTAAAGTCTCCATTAGAACAAATTAGCTATTTTTTACCCAGAGATTTTCAGAAGATTCTGTATGACATTGGAAGGTATGTAATGTCACTATGAGTGATGCTAGGTGTGAATACCTACTTACAGTGGTTACCATGAAGTAATTTATCCTTTTTGCACATTGCAGACAATCTGAAGGATGAAACTTCAGTACAATGTGAATTTCCAGTTGCATCAGCCTTTCATATGATGGTTTTAGCATTCATTGATGATGTCTGACTCAATTAATTATTCTTAAAAATTATATTTAAAAATATCAGCCCTTCTACATTTATTACACATCATGCTTCTGTAAAGGAAGATTTTTCAGTCATCAACTGACAGTGAATTGCACTTCATTTTTCAAAGAAGGGAAAATGCTTAATTATATCTCTTTAGTCACCAATTTTCAGAATAAGGAAGTTGGAATAATTACTGCCAGCAATGGTAGAAATTTCCTACCTTTCTCCTTCCATCCCTGCTTTCTTTCCTCCTTTTCTCTCATGCTTGGTTTATGAGTGTGGTGATATTGTCATGGATTTTCATTTATTCAATGTGTTACAGTCAATTACCCTTAATACTTTCAATGCCTAAGTTGTCCCAGTGGGAGCTCTCTTAACTGACACTTCTATCCACTTTATGCGTTCCTGGTAGGCTGTGGGCATTCCCTGCCTTCTGATTCCAGTGTCTCAAGCTTTCACTTAGAACTTTTCCTGGCTGGACCTGGAATCAACTATTTCTCCAAGGGGAACTGATCCTCCCCCACTTCTTAAAAGCAATATATACGTAAATGTCTTAGTCTCCTTGCTGCTGCTATAGTGGCACACCTGAGATTGGGCAGCTATTAAAGACCAGAGATTTATTCCCTACTGTTCTGGAGACTGAGAAGTCCAAGAGCAGCATTGTGGCTTCTTGGTGTATTATAACTGGCTGAGGATATCACATGGTGAGGATATAGGCAAGAGAGAAAGAGGGCTTGCTTTTTTTTAAAGATTTTTTTAATTTGAAAGGCAGAGTTACAGAGAGGCAGAGGCAGAGAGGAAAAAGAGGTCTTCCATCTGCTGGTTACTCCCCAGATGGCCGCAATGGTTGGAGCTGCACCCATCCAAGGCCAGGATCAGGAGCTTCTTCTGGGTCCCCCATGCGGGTGCACTGCTTTCCTAGGCCATAGCAGAGGGCTGGATTGGAAGTGTAGCAGCTGGGACTTAAACTGGCACCTAAACGAGATGCCAGCATTGTAGGCGGCAGCTTTACCAGCTACGCCTCAGTGCCAGCCCCAAGGACTTGCTTTTATAAGGATAACTAACCTGCTCCCTCAATGATGACATTAATCCAGACAAGAGGATGGAGCTTCCTTGACCTAACATAAATTCCTATCCCCCAGTACTGCCACAGAAGCTATTAAATTTCAGCAGGAGTGTAGGAAAGGACATTCAAGCCATAGCAGGTGGTTTTATGGTATGTGTTCTTTTGTATCTAGACAGGTTTCATGTGTGTGTGGCCAGTACAGGAATTGATAAGGGATGTGGACATCTTCATTGCTGGGCTAAACACCTACTTCATCAATTTAGTTTACCTATTTTAAAAATTCATTTTCATTGTATTTAAATGAGAGAGAGAGAGAGAGAGAGAGAGAGAGAGAAATAGAATTAGAGAGAGAGAGGAAAGAGAGAGAGAGAGAGAGAGACATCTCCCATCCTCCAGTTCATTCTCTGAATGTCTTCAACAGTTAAGTTTGGGTCAGGTCAAAGCCAAGAGCCTGAGCTTCATCCTACTCTCCCATGTGGGTGGCAGGGACTCAGGTAGCGATCATCTGCTGCCTCTCAGGGTGCACATTAGGGAGAAGATGGATCAGAAGTGGAGTTGCTAGGACTTGAACTGTGTACTCTGATATGAAGTATGAACATACCAAGCAGTGTCCTAACCCCTGTAACAAATACCCACCCAAGTTTAGGTTGTATGTACAGGCCTATGATCCACTTCAAATTAACATTTGTGTATTGTGTAAAGTAACAATAAGGCTTTTGGTTTATTTTTCTTCTTAATGGAATATAGTTGTTTCAGAATCACTTGATAAAGAGTATGTTTCTTTCACTGAATTATATTTGTACTTTTATCAAAAATTAATTAAAACATGAGTCATTATATTTTATTTTTATTGTTTTTATAGCTCTGTCTTCCTAGAAAAATATCTTGAGAGCAGTAGCTTTGTGGTCAAGTTGAAAACAGGTACTGAATTTCTCCTTTATCTCAGGGCTGTGTCTGTTCCAAGACCTCCAGTAGATGCCTGTAATGATAGATAGTAACACACCCTATATTTACCATGTTTTTTCCTATACATGTAATTTTATTTATAAATTAGGCATAGAAATAAATTAATAAAAATAATAAAACAGAATGCTAATAATATACTATAACAAGTTAAATGAATGTCCTATCTAATTCTCTCTCTCAAAATGCCTTATTGTACCATACTCATCCTCCTTATGAGGATTTGAGATGTTATATTGCCTATGTAATGAGATAAAGTGAGGTCTATGGCGTAAGCATTGTAATGTGGCCTTAGCTTTGCTATGTATGTGTTACTTGAACACAAGCACTGTGAAACTACATAATACAGTTTTGTTTAATTTCCTTTCTTTCCTCATAGCTTTCTTAGGGTGAAAGCGTAGATAATTCCCTTTGTGCCTTACCTTTTTTCTAGTATGAGTTATAAATAGTTTCTCCATCTTACAAATCTTTATATTTTACATTTTCATTTAGTTTGAAATAATTCCTAAATTTCTTCTTTTTATGGTCATGGTTCAAAATGTGTAAATTTGTAAATGTTTTTAATTTGCCAGATATTTTTCTGTTGCTGATGTCTACATTAGTTCTATCATCAGAGAATATACTGTATGTGATTTTTGTCTTTTGACATTTGTTGAAAATTGTAAACCATTATGTTACTGAATGTGTATTCTATTGTTGGGCAAGTAATCTATAAAAGGCAATCAGGATAGGATAGTTGGCAATATTGTTTCTATATCTTCTGTTTTGTTTCTATATATATTTTATGGCATATCCATTAGGAGAGAGGCATGCAATAGTCACCAGCTGTAAATATGTCGTTGTCAACTTAGAACTACTATTGTACCACTTCAAATAAAATATATCAACATTATAACAGTTTATTTTTGAAAATCTATTTTAGTCTTTTAAATTGATATGTGATATGATCTAATCAGGGTAAACATCATTTCTGTATCTTCAAACACTTATAATTTTGATGTGTTGGGAACCTTCTAACTCTTACAGTTATTTTGAAATTTATCATAAATTGTAGATTATAGTTACCTTACTGTGCTAGCTACATAGATCCTTTACTTCTCCCCCTGTATAATCTACTACCATGTCCATACATGCTGAGAATCTTCCCAAATGATGTTATAGATTTTACTTTTCCTAGCCACAAAGATTTTGAGGAAATCTAAAAATACATTTTCTCTGACAGTTATAATTTCTACTGTAGTTCCCATCTCCCTGAAGGCCCACATTTCTCTCTAGGTCTTAGCTCTTCATCCTGAATAGCTATCACATGCAATTGTTGTAGAGTAGCTCCGATGGTGACAAATGGGCTTCATTTTCCTTCATTTGAAAATGTCTTTATTTCAGTATTTCTTCTAAAAATGTTGTCACTGGATACAACATCATAAAATTCTGAGTTGATAATTTTTCTCTTTTAGCACTTTAAAGATACATCCTACTGTTTTGTTGTCTCCATGGTTTCTGATGACAAGTCCACTGTTATTCAAATTATTGTTTCCAGTATCTATCATGTCATTTTTCTCCAGCTGCTTTCAAGATTGTTTCTTAGCTTTTGATTTATAATGGATCTAGATATAATTTTCTTTGAATCTATTTGGTTTGACATTCCTTGAGATTCTCGACTTTAAATTGTCATCTCTCCTTAAACTTAGGAAATATTTTGACCACTGCTTTTCCAAATATATGTACATTTTGGCCAATATTTCCCTTCTGTGAAACAGGAAAAAAAGAAAGGTTACCAAAAAGTGCATGGAGAAATTCGTCTTGTAAAAAAAAATCATGAATAGGTTTCAAGATTTTTGACACCAAAGTAAACTTATCTTTTAATTCCATTTTTCTATTAATCTTTTATCATACCCTCATATATGTTAATTCTTTTACAGTCATCTTGAGGATTCCTTATTTTTTACAACACATTTTCTGTATTTTAAAGATTTTCTAATTTTAATTTTTTTGTTAGTTTTTAACAGATTCAATGTAATTTGTAGATATAATTCTAAGAACATAATGATATTCCCTTTCTTGATCCTTCCCCTCCCCTCCCTTTCCTTTTCTCATTTTTTCTTTTTTTAGATTTTGAGATAACATGTTTTAAACATAAATTATGCTAAAAAGGCTTAATACTTCACCAGATAAGAAGTTTAACAAGTAAAAAGCAAAATGAACCTAGTTTACTGGGAATATAGACAATAGCTATAAACAATAATTGAATGGAAAAAATGACAATTTCACTCATATACAGTAAATTTTAAAGTAGTAGTTATCATTCTTAGCCATTGGTTTAACAAAAATATAAAACAAAGTTAAAAATATATTTGCAGCAATACTAATACATACCAACATTTTCATTTTTGTTTGTTTTTAAAATCTTAGCTCCCATATATAAGTGAGAACATGCAGTGTTTGTCTTTTTGGGACTGGCTTATTTCACTCAACATGATGTCTTCCAGTTGTGTACATGTTGCTGAAAATGGTAGAATTTCATTCTTTTTTATTGCTGATTAATATTACTTTGTTTATATATACCACATTTTCTCTATTCTTTCAACTGATGATGGACACCTTGATTGATTCCAAATTTTGTCTGTGTGAACAGTGCTGCTATAAACATGGTGGTACAGGTATAAAGTATTCAAGTCTTTTGGTTATATACCCAGTAGTGGGATTTCCGGTTCATATGGCAACTCTATTTCTGGTTTTTAAAGAAATCTCCACACTGTTTCCACAGTGGCTGCACTAATTTACATTCCCACCAACAGTGTATGAGTGTTCCCCTTTGTCCACACCCTTGCCAGCATTTGATACCCTCTATGCTTTGGATTTTTGCTATTCTGACAGGGGTGAGATAATACTCATTATGGTTTTGATTTACATTTCCCTGACGGCAAGTGATGTTGAGGATTTTATCAGATATTTGTTGGCCATTTGTATTTCTTCTTTTAAGAACTGTCTATTGAAGTCCTTTGCCCGTTTCTCAACTTGATTGGTTGTTTTTTTGTTGTTCAGTTTTTGAAGTAGCTGGTATATTTGGGATGTTAATCCTTTGTTGGATAGATGGTTTGTGAATATTATGTTACCATTCTGTTGGATGTCTCTTCACTCTATTGACCCTTTCCTTTGCTGCGCAAAAGCTTCTGAGTTTGACATAGTCCCATTTGTTTGGTTTTGGTTTTGTTGCCTATGCTTTGGGGGTCTTATCCAAGAAGTTATCCGCTATACCAATGTCTTGGAATGTTTCCCCTATGTTTGCTTTCAACAACTGCATAGTCTCAGGCCTTAAATTTAGGTCTTTGAGCCATCTTGTGTTGATTTTTATATATCATGAGAGGTGTGGATCTAATTTCATTTTTCTACTTATATACATCAGATTTTGCCAGCACCATTTGTTGAAGAGGTTATGCTGACTCCACTGTATGGTCTGAGCACTTTTGACAAAAATCATTTGGATGTCTATACTGTGGGTTAATTTCTCTGTCTTGTTTCATTTATTTATGTATTGGTTTTTATGCCAGTACCATGCTGTTTTTATTATTACTGCTTTGTAGTATGCTTTGAAGTCAGGTATTGTGATACCTCCAGCTTGATTTTTCTTTTTTAGGATCAAATTGATTATTCTTGGTCTTTCGTGATTCCATATAAATTTCAGCATTGCTTTTTCTAATTCTGTAAAGAATGTCATTGGTATTTTGACAGAGATTGCATTCAAACTGTAGATTGCTTTAAGCAGTATAGACATTTTAATACTATTGATTCTTCTGATCCTTGACTATGTTTCCATTTTTTTTTTGTCCTTGATTATTTCTCTCATCAGTGTTTTACAATTTTCATCATAGAGATCTTTCACTTGTTTGGCTAAATTTATTCCTAAATATTTGATTTTTTGTGGCTATTGTAAATAGGATTTCTTTCTTGATTTCTCTGTGAGTTCATCATTAGTATTCAAAAAAGCTACTTTTTTGGTGTATGTTTGTTTTTAACTGGCAACTTTACTGAATTGCTTTATCAGTTCTAACAGCTCTTTGGTAGAGTGTTTAGGTTTTTCCATGTACAACATAATGTCATCTGCAAACATGGACAATTTGATTTCCTCTTTTCCAATTTTGGTGCCCTTTATTTCTTCTCACCACAAACTACTCTTTCTAAAACTTCTAGTACTTTATTGAATAAGAGTGGTGAAAGCAGACATTCTTGTCTTGTTCCAGATCTGAAGGGAAATGCTTTCAGCTTTTTCCCATTCAGTATGATATTGGCTGTTGGTTTATCATATACAGCTGTTATAATTTTGAGGAATGTTCCTTCTAAACCTAATTTGTGGAGAGTTTTTATCATGAAGAGGTGTTTAAATTTATCAGATGCTTTCTCTGCATTTATTGAGATGACCATTTTTTTTTTTTTTGACAGGCAGAGTGGATAGTGAGAGAGAGACAGAGAGAAAGGTCTTCCTTTTTGCCACTGGTTCATCCTCCAATGGCCGCCATGGCCAGCGCATCGCGCTGATCTGAGGCCAGGAGTCAGGTGCTTCTCCTGGTCTCCCATGCGGGTGCAGGGTCCAAGGACTTGGGCCTTCCGCCACTGCACTCCCAGGCCATAGCAGAGAGCTGGACTGGAAGAGGGGCAACCGGGACAGAATCCGGCACCCCGACAGGGACTAGAACCCAGTGTGCCAGCGCTGCAGGTGGAGGATTAGCCTATTGAGCCGTGGCACTGGCCCATATGGTTTTTATTCTTCATTATATTGATGTGCTTTATGACATTTATTGACTTGAGAATGTTGAACCACCCTTGCATTTCTGGAATAAATCCCACTTGATTACAATGTATGATCTTTTTGATGTGGTTTTGGATTTGATTTGCTAGTATTTTGTTGAGAATCTTTGCATCTATGCTCATTAAGACTATAGGTCTGTAGTATTCTATTTGTGTCATGTCTTTGGTTTTGGTTTCAAAGTGATGCTGGCCTCATAAAAAGAGTTTGGCAGACTTCCATCTTGTTAAATATTTTGGAATAGTTTGAAGAGTATTGGGATTACTTCCTCTTAAATGGGCTTTGCCTTGATGGAAGACTTGATTACTGCTTCAATCTCATTGCTTGTTATGGGACTGTTTAGTTTATCTATATCTTTTTGATTTAATCTTGATAGTTTATATGAATCCAGGAATTTATCTATTTCTTAGAGGTTTTCCAGTTTATTAGTTTAGAGTTCTTCATAGTAGTTTCTCACGATCCTTTGTATTTCAGTGATTTTGGTTGTAACATCTCCTTTTTCATCTCTAATTTATTTGAGTTTTCCCTTTTTTTCTTTGTTAGTCTGGCTAGAGGTTATCTGTGTTGTTTATATTCTCAAAAAAATAACTTTTTGTTTCTTGATCTTTTGTATGTTTAGTTTCAGTTTCATTTATTTCTGCTCTATCCTTACTATTTCTCACCTTCTGCTGATTTTGTGTTTGGTTTGTTCATGTTTTTATAAGTCTACAAGATGCATCATTAGATCTTTAATGTGAAACATTTTTCTTTTTTAATGTAATCACTTAATGCTATAAACTTTCCTCCTAATACTGATTTTTCTGTATCCCACAGGTTTTGATATGTTGTGTTTTGATTTTTATTTCAAGAGTGTTTTTGATTTCCTTATCAATTTCTTCTATGATCCATTGATCATTCAGTAGTACGTTGTTTAATTCTTTTTTTTTTTTTTTTTGACAGGCAGAGTGGACAGTGAGAGAGAGAGACAGAGAGAAAGGTCTTCCTTTGCCGTTGGTTCACCCTCCAATGGCTGCTGCAGCCGGCGTGCTGCGGCTGGTGCACTGCGCTGATCTGAAGCCAGGAGCCAGGTACTTATCCTGGTCTCCCATGGGGTGCAGGGCCCAAGCACTTGGGCCATCCTCCACTGCACTCCCTGGCCACAGCAGAGAGCTGGCCTGGAAGAGGGGCAACCGGGACAGAATCCGGTGCCCCAACCGGGACTAGAACCTGATGTGCAGGCGCCGCAAGGCGTAGGATTAGCCTAGTGAGCCGCGGCGCCGGCTGCTGTTTAATTCTGAAATGTTTTTTGAGTGTTCCATTTTATATGAAATCAGGATAGCTATGCCTGCTCACTTTTGTTTTCCATTTGCCTGGTGTATTTCTTTCCAACCATTCACTTTCAGTATGAATGTATCTTTGTTTGTGAAGTGAGTTTCTCGTAGGCAGTGTATAGTGGGATCCTGATTTTTTATCCATCAGTCAACCTTCTTTGGTTTTGTCAATTTAATCCATTTACATTCAAGGTTGATATTGATATATAAGAACTAAGACCTGTCATTTTGTTGATTGGATAATTAATCTATCTGGTCTGTTAGTGAATTTGGTGGGGTCATGTGTTTTCTTTTTCTTTTTTTTTTTCCTTTTTTGTCTGTAGAAACTGGTGTTTATTTTCCATCAACCTCATTTCCATGTTTGGGTCAGAGACTGTGACAAGCAGCCTACGACCACTCAGTGGTTGTTCCCACCCACTCAGTGGCCTGAGCAGTGGGCGCTGCAGACCAGTCTTAAGTGGCAGGCTGAGCACTCCAGTGTTCAGTGGGGAACTGCTGAATAGGCACAGAGGGCACCTGCATGCTTTCAGACCAGTCAGCAACCTCAAGCTGAGTAGCAGTGAACTCAGGCGCTGGGGCCATCCATTTGCCCTGAAACTCCTCCTTGGTCCCAGATTTTTCAGCAGTGGCCTGCTCTTCTTTTTCAATCTCTTCAGGATCTCTGTAGAAGTAGAGATCAGGCATGACCTCCCAGGGGTGTTCACGGGAGATGGCACCACGCATACGCAGAACCTCCCAGGTCAGCATCCATCACATCAGACCCATTGAGCGGGCTCCCTTGTTTTGCATGGGATGGCAATGTCCATGTAGCGCAGAGGAGAGTCTGTGTTAGACAGAGCAATGGTAGGCAGGTTCATGTAAGATGCCTCCATGAGAGGCTGGTGGTCAGCCCGAGGATTGTTAACCACCAGAAGCCGTGGTTCCCGGAGGGCTGCCTGGATCTGGTTAGTGAATGTTCCAGGTGTGAAGTGACCAGCAATGGGAGTAGCTCCAGTGGAAGCAGATAATTTCAGCACAACCCTCTGGCCAGTGTTCCTGGAGGATATCACACTGACATCAGCAGAGTTTTCAATGGCCACAATAGCATGAGCCACCAACAGCAGCTTCTCCCAGGTCCTCTTCAGATTGATGATGTAGATGCCATAACTTTTCCTTTTGTAGATGCACTGTTCCATCTGGAAGTCAAGGTTGGTGCCACCTAGGTGGGTTCCTGCTGCAAGGAACTTGAGGACGTCCTCATTCATTTGAAGGACATCAAGGGCTCCGGACATTGTGACAGCTTCCCCTTAAGTTACACCGGGAATCAAAAACAACGCCGTATGGACCCCTTGCTAGGTAGTGCAGAAAGGGGGGGCATGTGTTTTCATATTTATTTCTTTTCTGTTTTTATTTAAAAAATTTATTTGAAAGGCAGAGTTACAGAGAGAGAGAGAATGGCAGTGAGAAGACCTTCCATCCACTGGTTCACTTCCCAAATGGCTTCAACAGCCATACCTGGGTGAATCCAAAGCCAGGAGGCAGAGCTTCTTCTGGGTTTTGATATGGGTACAAGAGCCCAAGTGGTTGGGCCATCTTCTGCTGCTTTCCCAGGTGCATTAGCAGGGAGCTGGATCAGAAAGGGGACCATATAAGACTTGAACCAGCAACCATATGGGATGCTGGTAATGAGAACAGGTGCTTTACCTGTTGTGCCACAGTACTGGACACTCATGTTTATTTCTAATGCAGGACACCCTTTAGAATTTCTTGTAAGGCTGGTCTGATGGTGGTGAATTCTCTCAGTTTTTGCTTATCTGGAAAATACTTTATTTCTCCTTCATGTTTAAAGTATAGCTTTGTTGGATATAATATTCTCAGTTGGAAGGTTTTTCATTTTAAGACATTGGATATATCATCCAAAGTTGCAGGATGCTGGGGATCTGTTCTTTGCCACACATGTTGCCCTGACTCTAACACTGATAGCCACAGAACAAAGATGTGCTGTGTGTCTTTTTGATGCCAAGTAAGGCACTCTGCATGGCTGAGAGGGGAAGGAAGCAAGATAGCTTCCCGCTCCACACTTAGCAGTTGCTCCAATCCCAGTCAGGTCTCCAGGCTGAAGTAAAAGTCAGTGGGTGACTGTGGAGTTCCATCTCAGCTAAAACTCAAGCAATAATTTCTTCCTACCTATGACACTAGAATTTGGGTCCATATGATATCACCTGTGCTTATTAATAAATTCCCAATATTAATAAGCCCATCTGGGTTCTTGCCTAATATTCAGAGAATTCTGAATACCGACATAAATGAACAGGCAGCGTGGTACATTTTCAAGCTTTTATTCAGTGAGAGAAATGCATAGGAGAGTGAGGGCTTTATCTAAAGGAGAGGGTAAATCTGGGTCCATACCAAGTACCAGGAACCAGCCATCTGGAGGAGCATCTACGCCAGGAAGCATGAGGCAGGTGGCCCAAAAGTCACGCACCCTGGAGGCACAGGGGTCAATGTAAGCCCCATACTGACAAGAGGCCAAGGAAAGGAAGGGGTGAACACACTGTGCCCCAGACTTTTAACCCACTTTCAAAGGGGAGTGGTTAATTAACCTGATTGACCGGCGGGTGCACAGTTGTGGCCAGGTAGGGGCATGAGGTCACACAGGGGCGTGGTGAAGGTGTGGTCTTCCAGCTCACAAACCTAATCAGTTTTAACCTGTATGCCTGTATTACCTTGATGTGGTAAGATGGCAGCTCACAGCTCACAGCTGGCTGCACCTGTAGCTGGCTGCAGCAGTGTCTCTCTCTTCTCTCCTCTTGGCCTGTGGAGTCTTCATTTTGTTGTTGTTGTTGTTTTATTTGCACTTCATTGCTTAAAATTTCTATGAGTCAGACTCCTAGAAATGTAGTCCTTCCTTTGTTGTGTTCATACCCCAGAACAGCTTAAGTTAGTGTGACTATACTCTATTCAGCCGTCATTTTCTCTATTTATAAGAATAAATGTTTCCTTTTGATGACTGGTTTTTGCCTCTGTCCTGTTCTTTCTGCTATTGAGTACATTTTGTAAATTATTATTTCAGATATTAATTTTTTTCATTTTAAACTATCCAATTTGCTTTTTTAAAAAATGTGCTCTCTGTCTCTTCGTAGAGCTTCTATTCTCCGTTCATTTCAGGAAAAAGCATCATGGAGCATAATAATAGCAGTTCTTTGGAGACTTTGAGGTTTCTAACAATTGAGTTGCCTTAGAATCTGCTAGTAACATTTCTCTTAAGAATTAGTCACATTTTCCTCATTCTTTGTATGTTGAGTACTTTTCTATTTTATGTTGAACATTGTAATATTGCATTGTTACATTCTTGGTCTTGTTATATGATTTTTAAAGATCTATTTTATTTATTTGAAAGACAGAGTTACAGAGAGAATTAGAGACAGAGAGATGGCCACAATGGTCGGAGCTGCACTGATCTGAAGCCAGGAGCCAGGAGCCTCTTCTGAGTTCCCCATGTGGGTGCAGGGGCCCAAGGACTTGGACCATCCTCCACTGCTATCCCAGGCCACAGCAGAGAGCTGGATCGGAAGAGGAGCAGTTGGGACTAGAACCGGCACCCATATGGGATGCTAACGCTTCAGGCCATGGCTTAACCTGCTGCGTCACAATCCCAGCCCTGGTCTTGTTATATTCTTTGGGAGAATGTTGATATTTGTATGTTAGTAGACAATCAACTTACTAGGTTCATGTCATAGCCTCTGTCTTGGTTTCTATGATTGATGGGCTAAATATCTGCTTAGTTCTCAGAGACTTTGTTCTACTGGTTAAAGTGTATCTCACTCATAGCCTAGGGGTGGAGCCTGAGACCTGCCCTACTTTATTTATAAATGAATCTCCCTCTCTAGGCTCCCTTCTGATTCTCGCTTTACTCTTGAGTTCTAGGGGAGGCTCCTTTCCTTGTTGTTGTAGTCAGAGAGAGAGGATTTCTGTGAGACTTTTAGCCACCTCTAGGTCACTTCTGTTGTCTCTCAGTTCCTCAAAAATGGTCTTATTTGGGGGAAAACTGTAAAGAAACATTAAGACAAAAGAAAATTCACTTGTAGTAGCCATTTCTCCAAGGTTTATATTCCTTTACATTCAGCAGGCTTTTGTTTATTTTTTTTTCAGTCCTAAATAGCTTTTTTCCCTTAGAGTTGTATGTTATAACCATCAGAAAAGCTGATTTATGTTGTTTATGACATCCTCCTAGAATTAAAGCCTATGTTTCTTTTTAAATAACTGTTCATTTTTAAGCTTATTTTGCTGCTGTGGTTTGTTCTTTTTCTTCTTGATCTTTTCACATATATTAGTAATGGGTACATCCTTGGACTATTTCCAATAATTTAATGCAGCCCATACTATGGAGTTGTCCTCAGCTTTTTCAAAGATGATTCTTTTGACAGAGGATTGCAATTTGTATGCAGAAATGTAACTGATAGAGTTAATTCAGACTACACAGTGCTCATACTTTGTATTTTCCATTAGGGGCCTTTGAAACAATGAGAACAACTTATGTTTTGCTATTCTTTATAGATTCCCTTCCATGAAAGTCATCCTCTAAAAACAGGAGTTCTTAACCTGAGTATGAGTGTCTGGGGAAAGGGCTGTGTGGCATTTGTTGGGTAAGGATATTTCCTGAAGAGCCTTGATTAGATTCTCAAATGATTCCATTCCTTGGAAGGCTAAAATCCACTATTCACTATCAAGGGTCTAGGTGGTTTTAGGCAAAACTTAGAAGAACCTATTTTTTTTTTTTTGTATTTGAAGGAAGATTTGTTTCATTATTTTTATTTAAGTGATTGCCTTTGTCCTAGTTTTTAAAATTTTATGTTTACTTTGTTAATTTAAAAGTATTTAAGGGACTGACACTGTGGCACAGTGGGTTAAAGCCCCAGCTTGCATTGCTGGCATCCCATCTGGACGACAGTTCTAGTCCCGGCTGCTCCTCTTCTGATCCAGCTCTTTGCTGTGGTCTAGGAAAGCAGTGGAAGATGGCCCAAGTCCTTGGGTCCCTGCACCCATGTGGGAGACCCAGAAGAAGCTCCTGGCTCCTGGCTTTAGATCACCTCAGCTCTGGCCATTACAGTCATTTGGGGAGTGAACCAGTGGAATGGAAGACATCTCTCTTTCTTTCTGGCTCTACCTGTCTCTGTAACTCTGTCTTTTAAATAAATAAAATAAATCTTTTAAAAATATTTCATTGATGAAGATTGAAATTTTAAGGTTTACAACATGCTTCTTCCACTTTTAAAAGCTTATTATATATTACAGGTTGGACTTTGATCTATTATTGTCATATGAGTTGCAAATAATTTCTTCCATCTTTGTCTTTTGTGTTTCCTTGTAATGTGCTTTTCTATGGAAATATTTTTATTTAAAAATTTATATGTAAACATTAATGAGATACTCTCTCCCCCCACATACCCTTTTTTTTGATTGTAGATCTTGATTCATAGTTTGAAAGATTTTTCTATTTAATCTGTGTATAAAGGAAATCTAATACTTGCAAAGTTTTAATTTTTGCATCTAGATCTCTGATCCACTTGGAGTCTATCCTACTAGATGAGTTAAAGTATGAATTTTATGTTTTCTTCTTAGAAATAGACATGTAGCTTCATTATGATTTACTCACAAGTACATATTTTCACCAGTGATTTCAGATGTCAAACCTTTTAACTTTAAATAAACTAATTTTCAAGTGTTGCTTTTTAAAAAGATTTATTTATTTGATAGGCAGAGCTACAGAAAAAGAGAGAGAGAGAGATGCAGAGACAGAGAGAGAAATCTTCCATCTACTGGTTCATACCTCAAATGACCACAGTGGCTGGAGCTTGGCCTATCTGAAGCCAGGGGCCAGGAACTTCTTCAGGGTTTTCCATGTGGGTGCAGAATCCCAAGCACCTGGCCATCTTTTGCTGCTTTCTCAGGCCATTAACAGGTGGGAATTCAACTGGTTCCCAGACGGGATGCTGCAACTGCAGGCAGCAGCTTTACCGTTACGTCACAGCCTCATCCCCAAGTATTGATTTCTTAATTTGCATTTTTCCTTTAGAATATTTGCTAATTGTCAATACCGAATTTTTTTAAATTTTAGGGTCTTTATAGAATGTTATAATACTTGGTGGTGCTAGAAATGTTGTAATTTAAATAATTTTAAGTAGTTACCTCATATTACTAGGTTCTAAAATCTGGTGTTTGATGTGAAATATTTTAATCCAAAGACTGTGCTCATTATTGTCTGGACATTACCACCATTATATAAAATTCTGTTCAGAAAAGTTGATGTTTCATCCAAAATAGTTAATATTCAGCAGTAGGAATTCAACTTTAACTCTTTTGTTTGAAGAGTCTATCTTTCTGGGAAACAGAAGCATAGACTTTTTGACACATTAAGCATTAAGTACATGGTCCTATATATTGCCTAAGAATTGAGATCAGCCTTTCTTGGATCAGACACAAGCAACAACTAGCCAATATTCCAATTTGGGTATTTAGCCATAGACAGCTTAAATATTTCTTATCATTATCGAGAGTTATTAGTATTGATCAAATATATGGTTTTGAGATTACTGAGGAAGAGACAATCACCATATCTATTAAGCTTATGATTTTTTGCTTGGGTTCATTGTTTGGATTTGACCATATCACTAGCTTTTGCTCTTTTATATTAGGATTTACCCATTTGCCTAGCCTCTTTGACAATATCCCAGAAGAGTCATACACATTAGAAAAAAGGGTGAGCTCTTTTACATCTAATAGAGTATTTGTAGAGTGACCCCAAGAGCTTCATTGAATAGAAGCTGAATAGAACCAGCTTTGGACTCTCTCTGTGTTGGAAGATTATTTAAAAACACCCTAGTACAACAGCTTCAATGGCTAAAAATTATTAAGAAAATAGTTTTTGTGGTTTTATTTTTGTTAGAGAGGATGAATAAGTCACAATGTCAAAAAAAAAATCAGCTAAACAAGAAAGGGATTATAAGAGCTTCTAGGGTCCTTGAGGACAAAATATTTCTTCAGAGGCTGTGTGAGGAAGGGAAAGGAAGGCTTGAAGATGATAAGATTTGAGAGCGGAAGTGTGGAGAATCTGACAGAGAATCCATTAGTGAGGAAATAAATCCAGACTGTTCAGTAATTCCTGGCTGATATTGCACACAGCCTGATGTCTCAGATGGACTCCTGATAAAGGCTATCTGATGATTTATGGCAAAACTGGGGCCAAAACCTCATCTTCTGGCTCTAGTTCAATGTTTTCTTTTTTCCTTTTCTGAAGAATTAAGTAAATAGGATGAAAGGTAATTTAAATGTAATATATGATGATGTCCAAACTCTAAAACTCTTTTTACTAGTTGATGGACATTAAAATGAATTAAGACATAGTCAAGAATTAATATTTATTTCTTCTTCATCCTAGAAATCATCAATTATTAAAGGAAGCAATCTAGTGTGTGCATAAAACAAAGCACCTGCAACACATGGTCTAATTTCACTTTTTGGGATGTTTTATTTTCATGCATTAAATTTTTTTTTTCAGTTCACAGAAAATCTTCTTTTGCCAGCATCTGAAAACTCAGCTGCTCCAGCAGCTGTGTGATGACAGCTGGTCACTCAAAGTATGTTAGCTGTCAAAAGTGATTGGGGGATGAATTCAGAAACAGGGCCAACATAATCCTGTTGGAACTGTCTGAATCTGGACTAAAGGTTCCTGACATATTTAAACAGGAATCAGAGGCAACTGATAAGGGTATCTGACACATGAGGAACTTTGATAAACAAAAGCACATTGTCAAGGAAATAGTGGATGAAATGTCATAGACTTCCAAGAAAAAGAATCTTTGGTCCAGTTTGAATAATATTGTTTGAGACGGTGTGGTATAATTACCTAAAACATTTTGCCTTTTTTGATTGGAGTAGGCAACAGGAGTGGGTGAAATTTTTATTTTTTTTAAAGATTTTATTTATTTATTTCAGAGATAGAGTTACAGACAGTGAGAGGGAGAGACAGAAAGATCTTTCTTCTGCTGGTTCACTCCCCAAATGGCTGCAATGGCCAGAGCTGTGGCAATCCGATGCCAGGAGCCAGGAGCTTCTTATGGGTCTCCCACTTGGGTTCAGGGGCCCAAGCACTTGGGCCATCCTCCACTTCCTTCCCAGGTCATAGCAGAGAGCTGGATCAGAAGAGGAGCAGCCAAGACTAGAACCAGCACCCATATGGGATGCCAGCACCACAGGCAGAGGATTAACCTACCATGCCACAGCACTGGCCCCCAAATTTTCATTTTTATTTGCTAATCATTTCAGAATTTTTTACAGGCATACGCAGATTGCATTTTATTAGTTACACTATGGAGATTTTATTTAAAGTTTATTTGTGTGTGTGTGTGTGTGTGTGAGAGAGAGAGAGAGAAAGAGAATCTTCCATCCTCCAGTTTATTCCCCAAATGCCAGCAATAGACAGGGATGGGCCAGCCCTAAGCTAGGGGCCCAGAACTCCATCAGTGTCTCCACGTAGGTACCAGGGACGTAAGTATCTGAATCACCATCTGCTGTCTCCCATGGTGTAAAATAGCTGAAAGCTGAATCATAAGTGATGGTGGGATTCTACCGTAAGTACTCAGATATGAAATGCAGACATTCCAAGTGGTGGTTAACCCACTGTACCTCAATGCCTGTCCCTATGGAGATGATTTTAACCTCATTTTTATAGAAATGGTTATCTATTAATCTGTATTTTCCTGACAGATTATACAAGGTACTAAAAAAGTTCTTGGAAAAATGGAATTATAAAATGTTTATTTTGGTGTGAATAATTTTTGAACTGTATGCATATCAGATTTATAAAATTTGTGAAAATGCATATTGTATAATGAATATACATGGATCTAAAATTTTTTCTCCAAAGTAAGTATTTTTAATTCTATCTTTATACAAACTTTTAAAAATATCTTATTTTTAGCCGGCGCTACGGCTCACTAGGCTAATCCTCCGCCTTGCGGCGCCGGCACACTGGGTTCTAGTCCCGGTTGCCCCTCTTCCAGGCCAGCTCTCTGCTGTGGCCAGGGAGTGCTTGGGCCCTGCACCCCATGGGAGACCAGGATAAGTACCTGGCTCCTGCCATCGGATCAGCACGGTGTATCGGCTGCAGTGCACTGGCCGCGGCAGCCATTGGAGGGTGAACCAATGGCAAAGGAAGACCTTTCTCTCTGTCTCTCTCACTGTCCACTCTGCCTGTCAAAAAAAATCTTATTTTTAAAAGTTTATATTCTTATGGGATACTTACACATTTTCATAGGGTACAATGCAATGTTTCTCACATATACATAGCATAAACTGATGAACCAGCCAACTGGGCTTTCCCTTTCCTTATCTTTTCTTTGTGTTTGGAGTCTACCAGTTCCTTTCTTCCAGTTCTTTTTATGGAATATAATACATGATTGTATTTTATTTATATTATATATATTATATAGCACCCCACTGTGCTATGCAGCACTTTAACTTACTACATTTTTTTAAACATATTCAATTATTTGAACAGCAGAGTTACAGAGAAAAATGGGGCCAAAGAGAAGGAGGAAGAGAGGGCAACAGCGAGAGTGAGAGAGAAAGAATCTTCCATCTGCTGATTTATTTCTCAAATGGCCACAATGGCTGGGCTGGGCCAAGCCAAAGCCTAGAACTCCATCCAGGTCTACCAAATTAATGGCAGGCAGGCACTCAGATACTTGGGCTATCTTCTAGTGCTTTCCCAGCTGTATTAGTAGGGAGCTGCATAGGAAGTGGAGCAGCTAGGACTCAAATCATTGCTCATATAGGATGCCAGCATCACCTACAATGGTTTAACCTGCTGTGCCACATATCCAGACTCAGAACTCATTACTTCTATCTCACCATATTTTGGTGCCCATTGTCTATCCTCCCACGTTCCTATTCCCCTCTTGTTCCCAGATTCCAGTAATTACTATTCTAAGTTCAGATCAACTCCCAATAAGCATTATGAAATACACTGACATGGTAAGTTGGACAGGCAAGGCTGATTTTTTTTTCAGAAAGGGTTTAAGCAAGATGAATAACTTCTTATTATATCAATCGCATCTCTGGCTAATAAATCTGGTACATGCACAGAACTGTCTAGAGGGATAGTGACAGGCTTGTGTGGAACTGGTTTTGCCCTTTTTGAACCATGAGTTTCTGTTCTCTTTTGATGCCTACTTAGTTTTCTACCATTAATTCCCTTTCAAGATCCCATCTTGGCTTTGAAGATCTATTCTGACAACCTTTTTACATTAGCCATGGCACTGTCTCGGACAGCATTCAGGAATTTACTTTTTATCTGAAAGCACTCCTTCATGGGTGAGATAGGTCTGTTTCCCATTAAGACTTGTTTGATTGACTGAGTTCTCCTGACTCATTTTCATCTGCACATAGCATGAAGACCAGAGTACCTCATGCAAGTGCCATATTTAAAGTAAATTATTTGGAAATGATAGATATGTCAATTACAAAAAAGGACAAAAATATTTGATAACCTCTTGGAAAGATTTCATAAAAGACATTTCTTTCCTTCCTATTCTTGGAAACTCTGATATTATTCATATTGATAAATTTTATTTAGAAAAAGTTTTAGATTCAGGCACTATCAAATGAGTCAGAGTAACCATTTTCCAGTTAGGGTTAGTTTTATAACATATTAGTCTTTCACTTCATTTAAGCCTTGAAAGATCATGAATAATATAGATATAATTCTGTCTATAGAAATATATATTAAGATCAACTAAAAGAAAACATTTTTATTTTATTTTTTAATATTTATTTGAAAGGTGGGGAGGGGGGAGAGTGAGAGAGAGAGAGAGAGAGAGAACCTTCCATACACTGATTCACCCCCTGATGGTCACCAGGAGCCAGGAGCTTCTTCCGAGTCTCCCACATGATTGGCAGGGGCCCAAGCACTTGGGCCATCTTCTGCTACTTTTCCCAAGCCATTAGCAGGGAGGAACTAGATCAGGAATGGAACAGCCAAGACTCCAACTGATGCCCATATGGGACGTTGACATTGCAGGAGGTGGCTTTGTCTACTATGCCACAATGCCAGCCCCAACAAACATATTTTTAAAGGGAGAGGAAAATGGCTACAAAAATTAAATTTGAATTGGCATCACCTGGAAGCTTGCTAATTAGAAATTCAGGTCTGACCCTCACCTACTGAGTCAGACTTTGCATTTGAACAAGATCTCCAGATGATTCCTATGCCTGGTAGTTTGAGAGGCCTTGATCTAGGCAATCTAGTTTGGAATAATTTATTTTGTAAAATTTTTGATTGGTGACTGGGAGGGATTTGTGGCAATGCAAACTCTAAATGACATAGAAGTCTTGGAGAGACAGATTTTCCTAGAAAGAATCATATGAATAAAAATGTTTAATTTGGGGTTGGCACTGTGGTAAAGAATGAATTTTTTTAAAGGCCTCTTCTTTCTAGAGGCCCCTTCTTAAGACATGTCACATGTCACTTGGACATCCCCTGCTCTGCACATTAAGTTAGGAGGAGAGAGGGGACCAGTACTGTAGGTTAATCCTCCACCTGTGGCACCGGCATCCCATATACACCCTGGTTCTATTCTCAGCTGCTTCTCTTCCGATCTAGCTCTGTGCTTATGGCCAGGAAAAGCAGTAGAAGATGGCCCAAGTGCTTGGGCCCCTGAACCCACATGGGAGACCGAGAAGAAGCACTTAGCTCCTGGCTTCGGATCGGTGCAGCTCCGGCCGTTGCGGCCATTTGTGGAGTGAACCAATGGAAGGAAGACCTTTCTCTCTGTCTCTCCTTCTCTCTGTCTGTACCTCTCAAATAAATAAATAACATCTTTAAAAAATGCTTAATTGATTTAAGAGGAGATTGAGAGGAAGAAAGAGTTTGGAGAAAGAGAAAGAGAGAAAGAGAGACAGAGAGAGGGAAAAATGCTCCCATCTGCTCATTCCCTTTCCTGATGCCTGCAATAGTGAGGACTTCTGGGCCAAGGCCAAAGCCAGGAACTAGGAACACAGTCCAGCTCTGCCATGTGAGTGGTGGCAGCTTGAGTGCTCACTGCTTAATCCCAGGATCTGCATTCGTGGGAAACTGGGATTAGGAGCCAGAGCCGGGAATTGGACTCAGATACCCCATTGTGTGATGTGATACCTTAAGCACTAGGCTAAATGCCATGTCTACCCCTAGACCATTGGTATTTTTTGCACATTAATGAGAAGGCTTGAGAGCCATGAATACTTGAAATTAATTTCTTTTGAAAATCCATACCTTCCTCACAGTAGAGAGAGAAAGAGGGGGAGAGAGATATCACAGTATAAAATATTTGTGTCTAGTGGAAAGGTTGATATATGCTTTTTTCCCTCTTTTATTCAACAGGTGGAGATATAAAAAGAGAGAGAGAGAGAGATACAGAGAGAAAGGTCTTCTTTCCGTTGGTTCACCCCCCAAATGGCCTCTATGGCCAGTGCTGCGCCGATCCGAAGCCAGGAGCCAGGTGCTTCTTCTTGGTCTCCCATGCGAGTGCAGGAGCCCAAGTACTTGGGCCATCCTCCATTGCCCTCCTGGGCCACAGCAGAGAGCTGGACTGGAAGAGGAGCAACTGGGACTAGAACCTGGTGCCCATATGGGATGCAGGTGCTGCAGGCAGATTAACCAAGTGAGCCATGGCACTGGCCTGATATATACTTTGAAATTCAATTTTCAACTCCTTAACTTCTGGAATAAAATTCAGTACATTCGTTTGAATCCTCAATATTGATTGTAAATAAGAGCAATATGTGCGAGATTATCCTTGCTATGTATTTTCCAAAGATACTGTGTGCTTGATATAATTGCAGATGTCCTAAATAGCACTCTGGCCTCAGAATCAGCCCTTAAGGCAGTCGGATCTGGCTGAAGAGCCCATGAGAGTATTTTAGGCATGGAAAGCCAAGACACTCTTGCCAAAAAAAAAAAAAAAAAAGAAAGAAAGAAAGAGAAGACCTAAAGGAAAGATCTCTGCGAGTGAGATTCCAGTGGAAAGAATGGGGCCATCAAAGAAGGAGGTACCTTTTTCTGAAGGGAGGAGAGAACTTCCACTTTGACTATGACCCTGTCTGAATAAGATCAAAATCGGCGAACTCAAAAGGCTTCCATAGCCTTGGCAACTCATGACAAGAGCCTAGGGAGATTACTGACGCCATAAACAAGAGTGTCAAATTGTTAAGTCAACAACAGGAGTCACTGTGTACTTACTCCTCATGTGGGATCTGTCCTTAATGTGTTGTCCAATGTGAAGTAATGCTATAACTAGTACTGAAACAGTATTTTACACTTTGTGTTTCTGTGTGGGTGCAAACTGAAGAAATCTATACTTAATATATACTAAATCAATCTTCTGTATATAAAGATAATTGAAAATGAATCTTGATGTGAATGGAATGGGAGATGGAGCGGGAGATGGGAGGGGTGCGAGTGGGAGGGAAGTTATGGGGGGGGAAGCCACTGTAATCCATTAACTGTACTTTGGAAATTTATATTTACTAAATAAAAGTTAAAAAAAGAAATAAATTATAATAACATTCATGCAAATTCTTTTGGACACCCTGAGCATTTGGGGAGTGAACCAGAAGATGGGAGATCTCTGTCTCTCTCTCTGTGTCTCCTTACCTTTAAAATATAAAATAAATATAAATTAATACAAAGCATTAAGTTGTGTTTAATAATATCTTTCCCCTCCACTAGAGCAGTACTTCTTCCCATTGTTTCACAATTCTGTCTCTCTTGCCTAAAATTGTGCCTGATACTTGGCAGGGGTTTAGTGAATATTTACTGAATGAAAACCAGTGAATGGACAAATGAGGAAAACAGGTTCTTTAAGAATTTATTTCCTGGCTTTAAGAATTTATTTATGAGAGACAAAAGAGCCAGAAGAGGTAGAGGCTGGAATTTGAAGAACCCATATGCTAATGATAATTCGGATCTTGTTTTATAAGTTATGAGTGTCATGAGATACAGCATTACTACCGACTCCATGAGCACACATGGATTCCTGTTTGTCAAATTATGGCTTATTTGTTTTATTATAATGAATATGTTCCTCTGAAGTTTCAAATAATGTGAGTGTTTTAATTTAAGATATACTGGAAATTATATTTTGTTATGCAGGACTGCTGGAAAAATGGATAATATTTCTGAGAAGGAAGTTTTATTTTGATTTTATTGATGTAAATGCACCTATTTATAGATTTATATTATGCATTTTGGATGAACAAATATTTAAGCCGAAGTATAGTGTGAGTTGTTATTACAGTACACTTTAACAAATGTTCCAGTTGTTCTCAAGCAACTACTGAAATGTTTCAACAAGACTTTCACACACACAGCAGTTCATTAACACTTTTTTCTCAGTGAAGATTGTTTTCTGTTGTATTTGGATGCAAAAGGCTTTTAGTTTCATTATGCAATAAAAGCAATCAACAAGCAAATGCAAATACGCTGGAAACATTTGGGGAATTAGAATTGTTTGGCTTTAACCTCACAGTCTCTTTTTTTTCTATCTGTGGAAACTGTTAATAACCCCCTTTTAATTTAACCATATCTGGAGGATCTTTTATATTAATAAATTAGAAATATTTTTAGTTGATCTCACATAAAACATAATGCCAGAAAAATGGCAGAATGATACACATTTTAGAATAATGAATAATTTTTCTGACTTCTAAAATAGTTTGTAATGAGCACACAGAGAGAAGAAAGTGATGTGGGGCTGAATTTGGCTTAGTGATTAAGACAGTTTGATGCCCATAAGCAGATCTTGATGCCTACCTTGGCTGCAGATTCCAGCTTCCTACTAATGTACACCCTGGGAAGCAGTGGTAAATTAGGTGTATGTGTGTGTGTATTCTATAATAATGCTGAAAAGTAAGAAAGGATTCTTCTATAAGCCTACTAGATACTTTCCATAATTTTTGAAGTTACAGAAAGCAGGTAGGATCAGATTGAAAAAGGAAATTACGAGCTGAAACAGAAATATAGAAGAGAAGTAAGTTGCAAAGGTGGGATCTGTGGAGTCGGTGTTTAGCCTGGTGGTTAAGATGTCTGTGTCACACGTTGGCATACCTGGGTTCAGTTCCTGACTCTGGCACCTGACTCCAGCTTCTTGCCAATTGCAGACCCTGGGAGGCAGTAGTGAAAGAATAAATAATTTATTTCCTGCCACACTTGGAGATCTGGACTGAATTCCTGGGCCTTGACTTCATCCCTGGTTGAGCCCTATCTGTTGTGGGCATTGGAAGAATGAACCAATGGGTAGGAGCTCTCTGCCTCTCTCTCTCTCTCTCACTCTCTCTCTTTCTCTCTCCCTTTTAGATAAGAAAAAGTAGGAATTGTTTTTGTTGTAGGAACACAGAAGAAACTCAATATAGGGTCAGGTTTAAGTCAAGAAGGTTTTGGGGGGCAATTACAAGGGTAATTGATTAAATGATTCCTTTTAGAAGAGATCTATGGCTACTCAAAGCAGGCAGTAGCTAGGGTTTGCTCCAATTCAAAAATCTGACAATTTCTCTTTAATAATGAGTAGAAGAGAAGGCTTCTGGTGTGTTAGGGACAAAGAATAAAACAGACTGGAGTCTAATAATAGGTCTTGTTCTCCATAGCTACATGTGTTTATTTTATAAGATATAAAATTAGAGTCATCTTTTAAACTAAATTTTCAGCTCCTTAACTTCAGCAATAAAGTTTAGGACATTAGTTTGAATTCTGACATTGATTGCATATGAGAATTTGTGCAAGATTATCCTTACTATGTATTTTCCAAAGATACAGTGGGCTTGAAATAAGTTACATGAATAATATTTTCATGCAAATTCTTTTGGACACCCTGTAATGGTAAAGTTATGTTAATACAAATAGTCAAATAATAATGTTATGAAGAGAATTTTAATTTTAATCATATTAATCTGGTTAGCTTTAAGTGAGCATATTCTGTGTTAATAAAACATATAAAC
This sequence comes from Oryctolagus cuniculus, assembly GCF_051225735.1. Taxonomy (NCBI): domain Eukaryota; kingdom Metazoa; phylum Chordata; class Mammalia; order Lagomorpha; family Leporidae; genus Oryctolagus; species Oryctolagus cuniculus. The sequence goes on from NC_142868.1 coordinate 190,190,636, forward strand.
TGTGAATAAGATTGAAAAATTAATTGTTTAACAACATACAGTTAAAATATAAATGGTGTTAAATGTAAAATGAAAGAAGATGCAAATAAGTCATATACATATAGTGTTATAGGACATTTGAGTAAGAATTATTGCTTTATATAAATAAACATGTAGATAGATGATATATATTCTTTCAAACACCTGTGGAACATGTATAGAAGTTGACATATGTTAAGCCTTAAAGTAACTACCAGTGTATTTCAAAAATTAGAAAATATTCAGGCCAAATCGTTTGATCTACATTGGGAGACATAGTGAGATTTAAAAGAGCAACCAAAGATCAGTAAATTAAGTTGATAAAAGAGTAACAATAATTCTTTTGAATAACCCCCAGTTAAAAGAAGAAACAAATTGAAATTAAAATTATTTAGGAATAACTTACAGTAAAGAACTAACTGTAGGAAATTTGAGCCAAAGATTGTTCTAAAGAGAAAATGTACAGTCTTAATATATTAAAAATGGAAAAGGATGAAACTAACAAAAATTACAAAAATGATAAGCCAAAAACTGTAGCAGGAATGCATGAAGAAACGTATAAAACTTTTTCTATGAAAAGATCCATTGACTTTAACTCCAAAATAAAAAATAAAAAAAAGTTACAAACTTTTTGCAAACTGAAAAACGCACCACTCCCCTCTTCTTTCACTCACATATACACATCAGGGAAGAAATCATTGATCTATGTCAGCATAGGTTAGTGTTACATATTCTAGAATTATAAATAAATGGCGTACTTTTTTGTGTCCAGATTATTTCACTTAGCGTAAGTGTTTTAGAGATGCCGTTGTCATCATTCCTTTCCACTGCTGTGTAATTTTTCACTGTATGAAAAACCACAGTTTTTCCATGAACTGGATGATAGCTCTAATTAACAAAGTTGCTTTGAGCATCTTTGTGCAGGGGCTGCTATGAGGTGGATGTGGTTTGTCTTTCAGGGGTTCGCGTGTTGGAGGCTTGGATGTCAGTGTGGCAGTGTTCAAGTGGAAGGACCTTTAAAATGCGGGGCTTAGGGGCAGGTCCTTGGGCAGTTAGGGACATTGCTCCTGAAGGAATTGATGTTGTTCTCATGGAAACCTAATTAGAGCTCAGAAAAGAGCAAGCCAGGTCCCTCTCTGCTCTGACTCGCTGTCTTGCAAATAGTCTCTCCTTGCTCTTGCACCTGCCATGGCGATGCTATCTGCTACAAGATCCGCCCCAGAGCTGTGCTGATGCTGGTGCTGTGTCCTCTAACCTCCAAAACTACAAGCTAAAGAAATCTCTTTTCTTTATAAAGCACACAGCCTCAGGTCATTCTTTATAGTTGAGACAAAAGGACTTTGGTGGACATAGGTTTGCATTTCTTACAGAGTCATAGGATAAATTTCTATTCAACTTTTTAAGAAATTGCAAAACAGGTTTCCAAAGAGGTTTTGCTGCTTTCCATGTCTCCCTGCCCCCAGGAATGTTTGTGAGTTGCAGATGCTATGAAACATTTGTTGGCACTTTAGCCATTTTTCAGACATAGCCATAGTGCATTGTGATTTTAATTTGCATTTTCTGATGACTGATGATTTTAAGCCCTTTTCCATGTACTTATAGGTCCTTTGTAAATCCTCTTTTGCAAACTGTCAAAAATTCATTTGTAACAATGGCAGATTTAAAAGAGAAAGCAGGATGGAAATTGATTTTAAAAAGCAAACTCTAATTAAACAGCCCTCATTAATATTGACCTTATTATCTGCCAGGAAGTTGGATGCTGTGAAGGAAAGTAGTATTTTCTCCATTTTATATTTTTAACTATAACTCCACTACATAATTTAGCAAAATTTTGTCTCTACTTATGCGAATCAAATATAGCAAATATTTAATGGTATCGTGTATATAGGAACCTAAAAATGTTTAAATAATTTATTTTGAGATTTTGTTATCTTCTGATTTTATTCACCTAGACTGGATTTATAAACAATTATTCTTTTGCTAAAAATCACAAGGCTAAAGTATACAAAAACTCTTTTCAAGTATTTTTATAAATTCTGATATTGTAGAAATCAGATTTCTGATTGACAGTTTTATTTAAAATTTTACTAACCATTTTACCAATGTTACCAATAATATGAAAAAAATCCTACTACTGAAAAAGATGCAATTTATTGTAAAAATAGGAAAACAGCAGAAAAGAACAAAACATTGTTTAAGAAAATTGGACTTTCAGTTAATGTACCAAACCTCAAAGGCAACATTAAATGCCAGCTGAACAGAAACAAACAAAAGGAAAGAACTCTGAGTTCTGTGGACACCTACTGAAAGCATTTATCCCAGCCTCTCCACATAAAAACCTCTATGACTAAGTCTCAAATGGGGAACCTTTATCTTGGAAATAATTTATATGAAAACATCTTGGATTTGCTTTTGTGAGGATGATGCAGTCCCCTTAGAGAATGTTATACTCATCCCTGACCCAGATTCTCTCTTTAATAAGTAATTTTCTTGCATCTTTGAGTAAAGCAGGACCAATGAGGAAATCTGTCCAGTGGGCATTAAGCAAGTAATGAATCAGAGGCAACTTCTCTTATGTTCAACCCAACTGCTAATCACTAACCCCAAATCGCTTCATGCAGCAATTGTACAGTCCCTTGTGGTTAATGTAAACGTGTCAAAATCAGGTACCTTTGCTAGGATAAGCACAGCTGAATTCAGGTGACTAAACTAGCTTTTTCCAAGGTGAGCAAATGCACTTTTTACACATCCTTGGAGGTGAAGCTGTAACTTTGCCATCGGCTTAATGACTTCAGAACACTCAACATTAATTTTCCTGACATTGATACAAAACTCCAGATGTTTAAAAGGCTTTTGTATTTGTGAATTCATGAGTTCATGCCACCAGCCTTCAGAAGTCAATTAGATGTGAATCAGACATCTGAGACCTGAAGCACACCACCTAACCTAGAGCATATTACACAAGAAAGTAGGAGTTGAGATTGGAACTCAGGTTCTTTGTCCCTTTCCCAACCTGTATAAGCTGTCTGAGATAACCTCTTTGAGTTGAATTCTTCTCTCCTGTGTAGGATTGGGATTCAGGATTTGTTTGGGAAACTGGAAAAGGACATTTACTGGAGTACCTGATTTTGTGAAGTATCAAGAATTGTTATTTTTTATTATACTTGTTAAGTAAGAGTGTAAGGTGTTTAAATTTCATATTTAAATTTTTCCTTTTAGATTTCCTATTTTAACTTGTTAATCATTTAATTTTCATCTTATATTGCTATGATCAAATAAACTTAAGGATGAGAGTGACGTTTTCATCTTAGAATTTGGACTCCTTTACTCTGACACTTTTTTTTTTTTTCAAATCTAGGAAATTTTGTATCATGGATATATACAAGAAAACTAATGAGTTTTCCAGGTCAGGGTTCTGCATTTATCAGCTGTTTCTTTGAGAACAAGCTACTCAACTTCTTTGAGTCCTGTTTCTCTCATCTGTAAAATGAAACTAGCAATAATGGACTTCAACAAAGGTTAGGGTGTTTAAGGGCACTTGCTCTGTTGTGATGTGACCTCAAAGGACCTGGATCGGTGAAACATGATCCCCAGTGCAGCAGAGCTGGAAGGTGGTGCCTGCCCTCATTATCAAGGAACAAGTTAGTGACCAGAGTGAGGGCTCCTTGTCAAAGTGACCCCACTTACTCTCTCGGTCTTTCACCCCACTCTTTATCCTACTTTCTCCCGTGAGATGATACAGCAAGAATGCCTTTATCAGATGCTGGCACTTGGTGCTGGGCTTTCTAACTTCCAGAATTGTGTGAAATACATTTATTTCCTTATAAATTACCCAGTCTGTGGTATCTATTACAGGAGCACAAAATAGATGAAGACAGCAGCATACATTTAGAACATCTAGCATTGTGTTAGCTGAAAGGCTTTTGAATAATGATAGCTACTGCTCTTTTTAATGCTGCTTTTAGTAAGGATTTTTTTGTCAATAACACATGAGTTATATACATTAAAATGCCTTTTAGTTTAAGAGTCTTTATATTATTTCATTTGAACTCTGTGGAGTATATTTGAAAGACATAATTATTTCCTTTATTTAATGAGAGTTCTTTTTTTAAAGCTTTATTTGTTTATTTGAAAGGCAGAATGACACAGACAACGACAGAGACAGTGAAGAGAGAGATCTCCCATCTGCTGGTTCCATCCCCAAATGTCAGCAACATCCAGGGTGGGGCCAGGCCAAAGCCAGGCATCAGGAGCCAGGAACTCTATCTGGATTTCCCATGAGAGTGGCTATCATCTGCGGTCTTCCAGGCATATCAGCAGGGAGCTGGATCAGAAGCAGAGTATCAGGGACTCCATTTCATGCTCTGCTATGGGATGCGAGTATCTTGAGCAGTGACTTAATCTGCTGCAGCACAGCTCCTGCCCCTACAATTATTTCTTTGTTAGATGGAGAAACTGAGGAACAAAGAGGTTTACTGATTGTCAAAAGCTACGTGCCAGGGGAGAATTAAGGTAGGGCAAAATCTGCATGTATTTTTAGCCAGTAGGTACACATTGTCCCACACATCCTTCCCTGTATGCCTGAGGAAAGAAATATTTGCAAGACTGATTTCTTTTACACCTATATTCAGAAGAAAATTTTATCAGAGCAGAACAACAACAGCAAAAAGACATGTTCTCTTTCCTGTGGCTTCTATTAAATGTTTCCAAATCCTAAATGCTATGAAATTTGCTTTGTCCTCATCAACATTTTGGTACAAAACTTTAGAAAATGCTTACAAAAGTATTATATTCACACTTACTTGTATGTTCCTTTTCTGTCTCCATTCATTAGCATATAAGCTCCACAATATAGTCAGTGCTTTACCAGTGCAGTATCTTAGTGCTGGGAGTAATGAAAGGATAAGTGAATTATATAAAATATGGAAAATAAAAATGCACAAAAAATAAAATTTAATTTAACAAATCAATCTAATATTGTTTAGAGATTTTATATACATGTATATTTTATTCTTACAAATATGTGATTATGACATTTTATAACAGGTTTATTAAGTATTTAATGAATTTGTTTATTATTTTAAAAAATGTGTATTCTTTTTCATGTACTTGAAAGACAGATGAAGGAATGAGAGAAAGAGAGAGAGAGAGAATGAGACACACATGCACACATTTATTTTCCATCTGTTAGTCTACTCTATGAATGCTTGCAACAGCCAGGGATGAGCCAGGCTGGAAGCTGGAACTCCATTCAGGTCTCCCACATGAGTGGCAGGGGCCCAAGCACATGAGCCGTCATCTTCAGCCTCCCACGATGTATCAGCAGGAGCTGGATATGAAGAGGGGTACCTAGATCTCAAACCAGCACTCAAATAGGCTGCAGGGGCCCAAAGTGGCATTTTAATCTACCGTGCCACAATACCCACCCCAAGTTCTCTTTTTTTTTTTTAACTTAACAAAGGGAGTAAATAAATTTGCTTGTTAATATGTATTTGTTGTTTTAAATGTATGGGTAGAATTCTAATATATAAACATAATGTAATTTTATGAACTTCCTCTTGTTGGAAATTTGCATTGTCTTCAATTTGTTCATATTACAGGCAACACTTCAATTTTTGCAATTATCTACCACACTTTCTTTCAGATTCCTGGAAGTAGATATCACATTTACACATTCTGATGATACAAACCGTGTCCCAGGAAGATGGTGCCAATTTATACTCCAAGCAGCCATGTATGAAAAGGCTTATTTTTTGGAACTTCTAACGTCACTTTTTTCCCATTTTAATTCATATGTTTGTTTTAAAATCTTTATAAATTTGGTAAGAGAAAGTGGGATCTCATTTCATAATTTGCATTAATTTCATGGCAAATGACGTTTTACTGTTTTCCTAAGCTTATTGTTCAATTTCTTTTGCTAATTTTTCTCTTTGTGTCCTTTCTTATTAACTTATTGTTATTAAGATTTATTTATTTATTTGAAAGGCAGAGTTACAGACAGCAAGACACACACACACACACACACACATTTTTCTATTCCCTGATTCACTCCTCAAATAACCGCAATAGATGGTACTGGGTTGGGCTGAAGCCAGGAGCCAGGAACTTCTTCCAGGTTTTCCATGTGGGTGCAGGGGTCCAAGCACTTGGGCCATCTTCTGCTGATTTCCTAGGCTGTTAACAGGGAACATGATTGGAAGTGGAGCAGCTGGGATTTGAACCAGCACCCATAGTGGAAGCTGGTGTCTCACGTGGCAGCTTAACCTGCTATGCCACCATACTGGCCAGGTTTTCTTATTAAATTATTAGGAGGGCAAAGTAGAAAAACACTACTCTTAAAATTATTTTGCTCCATACAAAATCATTAAAAAAGAAGACAACAAGCCACATACCTACTTCATTCCTGTGACGTGAGCTGTGGCCTTGTGTCTATAAAATAATAGCACAGGCAAGATGGTGTCTGCTTAAGCTGATTGTTACAGAGACATCTGTACAATATACATTACCATATATTTATTTTAGCACTGCTCTGATGAAACTCCTGTGGTGATAAACTCAATTTTATATATTGTAGTTGATTTTACTAATGAGAATAATTTTAACAAAAAAGGAGATTTTTCTGTGAAACTCAAGATCTGCGCCCTTTAGCATTTCTATTTATTCTTTTTAATTTTTATTTATTTTTATCAATACATGTATTTGAATATCATTGCACTTTTCTAACTGGAAAGAAACATATACAATTCTTGTTTATGATATTTCTTGACTTATTTTAGCATTTAAAATAGTTTGAAGAGAGTGAACAATATGAAATTTCTAAGCTGGAAACCTAGAGGAAAATAGTTTCTCAGTTATACTCTTTTTTTTTTTTTTTGACAGAGTGGACAGTAAGAGAGAGAGACAGAGAGAAAGGTCTTCCTTTGCCGTTGGTTCACCCTCCAATGGCTGCCGCGGCCAGTGTGCTGCGGCTGGCGCACCGTGCTGATCCGATGGCAGGAGCCAGGTACTTATCCTGGTCTCCCATGGGGTGCAGGGCCCAAGCACTTGGGCCATCCTCCACTGCACTCCCTGGCCACAGCAGAGAGCTGGCCTGGAAGAGGGGCAACCGGGACAGAATCCGGCACCCAGACTGGGACTAGAACCCGGTGTGCCGGCACCGCAAGGCGGAGGATTAGCCTAGTGAGCCGCGGCGCCGGCCCTCAGTTATAAGTTATACTCTTTTGCTAAGCTGTCCTTTGCATTCCAAAGATGAAACAGAGGAATCTCATATTTTGTGTTTTTTTTTTAAACTATTTGTCTTATTAATTTGAAAAGCATAGTTACAGAGAGAGAGGGAGAGACGAAGAGAGAGAGAGAGAGAGATCTTCCATCCATTGCTTCACTACCCAAATGGCTGCAATGGTTAGGGTTGGGCCAGACCAAAGCCAGGAGCCAGGAGCCAGGAGCTTCTTCTGGGTCTTCTATGTGGGTGCAGGGGCCCAAGGACTTGGGCCATTTTCCACTGCTTTCCCAGGCCATGAGCAGGGAGCTGGATCGGAAGTGGAGCAGTTGGGACTGCGCCCTTATGGGATGATGGCATTGCAGGCCATGGCTGTAGCCTGCTGTGCCACAGCACCAGCCCCTCTCATATTTTCTTATCAAGAAAACATTAACAGACTAGAGGTGACTATGAAAGTACATGGTCTATTCTCTATTAAGTTAAAATACACTGTGAGAACTTTTATCTATATATTTTTCCATAAATATTTAGCAATTAACCCTGTGTGTTTTCTCAACAAGAGGACTAAGAGATGAAGGGCAAGTGGGACTGAGTCTCATTGCCAACCCTTTCATCTGGATGTCTTCAGAAACCCTGCTCAACCATGCCATGGTGAGCTCTGCAGAGAGGCTCACATTGTCTGCACCTCCTGGGTCTCAAAGGGAATGAACGTCTTGGTAAACGGCATCAGAGAGTCCCTCCAGTCTCTGCATAAGCAGCCATGGACACCTAGCTTCTCTTCACTCCCAATTCCATTCTCCTTTTTTCTCTACTCTGGACTCACCTTTCATTGTTTTCTCCCACACAAACATTTTGTAGTCTTTAGGGTACTGTTCCCTAGCTTGCAAACAGCACCTTCACACCCACATTCTCAACTGTGCTCCCAAATGTTCTCTCCAGCTCTTTCCTTAGTTGAAATTTGACTCTGTCCTGAACACATTGTCCTTCCATATTCTTCACACACACAGGGTCTTATTTATTTATTTATTTTTTGTATCTCATGTGCTTCAGGTCAGGGAGAGAAGTCAACATCCATTTCTTTGAATTCCTTAATATTCTGATACCTGTACCAAGTCACTGCTACATTCTCTGTTCCTCGTTTTTGACTGTTAATTGCCAAATTTCTTTTCTTTCTTTTTGATAGGCAGAGTGGACAGTGAGAGAGACAGACAGAGAGAAAGGTCTTCCTTTGCCGTTGGTTCACCCTCCAATGGCTGCCACAGCCAGTGTGCTGTGGCCGGCGCACCGCGCTGATCCGATGGCAGGAGCCAGGTGCTTCTCCTGGTCTCCCATGGGGTGCAGGGCCCAAGTACTTGGGCAATCCTCCACTGCACTTCCGGGCCACAGCAGAGAGCTGGCCTGGAAGAGGGACAACCAGGACAGAATCTGGTGCCCTGACCGGGACTAGAACCTGGTATGCCGGCGCCGCAAGGCTGAGGATTAGCCTAGTGAGCTGCGGCGCCGGCCTAATTGCCAAATTTCAACATTCTGAATCCTTATATGTATTCAAATGAAATAGCTAAATAATAAAATTTACCTATATAACTAGCTTTAAAAAAATGACCTCATGTTAGGGGAAATTAGAAACGAACTGGAAATAAAATAATATTTTCATAAATAATGCTCAAGAAAATATATTCAGACAATGAAGAGGTCATCCTCACGTCTATAACTAACATTGCTATAGGTGTGACTGATGTAAATGCAAACTGATGAGGTCATATTGTATTGGTGATTGATTTGTGGTATTTTTACATTTGTAGTCTAACTTTTCAACATGCTGAACAATGATCAAAATTATAAGCAAATTCTTTGATTTACACAGCTCTTACATTCTTGGAAAATCCAGTGTATATTTAAACAATATTAAAAAAACTTTAGTTTATATGTATTAAAAGGAATTAGGTCCCAGATTCAGTTAATTATATAACAAGGTCTTAACAAGATGGCCATAATGAGCAACATTTAAAGTTCTAGGGCAATTTGCTATTGTATAGTATTATACCATTCAGGAATATTCAGCATCACTAGTTTTTCTTCACTGCTATGCCATGGGAAATGATCAATACTGACCTTTTTTGTCCCTGCTGTAGAATATGTAGTGTTTTATCATAATGTTTCTAACATGTTAGTGCATTAGTTTATTATAAAGTCAGTGCTTTTCCTAAGCTATAAATTCCTTGAGGACAGACAATATTTTTTTTTATTTTTATATTAGGAAAATCAAATGCTGTTCATGGTCCTAACAGACAGCCAGTATATAAATGTATTACAGACACACATGTACACACACACAATTTTCATAACTGTTTTCAATTCACAGGAAAATGAGCAGAAAGTACAGAGAGTTCTCATATAAACCTTTCCCTGACACAAAGAAATACCAAATCAACATCTCATACCAGATTGACACATTTGTTGCAATAGATGACATACATTGACACTTCATTGTCAACCAAAGTACCAGTTTATATTAGAATTTACTCTGTGTTTTGTATTGGCTTTGAGTTCTGGCAAATGTATAATAACATATACCCAACATTATAGTATCGTACAGAGCAATTTCACTTCTGTAAACGCTGCTAGTGTTCCATTTCTTCATCCCTGCCTGTCCCAAACCCCGACAACCACAGGTCTCTAGACTGTTACCATAGTTTTCAAGATGTGCTTTTTGCATGGTGTTTACCTGTTAGTTTCTGCATAACAAACCATTCCAAAGTGTAATGATTCTTAGTTGTTTTTTATCATTATTTCTAACTACCCTATGAGTTGTCTGAATTCAGCTGGACCATTCTTGCTTGAATTTGAGCACCTGCAGTGAAGTGGTGGGTGGTGGTATAGCCACCTAGAGATTCATCTGGTCTGATCTTCCAAGAAAACTTCTTTTCATGTGTTTGGTGCTTCAGCTGAAGTGGCCAGAACAGTTGGTGATTGTCCAGGAATCTGTCTTTTAATTTTCTGCATGGCTAACTCAGGCTTCCTCATAGCGTGGCAGTATTGGGATATTTGGACTTCTATGTCAACGAACTTCCCCAAGGAACAGTACTGCCAGAGAATATGCAGAAGCTGCCATTTCTTAAAGGCTCCAAACTGACATGATATGACATCTGTTAGATTGTATTGATCACAGCAGTCACAGGTTCAGTCAATGTTTATGTGGTTGGATAAATAGGCCCCATATCTTGTTGGGGGTGTGACAAAGAATTCATGATATCTTCAATCCACAGATGGATAGTATAATGGATGACAGATGACATAACACTTGAGTTAAGCTTAATGAAAGGTTGATAACACATACAATATTGAAAACAATGTATTATATTATGAAGTGATATATAATAGTGAAAGAAAAAATATAGAAAAAGGAAATTCTAGATAGTAGAAACCCTGAAACAATTATATATATATATATATATATATATATTTCATACATATATCAGTTTTGTGAAGCATAGTAAGTAAAAAGTGGCTTGGTGGACATTCAAACTAGAAACACTGTTTAAGCCATGCAATGGTGGTATCGAACATAATTCTAATGAATTTCAACTTGAATCAGCATGCAGTGACTATAAAAGAGTGCATAATTAAGTCTTCCCAATTCATTGTTTTGTTGAGAGAATATATTTCTATTTGTGCAGCAATTCACAGTGTTATAAGTAATTTTTCTGGTAAGTTACTTAGCACAGCAAGGGATAATTTGGACAAGGTGGTAGAAAAAGCGGTCATCATGAAGTGTTTCTTGCACATCTCTCCTCTGTCCTCACCCAGAATGAATGCCTTCCTTTCTATGCTCCCTTAGTACTTTCTTTAATTATAGCACTACATATAATCACAGCATGATGCAAATAATTATTTGCATATGTGTCTGTCCAAGGCACAGTCTACAAGGACCTTTTTTACTTTGTGTTCCCATCCTGTTGAATGGAGGGTTTTGCTCAATGGGGTCAAATTCACATCGGAAGACATAATTTCCTTTCTTATTAATAGGTCTGAAAATTAATTCTCTCCTTCCTCCTCATGATTATTTGAAATATGGATTTGGTTTAGCTAATCATATCTTTCATCATTGTATTCTACTACAAAGAAGCAATTACAATAATAGTCCATCACCACATTATCCTTTTTGCAAATCTTTCTCTAGTTGAGGGATGAATGCTTTTCCTACTCTGCCTCATTATAGTCCCATATTTTCACTTTAAAACGTCATTTTATGAAAGGATCAGGAATAGTACATGAATGACAGAATCTACTTTCAGGCAATATGCTTGTAGAAATGTTATGCTTGGTTAAAATGGAGATATTCTGTAAGGGAAGGAGAACTCATAATGATTTTGAGCATAGTGCAATGTAAAATTAGGTGATGGAGGTGATAGGAAGAGAAGATGTTTATGAAAGCAAACTTAGTTTTTCTTCACTGAGCATGAACCCATACACATCCATTCAAACATTTGTCCTTTATACTACGTGAAATAAGTAAAATGACAGATATTATGACTGATCTGGAAAAGGCTTATTATGATTAATATAGCAAAGGGTTCCTCTTCCATTTCACTATGTCTATTTTTGTAACATGTTGGATTTTCTCCCTAATGTTAGAATTGGGACATTAATAACTAGATAAAATCTCATATGGAATTAATTATGTTCTTTCAGAAGCAGCTGCTGGATCACATGCCAGGAAATTAATACTGAGCAGCTTAAGAACTTGTACTCCGTTTCTCCCTTGGTGTGTGACTCTGAGTTTCTTACTGAACCCCATTGCTCTCTAATTGGCTTACTTATAAATCAGTAGATTCCCCTGACAATTTGCCATGCTATATTGGAACATGATTTCATAAATAGGTGTTGAGAATTCAAGTTAAAGTGAGAGAGATGTTCAAAGCATATTTGTTTTCCAGTCAACCTCCAAGCTTCAAGAAAGATGCTAAGTATGTCTTCTTTGTAAATAATATTCACCAACAATTATCATCTTCCTTCTGTGTCTAAAAAACAAAGAAACTCTTAGGATTTTTGTCTTTCTTATTGTGTTTAAGGATGCCTCAGGATATACCAGATTTAATGGAAATGAGACAAAGAATCTTTCACTTTTTGTTTGAATAAAGAATTCAACCTTTTAATAGTATTATTTATTGTTACACTTATGTATAAAAGTAGGGAAAATGGAAATCTGAGCGTACTTTTCTGGTTTAAAAAGAAATCTCACTAGTAGTTATACCATTAGGCAACAGAGATCCCAATTTGAATATTATTAAAGCAGCAGATAATAATTGAAATATTGACAAAAGAATATCGAACTTGGAGTCCTAATGGCTTAACAGGTTCTTTGTTTCACCTGATACTTAGTAATCCTTAAAGTCTAATTGTCCTAAAAGACTCTTTTGTACAAATAACACGTCCAAGGACAACTTCAATGACCTTCAAAAACTCATTATACATTATGCTTCTCTCCCTGTGCCTCAAAGAGTGTAAGATTGATACTTTTGTAGATGTTCTGCATTACCATTTTATCAGAATTAGCTCTGAGAGGCAAAATACATTTTTCTTCAGTTGTATGGGGAAGGAAACATTTTATCCTTCTTATGTTTCTGATTTTTCTTTCATCAACATTTAGGAGCACATGCACTTTCAAGATTCTCACTGTTGTATCATCATCTATCACCAAGAATGGAATAAAGGTGTGCCCTAAGAAACGTTCAGCTTAAACTATGGAACAGGAAGGGACATAGAGAGATTTTTACAAATGGAACCATGTAACATCTAAAGTACTGCATTTATACTTCTTGTTGATTATAATCAACATTCTGTTTTAAATTTAGATCTGTGTAGACTCTTTTAAATATTCCATTGCAGCATAGCATTTAGTATCCCAGGGAGAACACTTGTATTGCATCCTTTTGAGTCTACATTGCTTAGAGCTTTTTATAAGTATCGCTTCTACATTAGTTTCCCGTTATCTGCAGGGACTGTGATCCCAGATCCCCAGTGGATGCATTAAACCATGGATGACACTAAACTCCCAATATACCAAGGATCTGCAAAAGGTTCATAGAAAATGCACCTTATTTTTTAATTCTAATTTCCAACCGCAGGAGTAATGCCATTTAAAAGTATTTTACTAATAGTTATTGTTATACACAACCTAAAAAGAACTATATAAATACTAAACTGTATTCATATGAGGATTTTAAAATGTGAATAAAATCAATGACCTCCAAAGGATAGGATAAGTAACCCTCTTTGTTTACATAGATTTCTTATTTTGAAGACCTGCAAAATAGGGGAAAATTGATAACATTGAGTAATAGTGGAAAATTTCAGATCTTACTAATTATACTAAATATTTTTAGCATTCTCTTTATAATTTTCTGCATGTTCTACGATTTACAGGAGAAAGATGAAGGAGTAAATTCTTTCATGAGATGTGTCAAATATAATCTACATGTAAAAGATACTCTGTACATTTCTTCTAAAATTCATGTTCTGGGACTCAAACCTAGTGCTAAACTCTCATCCCAGGAATCAGTCTCTCTCTCTCTCTCTCTCTCTTTGTCTCTCTTTCTTTCTCCTCCCTCCCTTTCCTTTCTCCCTCCTTTCCTCCTTCCTTTCCTATTGCCAATTCGCTTGATTTTGAGGGACAACACTGAAATCAATTGAAAAAATAGTGTTGCTAGTTGATAAAGACAAAACTTCCTGAAAATAAAAAATGGCGATAGCCCTATTTGCATAATTAGCTAGAGGTGACAAATTTCTTTTTTTTTAAAGTAAATTTTTGTTTTTTAAATTTATTTGAAAGGGAGGGAAGGAGGCAGGAGAGAGAGAGAGAGAGAGAGAGAGAGAGAGAAATTACATATTCACTAATTCATTACCAAATATTTATAATGGCCATGGCTGGGTGAGGCTGAAGATGGGAACTAGGAATATAATCTAAATCTCCTTTTTAAAAAAGATTTATTGGCTGGCGCCATGGCTCATTAGGCCAATCCTCCACCTGGGGTGCCGGCACCCCGGGTTCTAGTCCTGATTGGGGTGCCGGATTCTGTCCCAGTTGCTCCTCTTCCAGTCCAGCTCTCTGCTGTGGCCCAGGAAGGCAGTGGAAGATGGCCCAGGTGCTTGGGCCCTGCACCCACATGGGAGACCAGGAGGAAGCACCTGGCTCCTGGCTTCAGATCCGCACAGTGCGCTGGACGTGGCGGCCATTTGGGGGGTGAACCAAGACCTTTCTCTCTGTCTCTCTTTCTCACTGTCTAACTCTGCCTGTCCAAAAAAAAAAAAAAAAAAAAAGATTTATTTATTTATTTCAAAGGCAGAATGAGAGAGAGAGAGAGGTGTGGGGGGAGAGAGTTATCTTCCATCCACTGTTTCATTCTCCAAATTTTGCAATGCCTGTGGCTGGGCCAGGATGAAGATGTGAGCCAGAAACTCAATCTTGGTCCCCCACGTGTGTGACAGAGACCTAACTACTTGTCATTACCTGCTGCTTCCCAAGGTACACATTACCAGAGAGCTAAAATCAGAATTGGAGCTGGGACTCAAGCCCAGACCCTCTTACTCAGGATGCAGGTGTCCCAGGCAATGTCATAACCCCTGTACAAAATGCTCATTCAAGGAACCATATTTCCTAACAGCCAACCAGAAGCAAAGAAACTTCTCGGAAGCTGACGAAGCTTGAGCACCTGGGTTTCTAAATGCTGAGAGGAAAGTAATATATCTCAGCTCCACTTGAAATGAGTAGTCTGCTTTTTTCTCTTTGCACTTGCTCACAGTCTTGAGATGGTGCCAATGCACAATTATGGCACTGTGAATGTTTACAGAGCTTTGAGAGCCGAGAGACATGCTCCAGCAAGAGTAAAAGTGCTGGCATCTGGACAACCTGTATGGACTATAAGGAGAAACTTTTTTTATGTGATTATTAACATTTACTAACTCAGAGACAATTTTTTCCTTAAAGCCAATGATTTTCTTTCCTTTACACAGAAAAGTTCTTAAATTAACTTTAATGTAACTTGAATTATACATACACATACAATATAGTAGATGACATTTTATATTTAAATATTTAAAAATTTTTAATAAAAAGTAATAATTATACAGATTTGTGGGGTATAATGTGATATTTTAAAATGCATGCACAGTGTATACTGAGAAAATCAGAGAAGTTAGCATTTTCATCTCCCTATCATTTTGTTGTCTTTGGAGCCTTCAAGCTTCTCTCTTCATAAAGTATATAATAGACTCTTAGAAACTTTAGTCACCTCATTGTGCTCTCGATCGGTAGAACTATTCCCTCTATCTCACTGTCTTAACTTCCCACTTTCTCTTCTCTCCCCTACCCTTTCCAGCCTTTAGTCATCAATATTCTATGTTAAATAAACATTTTTCAGCTTCACATACGAGAGGAAAGATATAGCAATTGTCTTTCTTTGTCCAGATTATTTCACTTACTGTAAAGACCTGTAGTTCCCTCCATTTGCTGAATAGGACAGGATTTCATTCTTTTTTTTTTAAAGGCTGAAATATTCTATTATGTGTATATACCCCATTATAAAATCTATTTGTCTTTTGGACACCTATGCTGATCTGTATCTTGGTTATTGTGATTAGTTCCACAACAAACACAAGAATAAAGGTATCTCCTTGATACACATATTTCTTTTTTTTTTTCTTTTATTTAATGAATATAAATTTCCAAAGTACAGCTTATGGATTACAATGGCTTCCCCCCCATAATGTCCCTCCCACCCGCAACCCTCCCCTTTCCCGCTCCCTCTCCCCTTCCATTCACTTCAAGATTCATTTTCGATTCTCTTTATATACAGAAGATCAGTTTAGCATACATTAAGTAAAGATTTCAACAGGTTGCTCCCACACAGAAACATAAAGTGAAAAATATTGTTTGAGTACTAGTTATAGCATTAAATCTCAATGTACAGCACACTAAGGACAGAGATCCTACATGAGGAGTAAGTGCACAGTGACTCCTGTTGTTGACTTAACAAATTGACACTCTTTATGGCATCAGTAATCACCCTAGGCTCTTGTCACGAGCTGCCAAGGCTATGGAAGCCCCTTGAGTTCACCGACTCTGATCATATATAGACAAGGCCATGGTCAAAGTGGAAGTTCTTTCCTCCCTTCAGAGAAAGGTACCTCCTTCTTTGATGACCCGTTCTTTCCACTGGGATCTCACTCGCGGAGATCTTTCATTTAGGGTTTTTTTTTTTTTTTTTTTTTTTTTTTTTTTTTTTTTCCCCAGAGTGTCTTGGCTTTCCATGCCTGAAATACTCTCATGGGCTTTTCAGCCAGATCCACATGCCTTAAGGGCTGATTCTGAGGCCAGAGTGCTGTTTAGGACATTTGCCATTCTATGGGTCTGCTGTGATACACATATTTCAATTCCTTTGATTATACACCCTAAAGTGGGAGAACTGAACCATAGGGTAGATCTATTTTCAGTTTTTTGAGGACCCTCCATATTGTTCTCCAAAAGGACTGCAAGCATTTACATTTCCACCAGCAATGTATAAAAATTTCCCTCACTTCCACATGCTTGCAAGTGGTTGTTATTTTTTCCATTTTCAATAACAGCCATTCCACGTGAGGTGATATCTTTTTGTGGTTTTGATTTGCATTTCCTTGATGACTAACTGTATTGAGCCCTTTTTATCAATTTGTTGGTTATTTGTATTTCTCATTTTCAAAGTATCTGTTAAGATAATCTGCTCCATTTTATTTATTTTTTAAAAATTATTTATTTATTTGAAAGTCAGAGAGAGAGGGAGAGACAGAGTGAGAAATCTTCTATCCACTGGCTCACTTCCCAAGAAGCCTCTTTAGACAGGGCTGGGCCAGTCCGAATCCAGGAGCCAGAGATTTCTTCCAGGTCTCCTACCTGGGTTCAGGGGCACAAGCACTTGGGCCATCTTCCACTGCATTTCCCAGGCCATTAGCAGAGATCTGGATCAGAAGTAGAGCAGCTTGGACATGAACTGGTGCCTATATGGGATGTTGGAATTGCATGTGGTGGCCTTACCTGCTACGCCGCATGCCAGCCCTGTCTGCTCCATTTTAAATTGGATATTTGCTTTTAAGTTTTTTTTTTTTTGAGTTTGTTATATATGCTGAATATTAATCCTTTTCCATACTTACAGTTTGCAAATGTTTTCTCCCATTCTGTTGTCTCTTCATTCTGTTGATTGTTTCCTTTGCTATGCAGAAGCTTCTTGGTTTGGTATAATCCCATTTTTCTAGTTTTGTTTTTGTTTTATATGCTTTTAGGACTCATCCCCCCAAAAATTCATTTTCTGTCTTGATGTCTTAAAGTATTTCTTCTAGTGATTTCATAGATTCAGGTCTTATATTAAGATCTTTAATCCATTTGAATTGATTTTTGTGTAGAGTGAGAGATAGGAATAGTTAAGTTTCAAGATACCTAATTCTTTCAACACTATTTATTAGGAGGCTATCTTTCCTCCCATATGTTTTTGGTGTCTTTGTCAAGAAACACTTAACTATAGGTGTGTGTATTTATTTCTGGGGTCAAGAAACACTTAACTATAGGTGTGTGTATTTATTTCTGGGGTCTCTGTTCAGCGGGTGTATGAGTCTTTTTTTATGATATTAACATGTTTTGGTTACTATATTTGTATAATTTGTCCTGAAATCAAATATCGTGATGATTTTAGTTTTTTCTTTTTGCTCAAGATTGTTTCATATATTTGGATCTTTTGTGTTTCCATTTGAGTTTTAGGGATTTTTTTCTAGTTCTGTGAAGAATGTCATTGGTATTTTGATGGAGGATTACACTGAACGTGTAAATCATGTTCAGTATTATTGACATTTAAAACATCAATTCTGGCCAGTGCAGTGGCTCCATAGGCTAATCCTCCACCTAGCGGTGCCGGCACACTGGGGTCTAGTCCTGGTCGGGGCGCCGGATTCTGTCCCGGTTGCTCCTCTTCCAGGTCAGCTCTCAGCTGTGGCCCAGGAAGGCAGTGGAGGATGGCCCAAGTGCTTGGGGCCTGCACCCCATGGGAGACCAGGAGAAGTACCTGGCTCCTGCCTTTGGATCAGCGCAGTGCGCCAGCTGCAGTGCGCCAGCCGTGGCAGCCATTGGAGGGTGAACCAGGGGCAAAAAGAAGACCTTTCTCTCTGTCTCTCTCTCCCACTATCCATTCTGCCTGTCAAAAAAAAAAATCAATTCTTCCAACCAATGAATGTGGGAGACCTTTCCATTGCTTTGTATCCTCTTTAATTTATTTCATCAAGTTTTGTATTTATTTTTAAATTTTATTTAAGTTATACAAGTTTCATGTATTTATAAATACAGATTTAGGAACATAGCAATGCTTCCCACCATACCCTCTATCCTGACCAAGCTCTAACCCTTCTTCCTTTTCCCTCTCCCATTCCCACTCACTTTTTATAAAGATCTAATTCCAGTTTACTTAATGAACATAAAGTTAACCCTACATTAAGTAAAACAGTTCAATAAACATTATGAAAAAAAAAAAAAGAACACTGTTCCTCAACAGAAGAGACAAGGGCAGTAAACAATAATAAAATCTCAAAATACTGGGAGGGAGCCAAGATGGCGGAATAGTGAGGGCGCGCACTGATAGTCCGGGAAAAGATAGTTTAATAAAAGTGGAGTTACTGTAGTCTCAGGAAAAGGCTTGGGAAAAAATTGCAGAGGAAATTCCTGAGCTGCAGAGCCTGCGTGCCAGAGCTGGAAGGGGAGGTGAGACAAAAACCTCGGTAACATGAGGCATTGGCGGGGAAAGGCAGAAAGAGCCTAGAGGGAATGAAAGCCCCACTGGAAAAGCTCACCAGGCTGACTGGAGGAGAGAAAAAAACAAATAAATAAGGGGAACCAGCACGGACATTAGCCTCTCTCTCCATTCACCTTACAAAGCCAAGTAAGACAAAGAGCAGGTGCCATTT
This sequence comes from Oryctolagus cuniculus, assembly GCF_051225735.1. Classification (NCBI taxonomy): domain Eukaryota; kingdom Metazoa; phylum Chordata; class Mammalia; order Lagomorpha; family Leporidae; genus Oryctolagus; species Oryctolagus cuniculus. The sequence continues at coordinate 190,209,852 of NC_142868.1, forward strand.
TGAATGTATGTAAAGTGGCGCCCGCCATTAGCCAGCAGAAAAACCTTGAGAAATAACAGGAGGTTAGGTCCTAGTGAAAGTGTGGAGCTAACGAACTGAGATTGTTGAAATCTGAGGGTGGGTGAGAGAACTCACCAAGTACACAAACTCGGTAACCTTGGCAACCTGGTGAGAGACTGTGGAGAAATTTGAGACCACACTGAGGGCTGCATAAACCCTTCATGTGGTCCCTGGGGTAGAGAGAGCAGAAGAATACCCACAGGGGCCAGATTTCATACATCAACTACCCTCAATTCCACTCAGCTGTGAGGAATTACTTCCCTTCTGAGTCAAAAAAAAAAAAAAAAAAAAAAAAAAAAAAAAAAAAAAGAGAGAGCAAGCGAGAGAGAGGACAACTTGGGTGAGTCACCTTTGACATACCCTTAATCCTGAATAACCAAACAGAGCTCTCTGGCCACACCCATCACAGCCTCTAAGGATCCATCAAAAGCAGACAGTCCACTTAATCTAGAGTCACAGTATAACAAGAAAAAACACCACAGCGAAGAAACCAAAGAATATCTCCAAAATGCCAAACAACAAACACAAAAGCTGAGGTAACAAGAACAAGGAAGACACTATGATGCCCCCAAAGACACCCCAATTCAAGATTATGAAGATGATGAGATAGAAGAAATGCAAGAAATGGATCTCAAAAAATTGATAAGAACATTAAGAAGTTCTCAAAAACAAATTCTTGAACTGCAGAAATCCTTAATGGCAAGATAGAAAATCTCTTGAGAAAATGAAATATTAAGGAGGAATCAAAATGAAATGAAACAACTAGTAGAGCATGAAACTGTGATAGTGATGAGAAATCATAATGAAATGAAGAATTCAATAGATCAAATGACAAACACACTAGAGAGCTTTAAAAACTGAATGGGTGAAGCAGAAGAGAGAATAGTGGACTTAGAAGACAGAGAAAAGGAAAATATACAGTCAAACCAAAGAAAAGAAGAGGAAATTAGAAATCTAAAAAATATTGTTGGGAATCTTCAGGATACTATTAAAAAACCCAACATTCAGGTTCTAGGAGTTCCTGAAGGCATGGAGAGGGAGAAAGGATTAGAAGGCCTTTTTAGTGAGATATTAGCAGAAAATTTCCCAGGTTTGGAGAAGGACAGAAACATCCTAGTACAGGAAGCTCATAGAACCCCTAATAAACATGACTAAAAGAGATCCTCACCACGACACGTTGTAATTAAACTCACCACAGTGAAGCAGAAAGAAAATATCCTAAAATGTGCAAGAGAGAAACGTCAGATTACTCTCAGAGGATCTCCAATCAGACTCACAGCTGACTTCTCATCAGAAACCCTACAAGCTAGGAGGGAATGGCGAGATATAGCCCAGGTACTCAGAGAGAAAAACTGCCAGCCCAGAATAATATATTCTGCAAAGCTCTCATTTGTGAATGAAGGTGAAATAAAGACCTTTCACAGCAAACAGAAATCGAAAGAATTTGTCGCCACTTGTCCAGCCCTGCATAAGATGCTTAAAGATGTTTTGCACACAGAAACACAGAAACACGGTCATCAATATGAAAGAAGGTAAAGGCAGGAAACCTCACAGCAAAAGATCACAGGAAGTTCAAAACATATATTAGAAAATATCTTTGGCAAATGGCAGGGCAAAGTTACTAGTTATCAATACTCACATTGAACATTAATGGCCTGAACTGTAGTTAAAAGACACAGATTGGCTGATTGGGTTAAGGAACAAAACCCATCTGTTTGCTGTTTACAAGAAACACATCTTTCCAACAAAGATGCATACAGACTGAAAGTGAAAGGCTGGAAAAAGATATACCATGCCAACAGAAATGAAAAAAGAGCGGGTGTAGCCATCTTAATATCGGACAACATAAACTTTACCACAAAAACTGTTAGGAGAGACAAAGAGGGGCACTATATAATGATTAAGGGATCAATTCAACAGGAAGATATAATGACTATCAATGTATATGCACCTAATTACAGGGCACCGGTTTATTTAAAAGATTTGTTAAGGGACTGAAAGGGAGACTTAGACCCCAATACAATAGTACTGGGGGACTTCAATACTCCACTCTCAGAAATAGACAGATAAACAGGACAGAAGATCAACAAGGAGGCAGTAGATTTAAACAACACTATAGCCCAAATGGATCTAACAGATATCTACAGAACTTTTCATCCTAAACATAAAGCATTTACATTCTTCTGAGCAGTACATGGAAGCTTCCATAGGATTGACCACATACTAGGCCATAAAGCAAGTCTCAGCAAATTCAAAAGAATCGGAATCATATGTTGCAGCTTCTCAGACCATAAAGGTATGAAGTTGAAAATGAGCAACACAGGAATCCCAGGAGCATATGCAAACACATGGAGATTGAACAACATGCTCCTGAATGAACACGGGGTCATAGAAGAAATTAACTGAGAAATCAAAAATTTTCTGGAAGTAAATGAGGATAACAGCACAACATACCAAAACTTATGGGACACAGCAAAAGCAGTGTTAAGAGGAAAGTTTATATCAATAGGTGCCTACATCAAGAAATTGGAAGGGCACCAAATAGATGAGCTTTCAATGTATCTCAAGGATCTAGAAAATCTGCAGCAAACCAGACCCAAATCTAGTAGAAGAGAAATAATTAAAATCAGAGAAGAAATCAACAGGATTGAATCAAAAAAAAAATTACAAAAAATCAGCCAAATGAGGAGCTGGTTTTTTGAAAAAATAAACAAAATTGACACCCCATTGGCCCAACTAACTAAAAAAAGAAGAGAAAAGACCCAAATCAATAAAATCAGAGATGAAAAAGGAAACGTAACAACAGATACCACAGAAATAAAAAGAATCATCAGAAATTACTACAAGGACTTGTATGCCAGCAAACAGGGAAACCTATCAGAAATGGATAGATTCCCGGACACATACAACTACCTAAATTGAACCAGGAAGACATCGAAAACCTAAACAGACCCATAACTGAGACAGAAATTGAAACAGTAATAAAGGCCCTCCCAACAAAGAAAAGCCCAGGACCAGATGGATTCACTGCTGAATTCTACCAGACGTTTAAAGAAGAACTAACTCCAATTCTTCTCAAACTATTCAGAACAATCGAAGAAGAGGGAATCCTCCCAAATTCTTTCTAGGAAGCCAGCATCACCTTAATCCCTAAGCCGGAAAAAGATGCATCATAGAAAGAGAATTACAGACCAATATCTCTGATGAACATAGATTCAAAAATCCTCAATAAAGTTCTGGCCAATAGGATGCAGTAACACATCAGAAAGATCATCTACCCAGACCAAGTGGGATTTATCCCTGGTATGCAGGGATGGTCCCATGTTCACAAAACAATCAATGTGATACACCACATTAACAGACTGTAGAATTAAACCCATATGATTATCACAATAGATGCAGAGAAAGCATTTGATAAAATACAACACCCTTTCATGATGAAAACTCCAAGCAAACTGGGTATGGAAGAAACATTCCTCCATACAATCAAAGCAATTTATGAAAAACACACAGCCAACATCCTATTGAATAGGGAAAAGCTGGAAGCATTTCCACTGAGATCTTGTACCAGACAGGGATGCCCACTCTCACCACTGCTATTCAATATAGTTCTGGAAGTTCTAGCCAGAGCCATTAGGCAAGACAAAGAAATTAAAGGGATACAAATTGGGAAGGAAGAACTCAAACTATCCCTCTATGAAGATGATATGATTCTTTATTTAGGGGACCCAAAGAACTCTACTAAGAGACTATTGAAACTCATAGAAGATTTTGGCAAAGTAGCAGGGTATAAAATCAATGCACAAAACTCAACAGCCTTTGTATACACAGGCAATGCCATGGCTGAGGAAGAACTTCTAAGATCAATCCCATTCACAATAGCTACAAAAACAATCAAATACCTTGGAATAAACTTAACCAAGGACGTTAAAGAACTCTACGATGAAAATTACAAAACCTTAAAAAAGAAATAGAAGAGGATACCAAGAAATGGAAAAATCTTCCATGCTCATGGATTGGAAGAATCAATATCATCAAAATGTCCATTCTCCCAAAAGTAATTTACAGATTCAATGCGATATCAATCAAGATACCGAAGATCTTCTTCTCAGATCTGGAAAAAATGATGCTGAAATTCATATGGAGACACAGGAGACCTCGAATAGCTAAAGCAATCTTGGACAACAAAAACAAAGCTGGAGGCATCACAATACCAGATTTCAGGACATACTACAGGGCAGTTGTTATCAAAACAGCATGGTACTGGTACAGAAACAGATGGATAGACCAATGGAACAGAATAGAAACACCAGAAATCAATCCAAACATCTACCGCCAACTTATATTTGATCAAGGGTCCAAAACCAATCCCTGGAGCAAGGACAGTCTATTCAATAAATGGTGCTGGGAAAATTGGATTTCCATGTGCAGAATCATGAAGCAAGACCCCTACCTTTAACATTACACAAAAATTCGCTCAACATGGATTAAAGACTTAAATTTACACCCGACACCATCAAATTATTAGAGAGCATTGGAGAAAAGATATAGGTACTGGCAAAGACTTCTTGGAAAAGACCCCAGAAGCACAGGCAGTCAAAGACAAAATTAACATTTGGGATTACATCAAATTGAGAAGTTTCTGTACTTCAAAAGATACAGTCAAGAAAGTGAAGAGGCAACTGACAGAATGGGAAAAATATATGCAAACTATGAAACAGATAAAGGGTTGATAACCAGAATCTAAAAAGAAATCAAGAAACTCCACAAGATCATAACAAAGAACCCACTTAAGAGATGGGCCAAAGACCTCAATAGACATTTTTCAAAAGAGGAAGTCCAAAGGGCAAACAGACACATGAAAAAATGTTTAAGATCACTAGCAATCAGGGAAATGAAAATCAAAACCACAATGAGGTGTCACCTCACCCCAGTTAGAATGACTCACATTCAGAAATCTACCAACAATAAATGCTGGAGAGGATGTGGGGAAAAAGGGATGCTAACCCACTGTTGGTGGGAATGCAAACTGGTCAAGCCACTATGGAAGTCAGTCTGGAGATTCCTCAGAAACCTGAATATAACCCTACCATACAACCCAGCCATACCACTCCTTGGAATTTACCTAAAGGAAATTAAATTGGCAAACAAAAAAGCTGTCTGCACATTAATGTTTATTGCACCTCAATCCACAATAGCTAAGACCTGGAACCAACCCAAATGCCCATCAATGGTAGACTGGATAAAGAAATTATGGGACATGTACTCTATAGACTACTATACAGCAGTCAAAAACAATGAAACCCGGTCATTTGCAACAAGATGGAGGAATCTGGAAAACATTATGCTGAATAAATTAAGCCATTCCCAAAGGGACAAATATCATATGTTCTCCCTGAATGGTGACAACTAACTGAGCACCAAAGAGGAAACCTGTTGAAGTGCAATGGACACTATGAGGAACAGTGACTTGATCAGCTCTTGTCCTGACTATTGATGTACAATGTAATACTTTATCCATTTTAGTATTTTTTTTTTGTTCTAGTACTATTGGTTGAACTCGTAATTAACACACATTTATTCTTATGTGTTTAAATTTTAACTGAAAAGTGATTCCTTGTTAAATATAATAGTGGGAAGAGAGGGAGGAGATGTACACTTTGTGACATGCTCAATCGGACTTGCCCAAAATGGTGGAGTTAGAAACGTGTCAGGGGATTCCAGTACAATCCCATTAAGGTGGCGTGTACCAATGCCATCTCACTAGTCCAAGTGATCAATTTCAGTTCATAATTGATCACATTGATAGGTCTAAGAGTCAAAGAGATCACACAAACAACACTAGTGTCTGCTAATACTACCTGATAGAATAAAAAAGGGAGAGAACGATCCAACATGGGAAGTGAGATACACAGCAGACTCTTAGAATGGCGGATGTCCTAAACAGCACTCTGGCCTCAGAATCAATCCTTAAGGCATTCAGATCTGGCTGAAGAGCCCATGAGAGTATTTTAGGCATGGAAAGCCAAGACACTCTGGGAAAAAAAAGAAGACCTTAAAGAAAGATCTCTGCGAGTGAGATCCCAGTGGAAAGAACGGGGCATCAAAGAAGGAGGTAGCTTTCTCTGAAGGGAGGAGAGTACTTCCACTTTGACTAAGACCCTGTCTGAATAAGATCAAAGTCAGCGAACTCAAAAGGCTTCCATAACCTTTGCAACTCATGACTAGAGCCTAGGGAAATTACTGATGCCACAAACAAGAGTGTCAATTTGTTAAGTCAACAACAGGAGTCACTGTGTACTTACTCCTCATGTGGGATCTGTCCTTAATGTGTTGTCCAATGTGAAGTAATGCTATAACTAGTACTGAAACAGTATTTTACACTTTGTGTTTCTGTGTGGGTGCAAACTGATGAAATCTTTACTTAATATATACTGAATCGATCTTCTGTATATAAAGATAATTGAAAATGAATCTTGATGTGAATGGAATGGGAGAGGGAGAGGAAGATGGGAGGGATGTGAGTGGGAGGGAAGTTATTGGGGGAAAGCCATTGCAATCCATTAACTGTACTTTGGAAATTTATATTTACTAAATAAAAGTTAAACAAAGAAGCAATGGGATGCTAAAAAAATCTCAAAATATCCATTTCACTCCAATATATTATATTTCAGGTACTGTATTAGTTACCTCAGATCAGGGAAAACATATAATATCAGCTTTTTGGGAATGGCTTATTTCACCATGTATAATCGGTTCTAGTTGCAGCCATTTTGTTGCAAAAGACAGGAATTCATTTAATTTTTACAGCTGAGTAGTACTCCATAGTGTATATATACCATAATTTCTTTATTCAGTCAATAGTTGATGGGCATCTGGGTTGATCGCATATCTTGGTTATTGTGAATTGTGCTGCAATGAAAATGTATGTGAGGTGTTGAAGTCCCCTGTTACTATTGTACTGGAGTCTATCTCTCCCTTTAAATCCATTAACATTTTTTTAAATATCCAGGCACTCTGTAATTGGATACATACATATTTATTATATTTACATCTTCCTGTTGAATTGATAATCCCTTAATCATTCCATAGTACCCTTCTCCATCTCTTTTAACAGTTTTTGTGTTGTGGTCTATTTTGTCTGATATTAGGATGGCAACATTTGCCCTTTTTTGCTTTCCATTATCAAGGAATATATTTTTCCATCCTTTCACTTTCAGTCTGAGTGTATCTCTGATGGTAAGATGTGTTTCTTGTAGGCAGCAAATAGATGGGTCTTATTTTTTAATCCATTCAGCCAGTCTATATCTTTTTTTTTTTTATTTGACAGATAGAATTGGACAGTGAGAGAGAGAGACAGAGAGAAAGGTCTTCTTCTGTTGGTTCACTCCCCAGATGGCTGCTACGGCTGGCACTGTGCCAATCTGAAGTCAGGAGCCAGGTGCTTCTTCCTGGTCTCCCATCCAGGTGCAGGGACTCAAGCACTTGGGCCATCCTTCACTGCCCTCCTGGGCCACAGCAGAGAGCTGGACTGGAAGAGGAGCAACCGGGGAGTAGAACTCGGTGCCCATATGGGATGCCGGTGCTGCAGGCAGAGGATTAAGAAAGTGAGCCATGGCACCATCCCCTCCAGTCTATATTTTAACTGGAGATTTGAGGCAATTTACATACAAGGTGACTATTGATTAGTAATGACTCATCCCTGCCATTTTTCCTTAAATTTTCCTGTATGTTTACTCTGGACTTTTTTTTGTACTTTATTTAGGGAATTCTCTGCCTTCACATTCTTTCATAATGATGGCTAGCATTCTGTGTTTCTGTGTTGCACATCCTTAAGCATCGTTTGTAAGGCTGGATGAGTAGTGACAAATTCTTTCAATTTCTGTTTGTTATGGAAGAACTTTATTTCACCTTCATTCATAAATGAGAGTTTGCAGGGTACCGTATTCTGGATTGACAGATTTTTTCTCTTAAGACTTGAACTATGTTTAGTCATCCTTTCCTAGCCTTTCATGATTCCAATAAGAAGTCATTTGTGAGTATAACTGATGTAATTTGGCATTTTCTTCATACATGTTTTAGAATCTTTTCTTTATGTTTTACTATGGAAAGTTTAACTACATTGTGTCATGGAGAAGATCTTTTCTGGTCATGTCTATTAGGAGTTCTAAGCACTTCCTGTCTTGGACTTCCTTTTCTTTCTCCAAATTAGGGTTGTTTTCTGTAATTATTGTACTAAAGAAGTCTTCTTTTCCATTCTCTCTTTCCACACCTGCAGGAACTTCTAATACACATATATGGGGTCATTTGATAGTATCACATAAATCTCCAACACTGTTTTTAAGTTTTCTAATTTCTTTTTTTTTTTTGTCTGACTGAATGATTTCCAAAACTTTTCTTCTAGCTCATATATTTATTCTTCTGTCTCACCAAGTCTGTTAAGGCTTTCCACTGCATTTTTCACTTGATTTATTGAATTCTTCATTTCTAATATTTCATTTTGATTTCTCTTTAAAGTCTCAATTTCATTGGAAAAATTTTTATTCCTATCATGTATGTTTTTCTTTAGTTCATAGATTTGCTTCTGATTGCTTTTGAGCAGTCCTATGATTCATCTTTTGAATTCCATTTCCAGCATTTCATCAATCTCTTCATCTTAACATTCTAATATTGAAATGTTGTTGTTTTCCTTTGGGAGAGTCATGTTGTCTTCTTTATTCCTGTTTCTTGAATTTCAGCATTTATTTTTGGGCATTTGTGGAGTTACTTGTTGGCTTTTTCCTTTGATGGCTTTTATCTTTGATCTATGCCTCTGTGGCTTAGTGGAATGTCTGTACTTTCAGGGAATATCAAGATGTGTGTGCTAGGTGCCGCCAAGGAGCTCTGGTCAGTGCCCCAGGGTGGGGTGAGTATTTAGGATAACATCCAAGTTGGGCGTTTTAAAAGAAGGGTGGAAATGGTCATCTCTATTGGTGTGATTACTCATTGCGTCCTCTCCTCCAAGCTGAGCAATGCTCCCACATTTAGCTGCTCGTGGGTTCAATAGTCATCAGCACCATTCTATGAACCACAGAAATGCTCTGCTCAGCCCTTGTTGTGAGCACAGTTCCGCTGTAATGACCCACCCCAGATAACCTAAGACCTCAGAGTGTGTGGGGCCACACCCAGTGATTGCACAGAGACCCAGTTACACTCTGCAGCCTCTCATGTAGCCACCAAGTCCCCACAGTCTCAGCACACAAGGCTCCCACAGTCGCTGGGTGCAGAGGTTTTGCTCTGCCCTGCCAGCCTGTCCAGTCAACAGAGAGGCAGATTTTCCCTGAGCCAACTCCACCTAGGCTGCTTAAGTCCCAGAGCCTGTGGTGTGCTGGAAGGTTGTAGGTGCCTCACAGTCCTACATGAGTGCACAGACATGTTGTGACAATCATCCCAGCCAGGCCCAAAGTCAGTAGGGACTGCAGATCTTTCCCTCCACTGGAATCTCTGGATCACATTCGTACACAAGAGCCAGTGGCCAAATGGTACTCTCTCTCTGCCATTGCCACCTGTACTGCTGATAAGATGATGTCTTGTCTCAGCCAGTTGCTGTGTGTATTCACAATGGCTTCTGAAACTGCCATCTAAACCTAAAATGGACCTGTCCTTTCTTAGTTGGGCAGCAGGCATGGTTGTGTGGATGTTGGAGTGAGATAAATGTGCCCCTTTTACTTCCACTGGGTCCATGGGTAACCGTTAGTAACCACGAGCCCCTAGGGCTCCAGTCCAGACTCATGCCATGCTCCCCCTTTGGCTGTGTCATCATGGGTTGCTGCAGTGTGGCCTCACCTCCGTCTCCAAGCTGCCACATGCTCTGGCTCTTGACTGCTGCAGCCATGTTCATGCTGTGCATCTGCACCTTCTACTCAGGTCCACAGGGTTCCTCTTCCTTTTGTAGAATATTCAGTGTGGTTTTTTCTCTCTCTCTCTTTTTAACTTTTATTTAATAAATATAAATTTCCAAAGTACAACTTTTGGATTATAGGGGCTTCCTCGCCCCCATTACCTCCCTCCCACCCGCAACCATCCCATCTCCCGCTCTCTCTCCCATCCCATTCACATCAAGATTCATTTCCAATTATCTTTATATACAGAAGGTCAATTTAGCATACACTAACTGAAGATTTCAACAGTTTGCACCAACAAAGAAACAGAAAGTATAAAGTACTGTTTGAGTACTAGTTATACCGTTAATTAGCATAGTACAACACATTAAGGACAGAGATCCACACTTCCCACATTTTTTTTAAACTATTTATCTCTAGCCTAGCACATTACCTCATTTCCTGATCCAATATGTTGGAATCTTGTCCAGCGTTTTGTAATTCTTATAGTTGAGGTTTTTCCCTTCTTGGCTAAACTTATTCATATTTTATTTTCATATTTTTTTGAATGGGATTAATTTCATTATTTCTTTCTCAAGACTTCATTATTGGTGAATAAAAATGTTACTGATTTTGGTATGTTAATTTTGTATCCTAATTTTACTGAAAGTATGATCACTTCTACATGTTTTTAGGTGGAATATTTATGTTTTTCTGTAAAAAGAGTCATATCATCTTCAGACAGTAATAATTTGACTTCTTCCCTTCTAATTTATATACCTTTTATCTATTTCTTTAGCCTAATTGCTCCAACTCCCAGTACCATATTGAATAAATGTGATGAGAGTGGACAACCTTATCTTGTTACAGATTTTAGAAGAAATACTTTCAGCCTTTTCCCATTAGTAAAGTCTCAGCTCTGCATTTATCATTTATAGCCTTCATTATGTTGAGGTATTGACCTAGTAAACCTAATTTGTTTAGTGTTTTTATCATGAAGGGATATTGAATTTTATAGAGTGTTTTTTCTACATTGGCTGAAATGGTCATATAATCTTTATCTTTCATACTGTTGATATGATATATTATAATTGATTTGTGTATGTTGCATCCACTTATTCGTGGTATATGGTCTTTTTAATATGCTTTTGGATTTAACTTGCACTATTTTGTTGAGAATTTCTGCATCAATGTTCATCACACTTTTGTTGTTGTTGTTGTTCTTGTTTGGTTTTGGTAACTGGATAATTCTGGCCTTATAGAATGAGTCTGCAATTTTTCCCTCTCTTGCAATTATTTTGGAATCATTTGAGAAAAACTGATATTAATTCTTCATTAAAGATTTGATAGCTGGTGTTGTGCTGTAGCTGATAAAGCTAAATGCCTGTTAGGCGGGAATCCCTGCTAATAGCCTGGGAAAAGCAGTGAAAGATGGCCTAAGTATTGGGACCCTGCCACACTAGTTGGAGACCTGGATGATTCTTCTGGCTTCTGGCTTTTGTCTGGTCCAGCACTAACCATTGGGGCCATGAAGGGGTGAAACAGCAGATGGAAGATAGATTCTCTCTGTCTCTCTGTCTGCCTTTCTGTAACTCTGACTTTCAAAAAAGTCTGATGTAATTCAGCAGTGAATCCATGTGGTCCTGTGTTTCCCTTTGTTGGGAGAATTATAATAATAATGATTCAATCTTATAACTTGTTACTGGTCTTCTCAGGTTATCTATGTCTTAATGGTTCAATTTTGGTGAGTTATCGGAGTCTCAAAATTGATCCATTTCTTCTAGATTTTCTAGTTTCTTGGTATATAGTTGTTTATTGTCCACTTTTAATGATCTTTTGTATTTCTGTGGTAGCATTGGTAGTATCTCCTTTTTCATCTCTTATTTTATTTTGTCTTCTATCTTTTTTTTTGGATGGTCTAGCAAAAGCTCATCAATTTTATTTTTTCAAAAAATTCCTCTTCATTTCATTGATCTTTTGTTTATTTTTAGTCTCTGTTTCCTTTACTTCTGCTCTGATTTTTGTTATTTCTTTCCTTCTAATGATTTTAGGTTTGATTTATTCCTGCTTTCTTAGGTCCTAGAAATGCATTATTAGGTTGTTAATTTTAAGTCTTTCAGTTTGTTTGATGTAGGTGCTTATTGCTGTAAACTTTCCTCTTAGCACAGCTTTCTCTGTACACCATATGTTCTATATGTTATTTTTTGATTTTCATGTTTTGAGACATTTTTAAATTTCCCCTTTGATTTTCTCAATGATCAATTTTTCCTTCAATTTTACATTCAGCTGATGGAGCATTCTCTCCCCTCTAAGAGGGAGCTGCCCTGCCAGGGAGCCAAGATCACTGCAGTCCGTGTGCTTTGTTCTACTTCCTTTGCTGACATTCAAGTCTCTGTGTCTCACAGGGTTCACGTCTCTCCCTTGCTGTATTTCAGTGCTACTTACCTTTAAATACAGTTATTTATTTGTTGTTCTAGTTCTTTGTGGAAGAAGAGGTGAGTGCCTGTTGCCTGTGTTTGGCAATCTTGCAAGTATCTCTGAAATAATACTGTTCAATATTTAACACAAATACTTATCAAGCACTTTGTAAGATATATTTATCCTGCCTTGATTTTGACAATGAGTTATGAGGAGTGACCATATTTGTACTGTACACACTAAAGAAGAGTTAACACAGGATTACGTGTAGGAATCCATGCTACCTTTTTTCCTCTCCTGTTAGCCTTTGACTTCCTTTTGCCCTTGTGTTCCTTTAGTTTGTTTTCACTATTTCTTTTTTTTTTTGATTTGCATTCTGGTATCCACTTTTATTTTCACTTATTGCAGAAAATTTCTTGAGAAATACTCATTGCAGAATTATCAAAATTGAGTAAACACCAAGCACTTATTATTAGAAATAAAAATTATTCTACATTATCTTTTTTCAAAATGTTTACTTGGTGCTTTTCGTCTACTTGAAAGGCAGCTGATATAGTTCTTAACTCTTGAAATGCCTTCAGTGGCCAGTGCTGTGCCTGGTTGAAGCCAGGAACTCCAGCCAAATCTCCCATATTGGTAGCAGGGGCCAAATACTTGAGCTATTATTTGCTGCCTCTTAGGATACATTAGCAGGAAGCTGGATAAGAAGTAGAGTATTCAGGACTCCAGCCTCACACTCCCACATAGGATATGGGTATCCTAAGCAGTGGTTATTCTGAGCCATAATGCCTTAGCTTGTTTTATATTACATTTTAATTGCCAATGTTGTCAGCATACTGACTGATGTATTTGTTGGCAATATAATTGTTGTTCATTTATAATGCATTTTAGAATTAAGACCCATTTTTCTATTTTATGTCTAATACCCGTGTCCATCAGTTTTTGAATGCCTTTGCAGAAGGTGTGCAATTTGAATAAGGTCTTCAGAGCTGAGTAGGGATTTTCTAGGCTTTCCAGTCAGAAAGAACCACATGTACAAATTTTGTGTTGTTTGAGCAGACTTGTTGATCTGAGAAACAGGGAGAGTTAAATGTGACAACAGCGTGGATTGACTCAAGGAGGGGTAGATGAAGACAGAAGAGTGGGTGGTGATGAGCTGCATATGCCAAATTGTGTAGCTGAGGGGTGATGGATGACATTGGTCCTAGAAACAGGAAAGCCCAAGATGAAAACCATAAGCTTATGTGAAGGCTGCATATGCTTGTGCCATACAGTATGATGAGGTTAGAGATGTGATAGGGCCCAGAATCAGAAATAGTTCATTTTTTATGCTCACACAGTCCTCATAGAACATAATTTACTCAAAGGTCACCTTAAATAAAGAGAAAACCAGACTTTCTGTTATGTGAATTAGAAATAGCCAATTCCAATATTATTTGAGTCTTATTCTACTAAATTGTATATATACATATATATGTATATACATATTTTATATATATATAGTTTCTTCCCAGAAAAGGAAAAAAAGTAATATAGTTGACAAAATAAATAACCATTGTATTTCACAAACTAACAGTACTTTCTACAATAAATACGCCTGATGACCCATGCAAGTTTCTCAAACATTTAGAAATTTTGGATGATAACACAAGCCCTGGGGTTAAAGGATTACATACCAATTGGGGGAAAGATAGGCTTTGTCCACAAACAATATAACATTAAGGGAATCGTCTTTTTATTTTGATTACCAATAAAATATAGGACAATTTCTATGATTTATTATAAACATGTTTGAATTTAGTTTAATGCCAAAAATTTGTTAGGGTTTCTTCTTTACAGCTTTGGATCTCAAATATTCCATATCATCCAGCTTTCCTACAAACAGAGAGTAAAGCAATTTTCAACAGATTACTTGAATTAACAAAGAATAATTAGTGCCAAAGAGATGCTTTCCTCCATTAGCATACTTCTGGTCTATTGTTCACTTTTCATCATGACTGAATAAGGTATATATATTTGAATATATAAAAATAGGTATATAAGGATGTATACATAATATAAGTTATAACACATAACAATAGCACAAATGCCCATGAAACCAGTTTTCCAGTTGTTCAGGAGAATATCAGTAATACAGTTTCAAGTTACTACTGTATTTATTCCCAAACACCTCACCATGTTCTCCACTTGAACAATAATTATCTTGAATTTTTGTTTATCATTATTATGTGTTTTTAAAAATATTTATTTTATTTATTTGAAAGGCAGTTACAGAGACAGAATGTGTGTGTGTGTGTGTGTGTGTGTGTGTGTTGTGATAGAGAGAGAGAGAGAGAGAGAGAGAGATCTTCTATCTGCTGGTTCACTCCCAAATGATCTTAAAAGCCAGGGCTGGGCTAGGTTGAAGACAGGAGTGTGAAACTCCATCCAAGTATCCCATGTGGATGTTAGGAGCTCAAGCACTTGGGCCATCATCTGTTGCTTTCCCAGGCACCCTTCCCAGGTACATTAACAGGGAGCTGGATTGGAAGTGGAACAACCGGGACTTGAAGCAGTACTCAAATGCTGGCCTTGCAGGTGATGTATTAACCTGAAGTATCATAATGCCTACCGCTTCTTATATATTTTAAATAATGTGTCATATAACAATTGCTAAGCAATTGTTTTGCTTTTGTATGTATGACTTTAGATAGTTGCACAGGTAGTTATCTATAGGAATAAGAAGGAAAGCATAGTATATTGTCGGATTTGTTGTGGTGAGCACCTGATGAAGTTGCAGTTTTACTGCTTCATACTTCTTTTTTTTTTCTTTTTAATCCACATGTTTTTTTCTTCATGTTCCTTTAAAACATCTTTAGTTAACATTTTGTGGGGTATAGTGGTATACTATAAATCAGGGTAGTTAGTATTTTCATTTCCTTAAACGTTTCAAAAGTATTTGACTAGCACATAAAATTGCACACATTTCTGGGATACAATGAACTGAATATTCAATGTGTACTGATCTCATTGAGATTGAAACCCAAGTCATTATAGCTGAAAGTGGGGGGGGTACTGTGGATTTGTGGAAAGAGAAGTGGTAAAATGGATATTTAAGAAAGTGAGAGAATTGATGGACTAGTGGAATGATGCGTAAATGCCAGGCCACATTAATATCTTGAGTGACATTAATATCTTGAGACCCAGCAGTATGGTAGTGTTTTTCTTCAGTCCTACTCTTCTTCATAAGTGCAGATGTGGAAAAGTTGGAAGATGGACTTAAGCTGGATAACACATTAGCTGAAAGAATATAGTGACTTGGGAGTGAAGAGAAAGAGTTGAATTTGTTTTCAAGGAGATACTAATAAGAACAGAAGAGGAGACCTAACTGGGAGTGGGGCAGTGGAGGTCCCAGAAGGGCTGAAGAATGAATAGAGCCAGGAAAACTCCAGAGGATAAGAAGAAAAGACAGGAAGAGAGATTCACAGAGATACAGGAACCTGAAATAATGGAGGGGTGATTGTTAGCAACAGCAAGTTCTAGGGCATGCTAATGGGATTGGAGTGGCTGAGATGTGCTGGAAGACTAGCTAATTGGAAGAAAGTTCAAGATACTGAGAGGCTAAGGTAGCAGATAAATCATTTAATCATACGTTCAATTTAAGTTAGGCAAGGAAAGTGTTAAATAAGCTGTGAGTCAGAAAGTAAAATAATCAGAAAATCAAAATGATCTTGGGGTCAGGATGAAGGGTTACATAAATTCAGAAGTCGAGGATTTCAGGAAAGAGCAGAGCGAATACTCTGGAAGCATCAATAATGTGCCATAGAGATAGCTACTTTCCCTGCAGTCCCTCCTTGAAGGATGTGAATGGGAAACAGCCACCATCTAAAAGGCTGGCAGGAAAATAAATCTGTAAGAGAGACAGTTTCTATCAAGAGAAGGTAAAGGTAGTTTTAGAGACAAATTGAAGATATAGACGATTTTCTGCTGATGGACTAAAATGCCAGAGAACACAGAGGATGGTTTTAAAGTTTACAGAAGGTGGGAAATAGGTCACAATGGGGACACGTAAAGCCTTAAGAGGATTAGAGCAAGGGGAAAAATGAGTGACCAGAGTCTGGTTATTAATATAAAATAAATTACATACTCCTCTGCATTTTCATGTAAACATTAAACTGAACTAAGAGGTCTTTTAAAAAAATAATATGGTCAATTATCTTTATATACAGAAATCAATTTAGTATATATTAAGTAAAGATTTCATCAGTTTGCATCCACACAGAAACACAGAGTGTAAAATACTGTTTCAGTACTAGTTATAGCATTACTTCACATATAAAAGATAATTGAAAATGAATCTTGATGTGAATGGAATGGGAGAGAGAGTGGGAGATGGGAGGGGTGTGAGTGGGAGGGAAGTTATGGGGGGGAGCCATTGTAATCCATAAACTGTACTTTGGAAATTTATATTTATTAAATAAAAGGTAAAAAAGAATAATATTAGCAAAAAAGAAAAAATAAAATGAATCAATGTGAATGGAAGGGGAGAGGGAGCAGGAAAGGGGAGGGTTGTGGGTGGGAGGGAAGTTATGGGCGGGGGAAGCCATTGTAATCCGTAAGCTGTACTTTGGAAGTTTATATTCATTAAATAAAAGTTAAAAAAAAATAATAATATGGTCAACAAGAAACCAGGAAACGATATTGATCAGGGCAGAAAGTCATCAGTTTTAAGAATACTCTGCTACAAAAATAGAGAGAATGGGATAAAGTGGGGAAATAGATGGTTAGAAGGCTAGTTTGGGGCTGTTGAGGGTAGTCCCTAAGGAAGATGAGTTAGACGGGGGTAGAGTGGAAGAGAGAGGGTTTCTCAGTTAAAATAAAAATGACCAACATGATTCAGTAATTGAGTTGATCAATTGGACATGCAGGAGAGGGAGGAGTCAAGTCTCTTTATATTTGATTTCAGGAAGAATTCTGCTCAGAACTCAACTTTCCTATAATTAGAATTCTGTGTTGTCTTAGGAAACAGTACTTGCATATGCAATGGAAACCTCCTCATGACATTTTCTAAAAGAATATGAAACACACACATGCACATACAATAGGAAGATACTTTATGCCCTTGTGTATACACTAAGCTTGATATTTAGAAGGTAAATGTTACGCAACATTATAAGTGTTTTCCCTTTTGGCATTTGGGGAACCACAACAGACCTTGTCTGAAAAAAATCACGCAAAACCAAATGTCAAAGGAATCAAAAGCTTAAAAGTTCTGTGACTCTGGCTCTGGAGTAAAATCAGTTCTCCAAAGAGCCTAATGAAGGAGAAATGCAATTCCAAATACGGAGCCCCTGAACAATAAGCACCCAAGCATAGGCCTGCAATTGCATGCTTTTGCTCTAAACCTCACTCTGAGCTACTTTACCTAGGATATGATGTGATCACCTTGTAGAGAAATCTATTGCGAGCACACATTGGAGTCAGCATAAATAATACATGCTAGCAGTCTCTTCTCACACACACAGTCTTCCTGGCTTTAAAAGCATAATTATTTATTTATGTAATTATTTTTATTTTTCTTAAAATTATGTATTTATTTGAAAAGAAGATAGATGATAGATAGATAGATAGATAGACAGATATGTAGCTTTCCCATCTGCTGGTTCACACACAGCTGGGGCTGGGCCAGGCCAAAGCTGGGAACAAGGAACTCAATCCAGGATTCCTTCAAGTATAACAGGAATCCAATTACTTGAGCCATCACCGGTTGGGAGCAGAACCAGGATTCAAATCCAGACACTACAATATGGGATGTAGGCGTCCCAAATGTCATTTTAATCACAATGCTAAATGCCCACCCCAGAAAACACATAATGATTTAAACGCATGATTTTAAAAATCTAAATTAGAATTCTTTTATGGAACTTAAACTACACATAAACTCAATGCATATTTCTCTTCTTCACCTTCTATTCCTTGGAACATATGCTTTCCACAAGGTTTCTAAAACTGTTCCCCACGTCAGTAGCTCACAAGTCCATAGAAGAGAGCTGTCTTTTACAAGGGAGTTTAAAATGACATCATGTTATGAAACTTGCATTTCTCTGTTTTTCATAGGAATTAACATTAAATGAGATTCAGGAATTTTAGTGGAGAAATAGAAAGCACATGAATTTTCCAGTCTATTTTCTTACAGGAAAAGGATAGATTTTTAATTGCTCAGTGACTGTTGTTAGCTTTAAAATTTTTTGACACATGTTCTCTTTTAGAATAAGTGAACTCTTAAGTTGCCCTTTACTGTTTATCCAATGTATAGATTTTTCATTTTGGGAAAGACCCAATGTTCTCTCTGATGTGCTGTCTTTAACCTTGATAATTCAGAAGAGCTCTCTACTATCAAAGCTCTAAAGTTCTTCAGCAGCAGCAACACATAAAAGATTAAGTTGCTGCAAGAGGACCTCCTGTGGTTGTCTTATGCTGGGTATGGATTTCTAACAGTGGGAAGTTCACAACTGCATTGTGTTGGGTTGGGCTTTGGTGACAGGCATCAGTGTTATTAGCTGTGCAATCAAGTAAACCTTCCATGTTTCCATTTACTTATGAGTAAAATCCAGATTGAAAGTAGCTACTGGATAAGGTTCTCTTTAGGATAAAAGGACATGATCTATGCTCCCTCCTAGTGCATACTAGGCTTTCAATAAAACTTAGTTACCACATATTAAGTACTTTTCACAGTGCTATTGCAAAGCTTCTGATAAAGTTTATTCTTGGCTCTATAGGGTAAAACTATTCAAAGTTAGCATAGAATGGTTTTTATAATCAAGATGTTAGTCACGTTATTTTTTTTAGCTGTTGATTGCTTTCCTCTGGGATACCAGTGGATTGAGTCAGTAGTCCCTCCCTAGAGTGTCTTGCAGTTGCTGATTTTTAGTAGATGCTTTGAATCATGGAATTTCAAGACGATGAGGGATTTAGGGATCAGGTTCCATTTAACTCCTTTTCAAAAAATGTTTTTCACAGGAGAATTGTGAAACACAATTGGAGAGGAGAAAGCCACACTGATTTTGGATTCTTAGCTGACTTAGATTCCCAATCATGTGATTAACTAGCTGCCTATCATTTGTTAATGATTTTATTTCTCTGAGTTTATTTCCTCATCTGAAAATAAGCCTAATAAAAAGACTAAATCACATATCATATGTAAGAAACCTTATCAGAATGGCTGTTGTGGAGGGGTTTAATGTTACTGTCAAGGTTACAGTGCTAGTAATGTCTGAGGACTTTTTACTATAGTGCAGATATACTAATTCCAAGTCTAGCATTGCTTTCATAATCTTTTGTTATTTTTTTAAAGATTTATTTGAAAGGCAGAGTTACAGAGAGAGAGGCAGATGCAGAGAGAGAGAGAGAGAGAGAGAGAGAGAGAGACTTCCATCTGCTGATTCACTCTGCAGATGGCTGCAATGGCCAGAGCTGTGCCGATCTGAAGCCAGGAGCCAGGAGCTTCTTCCAGGTCTCCCATGCAGGTGCAGGGGCCCAAGGACTTGGGCCATCCTCCACTACTTCCCAGGCTATAGCAGAGAGCTGGATTGGAAGTAGAGCAGCCGGGACATGAACCAGTGCCCATGTGGGATACTGACACTGCAAGTCGGCGGCTTTACCCACTACTCTGCAGTACCAGCCCCAACTTTCATAATCTTTTAGGGAGATATTGTGGGAAACGAGGTTAGTTCTATCACAGTAGTATGTATAAGATGGCATCAGATCATAGAACAATAAATACCTCCATTTGCTATAAATAAATGTAAAAGGAAATTTCAATGGAGAGAGTATTTTCAATCCATACAACCAATAAAAGACTAGTATCCCCAAAAAAGGTCTCCAGTACATAAATAAGGAAAGGGCTACTTGTTGGAGAAATGAATCAAGAATTTGCTCAGGACTTTCCAAAGACAAAAACCTGCTAAGGGCAGACTTTACAATAGGGCTCCTGGGACCAAGTTATGACTGAGGCTGGTGAGACAAGTCCTCCAAGCTATTTGCTGCAGTCCCAAACAACTACACCTCTGCTGCCTCACTACCAGCCCATGGGAGGATCTACTGCAATGCTTGTCACACAGGACTTCTTCCAGTAGATATTTTTTTTGAATAAATGAATGAATACATGGGAGAATGGTTGCCCAACCTTTACTGCCCAGTGCCTGACTCTGGTGCATTCTCATTGCCCAAAGAGATGCATTTCTATTGCTGACACTCACTGGTGCATTGCTCTGCTCGTGGATTGGTGCTGGCTGGTGGTAACTCCTCTCTGCTTCTACTTCTGTGTGAACTCTTCTCTACCTTCCTCCTTTTCATACTCTTTAAAAATTAAGATACCGCTTCTCCCTTCTGTATTACTTATTCTCTTTTTGGCTGGGGGTAGTGGTGGGGGTGGAATTCCTACAGGAAGATAGCCTGCTTCCCAAATTCCTTGGCAATTATTGTGACAGCTCTTTCAGTGGACACCTACAGTTCTGTTACTCTGCAGAGTGTGGGGAGCAACTCGGACTAGACTAAGTTACTGGAATTAAGACTTATTCTATGCATCTGCTCTCCCACAATATGGCGCTGAGAAGGGAGAAACAGCTTCTACTCAGCTGCCTCCAGTTCAGCCAATAAACTGTAGGACCTGCTCCTGATTGGAGGAGAGCAGCGTACTCGGCGTGTGGGCAGCCGAGTTGGGATTGGCGGAAGAGGACTATAAAGGAGGAGAGAGACAACATGCACCAGGAACACCTGAGGAACATCTGAGCAGCCCCCGAGAGAGCCGGCCGGCGGTGTGCTGCTCCCCCGCGGAAGTGGGGAAAGTGGCTAGGGGGAACTGCCCTTCCACGGAGGTGGAGAGACGGTAGCCAACCTGGGAAGAACCAGCAGCAAACCCGGGGAGGGCCGAGCAGACAAAAGAACAGCGCAGGGTCCTGTGTCGTTCCTCCACGAAGACGGGGAGCGACAGCAGAGAGAACACACACTTTCAGAGTCTCTCCATAAGCATTGCACTGGCTAATAGCAGCCATGCTCTGCTTTGGTCCACCAGTGTTACTTTTAAGTAGGGTTTAGTGTGTCACAAATTATACTTTCCTTCCGGTGGATTTTCTTACAGCAGCTTTATAATCTCTCCTGTCAACTTGCTTCTGTCAAGACCAGCTTCTCTGTCTGACACGTCTTGAACATGTCGGTACTCGTTAGGATTCAAGCCTTTCTCCTGAAGTCTCCTCAACTCCTATGCAAGTAGGTACGGTTAAATGAGAACAAAGATAAAGCCACAGCCTCATCCTATTCATGGGACACTTCTGAGTCTCTGCTGTAGATGAGGTAATAGTAACCACTGGCAGCACAGTAAGGAGGAGGGGGATAACATGACACCAGGCATATGGTAGGTAGGCTTCTCAGTAAATGCAAACCGTATCATCAAGGTCTGCGAACAGATTTTCTAGAGCTAAATAGGGTACTTGGTGTTAGAAAAAATGAGAATTATGGCAGCCTTTCAAGACAAGGCACAACAGAAAAAAATACTGAATTACAAAGAAAGAGTGGAATGCTATTAACGAAGCAAAAGTGAAGCTACTAGAATTTGTTCCAAGGCCAGAACAAATTATTAGACTGAGTAAGTTTCAGACCATCTTGTACCAAGGACGATCTGTCCCTCCTAGCAACCGGAAGGTCCTCCTTGTTCTCAGCAGGTAGGAGATGAGCCAGTCTCAAATTCTTTTTATGCCCATTGCTCTCTGGGTCCCCGGTTTTGTTAGGTTGGGATCTCTGAGAGTAGGGCTGTGAGGCAGAATTGGACACACCCACTTTTTATTAGGGGAAATTTCTGTGAGAAAAACTGAGAAACTGGTGGTGACAGGGAGAGCCGCAGACTCTGATGATGTTCTGACCTTTATAAAGGAGAGAGGGAAGGCTGAATAGAATAATCTACCATGTGAAGTTCTTGAAATGGTTTAAAATGCTGGTGCTGATTCCTGGGGCCAAACAGCAGAGCTGTCCTTTGTACTGTCTGTCTCCTGTGAGTGCACCTGCCTGCCTCTGCTGACCACACCTGATGATGGCCTCATTGCATGTAGTGAGGGATCTGGGCACTCAGTCAGTCACATTTCTCATAGACAAATGTCTGAAGCAGGTACTTTTGTAGCCACTACAGAGATATCTAAATTGAAGTTGTTGTTTCTTTGTCTTTTTAGATGCAGTTATATTTATTAATATTTATCTTTTTAAACATACACATTAAAATGTTTTAAAATAACCAGAACAATAAGGAAGGAGAAATTTTTTGCAAATACAAAATTGTATATGAAAAGAGGAAATAAAAGAAAATGAAAATGTAAGACAGCTCACAATAAGACAAGTATGTCCAAAAATAATAATTCAAACAAATGAAAATGGATTAAATTCCACAGTTGAAAGGCAAAATTTGTCAGACTGGAAACAAATAGAAAATGAGGCTGTATGCTTTTATGAATAGCACATCTCGAATGTAAAGATAGAAAAAAAAAGAAAGTAAAAAAATGGAAAGGTATAAAATATATACACTTGGAAATATACTAGAAAAGTATGTAATACCAGAAGACTTCAAGGCAAAATGTACCCCCAGCAGTAACTGGTTTAGTGCCTTAGGAAGATACAATTGCTGGGGGCCAGTGCTGTGGTGTAATAGGTTAAGCATCCTCCTGCAGCTCCTGTATTCCATATGAGTGCCAGTTCGAGTCCTGGCTGCTCCATTTCTGACCCAGATCTTTGCTAATGACCTGGGAAAGCAGTGGAAGGTGGCCCAAGTGCTGCACCCACGTGGGAGACCTGTAAGAAGCTCCTGGCTTCATATAGGCCCAGCTCC
Organism: Oryctolagus cuniculus; assembly: GCF_051225735.1. Taxonomy (NCBI): domain Eukaryota; kingdom Metazoa; phylum Chordata; class Mammalia; order Lagomorpha; family Leporidae; genus Oryctolagus; species Oryctolagus cuniculus. Next base: position 190,233,039 of record NC_142868.1, read on the forward strand.
AGCCATTGTGGCCATTTCAGGAGTGAACCAACAGATGGAAGACCTCTCTCTCTGTCTACATATATTATATGTTGTATACAAAAATTGAAAAGTTTTTCAAGTACTTCTGGAAAATTTAAGAAAACCGACCATCTTACATCAAAAAGCATGATTCAATAAATTTTGAATGAATCATATTGTTAAAGTTTCATAAAAAATGAATCAGTAACAGAAAAATACCAGGAATAATATATCCAGGAATGGAATTCAAAATGGCTCCTATATTGAAGACATAAACTTTATGGACTAAGAACTCAGCTTCAAAAACTGCAGAAACATAATAAATCCAACAAAATAGAAAATAGGTACCGATCATGAGAAAAAAAATAATAAAAGTAGAAAAAGAAGATATAATACAGAAAATCAACAAAGCCAAAAATCATTATTTTGAACAAAAATATTCAGAAAATTGACAACTAAAAATGACAAGATAGATCAACAAAATGAAACAAAATGTGCATGTTACTAACATTCATAGTAAAAAGTGGACATAACTGTATGTTACAGAAATTACAAAGTATATGAGAATATTCTGAACAATTTTATATCAACATTTTGCAGTTTAGATTGAATTAAAAATTTCCAGGAAAGTTCAATTTATCCATAAAGAAGTAGAAAACACATACCCGTAGAAAAATTCCAGGACGAAACAGTTGTGCCAATGAATTCTAGCGAGCACTGAAGGAAGAACTAATTGTAAAATTTTAAAATTAATTACAAAAGTTAAAATCACAACATAATTCATTATAGGAACACTTTGAGCTCATTTTATAAAGTGACAGAGGTCTGATGGTAGACAAGTGACCCAGAAGCCGTCACCCTCATAGAGACCCAGTAGAGCCTTGGTTCTGGAAGAGGACAGGTTTCTATTTTTGTTATTGTTGTTACTAAGGGAAATGCTTTTATATATATATATATTTATTTTGACAGGCAGAGTTAGACAGTGAGAGAGAGAGATACAGAGAGAAAGTTCTTCCTTTTTTCATTGGTTCACCCCGCAAGTGGCTGTTATAGCTGGCGCGCTGCGCTGATCCGAAGCCAGGAGCCAGGTGCTTCCTCCTGGTCTCCCATGCAGGTGCAGGGCCCAAGCACTTGGGCCATCTTCCACTGCACTCCCGGCCACAGCAGAGAGCTGGACTGAAAGAGGAGCAACTGGGACAGAATCCGGCACCCCAACTGGGACTAGAACCCAGGGTGCCAGCGCCATAGGCGGAGGATTAGCCTAGTGAGCTGGGGCGCCGGCTGTTTTTGTTTTTAAAGTAAACGTGCTGCTTACAGGGATTACAAATTCTCCCACTGTCTTTCTAAATCCTCTGAAGTTGACTGTAAGAGGAATGTAATTCTTTAAAGGTCAGCATTTCAGACTAATTCTAAATCTTAAGATTCTTGAGATATTGAACCTTAAGTCTCTTTGAAAAAGTCTTTTATTAAATATTCTAATGAATTTTAATATAATTGATTTATAATTAATAAATCCAACTGAATTGCTTTTGTAAGAAATACAGCATTACTCTCCCTTATAGTTATCTTTTATCTAAATTCTTGTCTCTGCTTAGATTCCTTTTTTCTTTCAAATTTCGGTGCATGTCTCATCTCCTTCAGAGTGACAGCACCAACTACTCTAGTGCAGGTGGAGCCTGTGTTCTATAAAACAGTGGTTGCTCTTATTACTCCTACCAGACTAATAAATAAAACTACTAATGTGCAACCAAAGCAATATACTGCAATTCATTCTCAAATGATCAATTTTCTTAGCTTAGAGAGATTCATTTCCCTACCAAGTTCCACTTGGCCGAACATCAATTTTTCACAGGATATCTATTTTATAATGCAAACATGTCTCAATATTCAAAGTGTGGAGTTTTCTTGAAAAGTAGTTCTCTGAACCTGCCTGCCTCTCAAAGAGAAATGGCTGTGAAGAACTCCCTTACTGTGCTTGCTAGCTTTTGATTTATTGAACATTTGGAAAACTTCTGGTTTGGTAAATTATTGTAGAGACTCCAAATTTGTTTATTTTTTAATGTTCCAGATGCATTAGTCATCAGGAATATAGTCTGTTTTTTGAAAAAAAAAAAAAACTTTTTAAGGTCTATGTCCCTGGTACTTAGCACACCATTTAGTATGTTACAAAACTAAATGTTTAGTGAGGGATGTGGGCCATAATTAATTCCAATGTAAGCTGATGTTTGTAATAATGGATATATGTAAATGCAACCTCTGTTATCTAGAGAATTTTGATGGGAGCATGAGTGTAGAAAAGACTGAAGGAACTCACTAGAGAAATTTAAGCTAGATCTTAAATGATGCAGTACATTTTGCTATGTTGCATTTTACTGAAGTACATAGCAAGTAAGTAAGGGAGAGAGGTCATCCCAACAAACATGCTAACTTGGGATGGGCACCATGAAAATTTTCTGGTAAATCCATAATTAAATAGCTCACCTTTATTCCTGCTCAATTTTATGGTTCAGCCATCTGGGCATAGCTTATCTGGGTCCTGTGCTCAAGGTCTCACAGGCTGTAATCAAAGTGTCAGGGAGGCTGCATGTTCTCTTGGAGTTGGGGATCCTCCTCCAACATCAAATGATTGTTGGAAAAATTCAATTCCTTGTGGTCAGAGGGAGGAAGGTACTCAAACTCCAGAGGCTGTCAGTGGTTCACTGACATGTGACCTTGTCCATCCACATCATAGCAGCTTGACTTGCTGTTTTCAAGACTGGCAGGATAGTCTTTGATATCTCACTGCCTTTGTCATATAGCAGAGTCATTGCTACATTATATTGGTTAGAAGGAATTCACAACTGTTGTCTACACTGCAGAAGAGGGGTTTGCATAATAATTTGAACAGCTAGGGGTAGAAATCCGTGAGGTTCACCTTAAGGTGTATCTACCACAGTGAAGGTACTTATGATAGGGGAACAATAGCAGATGAAGCTTCTCCTTTAAATGGTGGCAGGAGTTGGATCTTAAAATATGTGGATGCCATGTGTGAAATAGATTTATTTAAATATACAGCATGCTTTAAGTTTATCCTTATATTCTTTTTGCAAATAGCTTTCTTAAGAGAATTCATGGCAGAAATAAGTTTGCAGATAGCATATGTTAATGTGCTTTAGATTACCAAGAGTATTTGAAATAATGAACTCTTTCTTTTAGAGAAAAAAAAAGAGTGTTGTGTCATTTTGAATTTTTGCTTAGGTAGTTAAAGTTGGTTCACTTTTAAATATTTTTTTAAAAAAAGATGTACTAACTTTGTCCAACCTTTCCTATCTTCAAGTTACACAACACCAATTTATCTGGAGAAGCATTTCCTAGTTGATATATTGAATCATTAGAGAATTATAAACATCTGACCCCCATGTTGACGTTTTTATTTCATTTCACTCTCCCAAAAAATAAGTACTGTAAAGGAAATGTGCATGCCACCCACTCGTTCTAGAGGTACCTTTGATTTGTACTTCAAACAGTCAGACTGAAAGGCATTGCGTGTGTGGGGCTCCTGTGTTCCAGAGAAGAATGCAATATAAGAATGGGTGTGTTGGCCAGTGCAGTGGCTCACTAGGCTAATCCTCCGCCTGCGGCGCCGGCACCCGAGGTTCTAGTGCCAGTCGGGGTGCTGGATTCTGTCCCGGTTGCTCCTCTTCCAGTCCAGCTCTCTGGTGTGGCCCTGGGGGTGCAGTGGAGGATGGCCCAAGTGCTTTGGCCCTATTCCTGCATGGGAGATCAGGAGGAAGCACCTGGCTCCTGGCTTCAGATCAGTGCAATGTAGCGGCCACTTGGGTGGTGAACCAACAGAAAAAGGAAGACCTTTCTCTCTTTCTCTCACTGTCTAACTCTGCCTGTCAAAAAAAAAAAAAAAAAAAAAAAAAAAGGTGTGCCAATTTCTGCAATTTGGTGAGTCTGTTTGTCCTGACTTATGAGAGACCTTCAATGACCCTCCAATGCTTAGTGCCTAGATCTTCTCTCCTGAGTTTTTAAAAAAGATTTATTTATTTATTTGTTTGTTTATTTGTTTGAGAGTTAGAGTTACAGAAAGAGAGGGAAAGACAGAGAGCAATATCTCCCTTCCTCTGGTTCACTTCCTACACAGCTGCAATGGCCAGGAATGGGCAGGCCAACCTGGGTCTCCCATGTGTGTGGCAGGAGCCCAAACACTTGCACCATCTTCTCTGCTTTTCCCAGGTCATTAGCAGGGAGCTGGATTATAAGTGGGGTAGCAGGGACTTGAACCATCCCATGAATATGGGATGCTGGGGTTGCAAGCAGTGGCTTTACCTGCTATGCCACAATGCTGCTCCTCTGATTTTTTTAAATAATGGGAAGTATCATACAAAGTTATATATACAAAAGTATATTTGAAAATTATATTTATTTTTAATTAACATATGAAATTTTACATATTTAATTGGTACCTTGTAAAATATTGATACCTGTATGTGGGGAGCAACCGAGACTAGACTAAATTACTGGAACTGCTAAGATTAATTCTATGCATCTGATCTCCCGTCATATGGCGCTGAGAGGGAATAAACAACTTCCACACAGCTGCCTCACCAATTCGACTAACAAGCTGCAGGAGCTGATCCTGCTCCTGATTGGAGGAGAGCAGCGTGCTCAGCGCGTGGGGAGAGAACGCCAGCAGAGTTGGGAATGGTGGAAGAGGACTATAAAGGAGGAGAAAGACAACATGCAGGAGGAACATCTGAGGAATCCCTGAGAGAGCCGGCCGGTGGTGTGCCGCTCCTCCGTGGAAGCGGGGGAAGCAGCGGGGGTGCCGCCCCTCTGCGGAGGTGGCGGGGGGGAGCGGGGGGGAGCGGCAGCAAACCCGGGAAGGGCCGGGCAAAAAGAACAGCGCAGGGTCCAGTGTCGTTCCTCTGCGAGTGGGGGAGCGACACCTGTATAGATAATATAATGTCAAATCACAGTAAACATTTATCTCCTCAAAGAGTTAATATTTCTTTGTAGTGAAAATATTTGAAATCCTTTATTCTCCTTTTTTTCAGAGAAACCTTTAGAACATTGTCATTATTTATAGTCCTACTTTGTAATAGAGCACCAAACTTCTTGCCCTGTCTACCTGTAACTTAGTGTCCATTAATCAACGTAACCTCATTGCTCCTGTCTGATGCTTACCTCCCAGCTTCTTGTAATCACCATTACAACCTTCTAAGGGATCAATTTTTTTAAATTTCACATAAAAGTGAGATCATGTGGTAATTCTTTTTCTGTGCTTGACTTATAATGATGTCCAATTTCATCCATACTGTAATGAATGGTAATAATTCATCCTTTTTTATGGCTAGTGTTCCATTGTGTACCACATTTTCATTACCCAATCTTAATGGATGGATACTTAGATTGTTTCCATATCTTAGATAAGATGAATAGTACTACAATAAACATAGAGGTAATTTAAAACTTTCCTTATAAATCCTTTTGTAGAAACTGTGATTTGTTTTAAATGGATTTTGTCAATTGCTTCACCAGGAGATTTAACTTAAAATACTTCTGTCTCTTTGTTGAAGTTATATGAACCGAATTAAATTATATTTTTTAGGTCAAAATAGTCAAGTATTGGTGATTTTATATGGTCCAACTAATAAATAAGTCTGTAAGTGCATACCTTAAAACTTCTATTATAAGAACAGTTCATAGTGGTGAGGGGTTTCATTACCCCTCGTGGAAACCAATGGTTGTTTCCTTTTTGTAATGCTAATTAACAATAATTATCAGTGTATTGGTAGATATCAACCTGATCCATCCATTATGAAGTTCCTCATCACCTAAAATTTTTTAAAAGAATAAAGAGAACAGATTTCAGATATTTCATAGGTATAATTCTAAGAAGATAACCATATTTCCTTCCCTCCCCCTGTTCCTCCTTCAATTCCTCCCTCTCCTTTTCTGTTTTTTTTTTAACTTTTCCAAAAACATACTTACAATCCACTCTATCATCACAGATTTAATGTATCACTAACCATACAATAGAACAAGTTAAAAGTAGAAAGATCACAGTTCCACAGGAGTATAAGCAAGGGCTGAAAAGAGCAATGAAATCAAGAGGTCAATTTCATTACTCTGCATTATTTTTTGTATTCTATATTAACTACCACATGTCAGAGAAAACATTGTTTGGGATTGACTTGTTTCACTAAGCATAATGGTTTCCACTTGGATCTATCTTGTTACAGAAGACAGTATTTCATTCCTTTTTATGGCTGAATAGTATTCCATAGTGTGTCTATATCACATTTTTTAGTCATCAGTTTATGGACATCTAAGTTGAGTAATATCTTAGCTATTGTTAATTGAACTGCAATAAACATGGGAGTACAAATAACTCTTTTATATGCTGATTTCAATTCATTTCGGTAAATTTCCAGCAGTGCATTGGCCAGGCCATACAATAGTTCTATTTTCAGATTCCTGAGGAATTTCCACACTGTTTTCCTTAATGGTGCACTTGTTTACATTCCCTCAATAGTACCTTTTCCCTTACATCTTTACCAGCATTTATTATTTTTTGATTTTTGCATTATAGTCATTCTAACTAGGGTGAAGTGAAACCTCACTGTGATTTTATTTGCATTTCCCTGATGGCTAGTGATCCTGATCATCTTTTCATGTGTCTGTTGGCCATTTGTTATTTCATTCTTTGAAAAATGCCTGTTCAAGTCCTTTGCCCATGTCTTAAATGGGCCATTTGTTTTGTTGTTGTTGAGTTTCTTGAGTTCCTTATATAGTTTGTATATTAATCTTTTATCAGATTATAGTTTGCTAATATTTTTTTCTATTCCATCAGTTACCTCTTTAGTTCTTTGTGTTTCTTTTTCTGTGCAGAAGCTTTTTAGCTTGATGTATACTCATCTGTCTGTTTTTGCTTTTATTGTTTGTGCTTCTGGGGTCTTATCCAAGAAGTCCTATCTATGCCAATGTCTTACAATGTTTCTCTTAGTTTTTCCTCTAGTAATTTTATGGTTTCAGGTCTTAGGTTTAGGTTCTTCATCTATTATGAATTGATTTTTGTAAAGAATATAAGATAGGAGTCTTTTTTTACACTTCAGCATGAGGAGATCCAACTTTCACAACACCATTTGTTGAAGAGACTATTCTTTCTCCAAGGAGAAATTTTAGCTCATTTGTCAAAGATTAGTTGGTTGTAAATATCTGGATTAATTTCTGAGGTGTCATTTCTGTTCCATTGGTCTGCATGTCTATTCTTGTGCCACTACTGGGCTGTTTTGATTATAACTGCCCTGTATTTTTTCTTAATATTTGGTATTGTGATGCCTCTAGCTTTGTTTTTATTAAGATTGCTTTAATTATTCAGATGTCTCTTGTGTTTCCTTATGAATTTTGAGGTCATTTTTTCTAGATCTAAGAAGAATGTCTTTGGTATTCTTATTGGGATCACATTATATCCGTAAATTGCACTGGGGAGTATGGACATTTTAAAAATATTAATTCTTTCAATCCATGTGCATGGAAGATTTTTCCATTTTTTGTGCCTTTTTCTAATTTTTCCTTAATGTTTTTCTAATTTTCATTGTAGAGATTTTTTATATCCTTGTTTATATTTATCCCAAAGTTTTTAAATTTTTTGCAACCATTTTGAAAGAGTCCAATCTTACAAGTTCTTACTCAGCCATGGCAATGTTTGTGTTTAGAAATGCTATTGATTTTTGTGTATGGATTATATAAACTGCAACTTTGCCAAACTCTTATGAGTTCTAATAATTTCTGGTGTAGTCATTTTGTTCCCCTATCAAGTCATCTGCAAACAGGAGTAATTTGACTTACTCTTTCCCATTTGTATCCCTTTGATTTCTTTTTCTTGTCTAATGGCTCTGGTAAAAACCTTCATATCTATATTGAATAACAATCATGAAATTGGTCATCATTGTCTGGTTCCAGATCTTAGGGGAAATGCTGAAAGCGTTAGTTGAAATTAGTGGAAATGCTTCCAGGTTTTCCTTATTTAATTTGATGTTTGCTGTGGGGTTCTCATATATTACCTTGACTGTATTCCTTCTATACCCAATTTGCTTAAGATTTTTATAATGAAAGTTGTATATTTTATCAAATGCTTTCTCTGCATCTACTGAGACAACCATATGGTTTTTATTCTTCAACTTGTTAATGTAATGTATCATGTTTATTTATTTGCATATGTTGAACTATTCCTGCATCCCAGGTATAAATCTCATGTGGTCTGGGTGGTGGATATTTTTTATTTATTTTTGAATTTTGTTGAGGATTTTTGCATCTATCTTCTTCAGGGATATTTGTCTATGGTTTTTTTTTCTTGTACCTTTTTCTGTTCTGGAATTAAGGTGATAGTGTCCTCATGGTAGTAATTTAGTAGAATTCCCTCTCTGTATATGGTTTTGACTAGCTTAAGAATTGGGATTAGTTCTACTTTAAAGGTTTTAGAAGTCAGCTGTGAAGCCATCCAGTCTTGGGCTTTTCTTTGTTAGGGAGTCTTTATTACTGATTCAATCTCCATCTTGATTATGGGTCCACTTTGTTTTGCAATGTCTTTGTGACTCAATTTACAAAAATTGTATGAGTCCCAAAATCTATCAGTTTCTTCAAGATTTTCCAATTTGCAGACAGATAACTGTTTGTAGTAATTTCTGATGACTATTTATGTGGTATTAACTATAACCTTCCTTTTTCATGTCTGATTTTTTTAATTTGGGTCTTCTCCCTCTTTCTTTTTGTCAGTTGGGTCAATGATGTGCTCATTTTATTTATTTTTTTCAAAAAAACAGTTCTTCATTTCACTGGTCAGATATGTCATTTTTTAAAAGATTTATTTATTTATTTGCAAGGCAGAGTTACAGAGACGCAGAGGAAGAGAGAGAGATCTTCTGTCCACTGGTTCACTCCCCAAATGGCTGAAATGGCTGGAGCTGAGGCAATCTGAGGTCAAGAGCCAGGAGTTTCCTCTGGGTCTCCCAGTGGGTGCAGGGGCCCAAGGACTTGGGCCATTTTCTACTGCTTACCGGGGTAACAGCAGAGAGATGGATTGGAAGAGCAACAGCCAGGACTTGAAACAGCGCCCACATAGGATGCTGGCACTGCAGGCAGTGGCTTTACCCTCTATGTCACAGCGTCGGCCCCTGTATCATTTTTAAATTTCAATTTTGTTTTTTTTCTGGTTTTAAAAAAATTATTTCTTTCCTCCTACTGATTTTCAGTTTTGTTCTTGTTTTGCTATATCCTTGAGAAGCTTTGTTAGATAATTTGTTTGATGTCTTTCCAGTTAGTTGATATAGGCACTAATTGCTATAAACTTTTCTCTTGACACTGCTTTTGCTGTATACCATAGTTTTGATATATTGTGTTGTCATTTTCGTTCATTTCAAGGAATTTTTAAATATATCTTTTGATTGGGAGACAGAGATATTAAAGAAAAATCAAACAAATATCAGAAATAAAGAATGTAATATGTCAAATAAAAAAATACAGTTGAAAGCCTTAACCACATCCTCACTGAGGCAGAAGAAAGAATTCTAAGCTAGAAGACAAATCTTTGGAAATATTTTAGTCAGCCAAAAAAAAAAAAAAAAAGAAGATAAAAATTAGAAAAAACTGAAAATGGCGTTCAAGATTTATGGGATATCATCAAATGACAAAATAAACATGTCTTAGGAGTTCTTGAAGGTATGGAAAGACAGAATGGAAGAATTATTCAGTAAAATAAAACAAGGTGAAAATTTCTATGATGTGTAGATAGATATGGATATCCAAGTACAGGAAGCACACAGCAATAATAGATGTGATCACAAAGGATCTTCACCACGACACATTATAGTCAAACATTCAGAAGTAAAACAGAAATAAAGGATCCTAAAACATGGAAGACAAATGCCAGATTAGCATCAGAAGAAACTGCAATTACACTAAGAACTGATTTCTCATCAGAAATGCTATGAGGTAGGAGAGAATGGAGAGAAATAGTCCAATTCTAAAAGACAAACACTGTTAACCCAGAATACTGTATCCAGAAAAGCCCTTATTTAGAAGTGAAGGTGACATAAAGACCATTCAAAACAAATGAAAAAATTAAATTTGTCACCATTGATCCAGCCCTACAAATGATATTTAAGAATATGCTACACACAGAAACAGAGAAAGAAAGTCATTATTATGAAAGACTGTGAAGGCAGAAAATCTACAAGTAGAAGTACAGGGGAAATCCAAATCAAGCAATAGTAATATTATTGAAAAATAGCAGGACCAAGCCACTACTTATCAATAAAAATCTTGACTGTAAATGGCCTAAATTCTCTAATTTGAAGGTACAGGCTGGCTGAATGGATTAAAAATTAAGATTTACCTATTTTCTGCCTAAAAGAAATACACTTCACCAGCAAAGATACACACAGACTGAAAAAGTATGGAAAAATATATTCTGTGCTAATGAAAAGCAGAAACAAGCAGGAGCAACCATCCTAATATCAGACAAAAATTGTTAAAAGAGACAAAAGAAGGGGCATTCTGTAAGGATTAAGGGATAAATTCAACAGGAAGATGTGACTATAGTAAATGTATATAAGCTCAATGCTAGAGCACCTGTTTATTGAAAACAAGTGCTAATGGAAATAAAGGGAGACATTGACTCCAATACAATCATAATGGGAGACTTCAACACCCCATTTTCATCATTGGATGGATCAACTAAACAAAAAAAAATTAACAAAGAAACAAGAGAGTTAAGCTACACACTATTGACTCAATAGTTCTAACTGATATCTACAGAACATTTCAGCCCATAGTTGCAGAATTCTTTTCCTCAGTGCATGGAACTTTCTCTAGGATAGACCACATGCTAAACCATAAAGCAAATTTTCAACTAATTAAAAAATTTTTTTGACCACAATGGAATGAAGCTAGAAATTAACAATTTAAGAAACTCTAGAAAATATGCAAACATATGTTAACTGAACAACAGTCTCTCAAATGAACAGTGGATCATAGAAGAAATAATTTCTTTTTCTTTTCAGTTTATGTTTATATATTTTGTCAATTTAAATACAGGGTTATTGGAATTTTTCTTCTCTATATTGAGCGACTTTCCTCTTCAGTGATATAACTTTTTTCATTTAGTTGATTTTTTCTAGTTTTTATCCGGTTTGATTACAATTTTCAAAAAAAAATATTTATTTTATTTATTTGAAAGACAGAGTTACAGAGAGAGGTAGAGACAGGGAGAGAAAAAGGTTTCTATCTGTTGGTTCACTTCCCAAATGGCTGAGACAGCCAGAGCTGAGTCAACCTGAAACCAGGAGCCAGGAGCTTCTTCTGGGTCTCCCACATGGGTGCAAGGGCCCAAGCACTTAGGCCATCTTCTACTGCTTTCTCAGGCCATAGCAGAGAGCTGGATTGGAAAAGATGCATCAAGCCGGCGCCGTGGCTCAATAGGCTAATCCTCCACCTTGCGGCGCCGGCACACCGGGTTCTAGTCCCGGTTGGGGCGCCGGATTCTGTCCCGGTTGCCCCTCTTCCAGGCCAGCTCTCTGCTATGGCCAGGGAGTGCAGTGGAGGATGGCCCAGGTGCTTGGGCCCTGCACCCCATGGGAGACCAGGAAAAGCACCTGGCTCCTGGCTCCTGCCAGGATCAGCGCGGTGCGCCGGCTGCAGCGGCGGCCATTGGAGGGTGAACCAACGGCAAAAGGAAGACCTTTCTCTCTGTCTCTCTCTCTCACTGTCCACTCTGCCTGTCAAAAAAAAAAAAAAAAAAAAAAAAAAGGAAAAGATGCATCAGGGATTTGAACTAGCACCCATATGTTTTGCTGGTGCTACAAGACGAGGCTTTACTCCACTGTGCCACAGCACTGGCCTCATGATTATGATTTTTTATATAACATTTAAAAATATTTATTATACTTATTAATCTCTTCCTTTCTTGCTCCTTATTTAACTTTGCCTCTTCTAGAATATTAAGGTTTTTTTTAAAGATTTATCTATTTATTTGAAAGTTAAAGTTACACAGAGAGAGGAGAGGCAGAGGAAAGGACAGAGAGAAGTCTTCCATCCGATGGTTCACTCCCCAACTGGCAGCAATGGCCAGAGCTGTGCTGATCCAAAGCCAGGAGCCAGGAGCTTCCTCTGGGTCTCCCATGTGTGTGCAGGGGTCCAAAGACTTGGGCCATCTTCTACTGCTTTCCTAGGCCATAGCAGAGAGCTGGATTGGAAGTGGAGCAGGTGGGACTAGAACCGGTGCCCATATGGGATGCTGGCGCTTCAGGCCAGGGCGTTAACCCACTGTGCCACAGCGCCGACTCCGAATATTAAGGTTTTATCTATGCCTTCTACTCTCCATAGCTTTTAAATTTTATATTTAAATATATTGTCTATTGATATTTTTCCTGGTGTATGGTGTGATAAATGAACTAGTTTTATCTTTTTTAAAGATATGGATATTAAGTTTCTCCAACATAATGTATTAAATATTTTTCATTCTGCCACTGATTTGCAATACTGCAAATTACATCTACATGTAACTTGTCTTATTTCCAGATGTTCAGTTCTCTTTTATTGATTTGTCAGTCAATGAATTTAATTGTACCATCTTGTTATAGCTTTAGAACAGGGTTCTGTTAGAAGGTGTGTGTTTTACTATATGGTAAGGTTAATCACTCTTTATCCTATCTCACTGCTTCTTTTTTCAGATAATCTGAGTATGTTGGTTATTATTATTATTTCATAATAAACTTGGTGATTAACTTGTCTAGTTTCAGAAAAAACATATTTGCTTTTTAATCAGGGATTGTATAACATTTATAATTTAACTTAGATTGTAAAATTGACTTTTTTTTCCATTGAATCTTCCTACTCAAGAACATGGGGAACGTCTTTCTATTTGCACAAATTTAGTTTGGGGCCCTTCAGAAATACTTCATATTGTTTTGCTCAGTAGACTTTGGACACTTATTAGTAAGTTGAATACCTGGATTATTTATTTATGCAATTAATAAAAGATCTTCCTTTTCCTGGTTTCTTCTCACTGAGTTTTGTTTGTATATATGTGACAGAGCCTGAATCGCAGCATGGCATTCTAGGCCATACATTTCTCTCTCTCTTTCATCTTTTTTTATTATGTTTTTCTTGTGCAAGCTGTCTGTTCATCCAGCAAAATAGTCTATAACTACCCCCAGGGAACCATATGTTTTCCTAATACATCACCATTGCTTATGTCCCCTCTGCCTGTTTTTCCCCCTTTCCTTCTCTTGTATCTTTAACTCTGCAAAATCTCCTATGCTTTGATGCCTTCTATTCAGCTTATATCTTCTAGAGCATTAGGACTTTTTCATTCACATGCTGCATAGCGTGAGTTGGTTTTCATTACCTGTTTTGGGTGTGCTTTTTTGTTATCCAAGGGGAACCTCTGAGATACACAATGATAAAAGCTGTGCCTCACATTTTTCTTTCTTCTTGGTACCCAGTGGTTTTTGTGTACTGTGTGTTCAGTAAATCCATCCTATCTTCATTGAATATTTATGGCATTTCTGGTTACTATCACTTTTCTTGGGGGAGCTTGAGCCATTCCTGTCCTGGTAATCTAATATGTGTCATTGAATTTAGGAGCTAAGTCTAAAGAGAACTTTTATTCCACCTCCATTGTAAGAGTAAGGATCCTGTCCCACAAAAGTCCAGATCTTGAGGGGTTTGAGTTTGGGGCATTTCCCTTTGAACACCATGGCTCCTTTATGCTAAAAGGGTGGAGACAGAGGTTGTCCTTGTTAGTCCTCAGAGTCCTTTTGCCCATCCTGGGAACAAGTTTGAGATAGGAGAGTTTGAAGTCACTACAATTTCAGGGGTCCTCAACTAGTTGTTAAACCTTCTTCCCAGTTCAAACACACACTGTCTATTTCCCTGATCATGGTTTATTTAGAAGCAAGGGTAATAAAACTGCTTGCTTTATCAATAAACCACAAAATTTGCAAGTGATAATAACTTTCAGACTATTTTGAGATCCTTGATCAATAACTGGAATTATGGTAGTTCCACTTGATCAATGCATCCATTTTGAAGCCAAGCAAAGACTTTGAAAGGCCAGAGAAATGTGGAGTATATAATTCCATATAGTAGTTACGTTTTCAAAAGACCAGAGAAAAGAACTATGATTCCTCCCACCTATGCCCTGTGCTATTGTTTTCACATGCATTGCCTATTACAGCCTTTTTCCTTTTGCAGGGGCGGTGAGCATTGTGGCTTCAAAACTAGAAACATTGGCTTAAATTACTACCAAGTTGTCAGTCATAACTGGGACTTAGACAACTGTCAGTTGTGGGGAGGAGCAGTCCATAGGGTACAATGAGAATCCCTTCATGAGCTTGTAAGTGCACAGAACTTGCAGATGCTACTACTGCAGGTAGCCAAAGGCTGGAACGTCAAGGAAATGCCTGCAGTGGGACAGAAAGAAGTCTGCAGAGTTGGTATCAGAGAACACTTAGTTAAGGAAATAATAACATACAGTGGATTTGGTTTTAAAACCAAAGATCCTTGTGATGGTGGAGCCACAAAATCTTTCCTGTTTGCTTCCAGTCCTATGAAAACCTGCAGAGTATTCACAAGTACTGACATCTGGCAGGTAAAAACAGAAGTACTGCAAGGGCTCAAGAGAACTCCCTGTACTGTCACTGTGCTCACTCAGACTCAAATTCTATCCAGGTTCTTCAAAGGGTTTTCTGCCTGGCATATCATCAGTGCAAGTAAATGTTACTTATCATTATGGGAAGGAGGAAAATGCTGCTACATCATTCACCATAAATAGCAACACTGTGCATATCTATTTCCAAGTGAATGGGGAAGAATATCTCCAACTCTATTTTCTTTTCTTTTTTAAAAATTATTTATTCATTTGAAAGGCAGAGTTACAGAGAGAGAAGGAGAGAGAGAGAGAGAGAGAGAGAGAGAGAGAGAGAATCTCCCATCTGATAGTTCCCTCCTCAAATGACTACAATAGCCAGGGCTGGGCCAGGCCAAAACCAGGAGTCTGGAACTCCATCTGGGTCTCCCATGTCAGGGTCCAGGCACTTGGGTCATCTTCCGCTGCTTTCCTAGGTGAATTAGCAGGGAGCTAGATCAGAAGTGGAGCAGCTGGGGCTCAAACAGTGCTCATATGGGATGTCAGTACTATAGACAGTGGCTTAACTCACTGTGCAATGATGCTGGCCAGGCCCTCCCACCCCCGATCCCACTCTATTTTATTTCTTTTTAAAAATATTTATTTGAAAGGCAGAGTTACACACAGAGAGAGTGAGAGACAGAGAGAGAAGCAAGAGATCTTCCATCCACTGGTTCACTCCCCGGATGGCTGCAATAGCTGATGCTGAGCCTGTCAGAAACCAGGAACTAGGAATTTCTTCTGGGTCTCTCACATGGGTGCTGAGGCCTAAGTTCATTGGTCATTCTCGGCTATTCTTCTAGGCACATTAGCCAGGAAAGGATTGGAAGCAGAGCAGCCAGGATTTTAACTGGTACCTATATGGGATGTCAACATCACAGCCAGAGGCTTAACCTGCTACTTCCCAGTGTGCCATCTCCCCTACTTTATTTTCTTCCCTGGAAAATATATCTAGGGAATTTGGATCTAACTATTGTCCCCAAAATAGACTTATCTAGAATTCTTTCTTTAATCACAGCCTCTAAAAATATAGTCATTACACATCCCATGGTATGACATTCATTCCCTGGCTGTTCTACAGCATCCACTGGGGAAGTTTGTCTCTGTCTTGTCTGGTGATTGGAACAAGTCCAGAGGAGGCTGCTCTGTCTTCTACACACTGTGGCCATACATGCACATTTTCACAGTTGGCTTGATGCCCTGGCATTCCCTTGCTTCCTCCTCTCCCACCAGCTGGTTCAGTTGCTATTTAGGCCACTGGACTTCAGGAGCTTAGACCTCCTTATTCCCACAAGGCTGTAAGACTTCTCAGAATTGCTGCATTTTTTTTCATGTGAGATTGAACACCAATTCCAAAAGAATTATTCAGTTCTCCATAGAGAAATGAGCAAGGGAGTATGGGTGCTAAAGTGCGTCATGATGTTTTAGTTTTTTGCACCATGCATTCTTATATCTTGTTGCAGCTGAATTCTTTCAGGGCATCTCTGGAGGCACCTTTGCCAGTAGATTAACCACAGAAAGAAAGAAAAGCAGGTTTTGGTTGTCAAAAGCCTTAGTTGGTATCTACTGCTGTGGTAAGCATTCAAAATACATTATCTCATTTAAAACACAAGCCAATGCTGAACCTCCGAGAGATGAGGAAGCTCTCTCAGCATCACATGGGTATCAGTTACCAGGATTCACACCTAGGCTTGTATGTTCTGTATTTTTCATAAATATACTATATGTTACTATTGGTGTCAGTAATAATATCACTAGGAACGCTCAGGCTGTGAAGTTGGTCACATTGCTGCCTGGTGTTAGTGAATAAGTAAAGCATTCCATGTTTAAAAAGCAAGTGAACACACAAAAGGACAAGGACTCAGATTATTAAGATATCTGTAGATTCTGCTTTGGTCATAACAAATTTTACTTTCATTATATTATTTAGCTACAATTGGTAGCAGGTTTAAACATTTTCCCTTGCTGGGGATATAATATCTGGAGGGCAAGCTTTGTGATGGAGCTGAACTCAATACCATTAAGCAGTCATTACCATTAGCTCCTGCTTCTGCAGCATCATATTTAATAAGGCTTCACAGCAATTGTCATCATGATATGAAATGGGTTTTGGTTTTTAGTTTAATTCCAAAAGGAAATTATGGATTTTTTAAAATCTGCCAAATAGTGTTTAATAACCTTGTTTTCATCTCCAGTGAGCAGATGATGCTGATTTTAAAGAGACAATGCAGCTACAAAGAAAACCCAATTCCAGGAGAGGAATCTCAGGTTGGAGAGAAACAGAGCTATAGTTTCACATAGTGGAGGCTTAGGCTACCCTGTAGTTTCAACAGAATGCCAAACAGGATATTCCATGCATGAGTATCTATTATTGCTATGGGCCCCTTCAATAGCTATCAGCTTTTCCAATAATTTTGAGAACTGTACAACATATCTTGGTATCTTATCACTTTAATGAAGTCCATCAAACATGACAATTTTTTTCTAAAGCAACTTGCTGCTCCATATATGTAAGTAAGAGCAGTTCAGTGAAGTAAATCCACATGGCACCCTACAGGATCATGAACTGTTCTTGAGAATTGAACTGTGGCTCAGAATTTGGAGGTGACAACCCACAGCTGACATTCCCAGGACAGTTAAAGCATAGCTTTGTGTCCACCAGGAGAAATCAAACTGTTTTTGTGATTTATTTTTATTTATAGGAATGGGTAAAAAATAAATTTCATCCATATTTTGCAAAATATGAGGGGGCTTCAAAAAGTTTGTGGTAAAATGAATTGAAACTAGGAGTTTATTTTGGTGCAAAAAATTTTAGTGCAAATGTTCTTTAAAAATAATATTATGTGTAGAAAATACATATTAGAAAAAGTATGCATGCCTTTAAAAATATTGTTGGCATCAAAATAAACTTATACTTTAAAAATCTATTCAAGAAGCAGAGATACAGAGATAGACAAACAGACAGACGGACAGATCAACAAGCAGACAGAGCTCCTGTCTGTTACTTGGCTCCCAAAATGTTCACAACAACTGGAACAGAGAAGACTAATGCTGGAAATGGAAGCTCAGTCTAGGTCTCCACTAGGGGTGCTAGGGACCCAATTACTTGAGCCATCACCTGCTGCCTCCCAAGTCTGCACCTGAAGGAAACTAGGATGATTAGGAGCCAGAGCTAGGAGCCAAGCCCAGGCATACTGATAAGGGACACACACCTCTTCCCCAGTATCTTAGCTGCCAGGACAAATGCCAATCTCACAAATTCTTACTGTTAATTCTCCTTTTTTTTCCCACAAACTTTGTGAAGTATCCTTGTGGAAGCTAATAACTCAGTAAGGAAACTCATCTGGCAAACAGCTGTAATAGGTATTGTCACTAATGTTTCAGGTCCATCAATGTTGCACCTGTCAGCCTAGACTTGAATGGGGGGCTAGCTAGGGATCATGATATATGTATATATATAATTAATTCCCTTGGAATTATGTCTTGGTAGGGGTGAAGGTAATATCAGTGTTTTATTTGGTCTTTCCCATCATGGCAGTTCTTGCTCCATAGGTCGGGATCCATATAAACATTTTGTATGTTGGAATAAGTATGGGAATTCTACCAATTATTGAATATTTCAAATATACACTTATGAAATGAGGCATTAACCATGGGATAAGGTAGAAACCGGTAGAATTCTGTTGGAATGTTGGATTAAGATAAATTAATTCTTTACTATTATAAGGAATAGATATTTACCACATTAATTTTATTGAACCTGTATCCTGTATGAAGAGTAAAGAAAATTTGGGATAAGAAAGAGGTGTTTTTAAATATCAGTTTCATTTCCCATTACAATATTATAAATCTCTTACTGGCAAGAATCAGGTCCTATCTAATTCTGCATTGCCTGGTGGTTCTGGTGTTTAACGAGACTATAGAATAGAAAATCAGAAGATTTATAGTAAGTTAAATGAAAAATCTTTATGATGCATGTTCAGATTCCTCTTAGCACTAATATCTGTGAGTATGATATTAGAACAAAGGGAAGTGAATAATATTGAAAAAATATTTCATATTATATTTTGAAATGTTCTCTAGGACAAGGAAAATCACACACGATGGAACTGGAGAGAACTCAGATTTTAATTGTTCTGGTGGTAGTTATCATTATTAAAAGATTTATTTTTTGGGGGACCGGCACTGTAGCATAGCTTTATTAATTTATTTGGAAGTCAGAATTACAGAGAGAGAGAGGGAGAGAGCAGACAGAAGAGAGAGATTTTCCATCCACTGGTTTACTCCCCAAATGGCTGGGGCTGGGCCAGGCTGAAGCCAGGAACCAGGAGCCTTATCTGAGTCTCCCATTTGGATGCAGCAGCCCAAGCACTTAGATCATCTTCTGCTGCGTTCCTAGGTGCATTAGCAGGGAGCTGGATCGGAAATGGAGCGCTCTAGACTAGAATCAGCTCCCGTATATAAAGCTGGCACTGCAGGCAGCAGCTTAACCCCTTTGCTACAGTGCTAGTTAATATTTTAATGGAGAGTGGGAGAAGCTTATGTTCTGAATACAGGGGTGAAATTTGCTAGAATATTCTAGAGTACACAAGGCTATTAGAGGTGCAAGAGGTTTTAGAAGTTGTGGAGTACAGTATCCTTTCTTTACTGAAAGGAAAGCTGAAGCTATGGCATCACAGCCACTGAATGGAAAAGTTTAAAGTTCCACTTGTTCAAGGTCATTGAGCTAGTAAGAGATCAACAGTTACTGGCTCTGTAACATTGAACCATCAACCAAGTCAGCCACATCTTGGTGTCTCCATTTGTTGGGTTGGTGTAAAGAAATGACAAACATAATTTCAGGTGCTCGACAAACTGCCTGGCATAGTAGGTGACAGATTAGAGACAATGAAATGATTAGTAAACTGTTGTAGGAAAGGCTGTCTCCACATTCATGGGAGTTATGATTTTATGCTTCATAAAAATTTAGCTAACTACTCAGGTGGTTGTTCTCCAGGACCTTTTTACTAAACTTTATGAAAAATGTCTTTCATTCCTTGATATTCTTTCTTCCAATCTGACAATAGAGTTGGAAGATAACTTTCTTTTTTTAAAAAAATTTCAGCGCATTGCAATGTCTCATTTGCCTATTCCAGAGCTGTCTCCAATAGAGACCTGTACATGTGTACATGACCTTCTCTTGCAGGTCTCTGGGAGCACGTTTTATCTTCATTATAAGAAATGTTATAGAGAATTAAAGGCCTAGGAATGACTCTCCAGCTAATGAGGAAGATAGTGGATTCATAGCCCAGCTTCCTTGCTCCCTAGTGGGATAATGTTCAGGTATGCTCCACATTACTGAGAAGGTCCCCAGTGCAATTTTCCTTTGTATATTCGTTAAATATGCACACTGACTTCTCCCCATTTATACATCACTCTTCCATGCTTCATAGTGTTTTTTTAGGATCATCTCCCAAATATTCTTCCTTTACTCAATTCTTTGCCTCAGGGTCTATTTGTAGAGAACCCACACAAACTACCATCCAGCTGTGATTCTGTGCCTTAAAATCAGTAGAGATGATCAATGTCCCTTACAAGACCATCGTTTCACTTGTTTTACTTCAGAGAATCGGTGTTATCTCCAAGTCCAGAAGGTGCCACATGGTCACCCTGGGCTGCGGCGACCTTGCTTCTGAACAGTACTGATGTGATTGCGTTTTATCAGACGGCTCTAGAGAAGACTGGAGGCAGAAACAACAGTTGTGATCCTTCTTGCTCTTGGAAGAATCCTGATGAGAGATGATAAGGACCTAAATCAGGGCCAAGGCAGTGGACTTTCTGGTTGGAGTCCACAGATGCAAAGTAACTCTAAGAAGCTGAGCCCCTAGGGTTTCATAATGTGGCACTCCCTCTTCTTTGCTTTCTATTCCATTGTCACTGAGGCTTTACTCTGTTGAACCAAACCCAGGGTTTCATTGATAGAAGATACTCACAGCTCTAGAGCTGTAGAGTATTTGAAATGACATTGAGCCTTGCAATTAGTTAGGGAGTTTAAAATAGCAAAGACAGCTAAGTCTGATTGGGCTTTCCATATGAGAAAGCTAAAAACAAGGGGGGAAAATGTTCTCCAAATGTGTTGAGGCATGAGAGGGGTCCTGGGGAGAGGCCTCTCTCACAGGTTCCTGGTGCTTGGTTCTGCCCAAGGATCTGTGTCAATGGATGGCCATGTAATAGTGTTGATCATTTGAGGAAACTTAGGACATCAGCCCAGGTTTTCCTATATTTGGATTGTATTACCAAAATATTGGTCATTGTGGTGTGCTATTTCTGAAGGAAATATTATCATTATTAATTCATTTTACCAAGTGTCTCTTGAACATGCTACACTCCACGTTGATTCCCTGTGACAACATATAACACTATTTTTGTCTTGTGCTATTTTACTTTCCCAAGAGAACTACATTATAGTTTTTGATACTCAGAACTTTCTAGAAATGAAAGTCAGAATGCACTTTCCCTGATTCGACAGATTGGAAGACTGAGTGACAGCACATTTTGTTGAGAAAACACTTAATGAGGGTTCCCAGAATCTTGGATTTCACCTCTTGTGAATTGTGTCGAGGGCTTAACCTCTCTGTGATTCAGTTTTCTCATCTGACTGTTAAAGGAGGGTTAAATATATTAATGCAATTTAAAGTGCTCCAAACAAAGCTAGACATAATTATCCTAAATGCAGATCCTGAAGCAGCAGATTGGATAGGTTAAAATCCTACAACCCTAATGCAAATGCAAATGACTTTAAATATTTCACATTACAAATGTGCCTCCTATGGAGTCCTTTACCTTCTTCAGTGAGTGATAAATTAGGAAACAATATCTCATGGCTTTAGAGTTGAGATGGCTCCTGTGTCAGGCTCTTCTGTCAGCCTGCACAGAGCCCTTTGCATTGTAAGCAGTGACCTGACAAATTGCTGTACACATTCCAAGTGACTCAGCCAACTCATTCCCCCAGGTGCTGACAAAGCATCCATTCCCAGTTACTGCCCCGCGATCTGCCACTGTCTACCACTTCAGCAAGACTGGGAACTTAGAGGGAGCAGTTTATAATTAATTTCAAGGATTAGATAGATGTATCTGAATCTGAGAGCACAAATTAATTCATGGATAATCCCTCTCTCCTTCTCTCACACACAAGCAGGTAGTTGGAATTGGGAACATTACTTATCAGTATGAAATTTGTGGAATACATTTTAATAAGTATGTGGGCATGTTTGATATTTTTATTGATAACAAGAGCTGAACTGATAGAAAGTAATTTTCACGGTTATGGTTTGATGGTGAGAAATTGATAGTAAGGGTATGGCATGTTCTTAATGTAAAAGATAGGGCGTGTTTTAATCTAAATATATTTTTGACATTAGGAGTGCTTTCTGGTTTATGTTATTTTGGCAAATGTACCAAATGTACAACTTTTGTAATTTGCCATCACAAGTAGGACTATTTCAAGAAATTTGCATTTGGAGGATGACAGACTATTCTTTGTATCAATTTGAATGATTTCATTATGGTGGAGAGAAAATTGTCTCATTTTTATGAACCCGATACATTTTACAGAAGTTTAAGGATTTGGATATATTTTGAGAGTTATGTCTTTCATTAAATTGACTCGATGTAGTTTTATTGTGTATTTCTCCCTTTAATATCATAGAGATATCCTTTTGCTTTAAATTCTGTAATTTCTATTTATATTCCTACTGGAATTTAAGACCCTGGGGGCATCTAGAGTTCCACTTACTGCAACCATCTGCTATCAAAACGGCTGACTTGTTGGTGTCTTGGGAAAGAAGAACATTCAAACTTGTTACATGTTATAGTTTAATATCTATCTCATAAAAACTGCTGAAAAAATCAATCTTCAGTTTACAAATAACTTGAATTTGATGCATTGGTTTGAGATAAATTTGTATCATTTTAAGCAGTTCTCTTTTATGCAATAATGGTAAATCAATATTAGTTGATTTGTTATTTTTCTTTTTTTTTAAAAAAATTGGAGTATAAAATTGGTCATTAGGAGACTGGAGATTTAGTCCTGAGTTTGCCATTGGTTTGCATTAGCAGCTTATGTAACCTCCATGTGCCTTGGCATCTTCATCTACAATGGGTCACACTGAACATCTCCCAGGTTCCTTTTCTTTTTACTCTCTAACCTTATCCATGTGAGATTCTGGAAGTAGTGATGGCAGACTCAGAATGTCATGAGGTTGGTTGGGGTTCAGGCAGAGGACAGAGGGGAAGAAATGTGTTAGGTCAGTTCAGAGTTGAGGAAATGAAACTGTCTAGAAAGGAAGGAAATAGTTGACTACTCAGGGCTCCACACATGGGCTCAAAAGGCTTGGAGAAATTAGGTGAGGTTTGGCAACATGTCATGAACAGGACTGTGGTGGCGCAGTTATTACTCAGGGCTAAGTGACACCAAAGCCTGGCTCTGGATGTCTGGGCACAACAAGGAGTGAGAGAACCAGGGTCCAATCCCAGGGAAATGGGTCAGAGCAGCAGGAGGCAAATGCATAGGAGTTGCTGCCTTGAGGATCTGGAGGGGCAACTGCAGGTCAGCCCTGTGGTGTAGACATTGGGCCTACTGGCAGGAAAATAGTAGTTGTAGGCTCTGCCGGGCTCTGCCAGCCTTAGTTGGTGGCCCTGTGTCTAAAAGCGAGTGTGTCTTCCTAGGGATTATGAATGAAAGAGTAGTGATGAGAACCACCATTGCTCCTATGTGAGACCTGCGTAGATTTTCTCCCCTTCCCTTCCCATTTTCCCTTTCCTTTTCCTTCTCTTCCCTTCCCACCCTTTTCTCTTTCTTCCCCTCCCTCCCTCCTTCCTTCCCTCCCTCCCTCCCTCTTTCCTTCCTTCCTTCCTTCCTTCCTTCCTTCCTTCCTTCCTTCCTTCCTCTCTCTCTTTCCTTTCTTTCTTTCCTCTCTCCTCTTCCTTCCTTCTTTCTTTCCTTCTTTCCTTCCTCCTCTGTCTGTCTCCCCCTCCCCAGTCTCTTTCCATATCCCCCATGTAAAAAGAGAATCAGAAATAAAATGATGAGAGGAGACATACCTTTGGAAGAAGATTTTAAAAGAGAAAGGATCTGTTAGAATGCAAGAGATGTTTCCTTGCTTATAGGTCTTTACATGTTGTAGAATTATGATGAAAACACTTTAAGAAAAAGTACTTGAGTGTTGGATTGAGTTATCAGAATTTTTTAAACAAATACTTCATTGACTACAAATGAATTGAGAACCTGCTATGTTCAAAGTTTTGAACTGAGTGCTCTAGGGGAACATGAAAAAGTAAGCTCCATCATTCCCACCTCTGAGGAGTTCATACTAGAGTTGAAAAGACAAAGCACACAAAGCAGTAGATGAAAAGATAAAGCAAGACTTAAAATCCATATTACAGAAATCTGTGGCATTGAGAACTTCCTACTATCCTGAGTTCTGGACCAATTGAGAAATACACCAAATAAAATGTATACAAGGCAATAGATTACCTTTATTTCTAGTGAATACAGGCAATATTGAAATGTGCAGTTTTTCATAGATCTTGGATCTGGTTACTGAAGCTCAGAATTAGACTTACACTCTTAGCCACAAAGAGGCTTTTCCCCTGGAATAGAGAGAATCCATTGTTTTGGAAGAGTAATTTCCAAGAAGGAGAGAGAGGAGCTGAGTTTATAAATGCAAGTCTACTTGTTCCTACTTTGCCCTGAGATGGAACGGATAAGAGCTAGAGAGATATCTGTAATTAAACTCCTTCCTATGGAAAGATTCATCAGGAGTGTGGAGGAAGAATTTTCCCTGACAAAAGATAACAGGGCAGGAAATGAAGAAAGTCCTCAGAAGGGACCAGACTTAGATGCAAGGGAAAAGAAGGACAATCTGGACTAGAGTGTGTCAGAAGAGTTTTACTGGGGATCATCTTCCAATTGGCTTTTCAGTGGTGATAGCCTTTAGATATGCATGGAGAAGGGCCTGGGCTGGCGCCCCGGCTCACTAGGCTAATCCTCCGCCTGCTGCGCCAGCACACCGGGTTCTAGCCCCGGTCAGGGTGCCGGATTCTGTCCCGGTTGCTCCTCTTCCAGTCCAGCTCTCTGCTGTGGCCTGGGAGTACAGTGGAGGATAACCCAGGTCCTTGGGCCCTGCATCCGCATGGGAGACCAGGAGGAAGCACCTGGCTCCTGGCTTCGGATCAGCGTGGTGCTGGGGGGTGAACCAATGGAAAAAGGAAGACCTTTTTCTCTGTCTCTCTCTCTCTCACTGTCCACTCTGCCTGTCAAAAAATAAAAAAAAATAAATAAAAAGAGAAGGGCCCGCTGCTGGCATAGTGGGGGCAATGTGGGCAAACTGTTGAGAACACAAGAAAGGATGTGGGCACCAAGTACAAGGATGACAGCAGAAAATGGAAATAAAGAGTTGATGTGGGAAATCTTGGGAAGGTGATGCTACAGATGGGAAGAAACATGAAGGAGGAAGAGAGGAGGAATCTTGGTTCTCATTCTCTTCTGATGCTTTGTGTACTAGTTAATTCCTCCAGATCTGTCTCAGTGTCCTCATCTGCAAGATGGGAGACCTTGGATAGCTGGGTTTCTCTTGCCTTTGGTTAGCATGGCTGGCTCTGCAACCAGGCACTATTGAGATTATCAATTTGAAGTAGAACCGGAGCAGACATATGACATTGTGCACTACAACCCTGAGAAACAGAGAGCTACCAAAAGCTTTCAGAAGAAAGCAGAGGTCTCTGAGAATGAGACTGTGTTATTTCTCTGGGAGCCAGTGATGTCTCTTGTGGGGATGAGGCTTACTGTATCATGCAAACGGAGTATGGAGGGACAGAAAGCTCAGTTAAAAGCTCTTGTGGCCTTCAGTGCCCAGATCCAGGTAAGAAGCACCCACGGTGGAGCCTGGCTCATAACCTTCAAAGGCATGGTGTAGAGTTAGGGAGACCAGTGCTCGGCAGCTTTATTTTACTCCTCACCTTCCCCAGGACTGATCACCTATAATACAAATTTGCGTGGGGAGAAGGAGAGAATTTTCTCTTCTATCCTAAGGTTATGCACTGAGAATACTCATTGAATCTTTGACCTTTCTAATATCAAAAATCTGCTTAAATTTGGGGTAAGGGGGTCGATATTGTGGCACAGGTTGGCCACTGCTTATCATGATGTCATCCCATGTTGTATAACTGCTTCAAGTCCTGGCTGTTCTGCTTTCAAGCCAGCTTCTTGTTAATGCACCTCGGAGAGCAGTGAGGCATGGCCCAAGTACGTAGGGCCCAGCACCTATGGGGAAGAACAGGATCCAGTTCCTGGTTCCTTGCTTTCACCTGGCTGTTGTGGCTACCTGGTGAGGGAACCAACAGATGGAAGATCTCTCTCTCTCTCTCTCTCTCTCTCTCTCTCTCTCTCTTTCCCCTCTTCTCTCTCTCTTTTTCCTGTGTCTCTTCTTTTGTTGTTCTGCCTTTCAAACAAACGAACAAATGAACAACAAATTTTAAAAACTTGGAGGCGAGTTATGTTCAAACCAGAGATTGACCTTCAGTAGCCTCATTGTATTCTTCTGAGCAAGCAGCTTTTAATTACTTTAGTGCACATTGGTGAGATGTATTTACTACCTTAAAGGAGCTGTCTTTTAAATAAGATTAAGAAATGTGTATATTTTTAAATGGTTTTGATCCTAAAGAGCGGTAGATAGGGCTAGGTGAGGGAGAGGCAAATACACAAAATCATTACTTTCAAATATGACAGATTTAATGCTGTGTGCAAAGTTGATAGACTTTTAAGATGAATTAATGCCTAATTTAGCTCAAACACAAATAACAATGCCTTATTAGTGCATAGCATGGAGTGCTCTGACAAAGCTGGTCTTCTCAGTTTGTAATTCATTCATTCATTTATTCATTGTTAAATACTTAGTGAGCTCTCTTGAGAACTAAATCCTGCATTGGGTGCTGAGGATATAATGGTGAATGAAGTACTTTGAGTCTCTTTCCTTCAGGAGTAGGGGTAGGATAAAGTAGCCTTGCTATAAGGTAAAGGCATAGGCTACTTTGTAAATTCTGATAAAACCAACAACGTACGTCCAAGGTGTGGAACTGCACAGGCTTCTGCCCTTTGTGTCTCAATCTGTCCTGTTGGGATCACAACATGTGCTCTCAGACCTTGGTCCTTTTCTAAAACACTTTCGTTATTTCTCTCTTCCTTTAGTGAGTGCCTATCATCTGCAGGTATTCAAATGCTAGTTTCATGTGAGCTGGTATGAGATGGCCTCATTGAGCCTGGGGGAAGGATACCCCCGATCCAGTTAATTCCCAACTATTTGTGCAGTACCTGGGTGACCTTAGTTTGCATAAATCACCTGGCTCTGCACTGACCTCACCCTACTCCCCTTCAAACAGGCATTTCCTTAGGCCTCTATCCAGTTCAAATAAAAGCTGTATCAGGTTATTTAAGTATAAATTAAAAATGAGGGATGTGGTTCTTGTAAACCACTTAAGTCTGGAATTAGACATCTGGGCCCTGCTCCTTGGCACTCAGGTTTGGCTGTAAGACTCCTCCAGGGACTATGTGCAGGCTAGGGGAGGGATGGGCTGCTGTACTTGTGAGCTTGGGCACATCCCAAATGGTCTTTTGAGCTATGGTTTAGGATGAACTCTCATTCTGATTCTCTGTACTGAAGCTGGACTTGTGACTATAATATATGCCCAGAAAATGTCTGCAGAAGCAGAAGATAAAAAGAAAAGTTTAAATGGCCAAGGAATAATTACAGAGGAAACAAACCACAGCCTAGAAACATCTGGTAAATAGCCAGGAGTGTTGTCATCCTCAAGGCAAGCATGTCCAGTGCCCTCCCCCATCATGGGCAAGTACAACTTCAATCATTGTCCCAGGAGTATGGACAGACTCCAGCTTGCTGACAGGGGCTATAGACTACTTCCCGCTGTGTGCCCATCCTCCTGAGAGTGTGGAGTAAGCCAAGGAAGTTTGGGGACTGGGAAAGGAGAGAGGGGAGGGTTTTCAGAGGGAGTTTGTAAACTGCCTCCTGCAGCTAAGCTCTAGCTCTGTTTTCCTCCTGGGAGCTCAGACACAGCTCAATGCTCCCTGTTAAGGAGCAACCAAAGGCGTCAAGTTTCCACCAGACAACAGCTGCTGTAGAAATGGCGCAGGTAGTTTTCAGCCAGTGGTATCCTATTGTTTCCCCCCACTTTCTCTCTCTATTTCTCTATGTCTCCACCTCTCTCTCTCTTTCTGAGTTTAGAACTGGCAGTGACTCATTTCCAAGAGCCTCAGGTGAGTGAGCAGCATGACTGCGGCAGTCAGGCCCTCTGTTCTGTCCGGAGCCTCTCAGGCAACCCCTGCACACCATTAAATGCTGAGTCATCACTTCCGAGAAAGAGAGAGCAGCAGCTGAGTGCCGCACTGCAGCAGAACCACTTAGGGAAGCTGCAGTCCTAGGAGCTCTTGCCAGTGCCTTAGCCATTCCTGTGGGTGTGCTGTGCAGGGGCTGTCGAGGGCCTCAGTGTGCTGGTGCAGTGGAACTTGGGCCTCCTACTATGCCAGTGCAGAACCAAACTACAGCTGGAGACTGCACAGGGTGGTAGGGGATAGGGCTCATCTGTTATTTACAGCCTGAGGGTAGAAAGAAGCAGTAGCTTGGAGCTGGAGTATTAGCTGTTAGTGTCTGGTTGTGCATTTAACCCAGTAGAGGGTTTACCCTGGAATGTGCAAAGCTGATATGAAATTTTGATGTAAGGCTAAAAGTAGAGTCCCTTTAGCAACTTCCTAGATGGAACTCAGAACCCTAACTCTGGACAAGCTAATGTGAGTCAGTCAAGTGTGAATTAGCTGGCATTAACTGGGCACCTAAAATGCGTGGGACTTCACTGTGAACAAGGTTGGGGAAGGGCAAAGAAGTAAAAACTGATCCCCATGGCTGTGTATTTGTGTAAAGCTGTGGGGGCTCAGTACTCAGCATGGGGTGCAAGCATGAATCATAGGAATTAGGAGGAAGAATAATATAGTGAGGCAGACTCCTAGATGGGGTGGGCCTTGAGTTCAGCCTGAGAAGATGAGAGGACTCAAGGTGGCAAGGAGGCTGGCACCAGATGCACCCAGCAGACCTACAGTCCTGGCAGTCTTGACTTTGGGGATCTTAACTCTGTAGGAAGAACTTAATTCCTCAGCCTTGTTAACCAGGACTTCTGTGAAAATGAGACAATGCGGTCCTTCCTTGGTGTCCAGGGGGAAATTGGTTCCAGGATGGCCTCCTGTGGGTACCAAAATCAGTGGGTGCTCAAGTCCCTTGTTGAAAATGATGTAGTATTGGGGCCAGCACCATGGCTCACTTGGTTAATTCTCTGCCTGTGGCGCCGGCATCCCATATGGGTGCCAGTTCTAGTCCCGGCTGATCCTCTTCCAGTCCAGCTCTCTGCTGTGGCCCAGAAAGGCAGTGGAGGATGGCCCAAATGCTTGGGCCCCTGCACCCGCATGGGAGACCAGGAAGAAGCACCTGGCTCCTGGCTTCAGATCGGCACAGTTTTGGCCAGAGCGGCCATTTTGGGGGTGAACCAAAGAAGGAAGACCTTTCTCTCTGTATCTCTCTCTCACTGTATATAACTCTACCTGTCAAATAAATAAAAAAAAGAAAGAAAATTATGTAGTATTTGCATAAAACCTCAACACATCCTTCTGTATACTATAAACCATCTCTAGATTTCTTATAATACCAAATACAATGTAAATGCTATATATGTAGTTGTTATACTATATCGTTTAGGGAACAATGACAAGAAAAATTCTATATATGATCAGTACAGATGCAATATTGTTTAGTCAAACATTTGTGGTCTGCCATTGGTTGAGGAAGGCCAATAGAATTAACCCAAAGGATGGCCATAGAGATTTAAGCACCATTCACTGCAATTATATTTAGTACAAGGAACATTTATTGGGCTGAATCTCTGTGTGGAGTTGTGGGGAATAGAAAAGAGCTGCCCTTGTCCTTAGCTGCACAGTCTTTGCAGAGAAACGTATGCCCAGTGGATGATTAGAAGGGCTGGAGATGGAGAATTGTGCTTTGCTGAAAAGATGCGGTTTTGGAGGCAATGCATCTTGATCAGGTGTCGGTTCTGCAACTCTTCTTGACTGTCTTTTTTTAAGTAAATTCTTTAACCTCATGGATGTTTAGTTTGTACATAAAATGGTATTAATGACACCTTTTCTTCTCTGATAAAGAATTTGAGAATCAAGTGGGAGAATGTGTCTGAAAGCATTTTGTCAGCTGTGAACTGCTGCAGGGATGTGCATCATTACTATTCATGCAAGTCCTGATGTTATTAGACATGCAGGTGGAGCACTTTAGCTGTAGCCGCAGCTTAGGATTGAAATGTGCTCATCTCTAAGTATGTGTTTCTACTAAGCTATTTTGAGTACCTGTGTGTCCAAGCAGATCAAAACTGAATGTCTTTAAAGAGATTCTAGGAGCTGGTGCAGCAGCCATCTGGGGAGTGACCAATGGATGAAAGCTTGCTCACTCTCTATCACTCTCTCCCTGTAACTCTGAGTTTCAAACAAATTAACAGATCTTTAAAAAATGATTCTACTGCAACTTTCAAGTAATGGCCTTTGCATTTAGTTAGTTTGAATGTATGCTGTGTTGTATGTAGCAGACAAAAGATAACAGAAGTGAATTCGATGTCAAATCATTTGAAGGGTACTAGAGAGAGAAGTGAGTGAAAAGGAGGATGTTGGTTAATATAGTTAACATAAAGCAAACCACCCACCTATAGCAGAGACAATAGCAGAGAGATCTTGGACCAGTCAGAAAGCCAGGATTCCAGTCTTACCCAGATATAAGGTCCAATTACATGGCCACATCTCTTATCTTACCTGGGATTCTGTTTTCTGCTTTGTTTTTATGTCTAAGATGACAGATGATAATGATTAAGATTCTTACCAACTTGATAATTCATGATTCTATACATTAAATGTAATACTTAAAGCCATAATAGAGATGCTGTCACATCTAATATGGAGCATCTAGGCCATTGGGGTCAGAGGCCGAATTTCAGTCCAAGTTGGGCCAGGTTCTTGTGTAAGTTTCCATTACTCATCGGCATTCTGAGCATTCTTCCATCCAGAGTGTATGCAATTGTGACTTACTCAGTGTGTCCTAGAAGAGTCATGAGTTAATGTCTTTGAGACAGCCTGAGGTACTCAGATGACAGTGACCCACACATATAAACAGCTAGATGAGCCTGCTGGTTTTGGAGAGAAGCTGTTTCAGAAGTGCTATCGGAAAAAGACAGAAGAGGACAAGGCATTCAGAATCAAGTAAACTGTGAGAGAAAGAAAATCTAGTGGAAAAGAAAGAGAGGGAGTAAACAAGCTGAAAAATTAATAAATTATCTCAGTGTTTCATAAATGAAAAAATACAAATGTGTTAAAATTAAACCAACATGTGACACTATTGGCATCCTTCCTTAAGGATATTTAGAAATTGTAAGTGATGGACATTTTTAAAGCACCTAGTACTTTCATGGCTGAAAACATTGTGCA
The DNA here is from genome assembly GCF_051225735.1 of Oryctolagus cuniculus. Taxonomy (NCBI): domain Eukaryota; kingdom Metazoa; phylum Chordata; class Mammalia; order Lagomorpha; family Leporidae; genus Oryctolagus; species Oryctolagus cuniculus. The sequence goes on from NC_142868.1 coordinate 190,264,292, forward strand.
GCCACACTTTTTTTTTTTTGTCTGAGCCTGGCCACTTTATTAGAAATTATTCTCCCACTTGAATAAACTCCCCATCTACAACCCAAAGCAATAGGTGGGGTTGAGAAGCTGCTGTGGTGTCTTCTCATCTGTCATGGTGGGTTAAGAGTATTATTGCCCTCTCACTTATTGTGGCTCATTTCCATAAGACCTGGAAGACCAAATGTGGCTTCCTCTCCTCCTCATGTCCTATAAGGAACAATTGAAACAATCAAAACTTATAAATGAGAAAAAAGCATAACTTTCTTGCCACAATGAAATAAAACTGGAAAGTTAAACAAAAATTTCAGTCCCTGAGAATGCTAAACCACGTCAAAACAAAACGAAGGCACTCAAGGTAACACCTGGCCAGAGAACAAACCACAGCTGCAATTACATACTGTTCAGAAGCCAATAATAAAGAGCACATTACATGCACAACTTACAGAATAATACCAGTGTTATGGAGAAAAATGAATGGCATTTATTTCATTTATTACTAGAAAAGACCCCTAGAAAATGCCATTTGCTTTCTCTTGATCAAAGATGTCAAAGGATTTATTTTAGGAAAATTAAATTACAATGGACTAAATGTCTGGATGCCAAAATTGAGAAATAGTTAAGTAGTAGAGCCAAGCCCTATGTCCTTGTCTCCAAACACCATGTTCCTGGCAACACACGCCTCTCTTCAGGAATGCTTGGATATTCGTCCACACTCACCGATCCAACTGGACTAAGGACAAATAACTCTGCTTTCCATCTTCATGTAGAAGGGAGATGGCCAGGCTGACCCTCTGATGCCACGGAGGGAAGGCATATATGGAAGCCTGAAAAGCTGTGATTAGCATATGGTTGCAATGATCATTTACTGTTAGATCTGATATTGCCACAGAGGCTTTTGTTCTAGAATTTTCTTGAACTACCCAATTTGTAAAAGGTGTCATTTATAACTGTCTCTACCCAAACCTATTAAAGACCTCATTGGCTCTACTTTTTTTCCAGCTGGGATTTACATGTAGATATAGAGGGGAGTGAGAGACGAAAGGAAGAAGTGAGGAGCATTGTTTTTTTTTCATACTATTTCTTGAACTCTTTACTTAGTGTAGGGTTAATTTTATGTGTATAAACTAAATTGAAAAAAGATCTTTGGAAAAAAATAAGAATGGGAATAGGAGAGGGAGGAGGAAGAAGGGTGGGCTTGGGGTGGGAGAGAGGGTTGGGTGGGAAGAATTTCTATTTTGCTAAATTTGTATATATGAAATGCATGGAGTCTGTATACTTTAAATAAAAGATTTCCGGGTTAAAAAATGCAAAAAGAAAGTACATGGGTATTTGAAGCAAATTACCTATAGAGCTTCCTTCTTTAGCCTCAATTTTTGAACTGGTGAAGTCCGTTTCCGGTGTTCATCAACTTTTTTCTTAGTCTGTTCCTGTTGCCATAACAAAATGCAGAGAGTGGGTAATCTATAACGAACAGAGTATTTATTTATTTCTGGAGGTTGGACGTCCAAGATAAAGGTTCTGACAGTTCTGTTGTCTGGTGAGGGCCCAGTCTCTTCAAATTTGGTGCCTTATTGCTCTTTCCTCACTGGTGGAAGGCAGAAGAGCCTTGATAGATCTTTCTAGTTATTTTGTGAGAACATTAATCCCATATATAAGAGCTTTATTTGTATGCCTTAATTACTTCCTAAAGGCCCTACCTGCTAATATCATTAGTTTGGAGTTTAGTTTCCAATGTGGGAAGTTTGAAGGACACATTCAGATCTTCTGTTTTCAAAAGTTCTTACACCCTTTCTGCCTGTCTTCTAAGTCTGACCTCATACAAGAATCTAAAATATATATTCTAAGATTTGTTTTGAACCATTACCTTTCATTTTATGATACTACTCAGAAATTTGTAGGTGTTATTAAGTATCAGTCTACGGCTGGGAAATGAATTAGTCTCTTAATTTATACTTTGAAAACAATGTCTTATCTATTTGCAATTTCTTAATAAGATCAACATTTCTAGAGAAAATGTGGGTCTCTGAAGCCCTGAGATTAGCCTTTCTATTGACCCACTGTATCGTTTGTGATCCAACACGCATTTCTCCTTTAGGACTTGCTTTTTCATTTACAAAGTAAGAAGGTTGTGTTAGACTGGGCTCGCATCCTTGCAGCATTCTGTAATCCATATGACTTTCTAGCCCATCTATAATCTTGAACAGGAAATTCTGACATTTTTAAGTAACTCCATCATTCCTCTCACATACATGATTTTATCTCCTCAGGGATGTACTTCAAAGAGTTTATGGAAAATGTAACTAAAATGTGTTTATTTCTTTTTTGGCACAAAATAAGTGTTAAACCTGTTCATTTGAGATTTTCAACATGCTAATAGAAAATTTATATTATGAAAAAGATAATCAAGGATTTCATAATTTTTATACCAAAATAAACTCCCCCTTTTTATTTAAAAAATTTAACAGACTTGAAATGATTACAGATATTTATGGGATACCATGTGATGTTTTGATACATACACTTGCTGTGCATTGTTTATTCAGGGTAAATATATCTATCTCCTCAAACAGTTAACATTTCTTTATGATGAAAACATATAATATCAATTTTATGTTTTTAAATAGAGAAATACCAAGTATAAACTAATCTTTAATTCTGTTTTCCATTAAATTTCTCTCATATCTGAACAGATGTACAGATATAAAAATGGAGTATCAGTAACATCAGGCTTATCTTAACCTTATGCTGCAATGGAGTGGGCACAGACCAGGTAGGGTCTCTCCAACAACTACCTGTCTATTGGTGAATGGAATTGTTTTAAAAAGCAGCAAAACCTCCACTTTACTGACATATTGGAAAATAGCTAAGGAGAAGAAAGAGGCATCCATGACTGCACAATAGCAGCTCATAGCCCCCTAGGCGCTCCACTGATGGGGCAGGCATGCTGGGCAGTTCTCTGGAGCACTAGGGTAGAAGAGGGAGCTAAACCTCCCTAGAGCAAAAATCCCACATGTAAATTCTTTACACTCCTACTGACATTGTTAACCTTGCCCAGTGGAAATCTGCTTGCATTCTTTAAGTGCGAGAAAGGACAACAGCTCGCTTGATTGTTCTGCAACATGGACATGACTCTCTCTGGGTATTCTGTGTCACCTGCAGGTTTGACACTCCACAGTGCAGGCCACATTTCTGTTAATTGGAGATGCATGATTTATTGTGTTACCTAAGTTCTAAACCCTTAATATTCCTCTCAGGATGTATCTTGTTTGGAAAATAACAGGGACACAAACTAAAAAAGTGGGGGAACTGCTTTGAAAAGTTTCTTTTCCCTCAAAGGTGGATTCTTTTTCAAACCTTTGAAGTGAATTAAAAATTAAAATGGTTCTCTATACAGATATTAGTAGAAAAACCACTTGTTGCCTTATTCCTACTAGAAAAACTATGCCCAAATAGTTAAGGAGTTTTTATTTGAAAGGAGTCCATTGCTCCCACAATTTTGTTTGTTTCTGAATTCTCGTGCCAGATAAGATTGATAGTGACAGAGCCAGCGAGATTCAGAGTTCTCACCAATGAGGATGCTGGGACCCAGAATCCTTGCTATCGCCATTCCCCACTCTCTCTTGGTCTTTGTTCCCACCTCTCAAGCCAACATTTCTTCTTCACTGGGCTCTGAGTTCTGATAGTTTTAAGAGCATTCCAAGAGTGAAGGGAGTTCCTGCACTGCGCCTGATTTTTCTTTAAACACTGACTCTGTCTGGTTTTCCCTCAGCAGCTGCCTTCTCTGGCCAGTTCAGCAGAAGGCACAGTGGAGCGTACAGAGGTGAACATTGTCAAATCTTGTCACCTTAAGGCCACATTCATCAGTTCATCAATACCATAAAGGAAAAGGTTTGTGTTAGTTTTACATTTAGCCATGACCATGTGTTTCTGAGCTCATAGCTGCACTGTGTGGACATGGTTTGTCCCCCAAAGGTTTCTTTTTTTTTTTTTTTTTTGTCAGGCAGAGTGGACAGTGAGAGAGAGAGACAGAGAGAAAGGTCTTCCTTTGCCGTTGGTTCACCCTCCAATGGCCGCTGCGGCTGGCGCGTGGCGGCCGGCGCACCGCGCTGATCCGATGGCAGGAGCCAGTAGCCAGGTGCTTTTCCTGGTCTCCCATGGGGTGCAGGGCCCAAGCACTTGGGCCATCCTCCACTGCACTCCCTGGCCACAGCAGAGAGCTGGCCTGGAAGAGGAGCAACCGGGACAGAATCGGCGCCCCGACCGGGACTAGAACCCAGTGTGCCGGCGCCGCTAGGCGGAGGATTAGCCTAGTGAGCCGCGGCGCCGGCTCCCCAAAGGTTTCTATGTTAGAAGCTTGGTGCCCAGGGTGGTTGACTCAAGAGGTGGTGGAATCTTTAAGAGGGGTGCTTTGTGGAAGGAGCTTAGGTCATTGGAGTAGCTGTCTTCTGAAGGGATTAATGCTACTCTCACAAAGTGAGTGAGTTCTCAAAAAGGTGTGTCCTTACAGAAGGGCCTGGCCTCTGCCTCTCTCTGGTTTCCTCTCTCTGTGTGATCACCCTTGCATGTGCTCCTGCATTTGTGGTGTCACCTGTCATGAAGCCCTCATCAATGCAAAGCATAGGCTGGCCCATACTCTCGAACCTCCAGAATTGTCATCTAAATGCAATCATTTTTCTTTATAAAGAACTCAACTTCAAGGACTTTGTTGTAACAACAGAAAATGGACTAATATAATATTCCCTTCAGAAGCTGAATAGATGATTTACATTGCCTGTCATGCTTCAGAAGTTCCTGAGGGAAATAAAATGCTTTTTTTTCAAGTAAAAATTTGCATTTCCTTTTAGAGCAATTCTAGGCTAATGGAGAGCTAAGGGAAAGGGAGTACATTTTGTTGAGTGTGGCAGACCCTGCCTGGCTTTATGATTTGTGCTCAAGAGAACAGCAAGAATAATGCACAATATAAAGGATAATGATGCAGACCTTCATGGTGGGAGAGATCTCATTGCTTTGCAGGAAGTAGTCAATAACGGAGGCCTCACCAGGCAAGTGATACCTGAGCCACTCAAGGCATTTCTGCAGCCTGGTTGGGATTTGACTGGTGGAGATGAGCAAGGAAGCCATAGCAAATAGAGGAAGAGAAAAGAAATATGAAATAGAAAGATGCAGAGCCTGGTTGGGAATGTTTAATAGTGAAGCTTTGCCAAAGCAGAGGGCCAAAGTAATAGAATGGTTGGAGATAGGCTAAAATCATTGGGTTTGGCCATAATGTGCTGTGCTTTGGATCTGAGGAACTGGAAATTAATTCAGTATTTAATGAGAACCATTAAAGGCTTTTGTGCAGAGAAGTAACAGTGTTAAAATACCGCACTTTGACCCTACTTCTGCAATAGTCTATAGGATATATTAATGGGGCAGAGAAAAAATGAAAAAAGATTAAAATTATCTTAATAAGTTTAGGAAATTTAGAAGGAAAAATTTATTATTACAGTTCTTCATTTTATGTCAGAAGTAACAGACAAGGAAGTAGGCATGCAATTGTAAAGGGAATGATGGATTGATGTTACCAAAATGGAATATTTGGGAATTTTCAATGAGTATAAGAGACAAAATAGGAAATGAAAAATAAATCTAAGCAAATCAAAGTTGAATGACTGGTATGAAGGCCACCATGTCATTTATGGTGTTCCACTTCTGCTTGGAGACTTCCTACCGCACACTATCCTCATTAATTGGAAAATTTTTCTTCTCTGCTATATATTCAAATATTTTACTCATGATTCTATTACAGCATTTGAAACACTTTTCATCCATTGTACTGTATTTTATTTACTGGTAATTTTGTTAGTGTCCATGAAGGCACCCCTCACGGTTCTAACAAAGTATTTTACATGTAGTAGGTCTGCCACTAGCACTTGCCTTTCTCTGGAGAAGATTATAGGAAGGGTGGAAAAGCTAAGGAGAGAGTTAAGTTCAATATCATGTTTATTTAGTACTACTTATTGTGTTAGGTATAGGCTTAGAGGTGAATAAAACTGGCCTTTCCTAAGAGTGCAGTGTGAGGCAGACACATAACCAAGCCATTGAGACATATTGAGAAGGTATGGCAGGGAGACTTGCCCTGGGTACTTGGAGGAAATCAGAGAAGGGAGACATAACTCCATGTGGAAAGAAGGAAGCTAGATGGGGAGAAACTTCTTAGAGGATCAATGGTCCTGAATGTGGCCTGGTTTTAGAGAAGTTTTATGGGAGAGAAGGTGTAAAGATTATGAGTAATATTTTTGTTGGTCTCTGGGAGAAGGACCCATGGCATCCGTTTCTTCCATTCTAAACCAAGAGATCTTTGATAAAGACTGTTATAACTGTATCTTTGGGACAGATACTGAATAGCAGAACAAGGGGAATTAATAAAAATGTAGCCTCTGAAAATGAGAGGGAGTGAGAGAGTGAGAGACTGGGGTGGGGAGCTGAGAGGAAGAGAGAAGAGAGGGAGAGAGATTTTTATGGGGTCAAAACCAATAGGATAATTGCTTTTGGTGGATACTCAAGTGTGCCGGCCTGCAGCACAATGAACCGGGTTTCCTGAAACAGTGGGAATATGGGGACAAGGACGCAAAGAATGGAGCCAAGACAAATCCTGATCAAGGCTCATTTATTCAACAAGTCCAGTAGTATTTAAACATGACCAGTTGTACACAAGAAGGCACACAGAGGATTTACATATCCAAAAGACTTTTGGGGTTAAAGAGTTCCCAATAAAGTTCTTCCGCTTAACAGATCACAAAATGTTATCAATCATAGATTACAAGGGTATAATAAAACACCTAGGTAATAAATGCTGGTTTCAGGTGTGGCTGATTATCTCCATCATCTCTTGTGAGAAATCTAGCAGTGAGATACGGTTCTGGTTCTTCCTGCCTCTTCCTGGAATCTCCTTAGCCTAATTGTCTGTGGCGGGATGTCTCCATCCATATGTTTAAGTGTAAACAAAAGGGTTGAATGCCTGTGGCTGCCCACACTCAAGATTGGAAATCATCTACAGTCTACATCCAGGACTAGAAATTGGCATTTGTTATGCATATCTTCCAATTTTCTAAATAAAGTCAAAATGTTTTATAAAGTGGTTATACTAATTTACGCTGTGGCCAGCAATATGGAATGTTAAGTCCATGACTTGATTTCATGAAAACTTGGGAACCTGCTATAAAATACTGTGTTTTAAAATTTCAAACATGCTTATAAATTTCAAGGGCATTATTTATTCATGGATACTAATGAATTCTTATTTTTCTTGGTTGTGAATAAGCATATATTTTATAATTATTGCTTTTTTACTCTGGACAAGGATTAATTACTTTCGTCACTTTAACCCATCATTTTATTTTAAGTTAATTAATTTATGAATAAATGATGTGAAAGATACACATTTCAAAAGCTATAAAAATATAAATATGTAAGGAAAATGAATCTTTCTTCAATTTTACATTTTGATCACATAGTTCCTCTCCTAAGCCAACTGTAAGGATCAATTGATGAGTAAGGATGTAAGGATTTAAAAATAATTTTACTGTGTACTTACTCTGTGTGCCATTTAGGATCAAGGTCCCTCTTCTGTCCTCTCCTAGCCCCGTGGCTTATCCTTCTCATAGAGTTTTTTACACTGAATAGTAATTGTTGACACTTATTCTTCCCTTTCTAAACTGAGAGATATTTTGGTATGAAAATTGAGCATTATAACTATATCCTTGTGACAGAGAGTGACTAGGAGAGCAAGGACAATTAATAAAAATGTACCATCTAAATGAATCAAAACCATAGTTTTTCCTTTTGGCTCTGGTGTTGTCTTAAGTCTGTGTGTCTGGCTTCCTCACCTGGTTTTTCTTCCCTAGCTTGTCTCCTTTGGGTGCAGCTTGTGCAATGGCATTTTATGATGACTGTGACTCAGTGAAGGTAGAGAAATAACTAATGAGCTTTGCTGGACTTTGGAATCTGGAGACTGGAAGACAGGTGTCTTCAATCTCTCCTCTCTTCTGTAAGGCTGCAAAGGACAGAGTTCCTTTGGAAAGGATTCTAAAACAGTCTGGCTTGCAGAACCCATCCATTTTCATTGATTACAGAGCAACAAGACACCCATTTGATTAGAGGAGATGATTATTTAGGATTTTGTACTCTGTGAAAAGTCAGTATTTGCTGGACAGAATCAATTAAAACTTTTTATTTAAATGAAGTTTATTTGCTTGCAAACCTACTGAGTTGCTTGTTTTTGAGCATCCTGGGGTTCTGCCTGACTCACTGGTCTTCCTGTAGTGCAACTTTTCTCTTCAAATCTAACAAAACAGTACTTTAAGGCCTCATGGAGTTTAGGAAAAGGGTTTTGTGTCTCTGGCTACATTTGAATGTCAAAAAGTCATCTTTTAATGTCTATATTTGTCAAATAGGGACTAAGAATTATAATTAGCAGATCATTTGATCTTTTCAGTGTGAAACACCATAATTTTTTTCTTTTTATTATTCTGAACTTGAGGCTAGTTTTCTTGATATGCAATGTCTAAAGAAAAGTTACTTGAAGATTGTGTTTGGTTAATACAGCCAGTAAACAGGTTAGGTCTTTTGATTTGTTTTGTGCCTGTGCAAGAGAAGGGTATCACACTGAATTATCCTATTTCTTGTATGGTGCATGATTAACTTCATGAATGAGAATCTTTCCTTTGAAAAGGAAGGTTCTGTGTCATGACCAGGTTCTAAAGAAATGCTGCCCTTAAGTTAGCTAAAATTTCTCTCACTTCAGCTTTTTTAAAGATTTATTTACTTTAAAGATAGGGCAATTGAGAAAGAGCAAGGGAGGGAGAGACATCTTCCATCTACTGATTCATTACCCAAATGGCTGCAACAGCCAGGTTTGGACCAGACCAAAGCCAGGAGCCAGGAGCTCCATCCTGTTCTCCTGCAAGGATGGCAGGGGCCCAAGTCCTTGGGTCATCATTCACTGCTTTCTTAGGCACATCAGCAGGGAGCTGGATCAGAAGGAGAGCAAATGGGACCCAAGTTGGCACTCTGATATGGAATGCTGACATGGCAAGTTGTGACCTAACCTGCTGCACAACAGCATCAGTCCAATTCACGTTAGGTTTTTGAATCTATTAAGGAAGAGTGTACCTGGTCTGGTAGAAAGGATAGTGGTGTCTAGGAGTCAAAAAAAAAAAAGAGTCCTATTTTCAGATCTTATGAAATTGAACTCTGTCACCAGATGGAATGAGGTAGAGCCACACATGTGGTGCTGGTAACCCCTCTAAAGTATTTTGCTACTGATACCAGAAGGGTACAAAGATAGGCATGTTCTTGTTAGCTGCTTGACTTTCCACAAGGGCCAGGCAAGGTGGTTACTGCCAGGGAGTGAAGGTAGACTCTGGGCAGTCAGTGTGGTGCAGAGAAGCAGAGAGTGGGTTTTCTTCTTTTAAAATGAAAAGTGATTTGGCGTGAGAAAAAATGTTTTGCATCACTTTTATGACAAATGAAAGGAAGCACTAGATGAAAGTACACATAATCCAGCTGTGTGACAAGTTTCATAAGGCTTTTATTGGTTTAAACTTCAGTTTCCTTAACGGAAACAATCGATGACCATTCCTTCATTAATTATTGCCAAGCATTGCTTTCTTTCTTATGTGAGGCATCCTAAACAACACAGGGGAAATGAAAAGCTTCCCTTTGAACAGGAATGGCCTGAGGCATGGCTGGATACAGATGAAATATCGTTCTCCAAGTTACTCGCTGAGACTGGTATGATGACCTCTTTCTGTCTTCAGTTTTATGAAACTACTAAGGAAACGTTCCCTTTGCTCAGGACACTGCTCTGAAGATCAAATGGAGAAATTCTGGTGGTAAATATGTTTTGAAAAGAAACTTTGCTTCAGTGTTGAGGGGAGTGCAAGGACACCTGCTCCCTTAAAGAGCATGGACCGGGCCAGCGCCGCAGTTCACTAGGCTAATCCTCCGCCTGCGGCACGGGTACCCTGGGTTCTAATCCCGGTCGGGGCACCGGATTCTTTCCTGGTTGCCCCTTTTCCAGGCCAGCTCTCTGCTGTGGCCAGGGAGTGCAGTGGAGGATGGCCCAAGTGCTTGGGCCCTGCACCCCATGGGAGACCAGAAGAAGCACCTGGCTCCTGGTTTCGGATCAGCGCCGTGTGCTGGCCGCAGTGGCCATTGTGGGGTGAACCAATGGAAAAGGAAGACCTTTCTCTCTGTCTCTCTCTCTCTCACTGTCCACTCTGCCTGTCAAAAAAACAAACAAACAAAAACAAACAAACAAACAAACAAAAAAACAAAAAAAAACATGGACTGGTAAGGAAACCAAAACATCCAAATGTCCAAATGCATGGATTGAAAGAAACTCTAGGGTCTTCTTAGATTGCATTTCTTGCGCTCTTTCTTTAGTGGAACATTAAATCTTTTACTATAATGTAAATTAAAATGTTATCTCAAAAACAACAAATAAAATATGAAGTTGAAAAAATCAAGTAAAAATAATACTCCTTCATTTCATCTCTTCCTTAATGCCAAGTATATATGAATGTTATCACATGTCCTTAAGCTCAAAGCTCCTATCTTCCTCATAGGTTCCATGGAAAGAAAAGCAGTTTCTTGCCTATGTCAGGCACTTTTTCCAAGAAAGGAATGACCCCAGGAATCTGAAAGCACCTGACACCATAAAGGTTCTATGGAGAAAGGGAGATAGTGCTTTTAATGAAGAGGCACATTTTCTGAAGGTGACTGTGGACTCAGAATGCTTGCAGGCTAAATTGTGTCTAATTGGGTAATTTTTACTATTTTTTTTATAAATTTCACATATTTCATATATAGAGATTTAAAAACATGGTGATACTTCCCACCCACCCATACTCCACCCTCCATCCTCCTTCCTTTCTTATTCTTTTTTTTTTATATTTATTTATTTATTTATTTATTTTTTGACAGGCAGAGTGGACAGTGAGGGAGAGACAGAAAGGTCTTCCTTTGCCGTTGTTTCACCCTCCAATGGCCGCCGCAGCCTGTGCGCTGCGGCCAGCGCACCGCGCTGATCCAATGGCAGGAGCCAGGTACTTATCCTGGTCTCCCATGGGGTGCAGGGCCCAAGCACTTGGGCCATCCTCCACTGCACTCCCTGGCCACAGCAGAGAGCTGGCCTGGAAGAGGGGCAACCGGGACAGAATCCGGCGCCCCGACCGGGACTAGAACCCGGTGTGCCGGCGCCGCAAGGCGGAGATCCTAGTGAGCCACGGCGTCGGCCTCTTATTCTTTCTTTTAATTTTTACAATGACATACTTTCAGTTTATTATATAATCACAAGCTTAACCCTCCACCAAATAAAGAATTCAACACATAGTAAGTAGAAAAACGACTGTTCCTTAAGAGTATAGACAAGAGCTGTCTATAAATAATATAATGTCTATCATAATAAAGTATCCAAATGTCCATTAACTCATATGCCTGTATCTTTCATGCTCTGTTTATTAATTACCACAAATCAGGAAAAACATTTACTATTTGGCTTACTTCACTAAGCATATAAGTTTCCAGTTACATTCATTTTGTTGCGAAAGATAAGATTTAACTTTTTTTTTATGGCTGAGTAGTATTTCCCAACACCTAGTGTGATACCTGGAAAATAGTAAGCACTTACTAAATATCTATAGAATAAATCAGTGATTGATTGGATGTTCGTATCTATCTTAATTTTTAAGAAATTACAGTGAAAATTATAGCCAAGGAGCATAGTCCTGAGCATTTCATGTCCTTTAGAGAGAAAAGGGGGTGGAGAAGTGTTACAGACTGAGCAGCTGTGGCCTCTGTCTCACCCCCGGCTTCATGAGTGGAAGCCCTAATCCTCCATGTGATGACATTTGGAGATGGGGCCTTTGGGAGGTGATTAGAGTTAAATGAGGTCATGAAGATGGGACCCTCATGATGGGATTAGTGCCCAGATAAGAAGGGACAACGAAGAGGACAAAGAGAAAGAAGCTATCTGCAAGTCACAGAGACCTCACCAGGAACCACCTTGTCTGGCACCCTGATGTTGGACTTTGGAGGCTGCAGAACCATGAGAAAAGGAAGTCTGCTGTTGAAGCCACCCAGGCTGTGCTGTCTTGTGAGGGCAGCCCCAGCAGACCAGAGCAGATGGGCAAGGGAACATTACCTTAACACATAAGAGACAGCAAAGCAGATTGTATGGATCATTGCACTGAAATCACACCTCTCATGTGGTCTATAATGTTTATTCTACTTTGCACAAAAGGGAACTGAGGAAGGAGAGAGACTGGGTAATCTGTTAGTGTTAGAGCCAGGATTTTAGTTAAACTTTGATTAAGAATCCAGTTCTTTACAGTACTCAACTGGTGAGGACAGTTGAAATTATTTTTCTCCTCTAAGGTCTGTATACTTCTTCTTTTACTGTATTTTTGCACTTCATGTTTAGGTTAGATACTGATGACATTGAAAAGCACAGTGTTCACAGAACTATTGTCACCGGATTGGCGTTTTTAAACCAAAAGACATTGATTTGAAATCTTGGATTATTGCTTTAAATGCACATGAAATTTATCTTGAAGGGTAAAGTGAGAGGTAGGAATTGAAATTTTTTCAAATGGGTTACCTGAGTCACACAGAACTTATTAAATAGTTATTTCTTTTCCTTCTAGTTTGAAATATTAATCATCTGATATATTATTTTAAAATATTTAACTGATAGATAAAAATTGTACATGTCTGCAGTACCATGTGATGTCTCAATAGATGAATACATTATGCAGTATTCCATTCAGGGAAAACAATTATCTTCTCAAACATTTATCATCTCTTTTTGGTGAAAACATTCAGAACTCTCTCTTCTAACCCTAAAAATATATGTATATAGTATATTATTATTATGGTCACCCTACTGTGCAATAGAATCTAACTATAACAACTATAACTTAGCATCCACTAATTTATTTTTATATATACTTGAGGGGAGATATTTGTTCCTCTGATTTGTCCCACATTTGAGTGCCAATGCTGCTTTTACATTATGTTGATTATACAATAAACACTAATGCTTATTATATGTTATGCATTAGTTATAATTATAGAAAATTATGTTAAAAATTTTAGAAGTATTATTTGTATGCATTCTTTAAATGTTTTAAAAAATTATGAAACCCATACATACATTACATTTATAATTGTATAAAATAATATAACTGACTTCTTTAAAATATAAGCACTGTTAGCCTATCTCAAAGACAGCATTTAGGTGCCCATATTGTAGCACAACTGGTTAAGCTGTTTCTTGAGATACCAGCATCCCAGGTTGCAGCACACGTTTAGATCCCAGCTGCTTTGCCAGCTCCCTACTAAGGTACATGGGACAGCAGTAGAAGATATCCAAATACTTGAGACCCTACCACCCATGTGGGAGACCAGAATAGAGTTCCTGACTCCTGGCTTCAGCCTGGTCCAGACCTGGTTCTTGTTAGCTTTTAGGGAGTGAACCAGAAGATGGAAGATCTCCCTCTCTCTCTGTCATTTTTGCAAATAAACAAATAAATCTTAAAAGAGAGATGACATTTATTCTTTACTTCTTTTGTTACCTTCAGATAGTAGTGTGGTTTTTCTTATATTAAGTTGTATAGAAAAGTGCTGATATCTAAATATTTTCATAACTGCTAATGATGTTTTTATTCAAAGATTTATTCATTTATTTGAAAGGCAGAGCTAGAGAGAGAAAGAAACAGAGAAAGAGATCTTCCATTTGTTGATTTGCTTTCCAAATGACCACAATGGCCAGGGCCAGGCCAGACAGAAGTCAGGAGACTGGGATTCCATCCCAGATCTCCACATTTGTGCAGGGGCCCAAGCCCTTGGGCCATCCTCTACTGCTTTCCAAGGCGCATCAGCAGGTAGCTGCATTGGAAGTAGAGTAGCACAGACTAAAACTGGTGCTCATACTGGGTGCCAGCCTCCTAGGTGGCAGTTTAACAAACTGTGCCACAGTGCTGGCCCCCAATCATGTTTTTATTCGAATTAAATTTTTATGGCCTTTCACTTCAGCTTTCAGGTAAACAATCTAATCATATTGGTAACAGTAATTATATTTTGTATTTTTCATACTTGTGTCTCATTATTTGTAAAACAGGGGTATAATATTCATCTTTAACTTGTAATTTAGAAAGTAGAATTTAATCATTATAAATTACTTTTAAATATATATATTATTTGAGAACTTTTTTATGGTTATAAAATAATTCACAATTATAACAACATGTAGCAATATATAAATAATATATAATACTTATTTTAAAAGTCTCTCATATCCTTACCTCCAGGGATACATCTTGTTGATAATTTTTTTTAATCTCACATATTTTATGTGTAGTTTGTGCCCTTTCCCACTCCAACCTAACACAAACACTATTGATTTATGTTCCCATAGTTTCATCTTTTGCTTGTATTTTTAAATGGTTGCATAGTGTCCCATTAAATGGATGTACTAAAATCTGCTTAGTTTTCTGTCATAAACAATTCTACAATGAACCTACTTTTATATGCTTTGCGTGTGTATAGATTATGCAGTCTGCGTTCTGATTATTAGTTATGAGAGTTTTCTCATATCTTCAGTATCACTGAGAATTTTGATGCTTGCCATTCTCAGAAATGAAATATGATAAAATAATGCTTTAATATACAGTCATAGGAAGTGGCCTAAATTTTATTCTATTACTTACTAGCTATGGGATTTGAGTGAGTAAATATTTTATAGTTTCACTATAAGAAACATATATTATTATTTTATGCAGATATTTTTGGGGTACCTTTTCTGTACTTTTTCTATTAGAACTTTCCTAACATTTTCTAATCATTGTTTTGGTACACAGCTATAAACAAAGGTATATGTGTGTGTGTGTGTGTATATATGTATGCGTGTGTGTGTGTGTGTATATATTTATATATATATATATAGAGAAATGTACTGTATTATTGAATTCTAATTTCATGGCACCCTACTTAACTCTGAAAAGATGGTAAAACTATTTAACATTTTCTTTTATGTATTTGAGTTTCCACTATTCTTTTTATGCAATTCAGCTCACAAGGGTAGGCTAAGTCTTTATCTTCAAATGTCCAGAATCTGCTACATTTCCTGAATACAATAAGAGCTTAATGTATGTTCGTTGATAAAGTGAATGCATGAATACACAAATAAACTATTTGAGGGCATAAAAGTCTTTCTCTGTCCTTAGATGAGATTGCACAGATGAGTGCCTATTCTGTCCGGCTTTCACAAAAATAGTTTTAGGAATACAAACAAGCACTATCTCAGGCTTCCTTTTGCTATCCTACTATTGAAGGAAGAATTAAAAAATATATTCAACTTCATTCTGGGAAACTTTGAAAGTGTATTTCAGTTTATTTTCAGAAAGAGTGTAATACTGGCAATAATGTGCGATTTCCTTTCTCCCGAGTATGACAAACAGCATAACCTGCTCACTCTAATCTGTGTTGAAAGTGGAGGGCACTGTTATTGCTGCAGAATTGTCTTTGCCCGTGGGCCTCCAGTCGACATCTATAGCTTATATTAGATGAGGCTGAGATAGATAGGCACACACACACACACACACACACACACTGTGCCAGGGCAAGTTGGGGGCTGCTCAGTCATCAACTTTGCAGATGGTAAGTGTCTTTCAAACTGGAATCAAAGATGAACATGAGAGGCCAGAACCAGCAAGTTTAACTTTTAAAAGATGTAGCATAAGTATAAAGTATTGATATTAGGTTTAAATAACTGCAGAACTCACAGAAACACAGATTGGTAGCATTTCTACCAGAAAGACTTTGCTTTTAATTGACCTCAAGGTTAGGTGAGTCCTAAGTAGCTGATGAGTGCTAATACATGAACCCAAAACTTAGCTTTACTAATTGGTGCATAGGGCAGGTGCTGCCGGTGAGATATCCTATCTAAAATATTTGACTCAGCTCCTGATAAAAATGTTAGGAAGAATTGTAATCAATTGCATCTATGGAGGAAAATGTCATGATTTTGAACGAACCCATTATCGTGTTTTTTCATTTTATCAACTTTGATTAAAAACAAGATATATCATAGAGAAGTAAATGTTCAGAGGTTTAAAGGAATTGTGCTCTGAGAAACTACTAGATGAAAATGGGACATTCTCATTTAATTCTGTTTGTCTCCAGAAGACAAAAGGATATTTGGATGCAAGTTTTGGCTCCTAGTGGTGAATCAGTAGAGATCAAGAGATTTACAACTTAATGACCTTTACATCTTCATGGCCATCTGATATAGAAGGACTTAGAGGCTCAGGGGACAAAGCCTTATGGCTAACAGGTTGCAGAGCCTGGACCGTCTAACTCCAAGGCTGTTGTCACCAGTCACTCTGGAGTCGCAGAACTGGCTGTCTCTTGGGGTAATTAATGTATATATAGTCACAGGACAGGGTTATGTAGAGTCTCAACTAAATATCCTTTTGTCGGGGATGTTGCAAAGACTGTTTCCTAAACCAACGTTATGTGGATCCTGTCTGCAGGGCTTTGGTGCTCCCTGGAAAGGGGATACTTCTGTTAAAGAAGCTTGAGCTTAGGGAATGCTGGGTACCCACATTGTACAAGTTTCTTTACTGTAGGACATGAAAAGCCTTTAATATTCTGCGTGAATTGTTATTTCCTAAATGCATGTGACAGAGAACTCTCTTTTCTTGTAGTATTTACCAGCATTTCTGGTAACATCCACAATGCAGAAAACAGTTTGGGAAATAATGCACTATTTCTCTCTTTCATTTCTCAGAGACCATGAAAAAAACAAAAACAGCCAAGGTTAGTATAATATAATGAATACTGCTCTTAAAGAGCAGTGCTAAAATTGTGCAACCAAATGACTTCTGCAGAAAAAGACCAAGGTAAGTGTATAATCTGCTCATCTTCCCTATATTGCTGTAGTGGGGGAGGGAGGGACATGAATTTGGATAAGAAGCTGAATTTGGGTCGGCGCCGTGGTTCAATAGGCTAATCCTCCACCTGCGGCGCCGGCACACCGGGTTCTAGTCCCGGTCGGGGTGCCGGATTCTGTCCTGGTTGCTCCTCTTCCATTCCAGCTCTCTGCTGTGGCTCGGGAATGCAGTGGAGGATGGTCCACGTCCTTGGGCCCTGCACCCACATGAGAGACCAGGAGAAGCACCTGGCTCCTGGCTTTGGATCAGCGCTGTGCGCAGGCTGCAGCGTGCCGGCTGCAGCGGCCACTGGGGGGGTGAACCATCGGAAAAGGAAGACCTTTCTCTCTCTCTCTCTCTCTCTTTCATTGTCCACTTTGCCTGTCAAAACAAACAAAAAAAGCTGAATTTGATCACTTCTCAGCCCTTTGGCTAAGATCAAGTGAAGAAGGTGAATTTGAATTAGAATTACTAACAAGAAGAGATATATTTTATCTTCTCTTCTTTCTTGGGAATTTCAGAGAATGGTTAGGAGAATCTCCATCTAGGTGCCCGATATGGGAGGGAAACCAAGGGGTGGAGGGTACCAGAGGGTAAAGTAGAAGGAAGGATAATTAGCCCAGATGTCCTAAGTCAATGGCATTTTCCACTTAGGGAGCACGCATGCCCTTGAGCCAGACAAGTTTCTACGAACTTAATGGGGTTCCTGAAAAGCCCATGACAGTTCAAATGAGTTCTTCCTCAGTGGCAGGATTATTGGGCAAATGAAGTGGTTCACTTAGTCCCCTGCCTGGTTACTTTTCTGTGTCAATTTGACTAGTCCACTGGATACCCAGATTTGTTCAACATTATTCTGGGTGTGTCTCTGAGGAAATATTTTGGGATGAGGTTAAGATTTGAAAGAATAGACCAAGCCAAGCAGATTGTCTTCCCTAATCTGAGTTAGCCTCATCTAATCAAATGGAGACCTGAACAGGACAAAAAGGCTGAGAAAGATGGAACTTCTGACGGTTTGAGTTGGAATATCAATCTTCTGATTGGAACGACACTACCAAATATCTTACATCTCCAACTTACTAATCATAGTTCCTATGTCTGTAATTGCATGAACCCATTCCTTATAATCCTTAGAATTCCTCCATCCTTTCCCCCTCCCTCCTACCCTCCCTTCCTCCCTTCCTTCCCTCCTTCCCTCCCCCCTCCCTCTTCTATCTATCTATCTATCTATCTATCTATCTATCTACCTATCTATCATGTAACATCTATGTATCCATCCTATTCTGTCTCTAGGGAGACTAATACAGAGCCTTTTTAGAAACATAGAGCAGATACTCCTTCAACTTATCATATGTAATTAGAAGGTTTTCATGGGAATAAATGTACACAGGAGACTGGAAAAAGGTGAACAATCTGGTCACAGTGGAGTGAGATTGCAGCAGGATGTTATTTTTTTTTTTTTTTTTTTTTTTTACAGGCAGAGTGGACAGTGAGAGAGAGAGAGACAGAGAGAAAGGTCTTCCTTTGCCGTTGGTTCACCCTCCAATGGCCGCCGTGGCCGGCGCGCTGCGGCCAGCGCACGGCGCTGATCTGATGGCAGGAGCCAGGTACTTATCCTGGTCTCCCATGGGGTGCAGGGCCCAAGCACTTGGGCCATCCTCCACTGCACTCCCTGGCCACAGCAGAGAGCTGGCCTGGAAGAGGGGCAACCGAGACAGAACCTGGTGCCCCGACCGGGACTAGAACCCAGTGTGCCGACGCCACAAGGCAGAGGATTAGCCTAGTGAGCCGCGGCGCCGGCCTTAATTTGGTCTTAATCTACCCAGCTCTGTCATGAATGTCTGTTCAGATCTTTACTTGTTAGACAGTTGTTTATACACATTTCCTCCTCATGCACCTTTTGATACTTCATTGGCCTTTCTTACTCTTAGAATTTTGTTTGTGGATACCTTTCTCTCTTTTATGATGAAACTCTATTCCATTGCATCTTTTTAATTTAGCTCTTACTTCTGTCTCATTCTTCAGAATATAGCAGTTCAATTTTCTGAAGAAGAAAACATAATGTTCCCTCCTTCATCTTTTCATGCCAGGCCACATCACAAATCATTCATCTTCCTATAGATTGGGTCTTTTGTTAGATATTAAAGATCTGTCTTGTAGTTGGGACTAGAAAATGTCAGGTCATAGACCATGAAACATGGTCACCTGGGGCTTTCCCTTAACAGGAGTTATGTGTAGGCAGTTTCTCTTAGAAGAGCTGTGGTGTGGCCTAAACCATAATTGTCAGGGCTGAGACACTGTGTCTGCATAAACGTAGAAAGAGATTGGAAATGCAGGCATTGGACAGGTAACTTAGTGCTAGCATGTCTCATTTCAGTTTATAAGGTGGTGACAGATGTGCCTCGCTCTGGGTCTTCATTTTCATTTTTTCCCTGAATGATCAGGAAATAGCCTTTACAAGGTTCAGACAGGTAAAGGTACAGAAACAATCTGACCCCTGTATCAGAGAAACAGCAGATTCAATAAATGAGTCAATATTTATGCATGTTTATGGTTATGTTTACATAAACATTAAAATTCTGACTTTTCTCCTCCAACTGTGCTTATTCTGCCTTACTTCCAGGCTCAGCTCTGTTCTTCAGCCCTTGGGAAATGTTCCCAGTCCACTGATGTTCACTGTCCCCTCTTTCTCTGAGCTCCAACAGCACCTAAGGACTGCTGCAGACGCTCTTTGAGAGGAGGGGCAAGAAACCCTTGCCTGTTTACCCACCTACCTCTCCCGCAGTAGCAGTGGGCTGCAGCTGGGTAGACCAGGGAACCCCTACCACAGCTTAGGGAACCACTTGGAAGCTTCTACCACTAGTCCTCTTTCCCAGCCCTTATTATGTAACAGACTCCGAGCAAGAGCCCAGATTTTCATGATACTCTTTCTCCAAGGATCTCCTTCAAAATCTAGCATTCTTTAGCTCAGTTGACTGGAGGCCTTATAGGAAGTAGATATTCCTCTTTCCTTGGCTGTTAATTGTCCTGTATCAATAAAAGTTGCTGCTGGTGTGGCAGTAGAGAATTTTCTGTAAGTGCCTATGTCACTATGCAATGTCCTCTTCCCCAGAAGGAGTTTCTCATTGTACCAAAACACTCGGCTCACTGGCTCCCCTCCCTTGTTTCCATTTGTTATAAATAACTTTTTGTAAATGATATTTTGTCATCTTCTATTAGAAGATAGATTTCTAATAATTATCATTTATTAGTGCCTAATGTGGGTCTGAAACAAGTTTTTATTAATTATTTGTACTTTTATTTTCAAGAATTTCAAATAATACAGAAAAGTACAAAGAAGAATTTAATGAACATTCATAGATTTAATAATGTTTAATTGCTTAACATGTTGCCATATTTGTTTCATATATAAGAATTATATCCAGTCATAAGGATAAAAACAATGGCCAACATTTATTGGGTACCTACTATGGGTAAGGCATTGTCTTAAGTTTCAGAAACTATTCCCCCCACATTTGTTTTTTATTTTTTAAATATTTATTTATTTATTTGAAAGACAGAGTTACAGAGAGAGGTAGAGATAGAGAGAGAGGTCTTCCATCAACTGGTGCACTCCTCAGATGGCTGCAATGTTCAGAGCTGCGCTGTGCCGTTCCGAAGCCAGTAGCGAGGAGCTTCCTCCTGGTCTCCTTTGTGGGTGCAGGGGCACAAGGACTTGGACCATCTTCTACTGCTTTCCCAGGCCATAGCAGAGAGCTGGCTAGAAGAGGAGCAGCTGGGACTAGAACCGGCACCCATCTGGGATGCTGGCGCTTCAGGCCAGGGCATTAACCCACTACACCACAGCTCTGGCCCCCACATTTGTTCTTTAACACTGAGACAAGCAATTGGTACTTTCCCTCTTTACAAATTAGGAGATCAAATTTATGAAGCTTAAACAAGTTGACTGAGGGTACTTTCTCATGAGTAGAAGAACTGAAACTCGAATTCAATTCTTCACAACCTCCACGTCCAGCATTCATTCTCACATCAGGTTCTTAGAGTTTGAAAGAATGGAGATTCTCAGGCCACACGCAGGAAAGACAGGTTTGCAGCAGAGGCTGGCGGAATGGGAATGTGACTGGAAAGATATTTGGGAACCTATTTAGGGCTCAGGGAAAATCTACGCAAGGACTCACTCTGCTTTCAACTTGCTGTCTTCTCACAAATCTCACAAATTATTCCTTTTGTTGGTCAATATTTGTCACCTTTGCTAGACAATGCCCTTATCAGTAAGCCCTCAAGGCTGGTTAAGTGAGATTGTACTTCTTCACAAGACCTGAGCCAACAGTTCTACACTGGCCAGGTCTAGCAGCAAGAGGAGACATTTGTCAGAGCGCACCTTGTTCTGGTAAGGGCAGGTATGCTGTCTTATCTGAAATATCAAGGAGAAAGGCTATCAGTACATTTTAACCGTGCTTAACACAAAAGAATGTGTGCAGTTATAGTAAATGTGTTGCTATTCCCAACAGAAAACATATTTATGTCAAGTATCAGGCAGAAACACAAATGATGTAGCCACCCTAAGATCCTTCTTAGATTTATAACCTTTATATCTGGGCTAAATTACCAAGAAGTATGCTGTGAATTATAGTAGACACTGTCCTTGGGAATTCTATCTGAAATTATTAGTTTTAAGACTGAGACTCAAATCAATATTCATCAGAATCAAACAAATCTCCATCAGATTTTGTACAAATAGACATACTGATGTAGAAGACTGAGTGGTGAATTCAAACATAGCTTGCAAATTGATCTCATGCAGGCATCCTGGACAGATGGGAGAGCTCCCTACGAAGGGACCTGCCTGGAGCTGAGTAGCTGGAGGTTTGCAGATAATAGGAGCAGTGGTCCAGGCTCACTAGCTGGGAAGGGACCCTGAGCCTGGGAGTCTCATTCTAGGCCGTTCATTCATGGCTGTCTTTCCACTCATTTTCCTGAAGTGCCTAGTGAGTAGCACTATGGTAGCAAAACTGTGAACTCTCACCAAGGCAAAAATGGGTTTTCAGTTAACAGGAAGACACTGTTTCTGAAATGTGTGCTGAAGAACATAGAACAAACTTTTAAAGCTTGATACCATAACTCTTTCCTTCCAAATTCAGTTAAAGAAAAATAATTCCTCACATTGCTTCCCTATGTACCTGAATATCCTCTGTGATGCTCCTATATATCCTCTCCCCATGTTCCTGTATGCTTTCTCACTCCATGCTCCTGTAAATCCACCACTCTAATCTCTGGTACCCACTCATATATATTCTCACCCACAGTAAATACCTTCCTAATATCCTAGAATTAATTACTTATTACTTCTAGGTAGATATAATGTAAATATACAAATCAGAGAAAGGGTTAAGAATTAAAACAGCCTCGTATCCTAGTCTGTTTTGTGTTGTTGTAAAAGAACACCTGAAACTGGGTAATTAATGATGGTTGATGTGCCGGCACCATGGCACACTAGGTTAATCCTCTGCCTGCTGTGCCGGCATCCCATATGGGCACCAGGTTCTAGTCCCGGTTGCTCCTCTTCCAGTCCAGCTCTCTGCTGTGGCCCAGGAGGGCAGTGGAGGATGGCCCTGGTGCTTGGGCCCCTGCACCCGCATGGGAGACCCGGAGGAAGCACCTGGATCCTGGCTTCGGATCTGCCTAAATAAAAAAAATCTTTAAAAAAAATGATGGTTGAAAATGTATGCCCAACATTTCTGAAAGCTGGGAAGTCTAATTTTATTTATTTATTTATTTATTTTGACAGGCAGAGTGGACAGTGAGAGAGAGAGACAGAGAGAAAGGTCTTCCTTTGCCGTTGGTTCACCCTCCAATGGCCGCCCCAGCCGGCGTGCTGCGGCCGGCGCACCACGCTGATCCAAAGCCAGGAGCCAGGTGCTTATCCTGGTCTCCCATGGGGTGCAGGGCCCAAGCACTTGGGCCATCCTCCACTGCACTCCCAGGCCACAGGAGAGAGCTGGACTGGAAGAGGAGCAACAGGGACAGAATCCGGTGCCCCGACCGGGACTAGAACCCAGTGTGCCGGCACCGCAAGGCGGAGGATTAGCCCTGTGAGCCACGGCGCTGGCCCTGCTGGGAAGTCTAAATTCAAGGTGCCAGCATTTGGCAAGTATCTTCTTGCTGCACCAATGCATGGGAAGCAGGAGACCAAGCGTGCAAAAGATTGAACCCACTGCTGTGGCATTAAGCTATTCACTTCCCAGCACCTTCACATTTGGTGAATGGTTCCCATCTATGAATTCTGGGGAACATAGCCAAACAACAGCTTCTAAGCAAAATTTGGGATTTGTCTTTTGTTTTGACCTTTATTAAATTACAACTGTTAGTTCTTTTAAGGGCACAAATACCTTTAAGGGACATCTTGGCTCTTTTTGTCCTTGAGAGCAACTTTTTAGCAACAGCTCCTAATTCGAAGATGGAAGTTTTTAAATTGAGTTCTATGTCCTTTGAAATAACACTAAAGCAGTCTTTGTGTTTGTTTTTCTTTTCAACTGTCCTGTCATGGCTCCTCTTTAATGCAGCTTGCATTTAGCTTGAATAGAGAGAAATTCCAGATGCCCACAAAGGCCATCTGCATCCTCTGTGATAGTCTTTCTCCAGTTGGGAGATTTGAATTCCCCCTGATTCCTCTGTTGCTTCCTTTGGCAAGAGGCAAGTGGTTATGAACCCTTGCAACACATTGGAATTCCAGTTTCTCCCCTAAAGTTTGAATTTAATTGTGCAGGATAGGGTGAAGAGGACAATATTCTTAAAATAAATCTCACTGGGTCTTAATAGCTAACTGATCTTTGGGATCTGCTCCAGTTCTGTGAGTCCACAGGTGTACAAGACCCTGTGTTTGTAGCCCATCCATGGTAGATGATAGATAACAGAAGACTCCTGCCATTTCATCAGGATTGCATTTCTCTCAAAGAATCACTGTTAGCTTTTTAAAGGAACAGACCCTTTACCATGAGAAACATATAAATTCATTTAAATATAGAGGTAAGACTGGCTTCTGGAAAGAGTCAAAACTGCATTAAAGTAGGCAATGTTTTTCTTGATATCTGTTGTATTACTAGAGGATTTCCATTCTAAGGCTTGCTCATTTGTATCCTACTTTACCAAGTGGACAACTCTTGCAAAGCATGAGAGGTGGATTTATCTGACTTAAAGAAACAACAATGCAATTAATCATGCTGTTCCTTGCTGCCAACTTCTCTCCTCAACAACACAGTGATAGATCTGCTTGAAGGGATAGCATCAGAGATTTCACCAGCCAGACATTTTCCTCTGCTCAAAGAAAGCTTCAAGTGTCTCATGGGAGAAATAAGTCCGGGGAAGAGGGGCATGGACTTGTATTTGAGACTGAAATAGTGGAAAAGGCTTTTCTTCCATGCACTTACTCTACTTACTAGAAAATATCCAACAGCAACTTTACTTTGATTTTCTGTTTTATTAAAACAGTGGCAATTAAAGAGAGAACATTACTCTAATTAAGTAATTGAATAAAATAGCGAACAGATGCACTCGGCTGCTGTGGACAGGCATCCTCATTTATAATGGTGAACACAGCACAGCCATCTGGACCTTTTTTGTATTCTTTCTCCCAAATTGGTTTTGTTTTTTGAGATGTCACTCCAAGAATTTCCATGCCATTAAAGCCACTGCTCTCAACAGGACAGGATTTGTATAGGGAACAGTGTTCACACAATGATTCATGAGGTCATCTTAGAAAACCCACACCTGTCGGGTAGGACCCAGTGGCGTTGCTTGTGTGCTTTCCTCTACTGCTGGATTATAACCTGGCTAGCATGCCGGATGATTTTCAGGTGCCTTTTATATGTAGCATTCATCAAGACTCATGGTCAGCATCTAAACTTTCTTTGTGCCTGATTGTCCCAAAGCAGAAATGGGAAAAGGAGTCATGTAACTGTATGGATTTCCTCATTTTGAAGACTTCTCTAATGTTGAGCAGGGGGCCATCTGCTACAATGACAGGAACAGCCTCCTTTTTTTTTTTGAAGGAGAGAGAGTATATTATCTAAACATCTGAACTATGAAAAGTAGGCTACATCTAATGCTTAATCACTGATCAGATGGGTCATGATGTGGTACACTCATTTTTTTTCCTTTTACTTCTTTTTTGAAAAAAAAAATCAATATTTATTAAGATAGAATGATTTTCAGAATGGGTCACAGCAAGCCCAACTGTATGGTAAGAATACATTCAAACAAAAAGACTAAAAGAGTTTGAGAATTAAATATATGCCAGGGAGATACAAACACAATGAAGAAAACAGGGGTTGCTTTATTAATATCACAACTGAAATTCAATGTCAAGATCACAAAATGGAGAAAGGCTACATTATTATTTAAGGAATATAATTCATTGAAGACAACATTTATAAATGTCTGTATGAAGTAATATTGCATCAATTTTTCTGCTATACATATTTTACTCACATGCCTTAAAAGCTATAGACTGGGAACTGGGAGATGGGAGCTTTTGAGCTCTTTCTCTCTCTACGTCTCAAATACAAATTCATAGAAAATTGCATTATTAAATGAGTATGCATGATTTTAAAACCTTTTTTTTTTACTGAGACAAATGTATCCTCTAATTCTACTTTCCATGAACTTGTTGAAGTCCTCTTATATGTTTACAAACTGAGAAGGTCTGCTATGGGGGTAGGCAACATTTAAAATAATTATTCATTTCTAACCCTGTAATTTTGAACAAATTTCATAATTTTCTGTAGCCTCAGTTTTCTGATAAAATAAAGTTAAAGCCAGTATATGCCTCAAGGTGTTGTTACAGATTTTAAATAACTAAATGTTTGTAGAGCACTTTTAAAGATTTTTATTTTATGTAAATGAAACAGAGTTACACAGAGAGAGAAGGAGAGGCAGAGAGAGAGAGAGAGAGAAAGAGGGAGAGAAAGAGAGAGAGAGAAAGAGCTCTTCCATTCATTGGTTCACTCCCCAATTGGCTGGAACAGCCAGAGCTAGGCCAATCTGAAGCCAGGAACCAGGAGCTTCTTCTGGGTCTCCTAAGTGGGTGCAGGGGCCCAAAGACTTGAGCTATCCTCTGCTGCTTTCTCAGGCCATAGCAGACAGCTGGATCAGAAGTGGAGCAACCAGGACTCAAACCGGCACCCATATGGGATGCCTGCACTGCAAGTGACAGCTTTAGCCACTATGCCAACAGCGCTGGCCCTGATAATGATAGTTTAATGACTACCCACTATGCCACAGTTTCGCCCACCTGTAGAGCGATTTTAATGGCGATTGAAGCATATAAAACAATATGAATGTTTCTAAGGAAAGGAATAAAGGGCATAAGTATTTATAGGTTCATTTGTTGGGCTGGTAGCTCAACATTCAGCGATTGCCATTGCTGAGCTGTTCTGAATTGCACCCGTGCCCTGGTAACGAGGCTCCTGTACTCTATCACTTCATCCTGCCTCACCTTCTCTAATTTTCTGTATTTCTTTTCCTCCAGATCTTCTTCAGCATGTTTACCCATAATTCCCTCCACAGGATGCAGTCATCTGCTTCTAGTCCTCGTGGTGCCTTGTGTAAGTCTCCGTGACACCTCAGAGTGGTTCCTTCTGCCTATCCCCTATCACACTGCTCCACTCACTCCTGCATCTTGGTGTGGATCCTGAAACCGGTTATTCCTGGTTTGATCTGCTTTCCCATGGGAGCCCATCTTACACTGGTGAGTAGCCTGCAGGTAATTTATGTCATACCGATTATCTATGGGAAGGGCATAAGAACCAAGTATAAAACCTCCTTAGTAGTCTTAGTCTTACAGTTACAGAGTGGGCTTTCCGTGGAATGACCTCACTCCTGCGCAGCACCTGTGCCCTAGGGTTTACCAGGAAGTACTCTAGCTTCCAGGAGTGAATTCAAGGCAGCCTTCAGAGAACAATCCGCATAGTTCATTCTGAACCAGTTGTTTAACCTGAACTGATTTTTTCATGCATAAGATGGCAAATATCAGTTAGAGGCCAAAACTGAGGACTAAATGTTATCTAAAAATTGACTTACACAGTATTTCATTCCTTTCAGTCCTTTAATTAGCTGACTTTAAAATCCCAAAGAAAAACATTAGCAGTATGGGAATGGTGAGATCAAAGACGTACTTTCACATCTGGTTAACATTTAATTGTTCTTAACAATAGGTTTCTTCTATTTCAGCAGGTAAATCTGATGCTTTCTTTTTTTCCCCAAAAAAGCTGGACAGGAGTAGAAGAATAGCTTTGGGAAAGAAAAAATTTAGAGCACCCCTGAGAAATACTGTGGAAATTAATCATGACTTACCCATTGCAGAATTCAGCAATGATGTAACTGTGGCAAGCTTCAGGTCAGACTAGGTTGATGGAAATATTTCTGAAACTTAATGGAGTTTTTGCGTATGTACATTTCTAATGGAAAACAGGTTTTAGATAGCAGTTAGTGTACAATTATAAACTCAATGATATTCAAATCTTAATAAAGCACAGAAGCAGGCTGTAGCAATGACATTTTTTATGTTGTAGGAAAAATGACATTGGTTTAAAGTTCAGCATTGCCACTTATTGCTGTATGATGTTGAGAAGCTGATTATCTGGGTCTTGCCAGAGTTTCTTCAATTGTAAGAGGAGCAAATACAGCCTATCTCACAGGGCTTTGAGAGGACTCACTGTGAACATGAACCTTTGTGCCAGGTGTGTGCCTAGACTTGGTAGATATTCAAGAAATGGCAGTCCCTTCTTCCTTTAGAGAGCAACAGTGCAGAGGGCAGAGGATAAAACAGTGGTTCCTCATGGGAATCTCGTCTCCTGAGGCCAACAACGATAAAGGACTATTTTCCTGCTAGCCATCGCATTTCATTGGGAATATAGCAAAAAGCAATGTTTGTGTTCATTGGAATGTCAGGATACATTAAGTCACAAAATGGCCTCGAAAATTTATTTGAAGGATTCTGTCCTCTAGAAAGATTTCTCCAAACTCTAACACTCAGGAATCTTTTATTTTCTCAGAAACAGTAGCTCATGGGGACAGGAGAGAACAGGAGATGATTTCTAGGCTGACGGCGACACTGGGAGAGAGACCTGGAGAGTTCTCAGAACTGGCTCTAGGTGTCCCAAGTTGCATCATGCATCTTAGTGGAACTGCCATATACCAATCCTGTGCATTTCCCTCCTTGCAACAAAGCATTAAAAGAAATCAAATGATTTTCCACTTCATATTCTGTGAAAATTCCCACTTCACATTCGGCACGAAAAGCTGAAAATGAAAAGCCTTTTCATGTGTGCGAATTTTTGCAGGCCAAGCTTTCTTTCTTTTTCTTTTTGTCAGACTGCAGTGTTTCATTTGTGAAGGAGTAAAGGGATTTCTGTCAGTTTCAATCATCATTTAAAACATGCCAACCTTTCTAACGAAACCTATAAGTCATTACTGCTAAAATCAATTAGTTCTGTCTTTAATTAACACACAATTATTCTGAGGTGTTTAAATTTAACTGAAAAGTGATCCCTGTTAAATGTGAGTGGGAATAAGAGAGGGAGGAGATGTACAATTTGGGACATGCTCAATCAGACTTGCCCTAAACGGTAGAGTTAGAAATGTGCCAGGGGATTCCAATACAATCCCATTAAGGTGGCATGTACCAATGCCATCTCACTAGTCAAAGTGATCAGTTTCAGTCCACAATTGATCATAATGAAAGGATTAAGAGTCAAAGGGATCACACAAACAAGACTAGTGTCTGCTAATAATAACTGATAGAATCAAAAAGGGAGAGAACGATCCAACATGGGAAGCAGGATACACAGCAGACTCATAGAATAGCAGATGTCCTAAACAGCACTCTGGCCTCAGAATTAGCCCTTAAGGCATGCAGATCCGGCTAAAAAGCCCATGAAAGTATTTCATGCATGGAAAGCCAAGACACTCTGGCAAAAAAAAAAAACAAACAAACAAACAAAAAAAAAACCACACAACTAAATCAAAGATCTCTGCAAGTGAGATCCCAGTAGAAAGAACGGGCCATCAAAGAAGAAAGTACCTTTCTCTGAAGGGAGGAAAGAACTTCCACTTTGACTATGTCCTTGTCTAAATAAGATCGGAGTTGGCGAACTCAAAAGGCTTCCATAGCCTTGGCAGCTCATGACAAGAGCCTAGGGTGATTACTGACACCATAAACAAGAGTGTCAATTGTTAAGTCAACAGCAGGAGTCACTGTGCACTTATGCTTCATGTAGAATCTCTGTACTTAATGTGTTGTACAATGTAACTTAATGCTATCACTAGTACTCAAACATTACTTTATACTTTGTGTTTCTGTGTGGGTGCAAATTGAAGAAATCTTTACTTAATATATACTAAATTGATCTTTTGTATATAAAGAGAATTGAAAATGTGTCTTGATGTGAATGGGATGGGAGAGGGAGCGGGAGATGGGAGGGTTGTGGGTGGGAGGGAAGCTATGGTGGGGAAAAAGCCATTGTAATCCAAAATCTGTACTTTGGAAATTTATATTTATTAAATAAAAGTTTAAAAAAACACACAAAAATAAATAAAATCTATTAGTTCTGAACTCTACCTGTACCTTATTAAGTGGGGAGCTTTAAAAATTATTTCTTTTCCAGCAGCTGAGCTAAATGATGTGAGAGGCATCATAGTAGATGAGGTAAAAGTGTTCAGAGTGATGCTCAGTGCATGGTACGCTCACCAGACCTTACTGGAGGAGTGTTCCCTGAATGTCTTGAGGTTTAGTCATTCAGGGAGGCTGATGGGAGAATATGCAGGGAGAAAATATCATGAGGAACTGAATGCCATGTGTGTGTAGAACATTGCAGGAAGATCCTCATGCCTGTAGCAGAGTGTGCACAGGGATGGAGAGAGCAGTCTAGAAGATAATGTTGGAGAGGTGAGTAGTGGCCAAGTCACCCATGGTCCTGATGCCATGCTATAGAGTTTGGTCTTGTCATGAAGGTGAAAGGTAACGTGGAGCCATAGAACAGTGTCATTTAGATCACTGGTGTAGCCTCCATGAAGGCTGCCTCTTTCTACCCTTATCGTTCTGTGAGCAGATATTTTCCATCTTTTCAAATATTGTGCATTTGGGTTCATCTCTATAGACTTACTTAAAGCTTTATTATATGTTATAATATAAAACTTGTACTAGAAAAGTGAAATCATGAGATATTGAGGAAGTTGAGTAGGAGGGGGCATTTGGGCTTTCCCTCTAAATACTGAAGAGTTTTCATTCATTCTGTCTTGTGGTTGAGTGTTTATTGGAGGAGTTTAAGAATGCTGCCTTCAGCCACAGGCAGCCATTTGAGGTTCTGTTTTTTTTTTATATTTTATTTTATTTAATGAACATAAATTTCCAAAGTACAGCTTATGGATTACAATAACTCCCCCCCCCCCCATAACTTCCCTCCCACCCACAACACTCCCCTCTCCCATTCCCTCTCCCCTTCCATTCACATCAAGAATAATTTTCAATTATCTTTATATACAGAAGATCACTTTAGCATATATTAAGTAAAGATTTCAACAGTTTGCACCCATACAAAAACACAAAGTGTAAAATAATATTTGAGTACTAGTTATAGCATTAATTAAACACCTAAGAGTAATTGTGTATTAATTAGAGTTCAACCAATAGTTTTAAGTAGAACATAAAAAATACTAAAAGGGTAAAGTATTAAGTTCCTTTTTTTTTCTTTTTTCTTGTTTGTTACATAGTTTTTTTTTTTTTAAACTTTTATTTAATGAATATAAATTTCCAAAGTACGACTTATGGATTACAATGGCTTCCCCCCCATACCATCCTTCCCACCCACAACCCTCCCCTTTCCCACTCCCTCTCCCCTTCCATTCACATCAAGATTCATTTTCAATTATCTTAATATACAGAAGATCAGCTTAGTATACATTAAGTATATATATTTCAACAGTTATATATATATATATGAAATATATATTTCAACAGTTTGCTCCCACACAGAAACATAAAGTGAAAAATAATAGATGATTTTTTTTAATGATGATGAAATCAGAGCAGACCTATTGTCATGTTTAATCCCAGTGAGAGTCAAGTTGGGAATTGATAATTTCTTTTTTTTTTTTTTACAGAGGATCAGTTTAGTATGCATTAAGTAAGGATTTCAACAGTTTGCACCCCCATAGAAACACAAAGTGAAATATATTGTTTGAGTACTCGTTATAGCATTAAATCTCAATGTACAGCACATTAAGGATAGAGATCCTACATGAGGAGTAAGTGCACAGTGACTCCTGTTGTTGACTTTACCAATTGACACTCCTGTCTATGGCATCAGTAATCTCCCTATGCTCCAGTCATGAGTTTCCAAGGCTATGGAAGCCCTCTGAGTTCTCCAACTCTTATCTTGTTTAGACAAGGTCATAGTCAAAGTGGAGGTTCTCTCCTCCCTTCAGAGAAAGGTACCTCCTTCTTTGAAGACCTGTTCTTTCCACTGGGATCTCACTCACAGAGATCTTTTGCCAGAGTGTCTGTTTTTTAAAAAATTAACAGTAAATGTACACATTTATTGGTATTGTGCAACATTTAAATGCAGGTATACCATTATATTGATTAAATCAATGTGACCGACAGTTCCCTCTCTTTGACCTTCTAAGGCTGACATCTTAGAGCTCCTTTGTTTTATTTGATCAGAAAATATTTATTAGGCTGTTGTGAGCTACAGCCACTCCACTGTGTTGTGTAATAGTAGTATTCCTTCCATGTAACTGATTTGGTACCTACTATCAAACCTCTCTATTCTCCTTCTCATTTCTCTCAGTCTCTAGGGATTATGATTCCATGTTCACATTAAATTGTTTTAGCTTCCACATATAAAGAAAAGCACTCAGTGCTTGCCTTTCTATGTCTGGCTTATTTCATTTTTTAAAAAGATTTATTTCAAAGTAGAATTGCAGAGAGAGTAAGAGACAGAGAGAAATATTGCATGCAATGGTTCATCCCTGAAAATGGCCACAATGGCTAGGGCTGGGCTAGGCCTAATCCAGGACCCAGAAGCCCCATACGGGTCTCTGATGTGGGTGCAGGGGCTCAAGCACTTGGGCCATCTTCTGCTACTTTCCCAGGTGCATTAGGAGGGAGCTGGGTCAGAAGTGGAGCAGCTGGGATGCAAACCAGAGCCCATATGTGGTGCTGGTGCTGCAGACTACAGCTTAACCCACTATACCACAGCACTGGCCCTAGCTTATTCTTTTTAACATGATGTCCTCCAGTTCCATCTATTTTGTTTCAAATGATAGGAATCCATTTCCTATATGGCCCAACAATATTTCATTGTGGATATATGCTACATTTTTTATCCATTCATCTACTAACAGACACCTTGGTTGATTCCATATCTTGGCTATTTTGAATGCAATAAACGTGGTGGTGCAGTTTACCACTTTGATATAATGATTTTATGTCTTTTGGACATATAACCAGGGGGTAGGATTACTGGATAATAGTTCTATTTCTGTTATTTTCTATAGTGACTGTCCTAATTTACATTCCCACCAACATTGTATAAGAGTTCCCCTATTCTCATCAGAAGTTGTTACTTCTTGTCTTTTTGATAGTAGCCCTGGGATGAGGTAATATTATGGTTTTGACATGCATTTCCCTAAGAGCATACGAGTGGTACAATCTGTAACAGAGAGAATGTGTGAGTCTGGAGAAGCATCAAATCTTGGGAATAAAAATATTATGAGAGTACACAGTGCTTAGTTTCATGCCCACATATTTGATACAGAAATCAATGCCTGAAGAGTCTCAAGGAAGAAGTATCCATGGCCTAGAGGCTTAGGGAGGATTGTTTGCAGAAGTTAAGGCACGAGCTGGACCTGGAGAACAGACTTCTTCCTCTTGGGAGGTTAAAGAGCAAAGAGAGAACAAATGGAGAAGAGGGAGGAGCGTGCTGCCAGTGCATGCAAATGTTTGTGTATTGGCATGCATGTGTGTGCAAATGTGTATACAATGTGTGTATATATGTGTGTGGAGAGAGGCTTAGTAAGAAGATTGGAATCAACTTGACTTCAACAACTGACACTGGAAGGGAATTCTTTCACATTCCATTTTAATACATTTTAAAAGGCAGAGCAAGAGAAAGAGAGGGAGGTTGGCAATACACATTTTTAAAAAACAGAAAAAGAAGGCGAGACAGAGACAGGGAGATGAAGACAGCCGCAGAGAGAAACAAGGAGAGTGACAGGGAGGAGGAGAAATACAGGGAGGGAGAAGGGGATAGCAGTTTCCTATTTAGTTCTTTATGCCTGGGCTTAGCAATCAGGACCAGCAGCAGTAAAAGCTTTTTTCTGAAGGAGTGAGAGAAGTTTCACCCTGAGAGGTAAGAGCATTTGGGGTAAACAAGAGCATCCACAAAGCTACCTAAAATGGAAGATTTTAAGCCAGTTCAGTGGAGTGTGAAGTGTGCTTTGAAAGAGGATGAAAATGAAGTATTAAACTTCCCACCAGTGTTTCAGGTGTTTTCATTTGGGCCTTATTTTCAAAGCACACAGAAAATTCAGCTCTCTCAATTCATCATCCTACTCAAACCTCTCATGTGTGCATTGTATTTTTACAAAGTCCTGTAAACTTCAGTGACAGCTCTAATGGACAGAGTGTGGCAGGCATACATTTCTGATTGTTTAACACATAGCCTGTAGCAATGGTGGGTAGGGGGCTGAACATGGAGGGTCCCCCCCCACACCACCAAGAAAGATGGCATCCGTCTTTTCAGGCTGGGTGGCTGAAGTCCAGTGCTCCAGGTCTCCCCAGTTCAGCTCCTCCATGGCACCCATGTAGCCCTCCTGACACCGATAGAGCTCTTCGCTTGCAAGCATGCTTTCTTCACTCAGCTGTTGAGTTGACGGAGTTGAGCATAGCTTCAAGGATTACTGATAGTTGATGCCCTAGTTCAGGGCATCTCCCTGATCTATGATATTTGACTAGTACATGTGCAGAAGACTTTCCTTATAGAGAGCTCAAGGATGGTTATATGGGACTTGGATTTTCAATCTTTTTCCTAAGCAATAGCTAGGAAGCAGTTCTGGCCCTACCCACAGCCTTCAGCTTTTACCAACTCTAATTTCAGAATCCACCTTGAAGGAGAACTCAGAATAATACCTAG
Source organism: Oryctolagus cuniculus (assembly GCF_051225735.1). Lineage (NCBI taxonomy): Eukaryota > Metazoa > Chordata > Mammalia > Lagomorpha > Leporidae > Oryctolagus > Oryctolagus cuniculus. Next base: position 190,298,478 of record NC_142868.1, read on the forward strand.
CCAGTGGCTTGCAAAGGCTACTTTCCACCCCTTGTAAGAGCTGATCATTTCAGCTCTGTGACCTAAGCAGGTCATTTACTCTCCTTGCCTCAGTTCCCTGATCTATGAATTGAACAGCAGAGTATCATTCTGAAAGATTTACTGCAGGAATTGAACAGGGAGAAGATACAAACCTGCTTAAATCATGCTCTAAACAACTTTTCTTCTCTCCCACTCCTTCAAATCATATCCACTGCTGGTTGTCCAAATTTTCTAATATTCTTTCTCATTGAAATTGAGTTTCCCAAGTAGGAAAACTATAGATATCACTGCTCTTGTCAGACAGTTGAACCTACATGTTGGTTTCTTCTTATGTCAACAATCAAAGCCTGTCTGTTCTGTGGGTTTCTTTTAGCTGGAATGAACTCCCAGATTTTGTGAAAGCAAGTGTTCTAGTTTTCTATTGCTGCACACAAAACTATTCCCAAACTTAGCAGCTTTGTACCAATGTCTTTTGCTCATGGCTCTGTGGGTCAAGTCTTCATGAAGGTTTCATCTGGTAATTTGTATCTGATCTACCTGTCATTACATTGAATGAGTGTGGATAGAAGATCTACTTTCAACTTCTTCACTGTGGCTTCTTCATGTCCCATGACATCCTGCTCTCATACTGACATTTTCAGGTCACCTCCAGGTGGCCAGAGTTTCTCACAGCATGATAGTTTTAGGGTAGTCAAACTATCTATTGATAGATAGATATTGATAGTCAAACTATCTACAGGGAGACTCACTTCCTTTGTCAGTAGATGAAGTGAGATCATGGTGTGATCATTTTAAGAGTATTTGTTCCAAAAGACCAAGGCAAACGTTTCAAAGCTTCCTATGAGTTAGCTTCAGAAGTCACACAGTATCATTTCTGGTACATTGTACCACTTACACAGGGCTAGCTCAATTTCACCGGGGGAAGGAACTATAAAATGAGAATACATGGAAGCGTGGTTTATTGGAGAGCCATTTTTTTGTTTTATAGGCAGAGTGGATAGTGAGAGAGAGAGACAGAGAGAAAGATCTTCCTTTTTCCGTTGGTTCACCGTCCAGTGGCTGCTGTGGGGGTGAGCTCGCAGGAGCCAGGTGCTTCCTCCTGGTCTCCCATGCAGGTGCAGGGCCCAAGCACTTGGGCCATCCTCCACTGCGCTCCTGGGCCACAGAAGAGAGCTGGACAGGAAGAGGAAAAACCGGGACTAGAACCTGGTGTGCCGGCACCGCAGGGGGAGGATTAGCCTGTTGAGCCACAGCACAGGCCGATTGGAGAGTCATTTTGGAAACTAGTTATTATAGAAAGTGATTGTCCATGGCATGCTTGCTTCCTTCCTTTCTCTTTCCTGCTATTTCCTGACTTACTGAAATTTACCAGATTAAAGTCTCAGTTCTCAAGTCCCAAGAAACACTAGTCCAGAGAAACACTACCCAAAGAGAGCTTTTTGGCCTGAGGAATGGGGAGTATGTGGATTATCAGCTATCTCCTTTTCTCACATGAGTGGTCCCTTGAGGCAGAGATCTCCCCCACCCAGCTTTGAGAGAGGCAGATATTGCTAAGCACGTGAGCATAGCTTGCACCCGTGTTTTCTATTGAAATCAGGAAATCCACATGGAAAAGAGCAACATACTAAATAAAGTACACGCCATTTTTCTAAGATGTCTTAAGAGACTGGCAACCAATAGGGGCTTGGAATGGAAATTACTTTACATGAATCACAGAAAAGGCACGGACAGGTAATTGAATTGATAATGCAGAGTTGGAAGAGAGTAAGAAGAATTATACATGAAAGAGGAAGTGAGGAATGGCTATACGTTGCAATTGGCTTGAGGCAAAGAAAAGTAATTCTACACTTTATAGTAGTAATTCCAATTACTCACTATTGATGCTAAGAAATATTTGTCAGCTCAGAACTTATGAAAGGAGATAAATCTTACATGTTCCGTTGGTCATGTTATCGTCTTATCTATAGTAATTGAATTTCTAATAGACCAGCCTGAGTCCTGCTGACTACTCCATCCCTTACTGACCCATAGCCTTATATTATTTTGACCATTTAAATTAGCACTCAACATAGTTTTCTATAATTACCTAACTAGATTATAAGACTAATAAGGTAATAACTCTTTCACTACATGTCGTTTGCTCTCTACCAGAGTTCAGCGTGTGCACACATATGCATACATTTAGTTGCTTACAAATGCATACTTTCTAGTGCAAGCCTTAATCCTTAGGAAGCATGTAATGAAAACTGAGTGAAGAAATTGGCTCCCCATATATTTCCTTCCTGCAGAAGCATTCCACAGGGATTACTGATTTATTTACTATATCAATCTAACTTCAGATGCTAATACCAAGGCTCTCATATACTGTTTGCTATCACCTCTGCTGATGGTTATAGCTTCTCTAGATGAGCATTTTCTGAAGTGGTTTCCATGCTCTGGGAAGACCCAAAGTAAAGAAAGTCATCTGATTGAAAATCTTCCAAATTTATTTGAACATAGACTAGCTTAACAAAAGATAGCTGCCCTTGTTTAATTTCCAGGGAAGTGGTGTTTCCTGGAATACATTGTAGTAAATGATATCCTACAAATATGAGTCTTTACTGTTTGTCTCCCTGGTTTCGTTCTTCCGCCATGCTAGCTTCCCCTCCTCATCTTAGACCCAGGCCTTACTTTCTTGCTTCTGAACAGAAAAAAACTGTGAGAACCTACAAAGTGACAACTCTTTGTATAGCATAGCATTATTCACGGCCAGAAGGGACCACGGAAATGCCAAAAACAATCTTTCATTTTAGAATTGAGGAAATAGGTGTAGATAAGATATGTCCATTGAATACATTAATATCACAGCTGTGATCAAAATTCAGGTCTCTGAGTTCCTGGAAAAGAACATTTCTCCCTTTCCCTTTTTTCTCCATTTATTTGGAAGCCATTTCCTAGAGAGTTAGCATCTGGGTCCTGCTGACTTCCTTGAAATGAGGCAGGCACACAAGCTGGTAGGAAGGGTGATGATTTCCACAGGATATAATTAGTGATTTGAGGAGTTCAATGCGTGTGCTGGAAATGGAGCAGATTGGCAACTGGCATTCATACTTTTGGCAGAGGTTGAGTGCTTCCTCAAAAACTCCCGGACCAACGCAGTGCTTGGCTGTGCCTCCTCTTGCTTTGTGATAAAGACGTCTGGCTCCCATGGGCGGGGCAAAGCCGAGAGAGAAAACCGTGATCCTCAAGTAAAGACCTTCTTGTATAATCTTCCCAAGAGTTCTGATTTGTAGGGTTATATCCCAGGATGGAAGGATAGTGTGGGGAAGAGTTTAACAAATATTCAGGAATGTGGAAATCCAGGCGGGATGAGCTGTGCTTCAAGAAACAAGCACTTACTTATGTGGGCCAAGCTGACTATGTTCTTTGGGAGGGCTCATTGTGGGTGGGTTCATTCTAATAGATTTGTTCGCTGGAAGCTCTGTGGTCAGGCTGAAGCTAGAGGCAGAAGATGAGGCAACAGCAGTAACTAGAAGCCACCTGATAATTCCTGGATACAACACAGATGTTTCCAAAGATTGGAGTTCCAGTGAGAACATCAAGGCCAAGGAGAATACTATGGAAATAACTTATGGAGAAGATTGAAAGGTGGCAAGAGTGGGAAGGAAGGGCTTTGGGTGGGCTTCCAAACTCTCATTAGATAGCTCCCTGCATGAGGCCTTTGGAGCTCAAGACCCTTTAGTGAGTACTGAGAAGCACCGTTGTACCTTTGTTGTCGATGTATCACAAGTTGTTTCTGTCATGAGAAGATGGGGGAGAACGAACAAACTACACCTAAAGAGAGTCCAGTGCCCCACAGTCCACTTGGGGACAGGCAGAGGGGGCTGAATCCACAAGCATTCTACTTCTACACGCATCATCTTATCAGTATAAGAAGCTAAGCACCCCTGGACCTTGCAAGGGGCTAATTCAGGGCATCCACATTTGGAAAAAGACTTTTGTACCTTTTAGCACATAGATCGTTTGCGCGACTATCTTTTGATTACAATGTAAGTTCCTTGGCTCTAAACATTCAGAGCAAGAACTGGTAGACAAATTCTCTGGCCTCTACCCCCCCTGCAGTATTCAGTAAATCTTCATCTGCATATGCACCTGCACACACATGTACCTTCACTTTGGCGGGGGTGGAGGGCAGGGATCTCAGCCCTGAATCTTTTCTGCTGTTCCCCTCCCCTGACCCTCAAAGGTCATGTGCTTGAAGTCAGAGAAAGGCACAATGTTCATCAGCCAGATCTTCTTTGTGCAGGAAATGGAGAATTCAGAGAAGGAGACCGATGTTGTTTGTGGTACCTGCTTTAAAGGAGCTTTCACTCCTACACAGATGGAAGGGGATTTGGCACATCTGTCATCAAATGGTAGGTTTTATGGAGTTGGAGAATTTGTGTGGCTAGAAAATGGACAGTAGGACTTCAAAGGTTAAAGCCTTGAATGAGGTCTCCAAGGATTGTTCTTTGCCAGGAAGCAATGAGCAGACAGAAATTCCAGGCCTCTTTTAGCTCATTAAACACTGAAGAGACTTGAGGGAATCCAAAAGCATTTCAAGTATGTGCAGAAAAGTGGTGCAGGTGCCAAGACACCTCTGGAAAGTAAGAAGGCAAGGAACAGGCCTGGATGTGCTGGACATAAAGGAAGAACTGTATGCTGATGAGATGAGCCATGAGAACCAAGACATTTCTGATGTTGAAATGGTGTGACCTTAGCTTCTGGCCCAGGCAGAAAGGCACCTGTGTTTTCTATTGAAAATCATATTTGTATGCCTCTATTTAGCTCCTGTCTCCCTCTGCCACCTTTCCAAGGCTAATACATGGATGTAAACTCATGTTGCTGGGTTCAAGTCATCCAGAGCTCCTTGTTGTAATTCAGGGTCTCAGGCTGGATGTATTCATCCATTTGTGCATTAATAGCACAATGACTTCTATATAACATTGTAAAAAAACATAGTGCTGGCTGGCGTCGCGGCTCACTAGGCTAATCCTCTGCCTGCACGGCCGGCACTCCAGGATCCATGTTGGGGTGTCAGATTCTGTCCTGGTTGTTCCTCTTCCAGTCCAGCTCTCTGCTGTGGCCCGGAGGGCAGTGGAGGATGACCCAAGTGCTTGGGCCCTATACCTGCATGGGAGACCAGGAAGAAGCACCTGGCTCCTGGCTTCGGATCGGCACAGAGCACCGGCCGTGGCGGCCATTTTGGGGGTGAACCAATAGAAGGAAGACCTTTCTCTCTGTCTCTCTCTCTCACTGTCTAACTCTGCCTGTCAAAATAAATAAACAAACAAACAAACAAACAAACATAGTGCTGACTACATATTCCAAAATGTTATTCCCAGCACTTCTGCCACCACACAGCCTGATTATTGGCAGGACTGTGGTCCTGTGGTCTTGTCTTGAAATCTCAGAGCTGGAAGACATCTCAAAGTTCAGCTGATCCAGCTTATGCAAGAAGCACATGCAAGACTGGCTTCAGGGCTGTAAGACCTGCACAACAGCACAGATTCCTGTGACTAGAAGGATTTGCACATAGTTAATGCTCTGCTATGCTTTCTTGAAATTATTAATGATTTTTATAAGAATCTTTTATTTTCATTTTTAAATGGAAAGTATGTAGGCAGGTCCAAACACAAGACTAGGTTTCTAGAGTCTATACTAAGTACCTTGATGAGGAGCTCACTACTATTCCATTGTTGACTCTAAGTGGTAGAAGGTTTTGCTTATATTGAGCTGAAAAACATTCATGTTTGACCAGTTCAGCCCTCTGAGATCCAGAGAACAGTTGGGCCTATGAACAGCTGGATGAGCGAATGATGCTGTCGAAGTGTTAGAGAAGTCTGGTTGCTGGGACATTTCTACTTGGGGAGGGTGGGGGGTAGCTAAGCCTTAGTCAGATGCAGCCATTCTCTCCCTGCACCTGCTTCCTCTGCACATGCTCTCCTTGCCATGTGATGCTCTGTGCTACCTTGGGACTCTGCCAACAAGAGTGCTATCAGCAGGTGCTGCCTGATTTTGTACTGTGAACATCCAAAACCATGAGCTTGGTTATTATTCTCTTTTTAAAAAAATTTGAGATAACGTATATATATATATATATATTTATATATATTTTATTTGACAGGTAGAGTTACAGACAGTGAGAGAGAGAGAGAGAGACAGAGAAAAAGGTCTTCCTTCCATTGGTTCACTCCCCAAATGGCCGCCACAGCCGGTGCGCTGCGCTGATCTGAAGCCAGGAGCCAGGTGCTTCTTCCTGGTCTCCCATGCGAGTGCAGGGCCCAAGCACTTGGGCCATCCTCCACTGCCCTCCCGGGCCACAGCAGAGAGCTGGACTGGAAGAGGAGCAGCCGGGACCAGAACCCACTGCCCATATGGGATGCTGGCCCTGCAGGCAGAGGATTAGCCTAGTGAGCCATGGCACCGGCCCTGAGATAACATATTTTTAATTTACATCACAGTCAAAGTCTTAATACTACAATAAATAGGGAATTCAACAGATAAAAAGTTAAAATACCACAACTCAGCAGGAATATAGGCAAGGGCTCTAAACACTAATCAAATGAAAAGATGTTCAATGACACTCATATAAAGTAAATTTTAAAATAGTTCCCCTCGGGTATTTTGTTATAGTCATGAAAAGCTGAGTAATACATACCTTAAATCTTGAGGTTGGAAGACAGAAGTAATTTTTGAAGAAGGTAACTAACATACAGTGAGTACCTACTCACAGAGAGCTACAGGTATCATCATTGCTATTACTACTGCCTTGAATGGAAATTTACTTACCAATAGGCTTCGCTAGCAGGTGGCAAAAACCCTCTGTAGAAAACCAAGATCATGAAAGATTAAGTAACTTTCCCAAGGCATGCAGTGAGTAGGTAACAGAAGCAGGACCCAAATTTAGTTCCATCTGACTCTCAATTTTTTAAAAATATTTCATTTATTTATTTGAAAGGCAGAATTACAGAGAGAGAAGGGGAGACAGAGAGCTATCTTCTATCTGTTGGTTGATTCCCCAAATGACCACAATGACTGGGACAGGGCCAGGTTGGAGCCAGGAGCCAGGAGCTTCTTCGGTGTGGGTACAGAGGCCCAAGCACTTGGGCCATCCTCCGATGCTTTCCCAGGGGCATTAGCAGAGAGCTGGATTGAAAGTGGAGCAGCTGGGACTTGAACTGGTGCTCATAAGGGATACCAGCACAGCTGGCTGCGGTTTAACCCACCTCACCACAATGCCGGCCCCTGGCTCTCAATTCTGTCTCCTGTCCACCACACTGAATAATCTTTGAAGGTACTGTCAATTTCTTCAACAGTTTTCCCTGTTAAACTGATACCATGGTGGAAAATGCTGTCTCTAACTAATTTATTGGATCCTTTGACTTAAGGGAGACAGTGGTGTCCCTCTGGGTATCAAGGCAGGTGATTGTCCTTTTCAAGGTTTGGAAATTTCTGTGCCCTTCATGGTGAACCACAGTAGCTTTGAAAAGTCCTCTCAATTTTCTACAAGGGGAGACCAAACAGGCTATAGGCGTGGCAGGCATGGATAAATACTGCTTATTCCTGTGAATGGAGAGGAAAATATTTACAATTGTATTCATAAAATATTTACCAGGCTCTTATGTAATTTGTTGATAACAAACAGATTTCACTTAACTTTGAGGTGATGAGCAATTCTGTTAAACAGATGGGGCCAATAACAAAATCCTGGTTAGATAAATGTTTTCTGCACAGCAATGCTTGTCTAACGCTGGGTTTGCTGTTAGGAGAACTGGACCCAAGGTGAAAATTGAGGTAGATATTTTGTTTTATTTTTCCTTTCTTTTCCCAGCAAGGGAATTTCTCTTATATGTTCTGTAAAGGGGATGTTTGGTAGCTCTTGTCCATTTCCTACAAGCCCTTGTCCAATTACTGAGCACAGACCTAGGGCTAAAGACTCTGCTCTTGCCCAGTTTGCTATTCCCTGTGTATGTGTTCCAAATGCACACAGTATTTCATTATGATTCTTCTGCAGCAAGCTGAGTTTCCTTTGCTGAAGTTTGGACTGGTTGATATTCAATTCAGATGTTCTGAAAACTTGGTATTGCCTTCTTTTCTCTGCAGTGAGCAGTGTGGTAATTTTTTTTCCTTTCTTTCTTCTTAGTAACAATTCCTGGCAGCAGCAGCCCCCTGCAGGTCTGCCTTGTGGAGCTCTGTGTGCCTTCCCAGCTAGCCAGGGTTACATAAGCTCCATCGTGGGCAGGCTGGCAGGTGGGGCACACTGTGTTCTAGCAGCACTGCAGATGCCTCTGGGAAAGTCTCGGATAATGGATCACCACTAGTAGGACTCCCTTCCTCAAAGATCTCTACCTCCATCCTGTTTCAGAGAAAGGGAGCGGGGCTCTTAGCTAAATGGGTTTCGGCTGGATTTCAGGTTCTGCCTGGGACCCTTGCCACCTTGAGAACATAAGGGACGCTTTCTAGAGGCTGCTTCTTTGGTGTATAAGTAGATGTGCTGTGAAGGGAGAGTTAGGTTGCATAGGCCAATGGTGCACCCTGGACCATTGACAAACCGGTTGGCACAGTGGTTAAGATGCCCCTGCAGACACCTGCAGCTCATATGACAGTGCTGGGGTTCGAGTTCTGCTATGTTTTTGGGTCCAGCTGGGTGTCCCTGCCACCCACCTGGGAGACCCAGATTGAGTTCTAGGTTTCTGATGTTGGCCTGGACTATCCTTGGCTGTTAAAGGCATTTAGGCGATGAACCAGTGGAAGGAATATCTCTGTCTCTCTGTCTCTTGGGCTCTCTGCCTTTCAAATCAAATGAAATCAATAATTGCAGTAATAAAATAATTAATTATTATTATGATCGGGTAGGGTGGGCAGGACTGCGTATTATTTTGGAACAATGTTTGACTTTGGACAATGCTGACTTCCTTTTAGCTTTAGTGCTTAAAAGGAGACTTTTGTTCTGAAGATGTAGCTTCCAAGGAGAAAGGCAGTGAAAGAAAGAGGGGATGAGTAAGGAGCTTTTGGGTTCCAGTCCTCCTACAAACCCTGAGCTCCTAATGTGAGGCTATGTGGAAGTATGCTGTCAAGGGACTTTGTGATCCCTCCAGCTCTTGGAGTGGAAGGAATTGCAAACGATGTAATGATAATGATAGTTTTTTTTTTTAATTTTTTAAAGATTTATTTATTTATTTGAAAGTCAGAGTTACACAGAGAGAGATGGAGAGGCAGAGAGAGAGAGAGAGAGAGAGAGGTCTTCCATCCACTGGTTCACTCCCCACTTGGCTGCAACAGCCAGACCTGTGCTAAGCCATGAACCAGGAGCCAGGAGCTCCTTCTGGGTCTCCCATGCAGGTGCAGGGGCCCAAGGACTTGGGCCATCTTCTGCTGCTTTCCCAGGCCATAGCAGAGGGCTGGATCAGAAGTGGAGCCTCTGGGACGTGAACTGGCACCCATATGGGATGCTGGCACTGCAGGTGGTGACTTTAGCCACTATGCCAACAGCGCTGGCCCTGATAATGATAGTTTAATAACTCCCGCTGCCCCCACCATCCTCAATTAAAACTTTATCTGTTTAAATTTCACATGGTGGTCGTACTTACCCTTCAGGCAGCATCCTTGCTCCATTCACCGTATGAGCCCTCTCCGTTATAGCATCCTGCAGAGGCCCCCAGGGAGCTGATAACTGTGCTGGCCCTCAGGTAGACCCATTTTAAGGTCCAGACTCTGCCCTTCTCATTTTACTGCCTTTCATGGAGCGTTGTCCTTGAATGCAATTCCCTTGCCAACAATCAGGATCAAGAACTTTCATAGGTTGTCCTGTCACTTAGGAGTATTTGAATGGTATTTAAAATATGTTCTGCTGTGCCCCTAACATGTGACAATCTCTTGGAGAATGCTGTCACTAAGAGGTACAATCCTAAGTGAAACATGAGCTTTAAGTGCTTCCCTAGGTGCCAGTGGGGATTTCATAGTTCAAGTTTCCAGGTAGCAGTGGGCGTTTGAATGCAGCATTGACTCCGGAATTGCCCTACCCTAAGGAGAGGAGAAATATCCTAAATAGGATGCCATTAATTCAGAAACCACTGATTTGAAATCTGCAATCACTCTTGTTCAATTTATGAGGAACAGATTTGCCTACCAAATTAGTAGCCTCTAAAATCGCTAGGGTCTCTTTATCTACTCAGGGAGACTGGCTTTTTCATACTGGGAGCTTCTTTATAGTGGTTTATTGCAGCATTGCTCCCAAGAGGCTTTATACAATTCTCACGTTTTTTTTGGAAACTTACAATAATGTAGACTTTCTACATTTAGCCTTTCTAATTCATTAGCTTATATTTTTGCGACTTAGAAACATATTTAAAGATCTGTATCACTGCAGGAGAAACTATAATCTCCAGTATTATGTTCCTCATCAGCCCCTCAAATTAAGAAGAGATTGATAACTTGATCACATAATTTTCAGGAAATTGATTGGGACACATTTCCTCTACGTAACTGGTAAGGATCAAGGTAATTAAAAGGCAGGAGTTTGATATAATTAAAAGGCACTTTCTCTTCTGTCCCAATGGAAGGGTGGAAGACTAAGTCAAAGACTCATTCTGAGCTCCACCACGGACCTCTCTTTGTAAACACCACTGAACACACTGTTACTGCCTTGAAGTTGATTACAGGATCTTGGGTCTAAATTTGCAATGAAGGAACGCCTGGTATGCAGGTAGTTCTTGAATCTAAGACTGTTCCAGTAGGGTCTGATGGTTGGTTTCCTCCCAGCCTCCTTCATTTATTTGCTGAAACCATGATGCCCCATGTGATGGTATTTGGAGACCATGTGATGGCCTTCGGGCCTGGGGAGGTCATGAGGTCATGAGGTTGAAGCCCTCATCTTGGGGTTAGGGCCTTCATAACAAGAGACAGGAGACAGCTTTCTTTCTCTATGTCTTTCTTCCATGTAAGGAGACAGCAATGTGGCTGTCCCTAAGCTGGACCCTAGGCCCTTTCCAAATATTGGATCTGCCAGCACCGTGATATTGGACTTCCTAGTCTCCAGAACTGTGGGAAATAAGTCGTTTCTAAGCCACTCAGTCTGTGGCATTTTTGTTACAGCAGCTCAAACTGACAGAGACATGCTCTGATTTTAGCTCTCTGGGATTCTGTTTTGAGCCATACCAGATGTCAATCTAGGAACTATTTCGTGACTGCTTTTACACTTGTCATATTTGTGTGTATACTTGGTGGGTGCATGCTCACAGGGAGAGTAGAGGTGTAGAGTGTAGACCGTTACCAGCAAGTGCAATCAAGTGACACGAAGGCCTGCCCTCCTTGCTAACAGACCATCCAGACATAGTAACGTTCCAGATCTTCTTAGCCTACAACAACAGAGAGACTCAGCAGTCTCTCTCTTAATATCACTAGGAACAGTTCTCTCTGCCACATCTATATGCATGCTTAGCATCTGCATAGTGTTCAAGGCAGAGAGTCCATTCTGACGATGATTTGTGCACTTCTGAGCAGCTCCAAGTAGCATTTTCCTCCCACTCGTCTATCCACTGGCCTTTAATAATAACTTGTAATCATAATTTAGGGAGTGACAGGGATTGAGGCTGTTCCTTGTGAGAGGATAGAAAGTGCTTAATGGTTTCTGAACTTGATCAAACTCCGTACTCTCCATATCCACAGCAGAGCATCAAAACTGCTCATAGATTATTGTCGGTGTGGCTTGGCATGCATTGTAAAGTATGCATGCACACTTAGAGTATCCTAGTGGGCCAGAGTGTCCGAGTGGGCCAGGTATTTGGTATGTTAGTCAACACACAGTTGCTGCATGATCCCTTTGTGTCTGGTGTTTGGGGACCAGAGATAGAGAGGCTAATGAGGCAGATAAATGTCTCAGATGCAAGGAGTTCACATTCTATTGAGGGGGATATGAATAATAAGCATGTAGACAAAGGTAAAAATAAATAAAGCTATTTCAGATGTGCCTAGGGACTGTGAAGAAAATTAGTAGGGGTTGTAACAAGCAGTAGAGAGGATGAACTACAGGTAAGGCCAAGGCTTTGAGCTTGTGACCACATGTCTTCAATGCAGCAGGTGCAACCACTCAGAGATGGTAGTTAATTCAGCCTGTAGGAAGGACAGGCAGAAACTTACAGTGTCTGGAACACACTTGGCGTTGCCTGTTCCAGAAAGAGAACATTTTATTTTTCAGGCTGGGATGTGGTAGCCTAGTGAGAATGATGGTAGGTGGCAACAATTATTGGACAGAGTTCCAAGAGGAAATATGTCGGTGGTAGAAAGATCTCTGGGGCTTCCTCTGGACTCTCCTCCTGTGTCATAAAGGTAAATCCACCTACTGTGTTTCTTTAGTTGACTCTTGGTTTAATGAAAGATCATTTCTTTTGCCAAAATGCCTTTGCAAATGAAATTCTACCATTAGTAGCAAAATGGATGCAACTGGCAGATATGAGTGAAATAAGTTGGACACAGACGAACACCTCATGGTCTCCCCTAAATGTGAGAGCTAAAATTAAAGAAAAAAATAAAAAAAAACTAAAAAAGAAAGAAATTCTGGTGTGTATGAGTGTTGCTGCAAATACAGTTTTTTCCTATTTATTTATTTATTTATTTACATAAAGGGAACAGATTTCATGCATTTCATATATACAGTTCTAGTAACATAATGATGCTTCTCACATGGTCATCTTTACATTTGAAGAATTTTCATGGCCCTTGCCTATATTTTCATTGAATTAGGGTCTTTTTAGTTTTTACTTGTTGAACTCTTTTTATGTTAGAAATAAAGCCCTTGACTGATGTAAATTAAAAATGTTGTCTCTCCACTCTGGGGAAAAAAAAAACCTAAATGAAAGATCCCAGTGGAAAGAACGAGCCATCAAAGAAGGAGGTATCTTTCTCTGAAGGGAGGAGAGAACTTCCACTTTGACTATGACCTTTTCTAAATAAGATTGGAGTCAGTGAACTCAAAAGGCTTCCTTAGCCTTGGCAACTCATAACAAGAGCCTAGGGAGATTACTGATGCCATAAACAAGAGTGTCAATTGTTAAGTCAACAACAGGAGTCACTGTGCAGTTACTCTCCATGTAGGATCTCTGTCCTTAATGTGTTGTATAATGTAAATTAATGCTATAACTAGTACAGTACTTTATACTTTGTGTTTCTGTGTGGGTGCAAACTGTTGAAATCTTTACTTAATATATACTAAATTGATCTTCTGTATATAAAGATAATTGAAAATGAATCTTGATGTGAATGGGATGGGAGAGGGAGCAGGAGATGGGAGGGGTGCGGGTGGGAGGGAAGTTGTCGGGGGGAAGCCACTATAATCCAAAATCTGTACTTTGGAAATTTATATTTATTAAATAAAAGTTAAAAAATAAAAATATTAAAAAAAAATTTAAAAAATGTTGTCTCTCAAAATAAAAGATAGAAAGAAGGAAAGGGAGAAAGGAAGGAAGGAGGGAGGGAGGGAAGGAAGGAAGGAAGAAATATGGAGGGGGAAGGAATATTATTGTACTAGCATTGTATCTATGAACTACACTGAATCTGTTTAAAAATTAAAAACTCAAAAAAGCAAATAAATAAAAAAACACAAAATGCCTTTTGTTTAATTCTTCCCATGGTTGATGATAATAAAGAAAACATGGCAATACCTTTCAGTCTTTTCTCATCCTGTCAGATTCAGTGACCAGCGACTGTTGGCAATCAAAAATCATAAAATTAGTGAATTTGCATGTAAAATCTCTAAACATCTGTAAAATATTTACAGACCATTTTCAAATGTTAATATGACCTTTTAACCATCTTATGTCAGTATTTATAAAACTTTATACTTCCTAGTTTATTTAAAATGTTGTGTGGGAGGTGAATCAAAGAGAATCATTTTGTATTTTGAGAAGAAAGAAAAGCATACTAATTCTCAAGTTGCCATAAGGGCAATTTGAAAGGTGTCCTTCACTTGCTTTTGTCTGGGTCTAATGATATACTTTTAACAGTACTTCTTACAGGAATGATTTTTGACTCATGAGTTATTTTTGTATGTATATGCAAATCCTCCAGATCTTTGCCATGTTGCTAAGAAAATAGTGGTCAAAACAGTATTTCTTGCCTTGTATTTGGAGTTATTTTTTATTGGTAAGAACACTATAACAACAAGACAGATTACATACATTTTTCTTTTGTGCTTTTCCTTTTACTGAAGACCAGTTTTGAATGATATTCTCCCATGATTATATATAGAATGTGGCAGAAGACTGCCCAGAATGCAGACTGAAGTCATGTAGCACCATTTTCTCTTTTCTTTAAGTGTGTTTGTCTTTTTCAGAGCAGAAGAGTTAATGGTTATAACACTGGCTTTATTCTAGATATTGAGAATGTTTTTATGAAAGTTAGACATGCATAATGTAATGCTTTAGAAATCGTCTCCTTTCCTCTCCTGTCTCTCATTTGTTCAAACTTACCACCTCCTGTCTTTATTTCCACACCATGACCTATGGACTGTGCATGGCGCAGAGAATTCCAGGTGAGGTTCAGGTACAAAGAAGCCCAGTATTTATTGGGATATCATAGTGATTCACCCATTTCAGTGAGATCATTGGTCCACTGTTTAATTGAGTAGATATGAGTCAATTTTGCTGTATAGGAAAGGTGGCAGGATTTACCTGGGGCATGGATCATTAATTATACCAGTGATGTAACTGTATTATCAGAGTTGGTGTTATGGACTGCAACAAAACAATTTCCAAAAGAAAAAAAAAAGGTGTTTGCCGAAGTTGCCTGGCAATGAAGCAATAAAGGTGGGTGTAAATCACACATAAAGAAGCTGCCAAGAGGTTGAGTGCTTGAACAATGGTCCGTGGGGATCATTTCTGATGATTACTTTCAATGCAGAGCTGTTAAGCCAATGTAGAGGTGACTGTGTATTCAGGAACACACGAATCTCTACTCAGTCTGTGTGGATGGCAAAGGTGCTTCATGGTTTACATTCTATAAAGAATCTTTAATATCTGCTTTGCTTTCATATTTTTATTTATAACTTTATTTATGGCTGGGCTAAAAATGGAATATCAGCCAAAATGTGAAATTGAGAGAGTTGTCAAGACAGTAAAATTATTGGATTGAATACATTTAACTTTCTTTTTTAAAATATAGTCTGATTATAGTGACTGTTTAATATGAAAATACAGGATTTATAGCATGGCTTCTATCTGGAGATCAGTAAATCAAATGTTCTTGGTTCCTTACAACTATTGCCTTTGAATATTCCACTTCATGTTTATATTTCTCTCATCTCTAGTTTTTTCCTCATCTATTTTTTCAGCCCTCCACCATATAATTAAAGGCTGTTCTGTTTTTTACTGTTATTTTATGCAGTTTTAAAATAGCTTTTATTTTTTAAAGGGCAAAGAGGCAGAGACAGAGAGCTCCCAAATGCTGGTTCACTCCCAAGGTGCCTGCAACAGCAAGGACTGGACCAGACCCAAGCCAGGAACCAGGAGCTCAGTCTGCATCTCCTGTGTGGGTGGCAGTGATCCCAGTGCTAGGACATAACTAGCTGCCTCCCAGGATGAACACAAGCCAGAACCTGGAGTGGAGAATGGAGCCAGACCTTGAACTTAAGGACTCCTATATTGGCCACTCCTGTGTGGGCATCCCAAGTGATGGCCTTATTGCTACACCCAATGCCAACTCCCAGCTACTTTTAAATGCAAACTCTTGAATCAACTATGTACCCGTTTTAGAGATGGGAAGGCTTTTTTGTCTTGGCTGTGATCTTTTTAGAATCTCAGTCACAGTAGAAGGTCTCATCACATTGTTCTTGATAAAGTTTTAATTTTCTTTCAGATTGCTTTATGCTTATCTTTTCTAACAGTTACCGTTTCATGGTCCCGAAAGCATTAAACAAATGAAAAAAAGCCCAAAAGATAGCTAATTTCAAGGAAAATTGGTAGAAACAGTACCATAATGATATGTTCAGTAGTAGAGAGAAGGTACAAGTTACGTAGAATCATAGCTTTTCTTCTAGAAGGAACTCTAAAGTCACTTGCAGGATGGGTTTCCCAAGCACCCGCCCTCAGTAGCTCCACTATTTCCACTTGAACGCCTCTAGTGATATTTTTGGTGGTGGAATTGCTCCTGACACTGGGTCACGCCAGTCTTTATGAAGACCATTCTCAACTGAGTCAAAACCAGCTTCCTTAAAGTTTTGGTTCATTGCAACTTTTATCATATGCCAGGGATGTTTGTTGGCACTGGGATAAAAAGATAAAGGAAGACACACTTCACAAAACACTTAATGTTTAGAGAAAATTAGTCAAGATCTCTTATTTAGGATGAATAACAGAAATTCACTCATATGACCTTAAACAGAAAGAAAACTTATTGAAAAAAATAAAAAAGCAAAACCCAGACAATGGACACTGATCTAACCTCACGTGCAGGTGGACCCAGGGGCCCAATGAAGTCAACAGCACTCTGTGTCTTTATAGCTCTGAACTTGTTTTCCCTGTGTTAGGGTTTTTGCTTCTGAACCTGCACAGGTGTGCAAAAGGTGGTCCTTAGTAGCTACTGGATTTTATGAACCTTAACTTGGAACTTTGAGTTTACTTGGAAAATTGAGTTTTCTCCAACAGAACTGGCAAAAATCTGCTGAATGACTAGATTTGAGTCATGTGAAATTTCAAGAGAAGGTGTAGATGTTATTTGGAGAAAGCTCATGGATGCATTTCGCTCTACCTGGACCACGTGGAACAGATTTCTCACAGGGAGGAAGGACTCCATTACTAGAACACACATCTTGTGAAAGCTATCTGCCATGTTCCACTATGGGGAAGTACATGACATGCCTCTAACATTCACAAAAAAATCCTACCCCATCTATACTTCCAACACAGTTGCACATGTATTCATGCATGAACACCCGCAGCCACACACCCACACACCCACACACCCACACACTTACACACACGTATGCACAGGCTCCTTTGTGAGTTTTCTTGGCTCTCATCTAAGAGACATGCTGTGATGGTTAATTTTAGTTGTTAACTTTGCTGGGCCAATGGAGACCGAGGTAGCTGGCATGAAATTATTTCTTAGTGTGTTTGTGAGGATATTCAAGAATAGATTAGCACTGGTGAACAGGGAAGATTGCCCACCCAGTATGGATGTGCTATCCAATTGGTTTAGGGCCTACAATGAACAAAAAGGCAGAAGGGTGAACTTTCTGGTTGACCTGG
Source organism: Oryctolagus cuniculus (assembly GCF_051225735.1). Lineage (NCBI taxonomy): Eukaryota > Metazoa > Chordata > Mammalia > Lagomorpha > Leporidae > Oryctolagus > Oryctolagus cuniculus. Next base: position 190,315,760 of record NC_142868.1, read on the forward strand.
GACATGCGTCTCCTTTTTTCCTTTGACATTGGGCCACGCCAGTTTTGGGGCCTTCAACATGCCTGGTTCTCATGCCTATCAGCTAAGACTGAATTGCGCTAGTGGATTTCCTGGCTCTTGACAAGCTTGCAAATGGTACGTCATGGGATTTCTAGGCCTCCCTGACCTGTAAGCCAATTTCACATGAACAAGTATATCCTACTAGATCTATTTGTTTTGCTTAGGCCCAATATTTTTAAAACTGAATTTCCAAAATTTTAATTCAAATGGTTCTAAGTAAAAATATGAATTTTCAAGTTCTACTGAATTTTACTCTATGAGGGTAGAGAATCTTTTTTTGTTATCATTCTGATTGTAGTGCCTAGAATAGTGTTTGGAACATAGAAGCAACTAAAAAATACTTATTAAAATGAGTTTTGTGAGATTATTTGGAAAGTGGGTTTTGTATATCATAAGAGTGATTCAGCACAAGATTGTGTCATTGGAAAATAGTACAAGAATGTTTTCTATTTTCATACATGTCATTGGTAATGATATCACATGGATTTGGGTTGAAGTCAGCACAATTTTAAAAAATCACTAGTTTAAATATTATGGTTTAATTATTCAGCCATGTCTTGAAGCCTCTGTCTGTTCCTTTATTCTGGTTAAAAGTGCCTCATGTTTCCTAAAATATTATCAGAAAGCATTTGGAAAATGTTTTATGGCTATTCTATTAAGTATATTTCCTAATAATCATACTAATTATGCTATTATAAAAAGAATGCTGCTACATTATTAGTAAATATTTTCTTTTTTTAATTTTAATTTTTTTATTTGACAGATAGAGTTAGAGAGAGAAAGAGAGAGAGAGACAGAGGGAAAGATCTTCCTTCCATTGGTTCACCCCCAAATGGCCACTACAGCTGGCGCTGCGCCAATCCAAAGCCAGGAGCCAGGTGCTTCCTCCAGGTCTCCCATGTGGATGCAGGTGCCCAAGTACTTGGACCATCCTCCACTGCCTTCCCGGGCCACAGCAGAGAGCTGGACTGAAAGAGGAGCAGCCAGTACTATAACCTGGCACCTATATGGGATGCTGGCGTCACAGGCGGAGGATTAGCCAAGTGAGCCACGGCGTCAGCCCCAGTAAATATTTTCTTAGTGTGCCCATTTTGGATTTTCTTAATTGTTTCACTATATTCTATGTGACTGTAAGACTTGTTTGTCAACATAATTTGTTGGGGGAAAGCAGGTCTGTGCTATATTCTGACACTCCTAGACCTGAAGGGTCGATTGCAGCAGCCATCTGTGGTCAGTAGAGGGCAGTGTGCAAGAAAAGTGCACCACAAAGGCCTTCAGGCTTTGGAAGTTGTAACTGCTGTTCCCGCCTGACAATCATCTCCTGAATCAGGCTGGTGGCCGAGAGATGCTGTGGCTGCTAAGGAAAACATGGGAGGGGGCAGATGAGGAGTTAGAGTTGAATGTTTGTGCCTGAGGACAAAGGGATAGCAGTAATAATAATTAAAAATATTTATTGATCAGCTACTGTTGACAAAACTCTGAGCTGAATATTGATTTCTCAGTGAATCTCACCACAAACTTGGAGAGCAGGACTTTTGTTCCCATTATATTGATGAGGAAGTTGAGTCTTAGGAAGGCTGAGCAGTTTACTGAAGGTCACACAAATAGCAAGATAGGAAGAGGATAGTATCTGACTGAACCCTGTGGTACATCTGCAGTGTCCTGTTGCCTCATGAGAGGAAGTGAAAACTGGTTTTCCAAGAAGTTGTGTACAGAAGGAAGGAACAGTAGAGAACCAGAATAAAGCCAAGAGGGAGGTAGCCTCTGGCCCTCTCAGCTTGGCTAACTCTGCCAGCTGGCCAGAGTCTACAATGATCAAGCCCTGGGTCTTCTGTTGATGAAGACTGCATTTTTTGCTTCTCATGACTACATTTGCTCATTCCCAGTCTTTTGGCATGTCTGTACCTCAGAGAGCCGAGCAGCAGGCCTGTGCCATACTTCGGGATTTGGCTGGACCTGGGCAAGTGAGCCCCTGACAGTGAATATTTGTTTTCACATGATTTTTTTGTGTGTGTCTGGGGCCTTATCTTCACTTGGCTTTCAATTTCTTTCTTAGACAATGAGCTTTTTGCAATGTAGAGATTATACCTGCATTTCTTTGACTAATATAGCAGCTTGCACATATATATGCTAAATGTTTATTGCATGAAGGAATTGAAATCCTTCTTCACAGAGAAGTGGGAAGCTAAGTTTTATTTGAGTAGTATACCTTCATTCTTTCCCATTAGCATCATTTCAGTTGAGTATTAGATCTATTTGATGATTTGATGGTGAACCACTTCAATACTTTCTTTGATTGCCCCTATAAATTTTAGTGGTGTCTGGATTCCATATAATGTGACACATTGTATTTGAACATTTTGCACCTCAACTTTTCTGATCTGCTGACATCCAGATAATTAGGACTTTGAGCCATTCAGGAATGCTCCCCTTTTACATTTCCTTGTAAAATAACACACATTCCTTACTTTTTTAATTTGTAAAATTAGTTTCAAACACATATCCTGTACTTTATTTCTTAGCAGTCTTAAATTCTATTTCCTTTTAAATTTCTTGGTAAAGAGAGTCAGATTATTTTTCTCTGATTGAGCTACAATTCGTTTTCCTGAGGTCCATGAAATGAACATGGATCAAGATGTTTGCAGTTTTCCTGTTGGGAAACCCTGGAGCCTAAGATGATATGAGTACATTTTCTCAAAGTTCCTGCCACTCCCAAAACTTCATCTCACTTTTATTTGTAGGTAGGAATTAAGTCATGACTGACCACTTACTTTTGAAAATTGTATCTAGTATATTACAATGCTATTTCAGTTTCTAGTGTCAGATTCTCATTGGAGGGGGCACATTTTTATCAACGCCCTTGCTAGATGCATTCAGATAACCTCCAGCACCTTTTATGTAAGATGTTCTAATGAAACTCATTTTCAGCACCTGCCTTTTGCTGTCCAATGTTAGAAACAAGTCTTATCATTCAGCTGCTTAATTGTATGAACTGGAAGCCTTGGATTCAGCATCTGTTCCTTTATCCTGAATCCTTACATCCATCTAGTTGCTAATTCTATTTTTTTCTTTAAAATCTTAGCTGCTGCATTTGGGGCTTTTCACTTTTCATCTGGGCTATTATAATTACTTCCATGCTGGATTCTATGTCATAATTTTCTTCTCCATGTATTTTTCAGTCATCAGTTTCCTTTATGTAAGGAAAATCTAATCCTAACAATTGCTTCCTTAGTATTCTTGGATTGGTTTTGACATCTAAGATGAGTTCCAGGGTCTTACCATCATAAGAAGTTGTGGCTGGTGACAACTTCTGTGCAGTAGGTGCTCATAATAGGGTTAAAAGCCTCTTGCAAATGATCTTTCTATCCTTATTTGGGGCTATTCTACACCATATAGAAGCCACAGCAAACTTTTATCTTCTATAACTAGATAGCTTTGTTCAGGAAATTGCTTCTTAAAGCCATCCCCAAACCTCTAATACCCGATGAACTCCTTCCAGTTAAAGGTTAAAGCTTTCTGATCCTCTTCCCTTCTGAACCATTATATAATAAAGTAAGTAAAGTAAGCTGCAAAGTAAACTCCTTTAAGGGAGAGTTTGCCATGTTGACATGATGATCTAATAAGCCCTCTGTGGGCTGAGCCTCCATGACCTTTCCCAACAAAAAGGGAAGCACTTCTGTCTGATGAAGACAAGAATCCTTAAGGGGTCACCTGAGACTGCGTAAGAAGACTTGATGAGGGGTCCTCTGTTTCCAGCAGACAATTTAGATCTTCCTTTCCACGATGAGTCATCAAATACTTTGAAGATACAGAGAGACATATTTAGAATTGTATTTTTTGAAAGGCAAATAATGTGGCCTTTCCCAAGGGGATAGTTTGGGTAAAAGGGTGAACATGGAAGTAGGATAATCTACAATAACCTTGGTCGAGAGATAGCAAACTTTTTTTAAAGGGCCAGTTAGTAAACTTGTTGTCTTTATGGATCGCAGATGACCTATGCTGCTATGATTCAACTTTGTCATTTAGCTTGAAAGCAGTCCTAGAAAAAGGCAAACGATTGGCTGTCATCCTATTGAACTGCATTTGGCCAAAGTGTCATAGTTTGACTTCTCTTGACATAGACAATGGATGAAAAAGGGCCAGCCTGAACTAGGGTTGAAGTAATGTGGATAAAAAAGGGGAAAGAAATGGTAAAAATGGCAAGTGCTTGGATAAGGAGGGGAGAGCCAGTGAGTCTCAGGCTGCTGAAGGCTTCTGGGTTGTGTTAGAATCCATGACTGAAAATAGAGGAGAGTATGTTAGGTTTGCTTTTCAGTAGCTGAGTGTTTGGTGCTGGAGACAATAGAGGTGGCTGTCCACGGGCAGCAGAATATACATTCAGATGGACTTTCTTCTGTTATGGGAAGTGCTGCTGTTGCACCTCTTTAGAACTCCTCTCCCCAACTCTGTCATTCTGTTTTGTGTCTGTTTGGAATTAACTATGTTTTATTTAATTATCTTACCTACAGAATGACTGCTTTATTTATTTATTTTTATTTTATGTATGTATGTATGTATGTATGTATCTATTTATTTTTTGACAGGTAGAGTGGACAGTGAGAGAGAGAGAGAGAGACAGAGAGAAAGGTGTTCCTTTACCGTTGGTTCACCCTCCAATGGCCACTGCGGCTGGCGTGCTGCGGCCGGTACACTGCGCTGATCTGAAGCCAGGAGCCAGGTGCTTCCCCTGGTCTCCCATGCGGGTGCAGGGCCCCAGGACTTGGGCCATCCTCCACTGCACTCCTGGGCCACAGCAGAGAGCTGGACTGGAAGAGGAGCAACCGGGACAGAATCCGGCACCCCAACTGGGACTAGAACCCGGTGTGCTGGCACCGCAAGTGGAGGATTAGCCTATTGAGCCGTGGCACCGGCCCAGAATGACTGCTTTAAATAAATTATTTGTTTTCCTCTTGTGACCAATATAACCAAGCAAATATTAATGGTCTTTAACCTAATGGATGATTTATCTCACAAGACAATAGAAGAGTCTTACCATTCTTTGTGGCAGAATTCAGCCGTCCCTCAAGCAGTCTAAGTTTAGTTCACGTTGCAGGTAGTAAACTTTCTGCTCCTCTGGCTGTAGACTAGCTAAATAGAAATCTGTGTTTGCTCATAAAGTAGCCCCTATCTTCCTCCATTTTTTTTTTGTTTTTATTTGCAAACTGTTCAAGAGGGTGCTTCACACCAGAAATTCCCTTCCCTCTACTTTTGACAAGAGCAGTTTCCTCTTGCTTCAACATCCTACCCCTCAGAAGTGATGAAGACGTGTTGTCTAGAGTGCTTTGATGTCATTTGCTGGGCGGTAAGGATGCCATCCTCCAATCAGAGAAATCTTTCCAGGGTTGGATTTCTAGCATTCAGGTATTGATCTCAGTAGCTATAAAGTGGCTCTGCATGTCGCTCCCCGTCTTCGTGGAGGAACGACACAGGACCCTGCGCTGTTCTTTTGTCTGCTCGGCCCTTCCCGGGTTTGCTGCTGGTTCTTCCCGGGTTGGCTACCGTCCCTTCCACTTCCGTGGAAGGGCGGTTCCCCCTGGCCACTTTCCCCACTTCCGCAGGGGAGCAGCACACCGCCGGCCGGCTCTCTCGGGGGCTGCACAGGTGTTCCCCTTAGATGTTCCCTGGTGCATGTTGTCTCTCTCTTCCTTTATAGTCCTCTTCCACCAATCCCAACTCTGCTACCCACACGCCGAGTACGCTGCTCTCCTCCAATCAGGAGCAAGATCAGCTCCTGCAGCTCAGTTAATCAAATTGACGAGAGGCAGCTGTGTAGAAGTTGTTACTCCCTTCTCAGCGCCATATTGTGGGAGAGCAGATGCATAGAATAAGTCATAATTCCAGTAACTTAGTCTAGTCCGAGTTGCTCCCCACACTGCATGGTGAAAGAAGTGGCTAAGACCTGAGTACTCAGCCTTCTGTACATGTCACTGGGCTTTTGCCTATCCCATCTTTGAGCAAGGAATCTTTCTGTTAAAAGTTAATAAATTCCCATTTCTCTCAGACAGCATTGATGCTGGATTCTTACTTTTGGTTTTTTGGGCATTTTTTTTTTTTTTTGACAGGCAGAGTGGACAGTGAGAGAGAGAGAGACAGAGAGAAAGGTCTTCCTTTGCCGTTGGTTCACCTTCCAATGGCTGCTGCAGCCGGCGCACTGCGCTGATCCGATGGCAGGAGCCAGGTACTTATCCTGGTCTCCCATGGGGTGCAGAGCCCAAGTACTTGGGCCATCCTCCACTGCACTTCCTGGCCACAGCAGACAGCTGGCTTGGAAGAGGGGCAACCGGGACAGAATCCGGCGCCCTGACCGGAACTAGAACCCAGTGTGCCGGCACTGCAAGGCGGAGGATTAGCCTAGTGAGCCGTGGCGCCGGCATTTTTGGGCTCTTAGGACAAGAAATAAGCACATCTCAGAGTAAGGAATCAATAAGCCTAATGCTGTATTATGGTTTTCAATTCTGATTGCTCATTAAAATTACCTTTGGGATTTTTAACAGATGCAGACGAGCAGTTCAATTGAATCCAAATCTTAAGGGTAAACCTTGAGAATTTGTGTTTTTCCAAATCACCCTAAATAATTCTAGAGAAACATTAGGTTGAGAAGCACTGTACTAGAGGCAAGATTTAATTTCCAATGGTTTAGAAAATGGCACAGAAGTAAAGTACTGAGAATTAAGCGTCACCTTCATCTGCCAGTCTGGGCTGTGCTGTTATTTAACCAAGTAGCCATATAGCTTTAGCTTTAAGAGAGCTTGAAAAATGACATTTCCCAGCATGCTTGGAAACTACCACACCCTATTCACCCTTGTGTGTGCCTCACTAGCTTCTTCTGGGTTTGTTGATGTGAATGTGTGAGAGGACTTTGATCATAAATACTTTTCTCAAGTTAAATTGGTAGCCCCTCAAAAGCCTTGTGACAGGCAATAGCAGCAGATGTGGATCTATCCTATATTCTATGCGAAATGAAATATTTTTAAATTCTGGTGATAATAAACACAGTATATAAAAGTTTAACAATTATACACACTTACCGACTGACTACAATGCCTTAAACTATGGTTCAGAGAAATAAAATGTCTTACTTTGAAGTAGTGCCTAGTTTGGAGGAAAGATGTGAGGTGTTAAGTGATTAGCATTAGAAAGCTGACATACACTGAGTAGGACACGTAGACAACTGGGCAAGCTACATGGCAGGCAGTGAGAAAAGGAAGAAGGGAATGTGAGGAGTGGAACAGAGAGATCTTTGGGGAGATGTGGTAAGAGAACTTAATCTTGATGGGGTGCTTGTACTGGGTCATGTGGCTATTAAGGAAGGATTTTTCAGATGAATAAAAAACAGAATGAGAAATTTGTACCATTATTGCTACGATTTTGGTGAAGGTCAGAATGCAAGAGAAGAGATATCTGAAAGTCTTGCTTTCAGTAATGGCAATAGTTGATTTTCATCATTGCAAATTTCAAAATGCGTATTTTACTTTTTATTCTTGAAAGATAGCCAGACTATGCAAATTAAATAGAATTTTCTATTCTGATAAATAAAACTGTTGCTCCCCAGTGAATCATAACTCAGCATGGTATTAAGTATTCAAGGTTAGGTATAGAAAGTTCAACAGTGTGCAAAATGTAAACACAATATCCCATCTTTTCTTGCTTAATTGCTAGATAACAAGTCTCAGACAGTACTCAGAGCCACAGCGGCCATGGGAAATCCCAAAATAGAATCTTTCCTTTTGTCACAGCCTAGATGATAATGGAGAAGGGCAGAGCCAGGCAGACTTGGTGATCACAGGTTTGTCTGGAGTCAAGTCCAGGAAACCCTGGTAAGCATGACACTAGCTCACCTCCGGTTCTGGTTACTTGCTACCTTAGTAAGCACGGAGAAGAAGCAATTCAATAAGCATTTAAGACGCACCTCCTTCAGAACTGGCTCTGTGAATGAGCGGCACCAATCTGTCAGGCACATGCCCCATATCTATGGAACTGAAGTATCTGTGAGAGCGTGCATATGCTTGGTGTCTTCTTTTCAGCATGATCAGATTCCTTTGTTGATGAAAAACTAGCAACATGTGCCAAAACATCAAGGTCCTGCTTTTTTTATTTTTCAAAAATTTGATCGATTTTAAATGCAGAGAGAGAGTGAGCAATTGAGATTGATTGATTGATTGATTGATTTTCTGTCTATTGGTTCACTCTCCAAATTGCCACAACATCTGGTGCTGGGCCAGGCCAACGCCAGCAGCCTGGAACTCCATCCAAATGTCTCAAGTGGGTGTCAGGGTCCCAGAGCACGCTGGCCGTGCTTTCCCAGGTGCATTGCAGAGAGCTGGATTGGAATGAGAACAGCTGAAACTAGAACCTGTTCTCATATGGGATGCCAGTGTCGCAGGTGTGGTGGCTTACCTGCTGTGCCACGATGCTGGCCCCAAGACCCTACTTTCATTTCTTCCTTATACAGAGCCTTCCTCTCCCTTCTAGATTTTCAGCTAAGTATCTTGGGGCTTAGACTTGAATTTCATCAAACATGGTCTGTATCTAATTATTCTTCTGTGTTATGTACCAACTATTATTGGGATATAATTTAAAAAGCCACCTGTTTACTTGTAATCTGGTGATCATGATCTCTGAAAATGGAAGTGAAAACACTGGCCTAAGCATCGTGAGGTGTAACCAGCCTGTGTAGCCACTGAAGCAGCCTCACACTTGGCTGGGCTGCGTTTTCATTAGTGGTTGTCAGTCCTGCTGGCTATGTCCTGGGGAGGCAGCTGATCTTATACTGAGGAGAGGTTGGTGATTTTGGCTGTACATTAGGTACTTTGCCCCTGAGTTGGACTTTAGCAATCGATATATCTGGAGAACAGACAATAACATCCGCTCAGAGTGATGACAGGAGGCAGTGAGAACTCCCACTGGTCTAAAGAAGCTTGCCAGGGCAACTGCCTATAATTTCTGTACAAGCTCTTTGGTGTCAGAGCTAAAGCAGATCAAATCTGTCCTGCAGAGTTTCCAAAACCTCGATGCTCTATGCGGGGACAGCACTGCTGACTGCTCAGTTCAAATTATGAGGGACAGCTGGGCAGAGGCGCTAATGCCATGGTGATTCCAACCTTGTCAGAGAAAGAATACCAAGAATGTGCCAAAAAACAAATCTGGGCTTCATGCCAGGGAATGACTATTGTGGGATAGATTAGGGATATTTGGAGTCATGGAGAGGATAATAGATACATGGGTGGAGGAGAAGGATAAAATTAATGGGAGAGAATACAGACATTTAGCACCAATGGGGATGGAATGTCTAAGACTCATTTCTATTGATAACTTATGAAGCAATTCATGGGATTGAGTCTGCTTGGCCTAGTTTAAAGGCACACAGTAGAGCAGACACTTAGGTAGCCAGGGAGATAAAGCACTCTTCTCCCAGGCATTGCTCACTAGTGGGCTTCTGATAGAGGTGTTTGACAATTTCCAGTCTAGGAACTCCTGGTGAAATCAGAAGGAATTGTAAATGCAATGACTGCTCAATAGTTGTAACTTGAAGTGAGTGGACATTGGTAGAGAGGGGAGGTGCATAGGGCTTGTTGTGAGAGGTAGATATATGGACATGGGAAAGGCATAAGAGTCTGAAAACACACGTTGGACTTGACGTTTCTTTGGGAAGAATATTGGTGATGACGTCTGTTCCAAGCCTCAGGGGAAGTAAGTGGTAAAGAGCTGGTGGTTGTCTGTGAATCTTCTTTGGCCATTGTTGTCAAGTTGCCAAAGTCATGGAAGGAGATTACCATTCATACATTCCTGACAGGAAAGGGTACACGCATGTGGGAAGTGATTCAAGAAATCGGGTAATGAGGTTGGAGGAGAGGACTTGGTGAAGTGAATTTGAGAGAAGCCTTTACCTTTTGAAGGACTGTCCTGGACCATAATGGAAAGGGGCCCAGATGAAGAGGGACCCGGAGTGCAGCCAGGAAGGCAGGACCAGGACCAGTCAGGAGACACTCTGATAGCTGGAGCTTTCCAACTCTGTCACCCAGGCAGAAGGTTACCAAACAAGGGCTGGCAGTCCATTTAGCAAAATGGTACAGAGAGAAAGATGTCATATAGCTGAGGTTTGCATTACAGACTAAAATTCTTTTCTAGGAGCAGACTAGCCCAAGGCAGTAGGCATTCTGGACACTGATGATAAGTTAAGGGCTATCTAAAAGGCTAGACAACCAAGAGAAAATTCTAAAGTCTTGAATGGGTAGACAGAACTTGGGAACACCATTTCTAAAAGTTGGCTGCTGAGCCCCAATGATTTTTTCATTATAGTATGAGAGAAGACAGTGATATACAGGAATTCAACAGATGTTGGTGGACAGAGCAGAAATGGAACTGAGGGTTGGGGCCAGTGCCGTGGCTCACTTGGCTAATCCTCCACCTGTGGCGCCAGCATCCCAGATGGGTGCTGGGTTCTAGTCCAGGTTTCTCCTCTTCCAGTCCAGCTCTCTGCTGTGGCCCAGGAGGGCAGTGGAGGATGGCCCAAGTGCTTGGGCCCTGCACCCACATGGGAGGCCAGGAGAAAGCACCTGGCTCCTGGCTTCGGATCGGCACAGCGCCAGCCGTAGCAGCCATTTGGGGAGTGAACCAACGGAAAAAGGAAGACCTTTCTCTCTGTCTCTCTCTCTCTCACTGTCTAACTCTGTCAAAAAAAAAAAAAAAGAAATGGAACTGGGACATAGTTACCAGGGTGAGAATCCAATAAGGGTTAAGGTCAGGAATGAAGCAATGCCTAAGGTGAATCCAGAGAAGTGTTCTAGAAGCTCTGTCTGAAGGCTCTGTCTGTCTCCCAAGAGTGCCCCTTTTGTTCTGGACATGGAGCTTATAACCCAGTAGGAGGCAAACCCCTAAGTAATCAGATTGGGCTGGATGTGACCCTTTGATCTTTAGTCAGTGGAGTAGATGTTGGGGGACCACATTCCAGCATTTTTATAGCAAGAATTGCAGGGTTTTGGGGGGTTAAGAAGATACTTAGAATACCTGCATCCCATACCAAAGTCCCTGGGCTTTGAATCTTGGCTCTACTTTGAATCCAGCTTCCTGCTAAGGTGCATGCTTGGAGGCAGCATGTGGTGGCCCATGAACTTGGGTTTCTGCCACACACCTGGAAGATTGAGTTCCAGGCTCCAGGTTTCAGCCTTACCCAGCCTTGGCCCTTGCGGGCATTTGGGGAGTTAACCAGCAGATGGAAGATTCTCTCTCTCTCTCTCTCATTCTGCTCTGTCTATGAATAGTAAATTAATAACATAAGTATTTTATTGCAAATAAATAAAAAGTTAAAAATGAGTGGTTGGGGATAGTGATGAGTTTTCGGAAACCTAAATGGGAGAGAGGTATGACAATGTCTCTGTATGTTCCACCCAGACAGGTTCCCTGTAAACACTCAGTTCCTTGTAGCTTTGTGTCATGTCACACTCTGCGATGTTCCCTTATATGTAAGAGAAGATTACTGTTACCCCGAAAACCCTAGACACTTCAAAATTCAGTGATATACTTTTGTGGTATCTTCAGAAACACTCTGATTATACCTAGTTTCTATGTATCTGTGAATCATACGATTGGCAAAAGTAGTAAAGTTCATTAAATTGGATGCAATTATCTTCTTTTTCAGAAAAGAAGTGTTTCTTTTCATTGATGGATTCTAGCACTACTCAGCCACACAGCTATTGAACCATGAACCCAGGGTTGCTGGAAAAGACAGCCCTTGTTTAGGAATTAAGGTGCCATTTCTGTGCCAACCTGCTGTGATGCATATCACAAGTTTGGGTTCAGACTGACAGGATTTTAACCTAACTCTGTCACATACAAATAGTGTGGGTTGGCTAAATCACTTAGCAAGAAACCTTGCTGGGTTTCTCCATTCTCATCTCAAAATTGAAGATGTGGTAGCAATTTCACAGACTGTGGTAAGTGAGCTGGCCTATTACCATCCAGGTTCCCATAAATAAGGGAGGATTGTCTTTTGGGACAAAAAACAAGGTGATTTCTCTTGCCTGTTAACCATCAAGTATGAGGTTGTGCTAAAAACTGGAGGTAGAGCCATAGAAATCAGTCCCCATCCATGGAAACTGTCAAGCAAATATTTAAAATAAAGTAGACCAACACCCTTAAAGTTGAGAAACTGAAGTCCAAGATAAGGAGAGTGAACAAGTGAGTCAGGGGTTAGGTGGGCATACCTCAGTAATAGCACCTTAATAAGGGGAAAAGCTCTTGGTTAGGAATAAGTGGTCACCAAATACTCATCTTTATTGAGTGTCTGCTTCCTGTGTGGTGGTGGTTAATAGCATTGGCTTGTGAGCTAGACTACCAGGGTTTAAATATTAGTTCCCACACTTATTAGATATATGACTTTACACAAGTCAGTAACCCTTTCTCTGCCTCAGCTTTCTCATCTTTACAATGGGGACGATAGTAACAGAGATTAAGCAAGTTGCTATTTTATATGCATATTTATACTTGTATTTACATTACACACCATATTTATAGCCTACGAATAGCACTTGATGCACCATGTACACTAATTATAAACATTAGACTGCTGTTATTGCCATTGGTAAAGATAGATCATATGTCCTGGTTTATGTCTGTTGCTCAAGAACAATTTTTTAAAATCAGATTTATTAATTTTATTTGAAAATCAGAATGATAGAGAGGGAGAGACAGAGAGAAAGAGATCTTTGGTCTGCTGGTTCACTCCCACAATGGCTGCAGCAGCCAGGCTGGTCCAGGATGAAGCCAGGAGCCTGGACCTCCATTGGGATCTTCTATGTGCCTGGGAGGGACCCAAGCAGTTGGGACACCCTCCACTGCCTTTCTAGGCACATTACTGGCACAGTCCCTGGAATAATATCTTAATGCTCTTTTTGGCTTTTAAAAATACACCAGCTTGGGCAATAATTTAAATGATCACCCTACTTATAATGAGGGAAAAATTCCACAAGTAATTGAGTTAAGAGAGCTAGCTCTGTCTGAAATATCCTGTGAGAAATTTGGGCTCTTAACCTGTTTGCGTTTTATTTTATTTTCTTAATCTTTTTTTTTTTAATAATGGATGTCAGCATCACAAGTGGTGGTTTAACCAGTAGCACCACGAGGCTAGCCCCACATATTGATGCTGTCGGCAACCCACACCACTGTCCAGCTCCAGAACTTTCTCACCATCCCAAACCTAAACTCCATCCCCATTAAGCAGTAACTCCCATTCTCTCCTCCCTATTCTGAGGTATTCTTTTTTTTTTAACTTTTATTTAGTAAATATAAATTTCCAAAGTACAGTTTATGAATTACAATGGCTTCCCCCCCATAGCTTCCCTCCCACTCACACCCCTCACATCTCCCTCTCCCTCTCCCATTCCATTCACATCAAGATTCATTTTCAATTATCTTTGTATACAGAAGATCGATTCAGTATATATTAAGTAAAGATTTCATTAGTTTGCACCCACACAGAAACACAAAGTGTAAAATACTGTTTCAGTACTAGTTATAGCATTACTTCACATTGGACAACACATTAAGGACAGATCCCACATGAGGAGTAAGTACACAGTGACTCCTGTTGTTGACTTAACAATTTGACACTCTTGTTTGTGGCATCAGTAATCTCCCTAGACTCTAGTCATGAGTTGCAAAGGCTATGGAAGCCTTTTGAGTTTGCTGACTTTGATCTTATTCAGACAGGGTCTTAGTCAAAGTGGAAGTTCTCTCCTCCCTTCAGAGAAAGGTACCTCCTTCTTTGATGGCCCCGTTCTTTCCACTGGGATCTCACTCGCAGAGATCTTTCTTTTAGGTCTTCTTTTTTTTTTCCCCCAGAGTGTCTTGGCTTTCCATGCCTAAAATACTCTCATGGTCTCTTCAGCCAGATCTGAATGCCTTAAGGGCTGATTCTGAGGCCAGAGTGCTGTTTAGGACATCCGCCATTCTATGGTACAATTCTAAGAAAATAACCATATTTCCCTCTCTTCTCTTTAACCGTTTCTTCCTTTCTTTTTTTTTTAATTTTTGCAAAACATAATTTCAATTCACTCTATAATCACTGGGTTAATGCACCACTAACCATAATATTCAACAAGTAAAAAGTAGAAAAAACACAGTTCCACAAGAGTATAAACAAGAGCTAAAAGCAACAACCAAGTCAGAAGTCTTAGTGCTGAATAGTTATTAAAGCAGCAGTAATGTAGCTCAGATCCTGAAATGCAGGGCAGAGAGAGCCAGCTGGCCCTGATGCTGAAGTCTTGCTAAAATACTGACAAGCACTGTGTGGGATGCACAGAGGGCTTGGCCCCATTGAACTTCCAGTCTCAGGAAGGCAATAGAAATGGAATTTAGGAAAGACATCAGCCCTGAAATCACTATTTCTTTTTAGAAAATTTCTTGCTTTCTCAAGATTATGTTCAAAATTGTAATACCTTTCTATTGTATCCATATTGTATTTTTCCTATAACTTTATTATTAATAAAATAATAAATATTACTCTTAAATAAATGTTAATATTCTAGTAATGTAATTTAATTATAACCTCAAGTTAAATTATTAAATCAATATATTATAGTATGTGAGCATTAATGTAAGTTAATTATATCAATAGATACTTTAATAGGTTTGAATCCTATTTGGGGAGGCAGGTTAAAAATAACATTTAAAAAATTTTTTTTATTTAGTAAATATAAATTTCCAAAGTACAGTTTATGGATTATAATGGCTCCCCTCACCCCATAATTTCCCACCCACTCGCACCCCCCAATCTCCCACTCCCTCTCCCATTCCATTCACATCAAGATTCATTTTCAATTATCTTTATATACAGAACATCGATTTAGTATATTAAGTAAAGATTTCATCAGTTTGCACCCACACAGAAACACAAAGTGTAAAATACTGTTTCAGTACTAGTTATAGCATTACTTCATGTTGGACAACACATTAAGGACAGATCCCACATGAGAAGTAAGTACACAGTGACTCCTGCTGTTGACTTAACAATTTGACACTCTTGTTTGTGGCATCAGTAATCTCCCTAGGCTCTTGTCATGAGTTGCCAAGGCTATGGAATAAGACTTCGATCTTATTCTGACAGGGTCATAGTCAAAGTGGAAGTTCTCTCCTCCCTTCAGAGAAAGGTACCTCCTTCTTTGATGGCCCCGTTCTTTCCACTGGGATCTCACTCACAGAGATCTTTCTTTTAGGTCTTCTTTTTTTTTTTTTTTTTCCAGAGTGTCTTGGCTTTCCATGCCTAAAATACTCTCATGGGCTCTTCAGCCAGATCTGAATGCCTTAAGGGCTGATTCTGAGGCCAGAGTGCTATTTAGGAAATCTGCCATTCTATGAGTCTGCTGTGTATCCTGCTTCCCATGATGGATTGTTCTCTCCCTTTTTGATTCTATCAGTTCGTATTAGCAGACACTAGTCTTGTTTGTGTGATCCCTTTGACTCTTAGAACTATCAGTGTGATCAATTGTGAACTGAAATTGATCACTTAGACTAGTGAGATGGCATTGGTACATGCCACCTTGATGGGATTGTATTGGAATCCCCTGACACGTTTCTAACTCTATCGTTTAGGGCAAGTCCGAGTGAGCATGTCCCAAATTGTAACTATTACAATTCTATACCTGAAGACATTGAAGTTCAAATATTTTAATTTTTAAGCAATTTGTTTTTTATTTACTTACAAAGGCAGAATGATACCGAGAGGGCAAGTGATAGAGAGAGATCTTACATCCACTTGTTCACTCCCCAAAAGATTGTAACAGTCAGTTCTGGTCCAGGCTGAAGCCAGGAGCCAGGAACTCCATCTGGGTCTCTCATGTGGATGGCAGAGGCCTGACACTTGGGCTTTCATCTGCTGCTTTCCCAGTCACATTAACAGGGAGATGGATCAGAAGTAGAGCAGCTAGGACTAGAAACAATGCTCTGATATGGGATGTAGATATTGCAAGTGGAGACTTAACTCATTGCACCACAAAGTTGGCCCTCGAAGTTAAACAAAATAAAAGATCTAATTGATCCGCAGCTATAAATAATTGGATTCCAAAGTGAACGTTCGCTTATTTGTCTTGACTAATGAGGGAGTTAATGTGAAAGCTGTACATAGGGAATCTGGTTATTATTTCCAATGTCTCCACTTTCTAGTCCTTCATCTTTGGATGAGACACAGAACCTCATCTATAAAATGCTGATAACATGTGCCTCATGTCACAAAATTGGCAGAAAGATCATGTCAGAAAATGAATGTGTAAGCATTTTATAACCTAAAAAGCATTATGTAAATAAATGCAAATACAGACAATGCTAATTATAAAATTATTCATAGAATCTTAGTTCATTAGTACGTTTACTGCTTTCTTTAGCTCTTTGGGGAATTCCACTGCCAGTTAGTGAAGGCCAGGATAATTGGGCGAGCTTTTGTCTGTCATTTATCATGGAACATTCATTGTCTGCTAACCATTGAGTGAAGAGACAGACATGTAATGATGAGGAAAGTGTGGCCTCTGCCTGCTGGCTTAGTGGTCTGGTTGAAGGAGATAATACTTAGACTAAGATATAACGTCTAATTTGAAAATGTAAGTGATAATTGTGAGCAACGATTAAGAGCTCAGCACTGTGCTGTTTCCTAGGGATATAAAAATGTATAAGGCATTGGCTTTGTACACGAAGATCTTGCCATCTAATGGAAACACAGGGAACAAACACACAGAGATAATGGCAAGCAGAGGGAACATGGGGGTGAGTCAAACAGAAACTTCAGATTCAGACAGAAGCGAGGTCCTGAGATCTATAATCAATTCCCTTATAAGAAAAATAGGGCTAAAAAGAACTTTGTAGGATTGAGAATCTTCACAACTTTGGTATTTTTTTTTAAAGACTTTTTATAAGGAAGGAAATAAGTCATTTGCCAAGGATTCTGGCGTAGAATAGAAACATTGATAGTGGGAGTCTGCGCAAAGCATCGTCTGACATTTCTGGTTTATTAAAGCTGATAGAATTTCCTGGCTCCCTTCATGTAACACCGACTCACGAGTCAGCCTCAGTGCAGTATTTGTGTTCCTGGTTGCTCTAGCTCCCAGGTACTGCATTCAGATCAGGAATAGAATGTTGTTCACTAAAGGGAATGGATTTTTAAATGGAATTTCTATAGTTCAAGTAAAACTCTAGGCTCTCTTTGATCATCTTTGAAGGAAGAAAGATGGGAAACTTCCAATCTTTACTCTTGGGGAACCTCAGCTTTGACAGCAAGATAGGGCAGATTGTTCTGGGAGCTGACTTTAGAAAGAATAACCTATTAGCATTAAAAGTCCACAGAGACAGTGAGCACATGGATCAGCTCACCTACTGGGAGCACAGCTAAAGAGGCTGTGGATTTTGACAATTGCTGGATGTTTACAGATATGAAAAACTGTAGTGCGTGTATGCCTCTTTAATTTCTCAGCAGTACACTGGAGGTTTTGTTAAATTTATCCTCTGGTGATTTTGTTCGTTAACATTATCATCAATGGTTTTTGTTTCAGTTGTCTACTGCTGGGTTATGAACTATTCCTAAAGTCTGTGTATAAAAATTATTTTTAAACAGATTTATTTATTTGAAAGGTAGAATGATAGAGAATGAAGAGACACAGAGAGAAAGACAACTTTCATCCAGTGGTTCGCTCCCTAAATGGCTGCAACAGCCAAGGCTGAGCCAGTCTGAAGCCAGGAGCCCGAACTCCATCTGGGTCTCCCATGTTGGGGGAAGTGGCCCAAGTATTTGGTCATTTTCCATTGTTTTCCCAGGCTCATTAACATGGAACTGGATCTGGAATGGAGCAGCCAGGACTTGAATCATTGCTCCAATATGGGAATATTTTAAGCTGCAGCTTAACACCTCCTGTACTACAACACTGGCCTGCAAAGGAATTATCCTTAAAGATGATTGTCCTTACTGTGGATCAGCACCTGCATGTGGCCCTCACTTGAGATCCAGTTTTCACGGTGGGGTAGTTGAATTCCACAAGCTAGTGTTCCAAGAAACAGGAAGTGGAAGCTGCTAGTGCCTTAAGGTACAACCTGCAAAATGCCACAGTGACTTGCACTGTGTTGTTTAATCAGAGCACTCAGGAAGTCTGCTTAGGTTTAATAAAAGGGACAGAGATGACATCTTTTGATGTCAGGAGTACTAAGGTATTATCAAACACAATGAGAGAACCTAAAACAAATTTCTGAACATAAAACACATTTAAGGGATTTATGGCCCTGTTTAGTCTACTGCAGTATTGATTTTTATTTTTTCCAATGATTTATTACTGACAGATACAATGATATTTACATTTTATAATGACTTTTTATTTGATGACATTTCTTTATTATCTAGCAATTGTATACATATTTTATGTTTGTATGGATTTCGTGGATTATCTACATAGACAATCCTGTCCTTTTTGAGTATATTATTACTTTCCATTTTTAATACTTATACTATCAACTTCCATTTCTTACCCTATTATACTAGCTTCTCTTGCAAAAACAAAGCTGAATAAATGCAATAAGGAGAAATATCCTTGTATTTTCCGTTATCTTAGGAGAAAATACATTTATTATTCCATCATTAACATGATGATAATGTTTAATTTTTGTGATGTCTTCATGAGATTGAGGAAATTTCTTTCTATTCCTATTTTGCTCGGGGTTTTCTTATGAATGGGTGCTGAATTCTGTCCAATACTTTTAACTTGCATCTGTTATAATTGCCATGTTATTTTTTATCTTTAGTATATTAGTTGTAAACCACATTGATTTTTTAATTGTATGAGCATATATAACAATTGTACATTTATATGGGATACAAGGTGATATTTTGACACAGGTTCACATTGTGTAATGACCAAATCATAGTAATTAGTATCTTCAGTACCTGAAGCATTTATTATTTCTTTGTTGTGAGAATATTTAAAATCTCTTTTAGCTATTTGAAAAACAAAATGCATTATTGTTAGCTAAACCCACCTTGTGTACAGCAGAGGACGAGAATTTATTCCTACTAGTATTTTATGTTGACCTGCTTCTCCTCCTCTTTTTTCCTCAGGATCTGGTAAATACTGTTCTATCTCAGCTTCTATGAACTCAACATTTTTGGATTCCACATAAGAGAGAGATAATGTATGCGTCTTTCTGTGACTGGACACTGAACATGATATCCTCCAGAATCATCGATGTCTTTGCAAATGACAGGATTTCGTCTCATTTCATGGCTGAATAATACTCTATATATACCACTGGTTCCCTCCACAGATGTCCCCAAGAGTCAGAGGTAGGAGAGGATGAAATCAAGAGCCAGGAATTCCATCTGGGTCTTCTATTTGGGTGGCAGGGGCTCAAGTACTTAAGTCATCACCTGTTACTTCTCGGGATACACATTAGCAGGAACTGTATCCAAAATGGTGTAGTCGAGGCTCAAAGCAGGCACTCTAATATGGGAAATGGGAGTCCCCACAGATGACTTAACCAGTGAACCAAATGCCACTCTGCTTATTTTTCAGTTTTCCTTTTTCTCTCCTGAGATTTTCCTATCTCTTCACCAATTATATTAATCACCGTTTGTTAATTCTTCAACTTATTTAAATTGCTATTTTAAAATCCTTGTATACTAATTCCAATAACTTGGTAATCTATTGGTGTGGTTGATATTGATTGCTTGCTTCCTGACATATTATCCTATTGTATCTTTTTTTTTTTTTGTAATTTGCTGGATATTCCACACATGGCTTGTAAAGAACAATAGAGAATACAGTAGAATATATTATTTTTCCTTGGGAGGTTCAAATTCTTCAGTCTATCTCGTGTAAGAAGAAGGACTGACCAGACCACTTAAATTCTGTTATAAGTGATTCTTGGGTTTTGGCAGGCTTTACCTTTTAGCAGACTGATAATTCAGTTCCCAACATTTTGGATTCGGTTCCTTCTGATTTCTTTTGTCTTGTCAATTTTGGAACTGACAGAGAGCTAGGCTGCATTTCAAAATGATTTGGGGTCATCTTTGCATTCAACTAAAGCTAGGATGGTTTTGGAATCCAAATCCAATTATATAACAGTGCCCAAGAATACAGATTTTTCTTTTCTTTTCTTTTCTTTTCTTTTCTTTTCTTTTCTTTTCTTTTCTTTTCTTTTCTTTTCTTTTCTTTTCTTTTCTAACTCTCCAGCTCCTCTCTTGCTACTTTCTTGTTGACAATTTTTTTTTTCATTTTATTTAAGGTACACAAGTTTCATATATTTCCTATATACAGATTCAGAACCTCCCTCTCACCTATGTTCCCACTCTTATTCCTCCCTCTCTCCTAGTCCCACTCTTAATTTTTACAAAGATCTATTTTAAGCTAATTTATACTCATAAAATTAACTATACACTAAGAGTTCAACAAATAATATGAAGAACAAAACACTTTCTCAACAGTCAAGACAACGGCTATAAACAATCATCAAATCTCAAAATGACCATTTCACTCCTATACATTATCTTTTAGGTACTCTATTAGCTACCACGAATCAGGGAAAACATATGGTATTTGTCTTTTGGGGACTGGCTTATTTCACAAAGTATAATGGTTTCCAGTTGCCTCCATTTTATTGCAAAAGACAGGATTTTTTTTTCACCACTGATAGGCTACTGGGATAGGAAGTGGATTGTTGGGCAAGCATTTTATTTTTCTAGGTCTTTTACAGATTCTTATCTATCTCAGTAGCTCCCCCTGCAATCAAAAGCCTCAACTTCTTTCTAGGATTGATCCTTTCTAAAATTTTGGTCCCAAGAATTGACATTTTTGCATATTCTGACTCATATATTAATAGCTTGCCTGTCACTAGAAGTCAGTTCATCAGGACTTTCTAGAATTTTCTGCACTATCATAACTTCTTTAGAAAGTTTAATTTTTAGTTTATCTTGTTGTCCTGTTAATGTCATAACGAGGAGCAAAAATCCCTATTAACAAGAGGTCAGACCAAATTATTTGTAATTTGCAAACTCTTAGAATTGAAATAAATGAAAAAAGGGGGTATAGGTAGAAGCTATTGATATAATCAAAATCAGAAAAGAGGATAGTAAAAATTTCAATAAAAGAAATGGAGAAAGTAATTTGTAAAAATAATAACAAATATAAATAAATTAAACTCATTGTCATATAATTTAATTTAAAATTCAGAGTAAATTTCCAAGTATATTCTGAATTTAACAGATTTGTCTTAAACCAGTGTTAATCACCAATAACATTCAAGGATGGTCTAGCCCAGTGACTGAACATTCATTAACATTCAGATGTAAACACCTGATTTGCACATGAAGAATATGTCTTGTGTCTCAGAGTGAGTATGACAAGAGAGATAAGTAGGGATTGGCATTATGGCCAGCAGGTTAAGACAATAGAAATAAGGAAGAAAGATGTACCAGACAAATCCTGGAGAGTTGGTTTAACAGTATTAACATCAAACAAAAAAGCTTTTCTGAGTAAATTGTTTAATGGGTATTAAAAAAGACAATGTACAAAAATAGAGGAAAAATCAAGCAAAAATTATAGCAATTGCTAACTTGCTGAATCTTATATTCTTCAAATATATCAAACAATAGCTGACAAAAGTACAAGTCGAAGTAGGAAATGCAAAATAATGATAGGAGTTCGTAATATTCTCCTACTAAAAGTGAGCATATCAAATAGATAAAATATTAGTAAGGTTCTAGAGATTTGAAAATGAAATTTATAATCTGGATCTAATCAATCTAAATATGACAAAGTAACATTTTACAAATGATATTGATGAAATAGTTCTCAAAAGAAGTCATAAAAACCTCCAAGAATCACTATCATATAAAATGTGCTCCCTGATCATGATAAAATTGATGTAGAATGAAAAGCAACAAAGAAAGAGTTAAAAATAAAATAAATATATGTTATATGGTAGCTTGAAGATGCTCATCTAAATAATTCATGGTTTAATGATTAGTCACCATGGAAAACCATATAGAACTGAGTGATGCAAATAATATATATCAAAATATGATAGGCAGATTGATAAGTTAGAGGGAAATACATTTATTCAAAAATTAAAATTTTGAGCTCAATGTCAATCTAAAAATCTAGAAAAAAGAACAATATAAAGGTAATACATCCAGGAAGATTAAAATTAAGATAACAAACTAATGAAATAGAAAACAAATCAAATGAATAACATGAGTAAATTAAAATCTGTTTCTTTGAAAATCAATAATGGAATAGGTAATTTGCTTGGTAGATCAATTTATTAAAAAAGTAACAGTGGCAGATGCTTGACATTGCTGTTAAGATGTTGTGTAGGAAGCTTTCATCTTGTACTAGAATGTCTGAGTTCCAGTCCCAGATCCTCTCCAGATTCCAACTTCCCGCTAATGCACACCCTGGAGTGATGTCTCAAGTAATTGGGTTCTTGTTACCCCAAATGAGAGACCTGGAGCAAATTCCCAGTTCCCAGTTTTTGCAATCCTGGCCACTGTAGGCATATTGTCAGTAAACTGGCAAATGGAACCTCTGTGTGTGTGTGTGTGTGTGTGTGTGTGCATGTCTGTCTTTTCATATCTCATCTACTCTCTCTCTAAAATTAAGAACAATGATAAGAAACTAATATTAGAGGAAAATGAATTTAAACTACAAGTTTAATAGTTAAAAAATTCCCAGTAGAAAACTATGGTTTTATATCGACAAATCTGAAAGCTTAGCTGGAATGGCAAACTATATAAAATTTGAACAAACTATGAAGCATTAAATATATTGAAGCTGTGGATATGTTCATAGTTATCATGCCTGAGTTTTAACTAAGTCTTACTAAACAAATAAGAAATTGCACAATTCAAGTGTTCAAGAGCCATACACCACTAGTAGCACTTGTGCTAAGGCAGATTGTAGACAATTTTCATCACCATTGGAGGTTGTTTTGGAAAACTGATTTAGATAGTGTAAAAACAAAAGGCAAAGGCAAGACAAAAATAAACTAAGGGAATAGACTAGGAAATCTAGAAATAGACTGCCTATTGAGGGAACTTGGCTGTGAAAGTGACATTATGAATCAATGAAGCATTTTTTTTTTACTTTTATTTAGTAAATATAAATTTCCAAAGTACAGTTTATGGACTACAATGGCTTCCCCCCATAACTTCCCTCTGACCTGCAACTCTCCCATCTCCCGCTCCATCTCACATTCCATTCATATAGATTCATTTTCAACTATTTTTATATACAGAATATTGATTTAGTATATATTAAGTAAAGATTTCATCAGTTTGCATCCACCACACAGAATATAAAGTATAAAATACTGTTTCAGTACTAGTGATAGCATTAATTTACATTGTACAACACATTAAGGACAGAGATCCTACATGAGGAGTAAGTACACAGTGACTCCTATTGTTGACTTAACAATTTGACACTCTTGTTTATGGCATCATAATCTCCCTAAGCTCTAGTCATGAGTTGCCAAGGCTATGGAAGCCTTTTGAGTTCGCCAACTCCAATTTATTTAGACAAGGTCATAGTCAAAGTGGAAGTTCTTTCCTCCCTTCAGAGAAATGTACCTCCTTCTTTGATGGCCCGTTCCTTCTACTGGGATCTCACTCACAGAGATCTTTCATTTAGGTCATTTCATTTTTTTTTTCCCAGAGTGTCTTGGCTATACTCTCATGGGCTCTTCAGCCAGATCTGAAATGCCTTAAAGGCTGATTCTGAGGCCAGAGTGCTATTTAGGAAATCTGCCATTCTATGAGTATCCCGCTTCCCATGTTGGATTGTTCTCTCCCTTTTTGATTCTATCAGTTAGTATTAGCAGACACTAGTGTTGTTTGTGTGATCCCTTTGACTCTTAGACCTATCAGTATGATCAGTAGTGAACTGAAATTGATCACTTGGACTAGTGAGATGGCATTGGTACATGCAACCTTGATGGGATTGTATTGGAATCCCCTGGCACGTTTCTAACTCCACCATTTGGGGCAAGTCTGATTGAGCATGTCCCAAATTGTACATCTCCTCCCTCTCTTATTCCCACTCTTATATTTAACAGGGATCACTTTTCAGTTAAAATTTAAACACCTAAGAATAATTGTGTGTTAATTACAGAGTTCAACCAATAGTATTAACTAGAACAAAAAAAATACTAAAAGGGATAAAGTATTAAATTGTACATCAACAGTCAGGACAAGGGCTGATCAAGTCATTGTTTCTCATAGTGTCCATTTCACTTAAACAGGTTTCCTTTTTGGTGCTCAGTTAGTTGTCACCAATCAGGGAGATCATATGATATTTCTCTCTTTAGGACTGGCTTAATTCACTCAGCATGATGTTTTCCAGATTCCTCCATCTTGTTGCAAATGACCGGGTTTCATTGTTTTTGACTGCTGTATAGTAGTCTATAGAGTACATGTCCCATAATTTCCTTATCCAGTCTACTGTTGGTGGGAATGTGGGTTGATTCCAGGTCTTAGCTATTGCGAATTGAAGTGCAATAAACATTAAGGTGCAGACAGCTTTTTTGTTTGCCAATTTAGTTTCCTTTGGGTAAATTCCAAGGAGTGGGATGTCTGGGTTTTATGGTAGGGTTATATTCATGTTTCTAAGGAATCTCCAGACTGACTTCCATAGTAGCTTAACCAGTTTGCATTCCCACCAACAGTGGGTTACTGTCCCTTTTCCCCCACATCCTCACCAGCATCTGTTGTTGGTAGATTTCTGAATGTGAGCCATTCTAGCCAGGGTGAGGTGAAACATCATTGTGGTTTTGATTTTCATTTCCCTGATTGCTAGTGATCCTGAACATTTTTTCATGTGCCTGTTGGCCATTTGGATTTCCTCTTTTGAAAATGTCTATTGTGGTCCTTGGCCCATCTCTTAAGTGGGTTGTTTGTTTTGATGTTGTGGAGTTTCTTGATCTCTTGTAGATTCTGGTTATTAACCCTTTATCTGTTTCATGGTTTGCAAATATTTTTTTCCATTCTGTCGGTTGCCTCTTCACTTTCCTGAGTGTTTCTTTTGCAGCACAGAAACTTCGCAATTTGATGCAATCCCAAATGTTAATTTTGGCTTTGACTGCCTGTGCTTCTGGGGTCTTTTCCAAGAAGTCTTTGCCAGTACCCATATCTTGTAGGGTTTCTCCAATGCTCTCTAATAATTTGATGATATCGAGTTGTAGATTTAGGTCTTTAATCCATGTTGAGTGAATTTTTGTGTAAGGTGAAAGGTAGGGGTCTTGCTTCATGCTTCTGCACATGGAAATCCAGTTTTCCCAGCACCATTTATTGAATATACTGTCCTTACTCCAGGGATTGGTTTTGGATCCTTGATCAAATATAAGTTGGCTGTAGATGTTTGGGTTGATTTCTGGTGTTTCTATTCTGTTCCATTGGTCTATCCATCTGTTTCTGTACCACTACCATGCTGTTTTGCTAACAACTGCCCTGAAGTATGTCCTGAAATCTGGTATTGTGATGCCTCCAGCTTTGTTTTTGTTGTCCAAGATTGCTTTAGCTATTCGAGGTCTCCTGTGTCTCCATATGAATTTCAGCTTCATTTTTTCCAGATCTGAGAAGAATGTCTTTGATATTTTGATTGGTATTTCATTGAATGTATAAATTGCTTTTGGGAGAATGGACATTTTGATGATATTGATTCTTCCAATCCATGAGCATGGAAGATTTTTCCATTTTTTGGTATCCTCTTCTATTTCTTTCTTTAAGGTTTTGTAATTCTCATTGTAGAGATCTTTAACATCCTTGGTTAAGTTTATTCCAAGGTATTTGATTGTTTTTGTAGCTATTGTGAATGGGATTGATCTTAGAAATTCTTTCTCAGCTGAGGCATTGCCTGTGTATACAAAGGCTGTTGATTTTTGCACATTGATCTTATATCCTGTTACTTTGCCAAACTCTTCTGTGAGTTCCAATAGTCTCTTTGTAGAGTTCTTTGGGCCCCCTAAATAAAGAATCCTATCATCTGCAAAGAGGGTTAGTTTGAGTTCTTCCTTCCCAATTTGTATCCCTTTAATTTTTTTTCTTGCCTAATGGCTCTGGCTAAAACTTCCAGAACTATATTGAATAGCGGTGGTGAGAGTGGGCATCCCTGTCTAGTACCAGATCTCAGTGGAGAAAAGTGACATTATGAGTCAATGAGGTGGCCGGCGCCGTGGCTCAATAGGCAAATCCTCCACCTAGTGGCGCCTGCACCCTGGGTTCTAGTCCCGGTCGGGGCGCCGGATTCTGTCCTGGTTGCCCCTCTTCCAGGACAGTTCTCTGCTGTTGTCCGAGAGTGCAGTGGAAGATGGCCCAAGTGCTTGGGCCCTGCACCCCAGGGAGACCAGGATAAGCACCTGGCTCCTGCCTTCGGATCAGCGTGGTGTGCCAGCCGCAGTGCGCCAGCTGTGGTGGCCATTGGTGGGTGAACCAATGGTAAAGGAAGACCTTTCTCTCTGTCTCTCTCTCACTATCCACTCTGTCAAAAAAAAAAAAAAAAAAAGAAAGAAAAGAAAAAAGAAAATGAATCAATGAGGCATCGCTTCTCGGCCTTTTGGCTATGATCAAGTGTAGTATGAATCAATGAGGCAAAAAAATGCTTGTAATATTATATACAGTAAAATGCATATAATAATACACCAATTCAATTCTAAGTAAGAAATTCAATTGAATTAAAATTGTTAGTTAAAAATTAAAATAGTAAATCAAAAGCAGTATAATTGTAATATATAGAGTGATGTTTGTAAATATTAATAAAGATATGTAACAGAAAAAATGTTGGATATATCTAAATAATTTCTATAATTAAACATGAAAAATAATGTTTAAAATGGGAAATGAGCGGCCGGCGCCGTGGCTCAATAGGCTAATCCTCCACCTTGCGGCGCCGGCACACTGGGTTCTAGTCCCGGTCGGGGCGCCGGATTCTGTCCCGGTTGCCCCTCTTCCAGGACAGCTCTCTGCTATGGCCAGGGAGTGCAGTGGAGGATGGCCCAGGTGCTTGGGCCCTGCACCCCATGGGAGACCAGGAAAAGCACCTGGATCCTGGCTCCTGCCATCGGATCAGCGCGGTGCGCCGGCTGCAGCGGCGGCCATTGGAGGGTGAACCAACGGCAAAGGAAGACCTTTCTCTCTGTCTCTCTCTCTCACTGTCCACTCTGCCTGTCAAAAAAAAAAAAAAAAAAAAAAAAAAAAAAAAAAAAAAAACAAAAAAAAAAAAATGGGAAATGAGCAAATGGTCAAACAGAGAAAGAGTTAATGGAGGGAGAAATCTACATTTAATAAACACACAAAATATGCTCAAGGTTATTAAAAATTAGGAAAACTACAAATTAGACAAAAAGTGAGATATTATTTCACATTTATCTTACCAGCAAATTGTTTCTTAAATGTCTATCAACAAATTCTATAGTATTAAAGATGTGTACTAAATGGAACTAAAATACATTTTCAGTGAAATTAAAGATTTTACAGTTATTTCAGCAGGAAAAAAATCTTAATTTCAATGAAACCAGAAGATAACCCAACACTTTCACATGGGAGATACACGTGTATATTGAAGATCTTTCCTACATATACCCAAAGAAATTTGTATGGAATGTCCATGGCAGCAATGTTTATAAAGTATATGAACTAAATGTCCCCAGACAGGATAATGGATCAATACACTGTGGTATATTCATGGAATGGAATAATACAGCACAGTGAAAAATCAGTAAAGTTCTTAAGAACTAAATCTTACTATTCAGTCTTAATAATCTTACCATACAATCTAGTAGTCATCATGCTCCTTGGTAATTATCCAAATAAACTGAAAAGTTATGTATGTCCACACAAAAATCTGTATGTGATGTTTAGAGTAGATTCTTTTGTAACTTACAAAAGTTGGAAGCAACCAAGACGTACATTAGTAGGCAAATAGATACACTATATTACATTTAGACAATGGAAGATTATTTAACACTTAAATAAAAGCTATGAAAAGACATGTACAAATGTTAAATGCCTATGACTAAGTGAAAGAAGCTAAATGAAAAGTCTGCATACTAAATGTTTCCAACTACATGACATTCTGGAAAGGCAAACTTTTAGCAGCACTAAAATACTAAATGGCTGTTAGGTATTAGGAGAAGGAAGGATAAATTGTCAGGTCACAGTGTATTTTGAGCACAGTGAAACTACTGTCTATGATACAGTGGATATATCTTACTATGAAAACCCATAGAATAAACAACACTAACAGTGAATGATTACTGTCAATTATAGATTTTGGTTGATAATGTATCAATGTAGCTTCATCAGTTTTAACAAATGCACTACTCTGCTGGGAGATATTAATGAAGGGAGAGACTATGCATGTTTTGGAGAAGGGTTATTCAGAAAGTTTCTATACTTTCAGTTCAACTTTGCTGTGAAATTGTAGTTTCTCTAAAATATTCTATTTAAAAATCTATAAATAGAGTTATAATTCACATAATAGCAAACAGAACAAACTATAGAATCATATAGAAAAATAGCATATATATTTTTAAATTTACTTACTTATTTGAAAGACAGAACAACAGGGAGAGCAATGGCTGGAGCGAAGGAGGGGGAGAGAGAGAGAGAAAGAGAGAGAGAGAGAAAGAAACTTCCAAATCTCCATCCACTGGTTCACTCCCAAAATCTTCTGAAAATGGCGGCAACAGCCAGATCTGGGCAGAGCTGAAGTCAGCAGCCAGCAACTCCATCCTGGTCTCCCACACAGGAGGCAAGTAGTTAGGCCATTTTCTTCATCCTCCTCAAATGCATTAGCAGGAACTTGTATCAAAAGTGGTGCAACTGGGACTTGAACTGGCACTCTGATATGGGATGCCAACACTGCAAGCAGTGACTTAACCTGCTGTGCTATAACTCTCACCCTAATACCATTTATATGTGCCTGAAAACCTTCAAAACTTACTTTATTCCCATAATGTAGAAACAGGAGTGAAAAAAAAAAATAAAACCTCATGGGCAGTGAACAGCAAGAGAGAGGTTCTTTCTTGAGGGTGGTGGGAAGGCAGTGGTTTTGAAAGGGGTTCACAGGGAGCTTCAGTGCTGTTTGTCTTTATTTCTTTCAAAGCAATCCGAAACACGGACATGTGCCAACCAATGGGAACACAAAGGAGAATGTGTGTTTGGCACTGACTCTGTGGCAGGAGCAATGTGGAAAGAACATGACCCAGCTTTCCCAGGTGATCTTGCTGTGGGAGTTGTGTCTTTAACCTCTGTGCTCTCCTGTTTGTTGTGGAGATGTGAGAGTTGGGCAAGTGAAGCTCATGGTATTTGCTGTTACTTTCTGTATGTTTGAAGTGTTTCATGAAAGAAAGCAAGATCAAATATAGGGGTTAGAGAAAAGTAATTAAAAGAAGTGTTTCATATGCATTTTAAATTCCAGTGTGGACTGTTTGCTGCATTGATCTATTACGTCTCTTCTCAGCCTTTTCTCTGGCCTCCTCTGCTTGTGCCTTAGATATTGGTGCTCCCAGGGGCCTCCAGAATCCCCTTCTTCTCTCTCATCACATCCTTACTGAATGCTCTTTACCAATGTCTTAGCCAAAATGTAGCAGAATACTCAATACAATCGCAGAATGAATAAAAGCCTAAATGGATTCACTGAACACCTTGATATAGATGACCTCCAGAAACACGTCTTTGATTTGGTGCCCTGTCGGCCAGCCCAAGGGGATGGTTTCAGACACAAAATCTGCTTGCTTTCTTGCTTGTTGTCTGAATATTAAAACATACTCAAAACGGAGCTTTTCATCTTTATTCCTAAGCCTGTTTCTTAGTGGATGACAGCATTATCCTCCCAGTTTCCCAAGCCTCAATCCTCAAGGTACTATGAGGCTTTTCCTTTCTCACTCCCATTGTTTGTCTTTTTATCTTCTATTTTACCACCATCATCACACTTCAGATTACTTTAACATCCATTTGGCTGGCTGTTTTTGAGGTTTGCCTGTTCTAATCTAGTCCTCATCCTGCAGACAGTGTGACATTTGCATAATCTGATCATCTCATTTGCACTTCCTCCTCAGGTTAACTCATCCACACTCACAGCACCAATTACCACCTGTATACCTGCCTTCCCCCCCTCACACTCCCCCCACTGATACTTCAAAAAACTCATGGAAAATGGAATTGAAAGGTAAGTTTATTTTGATGCAAAACTGTTTTGAATTTGATACAGACAAATGATCTTCTAAGATGTGCATTATAAAAAATGCATGGATTTCAATTTTGTACAAAATTAGCATCTTTTAATTCTATTTTCTAGGAACATTTGATGTGTCCCATAGACATCATCAATTTATATCAGAGCTACATTTCTGATGGATATTTCTACTTAAATGTTTCATTATCATCTACATCTTAACATGTCCCTCACTGAACTTAGCATTTCCCTCAAACCTGGTCCAGGATAATAAAGTGAAGTAAAAGCAAGAGAGAGCACCATCTGTCCAATTACGTAAGCCAGAAACCTCTCTCCTCATCAAAGGCCTGTTATTTTGACACCCAAGCCTGCCAAATTCACTTCTTTCTCCTATCTCCAATGCATCATCAAAGTCCAAGTCACCATTATCTCATTCTCCACATTGCAGGAAGAAGGATCTTTCCAGAAGGAAAATTGTGCCCTATCACTTTTTTTTTTATCACCCCATTCCCACCCCAGACTAAAAGACTCCCTAGCTGCCTATTATCCACATAATGAAGACTCAGTTCTTGCGAAGTGCATATCAGGCCCTGGATAGGAAGGCTGTGATTTCTCCAGGCTTGTTTCTCTCTCCATTCTCCCTTGAGCTTTTGAGCTTAAGAGCTGGGCATTCCTACAGGCTCGCAATCAAGCAACATGGCGTCCTTCCTTAAGATCTTTGCTCACATTTTCCCCATGGCCCAGAGCTCTCTTTTTCATCCCTACCTGCTTTGTGAGTCAGGGATCCTCTTACAGGTCTCAAGGCCTGGGCACTTCCTCAACAGAGCCTCACAACACCATGCTTTGCTTTCCTGCAATGCTAACACATTTGCAGTATGTGTGCATTAATTTTACTGTTTAAGTCACCTGTTACAGAGCAGACATCTCCAAGCAAGAATACTTATTTCCTAATGTTATTATTATTTTTAATCCCAATACAGGAAACTGCCTGGCATATAAGCATTTAAATGTTCAATGAGCATTTGTTGAATGAATGCTTGAATGATTACTGATATTATTTGAGTGCTTACTATGTGCTAGGCATCATAGTGACCACTCTGTCACTCTCTGTTCCCTTCAGGATGAAATGCAATTTTCTAACCATAAAAGAAAGGTTTTTCATTATTCGGACCCAACCCAATATTCCAGCTTCATTCCTCAGTGCCTCTCAACTTCCTTCTCTTCAACTCTGAACCTTCTTTTCCCCAGGCAAGATCAACTCCTGGCAGTTCCCAAACATATTATACTTCCTCCTTCTGGCCCTTACCTACATTTCTGTCTATAAATCCTTCACATTGTTCACTGGAAATTTTTGCAAAATTCTAGAATTATGCTCTAAATTTCTCTTTTCAACACAGGCTCCTATGAACTCTCAGACAGAATTTTATGCCTCTTCTGAGAAAATAAACATTACCCTGTTCTTGCATGCTTACTAGCTTGCACTATTTAGTCTCAATTAAAGTTGAAGATTTACTTTTTGGTTGCCGAATGAGAAATTTCTTTTATGGGTTTCTGTCTCATCAGTCTCTGTAGCTTCAACACATAGCTGGGTGCTGGTGAGCAGTTAGCATGGATAAAATACTTGAGTATTGAAATGAAGAGGCTCCCGTGTAGGCTCCATGAAGGCTGTAGGATGCTTGCAGGCAGTCTGTGGGTCAGTGCAGAAAGTCTCTGGGGCTGCAGGAGTCTTCCTGGAAGAATCAGCCCCAGTAGGAACCAGAAAACTATAGATGCTGATTCAGGGTGAGTAGCTCAGGTCCTTCCATAGCCTGGCCCCACTGTAATGGATTCTCTAGATTTAAAAGGCCTCCTCTCCTGCAGGATTCCTTGCCTGAGTCACTGGGCAAGTCAGGGGACCCTAAGGTTTCTGGTATAAGTCAGTAGTATATTCAGAAAGGTTCCTATATCTACCTTTTCAGTCTGTTCATTTTCCCTTTGTATTCTTGAACTCAAGCATATATATTCCATTGCCTAGTTCCTGTGGGGGTCTTGCTTTTAATTAACTGCTTACTCTTCTAGCCAAGACTCATACCCAGAGCTATCAAACCCAAAGTGTGCAGTGTTAGCTATCATGCAATACTGCCACAATTTTCACAAATGTTTTCTGTGTACATGTGATAATAGCCTAGAAATATATATGTATTTAAGCGTTATATTGTATATCTCAGAAGTTCTAAACAACTATAACATCCCAAAAGGCATGGCTTCTGAATAGTGGAATTCAGGTGCCATGTCAAAAAAAATTTTTTTTTTTTGACAGGCAGAGTGGACAGTGAGAGAGAGAGACAGAGAGAAAGGTCTTCCTTTGCCGTTGGTTCACCCTCCAATGGCCGCCGCTGCAGCCGGCGCACCGCGCTGATCCGATGGCAGGAGCCAGGATCCAGGTGCTTTTCCTGGTCTCCCATGGGGTGCAGGGCCCAAGCACCTGGGCCATCCTCCACTGCACTCCCTGGCCATAGCAGAGAGCTGTCCTGGAAGAGGGGCAACCGGGACAGAATCCGGCGCCCCGACCGGGACTAGAACCCAGTGTGCCGGCGCCGCAAGGTGGAGGATTAGCCTATTGAGCCATGGCGCCGGCTCCATGTCAAAATTTGGGAGGATGCTTCAAAGTTCAATGTCTCTGAAGTCATTTTAAAGACTAGCCCTGCCTGGGAGACTGGTCGTATCAGCCTTAGAAATATTCTTCTCAGAATTAAGTAGGGTAGGAAGCATATTTCCATTAGAAAATGAACTCTTTGCTCAACATTAGGAATGTGATTAACTGTGAGCTTCCAGTAGGCACCATCGTCAGAGCCCAGCTTTGCTGCAGCTGTAGTCACACTGTTCTTGTGGTAGATCTGGCTAAATGTTGAGCAAAGCAATCATCCATGGACCTAGCCATTTATTCCCATTTTTAGTACTTCTGTAATGAGAAGTTTTTGTTCTGGATTTCCCTGTTGGGCTGGCAAAACATCTTTGGATTGGCACCCTGATCTGATAACTCCTACTTAATTAGAATTCCTTCCTTTTCCTTTCTATTACCGGTCACAAAACCTTTTACATGCTTAACTGTATTATATCTACTTCCTTGAGTACTCAAACACTAACACTAGCTATGTAGTATTACTAATTATAGTGTGTGCAGTAGGTATCTGGGTAGCATAATGGGCTAGAATGCAAGGGTACGAAGGTGCTGCTGCTATCATTGCTTCTCTGATATCTTTTGAATTTGGTAGGCAAAAATGATAGGTAAGGTCTCCTTTGTAGAAAGGCATAGTGCAGGCAGAATCATGGATGCCACTGGACAACCCTTGGGTGGATGATGTTGGGACCTGAGTCTAGATGTAGAGGTCAACCTTCAATATCATGCTAGGGACTCTGGGTTTTGTTTTCTAAGGAGTTAGTGCTTTGGAAACAAGGTCAAGCTTAACACACTTTATGGGATTATCTAGTTTTGGTTCACACTGGGATGTGTGCATTAAATCCATCTAGGCAGAAGCTGGTTAATAAGTATGTATTTATATTTGGCTTTACCTTAGAAATCTGCTTTTTAAATATAAGATTAAATAGGGGAATAAGCAATTTTCATGCTCTTGTCCTGCAGTCATTCTGCAGCCTGTCAGCTTCCTCCTCTTTCCCAGACACTCAGAATTCTGAGGGATGACACAGGAGCATCATTTCCATTAAGCGCATACTCCATTCCAGGTGGGGCTCTGCACTGGGTCCCTTCTGTTTCTGGACCTGACAAATGTAGCTGAATAGACACCCATATAGGATAAAGAATTAAGGTTGCCAGATTTACCTGAATCAAACAAACAAGGAAACCAAAAATCCATAAAATATATTGTTATACACATGTATATTACTGACTAAAATTACTAAATTTGGCCGGTGCCGCGGCTCACTAGGCTAATCCTCCGCCTTGCGGCCCCGGCACACCGGGTTCTAGTCCCGGTTGGGGCACCGGATTCTGTCCCGGTTGCCTCTCTTCCAGGCCAGCTCTCTGCTGTGGCCAGGGAGTGCAGTGGAGGATGGCCCAAGTCCTTGGGCCCTGCACCCCATGGGAGACCAGGATAAGTACCTGGCTCCTGCCATCGGATCAGTGCGGTGTGCCGGCCGCAGTGCACTGGCCGCGGCGGCCATTGGAGGGTGAACCAATGGCAAAGGAAGACCTTTCTCTCTGTCTCTCTCTCTCACTGTCCACTCTGCCTGTCAAAAAAAAAAAATAAATAAAATTACTAAATTTTTGTCTGAAACTCAAATTTAACTGGACATCTGATATTATGTCTGGCAAGTCTACTAAAACTCTCTCCCCTCTGCTTTTCACTTTTAGAGCTAGTCTTAAAGGGAATGAGGCCTTTAAATGCTACCTAACTTCCAGACTGCCCCCTATTGATTTCCAAAGTCAGGGTTGCTGTCCTGTGCCACCCATGTCCTAGTCACAAAGTGGTTTCTCCACAAAGCCTCTTCCTCTGGGCTGCCATAGCACCTGCATTGTCCTCAGAGCAGAATCTGGCAGAGTGGTTCAGGGAAACAGGGAAGAATTTCATAGACTTGGGATTGGACCAAGCCTGGCCACTTATTCTGTGAGTGACACTGAGCACATGAGGAAACCACTCTGAATTTCTTCATCTCTGCAGGAGTGCAGCATAACACCATGATGGTGTTGCCGAGAGGAGTAGATGTAACAGTGCTGCAGCTGGTACAGCCTTGGCTGTCGACGGTGCTTGAGTCCCACGAGCTACGGCTCCTGTTGTCCTTCTTACTTGTCTGCCTAAGGACAGGCCCTTGCCATGAAGGCAAGAACAATTCCCATTTGGTGTCTGATTCAGTGAATGTGTTTATAAGCACATACATATTCGTTGTTTGTCTGAAATTCAAATTGAACTGGACATCTGGTATTTTACCTGGAAATCCTACTGAAAGTCCTTTTGGGGGCTGCCTAGACCCCTAAAGAGAAATGGAAGATAGATGAGATAGCATGTGGGTCCCACTGGTTCACAGACTCCAGGGGCAGGTGTGAGTCAGAGGCTGGGGATGGGTCAGGAGGAAATAGAACAAGGATTGACCAGATCCTCACTGAGTTCAGCAATGGGCTGGAAGATTCTGAATGGAAGAAGTGATATGGAAGAAAGCTCTGGCAATAACAGTGGCAGTGGCCAAAGAGAGGCCATGTCAGTTGTGACTTTAAGAGAACCCAAGAGGTCTTCAGCTGATACAAGTTGCACAAACAAAGTGAACCTAGCTACCTGAAAATATTTGAAGGGCTATTCCTGGTCTCTTGGCCTTCCTTGGGGGAAGTTGTCCCTGCCTCAGTCAAGTGTGTAAGTTATCACTTAAACAGGATATTTGTGGGAGTAAGGGGGGGCATTAGTAGGAGTCATATTGAGACACCAGGCTTAGACTGGGACTCTAAGGGTCCTCCTGGAAAATGTGGTCATCTTTGGCCAGATTAATCTTTTTGCAGAGTGAAGAGGTTTGGCTGTCCTTTCATAAGAATTTCTAGGAGCA
Source organism: Oryctolagus cuniculus (assembly GCF_051225735.1). Classification (NCBI taxonomy): domain Eukaryota; kingdom Metazoa; phylum Chordata; class Mammalia; order Lagomorpha; family Leporidae; genus Oryctolagus; species Oryctolagus cuniculus. Next base: position 190,351,582 of record NC_142868.1, read on the forward strand.
GGAAAAAGCCATGATGAGCTTCCCAGATACTGTGCTGGGGAAGAGTGACACCTGACTGGAGAATGTAGGACTCCAATTAAGTTAGCTATCGTCCGTCCTTCTCAATCATTTGGCAATAAGTTTGTGTGTTGCCCACGTACTTGACCCCATGCAAGAAACTGAAAACATTCAGGATCTCAGAGAAAACAGCATTTACCAGATTATTGTGCTTTAATTAATTCCTGCTATATGTAGTCTGCAATAGGGTTACTGAGGATAGAATTTGTACCTTTTATCTCTGTATCCTCAGTGCATAGTACAGAATGAGGAATACCTCAAGGATTCACTAACTACTTTTTAATGACATGAGTTAAAAATCATGTAAGAAATAAGAAAATATAAATCCTCTATGGGTAGTTCATTCATTCAATCAATATTTTTGGAGTACTTCTCTATAATCAGCTCTGTTTTAGACACTGGTTTTATTTCCATGCTTCTCCATTGGAATTAAACTTATTTGATAGCTTAAGAACAATTCAGTTTCCAAATACTAACACTAGGTAATCATTGGAGTAGGAAGAGATGAATCTGGGCTGGACTAGAGTAGACCTGTGGCAATGCTGACTGTGTCTATAAATGATAAAAGAGAAAACAGATCATTTCTGGAAGGGGAGTAAAGGATGAAAGGTAAAGATAGGGTCATATGGTGTGTGCAGGGCACTTGAGTGAGATCTGAGGGTGTAGGTTTTAAGTAATAGGAAATTGGATAAAAAATTTTCTGCAGTGATTATTTTGATGCAGAAAAGGAGTTTGGGCTTTATATGTTTGGGTTTGCTAGGACTTCCATAGCAAAATACCACTGCTTAATCAATAGAAATTGATTTTCTTATAGTTTTGAAGGTTGAAGTCCAAGATCAAGGTGTAACTAGGTTTGGTTAATTCTGAGGCACATCTTTTGATTTGCAGAACTTTGACTTCTCACTTTGTCCTCAGGTGGTCTTTCCTCTGTGCGTTCCCACCCTTGGTATTTTCCTGTGTGTCTAAATCCCCTCTTACAATGAGGACATCAGACTGATTAGATTAGGGCCCACCCTCTTTACCTCATTTTAACCTAATTGTCTCCAAAGAAGTTATGTCCAAATACAGCCACATTCTGAATTACTGGGGGCCCAACATGTGATTTTTTTGTGGGGCAGAAAATTTATCTAAGAACATGGATCTTCAGTGAGAGCTGCCAGAGATTTTTGAGAAGAAAGATGATGTTATAAAATGCAATAAATATGATTTCATCTATGCATGATGTAGACAATTGGGGAAGATTTTGAATTAATGACCTCAGAATTATAAATTCAGCTGATGAATGTTGACATGGGCTATCACTGTGAAAAAAGAAAATTTGCCCGCTTTGGCTTATTGCTGATCTTTTCAAGCTTTGACCACACAATTTAGTCACAGCTCAAAATGCTTTTGAAAATCAATGAATTTGCCCATTAGCCAACCATAACTGATAATGCATATTCTTCAGAAAGTCTCAGCCAATACAAGTTGTTATTTCAGATTTTAGCAAGAGAACAGCATGAAAGACAGGAGCAAGAAGAAAATCTGTGTTTGTAAATATACCTAGCATAGCTTGGTATCCTGGTGAGGGGTTGGCATTCAATTGTTTTTCTTTGTTCAATAATGAATGTTAGACATCTGTTAGTCACTTTAACTATAATTAATTGGACAAGTACAAAAATGACTAACTTTAATTGTAATTATTGTCTTTTTCATTTATTCCTTTTTTTTGACTCAGAGACTGCTCATTCTTATTGAATGAAAATCTGTTTTGCCAATGGTACAAATAAAATGATCATCTATGTTGTTCACTAAAATAAATATATTTATGGAATATTTGTTTCAGGTACTGGGACTGATGTGGGGATGATTGAGAAATGTCACTATTTTCTAAAAATTCCTAGTTTAGATTAATATTCAAAGTACCCTCAGTACTTAGCTTCATCCTACTTTTTCCAGATATTGTTGAGAATGACATCAATGTGTCACCATCATACATCTCAAAGGTTTTCCCTCTTGGCTTACATGCTGTTCCTTAGAAGCATCTCAAATTTGTCAATTTATGAGATTTGCTTTCCATTTGTGTGGCATTATTATTTTTTTTTTGATTTTTGACATAACCATTACTGAGGCCAATGTGTATTTGTGAGGGCAGAGAGAAAATTAGCATGGTGGCTAAACAAAAATTTGGAAATTTAGAAGGAAGATAGAATGTAGTTTGGTATAGATGGGAATACATTTTTCAGGATTGCCTTATAGGAATCAGGTCTATAGGCAGATCTGAAAGAAGATTTAGCGCATTCATTGATGAACATTTGTCTACTTGTAAGCTACTTGATTTGTTTGAACTTCAAACTTTGTCTTCCTGATAGTCATTAGTGTCCCAACTAAAGTCTTAGAGGAGAACTTATATGTTCCTCCTTATTTTTTTGGCAATGATCGATGTTTTCACATATCTGGTACTTGATAAAGGGAAGTCTTATGGTATGAATAATTAGTATGTAGAACTACAAAATAACTTCATTAATATATGTGCTAATTGTTTCCCTTTGATGTGATCATACTTCCTAATGAGGCTATCACTCTTCTGTGTAAACATTACCTGTTCTCCTGCTGCTTCCACTGCACTCTTAGCAGAATCCAAGAGAGAGCTACAGCATTTTGTGCATTTCTGATAAGACCCCAGTCCAATCACTTCCTACTCATCCAATATGTGAGAGAGATGAGAGAGGACATGTGGTATTTGTCTTTCTATGTTTGGTTGTTTCAATTAACATGATATTCTCCAGTTCAATTCATTTTACTGAAAATTTCAGGATTTCACTTTTTCCTATGACTGAATAATACTGTGTTGTGTATGTATATCACATTTTCTTTATCCATTTAATCTGATGATAGATATTGTGGTTGATTCTTGGCTACTGTGAACTGTTCTGCTATAAGCATGGTAGATCAGGTATCTTTTTGGTATGAGGATTTAATATCTCTTAGATGTATGTCTAGTAGTGGGATTGCTGGATAATATGGAAGGGCTATTTCTAGTTTTAAAAGAAATCTCCAAATGAATGGGAGAAAATATTTGCAAACTATGCAATTGATAAAGGGTTAATATCCAGAAACTATAAAGAGCTATGAAGAGCTCAAGAAATTAAAAAACAAAACAAATAATACAGAATATCCATAAATACTTGGAAACTAAGCAACATGCTGCTGAATGATCAATGGATTATTGAAGAACTTTTAAAATAAATCAAAAAATTTTTGAAATAATTTAAAATGAAATTATATCAAAACCCATGGGGTACAGCAAAGGCAGTATTAAGAGAGAAGTTTAGGGGCTGGTGCTTTTGTGCAGTGGGTTAAAGCCCTGGCCTGAGCACCAGCATCCCATATGGGCACTGGTTCTAGTCCCGGCTGCTCCTCTTCTGATCCAGCTCTCTGCTATAGCCTGGGATAGCAGTAGAAGATGGCCCAAGTCCTTGGGCCCCTGCACTTGTGTAGGAGACCCAGAAGAAGCTCCTGGCTCCTGGCTTCAGATCAGCGCAGCTCCGGCTGTTGCGTCCATCTGGGGAGTGAATCAGCATATGGAAGACCTCTCTCTCTGTCTCTACCTCTCTCTGTAACTCTGTCTTTCAAATAAATCTTTAAAAAAAAAGAGAAAGAAATTTATAGCATTAAGTGCTTACATTAAAAAGTCTCAAATTAAAGATCTAATGATGCATTTTTAAGACTTAGAAAAAAATACCAAAACCCAAATCAGTGTGAGGCAATAAATAATAAGGATCAGAGCAGAAATCAAAACTAAAAAAATACAAAGATCAACAGAAGTTGGCTTGTTTAGAAAATAAAGTAGGTAAACCTCTAGCCAGACTAACAAAGAAAAAAGGAAAAATTAAATAAAAATTAGAGACAAAAAATAGACGCTACAACTGACACCACCCTAAAACAAAGAAACATAAGAAAGTACTATGAATAACTATATGCTAATTTACTGTAAAATCTCGAAGAAATAGATAAACTCCTGGATTCAATACTAATATTAAATCAAGCAGATATATACTGATAACAAGCATTGAGATTGACATAGTAATCAAAAGTTTTCCATCACGGGAAGGTCTAGGACCTTATGGATTTTCTATGAATTCTACAAAATATTCAAAGAGGAAGTAATTCCAATACTCTTCAAACTATTCCAAAATATTGAACAGGATGGAATTCTGTCAAACTCTTTTTATGAGACCAGCATTACTTTCATAACCAAAACTAAATACATGACACAAAAAGAAGAGATCTGTATCCTAATGAACATAGATGCAGAGATTCTCAGCAAAATACTAGCAAATAAAATCCAAAACAACATCAAAAAGTTCATATATTATGAACAAGTGGTATTTATCCCAGAATTGCAAGGGTGGTTCAACATTTGCAAATTTAAAACATCATAAATCACATCAATAGAATGAAAACCAAAGAATTTGATATGATGCAACACCCCTTCATGATAAAAAAAATCAGAAAATTAGATATATAAGGAGCATTCCTCAAAATCTTATAAAGGATACAATTCAGAAATGGGCAAAGGACTTGAACAGGCATTTTTCAAGAGAGGAAATTAAAATGGCCAACAGACACTTGAAAAAGATGCTCAGGAACAGTAGTCATTAGCAAAATGTGCATCAAAACCATAATGAGGTTTCACCTCACTCCAGTTAGAATGGCCCTCTTATAGAAATCAACAAACATCAAATGCTGGTGAGGATGTAGAGAAAATGTACCCTAATGCTACTGTTGGGAATTCAAACTGTTGCATCCACTGTGGAAGACATTATGGAGATACCTCAGAAACCTACCATATGATCCAGCCCTCCTAGTCCTGGGAATTTACCCAAACCAAAAGAAGTCAGTATATGAAAAAGTTAACTATATCCTCATGTTCATGGTAGCATAATTTTAAATAGCTAAGATACGAAATCAACCCAGATGTCCATCAACTCTTGACTGGAAAAAGAAATTATGGTAAATATACACTATGAATTACTACTCAGCTGTTAAAAAAAAAAAAAAAAAAACAGAATCCTGTCTCTTGCAACAAAATGGATGGAACTGATGATTATACTTAGTGAAATAAGTCAGTCCCCAAAAGGCAGATACCGTATGTTTTCCCTGATCTGAGGTTTCTAATAGACTACCTAAAATGTAATGTATTGGAGTGAAATGGACATTTTGATATTTGATAATTATTTACAGCCTTTGTCTCTTATATCGAGGAACAGTATTTTGTCTTTATACTATTTTTTTTTAACTTTTATTTAATGAATATAAATTTCCAAAGTACGACCTATGGATTACAATGGCTTCCCCCCCATACCGTCCCTCCCACCCACAACCCTCCCCGCTCCCACTCCCTCTCCCCTTCCATTCACATCAAGATTCATTTTCGATATCTTAATATACAAAGATCAGCTTAGTATACATTAAGTAAGGATTTCAACAGTTTGCTCCCACACAGAAACATAAAGTGAAAAATAATAGATGATTTTTTTAAAATGATGATGAAATCAGATCAGACCTATTGTCATGTTTAATCCCAGTGAGAGTCTAGTTGGGAATTGATAACTTCTTCTTTTTTTTTTTTTTTTTTACAGAAGATCAGTTTAGTATGTATTAAGTAAAGATTTCAACAGTTTGCACCCCCATAGAAACACAAAGTGAAATATATTGTTTGAGTACTCGTTATAGCATTAAATCTCAATGTACAGCACATTAAGGACAGAGATCCTACATGAGGAGTAAGTGCACAGTGACTCCCTGTTGTTGACTTTACCAATTGACACTCCTGTCTATGGCATCAGTAATCTCCCTATGCTCCAGTCATGAGTTTCCAAGGCTATGGAAGCCCTCTGAGTTCTCCGACTCTTATCTTGTTTAGACAAGGTCATAGTCAAAGTGGAGGTTCTCTCCTCCCTTCAGAGAAAGGTACCTCCTTCTTTGAAGACCTGTTCTTTCCACTGGGATCTCACTCACAGAGATCTTTTTGCCAGAGTGTCTTGGCTTTCCATGCCTGAAATACTCTCATGGGCTTTTCAGCCAGATCGGAATGCCTTTAGGGCTGATTCTGAGGCCAGAGTGCTGTTTAGGACATCCACCATTCTATGAGTCTACTGAGTATCTCGCTTCCCATGTTGGATCACTCTCCCCTTTATTCTATCAGTTAGTAGTAGCAGGTACTAGACTTGTTTATGTTTTTGAACTGTTATACTTATGGTAGGGTTAACTTTATGATAATTAAATAAACTGAAAGTAGATTTTTGTAAAAATTAAGAGTGTTAATGGGAGAGGGAAGAGGTAGAAAGGTTGGAGCATGGGTGGAAGGGAGGCTAGAGTGGGAAGTATCACTATGTTCCTAAATCTGTATATACAAAATACCTGAAACTTATATAACTTAAATGAAATTTTTTAAAAAAGAAATTTCCATACTGTTTAACATAGTGGCTATGCTGGTTTACATTCCCATCAACAATATATGAGTTCTGCACATCTTCACTGACACAATAGCCATTCTGACAAGGGTGAGGTAATATCTCATTGTGGTTTTGATATGCATTTCCATGATGGTTAGTGATGTTGAACATTTTTCATATATTTCTTGGTCATTTGCATTTCTTCTTTGCAAATGATCTGTTTCCTTTTCCATTTCTTAGCTTGATTGGTTCTTTATTGTAGTTGTTGTTACTGAGGTTCTTGAGTTCCTGCTATATTCTGGATATTAATCCTTTGTCAGATAAGTAACTTGCAAATATTTTCACATATTATGTTTGATGTCTTGTCATTTATTGTTTCCATTGCTGTACAGAAACTTCTGAGTTTGTTATAATCCTACTTGTCTAGTTTTACTTTTTGTCTGCCTGTATTTTTGGGATCTTCTCCAAAAAAAAAGGCAAGGCTTACAACAATGTATTAAAACATTTCCCCCCTTATATTTTCTTCTAGCAATTTTATACTTTAAGGTCTCACATTCATTTAGATCTTTGATCCATCTTGATTTTATTTATTTTTTATTTTTTTAATTTTATTTTTTTAACTGAATATAAATTTCCAAAGTACAGCTTATGGATTACAATGGCTCCCCCCGCCATAACTTCCCTCTCACCTGCAACCCTCCCCTCTCCCGCTCCCTGTCCCCTTCCTTGATTTTATTTTTGTATATGGTTAGAGGTAGGGACATAATTTAATTCTTCTCCATATATATTTCCAGTTTCACCAGCACCATTTTTTAAAAGGACTATTCTTTCTCCCATGTGCATTCTTGGCGCCATTGGTTATATGTACTTAGATTAATTTCTGGGTTCTTTATTCCATTCCATTGACCTGAGTGTCAGTTTTCATGACAGTACCATGCTGTTTTTAATTACTATAGTTTTTAGGTTTGTTGTGGTGGTGTGGTGGGTAAAATTGCTGCCTACAATGCTGGCATTTCATATGAGTGCCAGTTCATTTCCCAGCTGCTCCACTATGATCCAACTCCCCTGCTAATGGCCAGGGAAAAGTACAAGAGGATGGCCCAAATGTTTTGGACCCTTCTACCCATGTGTGAGACCAGGTTGAAGCTACTGGCTCCTGGCTTAAAATTGATTCAACCTTGGCCATTGTGCCCATCTGGGAAGTGAACCAGTGGATGGGAGATCTCTCTGCCTCTCCCTCTCTGTAAATCTGACTTTCAAAGAAACAAATGAATCTTAAAAAATCAAGATAGCTTTGTAATATGCTTTAAATCATGGATTATGATTCCTACAGTTCAATGTGTGTGTGTGTCTGATGTTTAAATATCCATCTTCAGGATTGGTTGGCTTAGCTATTTTGAGTCTTTTTTGTTTATGAACTTTAGGGTATTTTCTGTTCTGTAAAGAACATTATAATTTTGATAGAGGTTGTAGTGAATCTGTAGATTGGTTTAGGTAGGGCAAACATTTTAATAATATGAATTCTTCTAAAACATGAACAGCGAACATCTTTCTATTGTGTGTATGTGTCTGTGTGTCCTTGATGATTTCTTTAATCACTGTTTTATATTTTCCATTATAGAAATGTTTTACTTCATAGAAATGTTTTACTTCTTTGGTAAATTTATTCCCAAGTATTTATTTTTTGTAGCTATAGTGAATATGATTACATTCTTTATTTCTCTCTCCATAAAATTCATTATTGGCATACATAAATGCATGATTTTTGTTGTATGTTGATTCTTTTATACTGTCACTTCACTGAATTAGATAATCAGTTCTAACAGCATTGTGGTAAAGGTTTTAGGTTTTTCCAGGTAAAAAATCTTATCAACTGCAAACCTGGATAATTTGACTTGCTCCTTTCCAATTTCGATATTTATTTGTTTCTCTTCCCTTCTTGCTCATGCTAACAATTCCAATATATTGAAAAAGAGTATTTAAAGTGGAATTCTTATTTGTTCTATATCTTGGGAGAAATGTTTTTAGCTTTTCCCTATTCTGTATGATATTGACTGTGGATTTTTCAATATAACTTTTATAATTTTAAGATATATTCCTACTACACCTAGTTTGATGATAGTTTTATCATGAAGGTGTGCTGAATCTTAATAAATGTTGTCATTGCCTCGAGATGCTCTTGTGATTTTTGTTCATTCTGTTGTGATTTATGACACTTACTGATTTGTGAATGTTGAGCTACTCTTGCATCCCTGTGATAAATCCCACTTGATTGTGATATATATTCTTTTCAAAGTAGTGTTGGGTTGGCTTGCTAATATTTTGTTGAACATTTTTACATCTGTGTTCATCAAGGATTGTGCTACTTAGATGTTCTTTTATGTTGTATATTTAGTTTTGGCATCAAAATAATGCAGGTCTCATAAGCAGAGTTTGGCAGAGCTTCATCTTTTTCAATATTTTGTAACAGTTTGAGAAGTATTGGCATTAGTTTATCTATCTTTAGATATGTCATAGAATTCAGTTGTGAAGCCATCAGATCCTGAATTCTTCATTGAATGAAGAATTTCAATTACTAGTTTAATCTCATTACTTGTTATTGATCTGTTTATACTTTCTGCAACTTTTTTTTTTTTTTTTGACAGGCAGAGCTAAACAGTGAGAGAGAGAAAGACAGAGAGAAAGGGAGAAAGGTCTTCCTTTCCTTTGGTTCACCCCCAAGATGGCCGCTGTGCCGATCTAAAACCATGAGCCAGGTGCTTCCTCCTGGTCTCCCATGTGGGTGCAGGGCCCAAGCACTTGAGCCATCCTCACTGCCTTCCTGGGCCACAGCAGAGAGCTGGACTGGAAGAGGAGCAACTGGGACAGAATCCGGTGCCCCAACTGGGACTAGAACCCAGGGTGCCAGTGCTATAGGCAGAGGATTAGCCAAGTGAGCCGCGCCACTGTCCTCTGCAACTTCTTGATTTAATCTTCATAGGTTGTGTATATCCAGGAATTTATTCATTTGCCCAATTTTTAACACAGAGTTGTTCATAGCACTTTCCTGTGATGTTTTGTATTGCTGTCATATTGGTTGTCATGTCTCCTTTTCATGTCTAACTTTACTCATTTGAAGTCTTTCTATGTTAGTCTCGCTAAAGATTTTGTTATTAACTAGTATTTTGCTTGTTGATCTTCTTTTTAAAATTTAAATTTCATTTATTTCTAGGCTGATCTTTTGCACTTCTTGCCTCCTGCTAATTTTGGGTTTGGCCTGTTCTTGTTTTGATAAGCTCTTCAGATGCATCATTAGATTATCTAAAATCTTTATATTTAAATGTATGCATTTATTGCTCTAAACATTCCTCTTAAATTTCTTTTACTCAGTCTCACAGATTCTGATATTTTGTTTTCATTTTCATTTGTTTTGAAAGATTTTTTGACTGCGTCTTTAATTTCTTTAATAATCCATGGGTCACTCAAGAGTATGTTGTTGTTCAATGTCCAAGTGTTTGTAAATTTTCTATCGTTCTTGTTGATTTCTAGATTTATTGCTTTGTGGTCTGTTAAAATGCATAATATGATTTCAATTTTTAAAAATTTACTGGGTCTTTATTTGTGGCCTAATATGTAATCTATGCTTGGAAATGTTTTTTGTGCTGATGAGAAGAACATATATTCTGCAACTGTTGGATGAAATGTTCTATAAATGGCTGGTAAGTCTACTTCCATTATGGTACAGCAACCATAGACCTCCAGGAGTAGAATGTAGATAGAGGCTTCCCTTGTCCCACAGGGTGAGTAAAGGTATGCCTGGGATTTATAGAGCCAGTGGTCACAGTCCCAGAGCTGCAAGTTACAGTGCTGACCTTACCCAGATCTCACATTTCAGGCGCAGGTTATGCTGGAATTGTATATCTGCAAGATGCCATAGGACTCTTACACAGGTTAAGTACTGATTATGCTGGAGATTATGGACTGGCAACTACCAGCTTGAATCAGAGGAATGCAAATAGGGCCCTCCAAGCCCCACCAGTGAGGTGAGTTATTCCAGGGATTATAGAACCAATAAGCCACAGGTCCAGAACTGCAGATCGCAGAAGGTACTGTTCCCATTTTCCTCAGAGCATTCGAGGCTGAAGCTAGGGTCTGTGCTTTGGCCACACAGCACCCTGTGCTAATGGATGAAGAAGAGGACATGCTCAGTTCTGGTCCTGTGGATGTGTACAGGCTTCTATATGTGCTGAGTTCCTAGAAGCAGAGGGAGAACTTTTGTAGATGAAGCAGAGCCAGTGAGCATGGCTCCAGTACTTGTGCCCAGTAATCAAGCAGCTGCAGGATGCAGAGGAGCCTGTTCTGTGCTCTCTGAAGGTGCTCTGGCTCTGGCTCTGGCTCTGGGGCTTCTGGTAGCAATGGTGCTGCTTGTTGTCCCTTAAAATAGAACGGAGTTTAGCAATGGCTGTACCAGCACAATATAGATCCAGGGCTTCGAGGGCAGAGGGACGTAATATGTGTTCTCTTTTTGGAGAAAAGCAATTTCTCAGACCCCAGACAGCTTTGTAGACTGAATTTAAATCTAGTGACAGTTGTGGAATTCTCCTACAGTTAGGACTGCTGATGGAATCCTTTTAGCCACAGAGCTTGGGTAGGAGCTCCAATGTACTTTGTTCCTCTCTACTGTTTTTCAGTCTCTGGGCTGGTTAGATTTCCCATCACTTCTTATAGAAGATTTCCCTCAATCAATTTTTTAGAAACACAGTCCTTCCTTGGTTGTTCTGGTTCTTTGTGCTGGAACAGAGTGTAGGACCTCTCTCTTCAGCCATCTTGGATCCTGAATTCTTCTTTTTTTCCCTAGTCTACTTCTTTTTTAAATTATTTCCTATATGCTACTTTAAAAATATTTATAAGTATTTAATCTGTATTCAAAACAGGGAGAAAACAAATGCAAATAAACATGTTCCTGGCATTTTTAATATTAGTTTTTAGCAGACATAAAAACATTCTGTCAAACTGCCGTAATATTTTATAAACACACATTTTCAATGTATATCCTCATTTCTTAAGCTGCCAGATATGGTACAGTGCTCATCATTGGCCATACTCTGAGTGGTACACTCTACTTCCCTGAAAACAGAGCTGTCATCAGAGACTGCTCTTGTGCCCTACCTCCAACATCTACCCACCCATCTTTTCTTTAAACTCCTCATTATTGCACAGAAACTGCCAAGACTCTTCTAGAGGCACAAAGCATATTGTCTACCAACTAAATTGGCTGGAGATTCTTTCTTTTTTCTCCAAAATTCCTTTTTTTGTCTCTACTACATCATTCCTAAAAGGAAATAAAGGAACCCTATGGTACTTCTGTCTTCACTTCACTGCCCCTCCTAACATTTTCCCAAAAAATACTTACTAGACCTTATATTTCAGTGCAACTCTTTTCCTTCTTAAATTTAATATTATTTTAAGTTGAGAAATCATGATTGCATACATTTATGGGGTACAATGTAATGTTTTGATAAATGTATACAATGTGGAATGGTTAAATGAAGCTATTTCTAACAAAAAGTCTTTGGAAAAGTTCATAGTGATAAAATCTGTTCTGTCATGGGTCTTACCCTTCATCTCACCCACAATGCTGCTGCAGAATGAAACTTGACCCTCACCTATTATGGTTAGATGGGTGCTGACAAGTGAGTCAACCAGGGCTTCTTGATGTGTCTTTTGGCAGCTTCCTACCTAATTCCTACATTTTCATAATCCCAGATGAACACTGATGAGAGGTTTAATTCAATGGTTTGGGCTGTCTTCACCACATTGTTGATGGACACGTGGCCTGAGCCAAACTCAGTACCCTCTGACCACTCATCTCCCAAGAGACCTAGGTTTGTAGTATTTCTCACAAAGCTTTGTTTGCAATTTCTGCACTAATCTGAACCAATTTCAATGAAGGATTCAAGGATGATTTCATTAGAAAATATAAAGTGCTTCATAAAAATCAAGATCTATTTCAGTTTCTGTGTATCTTCCTTCTGCTACATAATCCTTTGAATGACACAATTTGCCACTTGCATAGCCTGGATGCCCCCTACCCACAACAGTTATTTTCATGCCTACAGACTTATCCTTTTTCAAATATAATCTGGTTAAGATGGTTGTTTTTATCATACGAAAATTTAAAAATCTGTCATCTCCTGCCTTGATTTTTTTTTCCTTTTCCTCTTGTCCAATTTCTCCCATTGTTCCAGAACACTGTATTTTTTTTTTTTTTGGCACACTAATGTAATTACCTTCCATCACCTAATCTATTTGTTTGATAAAAGAATCATTTTTCTGTTTTGCTGCTTTCCCTCCTCTACCAAAATGCATTCCTTCTGCCTTGCAGAAGTCAAGTCTCTCCCCTCATTTTTTCAACTTGATTCTGAAGTAGGGATGTATGATTTCCAAAAACCTTTGATACAAAGTTTGACATGCATGTGGGGGTGGAGGGAAGTTGTAAAAAGTAATTTAGGGGTTGGCAATAACTATAATGATCTTGTCATTTTCTGTCCTGAAGGTTTGTCAGCAGACATTCAAGAGGTGTTTTGTGCATTACTCGCCCAAAGTGAGAGTAAAGGAGTCATCATGTAGTTCAGGGAAGTACTTGGCCTTTACATAGATGTGCCTTGATTGTGAGCCCCCGGGATAATAAGCTCAAGATACCAAGGATAACATCTGTTCACCAGCTTGCCCACAATGGTAGAGTAAGCAGCTATTCCTGATTTGCCTGAGGCATTCCCAGTTTTCGGTCTCACAGTTCTGTTTCAGGATTCCCTCATTCCCAGGCAAACCACGATAGGTGGCCACCCTACATCCTACAGAAACCTGCTGGTTGCTGTTGGATATGGATGGTCAATGACCTCTCCTGGCTGTGTGCCTTCATGGGTACGTTATTTTTGTTTGTCAGATCCAGGCAGCGCAACTGCAGTTGATATGTGTATGTGTATATATAGGGATGGTTGTCATGGTAATGAGAGAGATTCAGAGGTTTAGAAGCCTGGAAAGATTAAAAAATCCTTGCAACAATAAAAATGGCACATGGATATATGAACTTCTCTATCTTTACCACCATTCCATCAAAGTTCTCTGGTCATTACTTGCCTCTGGGTAGAATATTTAGAGATATTTACATTGTCCATTTTGAGCATGGGGTATGTGAACACCTCTAAAATTCATGGACAATGTGTAGTGTTGATAAAAACTGCATGGATTTAAAAAATTGTACCAAAATAAATTCATCTTTTAATTCATTCTCTCTCAAGCTCTCTCTCTCTCTCTCTTGTGTGTGTGTGTATGTGTTTGTATGTGCTTTGCTTGGTAGTAAGAGTCCCACGATACTAAATGCTGTGGAAATTCAGTAAGAAAAGGCTTAGCAGTCAGGGGAGATCGGAAGACATGCTTCCTAGAAAAGGTGGGGTGCTGATCTCTGGGTATTATATGGACAGACAGAGACAAGTGGTACCACTGTTTAGGTATAGGTGAGTCTCCTGCCTGATCACTTAGTCACTAGTTCAATAAATAGTTTTTTTAATGCATATAGGAGGGTGCTTCAAAAAGTTCCTGGAAAATGCAATTAAAAGATTTTTTAATGTAAAATTTGAAATTTATGTATATGAGGAAATCTTTAAAAAGCATGAAAAATGCATAGTATAAAAATCTGTGCATCAATTTCAAAAATTTTTACACTAACATAATTTTCCTTTCCACAAACTCTTAGAAATATCTTGATATATGGTAGCTTGGTACACTGTTGAGTGTTCAGTCTTCAGTTACATAAAAGCATGATTTAAATGTTGGAATACATCTTCACACCTACAGTGTGTCATTTAATTAATTTACTTGGCAAACATTTTTAGAATACTTATTATGGCCCAGGCATTCAATTAGCAGCTGAATTTTCAATAGTAAGCTGGCCAGAAATAATTTCTCCCCATGTGGAATTTACAATGTAATGAGCGAGAGATATTAGACAAGTAAATGCCCTAATAAATAGATTAATTCTATCTAATAGCAAATGCTAAGAACGAAAGGACATGGGAAATCATCGGAGTTTAGGGCACACGGTTTACATGGGGAATTCAGGAGAGGCAGCCTCTGAGGAAAGAGCCTGGGAACAGAGACATGAGGAATCAAGAAGTGGTTAACATGTGCCAGTGAAAAGAACATCCCAGGAGGCTATAGTGATGTGAGTGGCAGGCCAGAAGCAGAAACAAATATGATGTGATGTGTGTTCTGGTTGAATGGGAGGGTGGTGCAAGGAGATTTAGGAAGGTGGTTAGGGCCAGAGAATGCTGGGTCCTGTAGTTCTGTAGGGGTTTGGATTTTATTCAAAGTATAATGTAACTTTAATGAACTTTTAATTTTTAAATTTAAATTTATATAACAGGAACAAGTTTCATGCATTTATTTCTTTTTTAAAAAACTATTTATTTATTTACTTGAAAGTCAGAGCTACACACAGAGAGAAGGAGAGGCAGAGAGAGAGAGAGAGAGAGAGAGAGGTCTTCCATCCGCTGGTTCACTCTCCAATTGGCTGTAATGGCCAGAGCTGAGTGATCTGAAGCAAGGAGCCAGGGGCTTCTTCTGGGTCTCCCGTGTGAGTGCAGGGGCCCAAGCACTTGGACCATCTTCTTCTGCTTTCCCAGGTCATCATGTATTTCATAAATACAGTTTTAGGAACATAATGATATTTCCCATCTTTACACTGTTCCTACCCTCCCTTCTCCTTCATTTCTTATTTTTCTTTTATTTTTATAATGACATACTTTCAGTTCACTTTATAATTAAAGGCTTAATCCTCACTAAATGAATAATCCAACAAGAAGTAAGGAGAAAAACCACTGTTCCTCAAGAGTATAGACAAGAGTTTTAGCAATGATCAATCCTTAAAATGTCATTTTGTTCTTATACTTTTTTAAATTTATTTTATTTATTTATTTTTTAATTTATTTAACAGGCAGAGTTAGACAGTGAGAGAGAGAGAGAGACAGAGAGAAAGGTCTTCCTTCCGTTGGTTCACTCCCCAACTTGCCACTACGGTTGGCGCTGTGCCAATCCAAAGCCAGGAGCCAGGTGCTTCCTTCTGGTCTCCCAAACGGGTGCAGGGCCCAAGCACTTGGGCCATCCTCTACTGCCCTCCCGGGACATAGCAGAGAGCTGGACTGGAAGAGGAGCAACCGGGACTAGAACCCGGCACCCATATGGGATGCTGGCACCAGAGGCGGAGGATTAACCAAGTAAGCCACAGTGCCAGCCCCTGTTCTTATACATTTTTTTACTCTGCATATTAGTTACAATAAATCAGGGGAAGTACATGATATTTATATTTTTTGGACTGGCTTATTTTGGTAAGTGTAATGGTCTCCATTTGTGTACAGTTTATTGTGAAAGATAGGATTTCATTCTTTATTATGGTTAAATATTATCCCATCATATATATATTTCATATATTTATGTATATATATATATCTCACAATTTCTTTATCCAGTCCAGTCCAAGAACATATAAGTTGATTCCATGTCTTAGCTATTGTGACTTGAGTTTCTATATACATAGAGGTACAGATAAGTCTTTCATATGCTGATTTAATTCCGTTTGGATGAACTCCCAGGAGTAGGATGGCTGGGTCATACAGTAGATCTATTTTCAGATTTCTGAGGAATCTCCATACTGACTACCATAGTAGTTGTACTAGTTTATATTCCCACCAATTAATTAGGGTACTTTTCTCCCATGACCTTGCCAGATTTGAACTTTTAATTTTGAAACAGTTTCAGAGAATTATTAGAGAGACAGTATGGCCTTTCCATATATAATTCATTGTTTCCCCTATTATTTATATCTTACATCATTATAATACTTTTTTTGCAATTAGTGAATCCACACAGATTGGTTTTTGTTTTATTTCTCTACATTTGTTCTTTTTTAAAATTTTGTTATGCAAGTTACATATATTTCATATATGTAGATTTAGGAGCAGAAAGGCACTTCCCCCACCCTCCCTAATGCGTGTGCTCCAACCCTTCTTCCCCATTCCCACTCTTAATTTCACAAAGATCTATTTTCAGTATACTTAATGATCATATAGTTAACACTACTCTAAGAAAAAAGGAGTTCAACAAATAGTATGAGGAGAAAAAAACACTGTTCCTCAATGGAAGAGACAGCACTATAAACAATCATCGAATCTAAAATGTCTATTACACTCCAATACATTACATTTCAGGTACTCTATTAGTTACTTCAGATCAGGGAAAACATATGATATCTGTCTTTTTTGGGACTGGCTTATTTCACTAAGTATAATGGTTTCCAGTTGCTTCCATGTTGTTGCAAATGACAGGATTTCATTTTTTCTTACAGCTGATAAACAATCCATAGTGTGTGTGTGTATATATATATATATATATATATATACATGTATATATATAATAGTTTATTTATCCAGTCAAAGGTTGATGGATATCTGAGTAAATTCTATATCTTAGCTATTGTAAATTGTTTTGCAATGAACATGGGTTACCAATAACTCTTTCATATACTAATTGCTTTGGGTTTGGGTAAGTTCCCAAGAGTAAGATGGCTGGATCATATGGTAGATCTATATTCAGATTTTTGAGGTATCTCTATAAATGTCTTCTACAGTGGCTGGACCTGTCTACAATCCCACCAAAAGTGAACCAGGGTACATTTTCCCCCACAATCTAATCAGCATTTGGCATTTGTTGATTTTTGTAGGAGAGCCATTTGACCTGGAGTGAGGTGAAACCTCACCATGGTTTTGATTTGCATTTTTTCTTATTCCTAGTGATCCTGAGCATTTTTTAACTTTTATTTAATGAATATAAATTTCCAAAGTACAGCTTATGGTTTACAATGGCTCCCCCCCCATAACTTCCCTCCCACCCGCAACCCTCCCCTTTCCCGCTCCCTCTCCCCTTCCATTCACATCAAGATTCGTTT
Source organism: Oryctolagus cuniculus (assembly GCF_051225735.1). NCBI lineage: Eukaryota > Metazoa > Chordata > Mammalia > Lagomorpha > Leporidae > Oryctolagus > Oryctolagus cuniculus. The sequence continues at coordinate 190,369,060 of NC_142868.1, forward strand.
TCAATTCTCTTTATATACAGAAGATCAGTTTAGCATATATTAAGTAAAGATTTCAACAGTTTGCACCCACATAGAAACACAAAGTGAAAAATACTGTTTCAGTACTAGTTATAGCATTAAATCACAATGTACAGCACATTAAAGACACAGATCCTACATGAGGAGTAAGTGCACAGTGACTCCTGTTGTTGACTTAACAAATTGACACTCTTGTTTATGGCATCAGTAATCACCCTAGGCTCTTGTCATGAGTTGCCAAGGCTATGGAAGCCTTTTGAGTTCGGTGACTCTTATCATATTTAGACAAAGGTCATAGTCAAAGTGGAAGTTCTCTCCTCCCTTCAGAGAAAGGTACCTCCTACTTTGCTGACCTGTTCTTTCCACTTGGATCTCACTTGCGGAGATCTTTCATTTAGGGTTTTTTTTTTTTTTTTTTCCAGAGTGTCTAGGCTTTCCATGCCTGAAATACTCTCATGGGCTTTTCAGCCGGATCCTGTGCCTTAAGGGCTGATTCTGAGACCAGAGTGGTGTTTAGGACATCTGCCATTCTATGGGTCTGCTGTGTATCTCGCTTCCCATGTTGGATCGTTCTCTCCCTTTTTTATTCTATCAGCTAGTAATTGCAGACACTGGTCTTGTTTATGTGCTCCCTTTGACTCTTAGTCCTATCATTATGATCAATTCTGAGCATTTTTTAAAGTGTCTATTGGTCATTTGAACTTTCTTTCTTCAAAAATGGCTGTTCAATCCTTTGCCCATTTCTTAACTGGAATTTCTTAAGCTCTTTATAAATTGTGGATGGCAACTATTTATCCGTTGTATAATTTACAAATATTTTCTCCAATTTGGTCAGTTTGCTCTTCACTTTGCTAAGCGTTTTCTTTCTTATTAAAGATTTATTTATTTATTTGAAAGAGTTACACAGAGAAAGGAGAAGCAGAGAGGGAGAGAGAGAGAGAAAAGTCTTCCATCCGATGGTTCACTCCCCAATTGGCTGCAACAGCTAATCTGAAGCCAGGAGCCAGGAACTTCCTCTGGGCCTTCCATGTGGATGCAGGGGCCCACGGACTTGGGCCATCTTCTACTGCTTTCCTAGGCCATGGCAGAGAGCTGGATCGGAAGAGGAGCAACCGGGACTAGAACCGTTGCACATATGGGATGCCGGTGCTTCAGGCCAGGGCATTAACCCACTGCGCCACAGTGCTGGCCTAAGCTAAGTGATTTCTTTTGTAGTGCAGAAGCTTTTCAGTTTGATGTAATCTCATTTATCAATTTGGCTTTGATTACCTGTGCTTCTGGGGTCTTTTCCAAGAAGTCTTTGCCTATGTCAACATCTTTCAGTGTTTCCCATTGTTCCCTAGTAGTTTGTGCTATCAGGTTGTAAATGTAGTTATTTGATCCATTTTGAGTGGATTTTTGTGTATGGTGTTAGTTAGCAGTCTAGTTTAATACTTCCGCACATGGAGATGCATTTTCCACAGCACCATTTGTTAATGAGACTGCTTTGCTCCAGGGATTGATTTTAGCTCTTTTGTCAAAGATAAGTTGGTTGCAGATGTATGGATTTATTTATGGAGTTTCTATTCTGTTCCACTGGTCTAGAAGTCTGTTTTTGTATCAGGCTGTTTTGATTATAACTGCCATGTAGTATGTCTTGAAATCAGGTATTGTGGTGCCTCCAGCTTTGTTTTTATTGTATAAGATTGCTTTAGCTATTCGGAACCTTCTATATTTCCATATGAATTTTATCATCATTTTTTTTCTAAGCCTGTGAAGAATGTCATTGGTATTTTGATTGAGATCACATTGAATCTGTAAATTGCTTTTGGCAGTTTTGGCATTTTGGTTATATTAACTCTTCCAATCCATTCACATTGAAGATTTTTTAATTTTTTTAATGTCTCCTTCTATTTCTTTCTTTAGTGTTTTGCAATTTTCATCATAAAGATATTTGACACCCTTGGTTAAATTTATTCCAAGGTCTTTGGTTCTTTTTGGAGCTATTGTGAATGGGACTGATCTTAAGAATTCTTTCTCAGCCATGAAATTGTTTGTGTATACAAGGCTATTGATTTTTGTGTGTTGATTTTATATCTTTCCAATTTACCAAACTCTTTTATGAGTTCCAATATTCTTGGTGGAGTGTTTTTGATCTGCTATATAGAGGATCATGTCTTCTGTAAATAAGCATAGTTTGATTTCCTCTTTTCCAATTTATATCCCATTTATTTCTTTTTCTTGCCTAATGGTCCTGGATAAAACTTCCAGGACTATATCAAATAGCAGTGGTAAGAATGGGCATTCCTTTTTTTTCTGGATCTTAGGCATAATGCTTCCAGCTGTACCCCATTCCATAGGATGCTGACCATGGGTTTGCCATAAACTGCCTTGATTGTGTTGAGGAATGTTCCTTCTATACCCAATTTGCTTAAGGTTTTCATCATGAAAGTTTTTTTTAAAGATTTATTTTATTTATTTGAAAGACAGAGTTACACAGAGAGGTAGAGACAGAGAGAGAAGTCTTCCATCCACTGGTTCACTTCCCAGATGGCCGCAACAGCTGGAGCTGCACCAATCTGAAGCCAGGAGCCAGGAGCTTCTTCTGGGTCTCCCACACAAGTGAAGGGGCCCAAGGACTTGGGCCATATTCTACTGCTACCCCAGGCCATAGCAGAGAGCTGGATCAGAAGAGGAGCAGCCAAGACTAGAACCCAGCGCCCATATGGGATGTCAGTGCTTCAGGCTAGGGCTTTAATCCCTGCTCCACAACATTGGCCCCAGTATGTTGTATTTTATGAAATGCTTTCTCTGCCTCTATTGAGATAATCATATGGTTTTGCTCTTCAGTTTGTTAATGTAATGTATCCATTTATTGATTTGTGAATGTTAAACTATCCCTGCATAACAGGAATAGATCCCACTTGATCTGGGTGAATGATCTTTCTGATGTGCTGTTGGATTCAATTAATGTTTTAATGAGGATTTTTATATCTATGTTCATCAGGGATATTGGTCTATAATTCTTTGTTGCATCTTTTTCTGGCTTAAGAATTAGGTGATGCTGGTTTCATAGAAGGAATTTGAGAGGATTCCTTCCCTTTGAATAGCTCAAGAAGAATTGGAGTTAGTTCTTCTTTAAATGTCTAGTCGAATTCAGCAGTGAAGCCATCTGGTCCTGGGCTGTTTTTTTTTTTTTTTTTTTTTTTTTTTGGGGGGGGGAGGTCTTTATTACTGATTCAGTCTCTACCTTGGTTATTAGTCTGTTTAGGTTTTCTATGTCTTCATGATTCAATTTTGGTACATTGTATGTGTCTAGGAATCTTTCCATTCTTATAGGTTTCCCAATATATGGGCATACAGCATATAGCTGTATTTTTTTCCAAAAAACTAGCTCTTCATTTCATTGATCTTTTATATTGATTTTTGGTCTCAATTTTGTTTATTTTTTTCTAATTTTAATTATTTCTTTTTAATACTAATTTGGAGTTCAGCTTGTTATTGTTTTTCTAGGTCCTTGAGATGCGTTGATAGCTCATTTATTTTGTTCCTTTCCATTTTCTTCATGTAGGTGCCAATTGCTATAAAATTTCCTCTCAACATTGCTCTTGTTGTATCCCATAATTTTGATATGATGTTTTGTCATCTTCATTTGTTTCCAGAAAATCTTTTATTTATCTTTTGATTTCTTCTATTACCCATTGTTCATTTAGGAACATGTTGTTCAGTATTCACATGTTTGCATATGGTCTAGAGATTCCTGAATTGTTGATTTCCAGCTTCATTGCTTGTGGTCAGAGAATATTCATGGCATGATTTCAGTTTTTTTTTAATTTTCTGAGACTTGCCTTATGGCCTAGAATATAGTCTACCTTAGGGAATTTTCTGTTCACTGATAATAAGAATGTGTATTTTGCAACTGTGGGGCCAAAAGTTCTGTTAGTACACATTAGGTCCATTTGGTCTATAGTTTCAATAGCTCTGTTGTTTCTTTGTTGATTTTCTTTCTGATCGATCTATCCATTGATGACAGTGGAGTGTTCAAATCCCCCGTTCCTATTGTAGTGGAGTTTATGACACCCTTTAGACCATTAACATTTCTTTTAAGTAACCATGTGACCTGTAATTGGGTGTATATACATTTATGATAGTCATATCTTCCTGTTGAATTGTTTCCTTAATCATTACATAGTGCCCTTCTCTTTCATTTTCAACAGTTTTTTTGTTGAAGTCTATTTTGTCTAGTATTAGGATGGCAACACCATATGTTTTTTGGTTTCTGTTATCATGGAATATCTTTTTCCATGCTTTTACTTTCAGTCTGTTTGTATTTTTGGTGGTGAGATGTGTTTCATGTAGGCAGCAAATAGATGAAATAGATGGTTTTTTTTTTTTTTTTTTGACAGGCAGAGTGCACAGTGAGAGAGAGAGAGACAGAGAGAAAGGTCTTCCTTTGCCGTTGGTTCACCCTCCAATGGCAGCCGCGGCCAGCGCGCTGCTGCCAGCGCACTGCGCTGATCTGATGGCAGGAGCCAGGAGCCAGGTGCTTTTCCTGGTCTCCCATGGGGTGCAGGGCCCAAGCACCTGGGCCATCCTCCACTGCACTCCCTGGCCACAGCAGAGAGCTGGCCTGGAAGAGGGGCAACTGGGACAGAATCCGGCGCCCCGACCGGGACTAGAACCCGGTGTGCCGGCGCCGCTAGGCGAAGGATTAGCCTAGTGAGCCGCGGCGCCAGCCTTTTTTTTTTTTTTTTGACAGGCAGAGTGGACAGTGAAAGAGAGACAGAGAGAAAGGTCTTCCTTTGCCGTTGGTTCACCCTCCAATGGCCGCCGCGGCTGGTGCACTGTGGCCGGCGCACCGCGCTGATCCGATGGCAGGAGCCAGGTGCTTCTCCTGGTCTCCTATGGGGTGCAGGGCCCAAGGACTTGGGCCATCCTCCACTGCACTCCCTGGCCATAGCAGAGAGCTGGCCTGGAAGAGGGGCAACTGGGACAGAATCCGGCACCCCGACTGGGACTAGAATCTGGTGTGCCGGTGCCGCAAGGCGGAGGATTAGCCTAGTGAGCCACAGCGCTGGCCAGGTCTTGTTTTTTAACCCATCATCCAGTCTGTGTCTTTTACTGGAGAGTTAAGGCTATTTACATTCAAGGTGACTTTTGATAAGTTACATTTTTTTTTTGGCCCTACCATTTTCCATGAATATTCCTATTGTTTTCTTTTGTACCTTTACTTGGGGATTCTCTGCCTTCACATTCTTTCATAATGATGGCTATATTTCTGTGTTTGTCTTTGTAGCACATCCTTAAATATGTTTTGTATGGCTGGACAGGTGGTGACAAATTCTTTCAATTTCTGTTTATTATGGAAGGTGTTTATTTCACTTTTGAAAGGGTATAGTATTTTCACCTTTGCAGGGTACAGTATTCTGGGTTGACAGTTTTTTTTTTTTTCTTCTGAGACTTGGAATATATCTCAACATTCCTTTCTAGCCTGTAGGGTTTCTGATGAGAAATCAGCTGTGAGTCTAATTGGAGGTCCTCTGAAAATAATCTGAGATTTCTCTCATGGGCATTTTAAGTTCTTTTCTAATGTTTTACTGTTGAAAGTTTGACTACAAAGTACCATGTTGAAGATCTTTACTGGTCATATCTGCTAGTAGTTCTATGTGTTTCCTCTAATTGGACACCCCTTTCTCTCTGGAAATTGCAGAAATTTTGTGTAATTATTTCACTAAATAAGACTTCTAGTCCATTCTCTCTTTCCACACCTTCAGGAACTCCTAAGTCCTGTATGTTGGGTCATTTGGTAGTACCCTATAAATATCCAATAAATCTCCAACACTTTTTTTTTAAAGATTTTATTCATTTATTTGAGAGAGAGAGTTATAGGCAATGAGAGGGAGAGACAGAGAGAAAAGTCTTTCTTCCATTGGTTCACTCCCCAAATGGCCACAATGGATGGAGCTGTGCTGATCCAAAGATAGGAGCCAGTTGCTTCTTCCTGGTCTCCCACGTGCGTGCAGGGGCCCAAGCATTTGGGCCATCTTCGACTGCTTTCCCAGGCCATAGCAGAGAGCTGGATTGGAAGAGGAGCAGACAGGACTAGAACCAGTGCCCATATGGGATGCTGGCATGGACCATTAACCTATTGTGCCATGGCAGTGGCCCCTCCAACACTGTCTTTTTTTTTTTTTTTTGATCTGACTGTAAGATTTCCAAAGATTTGTCTTTTCATTTGGATATTCCTTCTTCTGCCTTGCCAAGTCTTATGTTAAGGATTTCTACTACATTTTTAACTTTATCTATTGAATCCTTCATTTCTAATATTTCATTTTGATTTCTCTTTAAATTCTCAATTTCATGGGAAAAATTTTCATTCATATCATGTATAGTTTTCCTTAGTTCATGGATTTGCTTCTGATTGCTTTTGAGCAGTCTATGATTACTTTTTTGAATTTCATTTCTGGCATTTCCTCAATTTTCATCTTCACATTCTAATTTTGAAGTGTTATTGTCTTCCTGTTGGGGGATCATAGTGTCTTCCTTATTCTTGTTTCTTGAATTTCTGTGTTTGTTTTTAGGCATTTATGGAGTTTTTTGTTTGTTTGTTTTCCTCTGATGTCTTATCTTTGAGCTATGCCTTCGTGGCTTAGGAGGAATGTCTTAGTGGAATATCTTCTCTTTTAGGCAGTACTACGAGGTGTGTGGTTGGTGTGTCCAGGGAGCTCTGGTGAGTGGTCCAGGGTTGAGTGAGTATCCAGGGTAACACCCATGTTAGGCGTGGTAGATCTCAATACCCTGCATCAGGCCGGCGCCGCGGCTCACTAGGCAAATCCTCCGCCTAGCGGCGCTGGCACACCGGGTTCTAGTCCCGGTTGGGGTGCCGGATTCTGTCCCGGTTGCCCCTCTTCCAGGCCAGCTCTCTGCTGTGGCCAGGGAGTGCAGTGGAGGATGGCCCAGGTGCTTGGGCCCTGCACCCCATGGGAGACCAGGAAAAGCACCTGGCTCCTGGCTCCTGCCATCGGATCAGCGCGGTGCGCCGGCCGCAGCGCGCCGGCCGCGGCGGCCATTGGAGGGTGAACCAACGGCAAAGGAAGACCTTTCTCTCTGTCTCTCTCTCTCACTGTCCACTCTGCCTGTCAAAAAAAAAATACCCTGCATCTTCTCATGTAACCACTGAGTCCCCACTGTCTTATCACACAAGGCTCCCAGATTCACTGGGTCCAGAGATTTCTATGTGACCTGCCAACTTGTCCAGTCAATAGAGAGGCAGATGTTCTCAGAGATATCTCTGCCTAGGCATCTTCATCCTGGGAGGGAGCAGGTGCCTCATTGTCCTATGTGGTTGCTCAACCACTTTGAGACAGGTTCAGTCAGTGGGGACTGTTGATTTTCCCCTCTGCTAGACTCTCTGGATCACATGTGTACACAAAAGCCACTGGCCTAATGTTGCTCCCTAATGTTGCTCCCTGCCCACCACTGCCACCAATACTGGGAGAACACGTCCTGTCTCGGCCAGTGGAGCCAGTTGCTGTGCATGTTCACAAGGCTTCCATAGCTCCCTCCCAAACCTAAAATGGTGCCTGCTCTTTCTCAGCTGGACAGCAGCACTGTTGTGTGGATGTTGGGGCAAGATAAATGTGTCCACTCTGCTTCCACTGGGCCCATGGGCTACTGCTAGCTATTGCTAGCTCCCAGGACTCCAGTCCAGACTCATGTCACGCTTTGCCTCTGGCTATATCAGCATTGGTTGCTGTAGTCCGGTCTCACCTGTGTCTCCAAACTGCCGCCCGTTCCTGTCTGCTGCCTGCTGACACAGCTGTGTTTCTGTTCATGCTGTGCGTTCGCACCCTCCACACAGGTCCATGGCGTTCCTCTTCCTCTTGTAGGATTTCCAGTGCAGTTTTCTCCCCTGAAAGTATACTTCCTAAACATTTTTTTGTTTAATTTGAGGCAACAAGTTAACTTGCTACACTTTTTTTTTTTTTTTACTGTTTATCCTTAGCCTAGTGTAGTTATGTTGTTCCCTAATATGGCATCTTGGAATGTTGATTTTTAATCAAACATTATTTTATTCAGATTTCCTGTTTCTCCTACTTTTCCTTTTTTGCTTATACCTCTTAGAATGGCACTAGATTTTGCCTTTATGTTTCTTTAGTCTCCTTTTGGTTGTGACCTTGTCAGCTTTTCTTTTTTTTATTTTTTTAAATAACCTTGAAAATTGTCAGGTATAATGGATATTTATTTTAAACATTGGTTATGATTAAATACTGCATTATTTATTTCATTGTTCAAAATGCTCCAGCTTTGGCTATTGGCAGTTTTGTCTATTCAGTTGGCTTCTGTGCCCATTTGGCCTTTAATATCATTTTATGGTATTTTTTTTGACCATTTTCTTACTTTTTGAAACTATGGCATGTTCTGGGCTTATCTACTTACTATCTTTTCTGGAGTCAGCTATTCATTCAAAAAATCTTTTTCCCTTTTTCAAAGAATGGTATTTGAAGCCAGGATTTGAGTTGTTGATATGTTCATTGCTATCAGGGTATTGTTACTTCAGGCTTCTCAGCTAACAGAGCAAAGACCTCCCTATGACAATATATGCAGTAGAAGAGTATATGCATGCTAGCCCATTATGAATAAGCATCTTTATATATTTCTAGATGTATCTATTGATCTCTGTATTTTGTAAAGCCTGAATTTATATTGATGTCTCCAACTCTAATCCATCCCTCCTGGGTCATTCCAACCCCCTACTCTTACTTATTTGTAACTTTCCCTTTATCAGTATAAATCAGGCTCCTATTAGCAGTCATCCATTTACTAATTACTCAATTGACTAAATATTATTTTGGTATATAATATAGTTTTGTAAATCTGCTATTATGCTATGAATGATAGGCATGAGAGTGATGAAGGTGGTAAGAAAACAATTGCACAGAGTATTAACCGACTTCTGCAAGACAACTTTAAGTCTTGTTTTGATTTATCTGTTCTAATTAATGTCTAGGAAGCTTGTGAGATTAACATTGGAATTCATCTGTGCTGTGTGATATCTATGTTTCTGAACAAATCCCATCACACAAGGGATTTGGGGACTGATGAGTTACTTAAAAGAGAGATTTACAAAGGGGAAGAAATGAGTAGGAGCAGATTCCTGATCTGAGAAACAGATTCTTCTCATCTGGGAGCCTGTAGCCAGCTCGGCTTGGTTCTCAAAGGGAGTGCCTCAGATCTTGGACAGAATCTCTCTGCTCCTAAGATGGGTAGGGATGCCAGAGGGCCAGATAACAATGGATGTAAGGGTTGATTTCAGTCTTTATTGGAAATACCTGCTCAATAAAGAGGATAGAGAAGTCCTCAGTGGCAGAAAGAGAGACAGTGAGATGATCTTTTGTTCAAAAATTACCTTGATTGCCTATTTGACTGTGGAAGATGAAACCTCAACAGCCTAGATTATTTTTTTCCAGAAATCAGGAGATACAACTTTGCTTAAGAAATGAATAGAAATGTGTCTGAAGCCTAGCAGAGGAGAGAGGAAGAGGAGAATAGAGGAACAGAAGTAGAAGGGCAAAACAAAAGAGGGAGATAATGCTTAAAATGATATAGAGAATATTAGTGAGGAGGAATAGCTAATATTTATTTTCAAATTGTTATTGTCATGATGGTGTAAATTAACCTCCCCCTCTACCAGTTTTTCAAGTTTTAGTAAAATCTGCTGTATAGCTATCTTAGTTTCCTGGTGCTGCCATAATACAGTACCATAAAAAGGATGGCTTAGACAATAGAAATCTATTGTCTCACAGCTCTGGAGGTGAGAAGCCTGAAATAGAGGTGTTGATAGAATTGCTTCTTTTAATGAACTATGGAGAATTTGTCCTACACCTCTATCCTAGCTTCTGGTAGCTCCAATATTTGTTGGCTTGTAGATGGCGATCTCCTTTTGTTTTCACAGGTATTCCCTCTATGTGTACCTGTTTCTGTACCCAAATATCTCCTTTTGATAAAGACAGATTAATATTAGATTAGCACCCACACTAAGGAAGTCTCATACCTTGGTTATCTTCAAAGACCCTGTTTCTAAATAATGGCGTATTCACACAGCCTGGGAGTTATAACTTGAACATGTTTCAGGTGGACACAATTCAGTCCATAACAACAACAAAAATATGTTTGAATATTCTTTTTATCTATTTATTCTTTCCCTGAAGTAAGAAGAGAAAGATGAAAACAAACCCAATGTTATGGAAATTCTAGCTAAAAACAAGAGATGAATTATTAAGCTACTGCTTTCCCTTTCCTTACCAAAAAGAAAAATTCGATTTGTGCCTATTTTGTAAGTTAGGGCACATCAGGATACGTTTGCAAGGAAGGTTGTTTGGTGCAGCAGATTAAGTCATCACCTGCGATGCATCTCAGTCCAGAGTGCCAGTCTGAGGCCCAGCTGTGTGCTTCAGATCTAGCTTCCTGTTAACACTACTGGTACTTCATGTACTTGAGTCCTAGCTACCCGTGTGGAAGACACAGATCGGGTTTCAGACTCCTGGATCTACCTGTTCTAGTCATGACTGTTGGCAGCATTTGGGGAATGGATTGTTAGATGAAGATATTCTCTCTCTATGTCTGTGTGTGTGTTTGTGTGTATTTGAGAGAGAGAGAAACAGAGACACTCGGCCTTTCAAATAGATGAAAATACATGGACAATTCTTTTAAAAAGCCCTCTTTGATGCTGATGTTGTGATGTAGCAGCTAAAGCTTCTGCCTGTGGCCCTTGTATCCCATATGAGCACTGGTTCGCATCCTGGATGTTCCTCTTCTGATCCAACTCCCTGCCAGTGGTCTGGAAAAAGCAAGAAAGTTGGCCCTGCCACCAACATGAAAGATCTAGAAGAGTTTCTAGCTCCTGACTTTGGCCTGGCCCAGCCTTGGCCTGTGCACCACCTGGGAAGTGAACCAGTGGATGGGAACTCTCTCTCTCTATTACTCTCTCTTTCTCTGTCTCCCCATCTTTCTCTGTAGCTCTTTCAAATAAATAAATCTTAAAATAATCCAAAAGGCCATTTTTAAAAATCATCTGGGTTGCTAAGTAAGGAGTTCAACAAATAGTATGAAAAAAAAAAAAAACAACAAAAAACTGTTCCTTAACAGTCAAGACAAGGGCTGTTCAAAGTCATTGCATCCGAATGTATTAATTTCACCTCTATAAATTACTTGTTAGGTGTTCTATTAGTTACCACAGATCAGATAGAACTTATGGTATTTTTTCATTTTAGAGCGTTAATCTTATGTGTATAAAGTTAATTTAAAATAGATCTTAGTAAAAAATAAAAATAGGAATAGGAGAGGGAGGAGGAAAGGTAGGAGGGTAGGTGGGAAGAATCACTATAGTCCTAAATTTGTATTTACAAAATACATGGAGTGCGTATAACTTAAATAAAGGATTTCTGGAAAGAAACATTTGGGTTGCATTTTTCATCCAGGTGATCTTTTGCTTTCATATATACCAAGTTCTATTTTATGCATAGTTCTTACCTTAGGCCTGAGCCAGGACCTGCTCTTACAATGGCTGTCAAAGAATGTCATGGTATACGGGAAGAAAATTGAACAAACTTTATCTGTACTTGTCATTGAAATACCTTCCCCAAGTTGGAGGGAGTTTATGAAACAACTCTTGTATTTTTCTCTCTCTGTTTTAAGTAGAATGTCAGCCATATGCAGAATATTATGAATATTTTGGCTCCAGAAATTCTGTAGAAAAATAGGCATGGCCAGAATCTCTGCACTCATACTTTATTTGCATTTAGCAAGAATTCTAGGAAGGTTTCAAAGTCCATGGCAAATGTGTTTTTTATTAATCAAATCACTGAACAAGAATGTTGAGATAACTGGGCACACACTGGTAGACATGCTATTATTAGCAAACATAATTTGGGAGATACTATCTGCAAGTCAATCTTTCTTTATCCATGAGCACCTCTGAATATGTTTTAAAAGTAGAAACTCCTCCAATGAATAGCTGAAGTGAATGGTTACAATTATTTAGGGTATAATTCTTCTTCAAGAACTTGAATTACTTGGTGAAAGTGAGGAATTTTTCTATTTTCCTGGTTAGTAAGGTTAATTTTAGATTAAGTAGAGAAGGAGGAGGAGGTTTTTCCTATTCTCAGAGAATACCATGTAACAGAAAATTCACACTGGAAGCCTCAGCTCAAAAAGGCAAAACGATTGACATGCATATGATATAGCAACTCAAGATGGAGTTCCTGACAGTCAAGGATCTGAAGAGAGACAAATATTCCTTCTCCTTCCAGTTCGGGGAGGACATAGTCCTTATAACTGATGAGTGACCACACTCACAATTTCTCTCTATACCTGAACCTGTGGAATTTATGCTGGTAATAGCTGAGGATGTTGCTTCCTGAGTGGTAGGGGTGAACACAGTCATGGAAGAGAGTATGGAGAAGAATCCTGGGACGCTGATAAAGGGAAACAACTTTTCTCTGATTATGGGGGCTGATGATACATAGTTCTTAAGGAACTTGCTTATGCTGAACATTTGGCTTAAACCATGTAGAAACTGAGTCTTGGGAAGGGTGATTATCAAAGTAGACTACAGAATTGAGCAATCCGTTCCCAGGCAGTAAATTAGCTCAGTTACTAGCGCTTCCCTTCCTTTTCTAGAGGTAAAGAACCTGGACAAGGTTACGTAAACAGGATACCTTCATGATTTCTCTTATTATTGTTGCACATCAAAGTTCAGGAGTGAGTCTTGACTCCAAGTGAGACAAGAGATATTGGAACACAAAATACAGAGTTCAGCCCACTCTTCTGGACAGATGAAAGGTTTAATGACCTGGGATGGAAGGTTACCACCCTAGAGCAAAGAGTAAGTACCTATACAGAGCTGGGAAGATATTTCCAGTGTTCAATGAGACAAAGAGGGTGATCGAAGGAGAAATTGGGGACAGCTGACCACTTAATGAGCAGTAAATTTCTCCATACTTGCTGACATTATTTCACATGAAAAACTCATTAGTCCAGATAAGTCTGCACATGCTCAGAGGAAACTTAGTTTCCTTGGATATACTGGGAAGATGTGAGGTGCCAATGCCATTTTGCTATGGTTTGGATACAGTTTGAATGTTTTCCAAAGGGTCCCCGAAGTCTCAATGGCACCAAGAGGCTGAGAATTTACTCTAATTGTTGTGTTTAGAGACAGAGTCTTTGAGAAGTGATCAGACTGGATGAGGTCATTGGGATGGTGCTCATGATTGGATCATGGTAGCTTTGTAAGGAGGGAGATAGACAGGCATGCAGGCTTCCTCTTTCTCCGTGTGGGACATGTGTTGCCACAGGACTATCTGCAAGAACACAAGCACCAGATTCCCAACCAATGGGTCTGCCTGACCTTGGAATGTGAACTTTCAAAATCAAGAGCCAAAATAAATCTGTTCTTTAAAAAAATGATTTAAGCTATATAAATTTCATGTATTTCATGTATACAGATTTAGGAACACAGTGATACTTCCACCCTACCCTCCCTCCCTCCCATGCTCCTTCCCTTTTTCCTCCTCCTTCTCCTATTCCACTCTTAATATTTACAAAGATCTGTTCTTTTTATAATGTCAGCTTCTCTCAGATATTTCATTGTAGTAACAAAAATTTCACAGATACACAAGCAAAATGATATTTGAGACAGTTTCATTTAAAATGGGAAAGACTGGTACATTAGTTGATATCTGGGTTATAACTGTGGATGGTCTAATTGATTGACATATTTTAACGGTACTGAAGGGACGACAAGCAGGGAAGTATAAGAGCAGAGAGAAGGGCCAAGACCCCACATTGCATCACCATCCGGATCCTGAAAAGTTTAGTTTGAGAAACTGAACATCCTCATTGCACCTGCAGGAAACAGTAGCAACATAGGAAAAGCACAGGTTTTGCCTGATCAAATAGACCTGGATTTTAATCCTGTATTTACCAGGACAGTTATATGATCCAGTCTAGTATCTGAGTCTTACTTTCTGCATCTGTAAAATACCCACGAAATTATTGTTAAGATGATCAAGAATATATGTAGGGCTAATGAAGCATTCAGCCTTTATTCATTGTTGTGATCACACTGTGCCTAGCAAGGTTCCCTGAATATAATAGGAAGTTGTATGGTTTTATAATATTGGTATATTGTAACCATGAGGGAAACACCTTTACCTTTGAGGATATTCTTTCTTTGATTTGTCCCTGAAGTCCAGTACGAGCATTGTAATTCTCATGAGTTTTGCCATTTCCCCTGCTTTTTCTCAGGCACTGTGGTATAGTGGTTCAGATTGCAGGCTCTGGTACTTGCCAGCATGGATTTAATTTCTGGCTCTGCTGCTCACAACCTCTATGACTTGGGCATGTAACTTAGATTATCTTTTTCTCATTTTCCATATTACAAAATGGAGATTATAAGAATCCTGACTTCCAAAAGGACCAGATACACTTAGAGGAGTAGTAAATACTTGATCAATGTTAGTTATTTTGTTACAGGTTTTTTTTTTAAACAGTATTCAGTGAAGAAACCAAATTCCTCTGAGTTCAAGGCAGAGGACTGCTTGAAGAGGGTGTGAGCATGTGCCTGCCCTACCATGCTGGATGTAAAAATCCACTTGGCTTATACTAATTTCCCTGTCCAGAGATGCAGGTACAAGATGACTAGAACTTTTATGGTAGCCACATCACACTGACTCATGCTAAACCAACATGTTCTTGTTATGCTTCATCTGTGAGAGGGTTTCACAAGCCACGGCCAGACCTCTGCATTCTGTCATTCTCCACCATGCATTACAGGGCTGTGTTGACAGAATGATCATTCATTAACGCATTCAAGAAATGTGTCCTGTCCATTGACCTTGCCAGGCAGCAAGGATGTAGTAGACAAACTGGAGAAGCCATATTCGAGGAGGGTAGGAGCCAGTGGGAGGGGACAGGGTTTCACTGATGCCCTTGTTTATACAATGCCAGTGTGGAGTGGAGGTGATGACAGGAAATGCTGCATCCTGAACAAACCACATGCAGATTTGTAAGAGAATTCTGGGTAGCTGAGCTTCTGCTCAGGGGTGGGTAATGTTTCCTGAGGCTTGCCTCCTTCTCCTTCTTCTGTTGTCTATTTTATGAAAGATGGGACCTATGCCAAGAGGGGAAGTAAGATTTAAGTACAACTCAGAATAGAAAGGGAAATCTATACTTGGCTGAAGGCTGCTCTCACTGTTCTTCCTCTGGGCACTGCTGTCATTGGCTGAGCTCCCTGCCTGCCAGGGCAGCCTCAAGGTTACTGCTGTCAGTTCCACTTGTTTACTCTGTGAATGTGCAGTAGAACTAGGAAAATTCTTCGCTCCTCCTTGCCTCTCCACATTTTGGTGTCCTACAAGTTAATGCTTCTGATGCCCTCTTCTTTTCTTTTTACTGTATTTGGAACTGTAGCTTTTCTAAGAAAAGAAAAAACAAACCTGTAATTCCATGCCTCTGTGTTTATTTCATTAACTTCATGACACATGAAATACTTTTGTTCAATACTTCATTTGTCCTTAAAACAAACTATAAGGCAGATAGGATTTGCACCATTTCCAGTGGAACACTGCTGTATATTTTTGTGGGGCCCCACAGCATTTTACACAGAACTGAAGGCCCAGTATGTCTTAAACCACATTTCATGCTTTCTATTCTCATTTTCTCACATTCACTCCAAGTGTGTGTTAGAATTTTGTTGGAGAGAGAACAGAGATGAGTGCGTACCCTCACTGTACATATTGATTATGGCCCAGTAAGAACACAGCACCCTGATGACTGCTGCTCGGTCCTATAAAGCATCCTGTGCATGAGTGCCTCCCTTTCAGCTCTTCTTTATGTTACAAATGGGGGCGCTCTTCTTGCTTCTCCTAAGACCCATCCATCATCCTGTGTTTCTTGCTTAATCTCTCTCAGCTTCTCATTTTCCTTTGATATTGATTCTTCTATACATAGGAGGGAGATGGGGAGATAATCAATTTCGCCTCCTCTTCCTTCTGTCTGTATAGAACAACATCCTCTATAAGTTGTTCTATATAGACAATTATCTGTATTTAA
Source organism: Oryctolagus cuniculus (assembly GCF_051225735.1). Classification (NCBI taxonomy): domain Eukaryota; kingdom Metazoa; phylum Chordata; class Mammalia; order Lagomorpha; family Leporidae; genus Oryctolagus; species Oryctolagus cuniculus. The sequence goes on from NC_142868.1 coordinate 190,385,167, forward strand.
GATCACACAAACCTATATCACCTTAAATATTTCTACACCTAAATGCCATCTGCTTCTCCCGCTACCCCTGTACAATGGTTTTTCAAACAGTTGGTAGAAAAATGAAATGGAATTAAAATATATTCATTTTGATTCAAAAGTTTTTGAAATATATGCATAACTCTTTTCATAATATGCATTTTCATGAACTTTTTTAATCCTTCTGTATACATAGATTTCAACATTTTTCACACCAAAATCAACTTATCTTTTAATTCCATTTCCATGAACTTTTTGGAGCAACCTTGTATCTCCTTCCTCCGCATTACCTTCAAGCTTCTGAGAGGAGCTATACTTACCTCCTCAGTAACTGGTGCTTCAGCTCTCTGTAGTCTGGATTGGATGCCTGATATTCAAGCTTCAGGGGATTTTGTTATTTATTTATTTATTTTTTTTGACAGGCAGAGTGGATAGTGAAAGAGAGAGACAGAGAGAAAGGTCTTCCTTTTTTGCCGTTGGTTCACCCTCCAATGGCCGCTGCGGCCGGCGTGCTGCGGTCAGCGCATCACGCTGATACGAAGCCAGGAGCCAGGTGCTTCTCCTGGTCTCCCATGGGGTGCAGGGCCCAACCACTTGGGCCATCCTCCACTGCACTCCCTGGCCACAGCAGAGAGCTGGGCTGGAAGAGGGGCAACCGGGACAGAATCCGGAGCCCCGACTGGGACTAGAACCTGGTGTGCCGGCGCCACAGGCGGAGGATTAGCCTATTGAGCCGTGGTGCTGGCTGGATTGTGGGTTTTTGAAGACACCATTGACCCCTGTGTTGAGAAATCCGGTGGATGCTTTCAAATCCTTGCTTTGGATGGTCATACAGTACTTCACATATGCTTACTGAACAAGTGCTTATTGAACAGATAGTTACTGAATACCAACAATGTGCCAGGTTCTAGTCTCAGAACCATGCAAGTTATCACATTTTGGAACCTCAATCTTTTACCCTGAAGTAAACATGTGTGTGTGTGTGTGTGTGTGTGTATTTATGCAAGTCTAAAAAATATATCAGCTGGTTAATAACAGAAAGCCAAGATTTTTGTGGGTATTTTTGTTATGGAAGCTGAACACATATGTACTGGTAATGGGAAACATCCTAAGTCAGTTTTGAAAATAACATAGAATCTACACAGTTATCAGATGGAAGGCTCCTGATGTCATAACATTTGCACATTTCTCTAGGCTTCATTTGAGTATCCATAAGTCCATTAAGATGGAATGAAAACTGTGTGACCCCAGACTACCAGAACAATATTTAGAACAGTTACTTTCCTGTTATTTCCCATTATATGCAAGGGAATGGCATATTAAGAGAAATTATCTATTTATAAGGAGCCATACAGTTGTAAGCCTCTTATATTACAAATTCATAGATTAGTTCATAAAACATGCACCACACTGAGAATTGAAGACTGTTAGATAAAGGATTATAAGTAGCCTCTAGTCCACCCTTCTAATCTTGGGAATAAGAAATCTGAAGCATATATTAATGAAGCAATTTATCCACAGCCATATAGAACATGAGTGACAGACTTGAGCCTTAGAGTGGTTTCCTTGTGACAGGAGACTGACCTCCAGTTTGGAGTGATTTTGCCTGCATGTCTGTTCTCCATTGTAATAGGGCACTAATGCTCTTGGACACAAAGCCAATCCTAACTGCCCTAAAGAGTCCAACTCACTGGCTCCATGCATTGCCTTTTGCATACCCTTTTGGGGACCTTCCATTTCTTTTATTTTATTAAAAAAGATTTATTTATTTATTTATTTATTTGAAAGTCAGAGTTACACAGAGAGAGGAGAGGCAGAGAGAGAGAGAGAGAGAGAGAGAGAGAGAGAGAGGTCTTCCATCCACTGGTTCACTCCCCAACTGGCCACAACGGCTGGAGCTGCGCCAATCCAAAGCCAGGAACCAGGAGCTTCCTCCAGATCTCCCACACAGGTGCAGGGCTCAAGGACTTGGGCCATCTTCTACTGCTTTCACAGGCCACAGCATAGCGCTGGATTGCAAGTGGAGCTGTCGGGTATCAAACCAGAGCCTATATGGGGTACTGGTGCTTCAGGCCAAGGTGTTAACTCACTGTGGCACAGCGCTGGCCCCAAACCTTCCATTTCTGCAGATAGTTTTTGAAAGTTTCTATGTTTGTGCCAAGAATACTTTGGAATCTCTGACAAACATCATTTCAACAGCCGTTCCTTCTTGCTTTGGTTCAGGTTCCTTTTCCTTCATAGCTATCATTATTCACCATCTTCTATTCACTCTGTGTTCTCCACATGAGCAGGTTCTGCTGAAGGCTTAGGCTGGGGCATTCTTTGCTTTGAACCATGTTAAGTGACTCATTTTCAAGATGCCAGGGCACAGGACACTAAGAACTTTCTACCTTTCTCCTTATACAAGGGAAGTCATGACCTTGGAGTGCTTTTGTACTCTCCTTCCACGTGAGCCATTCTGGCTTCTGTGAATGGCCCAGGCCTGAGAGGATATTGCAGCAGGACCATGCCTTTGTTCCAATGTCTCATTCACTTACTTAAGTGGCAGATGAATCCCTCTATAAAATTGTCAATGTTTAGCATTAAATTTGATTACAAATGTAGCTCCCGTCGTCTCCTCCCTCACCTCCAGCTTCCTTGAAAGACTTTCTTTTTACCAAGGAGAATCAGTGATCAAAAACTTTATTAGACAGGGAAGCATCTAATCTTCTCATTTCTGGATCACTGTGCTTCCTACAGGATCTTCCCAGCCAGGCAACATTTATCGACTCTAATTCAACATTCTACACAAATTAGCCTTATTATTTTAAAATCATGCCTTTTATAAATGTATATTCAGATAAATAAATATGTCATGGTTATTTAGTGCCTGTGAGGATAGGAAGAAATGAGTATATATAATTTATGCATGAGAAGACTTTAGGTAGCAGAACTCAAGTAACTAGAATCATTGCTTTAGTTTCCTATTATGGAAAGAATGAAGAACACAAAGAAAATATGCTGAATGAAGTGTATCATGTAGTTAGTGATAAAATCAGTACTTAGAAACTTTCTAACACATAAGTAAGAATCTGTATTAAGCACAAAATACTATTCAGTGATGAGCAGAATGAAGATTATATTATCTGGGAAGATCTTTGCTTAGAAAAGAATAATTCTGCTCTGCCCAGATATCCATACGAAGGCAGTGCTATAGAATTATTTGCATTCAAGTGATTTTTCTATGGTAAAGGAAAAGAAAAGAAATATGATGTGATAGAATATGGGTTTAGAATTCTAAGGTCGAGGTTCAAATCCTGATTTTATATATTATTCAAGAGGTATAATTGAGAAGCTGTGTTATTCAGGGTTCTCCAGAGATACAAAATCAATAGTAAGCATATCTGTCATTTATCTATATAAGCATGTAGATATATGAGAGATGATTTATTAGAATTGACTTAAGTCATTATGGAAGCCAAGAAGGCCCATGACAGGTTATCTGAAGGATGGAGACCATGGGATGCTGAAAGCATGGCTCTGTTCAGGTCTGAAAGCCTCAGAATCAGGAAAACTGATGATATAATTCTCACACTAAGGTTCAAAGTCTGAAAACTCAGAGGAGCAGCAGATAGTGTAAGTCCTGGAGTCCAGAGGTGGCGATTCTGAATTGAAATTCTGGTGTCCACTGGAAGGAGAGGAAGAATATGCCCCAGCTCTAGGACATACATAAGTTACGTATTAGCACTCTGCTGCTTTAGTTGTCTCCAGGGTAGTCAGCTGAGTGGATGATACCTCTCCACACTGAGGGTAGATCTTCCCCTTCTGGTCCACTCAGGCTCACATGCTAATCTCCTCTGGAAACCTTCTCACAGACATGCCCTAATAGTGCTTCACCAGGTTTCTGGGTATTCCTTAACCCAGTCTAGCTGACACCTAAAATTAACCATTGCAGCAAGTTAATCAGCTTTTCTCTGAAGTTAATTTCCCTATATGCACAATGGTATATAATGATCTGAGACTCAAATGAGACCTTACATATGGTCTCATTTACAAAATTCCTGGCAAATAAATGTCACCTTCTATTATAAACTATCATAAAAATGTTGGCTTGCTGATTAATCTAACACTTTATAGAATGCATTATCATAACCATTCCCTGATTATATTATTTTATGTGTAGTGTATGTGGAATGTGTGCGTGTGCATGCGTGTGTGTGTGTGTGTGTGTGAGAGAGAGAGAGAGAGAGAGAGAGAGAGAAGGAAGCTTGGTCTTACATCATATTATCTGAAACACAGTCAAGAACTATGAACCATGTATAAAAACCTTTGAACAAGCAAAATAGATATGGCAAAACTCATAGACTAAAGCTTCAATATTTTTCTTTTATTGGAGTCCCCCCAGCACTCATCCACTTGTATTAAAGGACAGAGGTAGCATCTTACTCAACTCTGATTCCCTATAACATCATATGTTTTTGCTGCAATATTGTTTGACCTCCATGTATTTGTTGAAGTGAATTATGGTTTTGGATTTTGTTTCCCATAGCAGAATGAAAACAAACAAACAAAACAAAAGGGAACATGAAATTTCTAGAAGCAGGTACATTGAAAGAAATGAAAAATAACCGCTGACAGTTATAATTTTAAATATCTCTTTTGGCACAAATTAACAGAGCAGAAACAAGTCCTCAGTAGGGCCATTCAGTTTGGGGCAAATACCAGCACATACTTTAGAGTGATTGAGGGAATCAATAGCAGACAGCACCATGCTTAGCACTCAATAAAAATCCTCAACTGGCAGGGAATGTCTAGGCCATTTTCACTCTTTAGAAGATTTATATCTCAAATATCTTTATTTCAAGTACATTCTAAACACATACACTGAATTTGTCTGGATCTCACAAGTTTTTGGATGCAAAAAACTCTCCACCAAAATAGAAACTGAAATTTCACAGACTTGTAAATATATGGATCGAATATTAGGCCTCTGGGTCATTATAATATTTTCTTCTCAACTGTTTAGTAACTGCTTGTCTGAAGAAAAAATTTGGTTTTGCTTTGCCTGTCACTGCAGTTTTGTTTGTTTGTTTGTTTACTATTGCTAGTTCTCTGCTGCGCCCTATTGTCTCTGCAGGTTTCCCATGAATACTGCAAGCTCCGCTCAGAATTTCTAGTAAGGCCTCCACCAGTACACTGGAGACTTCCAGGCAGGGGCTGCTCTGTAATGCGTGGGAAAAGATGTCCTTCTCCCTCATTGTTACAGCAATATACGTAGCTCTCAAAAGTTGCACAGAATTAAATATTGAAAAAGTTTTTTTTTTTCTGATTTTACTCACCGTTCTTTTCTTCCTTAAAAGATTTAGATTGAAGTTCATTGAAGACTGAGCCAGAAGATAAATTCTAGAGAAGATCACCGTGCTATAAACAGACCAAACGTTCCCCGTGATGAGTCAGGATTTGCTTACTGACTCAGTCTCAGGGTGCTTCTTCCTTTAGGATGCATCTCAGAAGGTTCTTCATTTTTCATAAAAGTGGCTGTCTGAGAGAGTGTACCTTAGGTTTACTGACATGCTCAAGGGCGCATGGATTCCTCCTTCTCTCACTCCCTCTCTCCTTCCTCCTTTCCCCCTCCCCTTCCCTCTTATTTCTCCCTATGCCGTATTTCATGAACCCATACCAGTTGTCAGATGCTATTCTCATTGGTAAGACTACAGCAGTGAATAGAATAGGCAAAATTGGGCTTTCACAGGTTTTTGTGTGAGAATCATGGCTGTATCATTATAAGCAGTCAAATATGTGGTAGTATGCACGTTTTTAGCCATTTATTTTTTTGATGCCTCATTATACCCGTAGCCAGGCTATGAGCTCCCCAGCCAATTGACCAGGCAAATAAGGCTGATCTCCATAAAATGTTGCGATTCTTGCTATTCCGTGAAGGGGGCCTAATGACATTCATCCACACCAATGAAATCCTCTCATGTCTTTTCTTGTGTATTCTACCTTGACCCTCCAACAGGGCACTTGCCCATGATCCTCACTCTCTCTCTCTCAGCTTCCCTTTGCTTGGTTAGGCCTGCTCCTTGGGAGCTCTTCCAGGCATGGTGTGCCTCCCACTTCTAGGACGTGTGAGTATAATAAATCATTTAGTTTCTCATGCCTCTCTGAGCCTAATTTATGAGGCCATGTTGGAATGGTCCTTGGCCTCCCTTTTATGATATAGGGTACTATTTACATTAGGGTTGTCACTCCTGCTCCTTGAATCAGGTGTCATTTTTGGCAGAAACATGAATGAGGAATGACAATAAGACAATCAACATCTTAGGATAGATTATTCTGTTAAGTGAAAGTAGCAAGTTCAAGGGCCCTGGGGAAAAATATGACTGTCCTGTTTGAAAAATAGCAAGTATCTTAGATTTGTTGAAACAGGAGGAGTGAAATGGAGAGAAGGGTGGGAGAAGTGCTCTGAGGGTTATCCAGGAGGACAAATCAAAGAGAGCCTTACATAACTCATAGGACTTCAAGTCACCTATTAAAAAATCCATCATGGTTCTGAAACAGATGATTAACATGATCTCCCTTATCTCCCAAGTGTATTACTCTTACTTTAGTGTGGGTTTTTGGATTATGAGAGGTGTGGAAGGAAGGAGACAAATTAGGCAGCCAAAAATCCAGATGAGAGGCATGGGGAGCTTGGTTTAGGTGATAGAAGTGGACAAGGGTTAGAATTCTTCTCTTCCTGGATTCTAATTTGAATATATAATAATGAAATACTGAATTATTTAAGAAATGATTTTAATAGATGTGAAATAAAGCTAATATTTTAGGGTCATTTCATTGTTTTTGGAAGATTGGAATTACCATCTACTGAGATAGGATTTTAAAGACAACCAGGATGAAAACCTGTGGAATCCAAGTGGTTGGCTTGGACAGGTTAAATTGGAGGCATTTATAATATATTCAAATACAGAATTTGTACTGGTTTGCTAGAGAACCAGTATCAACTTACTACACACGGAGAGACTTCAAACAACGGAAACCAATTGTGTCACAATTCTGAAGGCCAGATGTGCGAGATCAGGTATTGGCAGGATTGGTACCATATGAGGGCTGTGAGACAAGGAATTGTTCTAGACCTCTCTCCTTGACTTGCAGTAGGCTGTATTTTCCCTATGTGTTTTCACATCATCTTCCCTCTATGCAGATCTCTGTCCAAATTTTCTCTTGTAAATATACCAATCACCCACACTAATTACCTCTTTTTAACTTGATTAAAATCTTACCTTCCAAATAAGGTCATTTCCTGAGATACTGAGAGTGAGAACAGATGAGTTTTAGAGTAGCACAATTCAGCCAATAACAGATGTCAAGAAAGCAATTAGATAAAGGATTATGAAGTTCAGGGTGTAGTGAGAATAAGACTTCTCTGTTGTTGAACATGGATGGTATTTAGAGCCATGAAGTTAGTGAGCTCATTAACTAAGGTAGTCCAGATAGACATATTGTCAGAAACTCAATCATAAGAGAATGATGACTATCCATTAGACTCACTCTGAATCTGACGTTACATATATTTTTACAAATCACAATTCTGCCAGAATTATAGAGTCTTATTTCCTGGGTCTTGCAGTGCCAGGGCAATGACCTAGCTTTCAGGGTACAGGGGCATTTTGTGTTGTGGGAAGATCAAAGCAGAAACTTTTTACATGAGGATGAAGATTCTGATGGACTCTGATGACAGTGGCTGTTACTTTGGCAAAAAGTTCACTCCTCGGCAATCTAAGTATTATCCTGGAAGAACTTAAATCACATTTTAAAATACATTAGGACACTTTGCCTTGACTGGATAATAGCTTTGATAGAAAAGGAAACAGAAAATTTATTTCAGATGTGTAACACCCACATTGTCCTAGATACGAACTGAAAATGCAGCCATTTTCTTTTCATCTTGTGTTACTAACACATAACAAACCAATTTGCTTATTTTGAGTTTTCAGAATCCTGTGGGTCCTGATTTGGCCATGTGCCTGGACAGGTGGTCTCTATTCATCTGACCAGCAGACACAGGTCATGTGTCCTCAGTGAATGGTGAAACTTGGTAGCATACGTGTAGCTCAGGGGGAGAAAATGATGGTTCTGCTTTTTGGGACAATTATCCACCCAGTAGCAGCATATCGTGGTAGAAAGAGCATTGGACTAAGGCACGAATTCTCTTCCATTGTCTGATTCTAATCTCATATGTACTCATGGACAATTTGCTTATGTGTGAACTTCATCAAACAGATGAGGGATGTGGACTTAATGACTTCAAAGATCCCTCTAGATCCGATGTTCTATAGTCATATGACTTAATAGAATAAGTTGCCTCTGATTTTAAAATGCTGTTACTGCTTTCAGGAGACCCAGACTTTGGCCCAGTTCTCTGACTTGATGTTGGGGCTGACATGACATTCTGGGTAGGAAGACTGAATTCGTGTTAGCAAAATAACAGGAACTTTTGTTCAAAACAATCCTCACCACCCTAAAACTTGTCTCTGGTGTAACTTTCTGCTTTTACTCTCCTACTCCCACCTTGTACCTGGTGACTCATATTCCATTAAAATGTGTTTTGAGTGATCTTTCTGAGTGCTAGACTTCAAACTGTTCAACTTTCTTGAGAACTGTATTTTAAAATCCCAACTTTGATCTTATCCGCAGACTACTGGGCATTTTGCTCTTGTTTGTGTCTATCTGCAGGATTCCTTGCTATCTTCCCTCTTCAGATCAAGTGTATAGAAGCTGCTGCCCTTGGCATGCTCTTGTCCAACTTGTGATTATGAGGCCCAGAAACCTTGCCATCTACTAAGACGACACCTTTCTGGCAGCATAAAATCTAAAATTCTGTTGGGCCTTGGTTATGTGCCCTGAGCACTGGGTGCATTTTGTTCACCACTGTTCTAGGTTAGCAATAGATAGGAGGTTATTTCCATTTAATGACACAGAAAGATACTCGACTAGTGTCCAATGTATATTTTGCCTTTTTCTTGATCTGCTAAATTCTCTTCTTCACTGGGAGTCTTTCTTTGCAGACTCTTTTCATCAAGCTATCATTTTTCATTTGCTATTAAGAATGAGTTAAGTTTAAAGTCATCAAAGTCTACAGCTAAAAGTGAATTGAAACATGATTTGACCTATAATAAATCACATCTAGTGGTAAAGCAGGTTGTTCAAGGTCGCTTTGAGACAGAGGCAGTGCCAAGACTAGAATGAGGATTAGGACTCCCTGTTTCTCTTCTGTTGTGTTGTACTTCATGTGGCCTAATGCGGGAGGATAAAGGACAACTGGGATTGTATCCATCCGGGACACATTGCCTCCGGTGACTCCAAACATGCTCCCTACCCACCAACCATGGGATTACTTGTTTTTGATTAAATAAAAGGTCCATTTAGATATTTGTGGTTTTTGAAATTTTTTAAATCACGGGGATGAATTAACATTTTAAATACTCTGTCACTTTGTGCAGGAGATATTTTCTGTTGAAGCAGAAGTTTCTTGTGCTCTCTCATCATTTCAGATTTCAGAGGGTTAGACTTACTCCATATAGATGCCAGTTCAAGTCCTGGCTGCTCCACTTTCAATCCAGCTCCCTGATAATGGCCTAGGAAAAGCAGCGCAAGATTGCCCAAGTGCTTAGGCCCTAACACCCCAGTGGGAGACCCAGAAAAAGTTCCTGGCTTTGGCCTGGCTCTGCTCTGACCATTGTGGTCACTTGGGAAGTGAACTAGCAGACAGAAGATCTCTCTCTCTCTCTCTCTCTCGTCTCCTTCTCTCTGTAACTCTGACTTTCAAATAAATAAATAAATGAATCTTTTTTAAAAGAAGACTGGATATCTTGCAGGGATTTTGAAAACAATGTTGTTGTGTAAAAAATAAATGGAATCTACTTAGACACAGTAGGCATGTGGATCGGTCTCATCATTGGTGTCTGGTATGTGTGTATCTTTCCCTCAGGTTCTCACCTACACTTGATTTCAAGGGTCTACACCATAAAGGAGGCCAACTTATGAATCCTGTTCTCTGTAGTTCAGAATTCAGCTGGGGTCCCTATATATCCCTTTCTCTTTTCCACATTGCTCCAATATGGGTCTCCACAACTTTCTGCACTTACCATTGCTAAAGCATGGACATCTTGTGACATGATTGTTATCTTTAGCCCTTGTTTGTACTCCTGTGGATCTTGGTCTTGAATATCATGGTTAGTGGTTCATTAAGCTTGTGATTATAGTGTGGACTGAAATTGTATTTTTGCAAAAATTAAAGAAAAAACTGAGGGGGACTGCAAGGAAGGAAAGAAGGGATGTACAATTATTACACCTATGAAAAACATGAAATGTGTTCTCTTTATATTAATAAAAATTTTTAGAGTACCCAACAACCGAAGCACAATGAAACAAAAAATGAAGTAGTTACCACCGTGCTATGTCTGTCTGTTTATTTGTCTTCTCCTCTAATGACCTGTGGCTTTTGAGGTCAAAAGTTCTGTTTCATTGTTTTATCTCCACAGTACTTGAAACATAGTAAAGAGTTAGCAAATATTACAAGAGTAAGTAATTGTGCAAAGATGTGGGTGTATGAGTAGTCTGAGAAGCAGGTGTCAGGACAAGGTTAAATGTGGAATTGTTCTGTTACGGAAATCACTGTAAGGGAACACGGGGGAGGGAATCAGAAAAGGCTGGGGGAGATGCCAGACTGTGGAGCAAGTCTGACTTTGGGTGAAGGAGAGCCTGAGAAAGGGTGGGTCAGAGCCTCTTGGACAGCTCTGAAGTCTAAGGATGCTGGGGAAAGGAGCCTAGAAAGTCCTCAGGCCAACAGCGATCATCTTGAGTCCAAGGTCTCCCGGGAAAGGGCCTGTCTGCGGGTCCCCGTTGCCTGGCACAACCTGTGGGGCGTGTGGACTTCAGAGTATAGCAGTTGGAGCGTGATGTCAATTAGATTCTCTTTTATTAGAAGTTTGTGGCCGGTGCCGCGGCTCAATAGGCTAATCCTCCACCTGCGGTGCCAGCATCCCGGGTTCTAGTCCCGGTCGGGGCGCCGGATTCTGTCCGGGTTGCCCCTCTTCCAGTCTAGCTCTCTGCTGTGGCCAGGGAGTGCAGTGGAGGATGGCCCAAGTGCTTGGGCCCTGCACCCGCATTGGAGACCAGGAGAAGCACCTGGCTCCTGGCTTCGGATCAGCACGGTGCGCTGGCTGCAGCGTGCTGTCAGCAGTGGCCATTGGGGGTGAACCAATGGAAAAGGAAGACCTTTCTCTCTCTCTCTATCTCTCACTATCCACTCTGCCTGTCAATTAAAAAACATTTAAAAAATTTAAAAAATAAAGAAATTTGTGAGGGGCATCCTCATGGTTGTGCGCACGTGGAAGATTTTTACCTGTGTTTCTGGTACCTCCTTAGGTGGGGGGTTTATGAGGTGCTGGAAGGCTGGAGGTAAAGAAATTATTAAGAGAGCCCTGGCCACTGATTTTGCCTTCTCCCCCTTTTGAAAATGTGGCTTAATATTGCTGCTATTTGTTTCAATAATGAAAAGGTCCTGGTGAATAAAGAAAGGTAAGTGTAAATATATACATGAGAGAGCACTGATGGCTTGTGTATTTGGCCGGGCATGCTGGTGTCAGCCATGTGTGAAAGGGCAGTGGGGTGGCCTCCTTCCTGGTTCAGGTAGCACCTCGCCTGTCAGTGGAGGCAGTAAACCCTGATGGGAAGGCTGGGAAACGGAAAAGCCACACAGACAGCCACCCCACATCTGCCCGTGGGATTTCTGTGGTGACCTTGCATTGATTAGTTCTGAGTTCTACATTATTTAGTGTCACTGGGAACTGGAGCGTATGTGTGTTGAAGGCCCCTCCTCATCCCCCTAGATGGCTCTCTTTTGGTGTTAGTCTCTATTTCTTCTGTTGGTTTCATTCTGCTTCTGTATGATCCTCATTTTCTCATTTGGGCTGACTTTTACACATTTCATATTCAGCTGCAGTTTTATACTATCCCCATGTGAGTTCAATGCCTAGTACATAAAAAATACCTCCAGGGGATAAAAGCCGTATGAGCATTAGTGAACACATGCCATTTTCATACATTCCATCTCCACATTTCTTTAAATTACACTTCGAATCTCTGCACATGATCTGCCTGACTAAACCATTTTTTGTTTGCAAGTGGTGCAGATGATGCCATGAGCTCTGGTTCTGTTTTTGCTTTTGCGTTTCACTGTAGCCAAGCACACTGTCTACCTGCCGTGTACTAGGTGGTATACAAGTCCCCTGTGAGACAGAGAAATGGATCTGGCTCGTCTCTGCACTGGAGGAGATCACGGTGCCTGATTTTATTGTATGTATTTCCTGTCCAAAGGGGCAAAGCAAATGTCAGAGGGAGGCAAGTGTGGAAGGGATGAAGTCAGAAAGAGCAATTACGGCAAGCTTTGTGAAGAAGTGGCCTTTCAGCTGGCATTTATGGGTGAGTAAGAAGGAGATGGCTGGAGGTGAGGACGATAAGGGCTTGCATGACTCAGAGTTTCATGAAGTCCCTGAGAAAGGCTACAGATGAAGGAAAGGGGTTTATATCAGCTCATAGTTTTGGATATTCACCGTCCAAAGTCAGGTAGTCCTCACTGGTTTGGCCCTGGTGCTGGTGCTCTTGCTAGCAGAGATTGGAGGCAGAGAAGGTCACACGGCAGGGAGACAGGCAGCATGCTGTATCCACATCTGCATTGTTTCTCAGAAAGTCACCAGGATTTCATCACAAAAACCCCACTCTAATGCACCAATCCAACCCCATCACTTTACAAAGGCCCTATCACCATGAGTGGATTAAGCTTCCACTCTTAGAGCCATTGGCATAAAAGTTGGGGTTGGGTGTCAAGCTTTTAACATATAGGTGTTTGGGGGACATTTAACTTCCAAGGTAATATACAAATGAGAGCAGTGCTGGAGAGCCCTCTGGGAGAATCTGTTAGGTCAAGCTGAAGAGTAGAAATGTCATTAGGAGGCCCCTGGGCCCTGGTTTGCTGATCTCTAAGATTGAGCTTTTATTTTTTTTCTTTTCTTTTTAAAATTTATTTGAGAAGTAGAATTACAGACAATGAGAGGGAGAGAAAGAGAGAGAGGGCTTCCATCCGCTGGTTCACTGCCCAGATGGCCACAATGGCGAGAGCTGAGCTGATCTGAAGCCAGGATCCAGGAGTTACTTCCAGGTCTCCATGCAGGTGCGGGGGTTGCAAGTGTTCGGGTCATTCTCCACTGCTTTCCCAGGCCATAACAGAGAGCTGGATCTGAAGAGGTACAGCCGGGACTAGAACCAGTGCCTGAGCTTTTCATGTTGTGGTAGCTAATTCCACAAGTAACTTCTTTTTTTTTTTCTTTTATTCTGTTTAAAAGATTTTTTTAACTTTTATTTAATGAATATAAATTTCCAAAGTATAGCTTATGGTTTACAATGGCTCCCCACTCTATAACTTCCCTCCCACCCGCAACCCTCCCCTCTCCCACTCCCTCTCCTATTCCATTCACATCAAGAATCATTTTCGTTTCTCTTTATATACAAAAGATCAGTTTAGTATATATTAAGTAAAGATTTCAACAGTTTGCACCCACATAGAAACACAAAGTGAAAAATACGGTTTCAGTACTAGTTATAGCATTAAATCACAATATACAGCACATTAAGGACAGAGATCCTACATGAGGAGTAAGTGCACAGTGACTTCTGTTGGTGACTTAACAAATTGACACTCTTGTTTATGGCATCAGTAATCACCCTAGGCTCTTGTCATGAGTTGCCAAGGCTATGGAATCCTTTTGAGTTCACCAACTCCAATCTTATTTAGACAAGGTCATAGTCAAAGTGGAAGTTCTCTCCTCCCTTCAGAGAAAGGTACCTCCTACTTTGATGACCCGTTCTTTCCAAACAAGTAACTTCTATAGTGCTCACTTGCTATTACATTTAGTTTTGTACACAATGACTGAGGTTTGATGTTTGCCTTTTGGAGAATTATCTTGGTTATCTTTAGACTCAGTTTTTTCCCTTTTTTAAAATTTTTTCTGCTTTTTAAATTAAAAAAAAAATTTGACCCAGAAACCTTTTTTTAAGGTATAGAAACTTCAGACATTTCATAAATGCAAATTTAGGAACATAGTGATTCTTTCTACCTTATCTGCCCTCCCACCCACAATCCCACCTTTCTTCCTCCTTCCTCTCCTATTCCCATTCTCATTTTTTAATAAAGATCCATTTTCAATTAACTTTATACACATAAGATTAACCATACACTAAGTTAAGAGTTCAATAATCTTAAAAAAAAAAAAAAAGCCGGTGCTGTGGCATAGCCATTAAAGCCACTGGCTGCAGTGCCAGCATCCTATATGGGCACCAGTTCAAATCCTGGCTGCTCCACTTCTGATCCAACTCTATGCTATGGCCTGGGAAAGCAGTAGAAGATGGCCCAAGTCCTTGGACCCCTGCTCCTATGTGGGAAGACCTAAAGGAAATTCCTGCCTCCTGGCTTCAGATCAGCTAAGCTCTGGCTGTTGAGGCCAGTTGGAGAGTGAACCAACGGATAGAATACCTCTCTCTCTTTGCCTCTCCTTCTCTCTCTGTTTAACTCTGACTTTAAAATAAATAAATAAATCTTTAAAAAAAAGCTCAACAAATAGTATTAAAGAAAACAAACTTGTTCCTTAATAGTTAAGACAAAGTCTGTTAAAAATCATCGCATCTCAAAGTGGTCAATTTCACTTTTATAGATTACTTTTCAGGTGCAGTATTAGTTACCATAGATTAGGGAGGGAGAACATATGGTATTTATCTTTTTGGGACTGGCTTATTTCACTAAATATAATACTTTCAAGTTGCATCTATTTTGTTGCAAACGACAGGATTTCAGTGTTTTTTTTTTTTTAATTTTTTACCACTATGTAGATTCTGGATTTATTGACCTACTTAAAATAGCATAAATTCAGAGACAAGGATAGAATGAAAGTTACCCTAATGAGTAATTTTCTAAAAAAAATGCATTTTAATAGTGGTAGGAAACATAAGCAGTGTATTATTTAAAATAACACACTGGAAATGACATTTGATGAGTGAAGAAAGGGAAAATGTAAGCCCTCAGGAGACTCCTGCTTGGTGGGGCTTTTGGTTCAGGATGCACTGCCTCCTTCTCAGAGAGATTACGTGTTCATCTTTCTAGAGGACTGGTCATTCAGTGACAGTGCTGTGCGATTGTTAAGGTAAAGCATTGGGTTCTGCCACTTATTATACTGTGCATTTTGGACTAAGTTATTTAACCTCTCTGGGTTCAATTTTATTCTCCGTAAACCAACAACAGCAATAATATCTATTATTATAAACCAGCCACAAGGACAAAGTAGATAACACCAATAAAATGCCTATCACAGCCTTTGGGACGTTATAAATGTTTCATAAATATTAACCACAGTAGTGATTTCTGCTTAGATCAGTTTCCTCTGCAGAGGTAGGAGGAACCCTCCTCAAGTGTCTGCCTCTCCCAGGGAGAGGTTGGCAGTGGCTGGGGGAGCTGACCTTCTCCGTTACCCATTGCTGTGTTGATGATGGACAATGCCAGTCAGTCAACAGAGAGCAACCATGATCCGAAAAAGAGATGCTGGTTGTATCTGCTAGGCACAGTTGCTCAAAATAGCTGAGAAAGGTTATTATTCTTGTTTTAGAAATAAGGAGACTAGGATCAGGGAAATGTCACCGCTGGTCATGAATGCCTGGTATATCATACTCCACCCACAATGGCTCAGCCATGCTTGGTTCACTGTACCTAGAATGATCTGATTTAGTCAACGCTGTCCCCAGGTATCTGCTCAGTCATTCTTCCTGCAGTGATGCTGCTGTGACTTGGAGGCCTTATGCAGTGCTTACACACTGCAGCTTCAGGGGACTCCTCCATGTGTTGCACACAGGGGTGTGCTCTTCTTGATCCCCATCACTCTTCTCTTCCAACAGAGCCCTTGGTTCTATGTCACTGAAGATGGTTAGTGTGACTGATCTCTCTTCTACTATAGCATTACTACTTATTCCTCTGTTGAGATGTAACTAATGATTCAACAATTTTTATACCTCTTAAAGCTTTAAAACCTACATTTTCAGGAAACAAAAACTAATAAATATGTGTAATTATTTAATCAAATAAGAAAACACTTGTATGAGCTCTCATATTAAAGTCATAACAAGGAATATATATGTAATAGCATACATCACAGAGATTTTAGTTTTTATCTCGTACATCTTAAGTAAATACTCAGAAATATATGTTTGATAGTCAGTACTCATCTGCATTATTAGGTGAAAAGATCTCATAAAATTATGCCTTAGGAAATCTATTTGAGAGAGAGGGAGAGAGAAAAAGAGAATGGTTATGTGTGAGGATGGGTATTGTGTTTGGGTACCCTGGATTTAAAGAAAGCCTGGGTGATTTTGTGTTCCACACTCACTCAAACATCTGGGTTCTTTTTCTTCTCTAACCCTCCCCAGACTTACTCTTGAAATGAACTCTGGCTTTGGACAGGGATCTTCTCTTCAGGTGCTACTTCCTTGGAGTAGTGTGAACTTGTCTTTTGTCTCAGCTATGGCATTGAGCAGTTCACTCACAGTATGTGGAGGCAAGAAATGCTAACTGCATTTAACCTCAGTTTCCCTGGAATCTTATACTATAGATTTTTCTCTATTCTGTGATGAAGACTTACCCCTCATTCAGATTTTGGTGCCTATTAAAGGTTTGTAGTATACATGAGAGAATCTGCAAATAAGATGTTATCTGAATAGATTGTTATATTCTACTTAAATGAATTCTGTAGCAAACCATAAGGGTTTCAAAATGAATTACTTAAGCCATTATCTGTTTTCAAAGTGCAAGCTTTTGGGCTGGGGAGACTGGATTCACATATATCCCAACTGGGCAGCTTTTTGGCCTAGCAGTTGGGGTGTCCACATGGCACATCAGAGTGCCTCGGTTCAGCTCCTGACTCTGGCACCTGATCCCAGCTTCCTGCTGATGCAGAATCTGGGAGGCAGTGAATAATGGCCCAAGTAATTGGGTTCCTGTCACCCATGTGGGACAACTGGTTTGTGTCCCTGCTCCTGACAATTGCAGGCACCTGGGAGTGAGCTAGCATACGATCGCTCATCCTGTCTGTCCTGTCCTTTTCTGACTCTGAAATAAAGGAAAGACAATAATGTTAAAACCAACATTTACTGAGCACTTCCCATGTGATAGGCATGCTTCTAGCTGCTGCAGGTCAGAGTGCCTCTAATCTTTAGAAGTACCTTACACTGTGCATGTTATTATTACCACGTCAGTGTTACAGACAGTCAACCTGAGGTATTGAGATGTTAAGAAACTTGCTCAAGACCACATGAGCAGACTAATGCTAGAAGTAGGACTTAAACCTGGGAAGATTCATGCCAGAGCCCACTCTTTTAAACCTTGGTATGCTGCTTTCCAAAGTGGGTTCATAATTGTTACTGGTTAATACATGGTACTGACAACCTGGTTTAGATGAGTTCTGAAGTTGGAGAACTAAAGAAATAATCATTTGCATCTGTAAAGTTGATAAGATACA
The DNA here is from genome assembly GCF_051225735.1 of Oryctolagus cuniculus. Classification (NCBI taxonomy): domain Eukaryota; kingdom Metazoa; phylum Chordata; class Mammalia; order Lagomorpha; family Leporidae; genus Oryctolagus; species Oryctolagus cuniculus. Next base: position 190,402,782 of record NC_142868.1, read on the forward strand.
AGAATTTCCATCCCCATTATCCCTTTAAATAATCCATTCCCAGATGGGAGCTATTGAAGCACAAATCCCATAAGCACACTTGAAACATCCTGTCCAGCTTTCTGAGAAAATGTGAAGTGATTCAGTGATCTGAACTTTGGAGAACTAGGAGGGCAGCAGCTTTAGCCGAGTATGGGGCACTTTATGCTGCCAAGTTTGTGACTTTACTGCTTCCTTAATTCTGTCTTGGTAAATGGGCAAAATATCAGGGATCTATATCCTGATATAGATATATACACACTATCTATACTATATTACTATGTATAGTAATTAAATTGTTAAGGAGTTTATTAAAATTCTCCAATAGAAAATCCTAGAGAGATATATTGTATCTTGCTAATACTCAAACTTCCAATAGTTTTTCCTCTTTGACTCTGGTATAATATCTCTAAAGTCTACTTAATTTCTGGGATCAAATTATGAATTTTCTATGTCTTTCAAATTCTACTTCCAAATTTTACTGTCCTAATCATTATCTCTCTTCCCATTAGATCTTATTATGTTAGAACAAGATCCAGGTGCACTATTTCTTATAAGCCAACTTATGCATATAGAACAAAATTCATTCTGAGTTCCAGATATATATGAACAGGACTACTTTCTATGGAATTTTTCAGTAAATTGAAATGCACATTCTGTGACACACCGAATCCCGTGTTCTGCACCAGCCCCTTCTTCAGCTCAGTTGAACTTTCTCCCACCTGAACTATCCCACGTCTTCTCTCTGACACAGCATCCACCCACTCCACGTCCAGTTCCAAAATTACTTTAATTCATCTAGGCCCATGTCAACTCTAACCTTCTCCAAATCAGCATACTCTTCCCCTCCTTTGAGCATGCCTGTGGCATGTGAAATTTCACTGTTCTGACACATGTCAGTTCCTTTGTGGTTGAGTGATTGTAATGTTCTCATCCCCTGCTTTAGATGCAGGGTTCCTGACATGTTGCTTCTCTTTAAAATTACCCTTGGTGCTCCTTGATCACAGACTCTTGGCCGGCGCCGCGGCTCACTAGGCTAATCCTCCACCTTGCAGCGCCGGCATACCGGGTTCTAGTCCTGGTCAGGGCGCCGGATTCTGTCCCGGTTGCCCCTCTTCCAGGCAAGCTCTCTGCTGTGGCCAGGGAGTGCAGTGGAGGATGGCCCAAGTACTTAGGCCCTGCACCCCATGGGAGACCAGGATAAGCACTTGGCTCCTGCCATCGGATCAGCGTGGTGCGACAGCTGCAGCGCGCCGGCCGCGGCGGCCATTGGAGGGTGAACCAACGGCAAAGGAAGACCTTTCTCTCTGTCTCTCTCTCTTTCTCTCGCTGTCCACTCTGCCTGTAAAAAAAAAAATTACCCTTGGTGCTCCTTGATCATAGACTCTCACTAAATATTTGTTGAGGCATTCTATTTTTTCTTTTAGGCACACCTCATGATGACTTTCTGAGCTAATTTTAAAGTTTAAAACATTAGCTAGTACTTTTGGATCAAACAAGAATTTATGTATGAAACAGGTTCCTCATTTTAAGTCTTCACTGAACAAAGCAAGAGGTATATCTGTAAAACTAATGAGGTTTCCTGGGACTTGGAGCTTGGAAAAGAAACTGCATGGATGCTTGGAAAAATCAAAGTGAGGACTTCGAATTTAGAACTTGGAGGATGGACTGATTGTGAGCATCCTTTCAACAAAAAAATACCTTGCGTTACCTGCAAATTGTGTAAAAGTTACACACCAGAGTGTTTGTGAATATTTCAAATAATAGAAATGTTACTGGAGATTATAATAATGTACTCTGAGAATTATTAAGTAAACTTGGTGTTTTCTTTATGGAGCAAAATTAACTCCCTTTCAGTTCTGTCTTATTTTTTTTTTTAAAAAACAACCATTTGAAGCCTGTATTATTTTATTGTTGTTGCTCAAGAACAGAGCTTTAAAATAGCCCTCTTCTTGGAGTCACTGCGTGGCGGCAGTCCAGATTCTCGGTCCATTTATGGATTAAGCCGTAGATCATGTGGAAGTATTTTCTGAGAGTTGGCTTGGGGGCAGTCATAAACTGCATCCTATGGTGCAGGCTGATAAATGTGTTTTTTTTTTTCCTGTGCTGATCTGAATTGCTTTTGTCTTCCCAATTTTGTGGCAGAGTTAAGTATTAGAGCACAAAGGAATGATTCAAATGCAGTCATTACTTAGGAAATAGAGTTGAGTCTGCCAAAGATTCTGGAAGTGTTAAATAAAAATAGTCAGTGTATGATCTTGCAGTCTGACAAAGTCTCAGCTTTAAATATTTTAAATTGAGATTAATAACAGTAATACCCCCTGCAGAGCATGACTCTGACAACTAATGAAGTATGATACAGAATTTTGTATGAGAACTGTGTCATCAAATGTATTTGTGTATTAACCTCAGTATTAAGTAAATGAAGGCAAGTCTATATTTTATTATATCATGCAACACATAAATAACCCTATAAACACTATACACATAAGCCTAATGACATGAAAAATGTGTAGATAGAAAAATACATTAAAAATGTGCCTAAATTTTGGTAAACATCTATAAATGAGTATCAATTTGGTTTTTAAATTGGTTTTTACAATTTTCTGGAGGATTTTATATAGGTTATTAGCAGTCCATGAGGTCAAGGTAAAATCATGTGCTCCAGAAATCACTGTCACCATGGATTCATTCATATACAATATTGCTTTAGCTGCTCATCCCATTTACCTTCTGGTGTATCTTACTATGATCTATAACTCTGGTGAATTTGCTAAGTCTTTGATCTTTGACCTCTTCCTAGCCCAGTTTAACATTTTTAAACCTTTTTTTTTTCATTTCTAAACTTTTTTTCAACTCATCTGTATTTTTTACAACCTTTTAAAGCAAAATGACCTGGGCATCACACTTTCATCCACAAACCTCAGTGACTTACTTTTTAAAAGATTTATACACACCTAGGTAGGTTTATAATTTTGTTTCCCTTAACAATACTTTGGAAAACAAGTATTGTGGAATGTTCTTCCCATAAAGTTATTTCAGTTTAACATATTTCTAGATGATTGCATGCAGGATCAGCAATTACAGGGTAATGTTGAAAAAGTAGATCCCATGAGATGAAAATGTTAACAAAGTATTTCTCTTTTAAACACCAAGGTGTAGCTCAGAACACTTGTGACTAAAAGATATAGTCTACTAAGGAATTTCTAAATTTTTGAATTAAGAGAGGAAAGTCTGTGCTTAAAACACCACCTCTTATCCAAAACCAATCATTTGCATTTGCATGATTGGGCAGTTTTGTTAACTCCATATTGGAAATTTTCCTAAACACTGCTCATAACTTCAAATGTATGGATAGATAGCTTTCTTTTAAAGCCTCATTTTTTTTTTCAGAGAAAAGAGAGAAATATATCTGTTGAACTAAGTGGACTCCAGATCCCCTACATACAGTTCCAGATATATTAATAGAAGTGGTTGTATTCAGAAAACACCAGGAACCAAGATGGTGGAATAGCAGCAGGACGATCTGAATCGTGCTGGGAAAAATTAATAATTAAGGAGGAAAGAAGATATATGACTGAGATAGGGCTGTGGGAAATTTGCAGTGGAAAACCCAGGAGAAAAGCTAAGGCTGGACAGGTCCACACTGAGAAAACAAGTGTAAAGGGGAAATGGCAGAGGCTTGGACCACGGAGGTTGGAGCTGGCTAGCAGTGGACCAGGTGAGACAGGAATTTGCAGATCCATGGAACTTTGGATAGTGGTGGAAGGGTGAGCTTGGCAAACTGCTTTTGAAGTTCCAAGTGGGAAAAAAGAAGGGGGTAAATATTGAGGAACGGGTAGAGAGGTTGGGCATTGCCCTGCCCACCTGCCTCCCTCCTCCCCCTACTCAGACTTGCAGCTGTTGGGAGAAGCCATCTTGCCCATTGTTTTTTCATATTCTTGGACAAAATAGGGGCATGTCACCCTTGCCTCCAATACACACACCCATCAATTGTGGGGGTCACCTCACCTCAACCCCATCCAGGAATGAGGGCCACTACAATCCAGAAGAGTTTCTACCCTTACCATGCATGCTGTGCAGCCAGGGGAAGCCTTGGTGGTGCTCCCACCACCATTGAAAAGTGAGCTGTGGGCTAGTAGGTGGGACTCTGTGCAACTGAGCTCAGACCCACCCACAGCACCACTGAGAATTGAGTCAGGATCTAGCAGGTGGGGCACTGCACACATGCTCACAATGCACAGACCCATAGCAGCTCATAACAGACACAATAAGCCTCCCAAAGGAACACTAGAACACTTCAATATTTGAAGGGGAAGATGAAGAGATCGAGGATATTCCAGAAACAGAATAAAAAGCTATCTACCCTACAGCCACAGATTAAACATTTTTCTTATCAGTACATGGAACCTTCTCCAGGATTAACCACATGCTAAATCATAAAGCAAATATCAGCAAATTCAAACAAATCAAAATCATACCATGCATATTCTCAGATCACAATGGAGTGAAGTTGGTAATCAACAACTCAGGAATCCCCAGAACATATGCAAACACATGGAGACTGGACAACATGCTCCTGAACTAACAGTGGGTCATTAGAGAAATCAAGAGAAATCAAAAAATTTCTGGAAACAAATGAAGATGACATTACAACATATCAAAACTTATGGGCTACAGCAAAAAACAGTGTTAAGAGGAAAGTTTATAGCAATTGGAGCCCATATCAAGAAATTGGAAAGGCACCAAATAAACATGCTATCAATGCATCTCAAGGACCTAGAAAAACAACAAATCACAGCCAAAACTAGCAAAATAAAAGAAAAACTTAAAATTAGAGAAGTAACCAAAATTGAAAGCAAAAATTAAAATAAAAAAGGTCAGCAAAAAGAAGAGCTAATTTTTCAAAAAAATAAATAAACTTGACACACGATTGGCCCAGCTAACCAAAAAAAGGAGAGTGAAGACCCAAATAATAAAATTAGAGATGAAAAAGGAGATGTAACAATAGAAAACACAGAAATAAAAAGAATCAGTAGAAATTACTACAAAGAGCTGTATGCCAACAAAGCAAACCTAGAAGAAATGGATAGATTCCTTGACACATAAAACCTACCTAAATTGAACCAGGGAGACATAGAAAACCTAAACAGACCAATAACCATGATATAAATTGAATCAGTAATAAAGACCCTACCAAGAAAGCAGAGCCCAGGACTGGATGGCTTTACCACTTTATTCTACCAAACATTTAAAGAACTCTAATGGTTTTCAAGTTATTCAAAACAATTGAAAAGGGAGGAATCCTCCAAAACTCCTTCTATGAAGCCAGAATCACCTTAATTCCTAAACCTAAAAAAGATACAACAGAGAAAGAGAACTACAGAACTGTCTCTCTGAACAGATGCAAAAGTCCTCAACAAAATATTAGCCAATCAAATCCAACAACATATCCAAAGATCACCCACCCAGACCATGTGGGATTTATTCCTGGTATGCAGGGATGGTTCAACACTCTCAAAACAATCAATGTGAACATCACATTAACAAACTGAGGAATAAAGACTATATGATTATCTCAGCAGACACAGATAAAGCATTTGTCAAAGCACAACACCCCCTCATCAAGAAAACCTTAAGCAAATTTGGAATAGAAGGAATATTTCTTAACACAATCAAAGCAATATATGACAATCCCAAGACAAGTGTCCTATTGAATGAGGAAAAGTTGGAAGCAAGCCCACTGAGCTCTGGAACCAGAAGATTGTCCACTTTCACCACTGCTTTTCATTATAGTCCTGGAAGTTTTAACCAGAGCCATTAGACAAGAGAAAGAAATCAAATGGATACAAATTAAGAAGGCAGAAGTCAAACTATCCCTATTTGCAGATGACATGATTCTATACATAGGAGATCCAAATGACTCCATTAAGAGACTACTAGAACTCATAGAAGAGTTTCGAAATGTAGCAGGATACAAAATAAACACATGAAAATCAACACCATTTGTGTCACAGCTGAGAAAGAGCTTCTAAGATAAATCCCACCAAAAAAATACAATAGCCACCAAAAAATTAAATACCTTGGAATAAATCTAACCAAAGATGTCAAAGATCTCTATGATGAGAATTATAAAACATTAAAGAAAGAAATAGAAGAAGACACAAAAAATGGAAAAAGCTTCCACGTAGAATCAATATAATCAAAATACCCATACTACTGAAAGCAATTTACAGATTCAGCATGATACCCACCAAAATACTAAAGACACTCTTCTCAGATATAGAAGAAAATGATGTTGAAAGGCATATGGAAACATAGGAGACCCCGAATAGCTGGATCAATGTTATACAACACAAACCAAGCTGGAGACATCACAATACCAGATTTCAAGACACACACTACAGGGCAATTATAACCAAAACATTCTGATACCGGTACAAAAACAGTTGGATAGACCAATGGAACAGAATAGAAACACCCAAAATCAGTCCAAATATCTTCAACCAACTAATCTTCAATAAAGGAGCTGAAATCAACCCCTGGAGCAGGGACAGTCTCTTCAACAAGTGGTGTTGGGAAAGCTGAATCTCCACATGCAAAAGCGTGAAGCAAGACCTTTACCTGACGCCTTTCACCAAAATCAATTCAATAGACTAAAGACTTGAATCTATGACCTGACACCATCAACTTATTTGAGAACATTGCAGAAACCCTACAAGACATTGGCATAGACAGAGTTCTTGGAAAAGACCCCAGAGGCACAGGCAGTCAAAGCCAAAATAGACAAATGGGATTACTGAAAAGCTTCTGTACTGCAAAACAAAAAATCAGCAAAGTGCAGAGACAACCTGAAGAATATTTGCAAATTATACAACTGATAAAGGATGAAAAACCAGAATATATGAAGAGATAAAGAAACTCAACAACAACAAAACAATCTGGTTAAGAAATGGGCAAAGGACTTAAATAGTCATTTTTCAAAAGAGGAAATCCAATTGACCAACAGACACATGAAAAAATGCTCAGGATCACTAGCCATGAGGGAAATTCAAATCAAAATCATGATGAGGTTTCACCTCACTCCTGTTAGAATGGTTCTAATACAGAAATCAACAAACAGCAAATGCTCATGAGGATGTGGGGAAAAATGTACCATAATCCACTGTTGGTGGGAATGTAAATTGGTAAAGCCACTAGGGAAGACAGTGTGGAGATACCGCAGAGGTCTGAATATAGAGCTAACCATCTGACCCAGCCATCCTGCTCCTGGGAATCTACCAAAGGGAAATGAAATTAGCATAGGAAACAACTATCTGTATCTCCATGTTTCACAGCTCAATTCTCAATAGCAAAATCATGGACTCAACACAAATGCCTGTCAACTGAAGACTGAATAAAAAAAAAAATTATAGGATATGTACACCATGGAATACTACACAGCAGCAAAAAAGTCCAGATATTTGCAACAAAATGGATGAAAGTGCAAAACATTTTTAGTGAAATAAGCCAGTCTCAAAGGAACAAATCCTATGTTCTCCCTAGCATCTGATAACTAATAGAGTACTAAAAGGCAACATGTAAAAATGAAACTGACACTATGAGAAGCAATGATTCTGAATAGCCCTTCTTTTGACTATTGAGGGACAGCATTTTATTCTATATTTTTGGTTATTCTTCCTTTCTTCTCCTCAAGAGTTTTTTCCTTACCTGTTTCTCATTCATACGAATCATTGAACATTATAATTAATGTAGAGTTAATCATATATGTATAAAGTTAATTGAAAATAGATATTAGTAAAGAATAAGAATAAGAGTGAGAATAAGGGAAGAGGAAGAGGGTGGGAGAGTGGGTAGGAGGAAGGCATGATGGGAATAATTGCCAAGACCATAAAGGTATAATTTTGAAAAGCATGAAGGGCATAACTGTAAAGCAGTATAGTCCTACATTCTCTTCTACAGACTCATTTCTAAGGGTACAGCTGAGCAAAATGCCATAGGACCACAAAATCCCTTAAGCTAGCAGATAAAAATAGTAGCCTAAGTGTTATAAAGACCAAATAGATAAGATTAAGTACTAAAGTGACTATATAGATAGGATCAAGTGAACATTGATCATATAAATAGGACTAAATATATGGAAACAGTAATAAACAGAATTAAAAAGTAGAAGAGGCTCCAACATGGGAAGAAGTCCATATAGCAGACTCACAGGAAGGCAACTGCTTTAGGTAACACTTCGATCTCAAAATCAGCCCTTAAAACACACTAGTCAGGCTGGAAAGTCCAGGAGGAGTATATTAGGCATGGAAAGCCAAGACACTCTGGCAAAAGACATCCTACACAAAGGACCCCTCTGGGCAAGATCCCAGAGGAAAAGAAGGGATCACCAAAGAAGGATGTACTTTTCTCTGAAGGGAGGAGAGAACTTCCACTTTGCTTATGGCTCTGTTGAGCTAGTGGATCCAAAAGGCTTCCATAGCTGACACAGATCATGTCAAGAGCCTTCGGCAATCACTGATGCCAAACATAAAAGTGTTATTTGTTAAATAAATAACAAGAGTCACTGTGTACTAACTTCTCATGCAGGACCTCTGTCCCCAAAGTGTTGTACCGTGAAAAGTAATAGTAAAAGTTATTCTCAAGAATCTATTCCTTTTACTATAATAAAAGGAGGATATTATTATGTCTCATAAGTTAAAGTTATGTCCAAGAGCTCACAGAAGAAATAACATCCTTGGGTTCTTCTTTAAAGACAGTTAAGTTTCCAAAAGGAAAGAAGGGGGAGGAAGGAAGGGAAAAGAGGAAAGAGAAAAAAAAGCAAAATCACCTTTGAGAATTAATAACATAGATCAGCCCTTGTATAGACAGTTGAACACTTCACTTCTCAGTTTTTTTTTTCATTTCATTTGTTTTTTCTTTCTTTTTCTTTGTTTCTATTTATCTTTTTCTGATAAAACAGGAGAGAGATCAGGAAGGGAGGGGAGAGGGAAGGTAGACACAGTGAGAATTACTGTGTACATAATGTTGTATTTATGAGACACATACAGATTAAAAATAAATAAAAAAGAAGTGGTTTTACTTATGACTACTTCCTGTAATTTATAGGATTGTGATCAGGATAGCAAATTGGTTTCCGTCTTCCACCCTGTGGGATTGGAACTAGGAAGTGGAATCCACGTCTGCAATAATAGTTCTGCCACCCCAGTGCCACTTCTATGAGTGGCCCCGTGACTGGCAAGTATAAGTAGAAACCATCTGTAATTTGCAGACTGGATTCATAAGCAGATGCCTTCAGGCATACCTTCTCATCTTGCCACCCATGATAAAGAAGATGGCCTTGGAGATAGATGGCCTTTCAAGATAGAAAATCCTCTGGCAGCCTGGATCCTTGAAAGACTGCATTGATAAGGAGACTCCACTGACCATCACAGTAGCTTAGGCTACCACATGTCTGTTAGGATACATGTCTGCATCCTAACTAAGCTAACGGTCACATTAGGGTTTATTTGTTTTAGCAGTCTGCCTGAAGTATTGAATACTGTGAAATTTGTTTATCTTTTTGATATTTTTGAATCTCTGAACCCAATCAGGTATTTTTATTTCAAGGGATGAAAGAAAAACGATTATCAAACACTTATGTCACACAGGCTGCCACTTATGTCTTCCTTGCTATGCGGGCTTGCCTATGACTTCTACTGACTGCTCCCACAATTTCCTCAGGGAATTTTCTGGGCCTCTTTTCATCTTGCAAGATCTTCTGATAAAAGCACTTAAACATTTATTTAAAGCAGTTTCATGATAGATATAAATCTTTTCTAAGTAATTTTCCATCTTTTTCACTGAAAAGATTCTCTATGGATGTGGAGATTATAATATAGTCATAAATAAAAAATGACCTTGAAGACAATAGTTTACTTCTTTTCTCAACCTTCCATCTTTGCTTTAGCGAGGCATTTAATTTTACAAGGAGCTCTTTTGTGCATTAAAGTAGAATGCATAATTTAAGCTCCCTAAAATTCTTATAGTGTTTTTTTCTGTGTTAGTTCCTAGCAGACTGCCAAGACTTGAAATAAGAATTACAGATTCTGTATAATATTAAGGGAAAATTTAGGAATGGGATGTGTTATTACCTTTCAAATCTCTCTCTCTCTCTTTTTTAATGTCAAGTAGGGAAATGAGAATATCTCACTTTTTCATTGTGGAAGCTCTGAGATTGAGTTCTGTGATCCGTTAGCAATAGACATGCAGCATGTATAGGGCCCTTGAAGATATTCAGTGATTTGCCAAACTTTTATCCTGGAATTAAGCCTGATATTAACTTTAAATATTGTCACTGTAATTGTTTCATATCCTTTCAACTTCTTTATCTTTGAATAAAAAATTGGGGTTTCTTGGTCATGTGGTTAATATGCATGGGAGACCTGGATTGGTTCCCAACTCTCACCTTCAGTTTGGCCAAGACCCAGCTATTGCAGGCACTGGGGGGCGCTCTCTCTTTCCCATTGTGTGTGTTTGTCTCCATCTTTCTGCCTCTCAAGTTTAAAAAATAATGATAATTATTTTCTCCTTTACCTGCTGAAACTATTGGTTTTCAAAATTTGGTTGAGTTTGTCAAGCAATCTCCTCATAAAACCTTAAAATCTGATGACTTTCCTCAGTTCTTTCAGAAGCATTCAACATTCCTTTTTCTTGTTGGATTTTCTCAGATATCTCAGGTCTTGTTCCTCTTGAGTCCTAGACTTCAGCAAGAGTTAGGATTTTCCTCTATATTTTCCAATTTAAAACCAGCCAAGTGGTAGAAGTGTGAATCCTGGAAACAAATCAGGAAAAGAAATTTCTCCCAATTTGTCCATCTCTGACTGAAAATCATACAGCGAGCATTATTAATTAACTTCTTTAAAAAAGTATATCTGCAAGGCAGAGCAAGAGAGACAGAAGGAGAGATGTCTTTTTTTAAAGATTTATTTATATATTTGACAGGCTTAGTGACAGAAAGAGAGATGAAGAGGGACAGGGGGAGAGAGATCTTCCATCTGTTGTTTTACTCTCCAAATGGCTGCAATGTCTGGGAGCCATTTGTCCCAGGAGCCCAGAGTTCCATCCATGTCTCCATCTGGGTGGCGGACACCCATGTACCTGGGCCATCTTCTACTGCCTTCCTAGGTGCGTCAGCAGGGAGTTGTATAGGAAGCAGAGCAGCTGGTACTCAAATTGTTGCTGCAATATGGGATGACAATATCACAGTGGAGGCTTAACCTGCTGAGCCACAATGCTGGCCCTGATTAATTTTTTATTAAGAGTCCACATACATGGGGGCATCTTAGTCTATTTCTGTATATTTTCAGTATTGGATTTTTATTAATGTGTTTCCTGCTTTAATAAAAGAATCCCATAGACTGGGTGATTTATCAAGAAAGCAAGTTTATTTAGCTCAGAGTTCTGGAGTCCAGGAAGTTTAAAACCATGGCACTGGCCTCTGCTGAGCTTCTGGTGAGGGCCTTCTTGCTGCTTTATAACATGGAAGAAGATGGGGAATGGAGCAAGTGAGAGCTGAAGAAACTGAACTCACTTTTATAAAAATTCACTCTCTCAGGCAAGAACCCATGCCCACAGAAACTACCCCAGTTCCACTAATCTGCTTATTAGAGTGTAGTTCTTGTGTCCTGAACACCATCCATTAGGCTTGTCCTCTGAATTCTGCATCACTGAGAAGTAAGTTCCAGCACATGAAATTTTGGGTGACACATTCAATGCAGGCGTGCCATGTCAAGTGTAGGTACTCTCCACCCAGGAAGTGAAGTGCTCTCCAGATGTTTTCCAGGCAATGCAATGCCTCTTCTCTCAGGCAAGTTTTCCTTCATGTAAGATGTGCTGTTTAAGTTAACTGTTCTGTTGCAGTTCCTAGGCTCCATGTTGTGCTTAGTGAGAGAAGAAAGAAAGAGGCTGTGATGTTGGTGAACTTTGTGTTTTCAGAAAGCATAGCATCGATTAAGATGGATAGAATAATGAATGATTCCAATATCCAAAGACTTGGAAAATTGTATACATAACACAACAGAGAAACTTATTTTAAAAGGGAGTGAATGTTCATGTCCACTTACGATAGGCAAAGTCTCCAGAAGTAGAAACAATCATCTGAGTGTCGTAGGAGGATGGATGGAAGCAGGATGATAGCATTTGATTCTTTTTTTAAGATTTGTTTATTTATTTGAAAGGCAGAGTTACATACAGAGAGAAAGAGAGACATCTTTCATCCACTAGTTCACTCCCCAGATAACTGCAATGGCTGTGGCTGAGCTAGGCCAAAGCTAGGAGCTTCATCTGGGTTTCTCATATGGGTAGCAGAGATCCAAGTGCTTGGGCCATCCTCCGCTGCTTTCCCCAGGCCATTAGCAGAGAGTTGGATCAGAAATGGAGCAGGTAGGATGTGAACTGGCACCCACATGGATGCTGGTATCCCAAGTGGCAGCTTTGATGATACTTGATTCTAAAGTGAAGGATGAGAAAATCTCCAGGGGTAAGAGAGGGTGACTGCATGTGAGGCATCCATGTGTACGCTGGCTTGCAAAGCTAGAACCGGAGTAGAGAAACAGATGAGAACAGTTCCTAGGGGTGTCCATGTGACAGCATTCTCTCTTCACCCTTCAAAATCAAGCTTAGACATCATCACTTCTGGGCAACCTTCCTGGCACTTTTCTGCTACATTCTGAATCATTTCCTATTTGTTGTCACCTCTGCATCTTGTACACATGTCTACTGAAATGTCTGTCACATCACGTTTTAACTGATGTGCTAATATGTCTCTCAGGTAGATGGCAAGTTCATCATAACAGAGCAATATCTCAACTCTGTATAACTGTCAGCACATTGAGTACTGGCTGTGCATAAACAGGTGCAGAAAATATTTGTAAAATTCAATTAAACTGAATAAAACAATCTTTGGGGTTAAATTCAGTCTTTTCCCTGGATATTGTCCAGTTATATGTGGGTAAACGCCTGAAGAGGCTATTAAAAGGACCCAATATAAACTTTTCATATGCAACTTTGGTATTCATGTGATTTTAACTGTAGGCTTGATGCGCAAATAAATCAACTGTATTCAGTAAAAAGTGTGTTGAATAATTTTACCAAGGATGTAAGTGGGTAGCTGGAAACCATTTCATAGCAGATAACCAAAATATGGAATCTTCCCAAAGACTAAAAGTTATAGAATGACTCACCTAGAAACTATATAATTATTTCAGCTATTAAATTTTTTTTTATCTTAAGCAATTTCTATTTAGAGAGCAATGTATAGCTGAGACATTTGTGTGCCTAGATGATGAAATGGACTCATGGTTCCTCTAATTTAATTCACTTTAGATCATATGATTTGAATCTATTCAGCTGAGAACAGAAAGGGATGTTTAAAGCTAGAGGTTATAAGAATTAATTACTTTTAAAGCCTCAATTCCATATTTGATGACTCATAAAGGTTTTTAAAGTAAATTTTTAAATAAATTATTAAGAAATGAACTTTGACACGAAGTAACTATTGTTTCCCTCTCTGCCTTGACCCCTGCTGGCTCTCTGGCCTTGTACCTCTAAAGGTCAGCTAATACATCTGTAAAGTACTTGCAATGTGTACTTTGCAGGATTTTCTTTGGAATTAAACAAGATAATAATGTGTGAGCCATCTGGCTCCTTGGTCAGCTGCTATGTGCACTTAGAAAATGGCAATCACAGCAACAGATGCATAGAAATGGGTGGTTCCTTTACCCTTTTTAGGGAGATAGAATAGGAGCAACAAGAAATGGGGCATATTTTTAGCCAGGTTGAGGAGAAACAATTGAGGATAATGTAAGAAATAAAAGGGATGATTTTGATGTCTCCGAATGGTGACAATCCAGTGAATATTATTGTACCAAGTTTTCCTTTGTTCCATGCATACATCTCAATTCCCGCTCCCCAGAACTTGGTTTTTTTTTTAACTTTTATTTAATAAATATAAATTTCCAAAGTACAGTTTATGAATTACAATGGCTTTTCCCCCCCAATAAGTTCTTTTTTTTATTTAATAAATGTGAATTTACAGAGTGCAACTTTTGTATTGTTGTGGCTCCCTCCCAACCTCCCTCCCTCTCCCATTCCGCCCTTCATCAAGTTTCATTTTCAATCACCTTCATATACAGAAGATCAACTTAGTATACACTAAGCAAGGATTTCAACAGGCTGCCCTCACACAACCGCACAAGGTATAGGGCATTGTTCGACTAGTAGTGTTTAAGTTTCATAGTAAAACACATTAAGGACAGAGATCTTGCATGGGGAGCCTGTACCCAGTGACTCCCATTGTTGATTTAACAATTGGCACACTTATTTATGACATCAGCAATCACCCGAGACTCTTGCTATGAGCTATCTAGGCTATGGAAGCCCCTTGCGTTCACCAACTCTGAACTTGTTTAGTCAAGGCCATATCACAGTGGAGGTTCCTTCCTCCCTTCAGAGAAAGGCACCTCCCTCCTTGATGGCCTGTTCCTTCTGCTGGGGTCTTGTTCACCAGGATCTTTCATTTAGATTGTTTTTTGCCACCATGTCTTGGCTTCCCATGCCTGTGAGACTCTCATGGACCTTTTAGCCAGATCCAAATGTCCCAAGGGTTGATTCTGAGGCAGGAGTGCTGTTTTGGGCATTTGCCATTCTATGAGTCTGCTGTGTGTCCTGCTTCCCCTGCAGGATCATACTTTTCCTTTTAATTCTATCCTTCATTGTTTGGTTACACTGGTTTTATTTGTGAAATCTCTTCGACACTTACCCTATCTTTTTGATCGGTTGTGTATTTATACTTATCACTTTACCAAGTGCACTGGCATTGGTACCTGCCTCCTTGGTAAGATTGTGCTGAAATCCCCTGGCACATTTCTAGTTCCACCATTGGAGGTAAGTCCGAGTGAGCATGTGCCAACCTATATATCTCCTCCCTCTCTTACTTAAACTCCTATGTTTAACAGAGATCACTTTTCTGTTAATTTTAAATGCCTATGAATGATTGTGCATTGATTACAGAGTTCAACCAGTGGTCTTATGTAGAACAAACAGAGCAACAACAACAACAACAACAAAAATACTAAAAGGAATAAAATAGTAAGTTGTTCCTCAACAGTCTAGATAAGGGTTGATCATGTCATTGTCTCTTATAGTGTCCATTTCACTTCAATGGGTATCATTTTAGATGCTCGTTTAGTTGCCATCAATCAGAGAGAACATGTGATATTTGTCCCTTTTGGACTGGCTTATTTCACTCAGCATGATGTTTTCCAGCTTCTTCCATTTTGTTGTAAATGCCCGAATTTCATTGTTTTTTACTGCTGTATAGTGTTCCATAGAGTACATATCCCATAGTTTCTTTATCCAGTCATCCGTTGATGGACACTTAGGTTGATTCCATGTCTTAGCTATTGTGAATTGAGCTGCAACAAATATTGAGGTGCAAATGGCTCTTTTTTCTCCCCTTTAATTCCATTTGGGTATATTCCAAGAAGTGGGATGGCTGGGTCCTGTGGTAGTGCTATATTCAGGTTTCTGAGGACTCTCCAAGCTGTCTTCCATAGTGGCTTTACCAGTTTGTATTCCCACCAACAGTGGATTAGTGTCCCTTTTTCCCCACACCCTCGCCAGCATCTGTTGTTGTTGGTTGATTTCTGTATGTAAGCCAATCTAACCGGAGTGAGGTGAAACCTCATTGTGGTTTTGATCTGCATTTCCCTGTTGGCTAGGGAACCTGAGCATTTTTTCATGTGCCTGTTGGCCATTTGGATTTCCTCTTTTGAAAAATGTCTGTTAAGGTCCTTGGCCCATTTTTTATTGGGTTGTTTGTTTTGATTCTGTGGTGTTTTTTGATCATTTTATAGATTCTAGTTATTAATCCTTTATCTGTTGTGTAGTTTGCGAATAACGTCTCCCATTCTGTTGGTTGCCTCTTCAATTTCCTGACTGTTTCCTTTGCTGTAAAGAAACTCTTCAGTTTGAGGTAATCCCATTTGTTTATTTTATCTTTGATAACCCGTGCCTCTGGGGTCTTCTCCAGGAATTCTTCACCTATTCTGAATTTATTAATGTGATGTATTACATTGATTGACTTTTGAATATTGAACCATCCCTGCATACCAGGAATAAATCCCACTTGGTCTAGGTGAATGATCTTTCTGATGTGTAGTTGGATTCGGTTTGCCAGAATTTTATTGAGTATTTTTGCATCTATGTTCATCAGGGAGATAGGTCTGTAGTTTTATTTCTCTGTTGTGTCTTTTCC
Source organism: Oryctolagus cuniculus (assembly GCF_051225735.1). NCBI lineage: Eukaryota > Metazoa > Chordata > Mammalia > Lagomorpha > Leporidae > Oryctolagus > Oryctolagus cuniculus. Next base: position 190,419,097 of record NC_142868.1, read on the forward strand.
GGGCTTAGGAATTAAGGTGATATTGGCTTCGTAGAAAGAATTTGGGAGGATTCCCTCCCTTGCAATCATTTTGAATAACTTGAGAAGAACTGGGGTTAGTTGTTCTCTAAATGTCTGGTAAAATTCGGCAGTGAAGCCATCCGGTCCTGGGCTCTTCTTTTTCAGTAGTGCGTTTATTACTAATTCAATTTCTTCCATGGTTATGGGTCTGTTTAGATTTTGTATATCTTCACGGCTCAGTTTAGGAAGGTTGTATGTGTCCAGGAATCTATCCATTTCTTCCAGGTTCCCCAATTTGTTAGCATACATCTCTTTGTAGTGGTTTCTGATGATTTTTTTTTATTTCTGTTGTGTCTGTTGTTGCATTTCCATTACTATCTTTGATTTTACAGATTTGGGTCTTCTCTCTCCTTTTTTTGGTTAGTTGGGCCAATGATGTGTCGATTTTGTTTATTTTTTCAAAGAACCAGCTCCTGGTTTTGTTGATCTTTCGTATTTTTTTTGTTTCAATTCTGTTTATTTCTTTTCTGATCTTTAGTATTTCTTTTCTCCTTCTGGATTTGGGCTTGATTTGCTGCTATTTTTCTAACTCCTTAAGGTGCATGGAGAGTTCATTTGTTTGGTTCCTTTCCAGCTTCTTGATGTAGGCACCAAGTGCTATAAACTTTCCTCTTAGCATTGCTTTTGCTGTGTCCCACAGTTTTTGATAGGTTGTGTTATCATTTTCATTTGTTTCTAGAAATCTTTTGATTTCTCTTTTAATTTTTTCGATGACCCGCTGTTCGTTTAGGATCATGTTGTCCATTCTCCATGTGTTTGCATATGGTGAAGAGATTCTTGGGTTGTTGATTTTGAGTTTCACTGCACTATGGTCTGAGAAGCTGCATGGTATAGTGTCAATCCTTTTGAATTTGTTGAGTCTCCCTTTATGGCCTAACATATGGTCAATCCTAGAGAATGTTCCATGTACTGGGGAGAAATACGTGAACTCTGTGGCTGTGGGATGGAAGGTTCTGAAGATATCTATTAGGCCTATTTGGTCTATAGTATCAATTAGCTCTGTTGTTTCCATGTAGAATTTCTGTCTGGTTGATCCATCCATTGGTGAGAGTGGGGTGTTGAAGTCCCCTGTTACTATTGTATTTGAATCTATATCTCCCTTTAAATCCTTTAGTAATTATTTCAGGTAGGCAGGCACCTTGTAATTAGGTGCATATACATTTATAATAGTAATGTCTTCCTGTTGGATAGATCCTTTAATCATTATATAGTGCCCTTCTCTGTCTCTTTTAATAGTTTTTATGTTAAAGTCTATTTTATCTGATATTAGGATGGCCACACCAGCTCTTTTTTGATTTCTGTTAGCTTGGAGTATCTTTTTCCATCCTTTCAATTTCAGTCTGCATGCATCTTTGCTGATAAGGTGTGTCTCCTGAAGGCAGCATATAGATGGATTCTCTTTTTTGATCCAATCAGCTAGTCTATGTCTCTTGGTAGTAGAATTAAGACCATTCACATTCAGTGTGATTATTGTTAAGTTCTGTCTTTTCTCATTCATGTTTCCTGAAACGAGCTGTTTATGTATTTTGAACTTTGTTTGTAGGTTACTCTACATTCGCTTTTTTTTGGTAGTGAAGTTCTTGTTTTGTATTTCTGTGTGCAGCACATCTTTGAGCAAGTGTTGTAGGGTTGGACGCGTGGATACGAATTCTTTCAGTTTCTGTTTGTCTTGGAAGGTCTTTATTTCCCCTTCAATCATAAATGATAGCTTTGCAGGGTATAGTATTCTAGGTTGGCGTTGTTTGTCTTTTAAAACTTGAAATATATCATGCCATTGTCTCCTTGCCTGTAGTGTTTGCGATGAGAAGTCTGGGGTGGGTCTGATTAACTTACCTCTGAATGTGATTTGTCGTTTCTCTCTGGCACATTTTAGGATTTGTTGTTTGTGTGTCACTGAGCTGAGTGTTGCCACAATGTGTCGCGGTGAATTTCTCTTCTGGTCTACCCTGTTCAGAGTCCTGGCTATCTGTTGAATTTGCCTGTTGTTATCCAGCTGCCTTTGTTTGAAGTTTTCTGATATTATTTCATTGAAAACACCTTCCAATCCATTCTCTCTTTCCACTCCCTCAGAGACTCCTATTATCCAAACATTACACCGTTTGATTGAATCTTGTAGGTCTCTGACCATATTTTTTAATTTTTTTTAATTTCTTCTTCCTGTATTTGAACTGACTGTATTATTTCTGGAAGTTTGTCTTCGAATTCTGATATTCAGTCTTCTATTTCATCTGTTCAATTTCCGAGGGATTCCACGATGTTTTTTTGTATGGTCAATTGAGTTTTTCATTTCCAGTATTTCATTCTGGCTTCTCTTTAGGATCTCTAATCCTTGGGCTTGTTTTTCATTCAGCTCTCAACACTGTTTCTCATTATTTCTAAGTAATCTGATTATTAATTTTCGGAATTCTTTTTCTGGCATGGTTTCAAATTCTTCTTCTTCAGCCTCTGTTATGGTTGGTTTAGCCTGCTCCATTGGCAAGTTTATACGTTCTTCTGTATTCTTATTGTGGGTTTTTGTTTTGTTTTTTGGCATTCCATCTGGGTGGTTTTTCAGGTTGATTTCCCTCTGCTATGGGCTGCTGTGAGTCTGTACCAATATCCAGTGTAAGCAGGCTGCTCTGCCTTCTAGAGCTTGTTTATTTATTTTTTATTTACTTATTTATTTATAACTTGAGTGGGCTGGTGTCGGGGCTTTGAGGTGCCAATCTTGACCCCTTGAGGGCCAGTTTCCTTGTTCCTGTGTTAGCCCTTATGTGTCTGTGCTGGGGTTCATTGGTCAGCCGCTCTCTCTTCCTACACCTCCTGCATGAGGAGTGTCAAGTAGCTCCAGACCACCTTTGGACTCCGCCCCTGCTGCTTCCTCCTTCGGAGCAGAGGCCAGCCTCCTTTAAGCCCGAATGTAAACAAACAGGATGGCTGCACTCTGCCTGCTGCAGCTCTGATTGTGGGTTGGGTGGCTCCTAAGGATCCTGGCGTTTTTTATCCCTCAGTTCATCCCCCTGGATTCTGCCCTCTTCCCACGGGCGCTATTCAATTTTTTTTTTCTTCTGGTAACTTGAGTAGACTGGTGTCAGGGCTTTGAGCTGCCATCCCTCGCTGCCTGCCCCTGCGCGAGGAGTGTCATGTCGCTCCACTCCACCTTTGGGCTCCGCCTCCAAAGGTTAGTGCAGAGGCAGAGGCAGTTCTCCTTTAAACCCGAATGTAAACAAACAAGATGGCTGCTTCCTGCCCACTGCAGCTCCGATTTGGGGGAGGGTCGAGGCAGCAAGGGATCCTCGCTTGTTTAGTGCCTCAATTCGTCCCCCTGAATCGGGCACTCTTTCCGCAGGCGCTACTCACTCTGTTCCGTTTTCTATTTCCTCTCCCACTCAGTCGTGCGTGTCTCAGTGTCCGTCCCAAGGTGGGTTGGGGGAGGGGTGGCGGCGGCTGTTGCAGCAGTGCTGGGCGAGCACCTTGTCTCACCTTGGCTTCCAGCACTGGTGCATACACACTCCTGCTGGTGTTCTGCGCTTCAGGTGTCCGTGTCCTCCTCACAGGTCCATCCTGTCTCCCCAGTTTTGGAAGAACTAAAAGCTTCCCTTTCCCTGAAACTACAAATTCTCACCCCTCTTTGAACCTTCCCTTCCCAGACCATCGGTGTGCTCCCTCCCTATTCCGCCATCTTCCCGACAATCTGCTCCCCAGAACTTGTAAAGGGATCATCCTATACTGGTGTGCAGACCCAGAGGCAGGAGCTCTGAGAAATAATTGCAGCTTTGAAAGGTAGCATCTCAGCCACATCAGTGATAGCCTTATTGCCAATCACCTGACACAGGGTGAGAAAATGGCTTTAATTTTATAAACATGTAGGATGACACTCTGTCCTAGCTTCCAAGGACTTAGGGCATTCCTGACACACAGGACTTCCAAATGCTAAAACAGAGAAAGTCCTTGGCCAACATAAGGAGTTGCTCATCCAGTGGGGTATTTCTATGAGTGTGTAAAGCACCAGACCTGCAGAGGGTGGTAGGTGACAGTGATGTGGCTTCTTAAAGATTGAGCAAAGGGCAGGCGCCACAGCTCAGTAGGCTAATCCTCCGCCTTGCAGCGCCGGCACACCGGGTTCTAGTCCCGGTCAGGGCGCTGGATTCTGTCCCGGTTGCCCCTCTTCCAGGCCAGCTCTCTGCTGTGGCCAGGGAGTGTAGTGGAGGATGGCCCAAGTGCTTGGGCCCTGCACCCCATGGGAGACCAGGAGAAGCACCTGGTTCCTGCCTTCGGATCAGTGCAGTGCGCTGGCCACAGCGCACCGGCTGTGGCGGCCATTGGAGGGTGAACCAACGGCAAAGGAAGACCTTTCTCTCTGTCTCTCTCTCTCACTGTCCACTCTGCCTGTCAAAAAAAAAAAAAAAAAAAGATTGAGCAAAGGGAGCTCCAAAGGCTGTTGGCCGATCTCTCTGCTCTTTGCTAATCAACATCTTTATGTTGTGTGTATACATGTGTTTCCTTTGGCCATAGTAGTAATACTTTTTATTAATTTACCATGTTCTGCTATTTTATGTATTGTAGCTTTCTAGTTATTTTTAATGTTTTTCTTCCCAGTTAGAATGTCAGCTCCATGAGGTAAGATAAGAGTTATTTTTTCTTGTACTTGACAGACTACAGAAATACATAAAAAGAAAAACAATTCATCCAAAATCCATTTCTTTCAACTTACCAAAAAACCAGGGTAATTACTTTTTGCTATCAGTTTGTGTTTCTTTCTGGACATTTTTCTCAGGGCATTTGTTGGTTTTCTGTATGGGTATGTGCATGTAAAAGTGTGTTTTTGTGCTGTTCAAATTATTCTGCATGTGCAACTTAATTTTATTTTCTCTTGAGTTCTTATGTAAGCCCTGTCTCAGATTATACAAAACATCCTTGTGAACATAATATGCCAACTTGGAAATTAATAACCTGGAAGGTGGAATAGTCATTTAGCTATTTCTTTATTGTTATTCATTAAGATCCTTTTAATTTCTTACTTTCTTAAATATAGCTAAAAATATGTTTTCAGTTTTCCTCCTGCATTTTGGGTTATTTCTGTACATATGAAATTGCTTTGTACAAAGCAGGATTTTGATGCACAAATTTCTCATTATTTTCTAAGGATTCTGGTCCTGTCCATACTCATGAGAAAGATGTAGGAGAACCTGCCCAATGTTTTTCTTTGAGTAATGTATGATATGTAGTATTATCTAAGTAAGTTGTGGTAATTTGGTGGATGTCAATATTTGTTTTATCTTGTTTCAAATTTCTTATGTTAGTTAGGCTAACAGATAGTTTACATGATCACTGAGCAAGCATGTTTCTTTGAGGTGTCCGTAATTTTTAAATGTAGCCAGAGTATAATTAATTCATATTTGAATTGTATTTTTCATGCTTTTCAAAACACAGTTTTTATTGACAAATGATGATGAAATGATTGATCAATATATACATAAGAAGAAAAAAAATGGTAAATCACTTACAATATGTGTTGTTCAGCTCCTGTCTCCCCATTTGTGCTTATAGTTGGCGGTTATCACATTTTAAAAAATTTATTTATTTATTTGGAAGGAAGCAATAGATAGAGAGATCTTCCATCTGCTGGTTCAACCCTCAGTTGGTTGCAAAGGCCAAGCAAGGTTAAGCTGTGCTGCAGCCAGGAGCCAGGAACTTCATCCAGGTCTTCCAAGTGGGTGCAGGATCCTGAGTTCTTGGACTACCTTCCAATGCTTTCCCAGGAGCATTAGCAGGGAACTGAATTGGAAGTGGAGCAGCCTACAATTCTACCAGTGCTGATATGGGACATGGGATTTCAGCATCACAGGCAGCAGTATCATCTGCTATGCTGTGATGCTGGTCTGGGGCATTATCATTTTAATAGGATAATTTTTAGTTCATATACATATTTCTAAGTGTATGCAATTGGGCTGGGAGCTCAAAAGGAAGTTGATAGCTGTTGTGTGTCACTGTAACATCGAGCGCAACTCTTGCCTCCACATGGATGGTAAAAACCTAGTCCCTAACATTTGTTTCGGTTTCCAGTCCTCACAGCTCCACAGCTCCAGGCATTTGTCAGTACTATACCCAAGAGTTTCTTCATTCCCAAGACCTATAAAATTCCTCTGTCATACAAGCCAAAACAAAATCTAGGTATGGTGGTTGGAAGTTAGAAAGGAAATTCCTTTGTATGTTCATGCTACTCTTTGCACATGAATTCCTATCATAGTCATTAAAACATTGTCCCTAACTGCACTGCTGAGATTTGCTTCTAAGGAGATAGTCTGACAAAGACACAAAGTGAGTTCTTGAGGATGTCCAATGAAAAGAGAACAATAATGACCCTGCATCCCTTATAAGAGGAACAGCTCTAAATGATGCACAAGGAATGGGGATTTTATAGAGCCACACATGCACACATATAATTATTTAATGGAGACATGAAAATGTCAGTTCAGAGGATAAAGATGAAATGGTAACAGCTAACAGTCATGCAGAGTTTGCTCTGTGCCAGACAATATTCCAAACACTCTATGTGTATTAATTTTTTAATTCTCATAATAACACATCATATTATTTACTTTCTATTGATATATTATGTGTAACAGTTTAGGTGCATTGTGTTTTGTACAATATTGAGATATATGCACATATCCTCTGGATTGAAGAACAAACAGGGAGATTCTGATCACTTCTGGGGAAGGTAACTGCTGGTTGGTGAACAGATTTGATCCATCTGAAAAATACATAGAATCATAATTGGAGAAGTTTATTGGGCCGGGGCCCATTATTCATGTTTGTGTGGAGGAGGAATTCCGAGTATTTCAGATAAAGGAAATACATGGAGCCAACAGGAATGAGGCATACATGAAGAGCATTGATGAATGCTGTTTAGTATTTGTTACTAGCCAAAGCATGCAGTGCATCAGGTGGAATGTTAAGGGCAATAATATGCATGCATTTTATGCTTGATGCTAATTATTTAGAAGACCAGTGCTCACTGCTTGTAAGATAATTGCTGTATAGACAGTCTCATTGTGATAGCAAATTGCAACAAATATTGATGCTGTTCTGATTTACTCGTTTTCCCAATTTCATGCCCTGCTCTTCTGTGAAGTTTATTTCTTATGCATTGCAGATGAGAAAATGAATAAAATTGCTCTAGTAAAAAAAATTCCCTTCTATCATTTGTCCCTTTAAAGAACAGCAAGTTATTGGTTTTTCCCTTCCAAATTCTTAGTAGATCTTTATGTTTTCTTTTGAAATTCTCACTCTTAATTGGTTCCCAAGATAGTTCCTGAAGTTCAGTTTGTCTCATTAAATCTCCTGTCCTGGATGAAGATCTTGAGAACAGCAGTTTGTTTTGAAGTGAATTGTCTTCATTATGCAAATTCACCTGCATAGGGAAGTATGATGACCTTGGGAAGTATTTGAGATTGGGATAAACTTGAAGGTGCCCAGAGATGAACTTCCTTGGGGAAAAATAAAAGTGAACATTCTGGAATTTTTAGTATTTTGTGGTGACACAGCAGGAAAAGAGAAAATAAAAATGCTACCTGTTCAAGAATGAAAATGAAAATACTAGAACCAGCTGTTTCTGATTAGCTCTGTGATGATATTGTGATTTCCCTTCCACAACATGTACCCCTGCAGTATGGCTTCATCTTTTGCATCACAGTAAGGGGTTTTATATTTTATTAGAACAATCCTCTTTTAATTTGAAGAGTGCCTCTGAAAGTGTGAAGTAGAGTCACTGGTGATATCTTAATGGCACTGCTAGGTCAGAGATGGGCTACAGAGAATATTATGGTTCTCTTTGAGTAACTAATGCCGGAATCTGAATTCAGAACTATTTTAAGCACTGTGCTATATAGCCATATCCCAAGTGGTGCATGACAGTACAGAAACAAGGACAAGGATTTAGAAAGTGTTATTTCCATAGCTTATACACCAAGTACATCAGTAGTCCACTTGTTGACCCTTGCATCAGTGCCATATATATTAATTACTGTGTTTTAATAACAAATCCTGTTATCCATTGGAATCAGTTTTTAATGTTGTTCAAATTACCTTGGTTGTTCTTGACCACTGGAATATCTATATACATTTCAAATTCAGTCAGTTCATTTCCATAAGTAATATTTTCTTTTTTCCCAAACCTACATGTTGTTATTAAAATTTTAATCATGGAGGCACAAATGCAACTTTCTGATAATTCAAGAACATGAATCATTTCTCAAAAGAGATAAGAGAATTTTCTTCTCCATACTAGACTATTAGAGCAATGAAAGCAATAATATTAAATCAGCCCAAGTCTTTGAAACTTTGAATTCTCATTTAATTTATTATTTTATGGGCACTAGTGCTATCTTTTGTTAGTGTTTTTAACCATTTCCTTTAATGTTGAGCTAAAGTTTATAAATGGACCTCAACAATATAGTTATTTATTAGCCCACACATGTCAGCCTAATGTTTTGAGACCAATTTTGTCAGTTAATGTGTCTAAATTAATAAAACTTACCAGAGGCCCTTAAAATTCAATCCCAAAATTCAAGCAAAATAATGTTTTAAAATCCATGTTTTGAAAAAAAAAAGGATTTGGTGTCTATTTAAAAATGAATTGGAGTCTAAGGAGATAAAATCTTGTTGATAAAATCTTGAGTGGTGGGTAGTCATAATTAAACTGCAAATTCAGATTATCTGAGGGTACATACTGATATTTGTTACTATACTATTTTTCTTTTTCTAAGCTACTCAGACTAACCTTGGCCTTTCTACTCTTTCCAACATGTTTCTTTTTATCCTAGAAGCTGTTGTTAGTTATCTAGTTCACAAGTGATCTTTTCTCACTGAATTCTTAGAACTTTTTGTTCTATTCACATGAACTTCCCTGTTTCTGCTCAGTATTAATTCATGTCAATTCTATCCAGCAAGACTACAAACATTTTGAAGGTAGTAACCTATGCTTACTACATTTAGAATTGAAGTCCAACATAGGGTACATTTTGGCAGCTTGTTCAATAACTAAATGAATGAATGAATTCAGGAAGGATAGGCAGAACCTTAAGTGCTCCATGGGCAGGCATTTGGGATTAAGGAGGAGATGGAGAGAATATGTTACCAACAATAAAAACATCTTAGATGGCTGCTCTTTTCAAATAGGAAGAAAATGTCATTAGCAAGAAAATCAGGCAACACTTGTTGCTGACACATTTGGTCGTCCAAATGTGCTGTGCTGGGAATAGGATGACTATCCCAATGGTCTGAGGACAATGTGTTCTTATAGCCTTAGAAACAAGAACATGGGCTACACTATAAACCCTATCAGATTTTCAATCAATGCTTCACCTTTTTCTTGTGATAAGCAGGAAGTTTCATTCTTTGAAGAAGAATGAGAATGTGGCTTGTTTATTGTGAGAACATAGGTCATCTAAAAAGGCAAACAGTTTTCAAATTAAAGATGGTATCTTGTCTATTGAAGGAAATAGGAATGTGAAGGGTGTTCAGGGGCCAGGAAGAACACAGCTCTTGTCTGGGGGCTTCTGCTGACCCATCTTGGGAATCACCATGCCACTTCTGAGTGGGAAATTATGGGAAGGCTTGGATATAAATGATACATACAGCTGTGCTCTGTGAGCTTTACAGCACTGGGCAGTTGTGAGGAAATGTTTGTATTGGTGCTGGACCGAAACTTGAGCTGGGAATTAGACTCACAGCTGGGATCTGCAAGGTTAAATGTTGGCTTTCTCTGGTGGAGGCAGTGGAGGGTGGGGAAGGGCTGCGGCTTCTCTTGCTAGAATTCTGTACCCTAGAAGCTATCTGTGAAAACCTAAGTTGGAAGCCACCATCTTATCTCACCCATGCTTATCTCTTACGCTTATTATTAATCCTGCCTTAGAGATCACAAACCTGAGAAGTAAATGCCTTGCCCCAGGTGCCACAAGCAGTAATCAATTGAGCCAAAATTTCTAATAGAGTGTGGGGAGCAGCCCGGACTGGACTGAGTTACTGGAATTAAGACTTATTCTATGCATCTGCTCTCCCACAATATGGCGCTGGGAGAGAAGTAAACAGCTTCCGCACAGCTGCCTCCAGTTCAACCAATAAACTGTAGGACTTGCTACTGATTGGAGGAGAGCAGCGTACTCGGCGTGTGGGCAGCCGAGTTGGGATTGGCGGAGGAGGACTATAAAGGAGGAGAGAGACGGCATGCACTGGGAACATCTAAGGGGAACATCTAAGGGAACACCTGTGCAGCCCCCGAGAAAGCCGGCCGGCGGTGTGCCGCTCCCCTGCGGAAGTGGGGAATGTGGCCAGGGGGAACTTCCCTTCCACGGAGGTGGAAGGGATAGTAGCCAACCCGGGAAGAACCAGCAGCAAACCCGGGGAGGGCCGAGCAGACGAAAGAACAGCGCAGGGTCCTGTGTCGTTCCTCCACGAAGAGGGGGAGCAACATAGAGGTCATCAAACTCCAAATGATGTGTTTCAAGGGGCGACAAATGATTCCTTCCACTCTGTGACCATAGCCAACTAGGAACTAATAAATCTATGCATTTATGAAAACAGACTCTAGACAATCAAAGTAAAAAATTTGGTGTGGCAATGAAGGTGTGACTCCTCTTGTGTTTGTAAACTTGTAAACACTAAAGACAGTGAATTATTTAGCAGACAACTCGTCATCTGTCTTTGCACAGTGAGGAACAGAGCACACTCTGGCAGAGTTTATGATATTAACATCTCAATGTAGATTGGTTTTCAGCATCTGTATGATCTGCAAAAACAGTTTTAGATATGCAAAAAATCTTCCATTTCACAGATAACAGTAACAAGTCTTAGTATTCTTAGGTTTCTCATTAAAATTAAGTATTAGAGCAAGCTTACCATTTTTAACCAAATACCCATCTGGCGCTGTCATTGTCCCTTTAAAAATCTAATTGTCTTCACTCTATCTCTGTTTACACTCTCCTTAGTAAAATGGCTATAGATTTCTGGCATGAGTAGAGAGCAGTAAGGACAGGGCTTAGAATCTGAGACATGAGCTGAAATCTTAGTTCTATTCCTTTTAAGATATATAATCTTTCACATGTTACTTGATAGCTATGTTCATTTATCTATTCACTCATTCATTCTTCACCCACAAATATTGATTGAGTACCTACCACGTTTCAGCACTGTAATAAGAGCCCCATATTTAGTATTATGAATGGGTTGTGGTGCTTCACAGACATGAAGGCAAAGTATGAGTAATATAATCACGGCCATGAAAGTGCTTTTGCAATTGAAAAGTCTGGTAGTTTGTTAGAAATAATCACTTCAGGGCTGGCGCTGTGGTGCAGTGGGTTAGAGCCCTGGCCTGAAGCATCGGCATTCCTTATGGGTGCTGGTTCTAGTCCCAGCTGCTCCAGCTGGGAGCAATAATCAGTTGAGCCAAAACTTCTAAAAGAGGTCATCAAACTCCAAATGATGATCCAGCTCTCTGCTACATCTGGGAAAGCAGTGGAGGATGGTCCAAGCCCTTGGGCCCCTGCACCCACGTGGGAGACCCGGAAGAAGCTCCTGGCTCCTGGCTGGCTTCAGATCTGTTCAGCTCTGGCTGTTGTGGCCATCTGGGGAGTGAAACAGTGGATGGAAGACCTCTCTCTCTGTCTCTACCTCTCTCTGTAACTCTAATAATAAAATAAAATAAAATCTAAAAAACAAAGAAATAAATTGCCTCAGGTTATACATCAGTTGTGATGTACTAAAACATGGTTCAATAGAAAATTAGATTTTGGTTTAAATGGATGGTAGAAAGCGGTTTGAGGAAAGCAAGCTGTTCTTTAGGGCTGCTCCAAGAAAGAAACAGAATAGGAGCTTGGTGCTGACCTAGGGGAGCATGTGTGGTAGGTGGAGAGGGCCATACATGATTCAAGGTTTTGGAAGATGGTGGACTATGAGAAGCTGAGATAGGGTGACATGTCTCAGGCACTCAAATTTTCCTGAATGTTACAGAACCCATGCACTACTGAGTATTACCAAATTTCTTAAAGTGAACTATAAAGGATCTGTGCCTTGAGTCTAGTAGTCCTGTGGGACAGAACTTTGGTAGCCCTCATTCTTTGAAGTGCAGACAGAGAGGAATATATAAGAGAAAATAATACTTCATAATACTTCAGATAGGACTTGAATTGCAACAGTTGTGGCATTTGGCATTTATTTAATCAGTTTTCTGCATCAGTCGGCCTTGGCTAAGCAATCTGCAGAAGTAATGTATTTCATGTCCTATACTGGGCATAGGTCCACTGTAGCTCTCCACTGCACAGCACCATTCTATTATATAAGCTGAGAAGGCAGCCTCTTGCTGGGACATGCTATTCTCTTGGAAAAAGGAAAAAATAGTGATAGAAGCTCTTTTTTGAGATTTAGTTTTATTTATTTGAAAGGCAGAGTTAGAGGGAGAAGAAGAGGGAGAGGAAAAGGGAGGGAGGGAGAGAGAGAGAGAGATTGATTGCATCTGCTGGTTTACTCCTCAGTTGGCCACAACAGCCAGGTGGGCCAAGCTGAAACCAGGATTCTGGAACACCATCTGTGTATTCCATGTGCACAGCAGGGGTCCAAGTACTTGGCGCATCTTCCACTACTTTCTCATGTTGATTAGCAGGGAGTTGGATCAGGAGTGGAGCAGATGGGACTTGAACTATTGCACACAGCAGCTTAACCAATTACTTTACAATGCCAGCTCCAGAAGCTCTTGCAGATTCTGCAAAGATATGCTACTTCTGCTCATGTTACATTGACCAAACAAGTTACCTCCCCAAGTCTCACACAGATTCTGTAAAGATATTTTTTGTTTACTTATTTATTTAAAGTGTTATTTTATTGATTTCAAAGACAGAGTTACAGAGAGAGAAAGAGAGAGAGGTCTTCCATCTGTTGGTTCATTCCTCAAATGACTGCAATGGCCAGAGCTGAGCTGATCTAAAGCCAGAAGCCAGGAGCTTCTTCCAGGTCTCCCACGTGGGTGCAGGGGCCCAAGGACTTGGGCCATCTTCCAGTGATTTCCCAGGCAATAGCAGAGAGCCGGATTGGAAGAGGAGCAACCGAGACTCGAACCAGCGTCCACATGAGATGCCGGTTCTTCAGGATGGGGCTTTAACCCACTACACCACAGCACCAGCCCCAAAAGATATGTTACTTCTGCTCATGTTTCATTGACCAAACAAGTAACCTCCCCAAGTCTCAGGTCAGTGTGGCACAGTGTGATCTTGCAAAATGGGGCAGTGAATGATTGCAAACCAGAAGAGTTCCATCTCCTCTCCTGATTCCAGCATTCTGCTAATGCAGACCCCAGGAGACAGGAAGTGATTGCTCCCATAATTGAGTCCTTGCCAGGTACATTAGATACCTGGATTGAGTTCCTGGATCCCAGCTTTATCATAGTTCAGCCCTGGTAATTCTGGGCATTTGAGGAGTGATTTAGCAGATGGAATCTCCCTGTCTGTTTCTGCAGCTCAAATGAATGAACAAATAATTTAAAAATGTATACAAATAAGATTACATGACTGTATAAGTGAATTAATCTATGGAGAATCTGGGGTTATTCAGCCCTCAAATTGGGGGAAATGATGAAGTGTGTGGGAAATTAGGCACAGGAGGCAATTCAAAGATGGCACCCAAAGGAAGTAAGGTGGGCAGTGCCCAAAGGTCATTTACCACCAAAGCTGATTGGCTGCGCAGCATCAGGGGAGGTGACAACTGATGATGAGTGTGCAGACATATGACTGGTCGTGTAAAAAGTCACCCTGTAAAATGACCTCTTAAGTAATTGATTGGTCCTTATGCCCTGCCCCAGTAATCCTGTGGTCTTGTGCTTTAAAAGGCTCTGCTACACGTGCAATAAACTGAGTTCTTGCTTGTTTGACTTGACTCCCTGCTGCATCTGATTGTCTCTGGGATCAGCAGGCTGGGGAACAGGCGAGCGGCACACTTACCTTTCTTCGGACCCAGTCCATCCTCGTTCAGGTGGACTAAGACCCAGCAGAAGTGGTTGGGATGATGGAGAAGCAATAAAGAATGCAGAATAAGAATATTGCTAATAATATTTTGTGCTTTGCATAGCATTGAAATAAATATGAATCGTATTTGTTAGAGATGAGTTATTACTTATTTTTATGTAAATCACCAATAATCTTAATTCTCTTTTCTGCTGGAAACATGAAGGGTGAATGGAAAAGATGAGAAATGTGGTTAGAAAACTCAGTTGGATATAGGCAGAAAAGTTCAGGAGAATAATACCCATGGAAAAGTCAATGTAAATGAAAAATGAGGTACTGTTGAATGTTTCAGACATATGTTTGGCATGATGTGGATGCAAACTTGTGGTCACTGAGCCGGCTGTAAAGAATTTTATTTTTGCCCTATCTAATTACAGAAGGTTTAAAAGGGATATTAACAGAGTAAATAAGGCAGCAGCTGAGTTTGTTGGGCTTCCTTGGATGCATAAAACCTCTTTAAATCTCTCTAGAAGCTTCTCGACAATCTTATTTAGTAATGATGACCTTGAAGAGTCACAGATTCACAAGCAGGGTGGAAATTCTGCTGGTACCTATTGGTATGCGGGTAGTGATAATTTATAGCTTACATGCATGTTGATTGATCCCTTCTGATTGATTGTGATCCGTGAATTATTGGCTATGAAATATTTTGAGTACCATCATTACCCATAAGGTCACTTTATTGTTCCTTTGTTCTTCTAGTCTACATTATATCACTCTGTGAAAACCAAAATGGGAATTCAAATTTAATGATTCTGTCTTCTTCCCCAGAACAAAGGATATTATTGTTAATCTTCTTATAAAGACCTCAAAAGAGAATATACTGAAGTGTAGCTAAGCATTTTGCTTTGACCAAATGACTACCTCATTTCTCCATTAGGGGAGGAATAAACTTCTTTTTGTAATATAAATATACCTCTTATCAGTTTTCATGAGTCTTGGTTGTAGTCAAATATTCTCTTAGTTCTACCGTTGTAGCACTAATATCTCTTATCTCACTTGGGGTGGCTTTTCTTCCAGACTGATTAGGCTAGGAACTTACTTTTCAGTTTCCAAGGATGCACAGATCTCACATATTACATTATTCATTTAAACATTTTTTGCATCCTAGCATTTAAGTGTTCTCTGTTGTTCCAAATGTGGAAAGAAGGATTCTGGTATCCTTTCCTTTATCTTTTGTTATTGAGATCAGGAAGTTTTTGTTGTTGTTGTTGTTGTTGTTGTTGTTGTATTGGTCCTTCTCTGCATCCTTAATCCTCTATGCTCATCTGTTTTTCTATTACACTATGAATTATAGTCTTGTTGCATTAATTATACATGAACCATTTAATCACACAGCGATCTTGTCCATCAATTAAACTCAGCCCTCTATGGCTCTTTATTACCCAGAAGTTATTATTCAAATTGCAGTTATGTTCTGTTATCCCCTGGGATACCTTTGCAGGCCTCTTGTTCTGTAGCCATTTCTTATATTTTGAAGTTTCAGGATGCTTACATTTCCCTCTATTCATTCTTCTTGGTCTAGTTCATCAATTGATGCTTGTTGAGAAAAATAGGTTTTCTCTTTAATTCCAGAATATACATATATATGTAGATATAATTGCCCTTTTATTTTTCTGCTCAGCAAAAAATGTTTTTGGTTTATAGCAGTTAGGGAAATTAGGGACTTTTGTGTAAGATAACTAAGCAACTACTTCTTGTCATGATCTCATCTTTTACCTGACGTGTAGTTTCTGCCTCCTTGTTTTTTCCAAGATTAGTGGGAAGTTTCCATGTCCATTTACCAGATAGTCAGTGAGAACTGACATCCAAGTGTGCTGGTGTTTTGTCTGTCACTTTGTTTGATTTATATTCTTTTCCCTTCTTTGTAACCATTATGATAGTCACCATACCCAGATTTTCTTGTTTCGGGTGCTATCTCTGGCTGGCCCAATAGTAATTTGCTGCCACAGACTAGTGTTTGGATGAATAATCCCAGGTACAGAGCATGCCAATTCCCAATTCAGTAGTCACAATAAATCAAATATTGCAGGTTTTTTTTTTGTTATTGTTGTTGTTTTATCAGGTTGAAGAACTTTCATTTACCTGTTATCTGATCTACAGAAAGCCAATTTGAATTCTTTTTGGGAATGTAATATAATGCAGAGTGTTACCAGTGGTAACTAAACATGAGTCTGAAGAGCCAGTTACAGCTGATCTGAGCATTAGACACAAACAGGATGTTTTTCTTAAACCAATCATATTTTGAGTTGTTATTATATGTTTAAACATAATACACATTTACTTAAAAGCAAGGTAAGATTTTGGTACAACCACAAGAGATTGTCACCTCATATAAACTCATATAATCTGGAAGGAAAGCAAAGAGTTAAAGACGCCAAAGATAACTCTAATTCCCTAGCAACCATGAGTTCTTTGTGTCTAGCATATATATGCCTACAGGGATCCAGATGCATTATCAGACTGCTGATGGAGTTTTCCTTTTATGAGTATCCTATAGGACATTCAAACCTGGTATATGAACATTGAACTATCATATTTTCTCCCACTTTTCATTCTACGTTCCACATCTTTCTGTCTGTTACCACCATTCATTAACTCTTTTATTCTTTGTTTTGTTGTCAGAAACAAGACTGCAATCATTCATACCTTCTTTTTCCTCATCTCTTCTCGGGTTCTAAGCTCATTCCATATTATCTCAAAAAATTTGAATTTACATTTTTCACATCAACCTCACTGCCGTGTCACAAGGAAGTTCATCTGAACATGGGCTAATTGTTCCAATAGTTAGCAGTCTGCTTTTAATTTCCAATTATGATATATATTGCAATGTTCTACAACTCATGCACTGATATTTTCCCTCCAGATAGATAAGACATTGATCAAAGTTAAACATCATACTACATCCCTTTGGTATCTCCCTGTCATGTTAATTCTGGTACTAGGACTATAATTGAAAAGAGAAGTTGATACTTCTTTTAAAGAGTTTGTGGCATTTTATTTCTTCATACATACACCATCTCATGCCTCAAGTATCAAGGCTGAAATTGGGTCCATTCATTAATAAAATTATATCACTCTTAAAGTAGCCTATTTTTAGTATTATCATGCTTTAAAAAGAGCTGGGAAATTTTCAAGTGAGATCAGAAATCACCAAACTTAACTTTTCACTGATGTTACTGCCACTCTTGTGTGTATCATAGCTCAGTTCATAAAAGACAATCCCCACCCCCACCACTTAATGTGCTTACCATGTGGTTTTATTAGAATAAATTGATGTCTTCTTGTAAATGGATTTGGTTGCAAATTCAATTTCTTCCAGGGCCAGTGGGAGAGATTCAAGGTGCATAAATATTCCTCTTCTGAACTGTTTATAAGTAAAATGGTATTATTGAAGAGACCTGAAAAATGTCTTGCTGAATGCTGAATTATGTCTTCCTATATGCTGAATCCCTGGAAATCTTCTGTGTCTTTCTTTGATGAGAACAAATTGCATCATTGTCTCTCATGATGAGATATGTTCATGGGTGTCTTATTGGACACTGACATCTATGAAAAATGGGAGTAGATTGCTCAGGCATAAACTCTAACTCTTAGCCTTTCTCCTATAGTTGGGAAATGGAGCTTCTCCTCATGTTTTCCTCACTTTATCTAGTGCTAGAAGTGGGACTCAGACAGAATGTATTATCCCCTCTATTTCAGATCTGAGTGACTTTGGGGAAGGCCTGTAACCACATTTGTTTTCCTTGTGGTGAATGAAAATATCATCTTTTATGTGTTCTTCCTGTGGTTGATATAGATACACATGTAACCCTATTTTCAAAGTTAGCATTCAGTGCATGCCATTGTACAGTTAGGTTCATGGAATATTTCTGTGTGGCATACATGCAGAGCACAAGAAGATTATATAGTGTTTTTTCAAAAACATATACCTTATCTCCTGTGATTTTTTTTCTCTAGAGATTTGGGGAAAATGAGTAAATTTTTGGTATTTTTTCATTTGAAAAGTGAGGTTCAGTAGCAAAGAGCTGAAACTACAAATTTATTGCATATCAACTACATGCCAGTCATTATGATAGATGCTATCATATATATATATATATGTGTATCATATATATATATATATATCATCACTGTTGGCCAACAAAACTGCTATATATATATATATATATATATATATGGCATAGTCATAAGCTGTTTCCATTCATATGTACCCTTGATGAGTTTGCATCCACCTTAGATGGGTTTTCTCTTATGTTTATGCTACTCCAAGATGTTTATGAGTGTCCTAATGTAGAGGCTTCATTGAGTCCAATGTCATTGGGAAGTAGATTGGAATACGTGTGGCAGCAATTCTGGAAATCATTTTCTTTTTATAAATTTTTCATCAGCTTTTAAAAATTAATATAAAGTGAACAGATTTTATGATGCATTCCATAGATACAGTTACAAGAAGACAGCTACATGTTTCTCCCTGCCCCCCATTCCCTCTGTCCCCTGTCTTCCTCATCAGTTTTTTCAAGGACATAATTTTAATCCCTTATATAATCACAGGCTTAATTCACCACTAACCATAATATTCAGTAAGTGAAAAGTAGGAAGACCACAGTTCCACATTACTATAAAAAAGGGCTAAAAATGACAATCATATCACAAAATACACATTTTCATCACAAGTACTCATAAGCAATGGTCTGACTCGGGAAGAAGTTGCTGGTGCTCTTCAATTGGCAATATGAGTGATATCTGGTTTGTGTATCATTATAAAATAGGAGGTCAAATAGAACTTCTATTTCATTTTGGTCTAAGGGTCCCAAAGCCAGAGAGTAATACAAAGCACAAATGATAGACCAACTGGTCAAGACAGGCCTCCAGTCTAAGTCCTCAATTTTGAGATATTAATATCTATCTTAATGTAGATTTAGATAGTAACCTATCTCTTAGTGCTTGAGACATTGAGAAGGGAGAATTTTTGGGGTTCAAAAACTTTGGAGAGGGAGTTGTTGATCTACATGTAGGATTCCCACCCTCTCTCTTACCCACACAGGAAGGTAATGTAACATACATAAATTTAAGCAAAATGCTAACATACTTAAATTTAAGCAAAATGCTCAGAAAAATTGACCTATGTCACTTCAAATTTTTGAGATACAGAATAGGCCCAGACCTATGCTTAAACCTTTGTCTTTAACGGACAGTTTGGAAAAACATCCAGAGAGAATGGAGTCAGCTTAGATCCTTCTCAGAAAGCTACCCAATGGAGCAAATAATCCCCAAAGAAGAGGACCAATGGCTTTTCAGAGATGAAGGGTGAATTAGAAGTAAACAGATAAACTAGAGACAGTAAATACATGAAGGAGCTGTTGTTAGAGGTCCCCAATTGGCACATCTATGAGAAACTCACAAAAGCTCTCCATGTACTCTTGAGAAAGAAGATTTAACCATCTAACGCATCACTGTTGGCCAAGAAAACTGCACAGTCACCCCTAACACCATTTCCCCTGACTTGGAGGGTCTGGAACTATTGACAGCCAGAATGAAGAGAGGAGAGATAGAAGACAAGCTCATTTTCAAACCAGGAGTTTGGAATAAAATTGAACTGGATAAAGAGGGATAATGAAATTCTGTCAATGAATGGATGATTCAGGTTCCATATCAGATATGTTATGTAGAAAATATTTAGTAGAATGTGAATTAGCTACAGGTGACCAGAAAAAAAAGGGAATTGCCCCAGAATATCAAGGAACAGTAGTAGAATTATTATAAATCCACAGGCTGATTTTGAGCAAGAAAATTTAAGGGAATGTACTTAATTTTCTGCAGCATCCCTTTTCCCCAACAGATCTGGGTGGGCCTTTGCATCCTCTTTGTTCCCCATTGTTCATTCTTTTTTTATTAATCCCCATACTAGAATAGTTCACCAAATTACAAAAATAAATATTTGCATTGCAAGAACCATATATGACAAAAGATGAAGTGACCCTTTATCCTTCTTACTCTGAAATGACTAAAAACAGTTTTAATGGTTTTCTCATTTCTTTTTGTTAAGGAAAGACATTAGGATTCAGGAGCTGATTCCAGGATTAAAGGAATAAGTTAGTTTACTTTCATGGATTTTTGATGATCTAAGAGCAAGGACAGTTTATCCCAGTGTCAGGATGAATGTGTTGCTTATGCGAAGTAAATGCACAATGTCTCTGTGTTTGGAAGGAACTTGGAAGTCTGTATTTGGTGGCCCCACCTTATGTAATGACCCTTTTTCCAGCCTCTTTGAGAGTAATCATCTAGACTCTACCTGGTCATTTACATTTAGATAGCCTTAGTGCCTCCTTTGATGTATCTCTCTACAAAGACTCAAATATTGTTTTGCTTGAAAATTGAAGCACAGATATCTCTTCAATACATATGTAAATTATTCTGTACTCAATTCTACTCTGGAGTGGATAGGAAGAGTCATTTCACAGTAATTATTACCAATTTGACAGATTCTACTCCCTCCAATGGTAATGAAAGAAGATACTTGATTAAGGCAATGGAGGTGGGGAGGCTTCACTCATCACCCCATTCATTTCCTTTCCACCTTTGAGTGTCTATTTTGTGCCAGGCCTTATCCATGAAGGCATTTATGGGGAGTCAGGAAAATTAAGACATGGTCCTTGCAATTAAGGAGTTAATAATTTGATAACTTACTCTGTATTTTACTGTTTACCAAATCAACTTTATCTATTTTTCTATTTATCCTTATAATAAGGTAACTTCATTTCCAGCACATTAAATGACTTTATCAACTTTTGAAATCAGATGATAGAGAACGAAGGCAAACAGGCTTCAAGAGCTCATTCTGGTATTTTCTGCCTAGTAACACTTACTTCTTCAGATCACTCAGTCGGTTCTGAACTTCCTTCACCCTGTGCCATAGCTGGCACAAGTGTGCGCCTAATGTTCCTGCTGCAAGTGAATCTAGAAGCTGCCACAAAGATCTCATAGGCAATGATGGCATCCTTCTCATAGCTTCCCACCCTCTTCCCACCAGTGACCGGTTCCATGTTCTCCAGGTCCTAGCTGCTTTAGATGGAACCATGCTGCTGAAAGGATCGTCTAGTTACCATGTCTTTCCATGAGAGCATTGTGTAGGCATATGTTGTATCTAGGTGTGTGCTCATCTTTTGGTTTCCACTGTTGTAGGAAGCCACAGGAGAAGTAGACACATGGACAGATACTTCTATATACATGAAAAATTCAGGACTATGGCAAGGAATACTTCAGTGGGGTATGTAATTTGAGTAGGTGAGAGATGCACAAGAATGAAGCTAAGTGGAAGATGGGGAGAAAGACCTAGGGGAAGAATGAGCTGATTGGTGTGGCTGGAGCTGGGATAGATGGGAATATATGACAGTGAATAAGATGGTTAGAGAAAGAAAGTCTATGAAGGATGGCTG
Organism: Oryctolagus cuniculus; assembly: GCF_051225735.1. Classification (NCBI taxonomy): domain Eukaryota; kingdom Metazoa; phylum Chordata; class Mammalia; order Lagomorpha; family Leporidae; genus Oryctolagus; species Oryctolagus cuniculus. The sequence continues at coordinate 190,440,629 of NC_142868.1, forward strand.
TATTATGTTCAATGATGAGACTCTGAACATAACTGAAATTACTTGCTGCATCGTGTAGAACATGGCATTTGGGAAAAACTGATGTGTAGTGTGACCTTATCTATGTTACTTATTTCTTGTGCTCTGGAAGAATAAATTGGAATTTGGCCAACTCATATTTATTAAGCACTTTTGATGTGTCATCTACTTTTTGGATGCTGTGTATATTGGCCAAATTGTTTAAAGTGTCCTCAGCATTTTTACTATCATTACATGGAAAGACTTAAGTGCAATAGAGTTTTGCAGATGTTCTGAGAGGCTGCTCCCAGCAAATTGGCTTATTTTCAACTTAGGTGTTCTGATGTTTTATGGAAAGTATTTTTGCATATTGATAAAAGTTATCTGCAAAAAATAAGTAAGTTTATTTGTTACTCCATTATTTTTTTTCTTGTAAAGTCATCCCATTATGATAGGAAAACCTTGTAAAATAGTTTGGCCTATAATTTCAGCTCATCATTTTATTACTTAGACCATTTATTACATAGACCAGAATGGGTAGTCTCTAACGTAAAATCAATGTAGAATAAAGCTAAAGAATGTTTATCAGTGTCAAAACAGGTAATGTCTGTGGTTAATTGTGTGACTGTTACATAAATATATCCTTCTGTAAGTAACTAGATTGGCTAAAAGTACCACGTTACTGATTATTATGGAAAGCAAGATGTATAGACAGCCTAAAGGTTAGGTGAATATCCAGGCTAGACAGTAGGAACTTAATTTGATGTTTTTCTGAGTAAAAACAATGATATTTACCTTTCACATAATGTATCAATCTTTTATGAGCCTTTAAATTTAGAGTTTTAGTAAAACTGAATAAAATGTTTTGTAACAGCTTGCCAAAGTAAATATTTAAAAGTTTAAATTTATTATTATAATATATTACTCAAACCACAAAATAAGCAGATCATTAAAGAATATACACAGTCATAATAGTGTTCATATTGTTATCAGTAGGTAAAAAATCAGCACTTAGAACTAAGTTGTTAATGATAAAATCTAAGGAAAAGATTGAAGGAGATCATCTCAGAGACAGATACTACATAGAATTAATTTCTATACATATCCTCACATCATAATTTGGAATTAATTGTTGGAGTAAGGTATTTCCCTAGAGGTTGGGAGTATATAACCATTTTAAGAAGGAGTTAAGAAAAGTAATTCAACTCTAGCTCTGTAAGCTGGCTACTGTCAACTGCCAAAAGATAATAAGTGTTGTTGAAGGCATCAAGAAAAGAGCCCATAGAAGTTATTGGTGGAATGTAAATGGGCAGACCCATTATGGGAAATAGTAGGAAGAATGCTCAAAAATGTTTAAATTGGTGCCAGCATTGTGGTACAGTAGCTTAGCCTGCACTTGTGACTTTGGCATCTCATATCAAAGGTCAGTTTGAGTCCTGGTCACTGTGCTTCTGAATTCCTGCTAATGCACCGGAGAAGTCAGCAGAAGATGGTTCAAATACCTGGGCCCCTGTCATCCATGTGGTAGACTCAGATGGAGCTCTAGATTCCTGGATTTACAACCATTTTGGGAGTGAAACAGCACATAGAACATCTCTTTCTCTCTCTGTCTCATTCTCTTTTTCTGTCACGTTGCCCCTCAAATGAAAAAAAGATAAATAAATAAAACTTTTTAACAATTAAAAATAGATGCAGGACTGGCACTTGGTGCAACGGGTTAAAGCCCAGGCCTGAAGCGCCAGCATCCCATAAGGGAGCCGGTTCTAGCCCCGGCTGCTCCTCTTCTGATCCAGCTCTCTGCTATGGCCTGAGATAGCAGTAGAAATGGCCCAAGTCCTTGGGTCCCTGCACCTGTGTGGGAGACCCAGAAGAAGCCCCTGGCTCCTGGCTTCAGATCGGCACAGCTCCGGCTGTTGTGTCCATCTGGGGAGTGAACCAGTGAATGGAAGACCTGTCTCTCTCTGTCTCTACCTTTCTCCGTAACTCTGTCTTTCAAATAAATAAAATAAATTAAAAAAAAGACGCAAAAATTTTACTTCTGGATGTATACCCAAAATAAATTAAATCAGTTTCTTCAAGAGAGATCTTTACTCCCATATCCATTGCAGCTTTATTCCCAGTAGTCAAGATATTGTAAACAATCCAAATGACAAAACAATCCAATCCAAAGACAAAAATTGTATTTGTCATGTGATGAAGTGGAAATCACATTGTGACTTGCATACATACACAATGAGGTACTACTAAGCTTTTGCTAGAGAAGGAAACCATGCCATTTTCAGCAACATAGATGAGCCTGGAGGCCATATGCTAAGTGAAATAAACCAGATACAGAAAAATATCATGGACACAACCATGGTCATAATTCTAGCATGCTATGAGAACATACAAAGAAACTCTGTCTACACACTTGACCTTAGCTTTGCCAACTGAATTATGGCTTTGTTACTTGGTGTTTCACCAACCAGCTAAACGTTCTGCAACCATTTCACTTCAGTGCGGTGACGTGAATGTTGCCTCTAGGTTTTAGTGATAATGATAATGAAAGTCATAGGTGCTCAATAAGTGTGTGTCACTCATGAACGTATTTTACAGATGGAAAACCTCACGCTTGGCAAGTTCAACGACTTGCACAAGATCATGGTTAGTAAAGGACGGAGCTGGAAATGAATTTTTTGATATAAAAACCATAACATTGAAGTTGTCTATTTTCAGAACATGAGGTCTTTAGTATCTGCTTTGCATATTAGTTGACCCAGAATGTAGACAAAACACTCTGACAATATTTACAACCTGAAAATAATTTGCAAGCAAGCTTGTCTATGACAATCAGAGGAAATTTTCAGTTTTAAAGTATTATCACTGCCAAATTACCAAAGATAAAACTTGTGTTTTTCACTGATATATCTGATTAACTACTTAAAAGTCATAACTGGAATTGTGAAATGCTTTAACAAATCATTTTTTAATTTTTAAGAAAATTTGAGATACATTTTACAAAATGGATTTTTTAAGGAATAAAAGTATGAAAGGTAGATAGAAAAGATTTTGCTTTTGTTTTTTCTCTTCAGTGAGAAACCTTTTGATATGGTGTGTTTTTCTAGGGAAAGAACTATACAGAAGATATACAGTGTGGAATCAGTATCTGATTTTTTTAAGCTGAAAATGAGACCAAGTATTTTAATTTATGTCTTAGATTTCTAAATGAGTTCTGGGATAAGGCCACCAGTCTAATATGGTCACAGACAGAGAAGAATCCTCAAAGAGTCTAGAGGAAGAAGAGCTGATGGAGCAAACCGGCATTACTATACCCACCAGGCAAAAAATGAGGACGCAGGCAGAGACAGTCCCGGAACCAATCCAGAATTGTAGCCAAATAAGCAGATCTAACTCTAGGGGGGCTTGCAGTAAGAGAATGCAGAATCCCAAAGGGGAGTGACAAGCAAGGCCCTTGGAGCAGAAGGCTCAGGAAGGTCTTTCTTTCTGAGATCTGTGAGCCCAATAAGAGGCTTGCTGATTTATTGTCAACTCTTGCTGATAGGACAGTTAGTACCCTTTCCTCAGAGAAGAGAATTGAAAAAAAAAAAAAAGTTCATTTTCTTAGAGGTGCTTCTTAAGTTAAAAACAAAAGAAAGCAAAACTGGAAATCAGGGGGATACAGATAATTAATATTAAAGAAGACAGCACGAACAGCAAAAATTAAAGGACATTTGCAAAGCTTTTTATTGTTCACAATGACTTTTTGCGTGTACTGTTTAATATCATAGTTTTACTCTATTTGTTTCTAATGAATTAAATTAAAATACCACAAGCTTAATGGCTTAAAACATGAGCCATTATTTACCTCATGGTTCTGCATGTCAGGATTCTTACCCAATGCCAATGGTTTCTTTAGTCAGGGACTTACTGTGATAGGGTCAAGGCTTGCCCTGGGGCCACAGCTCTCATCTGGGGCTCGTAGCCTTCCTCACCCTCACTGGTTGTTGGAAGAGTTCACTTCTTTGCCGAATTTTCCATCTGGTGTTTCCATCTACAAAGCAGCAGTAACAGTGGCAGGCCTACTCCTCATGCCTCAGATCTCCTGGACTTCTCTTCTGCTCCATGAGGCACATGTAATTACACTGAGTTCCCCAGATGACCCAGGCTACTCTTCTGAAGGTCAACTGAATTGTAACTTTAATTACATCTGCAAAATCCCATTTGCCATGTCATGGAAGATAGCCATGGAGGCAACGCCAGGGGCCAAAGATCATGGAGACCAACACTTGCCTGCTACGAAATTTCTACAATAATGGATTTATTTAATGGTAAGAATTCCAAATCATGGAAAGGCAAAAAAAATCCGCTCATGGTCATGCACCTAGGTGATGGAACCAGGTCTGAGGACCTGGGACTCTGCTATTCCTTTCAGCTTTCAAACTCCTTGTATGTGGGAATGAAAAGAAAGAACATTTGCTGAGGGCCTGGTTATTCCAATGATGGTATAGATCTATCCAAACAGGCACTGGCCACTGTCAAATGTTTGAAAAAAATACATTCTTAGTTTAAATTAATCTTCAGGGAAGGGTGGATTGATTGAAATGCAGGTTTGGTTCTTAAAAAGGAAGTAGGATATTTTGTGTAGCCTGCAAGTGAAGCAATTGTCAGAAAACAGGTTTCAGTGAGTATGGGAGGGGGGGACCCGGAGGCCAAACATAAGCTCTCAGACCATTAAGTGTGTACTTGAACTTTGGATAGTAAAACCAGGCTCTCTTCTCCAGGTGGCAAGTTTTATACAGTCTGTGTTATATACTAAACAGAAACACTAGTTTTGTAGATGAGCAGATTTTTCAGAAAGAACAGAATAGGGTAGCTGAACACAAAATGAATTGTGTTCAGGATTTTAACTGGACATATGATTTTCTTCTCCATTTGGTCTTATAGTTTAGAAGTGACTTGGTGGCCTTACTCAGCATAGGCTTTCAATTAAATTAGATTTAATTGTGAAAAATTCCTAAGAAGACCAATAAAATTGTTGAATGATGAATTTAATAAGACTTCATACCTAGACATTTTAAATGTACAAAAGTGAGTATCTAAGAGTCCACAGATACCAATGCAACTCTCTGAAATAGGAATTGAATGTTGATGATGCTACTTCTGGCACCAAATGTGCAGAATACAGTAATTTATGGATGGCAGGAAAATGTAACTTTAGAGTGCTGTAGTCCTCTGACAGGCAAAGCTATCTAAAGTTTTTTAAACTTAATTATTTATATTACATTTTCTGTTAAAAATATGGCTTCTGACTTCTGACTAGACTTTGACTTATCATATATAATCAGTAAATTACTTTAGAATCATAGTAATGTTATTATTAGAAATGAACTTTATTTTGCATTCAAGAAAAGGATGGCAGGCTTATGCTGAAATATTAGTATTTGACCATGACTTTTCATTATAAATCTGGATTTGTTTACGAATGAAAAGGAACGAAAGTATAGGAAATAAAATGGGTTCTAAGTTGAGACTCAGAAAGATTCTGTATCACAAGAAAAACTAAGTTGTATCAAGCTTCTTTAATATGAACCAATAATTTATTATTCCGCCATCTAAAAAGATTATATTTCAGCTAAGTTACAGTAGAATAAGTTTATAAAGGAAACATAAATCCACTAACTAAGCAATTTTTATCTTATGAGCTTCCTAGAAATATGCACATTTCTTGAACTGAAACTAAAATGCATTGCTGACTCTACCTTTTCCCAGTTTCTAACCCCCTTTCCCATTATTCTTTTCTTTTTTGGTTCAGAACATGTGACTGTCTGCCTCCCCATCTGCCCTGCCCCCAGCGTACTCTAAAATACGCAAGCTTTGGGTTCCATGAAATCTGGGGAAAAACTGCAGAGGCTTCAGAACACAGGAACATTAATTTCTCTTACAGTTTGCTGGTCAGTGAAGAACAGAACTGCTTGTTAAAATGGGGGAAAACATTTCTAATTCAGAATGCCAGCAGTCACACAATTAAATTGGGAAATGGAGAATTCATTATAATTGCATAAAAATATATCAAACTGTCACATCACAAAGTAAATCTCAGATGGCTCAGCCTCGGGATATTCATCTTGCTCAGTCTGGTCTCTAGCTTAGAGTTACACAGATCTTCCTGGGGATAAGTATTTGGCATACACCAAAGTTTAGCCATTAACCCAAAGGCACCAGGATATCTGCTGTTACCACCTACCCTCTTTCATGTCTTTTTGACATCTTACCTTATGCTGGACCCATCTTTGTCAAAAAGGAATTTGCCATGTTTTGGTGTTGCCATTTTTGTTTGTATGTTTATTTGTTTAGTCTCATTTGCCTCAAAATGACATTAGTCCTTTGAGGACTGCCTGATATGGAAGGGGGGGAGGATGTGTTTTTAGAAAAAACATGGTGTTTCTGCGCCAATTCATTGATCATCATGATGATGGATTGTCCAGGAGATAGAGTTGTGCCCTTGACTGTTTAGAAGAGGACGAATTGTGATCCAAGAAGCTGAATTTACCGAAGAGCCAAGACAGGGGTCACCTGCCTTCTCCTCAGTCTTTACTGCATTGGAAGAAAATATATACCATACAGCAGAAGGATCTGCACTAAGTCCTCTCTTCCTGTCACTGAAAGCATCAGATCACGTTATGGTGTCTTTCCTTGTAAAAATATCACTCATGAAGTGTCTACACGGTGGCAGGTCCCCTGCTGAGCACCAGGATACAATTGCCATGGCTGCATATTGAAGTCGTAGGAGGGACCTGTGCAGCTCATTGCAAATTTTTTTTTAAAGATTTATTCAGTTGGCAGGTGGTGCTGTGGCTCAATAGGCTGATCCTCTGGGTGCGGTGCCGGTGCACCGGGTTCTGGTCCCGGTCAGGGTGCCAGATTCTGTCCCGGTTGCCCCTCTTCCAGTCCAGGTCTCTGCTGTGGCCCAGGAGTGCAGTGGAGGATGGCCCAAGTGTTTGGGCCCCTGCACATGCATGGGAGACTGGGAGAAGCACCTGGCTCCTGGCTTTGGATCAGTGCAGTGCGCCAGCTGCAGCGTGCCAGCCACAGTGGCCATTGGAGGGTGAACCAACAGAAAAGGAAGACCTTTCTCTCTCTCTCTCTCTCTCTCTCACTGTCCACTCTGCCTATCAAAAAAAAAAAAAGATTTATTCATTTGTTTAGTGTTACAAAGAAAGAGGAAGAAATAGAGAGAAAGAGATCTTCCATCCATTGCTTCACTACCCAAATGGCTGCAATGACCAGGACTGGGCCAGGGCGAAGCCAGGAGTCATGAGCTTCCTCCAGATCTCCACGTGGGTGCAGTGTCCAAGCACTGAGGCCATCCTCTGCTGCTTTCCTAGGCATATTATTAGGGAGCTGGATCAGAGGCGGAGCAGCCAGGTCTCAGACCAGTGCTCATATGGGATTCTGGCATTGTAGGTGGCGGCTTTACCCACCACACCACACCTCCAGCCCCAGCTGTCAATATTTTAAACGATTCCTTCCCCTCAATAGAAGCTACTCCCAGGTACTTCCTATTCATCCCTGTCTTCTTTACACTCAGAATCAGAGGAGTGTTCTACATTTTCACAAGCATACGTTTCGTTTCTTACTTTGATGCATTTTTCTCATTGAGTGGCAGCTGCTGTGTTTGCCCTTTTTTTCTTTCTTGTCTGAGAAACTTCTAGTTAATGTCAGTGTAAATCGATCTTCTTCCCCCATATCCTGATGACCCAGACTACAGCATGTGCACTTCTCCTATCCTGAGCACTTTTGCTGTACTCAATATTATCATAATACTTGCATATCTTATTGGATTTGTTATCTTTTCCCCTCCTCTATAAAACTAAAAGGGGTGCTTAGGAACTTAAGGGGAGCCATGTATTTTGAATCTAACATCTGTCAAGACATGGAAGCAAATCAGAAGCTCATTACAGTGTGGGCCTGAATTAAGCTGCATGCTATCAGTGTCCTTCCTTGCCTAAACTTTCTTTCTCTCTTTCTCTTTTTTAAATTTCAAATACCTGGAGCTGTTCCCAGACTTCAGTTGTCTCCTCCCAAACATCACCTGAAACTTGCCCATGGTAAAGTGCATTCTGTCTGTTGAATACAGAGTGGAAAGTCTGCCCAGGAACCAACTTCAGTGATTTTTTATTATTTGAGTTTAAATGTCATTTTGACATAGCGCATTGGGTTCTGGATTTGTGATAGAGATGATATAGAGATGATTTGTGAATACAGTACTTGGCCATAGTAAGCGTTTTGTTTGTTTAAAATCCTGTTCTAATGAAGTAACAGAAACAGGCCTTCTATCATATTTGCAAATTGGTTACCACGTTAAATCTTCTTGTCATTTGTGTATTACCCAGGTTGTATCACAAGTTCAAAGTCAATCTTTGAAGCATTAAGTTAGTTGCTAAAATGTCTTTCAGTGCATTCTGGGAGTACCGCAAGGTGCCTTGTGAGCCCTTTCCTCTTGCCCCAGCTTCCTCCTTGGCCAGCCGTTGCCCTGCCTTTACTGACTGCTGCTGCTGCTGCATTTCTCGGAGACAGAACAACCTTCTTGCTGCTGTATCTGTTCTGGTAGGTGTCTCCTGGTCTGTGGAGAGCGGGCATTATCCTCCATAAAGATTATATTAGAAATCCCCATAAAACCTGGGAGAAGCAATCTGGATACTGCTGTCCTGCAGCTTGCTTCAGCCAGACAGGGTTGATAATACAAAAATAAAGTGTTGTGGTTGTGGTCAGAGAAAGAAAGAGGTGCTGGGAAGCGAAGAGCAGTGTTCCAAGCCAGAGAGACTTGGTGGAGCCTTGGAAGTTGAGTTCAGACCCACACTGCTGTCCATTTTGATCTACTGTCAGTAGTCCTGTGACAGGCTTCTTAGAGCTCTCCTTCCAGGGGCTTCAGAACATAGTTTCGGTTGTTCTCAGTTAATCTTTCCATCATCTTCTTAAGATCAGGTTTAAGACCTACTTCCAGGTATGCTGCTAAATAAATATCGTGACTATTAGTGCCATAAATCTGGTTCAGAACATCTGCTTTTGTACCTTGCTGTAGTAGCCTGACTTATTTCCATCTGGATGTACAACAAACAATATAAGGATATTAGATAAAATGTGAATGAGATTCAAGTAGGTAAGATGGAATTAAGAAAATATTTAATATTCTGTGATGAAGCTGTGACAGATTAGAGGAAGCAGGAGCAGACATTAATTTGGAAGGGTGATATGGGTAGGTCTTCTGGGATGTGTAGGGATAAGAAAAGCTTGAGCAGAATTCTGTGAGCTGAAGTATTGAGATTATATTCTGAGAATGTCAAGTAAAAGTGTCTGTAAGGGAAGGGAGTTTAGTGGTGCAGGTTGTATAGTAAGACATGAAGCTAGAGGATCATTTGGGGCTGCCCTACAAGTGAGTAATTTTGAATTTCAAGATTAGGAGCAAGGAGCAGTTTGATTGTTCGAAGAAAGAATGTGTTAGTTATTTGAGAGGGGCTGTAGCAACATTTTACCAATGGCTGACAGTTGCTAGAAAGCCAGATTTTGTGATTTGATTCCTTCCCATGGCTGTGGTGGATTTAGAGTCCAGTAATGATCCATGGATAATTTTCAAGAAAGCAAGGAGTCTATGCTGGACATCTTGTAGCCACAGTGGATTCCAGGTGGTAAGAATGAGGAGAAAGCAAAGCTCAAAGCCAGGGAAAATTGAGGGCTGTAAGTAACTGCAGCCACAGATTTGTAGATAGCTCTAGTGACTGCTGCTTCGATTTCAGATCCAGCATCTAATTGCTGGAGCAGGCAAAACAAATTCTTAAAGTGTTTAAAGTTCTATTGATTTTCCCGAAGTGGGAATTGGAGATTTTGCTCCCAGTGCTTCTGGATATTGCTCATTTGAGAGTTCCACTAAGTCATGGATGATTGAAACATCTCCCTTTCGTGCAAATATCCGATCTTCCAGGAAACAACATGGTTTTCAAGGGCATTGATCAGTCTTGTATATCCCATAGGCTAACGCACATTCTTAGTAAACAATTATGATGCAATTAATAGGCATCTACAGTTTTGAGGGTTTTATCCTGTTGTTATTACATTATATATTTTTCATATCACTTCTTAATTTCCATTATAATTATCAGTGCAACAAACCAGATACCATCTTTTGCTCACACTCAGACCTGATCTTGTGGAGATCTAGAGACAAGTACACTTAGATCATGCTGTAATGGGGTTTGGATTCACAACCACTGTAATCAGTTCGAACAAGTCAGGCAAGGATTGATCTGGAAGCACTGGCCCTCAGTACTGTGGCAAGTGGGAGTGAAGCCTGACATTCATCTCTCATAATCTGTAGTTCTTAATAGAGAAAACATCTCTAACCAAAGATATTAAAGAGTTACATAAAAGCTACAGTAATACTTTCAAGATGACTCCCTTCATGTTGTGGTATTATCAAAATCTGGGCAAACAGGTCACAGAGGATTTTATAAAAGATTTACTTATCTATTTGCAAGGAAGAGTTACAGAGAGGCAGAGGCAGAGAGAGAGAGAGAGAGAGAGAGGTCTTTTATCCGCTGGTTCACTCCCTACATGGCCGCAATGGCCAGAGCCGGACCGATCGGAAGCCAGGAACCAGGGGCTTCCTCCGGGTCTCTCACTTGTGCAGCGGCCCAAGGACTCAGGCCATTCTCTGCTTTCCCAGGCCATAGCAGAAAGCTGGATTGGAAATGAAGCAGCTGGGACCCAAACCAGTGCCCATATGGGATACCGACACTGCAGGCGGCAGCCCCACCTGCTGTGCCACAATGCCGGCCCTGGTACAGAGGATTTTAACTATGAGGACTTGAGAGCAAACTCAACTCTTCATCCTACTTAACTCTTCCTCAGAAATTCACTATCACTGAATGAAGACATTCCTACCTAAGTGGATGACATTCTTTCAGTGTTATGATGTCTGGCTGACTGCACACCAGCTGAGCAAGGTGAATTGGGAGAATGCATAGGTAGGAGCCTCTGTCCTTGGGCACTGGTGACTCAGATGAGCATCCGATGAAGAAGCAGGCAGAAGTAGTTCCTTGAAGCTTATCCTCTTCTTTTTCATGGGGGTGCTGATATTTCTCTCTGACTAGCGTAATAGCCCATATGCTGTTAGACAGGCATGATTAAACAATATGGCCCTGGGCAGCTGTATTCTCAGTAATTGTCATGTCCAAATGAGGTTTGCTTTCATTTTGGGCCCTGACCAGGACTGACTATCCTAATCAAAAGGAGAAGTAAGGCATTTTTTTCATATGCAAGCAGCAAGCCCTGATTAGGTCACAGAAAATGTTGCTACCAATGAAGCACACTCTCAGAAACAGGAAGATGACGCATCACTCTGTCAACCTCAGACTTAACAGAGAAAACAGTCTGGCAGTTTTATGAATGATCTTTTGGAGGAAAGAATAGCTTTGCATACTAAAGCAAAAGAAATTTTGTTAAGCTTTATATTCCATTGGTTGTATACAAAAATTCAGGTATTTATTTCAATTTTCAAGTATGAAATTGGAATAGTATATACATTTTGATGAAATAGCTGGGGTTGTCCAAATCTTTTATGTGAAACTTAAATGGTTTATGTCTCTATATTTAAATCTTTGACTTAAGTATGCACCTTAGATTCCTAGTGATGATGAATATGAGACTGAGCAGTCCATGTCCATTCTTGTTGCACTGCAGAGTAAACTAATATTCTCATCCCACGGTGCATGTAGTTTTATTTTCATTATCTTTTTTGTTATATATTTTTCTAAGTCAAGGAAATGCCTCTAGGAAACTAGATTACTAACTACCTGGTCATAGGTATGGATAGATATATGGACACTAAATGCACATGCATATGATTGACTCTTTTTTTTTTTTTTTTTTTGACAGGCAGAGTGGACAGTGAGAGAGAGAGACAGAGAGAAAGGTCCTCCTTTTTGCCGTTGGTTCTCCCTCCAATGGCCACTGCGGCTGGCGCACTGTGACCGGCGCACCACGCTGATCCAAAGCCAGGAGCCAGGTGCTTCTCCTGGTCTCCCATGCAGGTGCAGGGCCCAAGCACTTGGGCCATCCTCCACTGCCTTCCCGGGCACAGCAGAGAGCTGGCCTGGAAGAGGGGCAACCGGGACAGAATCCGGCGCCCCGACCGGGACTAGGACCTGGTGTGCCGGCGCCACAAGGCGGAGGATTAGCCTTGTGAGCCGTGGCGCTGGCCCTATGATTGACTCTTTAACTCTGCATTCTTATACTAAAAGTTAATAGCAGTTCATGAGAAGGTCCCATTACAGAAGACATTTTAATTTAATTATTCCCTATATGTTCAAGTATTAGAAATACTTTTTGCTTATGTCTTCCAATTGCACATTTTCTTGATTTCTCATAATATAGCACAAAGCCTTTAGCATTTCCAAAGATAATGGAGGTTGGTTCTTTTTGGCCAGTGTGAATATCAGTTGAGTCAGTGTTTAAATGAGCATATATCAAATGGGTACTCAGCAGGTTTAGATGCATTGGAATATTTTCTTAGGATGAGCAGAATTACTTTCAGATTTGCTGGGTATTATAAATGTGGGGAACAATCCGGACTAGACTGAGTTACTGGAATTAAGACTTATTCTATGCATCTGCTCTCCCACAATATGGCGCTGGGAGAAGAAAACAGCTTCTACACAGGTGCCTCCAGTTCAGCCAATAAACTGTAGGACCTACTCCTGATTGGAGGAGAGCAGCGTACTCGGCGTGTGGGCAGCCGAGTTGGGATTGGCGGAGGAGGACTATAAAGGAGGAGAGAGACGGCATGCACCGGGAACATCTAAGAGGAACATCTATCTGAAGGAACACCTGAGCAGCCCCCGAGAGAGCCGGCCGGCGGTGTGCCACTCCCCTGCGGAAGTGGGGAAAGTGGCCAGAGGGAACTGCCCTTCCACGGAGGTGGAAGGGACAGTAGCCAACCCGGGAAGAACCAGCAGCAAACCCGGGGAGGGCCGAGCAGACAGAAGAACAGCGCAGGGTCCTGTGTCGTTCCTCCACGAAGACGGGGAGTGACAATAAAATAAATTTTTTTAAAGATTTATTTATTTGATAGCACTCTGGCCTCAGAATCAGCTCTTAAGGCACACGGATCTGGCTGAAGAGCTCATGAGAGTATTTTAGGCATGGAAAGCCAAGACACTCAGGAAAAGAAAAAAAAAAGAAGACCTAAATGAAAGATCTCTGCGAGTGAGATCCCAGTGGAAAGAACAGGGCTGTCAAAGAAGGAGGTACCTTTCTCTGAAGGGAGGAGAGAACTTCCACTTTGACTATGACCCTGTCAGAATAAGATCGAAGTCGGCGAACTCAAAAGGTTTCCATAGCCTTGGCAACCCATGACTAGAGCCTAGGGAGATAACTGACGCCATAAACAAGAGTGTCAAATTGTTAAGTCAACAACAGGAGTCACTATGTACTTGCTTCTCATGTGGGATCTGTCCTTAGTGTGTTGTCCAATGTGAATTAATGCTATAACTAGTACTGAAACAGCATTTTACACTTTGTGTTTCTGTGTGGGTGCAAACTGATGTAATCTTTACTTAATATATACTGAATCGATCTTCTGTATATAAAGATAATCGAAAATGAATCTTGATGTGAATGGAATGGGAGAGGGAGCGGGAGATGGGAGGGGTGCGAGTGGGAGGAAAATTATGGGGGGGGGGGAAGCCATTGTAATCCATAAACTGTACTTTGGAAATTTATATTTACTAAATAAAAGTTAAAAAAAGATTTATTTATTTGAAAGTCAGAGTTACACTGGGGCGGGGGGAGAGTCTCCCATCTGCTGGTGCACTCCCCAGATGACCACAATGGCGGGAGCTGTGCCAATCTGAAGCCAGGAGCTTCTTCTGGGTCTCCCATGAGGGTGCAGGGACCCAAGGACTTGGGCCATCTTCTACTGCTTTCCCAGGCCATAGCAAAGAGCTGGATCGGAAGTGGAGCAGCAGGGACTGCAGACCGCTGTGTCACAGTGTCAGCCCCAATCAATTTTATCTTATTAAAATTTGTACATATATTGTGAAATGTCTTGAAAATATATAGAAGATTAAAGGATTATCTCCTAATTTGCCACTGTATAAATTGCTTTTTATTTCAAGTACTATTTTTATTCACTTGTCCAAACAGATGTGACTTGGGAAAGAAAATTGAAATACAAACAAGAAAGGAAAGCGTGGCTCGCTTCCTGAAGCTTTTGGGAGACAGTCACACACTCAGATAACTCCAGATTCAGGCAGAGTGTTGGACGAAGGATAAGGCTAGGGAGGAAAATCTGTAAGTCTCAAAGGCGGCAGATTAGGAGGGATCAGTCACAGAAATGTAACTCTGTCTTTCAAATAAATGAACTAATCTTTTAATAAAATGAAAAGTTGAGTGGAATTTCTCATGGTAAAGAGAAAGGACATTCTAAGTGAGAAGGAAGGCTGTGAGAAAGAAGATAGACATCAAAACATGTCCAGGAAATGGTGACAAATCCACTTTGCAGGAGTATAGGTGGCGCAAAGCAAAGGAGGTAGGCGCATTTCAGGCTATAATATGGGTGTTGAATTGTTTTTAAGTATAGACAGGGCTATTGTGTTTTCAACAAGGTGGTATATGATTACAGGTGTGTGGGGAAGATTAATCTTTATTCATAATTAAGTATGAGTTAATAGTCTGACAATCCAAGACATTTGACTTTTTCTTCAGTTGTTTCTTAGCAACCGTATGGAGAAAATATTCAAATTGCAAATAATGTTAGCTTTTCTGTATTTGCTAGGAAATACTTTCTAATATTCATACTTTAAGACATGACAGCATCATATTAGTATAGTTTTACCTAGCTTGGAATCTAGATTTAAGTAAAGGAATACTGGGAGTGGAATTTTACTTTATTGGAAATATAATGGAGGCTTTTAATAATGTGGTTTCATGCTACATTTAGAAAGTGGCTTATTTTTATAGAATTTTATGTTAATAATAAAGGGCATTATCGTTTATGCAACATAGAATTAATCTTATTTTCTATATCAGTTCTCTAGTTGTCATAAACAAAGGGATTGTTATTAGATTTTAAGACTATATTCATTTTGTAAAAACAATTTTTCATTTCCAGATTATGATAGCTTTACTGTAAAAAGGTTGTTCTCTTGCAATAATTCTCTTCCATTTTTATTTCAGTTATTTTTAGTTTTACACACATTGCTCCATTTTTCAAACCAGAAATCTTATGAAAGAACATTTCTGATTTATTTATGTGAACAAAGAAGCTTTTTCTGAGACCAATTCATTTATCTCTCAGAGTAAATGATGTTTGTGATTGCAGTTTCAAATTGAAGTGCCCATTTGTTCAATGGAGACATGAATGATTGAGCTTCATTTGTGGATGAGAAAACAAGTTTACAAACGCATTTATTTTTGCCTGGGCATCCACTCTGTGTAGAGATGCGTGTTTAACAAGAGAAATTACTGACTGTTCCATCATGAACAATACTCCCTGTTGCAACTGAAACCATTAGTCTTATGCATTCACTTATGTCTCTATAGGCAAAGTAGCAAGGTTAGTGGACATGAACATGAAATCATATCATAATGTCGGCTTCAAACTTGTTTTCCAAGATGCCATAGTGATCCATATTGGGGGTGGGGCTTACACTGGGAGCCCCTGTTTGAATTCTAGAGAATATAGTATAGAACATGACCTGGTGACGATTTATTCCAAGGGCTGTAAAGGATTTCCATGTTTCCTTAGGAAACAAGCTGTGACTCCTTGAGTGCTGAAAAGCCAAGATTCAATCAACCGCACTTTCTCAGCAGCTATTTGTGGAGTGCCTACCATGTGCTAGAAATCCATGCACAGGCCTCACCTGCAAGTGTTAACTGAGGGAGAAAATGGAGGAAACGAAACACAGGTGACTTAAACAGGTTGTTCCTGTACTTGACAGGGAAAAGAGGAATACTGCTCTTGAGTGGAGCAGTAAAGTGACAATGCACATAACTCTCTAGGGTGTCTTATTTGCTATTACAGCAAAGTAGGTTTTTGGTTCTTGAGAAAAAATTATCTGATGGGACACGAAGAGTCAGAAGTCAAGCATATTGACCTGTCCACCTTCTGACCTTACTTACATTACTTCTGTTTTCTCTAAACTCTATTATTTAATGGACGTGTTGTAGTTCTCTCATAGCTTGGAACTACTCTCTGTGATTCATAATGTGGGCCTTCAAAAAATATATAGTGAAACTGTCTCTTTTGACAGAGTGTGTTGAACTAGAAGGGACTACTCAATTCCATCTAAAGAAATTGGAATAGCAACTTGAAGATACTAGTGCAGCGTCTGATGTGATCCCTTAAACTTCTACAACTGTGCTACTTTCATCTTCCCCCATGGAGATTAAGAAGCAGAGAGAGCTGCAGAAAGACACCAGCACCGAGGCAGCTCCTTTGTGAGCTGTGCACCTGCTTCGAGTCAGTGAGGCATATCTGTACCCTGAGAGTTCTACTTTACATCTCTTTAATGTCAGCTTAAAAGCTGTATCTTCTTCAAAATCAGATCCCTGTAGGCGTGGGCAGTAGAGATGCAAGGCAGTGTATGTCATTATTTATAATATAGACTCATGCACTATTCCAGCAGGACTATAGAGAGTTTCCAGTTTAGCCCCATTTTGTTTGGCAAGGATATTGAAGCCCAAAGAGGAAACATTTGAACATTAACAGGTTGTTAGTGACAGAGTCCAAATTTGCATTTTAGTTCCACAAGTTCCCACAGGTATCTTATGTGAATGTTTGAAAATGGTAGTGTTAAACTTGAACCTCTTCGAATCGAAAATGAATCTTCATGTGAATGGAAGGGGAGAGGGAGTGGGAAAGGGGAGGGATGCGGGTGGGAGGGACGTTATGGGGGGGAAGCCATTGTAATCCATAAGCTGTACTTTGGAAATTTATATTCATTAAATAAAAGTTAAAAAAAAAAAAAACTTGAACCTCTTCAATCAGGTTCATGGCATGAATCATCCATGTGATTATATTCAATCATGCATTATGCCTTAATCAAATTCATTTGAAAATTTCTATCTGTTCTTTCTGTGAAATATATATTAACTAAACACATCATTTCCATTTGCATGGGTGGCTTATATCACCTTTAATTTATTTTGTAGATGGAAATCTCATGGTCTCTTCCACTTCCTCCTACAAGCTGCTTAACCTGTTGTTTTACTCTGACCTCAACCTTCCTGGTTGTCCAGCAGTCTGTGTCTCATTCAATTAGAGAAATTGTCATTCTTCCTCAAGGTCCTTACATAATTTCTTTCCCAGTGGTTACAAGCACATTGCTTTATCCACACAAGCACGCTGAGGCCTATAAGAGACCAATTCTACCTACCTCTCCTACTTTAAATATTTAAAATATCTTCCATTTTCTGTTGACTCAGAATCAGCCAACTCTTTTTTCCCCCATGCTAACACTGTGATCTCTTTCCCATGGTCTCCTCAGCTTCCTTGGTAATGATGCTTTGATTAGCCTTTCCTGAGATCTTCAAATCTATCCCCATCACTGATTGAACCATTAGAAAAAATTGTTAATATTTCTCTGTTCTTTGAAAACATGCGTGAAGTTTTCCCTTAAATTGTTCTGTTAACTTGATGTTCTCTCTCCATTTACATCCCTATACTTATTGTACTTATTTTTCTCCTGTACAATCATATTTTAATGTGTCTGCTTAGTGTTTGTCATGTCTCACTTGCTGAATTATCCCTTCAGTGTTACATTTTCTTGTTGCTAAAGTTAGCAACTTCTTATTACATTTCCTCTTTTTATTAAAGATTTATAATTTATTTGAAAGTCAGAGTTACACAGAGAGAGGAGAAGCAGAGAGAGAGAAAGAGAGAGAGAGAGAGAGAGAGAGAGAGAGATCTTCCATTCGATGGGTCACCCCTCAGTTGGCCACAACGGCTGGAGCTGTGCCGATCCGAAGCCAGGAGCCAGGAGCTTCCTCTGGATCTCCCACGTGGGTGCAGGGGACCAAGGACTTGGGCCATTTCTACTGCTTTCCCAGGCCATAGCAGAGAGCTGGGTTGGAAGTGGGGCAGCTGGGACATGAACCGGCACCCATATGGGATGCTAGGGCATTAACCCACTGAGCTGCAGTGCTGGCCCTGCATTTCCTCTTAAACTCAAGTTTTTGAAGTCACTGACCATCTCTTTCTTCTTGCATCTAATAATTGAGTGACCAGAGCTATTCCTGGTGGTCTGACCAAGCCTTTTTATGATATAGTCTGCTTAACTAATATCTGGTTTCCTCTCATTGATTAAGCAGGCCTTACCAAGGTTATACATTAGGATTTTTTTTTTAATCTTATCTACATAATAGAATGAGGTAAAGGTTGAGGAAGGTGTTGGAAGCAGACTACCCTATCCATTTGCATAGCTTTGTGATCTTTAGTAGTTATTTAAAACTTATTACTTAGCTTCCCCAATTGATAAAAATAATTGCTTACATTCATTGCAAACACCGATCATGTGCTAGGCACTGATATTTACACTTTATAGGCATTAAGCAATTTCTTATCACCTTTAGAGGTATTATCAAGATGCTGAAACACAGAGGAGAGGCAGAGAGAGAGAGAGAGAGGAGTCTTCCATCTGCTGGTTCACTTCCCAGTTGGCCGCAATGGCCGGAGCAGTGCCGATTCAAAGCCAGGAGCCAGGAGCCTCTTCCGGGTCTCCCACGTGGGTGCAGGGGCCCAAGGACCTGAGCCATCTTCCACTGCTTTCCCAGGTCATAACAGAGAACTGGACTGGAGGTGAAGCAGCTGGGACTCATACCAATGCCTACTTGGGATGCCAGCACTACAGGCAGCGGCTTTACCCGCTGTGTCACTGGCCCCTGTAGATCTCCTCTAAATAGCTTTCTTGAAACTTCAAAATGTTGCCTTAGAGGAACATTCCAAATTACATGTCATAGGTACTATGCTGAAAAGTTTACACAATAAAATATTTTTAGTAAGCCTTATCTTAAATGAAGATCATCTAATTTTACTGCAGTTTCTTAGAATCAGCATATGGCAATGTACACCTAATATAACAACGTGAGAAAAACCATCCAGATTTTCCTACAATTATTTAGTCTTGGGAAACTATTTTTTTTTTTAGATTTATTTTATTTATTTGAAAGACAGAGTTACAGAGAGAGGTAGAGACAGAGAGAGAGGTCTTCCATCCACTGGTTCACTCCCTAGATGGCTGCAACGCACAGAACTGCACCGATCCGAAGCCTAGAGCCAGGAGCTTCCTCCAGGTCTCCCACACAGGTGCAGGGACCCAAGGACTTGGGCCATCTTCTACTGCTATCCCAGACCATAGCAGAGAACTGGACAGGAAGAGGAGCAGCCGGGACTAGAACCAGCACCCATATGAGATGCCAGCACTTCAGGCCAGGGCGTTAACCCTCTGTGCCACATGCTGGCCCCTCAAGGGTATCTCTTAACTCACATAAACTCCTGTTAAATTCTTACAGTTCTTTTGCTTGGGAGTTGTCAGTTATATCTACTTAACAACACTTTCAAGTACATCAAAATATGCTCCTTTTCATGCTTTAAAAATAAACCTTCACAAATTGGCCAGCGCCACGGCTCAATTGGCTAATCCTCCACCTAGCGGCGCTGGCACACCGGGTTCTAGTTCCGGTCGGGGCACCGGATTCTGTCCCGGTTGCCCCTCTTCCAGGCCAGCTCTCTGCTGTGCCCGGGGAAGGCAGTGAAGGATGGCCCAAGTGCTTGGGCCCTGCACCCCAGGGGAGACCAGGAGAAGCACCTGGTTCCTGCCTTTGGATCAGCGCGGTGTGCCGGCCACAGCGTGCCAGCCGTGGCAGCCATTGGAGGGTGAACCAACGGCAAAGGAAGACCTTTCTCTCTGTCTCTCTCCCTCTCACTGTTCACTCTGTCTGTCAAAATAAATAAATAAACAAACCAACAAACAAACAAACCTTCACAAATTAAGTCCCTGGAATAGTACAGCAAGCTAAATCTTAGTAGCAGCCACAGGTTATGTATTAATTACAGAAAAAAATATTTTGCATCAGTTGGCTAACTATTGACTTTGGAAAAAAATTTTATAATGCAGAAGAACTTACAAATTTGTCCTAAAATTTAACAAAAACTAAGAACTTAGACTAACAAATGTGCTCTTGATGAAGTTAATATGTACACATTAGCTTCGACTGTGTTTTGCTATCAGTGTAAAGAATTTTCCTCATTTATTTAAATCAAACTTAGGGTCTTTTCCAGTGATAAATCTTTATTTTCCCCTCACTTGTTTTCTATAATCAGGGAACACTATTGAGAGGGACACTTGGGGTTTTTCTCCCTATCCCACCATAGAGTGAGTTCACTGGGAAGGCAAAGTTGATTCTGGATTCCCTATTATTTACTGACATCTTGAACTCCATGTGCCCTGATAAATTGGATAGTAGTTTCTAAGAAATGAACTCATGGAATAGGTTCTTCAGTTTATGAAAGAGCCCCAATATTTTCCACATTCCCTGAATGTTACTAGTGGATTGCAACTAGTCATTTCATGCTGCCTCTTACAGTGGAGAAAATAGAAAAAAAAAAAAAAGATTAGACTCAGGTCTTATTTGCACATTTTGGAGCCTAATAATTAAGGCGTTAATGGGCATCCATTAATGCAAGTTTTATTTGCTCTCAACTTTATGGATAAAAGTATCCTTTCTCTACTGACTGGGTGCTAGAGTTCAGGAGGGTGATTAGTTTATATTTTAGGCCACCCAACACTGTTCTCATAGAAGTTCCTGATCTGAGTAGATGTGGGATGGGATTGGTTGATGTGATGATGAGTGTGGAAGGTTATCTACTTTGGGGATCTTTCTTGAGAAAATAATAAAAATGAAATGCAAAGGTAAGCATTAATGTATAATGAAAAATATAAATTGTAGGACACTGATTTTTTAAGTAGAAAATGATCATATTTACTATTAACTGTTTGTTTTACCTCCATCATCCATTTTTCTTTCTATATTTGTCTAGGTATAGTTTAATTATATTTCCTATGAAAACATTCTGTAATATTATCTATGGAACAAATTAAAAGACTATGTTTATTTTTTATCTCTATCATATCTGGTTGGATTTTTAGATTATTGATAAATCATAATTGTAGTAGTGGTATATGCATTTTTGAGATTATTGGTAAATATAAGAATAGTAGTATTGTATATTCACAAGTTATACTATTTGAGAGAATGCTTTTATAAATAAGCTTTCAGCACTGTAAGTTTCAAACCTAGCTCCTCCTCCATTAGTCACAGTACCAGTGGCTGTAGGGCATTGTCATATCACCATGCAGAGACTGCTATACCTTCCATGGGCACAGTGTGTACAGCTGGTAGTAGTAGTATCCCTGGAAGCCATCTGTATAAAGCAGTGGCCAACCCCAGCTTATCTCTCCGAGAAAGTGATTATAAAATACATCAATCCATTTTTTTAAAAACCAAACTAAATGTGTCCCAAATTTAATTTCCTGCTCCATACATGGCAGGAGGTGTGACTGAGATAAAATAAAACAGAAAATCAGTGGTCTTGATTGCTGCCAAAACACATTTATTCCGCAAATGTTATGAAGTGACATAACTGATTGAATATATTGTTTGCCTCTGTCAGAGCCTTAAGGGGCCGGTGCAGTGAGAGCCCTGGAAGATTAAATTTCACAGTGAATCTGCTTCTGGGCAAAAAGTTTGTCACTAAAGAAAGCAAAAATTTTTGAGGGCATTATTTGCAACTTGAGGAATGAGTCAGATTTTTGACTGAAGAAGAGCTATGTACCTATTTTTAAGTTAAAAAAATTCCTCTAATGATCTCCTACTGTAGATATGCAACTTAGAGTGCGAATTCTTCCCCAGAGTTTTAAACTGCTAAAACAACAACAATCGCCATTTATTGACTAGTTATATGTGCCAACACTTACTGTGTGTGACTTTGAATCTCACACACACTCTATAAAACTGGGAGAGCAGAAACTTGGAGGAGTACACCTCTCAGGTTTCATCACTGTTCTCTAAAGACTGCTGTTAGAAAGATCAGATTCATGGGATGAAGCCTATATGTGTTTACATGCATGCTTCATTTGAATTTCAAAGGCAAACTGGGTTCTGAAAGCTATCAAGAGAAATCAATTTCTAGTGATTAAACAAGGATTCAGAGTAAGGCCAACTCTCAGAAGTGTGAAAATCTAACAGGAGGTAGAATTAAGATCGGTTTCTCTTTTTGTTTGAGAATAAGTCAGATATTAGTTGTGGTAGATTTGCATTTAATTGATATTGCATTTATTGGTCTCCAGCACCTGTTATCTCTTGGCTTTTTGATTACAACCATACTAATAGATGTGAGGTGATATTTTGTGGTTTTGATTTTTATATTCCTGATGACTAGTGATGTGGAGTACACTTCCATAAACCATGGACCTTTTGTATGTCTTTGGAAAATATCTGTGTTTTAGAGCATAGTCTCATCTCTTTTATGGTTCTATTTAATGCTTTCATTTAATTTTCAATTTGAAGTTTATTGGAATAATAGTTCTGCTCCTTTGTTTAAAAATATGCATTTCAAATATATAAATTTTCTTCTGATTAACTTAAAGACCTTGTTCATCACACAAAAGAAGCATGGAATGACTACTTCATCTATTTCATTAATGATTAGATAAGTGAGAATATACTGATACCTTACCTTCCTAGTCAGACTTTCTGAATAGACAATTCCATGAACACAATTTTAAAAAGAATAGAAAATAACGCCTTGAATAAGCAAGTCCTTTATTGTTTAAGTGGTTTTAGCCAAAAGCTTCCTAGAGTCATGGCACATTTCCTTACTTCACCAAATAGTAGCCTATAGTTTTCTTAACTGGGTCATCATTATAGACATTAATTATAGAGACTTTGTCTTACATGTGGACCTGAGATAGTAGGGAGCCTGTAATATAACTGCTGCATACCTACATTTTTCTGATGATCTCATTCTCAATTGGTATTTGTAGTGCTGAACCCAAAGGACTCTTGAAAACTGTGCTTGTTAAGTAAACAATGTGATGTGCATGAAGCATTCACCTTTCTATGTTTTTGCTTTGAAGATGGTGTCACTTTCCTCAAAGATGTCAACTGCAAAAACTTTGTCATAATTCACTCTCAGGAGCTGTTTGAAGACTTTGGCCAGATTCCAATGATTAAATTTGCCAGATATTGGAGGCATTGCTGGTCAGTACTTGCTAGAACTGTCTGTTTGCCTGAGAAATAGCTTTGAAGTCCCCTAACATTCCTGCCCTTTCATGACTCTGTATTTGTCATGCATTGTCCCCTCTGCTGGGAATATTTTTGATGTTCAAACATATTGGAGCCATTCCCACTCAACCTTTAGGACTCAGCTTCAACATTATTCCACATTGCTTAGCCTTGTCTGCCACTGTCCTTCCCTACCTGGAATGACTTCTTTAGAAATCTACTAAACTCATCTATTTATTTTTTGCTGTGTTTATTTTCGTTTTTATTTGAAAGGGAGGAAGAATGAGATAGAGAGAGAAATGGAGGGACAGTGAGAGGTGGAGGAGAAGGAGAGAGAGAGGGAGGGAGGGAGAGAAGGAGGGAGGGAGGGAGAGAAAGAGAGAGAGATTAATTGATCTCATAACCATTGGTTCATTCCCCAAATGTCTTCAACATCCATAATTGGGTCAGGCCTTGACCAGGAACCTAATTCAGGTCTCCTGCATGGCTGGCATAAACCCAAGTACTTGAGACATCACATACTTCTTTCCAGGTGCACATTAGTAGGAAGTCTGATCAGAAACAGAGGAGCCAGGATTCAAACTAGGTACTTCATTATGGGATGCAAGCATTCTTGGCAGCATGTTAACTGTTGCACTAAAAGCTGGTTCCTAAAAATGTCTACCTTATTTAGTTAATAAAGGAATTATTAAAGATTTTATTTATTTATTTGAGAGGTAGCATTACAGAGGAAGGGAGAGACAGCGAGAAAGGTCTTCCATCCACTGGTTCACTTCCCAAATGGCTGCAATGGCCAGAGCTGGGCCAATCTGAAGCCAGGAGCCAAGGCTTCTTCCAGGCCTCCCATGTTGGTTCAGGGGCCCAAGCACTTGGACCATATTCCACTGCTTTCCCAGGCCATAGCAGAGAGCTGAGTCAGAAGAGGAGCAGCCAGAACAAGAATCGGTACACACATGGGATGCTGGCACTGCAGGTGGAGGCTTAGCCTACTATGCCACAGTGCTGGCCCCTAAACATGTCTGTTTTAAAACATATCCTAATAGAGACCATCCTTCTCCACTAAAGAATGAGATCCTTGAGGGAAGAAACCATGTTTACTCATTTTTTATATCCCTGCCTATTTGGTGTTAGCATCTTTCATGTGCAAACTCTCAATAGATACCCATTAAATGAACTATTCCTTGGTTCTTTCATTTATTCATACAACAAATATGATTCAGAGAATGTCATTGTAATTGAATAAACTACAATGGCAGTTCTCTTAATCAGCTGGAATATGAGATTTTGGGTCTATTGCAACACATTAGGGAAGCTGAGATGTGCTTTATTCTGGAGTTTCCTTTGGCTGCTTATCTTAAAAGCTAGCTTCACACCCGTACAACTGCCTGTATCCATGGCAACTGAAACACATGAATATAGGTTATGAAGCATAATCTCTCTAAAAAGTTAGATCATATGTTAAAACATTCAGTCCATAACAGCCCCTACTCAGTACGACTGATGCCATTATAAAAATAATACCAATGCTGAGACAGGGAGATGTGAAGATGGGGGTTGCACTTCCACAAGCAAATGAACTCTAAAAAACTAGGAGAAACTTAGAACAGATCTTTCCTCAGTGATTTGGAGGAAATATGTTACTGTGGACACATTGATTTTGAACTTCTGGCTTCCAGAACTGTGAAAGAATACATTTCTGTTGTTGTCACCCTCCTCCGTCTTTGAGCATTAGTGTTCTTCTTATAAAGGTATGAGTTGTACCGAGTACGGATTGTTATGAACTGAACGTTTTTGTCCCTTCCAAATTCATTTTTTGTACCAAGAAATTAATTCATTCATTGAAATCCTAACCCTTACATAGTATTATTAGGAAGTAGGGCCTTTGTGATGTCATGAGGGTGATCATAATGAGGAGAGAGGCCTCCAGCTCCTTCTGCTCCAGTGTCTGAGTGTGCAATGAAAAAAATGGCCATCTTGTAACCAGAAACAGGACCCAGCTGGGTACTGGTCTGTTATCACCTGGAGCAAAATAAATTCTGCTACCCAGTCTATTGTAATTTTGTTTTTGCAGCCTGAACTGCTAAGACAGGAGTTCAGTATGACCTCATCTTAATTATTTCTGTGAAAATTCTATTCCTAAATATTCATTCTTTGAGTCAGTGGATATTAAGCATTTAATATATAAATTTTAAGAGAACATAATTTAACCCTAGCCATGAAGTTCTTGAACATTATCTCTAATGTAGATGCCTAAGAATTTCTCTGTAGTAGACACCTAATCAGGAATTGCTGAGCCAATCATCAAGAATATGGAAAATTCTGGAGAACAGTGGCATGAAGCCCTGATGCACAAATGTGTCAACCCAGAAAGAGACATAGGAGCTTATTTTCTGATACCTGGTAGTTGCTGTCTAAGGGGGTGTTGTCACAATGTCTTACCTTTTTAAATGAACTGTACATGTGTTTTTTAATTATTTATTTTTGTCTTACTTTAAATTCAGAGTAAGAGAGAGAAAGAGAGAGAGATAAACAGAGCTTCCATCTCCTGACTGATTCCCCAGATGCCCACAATAGCCTGGGCTGGACCAGGCCAGAACCAAGAACCCAGAACTCCATCAGAGTCTTACATGTGGGTGGCAGGGACCCAGGTACTTGCAATATTGTTGACTACCTCCAAGGCACATTAGCAGTAAGCTGGATCTAAATGGAGGAGCCAGAACCAGAACTGACACTCCCATATGGGATGCAGACATCCCAAGCAGTGTATTAGCCTGCTGAGTCACAATGCCTGCCCCACGATGCCTTACTTTCACTAAAGGAGTGGACTGGAGGAAAAATAGATTATATGTTAAGATTATATATTCCTGAGCCCAGGGATAATTTATAAGACAGCATCTGGTACCTGATCAGTCACTGAAATATGGCTGTGTCCTGAGCAAGAACTCTCTGAACGCAGGCTATAGTGTCATATGTTTCTTTTCTTTTTGTCTTTTCTTTTTTCTACTGGTTTTTCCCAATTGTCTCAATAGAGTTCAGAAGATTTTTTTTAATTGAAAAAAATGCACTTATATTTAAGGGAAAGGAGAAGCAAAACAAATGTGTATTCATTGATCACTTTAAGTAAAATTCTTTTCTCCCAAAATTGTTGAATGCACCTATGTCAGTTTGAGCTATGTTAACAATGCATCAGAGACTGGGTGGCTCATCAACAACATAGATTTATTTGTTACAGTTTTGGAAGCTAAAAGTCTGAGCTCAGGATGCTGGTTTGGTCAAGTTCTGGAGATGGTCCTCTTCAGGTTACAGACTGTTGACTTCTTGCACCCTCACAAGATGAAGAAAGTCTAAGGAACTTGTCAGACTTTCTTTTATAAGAGCACTAGTTTCATTATGAGGACTCCAACCTCATTACTTAATTACTTTCAAAATGCTCTGCCTCCTAACACTATCATATTAGAGATTAAGATTTCAACAAATGAATTTTAGGGGGATATGGCTATTCAGTCCATAACAAGAATGATGTATCAATAGTTTCAAAAGCAAGAAAGTTGAAACTCATGGAGATTAGAGAATACCTCCCCCAAAGGAACACTAAGTAACTGAGAACATTTTAATTGTGACTTTTTTTTACTTCTTGCCTTAATAGTTACATTATATTGATGCTAAAATGCCAATATGTTCTATAGAAAGACTGGATTAGTGGGTGATATAGTTTCCTGATTAGTATAAACCATGCTAAGTTATCACAGGCAGGCAATGTATGGAAGAAAAATGGCCTCTCTTTGAGCAACAACTTCATTTTGGGTATTTTTCATCTAAAATTTTTTTTCATGCTCCTAAAAACCTTATTGTTCAGTATTGGTAATTTGATCTTATGATGAAATTATTAAAATTTAGAGAGATGCATTGACTTGCTCAATATCATCTTGTGAAATAGTTGATAAATGCCTTAATCCACATCATTTAATATGAAGTGCTATATTCATCGTATTATTATATTTTCTTCCTATTTATAATTTATTGAAACATAAATTTAATGAAACTAGGACTATGCATTACTTTTACAGTCTGCACAGACTGGTTGTGCAATAAATATCTGTTGCAAATTTGAATGAAAATGTTTTTATGTTGTTCTCAGAGTAGTTTAAGATCAGAATGGAGGGCTTCAAGATTCCAGAAGAAAACATCTAAGCTGTGGTTGGCAAGTTATGGTAGCATTCAATTTATAATGCTCATGATGAATTGCAGTCCTATTTCAGAAAAGTAACCTGGGCTCTCCAATGTCAGATCCATTGACATCAAGGTGAACAGCATACCATTTTACATCAGTACTTCACATCTCATCATAGGCAGTTGGTTTCTCCTACATTGCAGGCATGAGAGACCACATAGTGCAAGTAGAAGGGATTTAGTGAGGGGGCATTTGACCCACTATTGTTTTAACCTTTTAATAGGTGAATTCTGTTCTTTGTAGACTTTATTTTTCATGAGTAAGCTCCCACTAACATTAAGTAATGTTAATGTCTATGTGAGTTGTACTGTGACAAAACTTACAGAATTTTAAAAAAACGAATTTCTTCTCTACTTGCTATCCCCTAGATTGACTGAACTTTGTTCAATGCCTTCTGGTTTGGGGTTTCTTTTTAAACAAAAAAGAAGAAGTCACTTAAATTTGCCTTTACTTCTTTTATTTTTTCCTAAATTCTAGTTTCAATGGATAATCCGACCAACAAAAGAGTACACAGTGATTGTAGGGAAACACATTATTGGATGCTGCTCATGAGTTACCAGAGATACTCTGTGCTGAGGAAGGGAGGGCTTTATGGATGCCTTCACAGAGCAAAGAACTAAGAATAAGCAGATATCCACACAGTAAACAAGAGTAGGGGCAATATTCCAGGCAAGAAAAGCATGCAAAACATTGAAACAATGACATAATATAGTGATGTAGCAAGTCTAATGCTTCAATATTCCTTCCATGGAACATTCTTCCTTCATCTTCCTTTGTTTAGAATAGCTTTGCCTGTTCTTAAACTGCCTACAAATTGAACAGTTCGGTATGCACTATTTTGTTTTGATTTTATTCACTCAACATTGTGTGTGTTATGTGCATGATTTCTTTCTGTTGTCATATGTAGCAGCAGTTCATTCATTCAATGTTGTGCAAGATTCTGTTGTATGAAGAGACCAAAGTTTATTCATCCATTTCCTTGGTATTGGGCTTTGCTGTATTAGGTATTGAGTATTACTGCTGTATTGTATTGGGTATTGTTGCCTATATGAAATAATTCACTTTGTATCTATTGCAAATCTTACAATCTCATGTAATTCCTGAGAACCCATCTCTTGCCAGAACTGCATAAGATGTTGCTTTAATGCTAGGAAGCTGGGAGGTCATGTCTTGATCTATTACTTGCTTCCTTGATCTTCATAATTGACAGCAGAGAGGATGGTTCTTAAAGTCGCATTCTTGTTATTACTACTGCTTACCAATTCATATTACCAATAGCCAAATCATTTCTGTATTTTAAATAATTTAATTGCAGTGTTTCAGAAAATACTTTCACCAAGTTTGTGGACTTAAATTCGAAGAGCAGTGACGCCAGAGTCCCCCAGTACACGCATCCATCTTCTTCCATAGGAAATGGTTTGCTGAAGCCTGTGTGAACTCTAGCTATTGGGAGCCACACCTCTCCTTTCTCAGCAAAGGTCCTGATTAGAGATAAAGCATTTTTATAGACGACTCATGCCCAGATTCTCACGTGCATGTAGACTTACAACTTTCACCACATAATTTCTGCAAAGCATTTGGCCTGAGAATTATTATCAAGAAAAACATGGCTGTCTTTTTCAGCTCGATCTGGCAGTGTAGGCCCTCTGATGTGGTGACAGAGGCAGCCATTTCAGTGGACATGCCACTGAAAAGAATGGGTCTACAGGGACTTGTGCTCAGAACATTTCCTGGTCTGAGCCTTCCTGGCAAAACCCAGAATTCCTCTGCACAGACCCATCCATCCTCTAAAACGCTCTTCAGTCTCCTGGACCCACTGAATTCCCTCCACATTTCCTATAATTGCAGCCACATGAATAAAAGCAACCCCATGTAGCTTTCCAGCACAGCAAAATATCTAGAGATCTGAATCTGGAGACCGAGAAGTTTATGAAATGAAACTGCAAAAATATTGAAGTACAAAGTGAGCTGATGTGTTACAAGAACTCAAAAGGTTATATCTTGATGTTCCAAGGATAGATCACAGAATTCAAATTGGATATCTGTAGAATTTGATTAAGTCCGACAAATATTGACTGTCTAGTCCCAGCATCCCAGCAAGAGACAGTAGTAGGAAGGTAGAATGTGATAGACAGGACAGAATGAGACATAAATCCTGCTTTGGGGAAACATTCAGCCTAGGGTTGGGACAGTGGAGGGGATACAATTACTGTGATAAAGTAAAAACAGTAATGGTGAAGTGTCCAGGTGCTGAGGTCAGCAGGCTTGTATCTGCAACCTGACTTCACATTTCAGAGCTGAGCGACCTTGGGCATATTTTGCCTCCAAGCTTTGGTCTCAGTATCTGTTAAGACTGGTTTTAGTGTTACTATCTACTTCACAGAGTTGTTTTGAAAATCAAAATAGATAACCTGTCCACAGCACTTAACCCAGCAACTGCCACAGAGTGCTTAATAGATGACAGCTGTGAAATGTCAGGATGCATATAAAAGGTTGCACCCAATGAGAGGGTTTAGAAAAAGCTTCAGGGAATAAGAAACATTTGGAAGAGAGGGAGAGAGCAGCAGCTGATGGACAGTGGGGGGAGATGTTGGTAATGCATGTCTCCAGTAGTAGCCATCTCTAAGGTCAGCGTCCATGCCTGTGACAATCATCATCATATATCCAGTGCCCCTTCTAGAGAGGGATTTATTTGAGAGGAAAATGATGAATTCATGAGGAAAAGAACACCATGAATTGTGTAGGCACACAATGTGTACTTGGGGTACCCTGTATAGGTAATTCTGTTGGTGGCCCCAATCCTGGTGGGATTGGAGGCCAGCTGTCAGGGGCTCTGACCATAGGGTAAAAAGTACTACACACAAGCAATGAATTCACTGTTTTTATTTCCTTTTCTTCAGATTTTGCAGGGAATAAGAATGCTGCCAAGTTGTACTGCGGAGTCAGCTGAAATGTTGTCCTCTCATCTTTCATTTTCTTGCTGTCAGTTATGTGCACATTAAATATTCTCTTCTGCCTATAAATTGCTTAATATTGGTTTGTGCTGCAAATAATGCCAACAGCTTTAGAGGCTGCTGTTGGAGAGAAAATGAGGTTGGGAAATTTGTTAGGATTGTTTCCTACAGAAGGCAATGTCTGCAGTCACTGAACTTAAAAATGTTTCTGGGGAGAAAAAAAAAAGTTCTGTGACTTCACTGGTCCTAGGTGCCCAAATATCAAGATTTCTTTGCTTCGTTCTATTCAGATATGGTATGGCTTCTTCTTCTTGTGAGATCAGTCCAAGGATATATGATCATCATCTTTCAGTCTTCATTTTGTCAGCCTTCAATTTTTATACTAGAAGACTTTTCAAGCAACCACCCAACACAGTGTAGCAGTTAGCTCTCTGAACAGCTGTGTTCAGTGGATTTTATCATCATGACAGGAGAAGAGCTATAGCCAGACTCTGTTATCTGACTCCCAGTATCAGACTCCTGCTCCTCAGTCACACAGACTCTGTGAAGTACCAGTGCTCCCCTGAACTGTCCAGAATTCCTCCCACCATTACTGGTGATGTGTAAAAGACTCCATCTTCAAATAACAGAGGGGTTTTCTGTTTTTTTTGTTTTGTTTTGTTTTCTTTTCTTTTCTGAGAGTTTCCTTCACATGCTTTACACAACTATTCTTATATTGGTCTGCTTTTAATTTAAAATCCAGCTATGATTCCTTATCATGTTTAAAAAATCCATATAGAATTCAACCAATGGTATTAAGTAAAATAAAAAAATACTAAAAGGAATAAAGTAGTAAGTTGTTCCTTGACAGTCAGGACAAGGGCTGATCAAGTCATTGTTTTTCATAGTGTCCATCTCACTTCAACAGGTTTCCTTTTAGGCGCTTGGTTAGTTGTCACTGATCAGGGAGAACATATAATATTTGTCTCGGGGAAGTCCAGGGCTCCGAGTCCACACATCGGCGCTGGAAGGGGAGCAGACCTGCGTGGAGAGCGTGGGAGCCCACAGTTCGGGACATCAGCGGCAGACTCAACACACCAGCGCTGGAACGCGAGGTGAGCCGAACCTCAATAACCCGAGACACCGGCAGGCAAGCGGAGAGAGGAGACTAGAGGGAACGACCCCTGGGGCGGGGGGGACTTCACCAAGCTAACTGGAAGAGAGAGAGAGGGAAAAAAAAAAAGGTGACTGGTATGGACACGGGTTTCTCTCTCTCCGCTCACCTCTCAAGGGCGAGCAAGACAAAGAGCAGGCGCCATCTTGGACATACGTCATAAGCAGAGCGACCTCAGGTCTGCACCGGCCCTGAGCCTAGCAGTAAAACCTGACTCTGGGTGGGGCGAATTAACAGGAGATTAGGACTTAGTAAATTTATGGTGCTACTGAACTGAGACTATGAAAAAAGAGACGGGGGGGGGGGGAGAGAACTCACGGAATTCACGTGAGCACTCTCCAGAGACGCTACAATTCCGTAACTTTGGCAACCCAGTGGGAGACTGAAGGAGAATTTGAGCCCACTCTAAGGGCCGAACAGATTCCCTGTGTGGTCCTTGGGAAAGAGCTTCTGATCTCTGGCTCCTGTGGGTATATCATTTGCCTGCTAACTACCTCCAACTTCGTTCAGCTGTGCAGAATAACTTCCCTGTTGAATCAAAAAAAAAAGAGAGAGAGAGAGAGAGAGAGAGAGAGGTTTACCACGCCTAACCTGGGAGTGTCACCTTTGGCACACCAAACAGAGCTCTCAGGCCACACCCATCTCAAGCCCTAAGGCTCCATCAAAAACAGATAGTCCACTTAATCTAGAGTCATAGTATAACAAGAAAAAGCACCACAGTGAAGAAACCAAATATCTCCAATATGACAAATAACAAACGCAAAAACCAAGGTAATAAAAACAAGGAAGTCACCATGAAGCCCTCAAATGAAAAAGACACCCCAATTCAAGATTATGAGGATGATGACATAGAAGAAATGCAAGAAGCAGATCTCAAAAAATTGATAAGAACATTAAGAAGTTCTCAAAAACAAATTCTTGAACTACAGAAATCCTTAATGGACAAGATAGAAAATCTCTCTCGTGAAAATGAAATATTAAGGAGGAATCAAAATGAAACGAAACAACTAGTACAACAGGAAACTGGGATAGTGACTGAAGTGAAGAATTCAATAGATCAAATGAAAAACACAATAGAGAGCCTTACAAACAGAATGGGAGAAGCAGAAGAGAGAATTTCGGACTTAGAAGACAGAGAACAGGAAAGGATACAGTCAGACCAAAGAAAAGAAGAGGAAATTAGAAATCTGAAACATATTGTCGGGAATCTTCAGGATACTATTAAAAAACCCAACATTCGGGTTCTAGGAGTTCCTGAAGGCATGGAGAGGGAGAAAGGATTAGAAGGCCTTTTTAGTGAGATATTAGCAGAAAATTTCCCAGGTTTGGAGAAGGACAGAGAAATCCTAGTACAGGAAGCTCACAGAACCCCTAATAAACACGACCAAAAGAGACCCTCACCACGGCACGTTGTAATTAAACTCTCCACAGTGAAACATAAAGAAAAGATCCTAAAATGTGCAAGAGAGAAACGTCAGATTACTCTCAGAGGATCTCCAATCAGACTCACAGCTGACTTCTCATCAGAAACTCTACAAGCTAGGAGGGAATGGCAAGATATAGCCCAGGTACTAAGAGAGAACAACTGCCAGCCCAGAATATTATACCCTGCAAAGCTATCATTTGTGAATGA
Source organism: Oryctolagus cuniculus (assembly GCF_051225735.1). NCBI lineage: Eukaryota > Metazoa > Chordata > Mammalia > Lagomorpha > Leporidae > Oryctolagus > Oryctolagus cuniculus. The sequence goes on from NC_142868.1 coordinate 190,473,916, forward strand.
AGGTGAAATAAAGACTTTTCATAACAAACAGAAATTGAAAGAATTTGTTGCCACTCGTCCAGCCCTACAAAAGATGCTTAAAGATGTGTTACACACAGAAACAAAGAAACACGGTCATCAATATGAAAGAAGGTAAAGGAAAGAAACCAAGGAAGGAAAGCTCACAGCAAAAGATCACAGGGAATTCAAAGCATATATTAGAACTTATCTTTGGCAAATGGCAGGGCAAAGTTACCACTTATCATTAGTCACATTGAACGTGAATGGCCTGAACTGTCCAGTTAAAAGACACCGTTTGGCTGATTGGGTTAAAAAACAAAACCCATCTATTTGCTGCTTACAAGAAACACATCTTTCCAACAAAGATCCATACAGACTGAAAGTGAAAGGCTGGAAAAAGATATACCATGCCAACAGAAATGAAAAAAGAGCAGGCGTAGCCATCTTAATATCAGACACCATAAACTTTACCACAAAAACCATTAAGAGAGACAAAGAGGGACACTACATAATGATTAAGGGATCAATTCAACAGGAAGATATAACAATTATCAATGTATATGCACCTAACTACAGGGCACCGGTTTATCTAAAAGATTTGTTAACGGACTTAAAGGGAGACTTAGACCCCAATACAATAGTACTGGGGGACTTCAATACTCCACTCTCAGAAATAGACAGATCAATAGGACAGAAGATCAACAAGGATACAGTAGATTTTAACGACACTATAGCCCAAATGGATCTAACAGATATATACAGAACTTTCAATCCTACAGCTAAAGATTATACATTCTTCTCAGCAGTACATGGAACCTTCTCTAGGATTGACCACATACTAGGCCATAAAGCAAGTCTCAGCAAATTCAAAAGAATTAGAATCATACCATGCAGCTTCTCAGACCATAAAGGAATGAAGTTGGAAATGAACAACTCAGGAATCCCTAGAGCATACGCAAACACATGGAGATTGAACAACATGCTCCTGAATGAACAATGGGTCATAGAAGAAATCAAAAGAGAAATCAAAAACTTTCTGGAAGTAAATGAGGATAACAGCACAACATACCAAAACTTATGGGACACAGCAAAAGCAGTGTTAAGAGGAAAGTTTATATCAATAGGTGCCTACATCAAGAAATTGGAAAGGCACCAAATAGATGAGCTTTCTATTCACCTCAAGGATCTAGAAAACCTACAGCAAACCAGACCCAAATCTAGTAGGAGAAGAGAAATAATTAAAATCAGAGAAGAAATCAACAGGATTGAATCAAGAAAAACATTACAAACAATCAGCCAAACGAGGAGCTGGTTTTTTGAAAAAATAAACAAAATTGACACCCCATTGGCCCAACTAACTAAAAAAAGAAGAGAAAAGACCCAAATCAATAAAATCAGAGATGAAAAAGGAAATGTAACAACAGACACCACAGAAATAAAAAGAATCATCAGAAATTACTACAAGGACTTGCATGCCAGCAAACAGGGAAACCTACCAGAAATGGATAGATTCCTGGACACATGCAACCTACCTAAATTGAACCAGGAAGACATCGAAAACCTAAATAGACCCATAACTGAGACAGAAATTGAAACAGTAATAAAGGCCCTCCCAACAAAGAAAAGCCCAGGACCAGATGGATTCACTGCTGAATTCTACCAGACATTTAAAGAAGAACTAACTCCAATTCTTCTCAAACTATTCAGAACAATTGAAGAAGAGGGAATCCTCCCAAATTCTTTCTATGAAGCCAGCATCACCTTAATTCCTAAGCCGGGAAAAGATGCAGCACTGAAAGAGAATTACAGACCAATATCCCTGATGAACATAGATGCAAAAATCCTCAATAAAATTCTCGCCAATAGAATGCAACAACACATCAGAAAGATCATCCACCCAGACCAAGTGGGATTTATCCCTGGTATGCAGGGATGGTTTAATGTGCGCAAGACAATCAATGTGATACACCACATTAACAGACTGCAGAAGAAAAACCATATGATTCTCTCAATAGATGCCGAGAAAGCATTTGATAAAATACAACACCCGTTCATGATGAAAACTCTAAGCAAACTGGGTTTGGAAGGAACATTCCTCAATACAATCAAAGCAATCTATGAAAAACCCACAGCCAACATCCTATTGAATGGGGAAAAGTTGGAAGCATTTCCACTGAGATCTGGGACCAGACAGGGATGTCCACTCTCACCACTGCTATTCAATATAGTTCTGGAGGTTCTAGCCAGAGCTATTAGGCAAGAAAAAGAAATTAAAGGGATACAAATTGGGAAGGAAGAACTCAAACTATCCCTCTTTGCAGATGACATGATTCTTTATTTAGGGGACCCAAAGAACTCTACCAAGAGACTATTGGAACTCATAGAAGAGTTTGGCAAAGTAGCAGGGTATAAAATCAATGCACAAAAATCAACAGCCTTTGTATACACAGACAATGCCATGGCTGAGGAAGAACTTCTAAGATCAATCCCATTCACAATAGCTACAAAAACAATCAAATACCTTGGAATAAACTTAACCAAGGATGTTAAAGATCTCTACAATGAAAATTACAAAACCTTAAAGAAAGAAATAGAAGAGGATACCAAGAAATGGAAAAATCTGCCATGCTCATGGATTGGAAGAATCAATATCATCAAAATGTCCATTCTCCCAAAAGCAATTTATAGATTCAATGCAATACCAATCAAGATACCGAAGACCTTCTTCTCAGATCTGGAAAAATTGGTGCTGAAATTTATATGGAGGCACAAGAGACCTCGAATAGCTAAAGCAATCTTGTACAACAAAAACAAAGCCGGAGGCATCACAATACCAGATTTCAGGACATACTACAGGGCAGTTGTAATCAAAACAGCATGGTACTGGTACAGAAACAGAAGGATAGACCAATGGAACAGAATTGAAATACCAGAAATCAACCCAAACATCTACAGCCAACTTATATTTGATCAAGGATCTAAAACTAATTCCTTGAGCAAGGACAGTCTATTCAATAAATGGTGCTGGGAAAATTGGATTTCCACGTGCAGAATCATGAAGCAAGACCCCTACCTTACACCTTACACAAAAATCCACTCAACATGGATTAAAGACCTAAATCTACGACCTGACACCATCAAGTTACTAGAGAACATTGGAGAAACCCTTCAAGATATTGGCACAGGCAAAGAGTTTCTGGAAAAGACCCGGGAGGCACAGGCAGTCAAAGCCAAAATTAACTATTGGGATTGCATCAAATTGAGAAGTTTCTGTACTGCAAAAGAAACAGTCAGGAGAGTGAAGAGACAACCGTCAGAATGGGAAAAAATATTTGCAAACTATGCAACAGATAAAGGGTTAATAACCAGAATCTACAAAGAGATCAAGAAACTCCACAAAAACAAAACCAACAACCCAATTAAGAGATGGGCCAAGGACCTCAATAGACATTTTTCAAAAGAGGAAATCCAAGTGGCCAACAGGCACATGAAAAAATGTTCAAGGTCATTAGCAATCAGAGAAATGCAAATCAAAACCACAATGAGGTTCCACCTCACCCCGGTTAGAATGGCTCACATTCAGAAATCTACCAACAACAGATGCTGGCGAGGATGTGGGGAAAAAGGGACACTAACCCACTGTTGGTGGGAATGCAAACTGGTTAAGCCACTATGGAAATCAGTCTGGAGATTCCTCAGAAACCTGAAGATAACCCTACCGTTCGACCCAGCCATCCCACTCCTTGGAATTTACCCAAAGGAATTTAAATTGGCAAACAAAAAAGCAGTCTGCAGCCTAATGTTTATTGCAGCACAATTCACAATAGCTAAGACCTGGAACCAACCTAAATGCCCATCAACGGTAGACTGGATAAAGAAATTATGGGATATGTACTCTTTAGAATACTATACTGCAGTAAGAAACAACGAAATCCAGTCATTTGCAACAAAATGGAGGAATCTGGAACACATCATGCTGAGTGAAATAAGCCAGTCCCAAAGGGACAAATACCATATGTTCTCCTTGATCGGTGACAACTGACTGAACACCAAAATGGAAACTTGTTGAAGTGAAAGGGACACTATGGGAAACGGTGACTTGATCAGCATAGCCCTGACTGTTAATGAACAACTTAATACATTATCCCTCTTAGTAGTTTTTTTGTCTGTTCTACTTAATATGACTGATTCAATTCTGTAATTAATACACAGTTATTCTTAAGTGTTGAAATTTAACTGAAATGTGATCCCTGTTAAACATAAGAGTAGGAATAAGAGAGGGAAGAGATATATAATTTGGGACATGCTCAAGCTGACTTGCCCCAAATGGTAGAGTTAGAAACATACCAGGGGACTCCAATTTAATCCCATCAAGGTGACATGTACCAATGCCATCTCACTAGTCCAAGTGATCCATTTCAGTTCGCAATTGATCATAATGAAAGGACTAAGAGTCAAAGGGAGCACATAAGCAAGTCTAGTACCTGCTAACACTAACCGATAGAATAAATAAAGGGGAGAGTGATCCAACATGGGAAGTGAGATACTCAGCAGACTCATAGAATGGCAGATGCCCTAAATAGCACTCTGGCCTCAGAATCAGCCCTAAAGGCATTCAGATCTGGCTGAAAAGCCCATGAGAGTATTTCAGGCATGGAAAGCCAAGACACTCTGGCAAAAGATCTCTGTGAGTGAGATCTCAGTGGAAAGAACAGGTCTTCAAAGAAGGAGGTACCTTTCTCTGAAGGGAGGAGAGAACCTCCACTTTGACTATGACCTTGTCTAAACAAGATAAGAGTCGGAGAACTCAAGGGGCTTCCATAGCCTTGGAAACTCATGACTGGAGCATAGGGAGATTACTGATGCCATAGACAGGAGTGTCAATTGGTAAAGTCAACAACAGGAGTCACTGTGCACTTACTCCTCATGTAGGATCTCTGTCCTTAATGTGCTGTGCATTGAGATTTAATGCTATAATGAGTACTCAAATAATATATTTCACTTTGTGTTTCTATGGGGGTGCAAACTGTTGAAATCTTTACTTAATGCATACTAAACTGATCCTCTGTAAAAAAAAAAAAAAAAAAAAAAAAAGAAAAGAAAAGAAAAGAAAAGAAACTATCAACTCCCAACTTGACTCTCACTGGGATTAAACATGACAATAGGTCTGAATAGGTCTGATCTGATTTCATCATCATTAAAAAAAAATCATCTATTATTTTTCACTTTATGTTTCTGTGTGGGAGCAAACTGTTGAAATCCTTACTTAATGTATACTAAGCTGATCTTCTGTATATTAAGATAATCGAAAATGAATCTTGATGTGAATGGAAGGGGAGAGGGAGTGGGAAAGGGGAGGGTTGTGGGTGGGACGGTATGGGGGGGAAGCCATAGTAATCCATTATTCGTACTTTGGAAACGTATATTCATTAAATAAAAGTTAAAAAAAAAAACAAAACAAAAAAAATAATATTTGTCTCTTTGGGACTGGCTTAATTCACTCAGCATGATGTTTTCCAAATTCCTCCATTTTGTTGCAAATGACCAGATTTCTTTTTTTTTCTTTTTTTTTTTTTTTTACTGCTGTTTAATTTAAATTTAACTGAAAAGTGATCCCTGTTAAATATAAAAGTGGGAATAAGAGAGGGAGGAGATGCACAGTTTGGCACATGCTCAATTGGACTTACCCCTAATGGTAGAGTTAGAAATGTGCCAGGGAATTCCAATTCAATCCCATCAAGGTGGCATGCACCAATGCCATCTTACTAGTCCAAGTGATCAGTTTCAGTTCGTAATTGATCATAATGATAGGATTAAGAGTCAAAGGGATCACATAAACAAGACTACTGTCTGCTAATACTAACTGATAGAATTAAAAAGGAGAGAATGATCCAACATGGGAAGCGGGATACACAAGCAGACTCATAGAATGGCAGATGTCCTAAACAGCACTCTGGCCTCAGAATCATCCCTTAAGGCAGTCGGATCTGGCTAAAAAGCCCATGAGAGTATTTCAGGCATGGAAAGCCAAGACACTTTTGCAAAAAAAAAAAAAAAATAGACCTAAATGAAAGATCTCTGTGAGTGAGATCCCAGTGGAAAGAATGGGCCATCAAAGAAGGAGATACCTTTCTCTGAAGGGAGGAGAGAACTCCCACTTTGACTATGAATTTGTCTAAATAAGCTTGGAGTTGGAAAACTCAAGAGGCTTCTATAGCCTTGGCAACTCATGACAAGATCCTAGGGTGATTACTGACACCATAAATAAGAGTGTCAATTGTTAAATCAACAATGGGAGTACCTGTGCACTTACTTCTCATGTAGGATCTCTGTCCTTATTGTGTTCTACTATGCAAATTAACAGTATAACTAGTACTCAAACAGTACTTTATACTTTGTGTTTCTGTGTGGGTGCAAACTGTTGAAATCTTTACTTAGTCTATACTAAATTGATCTTCTGTATATAAAGATAATTGAAAATGAATCGATGTGAAAGGGATGGGAGAGGGAGCAGCAGATGGGATGGTTGCAGGTGGGAGGGAAGTTATGGGGGGGGAGAAGCTGCTATAATCCAAAAGTTGTACTTTGGAAATTTATATTTATTAAATAAATGTTAAAAAAGAGAGAAAAAACCATATAGAAAATAATCTAGGAATAATCTTGGTTCCTTTTTTGAAGGGCTCTTCATCTAATAAGTTTAGAAGGTCCAACTAAAACCTATGAGTAAGATTCTATTGTATAGATCAAAATAAAAGCTGACTTTTCATGTGGAAGGATGAGTGGAAAAAAGATAAATAGATGTGTGATGCCCTATTAACACGTGTGTTTCTACTGGAAGCTCAAAGAAACGCAAGGTGGAGTACCAGAAAGTGCATGCGCTCTAAGGAAGACACGCTTGGGTAAACTAAACTGACTCAGAAATGCTCAAGCCATCAAAACTTGATCTTGGCTTCGAGCTGAGTTTCCTCAGTTTTCTCAATTATAAAATAGGTTTAGTAATAATATATGATACTCACCCATTTCAGTCATTTACAGGTCAACAGATACTTGTTGAATACCTATTATGAAACAGATATTATCCTAGTTGCAGGGGATAAAGTGAAGGGTAATACAGAAATAGACATAGTTGTTATCTGTATGGATTCAGAGTCTAGTGGAAAGGGCAGAATTGTACAGAATATTACACCAATAAATAAAATAGTGTCAAGAGCTATGGGGAAATACTAAAAGATGTTTCGGGAGTGTTCTAGCATAATTTGGGAGATCTTGAAGCTCTAAACTTGAAACAAAAAGATTAGCAGGATGAATTAACTTACAGAATTGTTTCAAGGATAATATGTTATATTTATTGAACTGACAAGCACAGCACCCAGTATACAATAACCTCAACAATACATGAGGACAATACCTTTAAACTAGATTTCTTACTTCAGATACTTTGAGAGATTCTAAGAAGGGCTTCCCCATCATCCTTCATTTACCCAGCCTATATCCCTCCCCTAGGCCACAAAGCCCAGTTTCCTGAGATTAGATGACAAATCCCCAGAAATGTATTCTAACGTAATGTAAAATGAATTCATGCTATGTTGCTTCTAACTGATATAAGTCCCAACAGTTATTCATAGAATTGGGTATTACAATCCATGCAAAATTAGTAATAAAGGACACGATATCCCATCCTGAGAGCATCTTTAATTAAAGGGAGAAATCATAGGAATTATCTAGAGATTGGAAGAGGCACCATGTAGTATGTGGGCAGGTGGCTTAGGGTAGGTGTAGAAAATGTTGACTAGAAAACCTGGGAAATTTTGCACTAAAGTAAACAGAAGTTTAGATGCTTGAAAACCTACTTACTGCCTGAGGAATTTTACGCAGGAATCCTGTAGGATTCCTATTTTCTAATGGCAAAAAGGCTCCTGGCACGTTCACAATCTATAAAAACTTTTGGTTGAGATAATTTTGATAGTCCCTTGTACTTCCTTCTTGGCTTCTGACAATGCTCTTCTATGGTCATGGTCACCTTTGATTGTCTCCCTAGCCCTGGATATTACTGAGGATGAGGGTTGTGCTGGTAAGATATGATTGTTTTTGTATTGGTGCAGCCTCTGGGGTCCTCTAAAAGCTGACACAAAACTAGACTCATCTATTCATCTATTGTATTTCTAGACTTTCTGAGCATCTATTAATTCTTGGTTCTGAGTTAGAAGTTGTGAATAAAGTATGAATCAAAAATAGTTTCTGTCCTCAAGGAATTCAAAATCTAGTTTTCTTGTTTTCTGAATCAGAATAAAAGGAATTGATTATTCACAACATAGCCGGACACATATGCCAAATTTTTAGTTTGCTTCTCTTATCTTTCAGGTCCCAAGGGTGATGTGAAATAGCCCAAATGCATTAATACATTTTAATGTATACATTGTGATATTTTAACACATAACATAGTTATGTGCCTATCAGCCAGCTTTGTGCATAGGAGTATTGCAAATATTTTGGTGGTGAACTAGTGAATAGGAGTTAGTGTTTTCTTTCTTCACTTCCACCATCACTCTCTACCTTTCAAATAAAAATAAAATTTAAAAAACCAGGTAACTTAACTTTCCATTTCCTAGAATTTTCTTGTTTTCTTTCTACTTGGAACCTACCATATCTTCCATTCCAGTTTTTAAAAATAAGATTTATTTACTTGAAAGGCAAAGTTAGAGATAAGGAGGGAGAGAGGGAGAAGGTGATGGCGAAGCGGAAGGAGAGGGGGGAAAAGAGATCTTGATCTACTTGCTCACTCCCCCAGATGGCCACAAAAGCCAGGCTAGGTTAAAATAAGGAGCCTAGAACTCTATCCAGGTTTCCCACATAACTGGCAGTGTACCAAGCACTTGAGCCAACTTCTGTTGCTTTTCCATGGACATTAGCAGGAAGCTGGTCAAAAGTGGACCAGCCAAGACTCAAACCAACTTTCTTTTTTTTTTTCCCGTTGATTCACCCCCCAGTGGCCGCTGTGCCCAGCGCACTGCGCTGATCCAAAGCCAGGAGCCAGGTGCTTCTCCCGGTCTCCCATGCGGGTGCAAGGCCCAAGGACCTGGGCCATCCTCCACTGCCTTCCCGGGCCACAGCAGAGAGCTGGACTGGAAGAGGAGCAACCAGGACAGAATCCGGCTCTCCAACCAGGGGTGCTGGTGCCTCAGGCAGAGGATTAGCCTATTGAGCCACGGCGCTGGCCATCAAACCAAATTTCATATGGAATTCTGGCATCACAGGTGGCACTTAACCTGCTATGCCACAACATACTGTCCCACTTGCAGTTCTTTATACAGTAAATAATCCATTATTGTAAAGTGTAGTCACCCAACTAGGTCATGGAACCCTAGAACATATCTGTTACTTCTATCTGCACATGTTTTGGTACCTGCTATGCAATCTTCTTTATTCCTCCCTCCCATCACCCTTCCTAGCTTCTAGTAATCATTTTTTAAGTTCAAATCAACTATTTTTATTAATTTCGCCATATGAAAGAGATCATAGAGTATCTGTCTTTCTGTGTCTGGGTTAGTTCATTTAAATATGTCTCTCTACTTCTATTCATTTTGCTGCAAGCATCAGGATTCTGTTCTTTAGATGACTAAGTATTATTTTGTTATATTAATATACCACCTCTCTTTATCCATTTACCCATTGATGAATACTTAATTTAGTTCTATATCTTAGTTATTATGAACAGGGATACAATGAACATAGGCATGTAGCTATCTCGTTTCCTGATTTCATTTTCTTCAGATATATACCCAGACATGGGATATCATGGTCATATGGTAGATCTATTTTTAGTTTTTGAGGAGTCTTCATATTTTTCTTCATGATGGCTGTACTAATTTTTATTCCCATCAACCTAAACTGGAAAAAGGATAGTCTCTTCAGTAAATGGTGAGGGAAAACTGTATATTCATATATAGAACTCATATGTCTGTCTAACTGTATACCAAAATCAACTAAAATTTATCAAAGACTAAATGTAACACTATGATACTACTGAGAAAAATAAGGCAGACACCTCAAGACATTGCAAGAGGACATGACTTCTTATGAGAACCCCAAAGCACAAGCAACAACAACAAAAAACTAGACAAATGGGATGATATCAACCTACAAAGCTTCTGCAGAGCAAAGAAAACAAACAACAGGGTAAAGAAAACAGTGGCAGAATGGGAGAAAATGTTTGCAAACTCTTCGTCTGACAAAGAATTGATTTAGAATACATAAAGAACTCAAAAAACTTAACCATAAAATATCCATTTCATAAATGGGCAAATGACCTGAATTGACATTACTCAAAAGAAGAAACATAAGTGATCACAAATGCATGAAAAAATGCTCAGAATCACTAATCATCAGGGAAGTGTAAGTCAAGACAACAGTGAAGTATCATTCAAGTTAGAATGCCTGTTATTAAAAAGACATAAGATAAATAGTGATGAAGGTGTAGAAAAAGAAACCTAAAACCCTGTTGTTGGGGATGAAAATTATTACAGTCTAATGTTTTCTTGGACAAAGTAGCAGGAACCATTAAAGCACCAATCATGGAATGATTAGCTCAGCACTGGTGTATTAACAAAGGGAAGCATAATTGCATAGGCTCTGGAGTGAGGTCTACCTATAAGAAATGGCAATTTAGGGCATTTTAGACATTGAATTGCCTGTTAAAATGCAGAGAAGAATGAAAGGAATATTTTTAATTTATTTACTTATTTTCAGCTTTTATTATTTGAAAGGCAGGGAGGGAAAAAGAGAGAGAGAAAGAATAGGGAGGTTTGAGAGAGATATCTTCCATCCATTGGTTCACTCTTTAAATGCCCGCACCAGCTAATGCTGGGCCAGGCCAAAGCCTGGAGCCCAAAATTTATTCTGGGTCTCCCAAGTACTTGAGTCATCATTTACTGTCTTCCCAGGGTATTCATTATCAAGCAGCTACTGTATCAGAAGTGGAGGAATCAGGACTTGAACCATACACTCCTATTTAACTGTTGCATCACATACTTGCCACAAATCATTTAGATGGATTAAATATATTCTGTTTGAAGGGATAGAGTGTGTGGGAATGAGAGAGGGAGGGGTGGTTGGGGTGGGGGAGTAGAGGGAAAGAGGGAAAGAGGGAAAGAAAGAGAGAAGATAGATGGGTGAAGAATAGAATAGGAAGTGACTGAATCAAAATTGCTATCTCTGGTAGAGGAGAATTGAATAGGTGACCGTGACATTATTAGATTTGACTCAAGAGTTCACAGATTAAGGTATAATCTTAATTATATTATTATATATTATTACATATTATATAATTATATATCATATATAATTATATATACTATATATTATATATATTAATTATATTATATTATAATGTTAGACTCATGCCTTCGACCAATTTGTGAACATTGTTATTCCTGTTGACTGGACAAGATGGCTTGACAATCTAGTTTCATCACTAAGGGTTTTTCCCATCCTAATTCTAAAAAGCAATGACTTTAGAACTTGGTAATCTGATGATTGAATCACAGTCCTTCCATTATTTGCTTTATAATCTTAAAGAAGATTCTTAAACTTGGTCTCAGCTTCTCCTTATATAACATGAAGAGGTGACCTTTGTCTTGCACTGTGGTTGTAAGGATCAGATATAATTTGTATAAATGTTTAGTCTAATCTCTGATACACAGGAAATCTATGTTATTATTTCTGTTATTACTTTTGTTTTTAATAGTAATTCTTCTAGCAGCTCATGGAATTTGTAACTAGTAACTAGTTTTCTACCTTGGATTAGTAGAATCTGTTGAGAAAGGAGTTCAAATTTGTGTTTCCCTAGGTACATGGCTGGTACTTATGTTTAGTATGTTCTTGGTAATTCACTGGTAGCAAATACAGTGATGTTTGCAAATGTGGAGCTTAGAGATTAATTCCTGTTTAGCTTTCTGGAATAAGAAGTTTTGTCTAATGCTTTATGTGCTATGCAGAATTACTAGAACTTCACAAGATGGGGAAACAGATAAAGTTCAGTCATGAAAGTCATACATGTGGAGGTTTGTCTAGCAGAGTAGTTAAATGATTATTGGGAAGTCTGTTTCCTTTAGCAGAGGGCTTGTGCACGACCCAGTTCCACTTTTTATTCCAGCTTCCTGCAAATTCCAGCTTCCTGGTAATCAGCACCCTACGAGGCAACTGATGGCTCGAGTGCTTTGCTCTTCTACCAGTTTGGGAGACTCATACTGCATTTCCAGTGCCTGGATTTGGTCTGACTTAGCGTGGGCTGTTGCATTATTTTGAGGAGTGAGCCAGCAGATGTAAAACTTTTGTCTTTCTGTTTCTATTTCTCTCTGAATTGCATATAAGTAAAGACTATAATTAAAAAATAATTAATTAAAATATAAAGTAAAATGGATATGCTATTTCAGAACAAGTCAAAGTCCTTAATCCTGTATATGTTTCCCAAACTGGAAAGTGAGTGTTATTTGTAAAGAGTGAAGGATTCAGGGAAAATCTTCTGGGTCATGTCAGATCTTACATGTAATTAATTCTGTTGACCAACACTTCCTTCTGATGTGATTAGATGGAGACAAACTTTTTACTTAAGGTTCCTAAGAGTCAGCATGCATAGGAAAAATATTGACTAGCATGGTAGATTGTAAGGTTCTAACCCTAATAATTATGATTTAGAACTTCAGTGCTGTTTGTGCCTACTGATATCTTGAAATCCCTCCCAGGTCATGGCCTCAGCCTGGGTCCCATACACACATGACCTCCCTCGCTTGCCCCAGGATGACACATGGAATTGCTTGTGTTCACAGGGGTGAGGACGCCTTAGCCAATATTGTCGTCTGGTGACCATTGTTAGTCACTACCACAAGGCCTTCTGAGTCAACAATTATCATTCCTTTTATCAGCTCTGTAAGCAGAAACATGGTTCAGAAATTGGCAAATAATTGCTCCCTGATGATTGATTATACTCATCCATCATGTATATCCTTGGAAATATTTAGCACTTAAATCAATTAAAATTCCAGGTACATAGCCACTGACCTGAATGGATATTCATGATATATTTATATGTTGCTGCCAACACTAATAATTATAGCCATGCAAGTAACTATTATCTGATGGTGCCTACCACATCCCAAGAGATCTCATTCAAATACTCAATTTTCGCTTTGAGATGGATTAGTCCCTTACTATGATACAAAATCCTTGGTTCAGAGAGATTAAGTAGCATGCTCAGGGTCACAGTGTTGATAAACTATAGAGATAATATCCAAAGCAAAATCAGATTCTAAACCATCTACCACTTCCCTCAAATGAAGGGAAGGCAAATGGTGTCTTTGTGTTATTTGCTGTACAGGGATTGCAATATTTCAAACTTCTGCTTGGCCAAAGGAAAAGTCAGTTTTACTTTTTCAAAGTGAGAATTCAGAATAATTTTTCATATGTGTTATTTTAGATTCTTCTTCTCTTTTTGGCCCAGAGATTTGGTAAGAGATGGGGTGAATCAATGTTGCACCATGTGAGAGCACACAAGTCCTCAGGTTTAGCCCAAGGGAAGGGCTCTAATTACAGGTGTTTGAATACAGGGATTAAAATACAACTTTAAATACTCCCTTCTTTGTTAGTAGTTAAGTCAAAGAAGTGGAGTTTGGTATACATATTTCAAGATGTCTTAGAAATGGAAGAATTCCATGGTAGCCCTTCTGCAGAGGACAGACAGCCTGGGCGACAAAGAACGTGACAGCCAGAAACTGGTCAGTCTCAGACAACAGAGAAAATCTACTACACTACAGAGTCCAGGAGACCATCTCCTGTAAAACAGCAGCACGTGCTAGTCGGGGCTCTGCTGCTGGGTGGTGATGTGCAGCTGCAGTTCTAAAACACACAGTGGCTCATGAAATGTTAGAACATTTGCATCTCTCATGTAAAGTGGGTAGAAAACTTCCCTACAGAAAGGTTTAAAATGAAAACTTTCTAATGGATGAGCATAAAAATGACTAAATTGCTTCCCTGTGTTGGAGGAAATACAGATGTTCTAAGCCATTCCACCTAGAAGTCACTCAACCCAGGGTGCAGGATGGAGTGAGATGCAGAGCTAGAGGGCTCATGTGCAGGGAGGTGTGAGAGCTGTCCAAGGGCCAGTCTTCCAGGAAGACTTACTTCTGGGGTCATTTTTCTTGCTGAAATTTTTGTGTCTTAGACTTCTGCTGAAATAAAAGGTGACACCTGTGAAGTCACATGGTTTGCGCAGAAGGAATCATCAATAAGAAGAGGAGGGTTTTATTCCTTGGGCAACTCATGCCCTCTCTTGCCTCGGTGTATTCTCTATAACAAACAGGGTATGGAGTTGCTTAGTGCCTCAGATTCTAATATGCATGGGAGTTTGCCAAGAATCTCATCAAACACAGGTTATAATTCAGTTGGTCTGCGATCAGTTCAGGGAATCTGCATTTGGAACCAGGACCCTGCTGATGCCACTGTGTTAGGGCCCATACTTTGAATAGCATTGGACTGATTTTCTGTGAAAACTTTCATCCTTAAAATGAAGTTGAGAAGGAAACAAGATACCGTGGATAATATTCCTTAATCTCTGGATTTAAGACATTTTTATAGCCTCCATTTAGTAATTGTTTCAAATATTTATTGGGTCACTCTTATATTATGAGCATTCTTCCAGAAACAAAGTACAGGGTGAGGAAAATAATTAGCAAGATCACTGATGTGTTGGAGTTTAATGGAGGAACACAAGCAACAAAAAAAATTGAAGTGAACCTGGTAATTCAGATCATTAAAAAGATTACTTCCATGAAGACATAACATTTGCTACCTTATTTGGTGAAAATATGTATTATCATTACATAGAAAGAATATCCAAAACATAGTATTTGTTCAACAAGTATTTATTGAACAAAGTAATATGTCAATTATGTTAAGTGTTACCTAAAAACAATGTAAAATAATTAAATGCAATTTAGAGGAGACTGGGAGAGTAGCATGGGCACTTTAGGATAGTAAGCAGAGAAGTCCTCTCTAAGAAGTGGCATTAGAGTCAAGTATTGTATGGTAAGAAGGAACTGCACATATATACATCAGTGTTTCGGAAAGAGGAAATACCAAGTACTATGACCCTAAAATGGGTCAGTCTGGCTCATTGAAGATTTAACATGGAGTCCTGTGGCTGGAGAGGCTGTGAGGAATGGCCTCAGAAGTCAAAGAGGGAGAGAGTGACATAAAAACATAGGCACAGACAAGGTCATGAAGGTTGTGTGGGTTTTTTTTTTTTTTTCAGTCATGATCAGAGATGCGAATAATTTTTTTTAAATACTGTAGAAGATGAGGCAACCTTGAAGTTGCAATTAACGCTGTGGAAAAGCCAATCTTACTGCTAGAGATAAAAGAATCAAAGGAGAAACAAATGTATCAGGAACCTATTCTCATTGAGAGACTATCCTTGTAAGCCCACTTGGAGGGCTATCCTAGTATTTAAGGCAAGACTTGACGGTGTTTATTTCAGGAAAGTCTTGAAAGAAGTGGATAGATGCATTAGATATATGGATTCTAGGTAGATATGGCAGGATTTACTGATGGATTAAATATTGGCTGAGGTGGTAGGGTGGATGGGTAGGTGAAGGGGAGCTAAAGGAATAACCCAGGATTCTTCCTTGCCTAACAAAATGAATCCTAACTCCACTGATGTTAAGTCTGTAAGTCAATCTTGCTATATTTGAACAGCTGATTTGTAGGCAGAATACCAAATGTTGAGTTTAAATCTGTCTCCTTGCCACTTCATTTACTGATTTGAGGCCTAGCTTTTGAAATGACAGAGTCCAAGCCTACTGTCTCTTGTGTCCAATGATGCTGCAAATGTTTAAAGACAAGAATTACCAATTCCCTCACATACACCACAACTCTGCTCTCCTCCAAGCTAAATACTGTCTGTATGGGCATATGGGCCTCTGAAACCAGGTGTAACTTGACTTTTCTTCTGAAGTCAAGTGCTATGTGGTTTAGAATTTCAATGGTATTCATCCATCCTTCCTGCTCACTACATGAAACCAGGCCAGGAATCAGCAATAGCCAAAATCCACAGTCACTGTTTCACACATGCACTGCACATTGGCATCACCTGTTAAGTCTTAAAATATACTAACATATGTGTCTCATCCAGAGCAAATATGATTTTGTGTATATGGGGTGCTCAAGATGCCACTTAGTTCTAATATGTCACAAACTCTGAGAATTACTACTATTTTGATCCTCAGTATTCAAAGTATGTCTCATGGACCAGTAATCTTACCAGTCCCTGAAGGCTGTTAGAAATGTAGAATCTGAGCCATCCCCCTTTATCTTGCTTAATCAGAATCTACATTTTAGCACAATCCTCTCTAATGTCTTTACACATTAAAATTTGAGAAGCATTTGTCTAAATCAGTGGTTCTAAATCTTGGCTGCACATTGGAATAATACTGTAAACTTTAAAAAATTGTGATTCCCAGTTCTACTTCAAGAGATTCTGATTTAATTGGTCTTGAGAATATGCCTGGGAATTAGTAATTTTGAAGAGCCTCCCCAGGTGATCTGAATGTGCAGACCAGTGAGAACCACTGCTCTGCATCTTGCACCTGAATGCAATGAGCTTGTGGCTGTGAGTTAGGTGCTTCTTTTCTTTCATAGTTTCCTATTTTTAGAAAACAGACTTGATTCTGGCACAGTGGACCAAAGAAATATTAAGCATTTAGAATATTTTTTTGACAGGCAGAGTGGACAGTGAGAGAGAGAGAGAGACAGAGATAAAGGTCTTCCTTTTTGCCGTTGGTTCACCCTCCAATGGCCACCATGGCCGGTGCGCTGCGGCCAGCACACCGTGCTGAAGGCAGGAGCCAGGTGCTTCTCCTGGTCTCACATGGGGTGCAGGGCCCAAGCACTTGGGCCATCCTCCACTGCACTCCCTGGCCACAGCAGAGAGCTGGCCTGGAAGAGGGGCAACCGGGACAGGATCCGGTGCCCCGACCAGGACTAGAACCCGGTGTGCCAGCGCTGCAAGGCGGAGGATTAGCCTACTGAGCCGTGCCACAGGCCTAGAATATTTTCCTTACAAGGGAAGTCTTGTATCTATTTAATTAGAAATTTAGCCACCAAGGAGCTCTAAGTATTTAAAAATAAAGCTGATGAAGAAAGCGTAAACCAGAATTAAAGGTTGAAGATCAGCTACATAGTTTCAGTTCCCAGCTGTTTTCCTTTGCAAGCATAGGTACAGTTTGTCTGAGACTACAGCATGGGAGGTCTTGTCAGGCATCTGAGATTATTGCTGTTGATTACTGAGCCAACCACTGCAGAGATGAAGACTTCTACCTCTGATGATGAAAAGGAACCAAGTGAAAAATTCCTTTTACAGAATTTGGAACCAGTAATATGTTTAATAGAGGGTAGATGTTGTTGACTTTTTGCAATTGTCATTGTCTTATTATAAATGTTTCAAGGAAATGAAATTTCAGTGTCTAATTCAGTCAGAATTTATTTTTCACAAGCAACAGCAAAGCAGAAGTGTGATTTCCTGGCTGGCAAGACTCCAATAAGCAGTTGTCAGGATTGTTCATTACACGAAGATCTTCCAAGCAACCCAGGTATTTGCCAATATGAAGTTTCCTTGGGCTATTAATGAACTTTTAAACTGACACTTCCATACAAAGTAGAGATGTCAACAACATAATAGATTGAGCCTAAATCATCATTCTATTCAGCCATGCACTATAAGAATGAAATTTGACTCTAATATTCTATTCATAAACCAGTTTTCTGTTCTGCCAAGCAAATGATTTCTTAGAATGTAGATGGTCACGTTTTGTTGTGGGTATTACCTCTCCTCCTAAACTTAGTAAGATACACTCAACAAGTATCATGCATGTACTAATTCTTCTCTTCGGTTATTAAAAATGGAATGATTGTATATTTTGTTAAGGATAGCTAACTATGCTCCTTTTTACAGAGGGAAGAAATACAGTTATCTTGTGTAAGTCCATGTAGCAGTAGTAGCCAAAGCTTGTTTGATATCAAGGCCCATCCTGTTCCTCCTTAACCACCTCTGCTGTGTTACATCTACATCTAGAAATAAAACATGTAAGCAAAGTTTCCAGGAAGATTCTTTTTAGTGAATTATGCTCAGTCAAAAAAAAAATCAGTTACAAAAGAACTGATGGTAAATTATCATGCTCTGGTAAGACGGAGAAGGGAAGAGGAAGAATATCTCCATATTACATCTCTCAATTTAGCTCTTTCTCTTAAATTTCTTCTACATTCATCCATTTACTTATTAAATCAAATATGGGGCCCCTGCTCTATACCAGACTCCTCTTAGTAGGCATCCGGCAGTAACTAAGATGGGTAGCTAAAGGGATTGCGCTTGCTTTTGAATCCTTCCTTGAGCTTTGTGATGAAAGGGATTTCTCAGTCTTTGAAGTACTGAACTCAATTTCTATGGGAGCCAGTGCTCTCGACAATGACATTTGAAAGAACATGGAGCCTCCTGCCACACCCTCAGGACTCTCTTCTTCCAGAAAGCCTTCCCACACTCCAAATGAAAGCCTAAGTTATTAGACTATCTCCTGAAGTTTTGTGGCCCCAATACATGATCCTCCCCTGAAACCTGGGCACATACCACTTGCACTCAAAGGCTGTGTGTCTAGGAGTTAAACATTGTTGATACTGCACCACCAAGTCCAAGTTCTCCTTGGCCACTTTAGTAACCATGCAACCCTTGGAAAATTACTTAATTCCTAAATATCTATTTCCTCACTTGCACTATGGGGATAATGACAATACCCAACTCATAAGGTTGTTGTTCTAAATCAAATATGTTAACATATGAATTTCTTAAAAACTGTGACTATCGACACTTTCTCCATCTCTGTTTTTTAATATAATCAAATCCAGATGAAACCTAGAATTCAAACACATCCTGAGATCCCTCCTTCCTTTCTATTTACCCAACCCTTCCTATGGCCTCCCGTTCACATTGCTCTGCTAACCTGAGCAATCATCAAAGATCAGTCAAGTGAGCTTACTCAGCCAGCTTCTCCAGATGCTTATATTCCAATCAACTCCTCTCATGCTTGTCACCCCTGTAATGTCCTCTGCTGTTTGTTAGAGCTACTTTTGCATGTACTGCTAATAAATATACTTTTATTCACTTATCCTACTTGATGGTGAGCTTTTCCAGGTCAGGGAACTTATTTATTAATGTTTGTTGACTAAAATGAAGTTAGGCCAGTGCCATGGTTCGCTAGGCTAATCCTCCGCCTGTGTTGCCTGCACCTGTCGCTCCCCCTCTTCATGGAGGAGCAACACAGGACCCTGCGCTGTTCTTTCGTCTGCTCGGCCCTCCCCGGGTTTGCTGCTGGTTCTTCCCGGGTTGGCTACTATCCCTTCCACCTCCGTGGAAGGGCAGTTCCCCCTGGCCACTTTCCCCACTTCCGCAGGGGAGCGGCACACCGCCGGCCGGCTCTCTTCGGGGGCTGCACAGGTGTTCCTTCAGCTAGATGTTCCCCTTAGATGTTCCCCATAGATGTTCCTGGTGCATGCCGTCTCTCTCCTCCTTTATAGTCCTCCTCCGCCAATCCTAACTCGGCTGCCCACACGCCGAGTACGCTGCTCTCCTCCAATCAGGAGCAAGTCCTACAGTTAATTGGTTGAACTGGAGGCAGCTGTGCGGAAGCTGTTTACTTCTCTCCCAGCGCCATATTGTGGGAGAGCAGATGCATAGAATAAGTCTTAATTCCAGTAACTCAGTCTAGTCCGGGTTGCTCCCCACAGATCCCCCTTTCTTTTTATTTTTGGCGTTGATACGCGCCTGTCTTCGGTGTCCCGCGGCACACACTCTGCTCTACTTGCTAGAGTTGCCACAGGCTCTTACAAGTCCTATCAATCAGGCAAACCGAATCCGGGTCCTCTCTTCGCCATGTTATGAGGAGGTTTTTAGGCGCTGATGCGTGCCTGTGTTCGGTGCCCCGCAGCGCATGCTCTGCTCTGCCTGCAGGGGCTTACAAGCCCTACCAATCAGGCAAACCGAATCCAAGCCTTCTCATTGCCTTTTTGTGGGGAGGCCTTACTGATGTTAATTCGTGCCTGTCTTCGGTGACCTGCGGTGCATAAGCTGCTAGCTGCCCAGGTGCTCATCGTGCTCATCGCCTCACTTAATCAGGCAGACCGAATCCAAGCTCTCACATTGCAGTGTTGTAGGGAGGCCTTTCTATTTCTCTATTTCTCTATCTCCGGGCATTCCTATTTCTCCCATTTTACTTCTATCTTCCAGCATTCCTATTTCTCTCACTTTGCTTCTAAACTTCTATTTCTCTTATCCCTGCAGCTTCCCGCTCTCATTCTTATCCCCGCGGCTTCCCGGCTGCGCCCGCCCCGAGGCTGCTTCTCGGCAGCTTTCCGGCTGAGCCGCTTCAGCCCACGCCTCTCTCATCTGCGCAGCTTCCCGGCTTTGCGCGGCTTGGCTTCGCGTGCTCCGCGGTCTCCACGCCCTTCGCGTCTGCACCACGGCCTCGCGCCAGCCCCGTTCCCTATCTATTCACGCCCCGTGCTCTCTCTGCACGCGGCGGCTTCCGCGAGTAACACAGCGTAGCTTACGTGTCCGCCACTAGCATTCAATCTAAGTTCCCCGGGCTGGCCTGGCGAATTCAACCCAGCTTACGTCTCCGCCCCACGATCTGGCTTCCCGTCCTTTGCTCCCGGGCTAATCAGACGGATCCCAATCTGGCTTACGTTTCAGCTTCTAGTTTCAACTTTTCCGCCCCCCATTCCCGGGCTAACTTGAGAATCCCAAAGTGGCTTTCGTATCCGCCTCGGCCTGCCCCCCGCGGCTTCAATTTCCCTAACATTTTTCTCTACCCGGTATGTTTCCCCAAACTTTCCTCCAACGATATTCCTCCCTCATTTCTCCTGGCCTCTCCCCACAGTCCGCGTCCGAGCCTGTTTGTTCTAGCTTTCACTTTCGCTTTCGACCTTAGAGATTTCTCCCAGCTTCCCCCCGTAGTCCGTATCCGAGTCTATGCCTAGGCTTTCAATAGCTTCTTCCGGCACCCTTTTCGTCCGGCTTTTCCCTAGGCTGTTTGCTAGTCTCTCTCTCCGGTATTTTTCCCAGTTCTTCCCGTTCTTTCCCTCCTAGGTTTCCTATCCGAGTCACGGCACCATTATGTCGCTCCCCCTCTTCATGGAGGAGCAACACAGGACCCTGCGCTGTTCTTTCGTCTGCTCGGCCCTCCCCGGGTTTGCTGCTGGTTCTTCCCGGGTTGGCTACTATCCCTTCCACCTCCGTGGAAGGGCAGTTCCCCCTGGCCACTTTCCCCACTTCCACAGGGGAGCGGCACACCGCCGGCCGGCTCTCTTCGGGGGCTGCACAGGTGTTCCTTCAGCTAGATGTTCCCCTTAGATGTTCCCCATAGATGTTCCTGGTGCATGCCGTCTCTCTCCTCCTTTATAGTCCTCCTCCGCCAATCCTAACTCGGCTGCCCACATGCCGAGTACGCTGCTCTCCTCCAATCAGGAGCAAGTCCTACAGTTTATTAGTTGAACTGGAGGCAGCTGTGCGGAAGCTGTTTACTTCTCTCCCAGCGCCATATTGTGGGAGAGCAGATGCATAGAATAAGTCTTAATTCCAGTAACTCAGTCTAGTCCGGGTTGCTCCCCACATGCACCAAGGGTTCTAGTCCTGGTTGGGGTGCTGGTTCTGTCCCGGTTGCTCCTCTTCTAGTCCAGCTCTCTGCTGTGGCCCAGGAAGGCAGTGGAGGATGGCCCAAGTGCTTGGGCCCTGCACCTTCATGGGAGACCAGGAAGAAGCACCTGGCTCCCGGCTTTGGATCGGCACAGTGCACTGGCCATGGTGGCCATTTGGGGGTGAACCAATGGAAGGGAGACCTTTCTCTCTGTCTCTCTCTCTCACTGTCTAACTCTGCCTGTCAAAAAAAAAATGAATTTAGATTCACTCTTTAAAGTTAAAATGACATAGCCTAACCCAGTAGAAATTAACACTTGATTTAGGGCTAGTTCTTAATTCTGTTTATATAGTCTATTTTTTCCTATGGAATCTAACATAATTGAGCCAAGTATTGCATAAGCTCTTGTGACTTATTTATTCTTATTCCATTTGCAGTTTCCCTACCACGTAATTATTTATGCATCAAAGGGAAGATATTTGAGTCTGTTTTCCAAGTTTGAGATTTGTTTCTTGGTTCTTAAGTCTTGACTCTTGAATCTTTAGAAATGTTGCTCAAAAAGCCTTTTGAGTAGTTAAAGCATCAGAATGTATGGCGGAGCACAGGCAAACATTGTAATTATTTGTCATAACACACTTGAAGGAACAATGATATAAGAGAAGATTTGGAGAAAAGTAAAAGAATTAGGCCATAGGACCTGGGACACCCATTCAATTCATCCATAAAAGGAAGACTGATGTGTAACTCTCCTGATGAGGAAGAGGCTCCAAGGCAAGCAGCAATTAGAGACATGTGTGGACAGCTTTGAATGTCGAAAGGTAGACGTGAGGGTTTTTCAGTGCTTCAGAACGTCCACCCCAAGGCAGGCAGTAGAAAAATGGATGGCAAAGAGCATGTAGGTGTTTAACTGACGTACAGTAGAGGGGCATTGGGCACAGCTCTGGATCCACGTTTAGGGGTAATAGACATTAAGACCAGGAAATAAAGGAAGGTTACTCTAGACAGGGAACTATAATCCATTTGGACAGAAGGAAATACCAAGCCTGTCGTTAAAAGTGGAAAAAGTAGGTCAAAACACCCTAGCTATGGTTAAAGATGCTCATGCTTCCCTTAGCTAATTAAAGTTCTCAGCAGCAGGGGAGTAGAACTGCAAAATTATAACTTAATTAAAAGATGACAGTTCAGTTGGGAATTTTTGTCCTGCCTTATCAGAGTCATATTTAAGATCCAAAATGAGAACATAAATGCCTCTCACTTTTTTTCCACCAAGCAGTCACCATTCAGGGCCAGTCATCTTCCTTTAGGGTTTATTGAAAAGCACTGGAACTAACCCAACCATTGCAACCTTGCAATATACCCACCTCCCAACCAAGATAGAAGTTGACAAGGGCAAAGAAACTGTGTCTTTTGGAAGATACTGCTGCCCTAAAGAAAATGAGCTGCTATTTCTATAATCCAGTGGAGGAAAGGAATTCTTAGAGTATTACTCAAAATGATGCGGAGAGCCTGGAAGACAGATACTGTCATTTCATGTACTTCTTTATCTGCCTTCCTCGCTAGCAAACCTGACCATCAAGCCCTTTGCAAGCTATGCAGCCAACAAAGAGAGTTAAAAAGAGACCATGGGACTGAAACAATGCAACAGGCATCCTCACTCTTTCTCCAGCAGCATTCTCATTCTTCACTTCTTTTAGTGAAGACTGTGGCAAATGATTGGGGTGAAGCTGCCAGCCTTGAACCAATGAAGATGATTGCCAGCTGATAGAAGGGTCTCTGGTGGCAAGCAGTGGAGGCATGGTCCCCCATTAGGGAACCAAGAGGGAGCAGGAGTAGTCCAGGCCAGGTTTTCCATATCATTGCAGTGAAAATCACCTCTGAAAATCTCACTCATATGCCCCCAGAGAAATTCACCCACAGCACATCAGTGCCCGCAGAGATGTCAAAGTGGAGTGGAATGCCAAGCTGTCTGGATGATGGACTTGCCCCTCACCACCCTTCTTATTCCACACTGTGCTGTAAGCCAGGTTTCTATATTGTACAGGCCCAGGAAAACCAAGGTGCTGTGATCAAAACTGACATGATTGTAAAATGAAGTCCTCTAGTAGAGTAGAATCACTGAAAATTCAAGGAATCAGGCCAAGCTATTATGAAGGAAGATATTGCCTATTAGGGAAAGAGGAGTGACACAGCACAGTTGGGAAGCTATCTTTTTTATGGAAAAATAAAGTCATTTCGTGTTTTGCCAGTGAGCTGAGACACACCAATAAACATTAATACAACTTTTCAAAACCAGTATCAAGTTAAGTGGAACTTTGAAAAAAAGAGACACTGAATGATGATTCACTTAACTTGAATTCTTAGCAAATTTTACAGAAGAAAAGTTTGCTTTAGAGTTTTCTTGTATCTAAGGCCCAAAGTATTAAAATAGCAAAAACACAATGGAAAGGGGAATTGGAGCTGAGACGCTGAGGCTGTAGCTGAATGCTTCATCACATTTTCCATTAAAAATCACAATTTGCAGTCAATTTAATACCACAGAGAGAAACATTAGAGAATTGCTTAATGTTTCAGGCTTAACTGGAACCAAAATGCAATGATTTCCCATTAATAATAATTTTACTCTCTGCCACAGGCTTGGAGCAATTTGTTGCCTCTCTCTCTCTCTCTCTCTCTCTCTCCCCCCCCCCCTCTCTCTGCAGATGCTGCTGAGTCTCGATGTCCTTGCTAAATGCAGAGATTCTTAATTAAAAGTACCCGGGGCCATAATCTCTGCAGGGTAGTATTTGTAGCAGATTGAGGTTTGTGAATATGGATGGTTCAAAACAGTTAAGAGAAGGTTTGACTTCTGGAAATTCGCTTTTAAAACACACAGGAAGGATGACCAGTAGGGCATCTCTGTGTTGTGATCAGTAAATTTAGGTATTCGGTCAGTGCGGGTATCCTCGTCCACTCATCTCAGTCCTACCAGATTCTGGAAGAACTTACTGCTTCTCTTGAGAACTTCAGCAACTTTTCCAGGTCACTCAAGGAATGAGAATTGGAGAGGCAAAGGGAAAAAGGCAAAGGGAACAACCAAAGCCCCTGTTCTACTAGGTGAACACTCTGAATCCTTAGAGCAGAAGGAAGACAGAAGCTATAATAACTAAGGTACAGGGCTAGGATCTCAAGCTTAAGTATATAGCAAATAGTGTATGTGTGTCTGAGGTGCTCTAGATATTAAAAATCGTTCCTTCATTGGTAGTGCACCAAGTTTGTTGCGAGCACTTTGTAGGTATATACAACTCCGCATTTCCATGCACTTATACAAAGATACAGTTGCATACATAGAGGTGCACCTTGCAAATGTAATTGTGATATGTCCCTGTGAACACCAGATGCCTATCCTCCTTTGTCTTCATTCTAATAAGAGATGGCGTTTTTTAAACAGGAAAATCAGGTAAATGCTCAAAAAGCTATGACAGGAGAACTGAATAACACTATCATCTTTGACCTTTTAGGTTCAGTCATGATTCCTTTTTCTTAACTATCTTTTGTCTCCCAGGTCTGCTCTGCTGATAACAATGGTACAATGTTAGCAGTCAATATCTATCTTTGTCTGTATCTGACTATCCAGCAACCTCCTTGATTTTAGTGGTGGGATGAGAAATTGCTATCACATGCCTGGACTGACTGATGAGCAAAGCAACCTTACATATCAATGGAAACTATGCAAACAAGGTGATGAAGCCAGGAATCAGATTTCTCTCTAATCAGACATTATAAGTCCTATCTCTAAATTTTCTATCTGGCTTCCATATACATAAAAAATAGTAGATCTTTGATAATGACTAAGCAAAATGCAAAGAGGAGTAGTAGCTATGACCTCGACCTTCTTTGAATGTTGCCTCAAGCTTTATATTTACCCATATGAACAGTACTCTGTAAAAAATTCCTTTTGTGTTAATATCTGCTTCTCCTTTGAAACAGAGGCATTTGGATTTCAGCTGTATCTTGGGAAAACTCAAAAATAGGAAACATGGACTTATGAAGGAAGAAACAATTTTATTTGAATGGGAAGAAAAGCAACAAGTTTAAAAGGAGGTCTTTGCTATGGAAACACACCTAGAGGTCAGGAGTAGTACAGGGAGTTGCAGACATCTGTCTGGGTTACATTGTAGGGACAGAATAGATGATCGCTAATCCATTGAGTTATAAGAATGTAAGGAGGTGAAAATGCACAACAATGAACATGTTTACTGCATATAGTAAACCTTAAAATTCATTAGCGATTCTCACAGTGTCCCAACAGGACTGTGGTACATGTGAAGGACCGTCCTCCCTACAGTCTCTCTAGGGCTCCTGCTTCCTAGCAAAGCTTTATCCCTGAAAACCTTGGCTTCTGACCTTTCACACCTTTGCAGTACGTTGTTGCCCCAGGCTGGTCCAGCACCCTGCTTTCTCTGTTTCCATGGCGCTACTGGTTTTCTTCTCCAGTTTAATAAAAGACATAGTTCAAGGGAGAATTGGGAATTCTGAGGCATTCTAAGACTCACCTTAATGATGTGCCACCAGGATATGGTGTTCACATTTGGCTGTCTTTCCTGTACCATTTATAGTCTCCACAAAGTCAGGGCTTCTGGAATTCGGCATCAACTGATTTAACTATTTAGATTCTTGTGCAAAATAATTTATTTTCCAGCTAGTGAGTTTAAGAAAACCATTTCCTCTGTTGATACACAGAATGATTCAAAACTTCATACATTACAAATTCTGGATTGCTAATAAGAGATCTGAAATTCTCTGAGAGCTTATATATGAAGTTACTTACTATTCCTCAAAGAGCTCCAAAACTTTCTGCTTTATCTTTTCTGAAAAAATATTATTTTTTCTTCAGATTTTTCTATTTGACACAAGTCATTGGAGATGATTGTGTACATTTTAATGAGATAGATACTATTCCAGAACTTCAAAACTAGTATGAATTTGTGGTTAAGTTGCTATTTTTAAAAGGAAAGATTGCAGGCCGGCGCCGCGGCTCACTAGGCTAATCCTCCACCTTGCGGCGCTGGCACACAGGGTTCTAGTCCCGGTTGGGGCACCGGATGCTGTCCCGGTTGCCCCTCTTCCAGGCCAGCTCTCTGCTGTGGCCTGGGAGTGCAGTGGAGGATGGCCCAAGTCCTTGGGCCCTGCACCCCATGGGAGACCAGGAGAAGCACCTGGCTCCTGCCTTCGGATCAGTGCAGAGCGCTGGTAGCAGCGCGCCAGACGTGGCGGCCATTGGAGGGTGAACCAACGGCAAAGGAGGACCTTTCTCTCTGTCTCTCTCTCTCACTGTCCACTCTGCCTGTCAAAAATAAATAAATAAATAAATTAATTAAATTAAAAAAAGGAAAGATTGCTTTTTATTTACATTTTCATAACTCTCAGTTCCTAGATTTATTTGAATCATCTAGAATGGGTCAGAGAGATGGTTACATTTCACTCTAAAGTGGCTGAACTGTGAGTGGCAGACTGTGCTATCCTAATCTCAATCTTGATCCTTAGTCCTTAAATAAAAAACTCCAGAAGGGCAAGGCAAGCTTTTGATCTATTCATCCACTGATGTTACCAGGACTTGAATGCAGACACTCTGATAAGGTATGTGGGTGTCCCTAGCACCATCTTAACAGGTGTACCCAATGGTCACCCCAGTTTTTTATTTTATTTATACTGTTTTATGATATATCAGAATTTATTTTGGTGGATGGTATAACATGAATCTAAATTAAATTAAATACCATTGTTACTCATCCATAAAAACTTGTTAAACCTTTCTATTTCTCACTAATTTGGAATACTGCCTTAAATGCACAGAAAGATTCATGAAGGAAATATTCTGCTGGACTATTTATTCTCCATTGAGATCTACAGATCAGTTCCATAGCATGATTATTTCAAGTTGATACTGTAGGTTAATCTATTTTAGGATGATTCCTTTCTTTTTTTCTTTCAAAATATTTCAGATTAGTTTTACTGCTTTTTAGATAACTAGGAAGAAAATATTATTGGTGTATTGGTTGGCTTTATATACTAATTAGAGAAATGAAATTGCTCTGATATTTAGCTTTCGTTGAGAATCGTATTGCATTTGTTCAGTTTTTTCAAGTCTTCATTTATAAACTCTCATTTTTTGTATACTTAGTACTTTATTCTCAATAGGCCTATTCTTCACCAGTTTCATTTCTTTCAACGTTTTAAAATTTATGCAAGGTGAACATATCTCATGTGTCAGATTTAAGAGCATGATGATGCTTCCCACTGCACCCTTGCTCCTCCCATGCTTCCACCCTCCCTCCTTCTTCCTTTATTTTTTCATTTCATTTTTACAATGATATACTTTAGTTTTGTTTTATAATCATATGTTTAATCATCCACTAAGTAAAGAAGGCAACAAGTACTAAGAAGAAAAACCACTATTCCTTGAGAGTGTAGGCAAGGGGTGTAAACAATAATCAAACCTCAAAATGTCAATTTCCTTCATATGTATTACATATTTTTAAATCTATATATTAGCTACCACAAATCAGGGAAAACATATACCATTTCTCCTTTTCAGACTAGCTTATTTCACTGAACATATATTCTGTTACATGCATTTTGTTGTAAAAGACAGGGTTTCAGGCCAGCTCTCTGCTGTGGCCCGGGAGTGCAGTGGAGGATGGCCCAAGTACTTGGGCCCTGCACCCCATGGGGGACCAGGATAAGCACCTGGCTCCTGCCATCGGATCAGTGCAGTGCGCCGGCCACAGCGCACCGGCCGCGGTGGCCATTGGAGGGTGAACCAACGGCAAAGGAAGACCTTTCTCTGTCTCTCTCTCTCACTGTCCACTCTGCCTGTCAAAAAAAAAAAAAAAAAAAGACAGGGTTTCATTCTTTTTACAGCTGATTAATATTCCACAGTGTGTGTGTGTGTGTGTGTGTGTGTGTGTATATATATATATATATATCTCACATTGTTTTAATCTAGGCATCAGTTGATGGATATCTGGATTGATTCTATTTCTTGGTTGTGAATTGAGTTGCAGTAAACATTGGGCACAGATAACTCTTAGATGGCTGATTTTTTTTAACTTTTATATAATGAGTATAAATTTCCAAAGTACAGCTTATGGATTACAATGGCTTCCCCCCCATACCGTCCCTCCCACCCACAACCCTCCCCTTTCCCACTCCCTCTCCCCTTCCATTCACATCAAGATTCATTTTCGATTATCTTAATATACAGAAGATCAGCTTAGTATACATTAAGTAAGGATTTCAACAGTTTGCTCCCACACAGAAACATAAAGTGAAAAATAATAGATGATTTTTTTTAAATGATGATGAAATCAGATCAGACCTATTGTCATGTTTAATCCCAGTGAGAGTCAAGTTGGGAGTTGATAATTTCTTTTTTTTTTTTTTTTTACAGAGGATCAGTTTAGTATGCATTAAGTAAAGATTTCAACAGTTTGCACCCCCATAGAAACACAAAGTGAAATATATTGTTTGAGTACTCGTTATAGCATTAAATCTCAATGCACAGCACATTAAGGACAGAGATCCTACATGAGGAGTAAGTGCACAGTGACTCCTGTTGTTGACTTTACCAATTGACACTCCTGTCTATGGCATCAGTAATCTCCCTATGCTCCAGTCATGCGTTTCCAAGGCTATGGAAGCCCTCTGAGTTCTCCGACTCTTATCTTGTTTAGACAAGGTCATAGTCAAAGTGGAGGTTCTCTCCTCCCTTCAGAGAAAGGTACCTCCTTCTTTGAAGACCTGTTCTTTCCACTGGGATCTCACTCACAGAGATCTTTTGCCAGAGTGTCTTGGCTTTCCATGCCTGAAATACTCTCATGGGCTTTTCAGCCAGATCCGAATGCCTTTAGGGCTGATTCTGAGGTTAGATGGCTGATTTTATTTCCTTTGGGTAAATTCCCAGAAGTGAGATGACTGGCTCATAAGGTGGATCTATTTTCATATTTCTGAAGTATTTCCATACTGTTTTCCATAATGGTTGTACTAATTTACATTCCGACTAGCAGTGGACTAGGGTATCTTCTCCCCTAACAACCTTACCAGCATTTATTGATTTTTTATTTTTGTATGAGAGCCATTCTAAATGGGTTAAGGTGAAACCTCATTGTGGTTTTGATTTGTGTTTCCCTGATGGTTACTGATTCTGAACAATTTTTCATGTGTCTGTTGGCCATTTAAATTTCCTCTTTTGAAAAATGCCTGTTCAAGTCCTTTGTACATTTCTTAACTGAATTGTTCATTTTATTATTTTTGAATTTCTTGAGCTCTTTACAGACCCAAGGTATTAATCCTTTCAGTTGCATAGTTTGCAATTATTTTCTCCCATTCTGTCAGTTGCATCTCCACTCTGTTGAGTGTTTTCTTTGCAATGCAGAAACTTCTTAAGTTGATGCAAAAATTTGTCTATTTTTGCTTTTATTGCCTGGCTTATAGGATCTTTTCCAAAATGTGTTTGCCTATACCAATGTCCTGTTGAGTTTCCCTGATGTTTTCCTCTAGTACTTTGATGGAATATGTTCATAGATATAGATGCCTGATCCATTTAGCATTGATTTTTGTATAAGAGGGTCTTGTTTCATACTTCTGCATGTTTAGATTCAAGTTTTCCAGAACCATTTGTTGAAGAGAATCTCCTTTCTTCTGGGGGTGATTTTAACTCATTTTTCAAATATTGGTTGTGGATGCATGGTTTATTTTCTGATGGTTTCTATACTGATCTACTTGTCTGTTTTTGTGCCAGTAGAAGGCTGTTTTGATTGAAACTTCCCTGTGAGATGTTTTGAACTCTGATATTATGACACCTCCAGCTTTGTTTTTATTGTTTAAGATTGCTTAAGTTATTCATTGTCTCTTGTATTTCCATATGAATTTTAATGTCATTTTCTGTAGATCTGAGAAGAATATTGTTTGTATTTTGATCAGTATAACATTGATTCTGTATATTTTTTTCTGGTTTGTATGGACATTTTGATGAAATTAAATCTTCCAATCCAAAAAATAAAAGATTTTTCCATTTTTCTGTGTCCTCTTTTATTTCTTTTATATTTTATAATTTTCACTGTATAAATCTTTCACATTCTTAGTTAAATTTGTTCCAAGTTATCTAAATTTTTGTGCTGTATTGTTAATGATAATGATCTTGCAAGTTTTTTTCTCAGACATGACATTCTCTTTTAAACAAGGGCTATTGATTTTTGTGCATTGTTTCTTACCCTGCAAGTTTGCCAAACTCCTTATGAGTTCCAATAATGAAAAGAAATAGTAGAAAGTAAAAATAATTTTTAGGAAACTTGACAGAAAACATAGATTCATAAATGTTTCAATTATAGAAACTCAAAATATTTCTTTTTCAATGAATAAATTGAATAATCCAAAAATATTTGCCTGACTTATTTAGTCCTAAATTATTCATTGAATATTTTGGCAGTAATACCTATTAAAACTTATTATTTTATGTTATATAAATATTCTGGAAAAGGAGAAATGCTTGACATTTTAAGATGTGTTAGAAAACAATATTTTAGAAATAAGGGCTATTTCAATGGTCTCTGTCATATCATACTGGAGTGCCCTTGCTTTTAGTGTATCTCAGCTCATTATCATTAAATAACATGAATGTGAGGGGAAAAGTGAGGAGGCGTTTTTAATGGCTAGATCATAATAATGACAATTTAAAATTATGAGATGCTTACCACCTACTGGGATAGACACGTCTCAAGCATAAAGTCTTTTAATTCCCATGATACCTGGAGGAATATACTCTACGACATTACAGATGAGCACCCTGCCCAGACTTGCAATTCTCCATGCCTGCAGCCTGTGCTGACAACCACTGAAAATATTGCCTCCCTTTAAAAACAAAACTCATCATGTGCCAGAAAAGTCTGCAGCATCTGCAAGGACATTGGAAAAATACTTCTAGAATTTGTTTTCTGTATGCAGAATGAATTTCTTGTTCTTTCAAGAACAAAGTGCTTTTACATCTCACATATACCGTATTTTTAAAAGAATTTAAACAACGAACAATGAAGACTTCCCTCTTCCCACAGCCCTCACCACATGTACTCAGGCACACTCACACACATATTCTCACACACACTCTGACACAAGCACTGTGTGTGTGCAAATACACACACATGATTTTTTATCTTTTATTTAATGAATATAAATTTCCAAAGTACAGCTAGGGATTACAATGGCTTCCCCCCCATAACTTCTCTCCCACCAACAGCCCTCCCCTTTCCCGCTCCCTCTCCCCTTCCATTCACATCAAGATTCATTTTCGATTCTCTTTATATACAGAAGATCAGTTTAGCATACATTAAGTAACGATTTCAACAGTTTGCTCCCACACAGAAACATAAAGTGAAAAATACTGTTTGAGTACTAGTTATAGCATTAAATCTCAATGTACAGCACACTAAGGACAAAGATCCTACATGAGGAGTAAGTGCACAGTGACTCCTGTTGTTGACTTAACAAATTGACACTCTTGTTTATGGCATCAGTAATCACCCTAGGTTCTTGCCATACACATAATTTTTAAAGTATTTTATAAAGTATTTGGTTGCACTTTCAAAGTCAGAAAAATAGAATATTTTTGCTTTTTCAGAAATTTAAAGTTAAAATGATTTTAGTTCTCAGCTTCCTGAAACCAGCAGACTATATTGATTTATGAAGGACATTTTATTCCAAACAATATTCCACAGAACTGAGAATAATGCAACATCTTTTGTAAAGAGCATGAATGTAGCTCGTGTAAGCATTCCATTAAGGCTCGTCAAAGGGCACATAGTTCAGGAAAAACAATGATTTCATGCTCTTGAGTAAATGGTGCACAAAAATAGGAAAGCCTCTTTCTGTCTTTACTCAGCAGTGTGAAGCAAAGCTACTAGACCTTGTTGTGACTAAGTGTTTCCTCTTCCTTACCCAACGCTTGTTTCAGGAAGGGATTTGTAGGATCACAGGCGTCTATTCTGGAATTCACTTCACGATCCTGCAGTCATCTGCCTGCTATGAACAATGGTAACACACATCCAGGTGTTCCCATCCGAAGTCCCAGGGATCAGAAGATGTCCTGACAAGTAATGTTTTATCACTCATTTCTAGATAAACAAAAACATCTATTCAATAT
This sequence comes from Oryctolagus cuniculus, assembly GCF_051225735.1. Classification (NCBI taxonomy): domain Eukaryota; kingdom Metazoa; phylum Chordata; class Mammalia; order Lagomorpha; family Leporidae; genus Oryctolagus; species Oryctolagus cuniculus. The sequence continues at coordinate 190,506,820 of NC_142868.1, forward strand.
AACATCTACTGAACAAAAATACTTCTTTTACCGCTATTTTTTAATATGTTCAACATTATTATTCCAAAATATAACAGGATAATATGGGACTGATTGTGTTGCTCAACTGTTTTTAGTTGATATCAGTTGTTCAACTACTTTATCCCTTGCAGTGAGAGGCATTTTACTGAGGGGCTGCCATGGAGTATCACTTCTGAGTTTTTCCATCCATTAAGTGTTTAGGGGTCTTTTTCTAGTAGAGGCGATGATTTACTCCAAGAAATGGTTTTATTCTTCAACAACACAAAAACAAAAACACCTAAGATATACTACAAACTCCTATTTAAGAAGAAAATGTCTGTTTGAGATGTTGAATATATATATATGGGTATCATTCACATATATTTTAAATGATACTTATACAGATACATAAACTCACATATACTACTTTATGCTTTAAGGAGTCTATTCTGAATCAATAAATTGCTTTGCTAGCTGGAATTGCTATGCCAAGAATACCAAATCAGGGGGCTGGCACTTTGGCGCAGCGGTTTAACGCCCTGGCCTGAAGCGCTGGTATCCCATATGGGTGCCAGTTCTAGTCCTGGCTGCTCCACTTTCAATCCAGCTCTCCGCTATGGCCTGGGAAAGCAGTAGAAGATGGCCCAAGTCCTTGATCCCCTGCACCCACATGGGAGACTCAGAGGAAACTCCTGGCTCCTGGCTTCAGATCAGTGCAGTTCTGGCCGTTACAGCCATCTGGGGAGTGAACCAGCGGATGGAAGACCTCTCTTTCTGTCTATACCTCTCTCTATAACTCCGTCTTTCTTTCTTTCTTTCTTTTTTTATTTATTTGACAGAGCTAGACAGTAAGGGAGAGAGACAGAGAGAAAGGTCTTCCTTCTGTTGGTTCACCCCCAAAATGGCCGCTTTGGCCAGAGCTACGCCGATCCGAAGCCAGGAGCCAGGTACTTCTTCCTGGTCTCCCACGTGGGTGCAGGCGCCCAAGCACTTGGGCCATCCTCTACTGCCTTCCTGGGCCACAACAGAGAGCTGGGCTGGAAGAGGAGGAACCAGGACTAGAACCCGGTGCCCATATGGGATGCTGGCGATGCAGGCGGAGGATTAACCAAGTGAGCCACACGCCAACCCCTGTCTTTCAAATAAATAAAATAAATCTTAAAAAAAAAAAGGATACCAAATCAGATTGAACTTTCGCTTCATGCTATATTTTTGCACTCTCTAAAACTCAACATATCAAAGTGGAAAAATAGAAACCTCCTCCATTATACATTTTGGTTTTCCTTTAAAAAGAAAGATACTTAGTTTATGAACCAGTGCTGAAACCTGTCAACATAATGTTAGTAAGCAATGGTTAGAATCAAATAATAAATATAAATTAAGAAACAATTAGTATAAATGAATAAGCAGTACCTTAACCCCTGTCTGTCCTGAGATCTTTCTTTTTTTAAGTTTATATAAAGGGAAGAGATTTCACGTATTTCTCATATACAGTTTTAAAAGCCTAATGATATTTCACACACTATCTCTACCTCTCTCATTCTCACCCCCCCCGCTCCTTCTTTTATTATTTTTGTTTTAATGTTTCTAACGGCATAATTTCAACTTACTTTATAATCACAATCTTAAACCTCCACTAAATAAAGAATCCAACAAGTAGAAAGTAGGAAAACCACTGTTCCACAAGAATACAAACAAGGGCTACAAACAATAATAAAATCTCAAAATGTTAATTTCACTCATATTCATTACACTTTTGTACTCTGTATTTTAGTTACCATAAATCAGGGAAACATGTATTTGTTTTTTGGGGACTGGCTTATTTTACTAAGCATAATGGTTTCTAATTGCATCCATTTTGTTGTAAAAGACAAGACTGCATTCTATTTTGTTATAAAAGATGGACTTCATTAGTTTTATAACCAAGTAGTATTCCATAATAAAGTCAGCATATGAAAGAATTACCTTTAACCCCATGTTTATAGCACCTCAACTGACAATACCTAAGATATGGAATCAAACCATATGCCCATCAACTGATGACTGGATCCAGAAAGTGTGGTATACATACTCGAGATCTTTCTTTTTAGAGCCAAAAATATTTTCTGTGTTATTGGTAATGGAGCTAAACATACTACCTTGCTTTTATTCCTGCTTTGTTGGAATTTATTAATAGAGTGATTTATAAAGCATTTCCCCCAAACAATAGTTTTCTAAAAATAAATGGTGATGATTATAATTGAGACTAATATTTATATCCCCAGTAGTCATTCTTCCTGCTCTCTTTTATAAGTAGAGATTTGTACAGAGAGGTCCCTTGTAGATGGGTAATGTTACAGTCGTTGTCTTTGAGACATAAGGAGAAGCAACCATCTGTCCTCCATACCCCCACCTTCTTCCTGAAGTGATGCTCAGGTTACACCTGGAACTTCGGCAATTCCTTAACATTCAGTGGAAGGAAAAACAAAAAGAATTATAGGGATTTCATGAAACATTCAAATAATGTAACCATAGCTTACTGTATATCAGACATGGTGCTTTTATAGAGGACAAAGGAGAACAAAACTATCTTCCTTGTATTTGCCAGGATTAATTAATAAATCTTTTCTCCAGAAAGAAAGTAGCTTCAAACATCTAGAAAGAGAGAATTGAGTTCAGGAAATCAGGAATGAACAAACCAGTATACTTTTGTCTTATCATTGTCAACTGTTTAGTAGAAACACTTCTATCACAAAATGACTAGCTTTTTGGAAATGTGAGAATGTGAATCCTCAATATTGATTTGTCTTTCCTTTGTTCCTGGATTGGCCGAAGGTTGAGAAACAGTTGCCGAGGTGGCAACACTTCCTCCAAAGCAGATTGTCCAAGTGTGAGAACAAAGTGGTCCACATTGTCTGTCCACAGTATTATGACATACGTGGCATCTTGTGCTTTGCCCACCTCTTTAGAGTTTGTGTAACACCATCTTTGCCCTTGCTACCCTGCCTTGTAATTAATGAATCTGCATGGCTTTGCCCTCAGTAGATATGGTTACTGCGGGGGGAACAGGAGCTGTACTTGATTGATTTATACATTTTAAATGCCCATCACAGTACTCATATATAGCACATAGATGGTGCTCACTAAACACATGTTGGACGAATGAATGCACAAATTAAGATCATGGCCAGTACATATTGGCCCTCTCTTGCAGACAAGGAGCCCTGTGCAGCAACAGGAAAGGAAAGGAACTGAGCACTTTCCTTTGGGTCCTCCCTGACAGAGATGACCTTTCAGGAAAATGATGGCAGCTCTGTTGTTTGCTGACATACCTGGCTCTGTCTCTGGGATATCAGGTCTGGTCCCTGATCACCCTGGAGTCACTGAGTTAGAAAGAATAATCCTATGGGCTGCTCAGGCTGTAATTTGCTATGTGCTTTCCAGAACCTTTCTAAGAATGTTACTGACCAGAGAGACTTTTGCTCAGAAGGCAGCAGCTTTCCTCTAAAATAAGTTGCTGACACTTAACCCTTGCTAAGTCTGCACTTTTGTCTCCCCAGCATGGGGCTTATCACCACGTAAGACAAATGTAAGGTTGAGGGAAGTGACCTCTCCACGGCAGCCCCTAAGTAATATGTAATTTCTAATACTCTACTGTGTGATGTGCAATACTGATGTCATGGAAAACACATCACCAGGGAGGTTTCCAGGTGGAAAGATTAGGGAGGAATGTGCTCTGGGCTAGGTTATCTCTGGAACAGGACTTGATTTGTAGTACAAATGTATCCAGGAACTTCCTGCTGTCTGGGCATATTTCTATCAACAAACCAGTGAGTGCTTGTCCCGGTGGGTGGTGGCCCAGAGGAGGCTGACCCAACTTACAATGGCAGTGTACTCTTCATTCTCTGGGACTTTGCACACCAAAGGGAATACAGGGAGAAAAACAGGCACTGTAGTTTGCACAAACCTCTTCTTTGCAGTGCCCCTTTCTCTTCCCTCCTGTGCTATTTTAAGAGACAGTGAATCAAATTATTTCAGCAAGAATAGGCTTTCATCCTAACATTTCAAAAAGATTGATATTCATATTAATTATGGACCAAGTCTGTCTCTTTCCACCCAAATCTCTTTTGTTTATTTTTTCCTGTTGGAAATATATTTAATCATTTTAAAGTCACTTCCTTATCACCTTCCTAGGCTTCTGGAGATAGCAAATTTTGGAAGCTCTAATAACTAATTTTTAAGTTTTCAATGAGTTTTTCAACACAGATTTAATGGCAAACCATTTTACAATCCTTATTATTTAACCTGCTGCTTACCTCCTCAAAAGTTAAATAACACTTGGCTATTTTTTTATCTGTTGAAAAATAAGTATGCCTGCACCCCTTCCTTTTTAACAAATGGGAATTCTAGGTCTCTGCAGCCACTTCTCTCTGGTTTCTGGGTCCTGCACAGATGTGCACTTCAGGCAGCAACACTTTCAGGCCTGGAACTCTACATTTTTCTGGGTGTTCCTGGTCTATAAGTGACACCACATCTGCCTATACTTATCTCAGTGCATCCTTGCTCTCCTTCCTACCATTCTCAAACTTTCCTCTCCACTCATTCAGCTCAAGCCATTACTCTGAGTCCTTTCCAAGTCTGCTATGAGGTCTGTTCCAGACCTTGACATCACTGATTCCTATTTGTACTTTATGTCCACCTCACATTGTAATGCACTCCTAGAGTTTGCCACATCTAGCAATACTCAGCTTCTAAGAGCTTATATTTAAGCAAGCTACTCCACTTTTCTCTGGTGCCTTATCAATGACTCGCTTGAGTAGCTGAATTTTATACCTTTATCAGGATCTGCAGTCTCAAAGTCAGTAAATCTGCTCTTTATGTTTCTGCTTCATGTTTTCAACCTGTGTCTACCTTCTGTACCATGACCTTTCACTTCAATCAACCTTCCCAATGGCCTCAGCTTTCCTGGATATTCTGTTACATTCACTTGAAAAAAATTACCAAGATGAAGCAATCCAGCAGTCCAAATACTTTGTACCTTGGTTTCTGTTCCTGAACAGCTGTGGAATTAAATGCTACATAGAGTCAAGGTCACTGACATGAACCAGGACCTCAGGAACTCCTAGCAAACTTACATACCTCTGGTTACACGATTTGTAATATAATCTATTACCAACATTATTACGGTTAATGCATTATTTCTCTTCCAAGATTAGGTGGCTTTGTTTCATATTATACACACACCCATATACAGAAACTCACAAAAATGGGACCAGTGGAAGCCCCATTCTCACAAACACTTTCTGAATATGGTGAAATATGTTCCTCCAGCAGGTTAATCTTGTGATGTTGGTTTCTTCTACCTTTGCCTTCCCCTAGCTTCTGTGTCAGGCCTCCCTAGCATCACATGTGCACACACAGACACGCACACGCACGCCTAGGGAAACCACCATGTGAGTTTTTCTCTTTCTCTTGTGTAACTTGTCTTTCTTCTTTCTTGCTTGCCGAATGTTTAACCATAATCAAAGCTCTTCCATGTTTAAAGTTACCTTCACCTTAATTCTCCTAGCTACGGATTTTACTTCAGTCTTCTTTGTTAAATTTTTGGAAAATTATTCCAAATCAGAATAGATTATTCTTTTAGTCACTCTTTAAACTACTGCAATTCCTTTCTGCTGAACATGGCACTGAATATTTCTGCATTACTCCCCCGCAGTGCCCCTGTTGCTCAAGCTCATGCATGACTTACCACTTGTCTTCTCAGTCCCTATACAGCATGCATAAAGCAGGCTATGTCCCAGGCTGTAACAGCCAGTCATGGAGGATTGCCCTAATTCTTTGTCCTTGCCCACCCTCTATATCTGGGAGTCAAGTTCAATCAGAGACTCTTAAATTCCTTCCCCTGATTTCCCTTCAGAACTCCTGCTGCTACGTTCAGGTCACTCTCGCCCATTATCTCTCCATTTCCATTTCCTTTAGGTTTCTTTGACTCCAATTTTACTCCTGCACACTCTATCAACACACAAAATCTATTCCATAGGGTCTAGCTAGAAAATGTCTAATGTATCTCATCACGTTCTGGTGTGGATCTAATTTCATTCTTCTACATATATGCATCCAGTTTTACCAGCACCATTTGTTGAAGAGACTATCTTTACTTTACTGTATGGTCTGAGCACTTTTGTCAAAAACCAGTTGGCTGCATGCATGTGGATTAATTTTTGGGCTCTCAATTCTGTTCCATTGAACTATATATCAGTTTTTATGACAGTACCAAGCTGATTTAATTACCATAGCTTTGTAGTATGCTTTAAAATCAGGTATTGTGGGGCTGGCACTGTGGCATAAGGGGTAAAGCTGCCGCCTGCAGTGTCGGCATCCCATATTGTCACCGGTTCAAGTCCCGGCTTGTTCACTTCCTATCCAGCTCTCTGCTGTGGCCTGGGAAAGCAAAGGAGGATGGCCCAAGTCCTTGGGCCCCTGCACCCATGTGAGAGACCTGGAAGAAACTCTTGGCTCCTGGCTTCAGATTGGTGCAGCTCTAACACCTGCAGTCATCTGTGGAGTGAACCAGTGAATAGAAGACTCTCTCTCTCTCTCTGCTTCTCTGTAACTGCCTTTCAAATAAAAAAGTAAATCTTTAAATAATAATAATTAATAATGCCTACAGCTTGTTTTTTCTTAGAATTTTTCTTTTTTTAACTTTTATTTAGTAAATATAAATTTCCAAAGTACAGTTTGTGGATTAAAATGGCATTTCCCCCCCCATAACTTCCCTCCACCCACAACCCTCCCATCGCCCGCTCCCTCTCCCTTTCCATTCACATCAAGATTCATTTTCAATTATCTTTATATATAGAAGATCAATTTAGTATATATTAAGATTTCGCCGGCGACGTGGCTCACTAGGCTAATCCTCTGCTTTGCGGCACCGGCACTCCAGGTTCTAGTCCCCGTCAGGGTGCCGGGTTCTATCCCAGTTGCCCCTCTTCCAGGCCAGCTCTCTGCTGTGGCCAGGGAGTGCAGTGGAGGATGGCCCAAGTCCTTGGGCCCTGCACACCATGGGAGACCAGGATAAGTACCTGGCTCCTGCCATCGGATCAGTGCGGTGCGCCGGCCGCGGTGTGCCAGCCGCAGCGCGCCGGCCGAGGTGGCCATTGGAGGGTGAACCAATGGCAAAGGAAGACCTTTCTCTCTGTCTCTCTCTCTCACTGTCCACTCTGCCTTAAAAAAAAAAAAAGATTTCATAAGTTTGCACCCACACAGAACATAAAGTGTAAAATACTGTTTCAGTACTAGTTATAGCATTGATTCACATTGAACAACACATTAAGGACAGAGATCCTACATGAGGAGTAGGTACACAGTGACTCCTGTTGTTGACTTAACAATTTGACACTTGTTTATGCCATCAGTAATCACCCTAGGCTCTAGTCATGAGTTGCCAAGGCTATGGAAGCCTCTTGAGTTCGCTGACTTCAATCTTATTTACACAAGGTCATAGTGAAAGTGGAAGTTCTCTCCTCCCTTCAGAGAAAGGTACCTCCTTCTTTGATGGCCCCTTCTTTCCACTGGGATCTCACTCGCAGAGATCTTTCATTTAGGTCAATTATTTTTTTCCAGAGTGTCTTGGCTTTCCATGCCTGAAATACTCTCATGGGCTTTTTAGCTGGATCCGCATGCCTTAAGGGCTGATTCTGAGGCCAGAGTGCTGTTTAGGACATCTGCCATTCTATGAGTCTGCTGTGTATCCCACTTCCCATGTTGGATCGTTCTCTCCCTTTTTGATTCTATCAGCTAGTATTTGCAGACACTATTCTTGTTTATGTGATCCCTTTGGTTCTTAGTCCTATCATTATGATCAATTGTGAACAGAAATTGATCACCGGGACTAGTGAGATGGCATTGGTACATGCCACCTTGATGGGATTGTATTGGAATCCCCTGGCACATTTCTAACGCCACCATTTGTGGCAAGTAGGATTGAGCAAATTGTACATCTCCTCCCTCTCTTATTCCCACTCTTATATTTAACAGGGATCACTTTTCAGTTAAATTTAAACACCTAAGAATAATTGTGTGTTAATTAAATAGTTCAACCAATGGTATTAAGTAGAACAAATAAAAAATACTGATAGTCCGGGAAGAGATAGTTTAAGAAAAGTGGAGATACAGCAGGTTCAAGGAAGATTTGGGGTAGAAACAGCAGAGGAAGCTCTTCCAGAACTAGTGATTCGCGGTGGACCTGCGTGGAGGGCACGGGAGCCCACGGCTCGGGACACCAGCCGCAGAATCTACACACCAGCGCTGGAACGCGAGGTGAGCTGAACCTCAGTAGCCCAAGACACCAGCAGGAAAGCAGAAAGAGGAGCCTAGAGGGAACAATGCTTGAAGCCCCGTGGAGGAAAGTTTACCAGGCTAACTAGAGGAGAGAGGAAAACAAAAGGGGGGGGACCAGTATGGACAAGTGTCTCTCTCTCTCTGCTCACCTCTCAAAGGCGTACACATTAGTAGGAAGCCAGGACTCTAATCAAGTACTCTGATGTGCGATGCTGGCATGTGGGATGCTGGCATGCCAGATGACTTACCCTGTGTGCCACACAATTTACCTTTCCCAACTCATCTAATATTAATATAGACACACCAGCCTTCCACATGTTTCCTTTTATCATGAAGGTTTTCCTATTTTTAGCTTCAGTGTTTTGTTGGAATTCCAGACACACTATTTCATAGGAGTAAGAAACACACTCTCTGAAAGTAAGGGTGTCACAGGATTAATGATGAACCACATCCACCAACTTAAGTTCAACCTCAAGTCATGTCATGGTTTTTGTTTTCATTTTTAGTTGCAGATCAGTTTTTAGGTTTATAGAAAGATTAGAGGAAAAATATCACAGAAAATCAACACATACTTCTTCTACCCTGAAGCTTCTGTACATGGTTTCCCACATTAACAGCATACCTCAGTGTGGTATATCTATTCTAACTGATGAATTAATATTTTTTGTTTGTTTGTTTGTTTTAAACTTTTATTTAACGAATATAAATTTCCAAAGTACAGCTTATGGATTACAATGGCTCCCCCCCCCATAACGTCCCTCCCACCCACAGCCCTCCCCTTTCCCACTCCCTCTCCCCTTCCATTCACATCAAGATTCATCCTCGTTTCTCTTTATATACAGAAGATAAGTTCAGCATACATCAAGCAAAGATTTCGACAGTTTGCTCCCACACAGAAACATAAAGTGAAAAACACTGTTTGAGTACTAGTTATAGCATTAAATCTCAATGTACAGCACACTAAGGACAAAGATCCTACATGAGGAGTAAGTGCACAGTGACTCCTGTTGTTGACTTAACAAATTGACACTTGTTTATGGCATTAGTAATCACCCTAGGCTCTTGTCATGAGCTGCCAAAGCTATGGAAGCCCCCTGAGTTCACCGACTCTGATCATATTTAGACAAGGCCATGGTCAAAGTGGAAGTTCTCTCCTCCCTTCAGAGAAAGGTACCTCCTTCTTTGATGACCTGTTCTTTCCTTTGGGATCTCACTCACGGAGATCTTTCATTTAGATTATTTTTTCCCCAGAGTGTCTTGGCTTTCCATGCCTGAAATACTCTCATGGGCTTTTCAGCCGGATCCGCATGCCTTAAGGGCTGATTCTGAGGCCAGAGTGCTGTTTAGGACATCTGCCATTCTATGGGTCTGCTGTGTATCTCACTTCCCATGTTGGATCGTTCTCTCCCTTTTTGATTCTATCAGCTAGTATTTGCAGACACTATTCTTGTTTATGTGATCCCTTTGGTTCTTAGTCCTATCATTATGATCAATCGTGAACAGAAATTGATCAACGGGACTAGTGAGATGGCATTGGTACATGCCACATTGATGGGATTGAATTGGAATCCCCTGGTATGTTTCTAACTCTACCGTTTGAGGTAAGTCAGCTTGAGCATGTCCCGAATTGCACATCTGTTCCCTCTCTTATTCCCACTCTTATATTTAACAGCGATCACTTTTCAGTTAAGTTTCAGCACTTAAGAATAATTGTGTATTGACACATTATTATTGACTTCTGCTGTGCTTTACATTAGAATTAATCTTGTATTGGGCGTTCCATGGGTTTTGATAAGTGAATATAAGTGAATAATTCACAGCTCCCCAAATTCTGTTGATTCCACTTACTCACTCTTTGTTTGTCCTTCTGAATGCCTGCCATCCACTGCCTTCTGACTGTCTTCCTAGTTATTAATTCTCCAGAATGCCAACTAGTTGTAATCATAGGGTCAGTAGCCTTTCCTAACCAGCTCTTTCCACCTAGCCACGTGCCTGCTCATGTATTTCTGTGGTTTTCTCAAGTGCATCTCAGCTTGTTTCCCCTACAGTGAGACAGGAATGCTTGGGTGATTATGCGACAGTGATCTGATATAGAGTATTTCTCTCTCGTGCCTTGTTTAGGCTCTAGTAAAACCCTGGATGCTTAGGCTCTGATAAAATAGTTTGCACCAAGAGCAGGACTTTCTTAAAGAAGAACATAAAATTCTCAGTGGAATTCAGGTTCCTTCCCTCTTCCACCTCTGCCAGAGCACAAGGGAAATTTTCTCTGATCTTCATACTGAGATACTGGTGGGATGCCTGTTGCAAAAACTCATGAAAGATGCAAAGGTCCATTTAAGGTTGAGCTCCATGGAGTTTTTTCCTCAAACTAGTCTGTGCCAAGCCTCCAGCAATGAATCACTTACTCAAGTCTCCCAACCACTGCTGACTCAAGCAGTCTTGTTCTGATAAGAGCAGCCCTTTCTTCAGTCCCTGGGGAGCTATAATTCTAGGTATCCATCTGTTTCTCCAATTTTTAAGGAAACAGTTTGTCATGATCTAATTTATATTAAGGATCTCTGAAGAGTTTTTATTGTCAGTTTTTTTCAGATTTTTTTTCATATCATGAAGATAGATAGGAATGATAACTTCTAAATTCTTCACGTGTGAGACTTAAAGTGGAAATCTGGGTCTGCTGTCTTTAAATGCTTCTTGGTTAGGGGTTGCAATTGTTAACTGCAAGAAATTTTAATTGCATGGCAAATATTTTGGATGATACATCCAAGGAATACAAATTATGCTGTTAACCTCTTTTATGATGCAGTTGGGCTTTGTTTGAACATAAAATTTGATATACTCTCTAAAACGATCAATTAAATGTTAAAGCAAATGACTAAAAATATTTACTGCCTTATATAACTTATTAAAAATGAAATTAACCATGGTTGTATCCCTTCAAAATGATGACTTGGTGCAGGTGGCTGGAGCGAGGACAGAATTAGCCTATATTTCAGCTCCACTTGATATCCAGTGTATTCTTTGTGGCCTCCACTGGGATATCTTCAGCCATTTGTTCTTTGGGTGATAGCCCGTGTCCTTGCGGATGCAAGTTGTAAAATTTAGTCTTGGCTATACGCCATTCTATGCTGCTGATTCCTATTCTCTCTTGTGTCTGCTAATTATATCACCTATACTCTCTTTACCTTTCAGTCTCACTGCCATCCATCCTTCAGTCTATCAGTGCTTTTGACATTCCCGGGTCTTCAATTGTGTTGTGCAAGGATTTCTGTACCTTCTGAGTCTACATTTAGGGAACAGGATTTATTATTTTGGAGCTGTATTTTCTATTGTTTTCATTAATTCATTTTTTTGTTCTGATCAAAGCAAGAACCTTGTATGTGAAAATTCTTTTAATTGTGTTTTCTCCTGAAATAAGCTTCAGTGCCTATCTTTGAAAAAATGCATATAACATTAACTCTTTTATTCTCAGTTGAGTTCTTTCCTCCTTCCTGTTCAATGGTAATCCTTGGACTCAATAATTAGATCAGGGGACAATTTCAATAACCATAAGTAAAATATGTAAATAAGGTAGAGTAATATATATCTCTATATACACATATTTTATATATATACATATATATAAACTTATACACACACTATACAAGAAAATTATGATTCACGTACAGAAATAAACAGAAATGTGTCACAGATTTTATCAGTTCATGCAATGGATAAAAAAAAAGCCACTTGACCTTGAAGTCAAAATATTCTGGTTCGAGTGCAAGACTTTGGAGATAGGCTGACTTTTCCTGCTCTGAGAATCAGTCACAGTAGTGAAAGTGTAGTGCATAATGTTGAAAGCAATCTAATGTTTTGTTATTTACTCAGTTTTATTATCTTCCCAGAGATAATCTTTGGACGTATTAATCATAGTTATTAAAGTAGAAGGGAAATGTTATGGATTTAAGAGTGTGAAAATAGTATTTGGGCCGACAGAAGTCACTGAGACCAATACTGGAAGACAGGGGTCCAGGGGGCAATGGGGAAGTGCCTGATGTGATCTAATAGTTAATGTTTTAGTAGATGACAAAGTATAGGCTCAAGAGTTGTGTTTAATTTGAAATAATAACTAAAACATTTAAATGGATGAGTAATAAACTTGGACAAAGGAGGCACAAGATCAAATCAACTAATATTTTCATGTTTTAAATAGGGAGACCATATTTCAAAAATGTGTAAATCTTAAGAAATTGAGTCATATGTATATACTTTGGAATAGAATAGAAGGAAAATTATGAAATTATTAGAAGAGAAAAACAGGTGTACGGGAAATTAAATGGGAGTGGGACTGGGAAAAAGAAATTGGGTGAAATATTGCATATTTTCTTCTGTCTTTCTATAAGAATTTTTGTAACCATGCAAATATGTGACTTTTAATAAATTCTAATATTTAAAAATCCTGTTTTTCAAAACACTTCTATAGCATTCCTAATTAGATTTTTTACATTTTTTTCATTTTGGTCATCATAACATTTTACAGATACATTTTCTTAGAAATAATTTTGAACATCTGCAAGTTTATCTCTGCAAAAACATAATCTCTACCAGATGTTTCTGTCTGGCTCTGGGCCCAGATATATTAATGGAATTATAATGGAGAAGGTCTTCAGTAAATGTATTTGTCAGTCTGACTGTGCTCTAGATCTTAAACTGCATCAGAGTAGATGATAGGGCAGCATGAGTAAAACTGCTGCAGGGGCTGCCACAATTTATTTGAACATCTGGCCAATTCTATTCTCTCTTTTCTGCTTCAAAATCCAACTTTGTTTTTATGCCATATTATGCTGTAACCCAAGATTAAGATTGGCTCTGCAGAGAATTTTAAAACTATTTATTTCATTAAATATTTGATAATTAACTATCCTCTGGGCTCTTTTGATTATAATATTTTCTTTGTTCTTATCTACTTGCACCTCTGTTTTTAATCCTTTCCCTTACATTAGTGTGATAAAGAAAAGTAGAAATTAATTACTGAAATGTATTCCAATAGATGATCATCAAAGAAGATCAATGAAAATTAAATAATGTCATTTATTTACGTTATTATTTTAGTTGAATTAATTATAAGTTCTCTTTATCAGCTAAGCTTTGGTTAGTCTGTTGTTTTTATTGTGGTTTATTAAGAAAATACTCCTGCAGTCATGGGGTAACTTCATACTACCCGACCGCTCCTTAAACTGTCGCTGAGGAGATTGGCTGTTAGACCCCAAAGGCAGATCCCAAAGTCAAAGTCTTTGATAACTAAAATTCATGTTCCTCTTATGTTAAAAGCTGGTGTAGGGAACTGCAGAAAAAAATTGATACTAACACTTTGTACTTTGTATAGTTATATTCTTTCTCAACAGATAGTAAATTTCATTTTTTGTGTTTTTTTAATTTTATTACATTATACCAAGTTTCGTGTATTTCATATATACACATTTAGAAACGTAGTGATGCTTTCCACTCTACCTTCCCTCTTGACCACATTCTGACAGTTCTTCTCCTCCTTTTCCCATATCCACACTTAAATTTTATAAAGGTCTATTTTCAGTTTACTTAATAATCATGACATTAACCCTACACTAAGTAAAATGGTTCAACAAATAATATAAAGAAAAAAAATACTGTTCCTCAATCGAGGAGACAAGGGCTGTAAACAATCATCAAATCTGAAATGTCCATTTCAATCCAATATGTTACATTTTAGGAACTGTATTAGTTACCTCTGATCAGGGAAAACATATGGTATCTGTCTTTTAGGGACTGGTTTCTTTCACTAAATGTAATGGTTTCCAGTTGTGTCCACCATGTTGCAAAAGGCAGGATTTTTTTACAGCTGAGTAGTATTCCATTGTGTATATATACATATCATAATTTCTTTATCAGTCAATCTTGATGGACATCTAGGCTGATTCCTATCCTGGCTATTGTGAATTGTGCTGCAATGAGCTTGGGAGTACAGATAACTTTCAGATTCTGATTTCCCTGGGTTTGGGTAAATTCCCAGAAGGAGGATCATAGGGTGAGTCCATGTTCAGATTTCTGAATGTAGAACCTATCTACACAGCAGAGATAAACCCCACTTGGGCCAGGTAAATGGCCTTTCTGATGTGCTTTTGGATTCCAATAGCTATTATGTTGAGGTTTTGCATCTATGTTTATCAGCGATATTGTTCTCTAATTCTTTCTCTCTTGCATCTTTTTCTGGTTTCGGAGTTACTGTAATGCAGGCCTCATAGAAGGAGTTTGGCAGGATTCTCTCCCTTTCAATTGTTTTGAATAGCTTGAGAGTTGTAGTTAGTTCTTTAGCAGTGAAGCCATTAGGTCCTGGGCTTTTCTTTGTAGGGAAGGTCTTTATTACTGATTCAATTTCCATCTAGTTTATTGGTCTGTTTAGGGTTTCTCTGTCTTCATTAAATAATTTTTGAAGATTTTATGTGTTTAGGAATCTATCCATTTCTTCTAAATTTTCAAATTTTTTGGCATACAGCTCTTTGTAGTAATTCCTGATGATTATTTTATTTCTGTGGTATCTGTTGTTACTTTTCCTTTTTCATCGCTGATTTTATTGATTTGGATATTTGCCCTCTTTTTTTTTTTGATTAGTTGGGCCAGTGATGTATCAATTTTGCTCATTTTAAAAGAAAAACAGCTCTTTATTTCAATGACCTTTTTTATTTTGGTTTTAATTTTGTTTCTTTTTTCTCCAATTTTAATTATTTGTTTTCTCCTACTAATTTGGGGTTTGGTTTGTTTTTGTTTTCGTAGGTCCTTGAGATTCATTGACAGGTCATTTATTTGGCACTTTTCCAATTTCTGCATGTAGGCACTGATTGCTGTATACTTCCCTCTTAACACTGCTTTGCTGTCTCCTATAAATTTTGATATGATGTATTATCATCTTCATTCATTTCCAGAATTTTTTTTTATTTCTTTTTTAATTTACTCTAAAACTCACTGTTCATTCAGGGACATGTTTGCATATGATCTAGAGATTCTGGAGTTATTGATTTCCAGCTTCATTCCATTGTGATCAGAGATATGCATGGTATGATTTTGATTGCTTTTGAATTTGCTTTATAGCCTAGCAGATAGCCTATCTCAGAGAAAGTTCCATGCACTGATGAGAAGAATGTGCATTCTGCAACTGTGGGGTGAAAAGTTCTGCAGATATTAGGTACATCCATTAGGTCCATAATTTCAATTAGATTTGCTGTTTCTTTATTGATTTTCTTTCTAGTTGATATGTCCATTGATGAAAGTTGGGTGTTGAAAACCCCAGTTATGGCCAGTGCTGCAGCTCAATAGGCTAATCCTCTGCCTGCAGCGCCGGCACACCAGGTTCTAGTCCTGGCCGGGGCGCCAGATCCTATCCCAGTCACTCCTCTTCCATTCTAGCTCTCTGCTGTGGCCCGGGAAGGCAGTAGAGGATGGCCTAAGTGCTTGGGTCCCTACACCCTCATGGGAGACCAGGAGAGGCACCTGGCTCCTGGCTTTGGATCAGCATGGTGCACTAGCTGCAGCACACCAGCCGCAGCAGCCATTGGGGGGTGAACCAATGGAAAAGGAAGACCTTTCCCTCTGTCTCTCTCTCCTGCTGTCCACTCTGCCTGTCAAAAAAAGAAGAAGAAAGAAAGAAAGAAAGAAAGAAAGAAAGAAAGAAAGAAAGAAAGAAAGAAAGGAAGGAAAAAAGAAAAAAAAGAAAACCCCAGTTACCATTGTATTGGAGTCTAGGATTCCTTTAGATCAATTAACCTTTAATTTAAATAGCCAGGTGCCCTATAATTTGGTGTGTATACATTTATATAGTCACGTTTTCCTGTTGAAAGTATCCGTTATTCATTACAAAGTACCCTTCTTCTGCTCTTTGAACTGTTTTTCTGTTAAAGTCTATTTTGTCTGATATTGGGATGGCAATACCTGCTGGTTATTTTTGCTTTCTATTAGCATCAAAAATCTTTTTCCATCCTTTCACTTTTAGTCTGCATGTATCTATGTTGGTGATATGTGTTTCTTGTAGGCAGCAAATAGATGTGTCTTTTTTTTATCCATTCAGCCAGTATGTATATTTTAACTGGAAAGTTGAGGCCATTGACATTCAAGGTGACTATTGATAACCAAAGTCTTTGCCCTGTCATTTTTCCATAAGTGAGGGATTTTCTGTCTTGACATTCTTTCATAATGATGGCTACTCTTCTGTGTTTCTATGTGTGTATCACATCCTTAAGCATCTTTTGGAGGTTGGATGAGCGGTGACAAATTCTTTTAATTTTCTGTTTGTTATGGAAGGCCTTTATTTCACCTTCATTCATAAATGAGAACTTTGCAGGGTACAATAGTCTGGGATGGCAATTTTTTTCTTTTAAGTCTTGGACAATGTCTCACTATTCTGTAGAGTTTCTGATGAGAAGGTAGCTGTGAGTCTAATTGAAGATCCTCTGCAAGCCATCTGGCATTTCTCTCATTCATATTTTAAAATCTTTTCTTTATGATTTACTGTGGAAAGTTTGACTACAAGGTGTCATGGTGAAGATCTTTTTCTGCTCATGTCTTCTAGTAGTTCTATGTGCTTCCTGTACTTGGATATCCCTTTATTTCTCCAAATTGGGGAAATTTTCTGTATTTTTGTGCTAAATTATTCTTCTTGCCCATTCTCTCTTTGCACAGCTTCAGCAACTCCTAAGACCCGTATGTTGGGTCATTTGATAACATACCAAAAACATCTCCAACACTCTTTTTATGCTTTATAATCTCTTCCTCTTCTTTTTTTTTTTCTGTTTTGGTCTGATTCAAAGATTTCCAATGATTTGTCTTCTAGCTCAATTATTCTTTCTTCTGCCTCTCCAAGTCTGCTGATAAAGCTTTACACCACATTTTTTATTTAATCTATTGAATTTTTTATTTCTCTTTTTCAAAAGATTAATTTTACTTATTTAAAGGCAGAGTTACAGAAAGACCTAGAGACAGATAGAGTGGTCTTCCATCCACTGGTTCCTTCCCCACATGGCCGCAACAGCCAGAGCTGTGTCAATCTGAAGGCAGGAGCCAGGAGCTTCCTCCAGGTCTCCCATGTGGGTGCAAGGGCCCAAGCACTTGGGCCACCTTCTACTGATTTCCCAGGTCATAGTAGAGAGCAAGATCAGAAGAGGAGCAGCCGAGATTAGAACTGGCACCCATGTGGGATGCCAGCACTTCAGGCCAGGGCTTTAACCCTCTGCACCACAGTGTCAGCCCCGAATTTTTATTTCTAATATTTCATTTTGATTTCTCTTTAAAATCACAATTACGTGAGAAAAATTTTCATTCATGTTACATGTGGTTTTCTTTAGTTTGAAAATTTGTTTCTGATTGTGTTTGAGTAATCCTATGATTAATTTTTTGAATTCTGTTTTCAGCATTTCATTAATCTCTTCATCTTTACATTTGAATATTGAAATATTGTGTTTCTTTTATGGGGGAGGGTCATGGTGTCTTATTCTTTTTTTCTCAAATTTCTGTGTTTATTTTTAGTCATTTGTGGAGTTAATTGTTATTTTTTCCTCTGATAGCTTTTATCTTTGATCTATGCCTCCATGGCTTGATGGAATGTCTGTACTTTCATTGAATACAAAGAAGTGTGTGGTGGGTTTGGTCAGGGAGCTCTGGTTAGTGTTCCAGGGTGGGGTTATTATCCGGAGTAATACCTATGTTGGGTGTGGTAGATGTCCTCTTGTTAAAAGAAGGTGGAAATTGGTCACATCTGTTGGTGTGATCACCCCCTTGCCTCTTCTTCTTCAAGCTGAGCCATGCCTGGGTGTTAGCCCCCAGTTTGTTCAACACTCCTCTGCGCCATCATATTAACCACACAAGTGATCTGTGCAGTACTCACTGTGAGCATGATTCCGGCTTCAAAGACTTGCCCCAGGCATCCAAGGAGCTCTGAGCACATGGCATGCACCCAGTGATTGCACAGAAAGCTAGCTATACTCTGCATACTCTCATGCAACAACAGAGTCCCCACAGTCTCAGTCCACAAGGCTTCCACAGTTTCTGGGTGTACAGGTTTTGCTCTGCCCTGCCAGACTCTCCAGTCAACAGATGTTCCCAGTGCTAGCTCTGCCTAGGTGTCTTGATCCTGGAACCTGGGAGTGCCTACATGGTTGCCTAGCCTCCTCCCAGCCAAGATCAATTTCAGTGGGGACTGTGGATTTTTCCTTCCACTAGAATCTATGAATCACATGCTTACATAAGATCCACTGGCCAAATGTTGCTTTCTCCTTGCCACTGCTGCCAGTACTACTGAGAGGATGGTGTCCTATCTCAGCCAGTTGCTGTACACATACACAAAGGCTCCCACTGCTCCCAACCAAACCCAAAATAGCACCTGCCCTTTCTCAGTTGGGCAATAGGTGCTGTCTTTTGGAAGCTGGGGAGCTAGAAATGTAACCTCTCTACTTCCACTGGGTCTGTGGGTGACTGCTAGCAACCGCTAGCCCCCAGGACTCCAGTCCGACGCATGCCACACCCTCTCTCTTGCTCTATCACCATGGGTTGCTGCAGTCATCTATTCTCTGTCTCCAAGCTGCTGCCAGCTCCAGCTTTTGGCTGATGCAGTTGTGTGTTGTGTCCTTGTTCATGCTGTGCATCTGCGCCCTTTACACAGGTCAAGGTATTCCTCTTCCTTTTGTAGGATTTCCAGTGTGATTTTTCTCTCCAATTCTCCCAAAAATAGACTTCCTATTTTTTTTACTATTTGTCCCTAGCCTAGTTACAGTATGTTGTTCCCTAATCCACCATCTTGAACTCCCATGATAATGAGCTTTTCAATAGCAGGAATGGATTCTGGCTTTTCCCCAGTAAGTAATTAATTTCATTGTACATAGGAAATTACTGTAAACATTGAATCTGAATTCATTTGTTATAATTAAAGTTCTCATTGGTTTCTACATTAGTTTCATTAGTGAACATACAAATACACGTTGTTTTTGTTGTGTTAGGAAAATTTTGGAGTTATAGCCACCACTGTTGACATAGAAGTTTGTGAGGAATATTGATCCCACCATAACAAGGTAAATTTAGATAATATAGAATATTAATATTTACTGAATTCAAATATAAGATGTTACACAGCATGCATCTAGACCAAAATCTAAGGAGAACAGGCAGATACAAAGAGAGATGGAAAACAAAAAATAATATATGTAAATTGGGATGCAAATAGTGGGAAGGAAAATTAAAATTTGAATGTGGGACCCTGTAAGTTCCCTCAGCCTTTGTACACAAAAGGAGTTTGTGATAACTCAGAGGTGGGTCTCTCCATGGATTCCCACCAGAAAATAATGAAAAATACATACAGTAGGACAAGAGCCATAGTGTATCTTAGTATTAGCCTGGAAGAAACAAACATTCTCACTAGTGACCAAGCTGACTAAGAATGTTCACATGTTCAGGCACAAAGGTTATTTACTTTAGTCTCCACTGCTGTACGTTACATATACAATAAAATCAAAACATTCTCTCTCTCATACACACATCACATTCAAACTGATTAAAACCAAAGAAAAGAGGCATGATTTAGGCAAGTTGGCAAAAAAAGGCATATATACATGGGAAGACAAACATAACAGCACAATAGATTTCTCTAAAATAGAGAATCTATGCATTCCAGGAGAAAATGATTTGTTACATGACAGAAGAAAAAAAGTCCAACAAAGAATTCTATATCTAGTGAAAACATATTTTAGAAATCAAAAAGAAACACACACTTTTTTAAAAGGGATAAAATTCATGACCTAAATATTTACCATAGAAGAAATGTTAAAAGAAATTCTTCAGGTAGAGAAATATGATTATACACAGAAATTTGGATCTGTACGAAGAAACAAAGGTCATGAGAAATAGTTAAAATGAATGTATAGAATGTCTTATTAGTCTTTATAATTGCATTATAAAGAAAATTACTCTAAAGAAAAAATAGTAGGAGTATATTTGGGGTTTACAGCATATTAAAAAGTAAAACATATTATAAAGAAGGAATCATTTAGGCTATATGGATGTAAAGCTCTTATAATTTATGAAGTAATAAAATATTATTTGAAATAATTTAATAATTGATGAGAATATTGTAAACTCAGTGTCAACAACCAAAAACTAAAATAAAAACAATCCAAGAGTGGAAATTAAGCATAATAATTAGAAAATGTACATTTATTCTAAAAGAATGCAGAAAATTGAGAAACAAGAAAATAGATGTGGAAAGCTATATAAAATATTATCAATGTTGTGGTTTTCATTCAATGTCAACTGTAATATTACAGGGAAATGTCTTAAATGTACAAGTAAAGTAGAGAAATTGGCAAGTCAGATAAAAAAAGCAAGAATCAACCGTATGCTGGTACAAGAAACTCACATTTTCAAAAAAAATTTTATTTATTTATTTATTCATTCATTTGTATT
Source organism: Oryctolagus cuniculus (assembly GCF_051225735.1). Taxonomy (NCBI): domain Eukaryota; kingdom Metazoa; phylum Chordata; class Mammalia; order Lagomorpha; family Leporidae; genus Oryctolagus; species Oryctolagus cuniculus. The sequence continues at coordinate 190,527,595 of NC_142868.1, forward strand.
TGAAAATCAGAGAGACAGAGAGAAAGAGAAGGAAAGAGAAAGAGAAATTCAGAGAGAGGCAGATACAGAGCCATCCACTAGGTGGGTCCCCAAATGCCTGAAAAAGTTGGAACCAGAAACTCAGTCTGGATCTCTCACATTGCTGGCAAGGATCCAACTACTTAAGTCATCGTCAGCTGCTTCCCATACTGCATATAAGCAAGAAACCGGACCAGAGCAGAGCTGGGAGTCAAACCCAGGCATTCCGATAAGGAAAGCAGAGCTGGGATTTGAACCTAGGCACTTTGATTTGGGATGATGGTGTCCCAAAAAGCCGCTTAACCCTTGGGAATTGACTGCTCTGAGGGGCTTATTTAAAATATAAAGAAACAGGTACATTAAATGAAAAAAAAATAAGAAACATGCATTCTGCCAACACTTTCAATACTGATAGAAAGCTGGATGGAATATATTAGTATATTAGCTATATTAGTACCAGGCAGAATAAATTTTAGAACAAAGAGAATTATATCTAGGAAAAAGAGAGATTATGTGACAAATGAGTCAATTAATCAAGAAGATATAATTCTTAATGTGTACTTATCTAAAATTAGAGATTAAATACATTAAGCTAAAGCAAAAATGACTACTGGGAGATATAGAAAAAAATGACAATTAAAGTCAGGAATGTCAGAACTTTGCTCTCAATAATAAAAGTAGAAAGAACCTTAGCAATGGTACAGGAAACCTGAATGACATTATCAGTCAACAAGATCTAATTGAAATTTTAAAAAGATATATTTATGTATTTGAAAATTAGAGTTACAGAGAGAAAGAGAGGTCTTCCTGCTGCTGGTTCATTCACCAGATGTCTGCAATGGCCAGAGCTGCACCTATCCAAAGCCAGGAGCCAGAAGCTTCTTCTGGGTCTCTCACGTGGATGCAGAGGCCCAAGCACTTGTGCCATTTTCCACTGCCTTCCCAGGCAATGATGGAAAGCTGGATCAGAAGTGGAGAAGCCAGGACTGGAACTGGTGCCCAAATGGGATGCCAGCACTGCAGACAGCGTCTTTACCCACTATGCCACAGTAAACTGGTCCCCTAATAATAAGTACACTTACCACACAATCCAATAATTCCAACACGGGGAATGAAAGCTCATATTCACATAAGAATATATACTCTGCCTTTTCAGGGTGAAGGTTCTCATAATTACTAAAACCTAGCTAAGCCTTTAAAACAACCCAAATGGCTTCAAGCACCATATGAGTTACCTACAGCTGCTGTAACAAGTTTCCACAACCTCAGGGTCTTAAAATCACACCAGTTTTTCTACATGCATTTCTGGTGGTCTGACACGTAGTGGAGGACTCACCAAGGTATAATCAGGGTTTTGGCAGGACTGTTTTTTTTTTTTTTTTCTGGAGATCCAAGGCAAGAATGTTGTTTACTTGTTTAAGTGCTGGCAGAACCCAGTTAATGCTGTTGAAGACTGCTGTTTTGTCTCCTGGCTGGCTGTCCGCTAGTGTCACCTTGAAACCCAGAGGTCTCGCTGATGCTGGCACGTGTCTCCTGACATCAGCATGGTGACCAGGCAGCACATCTTTCTAAGGCTACCATCTGTCTGATTTGTGTGATTATACTTGGTCCCCTGGCTAATACAAGATGGCCTTCCCATCTGAATGTCTATAATTTAATCATCTCATGCAATCCCTTTTGCTATATAAGGAGATGCAGTCAAAGTTCCAGGGATTATGCCGTGTACATGCTGGGGTAAGTAATGAGTTTATCTGCCAGTACTGGTGAATGTATAATCCAAAAGTAATGCATTCATAAAATGGAATACTACTCTACAATAATAAGAGATGAACTTCTGGTGTCCATAACAAGGTAAATAAACCATAATCCTGTTAAGTAAAGACAGTCAAGTTCAACAGACTGCATGTTGTGTTGCTCCATTTTTGAAAAAGTCAAAATTCCAGAAAGAGAAATCAACCATAGTTACATGGCTGTGTCCATTTGTGAAATCTTTCAAAAGTATGTACTCTAAAGGGTTCATTTTAATGTATTCATATCATACCTTAGTAAAAATTAATGTCTTTGAGGTTAAAACTTATTGTTTATAGATGCACAATAATTCTAAGAAAAGAAGTGGGAAAAATCTGATTTAAACAATACCTATAAGAAAAAAAAATAAGCTTTTGAAACAGTCCACTAAAAAAAAAGAAAAAGAAAGAAAGAAAGAAAAGAAAAATGCAGCAGATGTGAAAGACTGTGGATGATCATGTGAGGTCTTAACAAAAGTAAAGTTTCCACCAAGTGAATGAATAGGCTGTATGTGTTAGGGACAGCCATAAAGAAGAAGAAGGGGGAGAAGGGAGAGGGGAGGGGGAGCGGGAGGGGAAGGAGGGGGAGGAGGAGGAGGGCAATCCAGAACATCTTTTTTTTTTTTTTAACTTTTATTTAATGAATATAGATTTCCAAAGTACAGCTTATGGATTACATTGGCTCCCCCCCCCCATGACTTCCCTCCCACCTCCAACCCTCCCCTTTCCCGCTCTCTCTCCCCTTCCATTCATATCACGATTCATTTTCAATTTTCTATATATACAGAAGATCAGTTTAGTATACATTAAGTAAAGATTTCAACAGTTTGCACCCACATAGAAACACAAAGTGAAAAATACTGTTTGAGTACTCATTATAGCATTAAATCTCAATGTACAGCACATTAAGGACAGAGATCCTACATGAGGAGTAAGTGCACAGTGACTCCTGTTGTTGACTTTACAAATTGACACTCCTGTTTATGGCATCAGTAATCTCCCTATGCTCCAGTCATGAGTTTCCAAGGCTATGGAAGCCTTTTGAGTTCTCCGATTCTTATCTTATTTGGACAAGGTCATAGTCAAAGTGGAAGTTCTCTCCTCCCTTCAGAGAAAGGTACCTCCTTCTTTGAAGACCTGCAGAACATCTTTTTTTGTACATTTAAGAAGCAAGATTTATTAGAGTCAGAGACCTCCAGCCAGAGCAGCACGGAGTGGGGGCTTCCAAAAGAGGAAAAACATATTTTGGAACCTGTAGTACATTATTGGCTTTATCTGCTTGTGGAACTCTCCCAAAGTATTGAATACAATAGATGCCAGGGGAAAAAAGGTCCTTTGGAATTAAAATAGGAGACATTTAAACAACTAATAATGTTTAACTTCATGAGCAGTAAATATGATTTTTAGGGCTTGGAGAATGCAAAACTGTGAATGACAATGGCTTCAAATACCCATGCTTAAAATTATAAACTCATTAACCAACAAGGAGAGGCACTTGCTTATTCCACACACTATTCTGAAAGCACCTGTAGGATTCCATAAAATATTTAACACCTCTAGGCCTCTGGGCCTTTCTCATTGAGATAACCATCATGTCTGATAACAATGCAAGATCAATAGACTTTTTAACTTTTGGACATTTATATCAGTAGCATTTTACGTTATCTTAACTTAAAATTTATCACCACTTCATATCTTGACAGTACCTTTAACATAATCCAAATAGCCTTATTAGTTGGTGTCTCTACAAATGAGAGACATATCTTTTGATATTTCCAGGGGTCCAACTGGGAATATCAAAGTCCAAGGAATTTGGAACTTTGATTTTTTGAATGCCTGTTAAGGATGTCAAGAAGGTTTAAAATATCTTGCTGAAATAAGATTACTTAACATAATACAGACCAGGTTTGATCATTGTTACAAAGTGATTACTCAAAAAGCTTTCGAATGAGTATATAGTCAAACAAACCCTAACTCTTAATAAAAAAAAAAAATCAGCTGTTTCTAGACAATTAGAACTTAACTGAGACATTAACAGAAAACAATAGATTACTTCAACAGAACACAAAAATCTGTCTCTTTGGTCATCCCAAGAATCACAAATAAAACCTTAGATTAGTTAGCACATGGAGTTATCCCATAACTTGGAACAATTTAACAGTCAGAACTAGGGAACAGAAAATAGCTTACTGGAGCTGGCTAGAAAACAAGAGAGAGTCACCAATTAGGCAAAACCATGGAAAAGGACATGCTGCAGTTTTTAAACAGATATTTAAGATTATTTTAAACTATTTACTGTCATACATGCATTGCAAAAACCTCATTGTTTTAACAGAGGATCAGATTCATAGAAGATAACATTATCTAAATAAGATAACATACCAATTTCAACCTTAGTTACTTTTGAGCAGTATTGAACTATTTTCATAGAAAATGTATGAAAACATGTTGACGAACCCAAATAGTTTTTACATATAAAATAAGGTTCTAAGAGTACCACAGTTTACATTTAGACACATTTATCCCTTTTGCTTTACCAAATTTACATTTAGCAATTACATCTAGATGTCTTAAAATGCTGATATTATACCATCTCTCCATCTGAATTAAGGTCAGAGTTACATTTTATAAAATTCTACTCATTTTTATAAAACTCTAGCTATAAATCTTTGATATTAAACCAGAGATTGCAAAATCTTCCTTAGGGGGCTATAACAGACATTGATTACCCATTGCTATTTCATCAGAAACCTGTTAAACCAACCTGAGTTTGGCAACTTACAAAGCAATATTTTTAAAGGCAATGATCTTCCTGTTACTGGCAAAGCAAAGGGTCCTTGTCTTCCCGCAAGAAAGAATTCAGGCTTGAGACAGAGGTAGTGGAAAGCAAAGTAGCAAAGTTTATTAGGGTAGGGACATCCATAAAAACGGATGGGCCCCTCTCAAGACAGGACCTGAGAGAGAGTTCCTAGTGCACATTTAGGTTGGGGTTTTTAAGGGGATGAGTCTTGCTTTCCCTCTTCCTCTCCTTCTTCTCCCGGAACAAAGGGTTTGTTGGATGTAAATACGAAAAACTCCTTTCTGAGTTTTTTCCCATTGAAGTTATCAGACAGGGGAAGCCTGGCTGGCATGGCCCTGCCTTAGAGGAAGGATGGTTATCAGGCCAGGTAGAAGGGGCAGGACCCCTTGGAAGGTTATCAGGATCTGGGCAGGACATTTGAAATGCACCTGGAAGGTTATTGGGATGACTTTGAGATGTGGATGCTGGACCGACGGCTGTGTATGTCAGTTCCTTAGGCCTTTGTCACACACACATAAGCTCATTTCTGACTTCCTACCTAACATTCCTAGATTCAAAAGAAAGCAATTTCTTTAAACCTGATGTCCAGTTACAGTACTCCCCATCCTTTGTCCTGGGGGAGAGGGGCAGGTGGATAAACAGACTCCCTTAAAAACCTAGGGAGTCCAAACAGACTGCAGGTGCTCAGCTCTCTGCCTCTCTGCTGAGCCGCTCACTTGGCCTGCACAGGTGTATTCTCTCCATTCAACCATGTAGCCTCACTCTCCCCCAGTCCGAGAGACTGGGCACTCTCTCTCTCTGTCCCTTCAATTCTGATGAATGCACTATCCCCAAGAAAGCCTTATCAGTTTGTTTTCTGTCTCACGCCTGAATTCTTTCTTGCATGAAGACAAGAACCCAATGGCTTCCATGGTCTTTCCTCTGGTGACACAGTCAAAAAGAAGGACAATGGGAAAATAAAATTCTCCACAGTAAACCTCCTGTGAGGTATATACCACATAGGCAGGACCATACAGAAGTGATCCAAAAGAGGGAACTTAAGAAGGAAGATGGGAGATACCAGAGACATGCTGAGACTTATCTACACAAGTTCAGGTCATGTGGGGACTTAATGGGAGTCTAGATCAAAAAGCCACCACAGGGTAATTAAACAGGACTAGCAAATGAGATATCTAGATATCTAGGAAATACCCACCAACGGGACCAGGAAAGTGAGTTTGTAGGAACTGAGACCGGTGAGGAAAGAAAGGCATTTAGAAGAGCTGGCAGACAGAGATTGGGAAAACTCATTGAGGCATGGAGCCTGAGGACCTGGGCTAGTTCCAGCCATTGCAGCCATTGCAGCCATTGTGGGGGTGAACCAGCAGATGGAAGATCTGTTTCTCTTTCTGTCTCTGTTTCTCTTTGTGTGTAACTCTGACTTTCAAAATAAGTTAAAAAAAAGAAAAAATGTTTAAAAGTTATTGTGAGACTTATGAATTCTCTCCAAATTTTCCTATAGGGCTAATGGTGTTTCATGTCCCTGAGAGATCCTGTTGACATGGTAAGTTTCTATGGAAATTTTCTCTTTGTTGAGCAAGGTTACTTACAGAGAATTTCCGGGCTTTATGTTTGTCATATCTAAATGGTATTTCTTTCAAGCACATAAATGGTCTTTACTGACAGGAAGCTGTGCAAATGTTCCTTTCTTATAATTTACTGAAATTGCTGGTTATTTTTAGAGAGAGTCAAGCATTAGTGAACCCAGTGTTGAAAACAAGTCTTCGATAAACTGACAATTTAAAATTCAATGTAAATTGCGCTATATCCAACACCAATAATTCTAGTAGACATTTATATTGTGTGTTGTAATTCTTGGTAATATTAGATGCTTAATCTTGATAATCCCAAGTGATCCTTGGACAATCATTACCCCCTCTTTATAGATGGGTAAACTGAGATACTTACATATGAAGTGAATGGGCAAGGTCCCAAAGAAACTAAGAGAGACCCCAGGTCACTGCAGTCTCTGCACCATACCCTTTTCAGTCCCCTTAATGATGGGAGCGTTGCATTTGTATTCAGTTAGTAAATGCAGGCCTGACTCGAGTTTAATTTTAATAATTTATGATCCATCATAAAGTTGCAAGCCTGTGCTTGAGAGGATATTAGATAAACTTTATAAGCTTAGATGATAAGAAATTTTGTACAGTTCTAGGCCAGGAAGCTGATGAGAAATCAGGATGCAGTAGGAATGAAAAATTAGCCATCTTTTTATTGATAATACGGTTTGGAGCTCAGAAAACAGTAATAGTGAATTTTTTTTTCCAGTGGTTTTAAATGATACTTCAAATTCCCAATACAGGTTGTTTAAAACAAATTGAATCCTATACATGCTCAAACTCCCCTTTGAGAAATTAACACTCAAAGACAGTCAAGCATGACTATAGCTATCAATTACCAAACTTGTTTTAATAAAAGAGCCACACTTGCATGCTTAAATCTATATGAGCCAGTTTCTCCTTCAAAGTCACACCGAAATGAGTCCAAGAGAATGAATGGTTTCTCAGAAAAGGTCCTGCACTAAAAGCAACTGCAAACATCTCTTCTAAAAACCTTAGAAGAAAAAAAAAAAAAAAAAAGAAAAGCCCTGAAAAGGCAACTGAGAGACATAGTGCAGGTGTTGATGGTCTTCTGTGTTGAGAGCAGATTCCCCAATTGCTTCTCCCATGCTTTTGAACACCCAAGACAGTAAGAATAGAGTTATCAAGATACTTGGGTCTGGGGCCTCTGCTGTGGCAAAGTGGGTAAACCTGCCACCTACAGTGCTAGCATCTCATATGGGTACAGATTTGAATCCTGGCTACTCCACTTCCAATCTAGCTCCCTGCTAATGCACCTAGGAAAGCAGTGGAAGACGGTCCAAGTCCTTCAGCCCCTGAAACTACATTGGAGACCCAGAAGAAGCTCCAGGATCCTGGCTTCAGATCAGCCTAACTCTGGCTGTTGTGGCCATTTAGGGAATGAACCAGCAGATGGAAGACCTTTCTCTCTCTCTCTCTCTCTCTCTCTCTCTCTTTCTCTCCTTCTCTTTCTCTCTGTCTCTCTTTCTGCCTCTGCCTCTGCTTCTGCCTCTCTGTAACTCTGCCTTTCAAATAGATAAATAAATCTTTTTTTTAAAAACATTTATTACTACAGGAGGCTTCTCCCATAATAAACTCTGGAATATTTATTTATTTATTTATAAGGCAGAGTTACAGAGTGCTAGAGGCAGAGAGAGGCCTTCCATTCAATGATTCACTCCCCAGACGGCCAGAGCTGTGCTAATCTGAAGCCAGGAGCCAGGAGCCAGGAGCTTCCTCCAGGTCTCCTACTTGGGTGCAGGGGCCCAAGGACTTGGGACATCCTCCACTGCTGTCCCAGGCCATAGCAGAGAGTTGGGTCAGAAGTGGAGCAGCCAGGACTCAAATCGGCACCCATATGGGATGCCAGGACTGCAGGCGACAGCTTTACCTGCTATGCCCCAGCGCCGGCCCAAACCTCTAGAATCTATAACGTGCACTTCCCTTCCTGTCCCAAGAGCATAGCTCTACGGCCTGCGTGTGCCCCCTGATTGAACACGTAGTGTCTCCTGTGTAAGTTTCCTCTCTTTGAGGACTGTCTTGATGAAGGTGAACCTTCACTTCACCTATGCTGCTATAGCTTTCTTTCTGTCCAGCTGTTCCACAGTTGAAACCTGAAAGCTTTTCTTTCTCCAGCTATCTTTCAATTCATCCTCGTCTTCCAGGCAAGGTGTATACTGCCAGTGTTGCAGTGTGGGTTATTCACAAACAGTCTCAGCCTCTCCGTGAAGTCTTTTTTATTTCTCTCCTCTCTTCCCTTTTGTGCTTTGCTCCTGTCTAACATCAAACAGCTAATGCCATGCCTTTTGGTCTCTGGCTTCAGGCAGTGTTCACAGTCTTTAGGTTACTCCAGTACTGTTCTCCATTTGTGAAACTCAGACTTGTGTTTAAAGAACCAACTCAAATGTTATTTCTGCTGTGAAGCCCTTTCCAGCTCCTCAATACAGATTTACTAAGTCTTTTCCCCCTGGAGTTTCATGAGCGCTCTCTTGCTGGAATCAATGCCTTTCCTTACACCTGCATTTTTCTCTAGACAGTAAGCTTCTTTTAGTCAATTATTCATTCTTATTTCTCTGATCCTCTGAACCTCATCACTTCTTCCTACTGACTAACTTGTAGACCTGGCTTGGATCTCAACCTTTTTTTGCTCATACATTTATCCAATAAATTTAAAAACAATGCTTTGAAATTATCAATATATCTCAAGCACTTACTAAATTACGGACACTTTGTCAAGCTTCTCACAAATTCTCAAATACCCCTACGGAGTGGAAATTGTTATTATCCTCATGCAGATCAGAGGATTTGAATACTATGTCCAAAATCATACAGTTAGCAACTGATAAACGGACTGGCTCTTTTCTGGGTCCAGGACTAATGAACTTCAGCGAGGGAAGTGTATCTAACACAGTTGAGGCAATCTATCATACACAAATACTAAATTGTCTAAGTACTAAGCATTTACAGAGCAAAGATTCAAGCATTATTGTATGTATCTTGATGGAGTCAGCTTATCGTTTCCCTTCCAGATAGTAGCTTTACAATTTTGTAACTTATACAATTTATAGATCCACCTGTATCAGTTTGTGGGTTCTATTTACTTCTATTTGAAAACAAATACTTGTTTTCAGAAGTTGATGTTACTCCTCTAAGATGAACCTCCTGGCTTTTGTTTGCTATTGTTACCCATTTCCAGTTTCTCCCTAGGTTATATCACCATCCAATCTAGAACAACAAATTTAATTAATTAATATGATTTATCTTTAAGATGAATGAAAATGAGACTAAGGCAACACTGAATATTTTGGCAGCTCATTGTAAATTAAACTAGTGGTCAATCTTTCTGCTATTTTGTTGTTCATAAGAGATTTTGTTAGAGGCAAACATCTCATTCTGATGAGTTTTTTCTAGATCACTGTAGAGAGAATAGTTGGCTGATTGGGTAAGGAGCTTAGTCTACTACAGAATCGAGGGTCATGTCCAGATAAGATTGAAGGCCACTATCTGCAAAGAACATAATCTAGAATTGAGATCAAGTTACCAGGTCATGGTCTGAAGATAGAGATCAGAATATAAGCAGTAGAGACAACAGAATCCAGAGATATAAGTCTTCAAAAAATTCAAGCACATTATGAAAAGCTATGAATGGATTTAAAATATTTTTGCACCAAAATAAGCTTAACTTTTCATTACATGTTTTCACAAATGTTTTGAATTACACTTACATAACCACATTCCCTATATGAAAAGATCTAACCCTTATATAAGTCTGGCCAAGCCAACCGGCACTACTTCCCCTGTTTTCCTGTGTGCTAGGAGCATGACTTGTCTAAGCCCACCTTGGGTATGTCTGTAATACATGGATCCAGAGCACTGTGTCACTCTTCAGTTCTCTATCAGTTGTACATACAGACGTGATGCCTGAGAGCAATGCTTCATGAGACAGGAGCATCAGCAAAAAGCAAAGAAAACATTATGTCAATGTGAATTCTGATGCTTTATAAAGTGATGCAATTTGCTGTATAAAACTTGGAAACAAACTAAACAATTAACCTCTCTACCAACAAGAATAATAGCAAGAAAACTGATGGCTCTGTGCATTGAGATATCATAAAGCCTTGACTGTAACAGCAAGATAGGTAATGGAAAATGGCGACATCCACTTAAAAAATCCAACCTCCAGAAATCTGCAGAATGACAATGTAAGACTAAGGGGCAGACATCCTTACGACTCTAAAAGTTTCTTTATAGTCATGTAATGTGAACTCAATTTGTGAGATATTTTGTGTTAACTTTTTGAAGCTTAAGAATATCTGTTTGCTACTCTTTACCTTATCATGACATGAGAGTGTAAAGTATACCTGAAAAACCACTGGTAATGCAATTTAATTTAGGTTTCATCCTTTCTGCAGATTATAAAATATCACTTAGAAGGCAAAGGACATGTTCACATAATCTATCTCAGCCAGACTTTTTATATCAAGCAGTCTTCATGCAAAATGGACCCTCTTTTTTTAAAAGATTTATTTATTTATTTGAAGTTCGAGTTACAGAGGGGCAGACAGAGAGAGAGAGAGAGAGAGAGAGAGGTCTTCCATCCACTGGTTCACTCCCCAGATAGCCACAATGGCCAGAACTACACAGATCTAAGCCAGGAGCCAGGTGCTTCTTCCAGGTCTCCCATGTAGGTACAGGGGCCCAAAGATTTGGGTTATCTTTTATTGCTTTCCCAGGCCATAGCAGAGAGCTAGATCTGGAAGTAGAGCAGCCAGGACTTGTACTAGCGCCCATATGGGATTCTGGCACTGCAGGCAGTGGCTCTACCTGCTATGGCGTAGCTCAGGCACCAGAATGGACCCTCTTAAGCTGTTTTAGGATGACGGCTTGTATTAGAAGGAAATTTTATCCAGAAAGAGTAGATGGAAGCTCAGCTCCTCCTTTTGGTGTCTATGAGAAACTTTCACAATTTATTTTAATCATGTGAGCTTCATATTCCATATCTGGAAAACTATACTCAAATTACGTCCTTCAGAATGATGGCATCGTTTTTCTGATCACTTAGTCTTCTGTAGAGTAGGGTTCTAGCGTGGCTGTGGTAGAGGCATTCCCTCACCTCCAGCTGTATCTGATGCTGCTGAGAAGGCAGCATGGGGAGGGGCTGTGAGAAGGTTCCATGAGATACACTACTGGCTTGTTGCTGCTGGTTTCTATACTGAGGGCAAACAATCCCCAGTAACGTGACTCAGATCATGGGGTCATTTTATACAGCCTTCATGGCCATCATTATTTCATTTTTAGAATTATGTATCCAAATCTATAAAGTACAAAATTCTTACAAGGGAAATGGAAAACTCAGAATCCAAGAATTATTTCATTCAGGTTCTCATTTCTGGAAATAGTTTCAAGAAATAAGCAGACACGTCCCATACATTTCTCTTATTGTTCCAATTCTGAATGCAGAAACAGACCTTGGAAAGTGAGTATTCCTCAAATTGATGAAATATTGAACTTTGGAAATAATAACAAGTCTATTTGTGAGATGTTATAAAAATATTCATTTATTCTTTAGGTAACCACATAGATATGTGACCAAATATAAGTTTTCTATGTATTTATTATTTGAGAGGCAGAGAGGGAAAGAGAGACAGTGGACCATCCTTTTGTTCATTCTCCAAATGCCTGTGACATCTAGGGCTGGGCCGGACAAAAGCCAGGGGCTGGAAACTGAAACTAGGGCGCCCACGTGGGTGACAGGGGTCCAGCTACTTGAGCCATCATCTGCTGCCTCCCATGGTGAACATTGAAAGGAATCTGGAATCAGGAATGGAGCCAGGACTGGAACCCAGGCATGCTGGAATGAGATGCACATGTCTCAGCCAGACAGCCAATCAGTTGGCCAAAATCTTTCCGCACTAAACTTTCTGTGTGACCTATTTTAACCCATTAAACTGTTTATGAAATAAATCAATATGTACTGTGAAAATTAATCACCAGTATATTTTCAAAATTGGCTTTAGGGGAAAAATACTTCAGACATCACCAAATATTGTAAGACACTAAAAATATATTTCAATTTGTTTGATAAAAGTTAAATTATAAAGTGTGGAATATATACCTATATAGTTAATTAATGTGAGACAGAAGATAAACTTATAAAGGTGCAAATAATAAAAATCACAAAGGTAAAGGCTGACATATTTAAATAAATCAGAATTTAAAATCTTACTACATTTATATTGGTATCACATATAAAGTACAGATGGATATATTTTCTTTATGAAGCATTCTTGTATACTAATAACAAAAGCTTTCTACAAAAATTGCAAGTAATAACTCACTGGAGAAATAGAAGCTGGTATCAAGCATGAATACAAAACCACAGAATTTTTAGTGAATTCAGATGCAGAATTTAAATGAAAAGATATTATTTTTAGTTGTTGAATTGTGGGGCTGGCATTTGCATAGCAGTTAAGATGCAGTTTAGGGTACGTATTCCACACCAGAGTGCCGGAGTTTGAGTCTTGGCTCCACTTCTGTTTCCACCTTCTGGCTTATGTGTGCCCTGGGAGGCAGCAGATGATGGCCCACGTACTTGGTTCCCGACACGCATGTGGAAAACCTAGATTGAGTTTCTGGATCACATTTTTTGCCTGACGCAGCCCCTGCTGTTACAGGCATTTGGGGAATATACAAGCAGATGGAAGATTGCTCTCTTTCCATTTCCCTTAAATAAAAAATAATAAAGATTAGGAAAGGACACAGTTTTTACTTGTTATGGCGGAAACAAACAAAAAAAGAGATCAATGATAAAGAGATGTATTAAGAGGAGTTTAACGTATAAATTGTAGTTGCTGTAAATTGGTGTGTCTTCTGAGGAATGTATTTAGCAATATGGATTTAGCCTTAGAATATTCATATTATTTTTCTTAGTTTTCATCTGAGATGATATATCCAAGGGTATTCATCAGAGATGCATATAAAATGCACCTACATAGCAAATAAAAAATTGCTGAACAACACAAAAATTCTTCAGTAAATACAGTCAGGTGATGGAATATTATACAGCCATTGCAAATATATTTTCAAATAACATTTTCTATTAAAGGAATAGCTTGATAATTTCTTTAAATTTAAAAGAAGAGAGCACACATAGAAAAGTAAATTGAATTATAGATCGGGAACTGTAATTTTGTAGGCAAATCTGGAGAGATTAGAGAGCCACAACAGAGCCGGCCCTTGAGACCTCATTTCTGTTTGTGGCACAGGAAAGAGTTATGAAATGAGTGAGGGATGTAATTAGTTCAGATGTGCAAGCTACACAGCTCTGGGCATGGGAAGATGTGACTAGAACTTCAGCAGCCTTTGAGACCACCTGCTTAGCAATGTTTAGGGAAAGGTGGTAAGAGAAGTCAGTGAGGTTTTTGGTATCTTAAATATCCAGATTATATACTTATCACTCAAATCACTAAATACAAATATAGCGAAGACAGGATCAGCATCAAAAATTGTGGGAGCGGAGCAAGGATCCGATGCCATGATGTCATGGACATGATGCTGGAAGAATAAAGCAAAATAACTCAGGGATTCATGCCAGGCCGTTTACTGCTCAAATGGAGACTCCAAACTTCAGTAGGAAGCAAAAGATAGCCCAATGTCAAATTTACCTTACAATATTCAATGTGCACACAAATATTTTAGCATATTGCATTAGGTAATGTCTAAGTGCTGGGTATAATATAGTGAACAAAACAAATTTCTTATCTCATGAGTACTCTGCCTTCATTGAGTATACTGACATTGAATAAGTCAAATAATAAGCCATTAGTCAAATACATAATTACAAATATGATGTATTCCTTAAAGTAAGAGCATAGAATAGTATGAAAAAGCATACTTGGGGGTGTCCCAGGTATACCTCCTCGCACCAAAACTGCATGGGCATGGAGTGAGCAACAGTGTGACATGTTTGTCTATGTTATGGACATATGTAATGAGATAGACCTAATTTAGTAACAGGAACATTTCTCTAATTATAATTAAAGTAAAACAAGGTTCCTGGTGATATGTACAGAATAATCCTATTTGTTTACAATATAAATCCAGCTCTACATATAGCCTATTTATTACATGTATTATCATCTATCTGCCCTCTGTCTATAATCCTGAGCATAGAAACACACACGCACACATACACACATACACCCCTAGACATATACATATTTAGGCACACATTCATGTCCACACGCTCTGCACATCAAATTCTCACCTATCATTCAAGATCAGCTCAAATTGTATTTTCTATTATCCCCAATTTGAAGCTCCAAGACACAGAATTATGTCAGCTGCCTAGATGAGAGACAGTTCAATGTGTGCTATCCTCTCTGGTTTTAGTGTTCTGACTCCTTGACCTTAATAGAATTCTTGTTGTTTTTTGATAGCCTCTTTCTACCTTTTGTAAGAGTATTTTTAACAGCATTGGGGATTTTAAAATATTGTATTGCAGTAGGCTTTCAAGATCCCTAAATTATCAACTTGCTGAGAAATGTTCTCCCAGAACTTTATCAAATTTGTCTCTAATCTCAGAATCTAGGACAATGTGCTGTTTAGTTTCTAGTAAATTATTTCTGAATACAGAATGAACTATTTCCTCTCAAATCTTATATTTTTAATCAATAAAGTCTACTGTTTTTCAACAATCATGCCATTGATATTTAGGGTAAATATTTATTTGGGGAGCTGTCATTTGCATTACAAGATGCTTGGCAGTGTTTCTGACCTCTAGCAACCTTCCACTATCAGTACCAATTGCGGAATTCAATGTCTTCGGACATTCTTCAATGTCCCCATGGAGGGGCGAGGGAGAGGGAGAAAAACACTTGCACAGAACCATTATTATCAGATCAGACCATATGAGAAGCAATGTTGCATATATTTAAATGATAAAATTATACTTTGAATATCAGATTTTTAGCCAGCATTGTTAATGTTTGTGATGAAAATGAAATTACCTGCAATGAATTCTTGCCTTGATTGAGTCTTTCCTTGGCACTTCAATGAGGAATAGCTATGCCAGAAAGAAATATGTTAATACCTTGTATGATAAAAACATCTCAATGGGTATTATAAGGGAGAGGAGAGAAAGACAGACAGTCAGAAAGAGGCATACACGGGGTGGGGGGAGGAGGTGAGGGGTTGTCTGTGTAGCTGTGACAGAGCCAAGTAATTTCCAGAGCTTTCCTGCGAAGAATTAGCTGAGTTTTTCCCTGCTCTGCTGTCTCTTCTGAGTCAGTTAGTCTCTCCCACCTCATCTCTCCCAGCACAAGTTGGCATGGCAGCAATGCCCATAAGAAACTTAGTGTCAGTCTTGCAAAAATAGTTGGAGCAATCCTGTGGCAGAGATTTTCAAGCTCTGGTAACAAAGGAAATGCAAACTCAGGCTGGGAAAAGGCTAAGTCCTATTGGTGAAGTTTATATATGTAGTAATGCAACTTTTACTTGTTCCAACTATAGATTCCCTGTTTTCTCCTACTCTACTGTTTCTACTGAGTGAAATTTTTTCAATCCATCAATTATTTAAGGACAAGGGAAACATTGTTAAGGATATGTTGAAAATGAAGAGCTGAGAGAAAGAATACATAGACAAGAACATCTGCCTCTTATTAGACTGGAGGCTGAAGTGTTATCCTTGTTTCAATCATCAAACATGTGGAGAGTTGTACTTGGGGATACCAATGAG
This sequence comes from Oryctolagus cuniculus, assembly GCF_051225735.1. Taxonomy (NCBI): domain Eukaryota; kingdom Metazoa; phylum Chordata; class Mammalia; order Lagomorpha; family Leporidae; genus Oryctolagus; species Oryctolagus cuniculus. The sequence continues at coordinate 190,543,537 of NC_142868.1, forward strand.
AGGTCATAGGGTATGCTTTCCCAGTAGCTTATCATTAGGATAATCAAATTAGGGCAATTGTGAGCATAAAAGGTGAGCTATTAATAAATACACTGGAAAACAGGCATAACTGAGACTGATCTGGCACCAAAACAAGATGTATGGCTCCACATTTTATCAAAATGCGGAGACCAAAGACACCTGACAAACAGGACTTTTATGGCCTTAGAAACATGACACATGAAAAACTGAGTTTTTTGAGCAATTATACTGAAACTTATATGCTGGGGTCCTGAGGTGGGAAGAGCTAAAATCCACAAAATATTCTCAATTTTTAAGCATGAACTACATGTTATCCTCATAAAATAGAACACAATGTCTTCCACAATCCTCATATGCTTCCAGACAACCAATTTAATTACCAATCGAATGCTATAATTTAGTGATGCATTGATGATTTGGCATGAAAGCTGAATCAGTTCTTTTCAAAGCTGTTAATTGAGCATGGGATGTGTGTCAGACACCACCCATTTTGGGGTCAAAGATAAAGAAAGTGGCTCTCTTCAGGCAGTTTCTCATCTGTAGGAAACGATTGCAGTGTGGTGGGTATTCTTTTTAAGGGAGGTTTTAGAATTTGTTTTAGTAAAGAGAGTGATAATTACACTCATTTTACCTGCTTTCCGAAACCTTTCTTTTTAACAAGCTAAGAGTACAGAAATATTTGCACCTGACATGTAATAGCAGCTCACTGTAAATACGTATGTATTTGGTAAAAACATATGGTGTTGTATCTAAGTAACCTCATTTAAGCTTTACAATATTATTTAGAAGATGTGTTATTATCTCATTTAACAGCTGAATACACAAGGATTTTCAGTGGCAGTGACAATTTTGAACCACAGGATACAGTAGAGCTGGGTCAGGTAAAACTTTCCCCTAAAATTTACTCTGACACCCTCTTTGGCTTTACCTGGATGATGGATGAATGACTTTATGTGACTTCACAGTGGTGGCAGAAAAAGCATTTGGAATGCCATCCCAGACATCAGGCCAATTGCTTTGCCAAAGATAACACACATGGAAGCCCTATTGAATATATATTCTATTCTATTAAATATAAGGCATTATATTTCTTTCAAAGACAAAGATTACTGATTCTTTGTTCTAGGCAAAACAGAGAATCCAGACTGGATCCACCATTTGCAAAATGAGGTGGATAAGAAACCTGTATAACCCTCAATTTATTTGGAGTATTGAGGAAGTACATTGTCCCATAATCTCTCATTCTTAGTAATATTTATGACATTAGAATGTCATAGAATTGAAAGAATAAGAAAGAATGCTTTGTAGTCTTTTGTTCTAGCCCCAGTACTGCAAACAAGGCTGTGACAGATGCATGCTGTAACAACTGGGATGCAGTGGAAAGGGCAGAGGGTTTGATAGAAGACTTAGCATTAGACTTGGAATGGTCTTGTGAGGACCAAGAATTTATAGCCTGGGTGGCAAGTTAAAATGGCAAAGGAAAGAAACAAGATGTCAACCTTAGGGAGAAATTGTTAAGTTCTTCCCCTTAGAAAGTATGTTGGAGGTATCTGTACTTTGAGTAAAGAAATAGGCAGAGTACAACCTTTATCCTGGCTTCCCTGTATGAGCTATACCTCTGAGTAAACCAAATAGGGAATAAAAGTAAATTTTCTCTTATATTGTTTTCTATTAATGTGTGCAAATTTAATGCCTTGATTAACAAAGCTGGTAGTGTATATTTATGGCTGATAACATCAGTGAATGAAATACAATCATGATTTTCCTCCTGGTGAAAGAACCATTTGACTTGGGTAGGACCTGTAACTTCTTTAAATCTTTTTTCCATATCACTAGTGAATATAAAATAATACCAACCTATGAAAGTTGCTATGAGAATGGAATGAGATAACAGACACAATAATAATGTACATAATTTAGTAGAGGACTAGATATGGATTTTGGTAAAAATGAATAGTCCTCACTGCCTCATTGCTTCTGAGTGTTGGCTTCATTCTCATTCCTGGTGCTTTACACTGTTGCCTTTACACTGTTCTGACTTCTCAATTCCTGTGAGCTTCTGAGCCATGAACCAAGTTGTGCTTTATTGGGTTACAAATAGGGAACAGCAAAGGGAAAGGAACTGACTTCACTAATGTATTTATCGTTCAACAAAACTTTATTGAGTGGCAACTTTGTGCAAGGCACCAGGAAAGACACGAGATCTCTCAACTCAGAAATACAGAGTTTCTGCTTCATGGGGTTTACCATCTTATAAAGGAGAAATAATGAGTAAATGATTATACAAGTCATTAAATCACACAGGTTGAGTTTTGCGTTGAGATTTTACTCCTGCAATACTTTTAATGGAACACTCAACCTAAAATTATTTTATAACTATGGGCTTTGGGGTTTAGTGTTTCTAGATTTATTAATTAGAGGAGATGATTGGAAAGCAAGGAATTATCTCACTTAAGGAAATGAGCTTCTTGATGAGGCAATCAATGTGTCATCCCTTGAAGGGTTCATGCTGGCTTCATGGGATGTTACTATTTTTTTGGATTTTGTGAACATCACAGCACATGTTTGCATACAAGATCATGTTACAGACAAATTCTTCAGTCCCCCCAAAATTCACATATAGAAATCCAGTCTCCTCTGTGGGGGTACTTGGAGATGTGGACTTTGGGATTACCATGTCCTCATAAGAGAAATTACAGAGAACTCCCTCACCCTTTCTTCAGTGTAAGCACACAACTAAAAGATGGCCCTCTATGAACTAAGAGTTCATATACTTATGCCTGTGTATAAATATAATTAAACTGCTTTTGTTAATTAATAGCAAACCTAGCCTGAGAGCTCTGAACACGGCCATTCCATGCCTCGCCAACCACAGAATATTTTTGTTTATAAGTCAGAGAGTCTGTGCCACTTTGCTATGGCAGCCCAAGCAGACTAAGACAGATCCTGAACTGGACAATGGCTACAGAATATAGATTCTCCATTCTAAGGAAATGGGATGCATTTGGCTGATATGTAGAATAGTGATAATGGGTGGACAGACTTGATTTTGACTACTGGGTACTCTGATTTTTCTGGTGCATACTGAGGTGAACACTTCAGGTAAGTGTCCTTGTATCAAAAATCAAAACTGCAAAACTATCTATGCCTAAAGTGAATTCTGTCAACAGTTTGAAATAATCTCATTGTCAAAATATATTCTATCAAAATGTTTAAGCCTCTCTTTCCTCCTCAAAATGGAACTGTGGAGTAATGAAGTTCATTTTGCTTAATACTGCATCTATTGTGAGGAACGGGCTTAACAGTGATGTGTCTCAGGCACTGGGAGACTCCATGTGGGTGGATGAGTAAAGAGAAGGATCCTTCTCTGTATTGGGAGAGGGCTGTGCTACAGTTGTAGATAAAAGCTTGCTATGCAGGAAGAAGAGACAGGATTCCAGGGAAGTGGGAAGTGGGGTAAAGGAAAGTTGGAGATGCACCTCCTTGTCTCGCAAGCCTGCTTCTTCCTGCTTCTCTCCTCCCACCGCCTTGGCTGGCTCTTTGAGGACTCAGTGGGGATGGCAAGAAATGCCCGTCTCCTGCTTAGAACTGTCACAACATCTGCCCCAGACCAGGTCACTGGGATTGAAATCTCTGGACACGATTCCAGCTGTCTAGGAAGGCACGGAGGTCTATGCAAATTAGGTTAGGTGCCCACCCTCAGTCTTGTCAACCGTATCATGGGGATGGGGTCTTTCTTGCAACTTGGCTGTAATGAACCCAGTTACATAAATGAGATGGACAGTTCCCAGGGAAACAGGATGTCTTTAACTCACAGCCTGGAAGAATGCCTTAAATAATATCCACTGTTATAATCATTTTAAGGTTTTGAAAGAAGTATTGACTTACAAGAGTAAATTTTAAGTGTTCCACAAAAAGTGTATGTATGTGAGGTAAAGCGTTTGCTATTTAACTCAATTTCATCATTCACCGTGTGTATGTATTTCAAAACATCATCTTGTGCATAATAAACATATACAATTTTTGTCAGTTAAAAGTCAATAAATAAGTAAAATAATTGAGAGGGAGAATTTACATTCTAAGTGAAAAATGTATATGGCAAACAAATCTGTTCAGAGACACTGATAACCAAAACAAAAGATAATGAAAATTAATCTTCATTTTGCCTGTGCATAAATATAATTGAATTGCTTTTTTAATTAATAGCAAGCTTAGCCTGAGAGCTCTGAACACCCCCATTCGCATGCCTCCAAGCACTCTCAAATCTGCCTGAGCTGTGTTGTGCTGCAGATAACACCGTGAGGCAGGGGCTTCTGCCTTTGGGAGACTTTAGGAGAGAGGTGGCTAAGTCCCCCAGAGGACAACTTCTGATATTTAGGACACACTCAGAGCCCCAGAGCTGCCAAGGCACAAGGATGCAAATACTTAGGGGCCTGGCAATTTGACAGGGAGCCAAGTTGCCTCTTATGCACTGGAAATTAGATGAGTAGTGATTATCTCAAACCCCTGTCTAGTGCACTGTGTTCTGCAACAGCCAATAAACTCCTGCCCCCTCAACGTATCCCAACCATCTTCTAGCATTTCTGAAAGAGGTGGTCCTTGCTTTGCCTGTATAAAACTTCTATTATCTTAGCAAAGTTACAAAAAATTTGTTTTATTGAATATTTATTTTTTAGTGAATATATGTTCACAAAGTGCATTCATTTTGGTTGAGGGAATAAGAAAGGAAATAAGAAAGATGCAGCTCATGCCTCTGAGAAGTTCTTGCAGTTTCTTTTCTGACCATCTTTGTGCCACTTTGTGTCATTGTGATTTTTGCTGATTCCCTGCTAAGGAAAAGCTTTAGAGAGATTTACAGGGAGGACTGCATTGGGTTGATAGGTTTATATTTTATAGAAGTCAGTAAGTCTTAAAATTCGGGTACGGCTCTAGCTTGTCTTTCAGTTGTGTGTGCACACACAGCACACAATGTTGCTTTTAGTGGATATTCGGTACAGATCTTTGCTTTCACCAAATATCTGCAGTATTTATTTTACTTAACCCTCCCAACCTGCTATTCTTAACAAGGACTCCTCAGGTAAAAAATAAATTGCAAATGGTTTTATAGTATTTTGTATAGTTGATTTTTTTTGAGATCAGAAGAAAAATTAATGAAACATGGGAAGTTTTCATTTGATTATCAACTCTGACTAACAGAAAATACAGGAAATCAAATGCTCCCTCAAATGCCAATCAAATGCATGCCTCAGCATTTTTCCACCTGGGTATCCTCTGGGTTTTTCAAATTAACATGTCTGGCCTGGTCCTGTCCATGTCCATGCTGCTCTGCCCAACGTGCTCTTCCACTTGTCAAGCCTTCCAAGATTGCTTTTTTCTGTTACTCCAAACATCCAGCCAGGTACCAGATAGTACCTTTCTGATGCCCCTGCAATGTATTTTAGCTATCAGTTCTCTCTTACCAGAATTACGGAAATAACACTGAGTGTTCTCATTTCACTGGTTTTGGTCTTTGCACTTTTACCCACCCGAGCGCACTGCAGCCAAGGTAATCTTTTTAAAACATAAGAGCATGGTCATCCAATTCCACGCTTTAAATCCTTCCAAAGCTCTCAGTCTTGCAGTTAAATCCATGCTCCCTTGCATAGCACGTACTGCCATAATCTGGTTTTTGCTTGAATTTTCAACTTAGTTTCCTGCCAGCCCCTGCACTCCCAGCTGTATGTGCTGTAGTTTGAAAGAAAGCAAATTTTATTTTTTCGAAATTCTTCACATCTCTCCAGTTTGTAGAGTTCTGTTTCACTCTTAACAGATCTGCCAAGAGCAAAGGAACAACCTCAATTCCTTACACAATGATTAGCCTACAATTTGTTCCAGTGTGAAGTTGTCTGGACTTTTGATGTTCTCGGTTATTTCTACCTCTCTATTTCTGTCCCTACTGCCCAGAGGGGGTTCAGAAACTGGAGCATCAGCAGAGGGGAAACACATGCTTATAGATCTGGTACCTAGTAGCTCCCACTCATTCGATCTTCTGTCTGCTGCTGTTTTATCATTTGTAGAAACAGGAGACTGATTCCTGGGCCCTTGGCAAGCACTCAGTCCTAGCCCCTGGTGGCTGCTCCCCACTAATTTGCACAAGCAACATTATTTAATAGTAATGCAAGAATTAATATTAACATATAATTACCCTTCCTATTAATTTATATTATATTAATACCTAAGTATAAATGCCAGTCTTTCAGGCCAACATTACTTTACATGTACCAATTCTTATGCGTAGAATTCCCTCCCATGCCCAGGCTCTTTCCCCCTAATTTAGCACCTAATAAATCTCACCCTGGCTTCCAGATCCACTCATCTATCTCACCATTTATATCCCTTTCTTCAAATGCATTCTCTCAAAGGGCAGCTTGTTATGTTCTCAGAAGCACACACCATTCTGCACACACCCCTCTGACTCAACACAAGGCGTGCTGAGGACCACCTTTGCATCCATTTTACTCTTCCACACTGGACCGAATTCTTCATGCCTGCAGGAGCGTCTGCCACTGCTGTTTCCACGGTGCTGAGTAGTTGCTCAGGAAATGTCCATCAAACCAGCCCTATGCACCTCCTTTGGAAAAATAATAGAGCTTACTTGTTTTACCGATGAACTATTTATAAATTCATTTGAAATAGATTCACAGGACATCAGAATAGGAAAGAAGCTTTGAAATCATCAGATGGCAGTGCCAGCTGTTTCCCATGGAAATTCTGAAGCAAAGTATGTGGACAAACGAGGAGGAATCTCTAGAAGATTCCACTGGAAGCAATTTTTGTTTCCCAGACTTGTCTGGCCCTTGTGATGCAAACATATATGTTGCTGTGGATTCGTTTCTGAGAGGAAGAGCGTGGTGGGGGCAAGAGGCATGGAGTCACCACACAGACCCCAGGAGCCGGGTGAAAGCAGGCACCACACATATATCTGATAATGAGCTCTGGGCTGCACAGACCTCTCCCACTAGGGTTCCTTGGGCTATTTAAAGAGAACTAACTCCCAAGCCTGGGTGCCAGGATTTCTCCAGGCCATTGATATGTAGAGAATTGCTCAGTGTGCCTATGCCCATAACACTCGCCCATTGACTGATTTAATGGAACTGGGTTCTGTTGAAGATTCTCCCACTGATACAAATGTGAGGATGGTCTCAGAGGCTGTAACACCATCTTTCTCCATGTCACAGGAGCCTTTCTACTCACAGGGCTAACTACTGCAAGCAGCATTGTGCACAGCACTCTCCATGTGTAACAGTTTTTTGCAAACATCTGCACTTTTAGGATTTTGTCTCTTTTTAGTGTATATTTGTTTAGTTGAAGGGGGGAGACAGAGAGAGAGAGAGAGAGAGAGAAATCTCATTTGATGACTCACTCCTCCAATGCCTGCAACAGCTTAAGGTTGAGCCAGGCCAAAGTCAGGTGCCAGGAACTCCATCCAGGAGTCCCACTTGGATGGCAGAGACCCAAGTACTAGATCCAACATTTGCTTCCTCCCAGTGTGCACATTATGGGGAAACTGAATGGAATGTGGAGACAGGATTCCAAACCAGGCATTCTAATATGGTGTGGGGGTATCCAAAGATTCAACTTAATCCACTGTTCCATAGTACCTGCCCCCAAGATTCCATTTCTGAGTCTCTCCTGGGGCTAGTTCTTTATGTATGGAATGTGTGTATAGGATGATAAGAATTCTCATCCCTTCTTCTTTCCCAGGGAGAAGGCTATTTCCTACTGAAGACTAGATGCTCTTCTATTGATTTTATAGCTCAAATGTCAAATTTGGCAGGGCTTGCAGCTAAGCCTCAAGATTCAGCACAGAGGGAGACTTTTTTGCCCTCCCTCTTCCTTGTGCCAGGCCATGGCAGGTCTTCCCAGGGTCAGCCCTGCCATGTCTCAGAAATCTCACTTTGACTCTGTCTTCAGATCCAACCAGTGAGTGGTCTCAGACGTATCACTTAATAGCTTATGTGGTTGATTTCATCAAAGGAGCTTTTGAATTTTACCTTCTGAATTCTCAAAAAGCCCCCTATCTCCACCCACACCAGGCCCTACGTGCTATGGTTTCCTCATTTACACTGCAGCCTGAAATGTGCCAGAAACTGCCTTCGTGCCTCTGTGAGTGTGAATGTTTTGAGAAAATTACTCATCACTCAAATGTCAAGATATTGAGCCCCTACCCGCACAAATAATTCTGGAAAGGACACAGATGAGGCATCACCACTGCCCAGGCTGCCAGGAATGTTGGGGGCCTTGCTGCCCAACTCATACCTTTCTCAGGGAAAGAGTAGACCCAGAAACACTGCCGGCCATGCTGCCCACCCCAATCCCCTCAATGGCAGCTCCCCCTGACTTCTTCCTGAGGTCACTTCGGAGACCAGTAAGCCCCTGTAGTGAATATTTCACCCTCAGATACCCCAGTGGCAATTGGATTGAGTTTGAAAATTATCTTACATCATCTCTCTGCCAAGATAAAAGAAAAAGCGAAATGGCTGTTGAATGTTGTGACACTCTTTGGGTGCCGATCCATCAGACATCCTAATTCCCTTCTTCCTAGTGGGAGGTGGCAAAAATTCCACACAGCTGCCTACAGCCCATCCTGGAAGTGGGTGCTGGAGCAGCCTATGGCACTCCCTGCTCTGAGAGTCCTTTGCTGTGTTTCTAGTGTACTGCTGGACTGGATTCCATCAGAGAGATATTTTCCTGGTTTGTTTGGTGGCAGCCACAGCAGCCGGAAATTTTTAAAGTGCGAGTCAGCAGTGAAAAGCGACTGTGGTCTCTCACATGCAGGCACAGGAAAGATTTCAGCAACAGATGTGCAGTTTGCAAAGACAGCTTCCAATGACTTGAATCCCCAAGGCCACCTCTCAATCAGAGAGGGATTCTCCCAACCAGTTTCTTTTCTGATAAAGAGTTGTCTTCATCCTAATTATGAAATCAAAAGCAAACACATGCACATGTAATTCTCTCATCTCAGCTGTTGATGGCACTTAGATATGTGCCAACCTCTGTCCTGTATGTGGAGGAGGGGAAAACATTCCTATAGTCTCAGGCTAAGAATAGCAGCAAAGTAAGGCTCTTGTGAGTCAGGGGTACCATGACAGTGTGCAGTGGCCAGCAAGAGGGAGAGCTGAGTCTGCTGCCTTGTGTAATGTTGGTGTTGAACAATCCTCTGTGTAAGGCATCCACAGCCCATGATATTAGAGCTTGTAAATGAGGTTGCCTCCTTCTGGAAAGCCTTTCATCCTACCACTGTCAAAACAGAGAAGGCTCACAAAGTTCTACAGCTTCTGTTTGGACATGCAGTTGGAGACTGGTCTCATTTATGTTGCTTCTCTCTGTGTTTCCTAATCAGGTGGTATGTTACCTCATCAGATCACCAATGGCCATGTTGTAATATTTTTAAGACATTTCTTGACCTGTCATCAGCATTTGACCTAGTGTACCTCTTGGCTTCCAGGATATTGTAGGCTCCTGATCTGACTCATCGTATCTTATGTCATTCTTGTTTGTGGATTTATTGTTAACCTCAGCTCCCAGTGTTGCAGTCTGTCCATGTTCAGTTTTTGACCTCTAGAAGTTTCAGGGATTAACACCAAGGAATTCATCTACAGCAGAGAGAAGGACTGGAAGTGGAGCAGCTGGGACATGAATCAGCACCCATATGGGATGCCATCACTGCAGGCAGCAGCTTTATCCGATACACCACAGCGCTGGCCCCAGAAAGTTAGTTCTTGATAGCCACATTGTATGTTTAAAACGTGTGTAGAGATTTTGAAAATGAGGAAGCACTAATTCTTTCCTAATGGGTTGTTTCACTGAATTTAGAAAAACATAAGTAGTGCAATGTTTATCATAACATCCTCTAATAATAATTTCAGTGCAAAAAGTGTAGTTTTGGTATTTATTTTCTCCATTGGGGTTGTATTGATTATATTGTTGAAATGTGGTCTCATGGTTATATGGTCTCATGTGGTCCAACAATACAAATTTGGGCTTGTATTTTGGTTACTTTGTTTTTGTTTCATTTCCAATTACTAGTAGTCACTTTTTCCTTCCCAAAAGTACTGGGGCAATAGATTAGAAACAAATATACACAAAAAGGCTTCAGAGGGAATTCAGTCCTCTAAGTATACAAAACTTGTCCACAACCTGCTCTCTTTTGTGTGAATCCATTCCCACCATGATGTTATCAAGTCTAATGTCCTTAAATTACATCCAAGTGCCAACAACTCCCAAATGTGTCTCTTCAGCCGGGACTCCCCCTTCAGCACTCCCTCTCTTGTGCAGTTGCCTACATGACATTTCCAGTGTGATAAGCAACACATCCAAAGCGGAACTGAACTCTCCCATCCCCACTTACAAATCTTGCTATCCAAATTAATGACACCATCTTTCTAGTAGCCCAGGACAAAGATGCAGTCATCCCTGACTTCTCTTTGGCTCACATTGTTTGTCTGCTCTTTGTTGGAACTGTGCTGGCTACACCTGTAAAGAGCACCTGGAATTTAAGTCCTCAGCAACTCCATTTCCATCATCATCATCTTGCTCCTTAGGCTCCTTTGCTTGTATTAATGGAATTATGAGATAACCTCTCTGCTTTCACCATTGTCTTACATTCTCTTTTTGGTAAAGCAGCTACAATAAGACTTTCAAAGCTAAAGACAAATCGTGTCATTTTCCTGTTCAAAGCCTTCCAATGAAGTGCCATCTCAGTCTGAGAATCAATTGTAATAACCTTGAAATTACACATGATCTTCTCTCTCCCTATGTTCACTTTCGCCCAACCACCCTGGCTCCCTTATTGTTCAACAAATTCACTAATCATTTCCTGCCTTAGGACCTTTCCACTCTTTTATATCTCTCTTCCAGAATGCTTTTCATTAATATTTCCCTGCATATCACCACTTCAGTGATTTTTTTCAGACATTACTTAAGTACACTTCTGACTACCTGTTTCTCATCCCTGCTTAATTTTTCTCTACAGAACTTAATGCTTTCTAATATACTTTGTATTTTTTTAAAGCTTGTGACTAGGGGACAAGCTCCACAAGAGTAGAACTAGGTCTCTTTTGCTCACTGCTGGCTCCTCCATTGTACCTACAGCAGAGGCAGGATCTCTATGAGGCATTTCTCCTCCTTACAGTGATAGCTGTTATCTTACTGTGAGCTCCTGTTCAGGAGAGAGGATGTCCTGCAACATTTATAGTCCCTGGGCTTTACCTAGTAAAGAGCAAGAACTCACGCATATTTATTAATAAAGACTTGAAAGGCTGTCTGGGGGAATTGTAAAAGGTGAGACTGTATCTCCAGGGTCCCTTGTTCTTCTGATCTCATTTTGAAGATGGTACAGCTATAAAATTGAAAGATTTTCCCAGATAATAAAGATAAATAATATCACGTGTGTAGTGCTATGAAGGAAACATTGAGGTTAAAGAAATAGCAGGTGTGTTTTGAGTTTGAAGTCTGAGTTATCTTTTCCAAGAGTTTGAGCAAATCGCCTTTGGCTGGATGTTCCTTTCCAGCTTTGACTACTTGCCTTATCTGAGAAAAAGCTCTATTTATTCTTTACTCTTTCAAAATGTCATATCTAGGAGGAAAAAATGTTGCCCCCAATAGAAGGAAATCCTGTCAATCATCAAATTATTTACCCTGAGACAGCTGAGAGTCACACTTGAGTTCAGGAGACAGACTTAAGTTGCATACATGGAAGTAAGATACTTTCCTAGCCATGAACAAACACTACTCGGTTCTCTAGAATAAACTGGGAGAAGTGAGGGCAGAGATTTTAGAAGCTCATGGGGAATACTTCTGTTTGCCTATATTAAAAATGTAGACTATGACTGATCTACCCATTCACATTTCAGTATAATTCTTTTAAAGATTTTATTTATTTATTTATTTGACAGGTAGAGTTATAGACAGTGAGAGAGAGAAAGGTCTTCCTTCCATTGGTTCACTCTCCAAATGGCCACAAAGGCCAGAGCTGTGCTGATCCAAAGCCAGGAGCCAGGTGCCTCTTCCGGGTCTCCCAGGTGGGTGCAGGGGCCCAAGCACTTGGGCCATCTTTTACTGCTATCCCAGGCCACAGCAGAGATCTAGACTGGAAGAGGAGCAACCGGACTAGAATTGCTGCCCATATGGGATGCCGGCACTGCAGGCGGAGGATTAACCTAGTGCACCACAGTGCCGGCCCCAACATTTCAGTGTAAATGTTTTCCTCTTCACTGCAGACCTCATTTCTACTTACAGGATGAATTGGTTTACATACCAGAAATCAAGTGAAGAAAAGGATAGTGATATTTATTAAATGAATACGCTTTTATCTAGCTTCTGTTTTACCCCTTGTGTCCAAATTCTTGACCACTTTAACCTAAAGCATCAAAAAATACAGAATGTTCTTTCAATGAATATATCCAACACTGATGAATTTGATTCCATTCCTTTTGAGTAGTTAAAAACAGAAAGTAGCATGTATATCTCATGAAGAATTTCTGTGATTGCTAGTGTGTGTCTCCCATGCTCCTGCTGAACAGGGCCAGAGTCTGAGGTTTGGAATGCTATCCAGCATGAGCCAGGACTCTGGGGAGTCAGCGGGAATGTTTCTTGAGATTCTGAGGAAACATTTATTGTTCATCTTTTCTGATATCTATTATCAGGACAGCCATGAAAATACCAAAATACTGACTGTTCACCACCTTTCTCGTTTGATGTTCTGACCTTGGTGAAGCTGTTGAGAGACCCTGTGCATTTTCATTAATGATTTTTAAAACAAGAATTTTTTGGGGTAGGGAGGTATGGGAAAGTGGAACCCAACAAGCTCTATCGTGTGACAGGAAAAGTCTACCAGCATGTCATTTCTGGAAACCTTCCTTTTTTCTCATCTGTATAATGACATTTTAAAGCCAACAAACCATGACTTTCTGAGCACCAAAGATAGAGCATAGACTATGATGCCAATCTTGGATGGTGAAACAGTCTTGGAAACGCATCATGCGTTGTGGATGTTGAGAAGTTGGCATGTGAGGGACAGATTGGTGGTTTATAAGTGCATAAAACATAGTAACATAGCATTTGAAATTAGATCTGTTCTTAAGAATATAGAAGGGAAGTTTCATCAGTGTTGAGGCCTTACCAGAAATAAAAGTTTCTGACTAATCAGCACCCATAAGCTGTCCAGGGATGTGTCCAAGATGAAGTTGAGTATATTATAGGATCCAACTTTGTTCTCTTCAAATATCAACTTTCTTTTGTGGTCATGTTAGCTCTTTTTGGATCATTTGTGTTTTTTTGTTTGTTTGTTTTGTTTAATTTTTGCTTCTCAAGAATATTTATATGCAAATGAAATTATTGTATTTTCTTATCCTGTTATGTTGAATAGTTTGTTGATATTCATCTTATAAGAATTAATGGTTATATAATGTGCATGATGTGTCAAAAGTTTTGAGGTCATTGCATATATCCTAACAATACCTCACTTAATTATTAGAACAACTTTATGGGCTAAGTACCATCAGTACATGTGATCTATGAATGAAAAAAACCAAGGCACAGAAAAGTGAAGGCTAAGTTCACATCCCTTATAAATATCATCAGTAGAACACAAATGCAGGCAATCCTGCCACTTACTCTCTGGTGGCTCATATTGCTGTCAGTGCTCCTAAAGACATTTTTTTTTTATTTGAGGAAGGCCAAAATCATAGGCTTCACCTATTTAAATTCTATTTATCTTTCTTCTCCCTCCCATACTTTTACATTTCTTCCCCTTCTTCAGGATTTCTGGATGGATATTTAAGAAGACCAACACAATGAATTAAGCTCTAGAGAATGATAAGGAAGAAAGAAGACACAATTTACCAAGTTATAAATCAGAGAGATGCAATCATTATATACTCCACAGGCATTAAGAAGAAATGTTATTAATGACATTAGGCTTTTGCATTTGAAAACATAGATGAAATGAACAAATTCCTTGAAAGATGTAAACTAGAAAATTAAATATAAAAAGAAATGGAGAACTTGACTCTATTAAAAAAATTGAATTTGTTGTGACAATTTATCCCAAAGGGAAAACTTTAGGCCAAGAAGAATTCACTGATAAATTTTGAAAGAATAGTTAGCATATGAATTGTTCCGGAAATATCCAAATACAGATCAATGGCCCTAATGCACATAGAAGCAAATTTTATAAGGATGATTTTACTCATTCCTATATAAAAATGTATTCCATAATGATAAAGTATAGTTTATCTCAAGAATGCAGGGTTGGGGCTGATGTTATGATGCAGAGGGTTAAGCTACCATTTGCCATGCCATGCACCCCAGATCAGAGCTTCAGTTTGAGTCCTGGCTGCTCTACTTCCAATCCAGCTCCCTGCTAATGCTCCTGGGAAAGTAGAAGAGGATGGTCCAAGTACTTGGGTCCCTACCACGGACTTGGGAGATTTTTACATGGAATTTCTGGCCCCTTGCTTCATCTTGGACCAGCTCTTGCCATTATAGCCTTTTGGGGAGTGAAATAGTAGATGGAAGATTTCTCTCTCTCTCCCTCTTTCCCTCTCTCCCTCTCCCTCTCCCCTTCTCTCTCTCCCTCTCCCTTTCTCTCTGCATTGCTCCAGATTTCAAAAAAAGGATAAATCTTTTGTTTTTATTTATTTTACAGGTAGAGTTATAGACAGTGAGAGAGAGAGAGACAGAGAGAAAGGTCTTCCTTCTGTTGGTTCACTCCCCAAATGGCTGCTGTGGCTGGAGCTGCACCAATCCGAAGCCAGGAGCCAGGTGTTTCTTCCTGGTCTCCCCATGCGAGTGCAGGGGCTCAAGCACTTGGGTCATCCTCCACTGGCCTCTGGGGCCACAGCAGAGAGCTGGACTGGAAGAGGAACAACCGGGACTAGAACTGCGCACATATGGGATGCCGGCTCCACAGGTGGAGGATTAACCAAGTGAGCCGTGGCGCCAGCCCCAAGGAATAAATCTTTTTTTTTTTTTTTTTTTGACAGGCAAAGTGGACAGTGAGAGAGAGAGACAGAGAGAGAAAGGTCTTCCTTTGCCATTGGTTCACCCTCCAATGGCCGCTGCGGCTGGCGCACTGCGGCCAGTGCACCGCACTGATCCAAAGCCAGGAGCCAGGTGCTTCTCCTGGTCTCCCATGCAAGTGCAGGGCCCAAGGACTTGAGCCATCCTCCACTACACTCCCGGGCCACAGCAGGGAGCTGGACTGAAAGAGGGGCAACCGGGACAGAATCCGGCACCCCGACCGGGACTAGAACCCGGGATGCCCGCGCACAGGCGGAGGATTAGCCTATTGAGCCATGGTGCCACCTGGGAATAAATCTTAAAAAAAAAAATACAGAGTTGAATTAGTCTTCAAAAACCAAATATAGTTCACTATAGTAACAAAACAAAACAAAAAAACTTGTATTATCATCTCAATAAATGCAGAAAAACATTTCATGAAATTCAGTATCTATTCCTGATAACAACTGTCAGCAAAACATGAATGTCAGAAAACTTTTTGAACCCAATGAAATGATCAGTTAGAAATCAACATTAACATGATTCTTATTCATGGTGAAAGACCAAATGCTTTCTGCCTAGGATCAGAAGTAGGATGGAGATGTCCACTTTTCAATAGTTATAGACTCAGCTTTCCACTGGAGGTTCTTAAACAGTGTCATCAGGAAATAAAAGAGATTGGAAGGGCAACCAAATTGAAATAAAAATTAGCAGCCTTTATAGGCTACTTCATTGTCTATTTAGAAAACCTTATGGAATCTACAAAAATGACTAATAGTTGATTTAGAAAATTTGCAGGATGTACAATCAACATTTAAAAATACCTTGAGGAATGGTCACTAAGACATCCACATTCCATATCGGAGTACCTGGGCTGGATTTCTGGTTTCAGTTCCTGACTCTAGATTCCTAACAATGTCTACCCTGGGGGGCAGAGGTGATGCTTAAGTAATCAGATTTCTGCAAACCACATGGGAGACCTGCATTGTGTTGACAGCTGCCAGCTCTGGCCTTGGCACAGATCTGACCTGGAGGGCATTTCGTGAGTGAGTGAATCATTGTATAAGAGCTCTGTCTCTGTTTCTCATCTTCTTAAAAGTAATTTTTAAAAACTCCTTTAAAAATATATCCCGGATTTTTTATCCACTAGGAATGATCAATTTTAAACTGGAATTTTAAAATACCATTTACTCTGGTAAGGTGAAAGACTTGATAACTGAAAACTACAAAACAGTGTTAAGGTTAAATAAAAGTCTAAATTAATGAAGACTTAAATACTTTATCTAGAGAGCATAAAACTTTATTTTTATTTATTCCAAAGTCAGAGAGACAGAAACATACAGTCAGAGGTCTTTTATCCACTGATTCTCTTCCCAAAAGACCACAGAAAACAATGGACCTGGATAAAGCCAGAAGGCCAGAACTCAATCTGAGGCTCCCGTGTGGGTGGTAGGAGCCCATGTATTGGTCCATCACTGCTGCTTCACAGGGTACATATTGGTAGGAAACTGGAGTCAGAGGTGAAGCTGGGTCTTGAACCCAGGCACTCAGTCAGAAGATGAGGGTATCACATGTGGCATGTTACATGCTGCACCAAGCCGTCACTCTTGGGTAACAGAATTTTGGTAAAGCCGCAACTATAGTTCAGGGGAAAATTGATCCTCTTTTGACTAGGTGACGCTAGATATTGAAAAAATAATTTTAATCTATTTCTACCATCTAACAAAAATTTATTGAAGGTGGATCATAGATCTAAATGTAAAATCTAATAGCAAAAATTCCACTACTGTGTACGTATCCAAGACAAAATCATTATATCAAAGAGATGTTCCCTCCCTCATGTTTAATGAAACAATTTTTACAAAACTGAAGCTATGCAATCAACCAAGGTATCCATCATTGCGTGAATAGATAAAGAAAACACATACAATATTATAAAATATATAAAAGTATATATATTCTAGGCCAGCATTGCGGCTCAATAGGCTAATTCTCCTCCTGCGGCGCTGGCACATTGGGTTCTATTCCCGGTCGGGGCACTGGATTCTGTCCCTGTTGCCCCTCTTCCAGGCCAGCTCTCTGCTGTGGCCCGGGACTGCAGTGGAGGATGGCCCAAGTGCTTGGGCCCTGCACCCGCATGGGAGACCAGGAGAAGCACCTGGCTCCTGGCTTCGAATCAGTGCGGTGCGCGGCTGCAGCGAGCCAGCAACGGCGGCCATTGGAGGGTGAAGACCTTTCTCTCTGTCTCTCTCTCTCACTGTCCACTCTGCCTGTCAAAAAAAAAAAAAAAAAGGAAAAATATATTATATATTATATAAAATGAATATTGAAATCAATAAATATATAATAAAAACAATATTATTCAGCCATTAAAATGAGTGAAACCGTGTCATTTCTAAAAAAAATGGATGGAATTGGAGAACAGTAGGCGAAGTGAAGTAAGCCTGATACAGAATACACATTCCTCATGTTCTTGCTCATCGGTGGATGCTAAAAATTTCAATCTGAATGTAGAATAGTGATAACTAAAGACTGAGGGGGGAGGAGGATGGAGGAAGTTTTAATTGTGAGTGACAAAGCAGAATGAGGCAGACTGACTTCCTACCATTACACACCACATTTGGGTGACTATGGCTCACAACAGTTCATTATATGTTTTATGCACAAATAGAAGGAGCTCCAGGGCACCAGTCACACAGTAATGTGGAACAGAGACAATGTCGTTTGCTCTGATTTCAAAAGTATGCACTGTACATATGTTTTGAAATATTGTTCTGTAGCTTAGATATGTACAATTATTTTCTAAATTTTTTAAAAAGAACTTTTGGGGAAAAAGAATGGGAGAAAACTTTCTGTGACCTGATATTAGGCAGATTTCTTTCAAAACATTAACTATAAAAGAGTAAATTGACTTCATCAAAATTAAAACACGTGCTCTTCACAAAATGAAAAGGTAATTCACATACTCAGAGAAAATATATTTATTAAGTATGCAATTGGGTAATGGACTCATGTCAGGTTAAAGACCTTTCAGAACTCAACAACAAAAAATTAAAAATTGGTAAAACATTTGAGCTCTTTACTAAAAAAGAAATAAGAATGGAATATGGGTGCAATAACAAATATTTGACTTGAGGAATATAAAATAAAAGCACAAGATACCACTGCACTTCAGATAGAACAGCCAAAATACAGAAGGATCATGCACTGATGGTGGGAATATAAAATGGTACAACTCCTTGGGAAAACAGTTTTCTGTTTTTGCTTAAAAAACATTAAATGCTTAATATAGTATCCAGCTACTCCTCTTCTCCATATTTGCTTAATAGAAAGGAAAGCACATGTTCATATAAGGACTTGTGCACAATTGTTCACAGGATCTTTACTTGTAAAAGACAAGCATTAGAAATAAAAGCCCACTGGGGGCTGGCGCTGTGGCGCAGCGGGTTAAAGCCCTGGCCTGAAGCGCTGGCATCCCATATGGGCGCCGGTTCTAGTCCCGGCTGCCCCTCTTCTGATACAGCTCTCTGGTATGGCCTGGGAAAGCAGTGGAGGATGGCCCAAGTCCTTGGGTCTCTGCACCCACGTAGGAGACCTGGAAGAAGCTCCTGGCTCCTGGCTTCGAATCAGCGCAGCTCTGGCCATTGCGGCCATCTGGAGAGTGAACCAGTGGATGGAAGACCTCTCTCCCTGTCTCTATCTTTCTCTGTAACTCTGCCTTTCAGATAATTAAAAAAGAGAGAGAGAAAAAAAGAAAGAAATGCCAGTCAAAAAATTAATTGCAAAACACGATGTGATATACCTGTATGATGGATATACAGAAACAAAAATAAATGCCTTCCTGATAGATGCCACAAAATGAATAATGTAATACTCGCCCGAATGTAATTCTGCTAAGCGAAAAGAATCATGCAAAAAAGAGTACATAGTATACGATTTCTGTTATAGACTGAAACTAATCCATGGTGACAGAAAAGGGATCAGTGGTCGACTGTGTATAGAGGGACACAAAGGGGCAGAACAGAAGAGTACACAGCATCTCCAGGAAGCTGTGGGGAGTAGGGGAGGTGTTTATTTTATTAGTTGTGGTGATGGTTTCACAGGTACATATTTATATCAAATTAAGCATTTTAAATATGTACATTTTGTGAAATGTCAATTCTTTGATGAAGATATAAATAAGAGATGAATGGAGCAGAACCCCTTGTAGTAAATTCAGGAGTGATTTGATAAAATCAGTTGGCTTTTAAGTGTCCTTGTTTGAAGGTTTGTTTGAAATGATAGAATTGTGCTGCAACCAAAATATTTAGTCAGCTTATGGTCTTCTTCCAGAGGCAGATTAGCATGTATTTTGGTGACTAGCTGACTTCTACTGCCTAATTTAAATTCTGTGCTGCAGAGAGGAAGTCATCTGTATGCAGTCCGTGTTCTTGCTCAGAAAACACAGTCTCCAAGTCTAGGAGTAAATCTGAGCATGTATTCTGGTTGCAGTGGGGGAATTGACTTGAAAATGACCTTCACCATGACCATGTCTAAACTGAAAGCAAAATAGCATCCTTTCCTGTTTGTTTAAGTTAAAAATACATGGTTTATATTCATCATACAGGTGGAGTCATATCTTAGTAGTATACTTTAAAGGTATTTTAAGAGCATCAATTAATTCCCCAGCTGCAACATTCTACTATCCCAGGGAAAGGTGTGGCAATGCTTAGAGTTCATTCTGATTTTTATCGCATGCTTTAATCCAGCCTGGAAGTTAAAATAAAGCATTCTTGGCATTTAGTTTCTCTTTTTCATATATTTTTTTGACAGGCAGAGTGGACAGTGAGAGAGAGAGACAGAGAGAAAGGTCTTCCTTTACCGTTGGTTCACCCTCCGATGGCCGTTGCAGCCGGCGTGCTGCAGCCAGCACACTGCGCTGATTGGAAGGCAGCAGCCAGGTGCTTTTCCTGGTCTCCCATGGGGTGCAGGGCCCAAGCACTTGGGCCAACCTCCACTGCCTTCCCAGGGCCATAGCAGAGAGCTGGCCTGGAAGAGGAGCGACCGGGACAGAATCTGGTGCCCAAACTGAGACTAGAACCCCGGGGTGCGGGCACCGCAGGTGGAGGATTAGCCTATTGAGCTGCAGCGCCGACCAATCTTTTAAAAGTCTTACAACTAGATAATGCTGGCATGCATTGTGTGTAAATTTGTACCAGTTACGGTTCTGCCAACAGACAGGAACATAGATGATCTCTCCTGAGATACAGGTAGAATGTAAGAGACATCTATCTATCCATCCACACATAAATTTATTAGAATTTCACATAAGTGGATATGAAGATTGAAAAGTCCTTGACCTTCTTCCAACAAACTACATACCCAGGAAAATAGGTTGAATAATTCCAGTGTGAGTCCAAAGACAGAGGAGCCAATGATCTCAGTTCTCGTCCAAAGGCAGGAGAAGACAATGTTTCAGCTCAAGTAGAGAAATGCAGGGGTGGGGGGGGGAGCAGGAAGAAGGGAGCGAAGGAGAGAGTCACTGTGGATACAGAGAGAATCTATAGGACCATATAGCTGGCACCCATTCTTGTGTCATTCCAATTGGCCTGCTCCCAGATTTGAGGAGTCTTTGTATCTGCCTGTGACAATGTTGTAAATGGGCCATGACTATGAGCAGGTATTGTGTGAGCAGGGAGCCAGTGCCTGCCAGGGAGAAGCACCTGGCATTCTTCAGGCTTTGTTTGCTAGGTCTCACTTCAAAAGAACTTTCTCCAGTGTGCTAGTTTTCACCTATCCCAGGAACACAGATGGATGTGGTGTTGTGCTGCCTCCATTGTCGATGGGATAAAGGAGGTTCTGTGACTCCGCTGAAAGTCTTACTACTGAGTCTCAAGATACCTGTAGCTGGATGCTCCATCCCAGGCAATTTTTAACTTTCCTCTGACGGACAGAAGAATACAAATCTGGAAGGGGGTTTTTCTGCAAGAGCTTAGGATACCAGAAAGTTTCTAATTATTCATTCTCTCTCCATTCATCTCTTCTCTAAGGTCAGGAACATCTCTGATACGCAAGATCTATAGGCAGTGCCAGAACCTCACCCCAACATTTTTTTTAATAGTTTATTTGGAAGGCAGAGGTACAGGTACACACACACACACACACAGAGAGAGAGAGAGAGAGAGAGAGAGAGACAGAGAGACAGAGAGAGACAGAGAGCCCTTAAGGGATGCCACTGTCACATGCCTGCTTCACAACACCAGCCCCATCCCGTCCCACCTTATAGTAGCTAACAGGTAATGAGAAGGAAGCTCCATATTTAGGCAGTTAAACAATAGCTTGAGGTGACCAACTTGCTGAGTGTCCAAGGTAAAGCACTGATTTCCAGTATAGTAGAACTCAAAGAGTTCTGAGAGAAAAGTCAGAGCCATTGCGTGGTTAGGGTTGGCTTTCTCAGAGGAGGTGCCCTTGTGGGACAGAGAGTGTTTAAATGAGTTTATAACAAAGATCATGTAAGTAAGAGGACATGGGCACAAGCCCAGGAGTGCAGACAATGCCTGCACCAACCCCCTGGCATCCCTACAAAATTAATTTAGCCTACTTCTTGCCTGCATCTGTTCTGTTCCCCCAACTCACATACACTTGAGTTCTTTGCCGTCTGCCTGGCTTCTTGTCTCTGTACTGCTATTTTAGTCATTCACAAGGTGAGATGAGTTTGTCAAAACGCACACTCCCAGGGGTATGCACTTCTGGTTGTCACAACTACAGGGGAGTGCAATGGCATCACATAGATTGAGGTCAGGATGCTGCTGAACAACCTACAATGCAAAGAATTGCAAATATCAAATGTATTATTTTCACAAAAATAGAAAATAAGTATCCTGCTCAAATTGCCAATAGAGCCCAGCTGGAGAAACTTTGGGCTATTCTTTAACATCTTTGCCCTCCCTCTCTCAATGGCAAAATGATGCACCATGAGAACTTTCTTTGAATTCAGTGGTCACCCTCAGACATGATTTCAACGTTTGACCTGCAACCCGAGCACTAAGGACCCCATGAGAAGGCCTGCTTCCCACCCACCTCTACAAAGGGATGAGGGCCAGACTGTCAGGAGAGTTCCTTGCTACCAGGGCTCAGAAGAAAGAGGAAGTAGTTATTACCAGTGGGTTTGCAAATTTGCACCTCAATGGGGTTCTTTGCAAAAACAATTCTGTCTAAAAGCATAGATGTAAACACTTTTCAACAATTTAAGCAGAATCCAGTGATCAGCATGTAAACATAGATGTGTGCTTTAGTTTGGTAGGGCACCTGTGGTAAGGGCCACCTACTGAGTGGCTGCAACAATGGAAGCCTTTGAGGGCTGTGCAGCTGTGCAGAAGCACCTGCTGCAGGCCTCCCTTCTGGCTGCCGGTTTGCTGGCTGTTGCAGGCATTACAACCATTGCCCTGCTTTTGTGCCTTCATCTGTGTCAGGTGTTCTGGCTGGGTGTGACTCTGTGACCCAAATCACTGTTTTTGTAAAGATACATTCAGACTGGATTTAACCCACCCTAACCTTGGCTAAAAGGCCAAGAAGCAATAGTGATGTCATCTTAACTAATTACCTCTGTAAAAACCCCACAGCCAACTAAGATCAAAGTCAGTCGCTGGGGCCTAGAACATCAATGCAAAAATTCAAGAGGGATGCAGTTCAATCTAGAGTGATGAGTTCATCGTTTTTCCTTCTTGGAACATTCCTTAGGAGCTACTTTACACTTTGTAAACACCACGGAGTCCATGCCATCTGCCTTTACCCTAATTTTGTATAGTAGGAGAAGTGCCCCATGGAAGTGTAAGCTCCCTAAAGGGAGAGTCTGGGATCAATCAACCAGCAAAGGGATTATATGGAGTTTGAGCCTAAGATGAAGACTTAAGGATGTTGAAAACTTGAAGCATTATAGTACTAAATGGTATTTTGAATCCCAAAAATGTTTACATACATATATAGAAAATGAAGAAAAAAAATCAATTGAGTTGCTTTGCTGACAGCACCTGCCAAAATGCTTGTATTTCTTCTCTCTTTGGGGAGAACAAAGCTGGCACTGAAGTAGGCAGGCACCTGAATTTGAGGTAATTGGGTTACACATGTGGCCTGTTTCACTTTTTTCCATTTTTTTTTTATCTTACTTTAGTATATTCTATTTATGGCCATCTACTGACACAATGACAATCAGGAGGGTTATCCTATGCAGAAAAATAATGTATGATGGTTGGAGCCATTGGTATAAGGAAAGAAGACCTTAAGATGCACGAATAAATTCTGAGTGCCTTTTGAAACAGTTTAGTCACTGCAGCATCGCCCTGACAGTCTTAGAGATACAACTTTATAAATGCATTACTCTTGATATTTCCCTGAGACACTTTGATCTGTGAATTCATTTTAGTTTAGCTTCTTGCCTCAGATCTGGCTCTTATAAGCCGCTTTCAGCTACCAGCACCCGCAACCCCTGAGGGCAAGGACTGCGTTGTATTCAATATATGCTTTATTTGTAACACATAGACATGAAGCCCATGTGTGTCAAATTAATTCATGACTTAATGGACTTAATTGATATACTTTTAGACTCATAGATAAGTTTGTTTAAAATTTTAATTTTCAAAAATAGATTCTATTTAAGAGGCAGAGAGACAGGAAGGGAGACAGAGAGACAAGATAGATAGAGACAGGCAAAGAGAGCTCTCATCTACTGGTTCACCCCCTATATGCTCAAAATGAGTTATATAGTGCTAAGCTGAATCTAGAAGCTAGGATTTCAATCCAGATCTCCCACGTGGGTGGCAGGGACCCAAATACTTGAGCCATACCACTGCCTTCCAAGGTGATTAGCTGGAAACTGGAATTGGCAGTTGAACTCTCAGTACAATATGAAATGCAGATGTCCCAACTAACAGCTGAACTGCTAGGCCAAATACTTATCCTAGAATTTGGGATGTAGATGATGATCAATGGTAACCTTCAATTCCAGCCTCCAGTTGGTCCAGATCTAGCCATTGCATCTATCTGAGGAGTAAACCAACATATAGAAGATCTCTATCTCTCTATCTCTCCCTTTCTCAGTGTAACTTTGAGTTTCAAATAAGTAAATAAATCCCTAAAAAAGAGAAGATGGAGACAGAAGGGAGTCATTTTATCCTACATATTTTGTCCTAAACAACAGGTTGGATTTGAGGGAAAGGATAAGGGAAAAGGACATTGATGTGATTAAAAGAAAATAGAAAAATAAAGTAGCCATGCATCCAGCAAGTTTTTTTTGTTGTTGTGTTCCAGCAGGAGCAGCAGAAATAACATTAATAACTCAATTTGCTATAAAGTTGAGCCTGTCAATACCTTAGAAGTTAACCTTCTGTTGATGGTGTGTGGTGAGTAGATAAAAAGAATAAGGTAAAGGCAAATTTTATCCTGCAATGAAGGACCTATTTTAAAACATATCTTCTTGCTACAGTTACTGAAACATGAAAGAACTCAAATTTAATGAGAAAATGCATGCCTAAAACAGAGAAAACGGCTTAATGGAGACATAATGGGAGATGGGGTTGATAGGTTTAAAACTTTCTTCTCTTTCATCTGTGCATGTACTGAATACATCCTATTTTTGGTTTTACTTTGGGCATATAGATGCCTAATATATTTGTATCAAAATATGGAAGACATGATCTTTACTGCCAAATGAGCTTCAGTGGGCTAGACAAGGGAAATATGTAAGTAAGTATATATTTTCAGTGCACTCTAATGATTACTATAAAGGTTCTATGAACATATTGAGGAATAAGAACTGAAATGTGTTGATGGGCATAAGGAAAATTATTGGAGGAGAGAAGTGTTTTAGCTGAGATTTAAGGGTTACACACAAAATATTTTTTCCAGGTTTCCAAACCTTGAGGAAACATTTCAAGCACAATGATTCAGTGACCTGAAAGGTAAATATTAAAGGCAAGTGAAAGACAGGGTTTTGTAGGACAGGTGGTCTGTTCCTCAGTTTGTGAGACTCATAGCTGGACACCTATGCAGAGGAAGCCATGAAGGGACCACTTTGCTAAGCCAGCAGTTTTAGATTTTACCTGGTGAAATATTAGCTGCCGTTAATTAATATTACACAGAAAGTAGCATGGCCACATTTGATTGTTTAAATTATTACCATAACATTGATGTACAAGATGAATTGGAAGATATGTTTTAAAGACTGTCAATAATCATTTGATTAATGACCAGAAACTCAGGTGCATATTGAACAATGCTGTCTTTTTCGTTGTTCTTGGACTTCATCTTACATGAGAGAAAAACAGTCCCACTTGAAGTAGAATGTGCTCACCTGTGGTTAGACAGCCCTAGTATTGGAGTCATGGTTGTGTCTCCATGGCCAGCTCTCTCGGAAACCGTTCAATTGGTTTCTCCATCTGTTTTCTGTTTTTCTTTCAAGTTTCCTGAGTGAAGAGATCAGATATGTAGCTCTCTGGCAACACTGCTGGCTCATAAAGCAAAATTCCTTTCCAAGGGCAACCAATTAGGTCACTAGCCTCTTCTGTCTTATTCTCCTATTATATTTTAAGCTCCCTAATCACAATCTGTTTTCCAACTAATTAGTGTTGGGACAACTCAGCTCTGAACCTCAACTTGAAAATGTTGGTGTCTTGGAGAGAGAGCACTTAATCAAATGACTTGTGATATTCAACAAAGATGTTTTCTCTGATTAAGGCTGCCATGCTTTCTGCAGTTCTTGATTTTTCCTCTTGGCAGACATCTTTGCTGAGGCAGGCTGTGCTGTGGCAAGGCTGCAACGGTACACAGATCAATATGGTGCAGAACTTGCACTTCCATTGAAATCATAGTGATTTTACACAGTTTTTATTGATTACTGACTTTTTTTTAAAAACTAGCGAATCCTTGGTACACAAATTGTTAAATGTGTTAGCTTTATAGAGCAAGTTGTCATCTTCACAAACTCTCCAGTCTGTAAAAATGACAGAAGAGTATGTTCAAATATTTATTTTTGTGCTACTTAGATTATAAATAATTTCTACCAGAAGGAACTTTCTTAAAAGAAGAAACTTTAAAAAGTCTGTGGAAAAGTAGGATTAGAGGATAAATTTATTCTGGTACAAAAATATTTGGAAACTCATTCATTGTTTGCTCATAATATGCATTTCCATGATATTTTTAAAGAACTCTCCTATATGTTTTTGACAGTGGGCAACCTTGGATCTTGGTTTCCCTGGACATGGGAGGCAACTTGAAAGCGATGGACTAAGTCCTATATCCTTGAGGAAGGCAGAGTTCTGCTAGAATTGAATTTGGTATTCATTGTGTGATTTCAAGCAAGTTCCTGAGCTCATCATTCTAGATAGATAGAAACATAGATACATATATACTATATATTTCATAAAGTTCATATAAAGATAAAATGAAACAAGTTGTCTAAAATGTCTCAAAATATTTATTAGCAAAAGAAGAAACAATACAGTATCAACTACATTAAAGTTCAAATAGAGGCCAGCACTGCGGCTCACTAGGCTAATCATCTGCCTGCGGCGCCGGCACCCCAGGTTCTAGTCCCAGTTGGGGTGCCGGATTCTGTCCCGGTTGCTCCTTTTCCAGTCCGGCTCTCTGCTGTGGCCTGGGATTGCAGTGGAGGATGGCCCAGGTCCTTGGGCCCTGCACTTGCATGGGAGACCAGGAGGAAGCACCTGGCTCTTGGCTTCGGACAGGTGCTGTGCGCCGGCTGCAACATGCCAGCCGTAGCAGCCACTTGGGGGGTGAACCAATGGAAAAAGGAAGACCTTTCTCTCTGTCTCTCTCACTGTCTAACTCTGCCTGTCAAAAAAAAAAGTTTAAATAGAATCCAGAGTGTTTGTTTAACCTACCTCAATACTTACTTTATCTGGTCATTAATCCGTAATAGATTTCATGGGCCAGAGAAAACAACAGCAAATTCACATTCATGCTGAATCTCTCTTCCTGGCTACTCTGGGAGGTCACTGATGACCTTCAACATCTGCATTGCTGATTAAGCTCTAGTAACCATACAGCCTGGATGAGATGGTTTTCCTCTTCCCAGACCATGCAGGGATCCCAACTAGGGCCTGGAGGTGCCCTGCTGACCTTATATTCTAAGGAATACTTGTCAAAACATAAGAGCTTTTTCTCCAGGCATTGACAGCCCTTTAATTTGTTTCCATTCCTAGGTGATAATGAAGTATAGAATTAGCTCTTGTAGATCAAGTCGAAGCACGTTAACGTGTTTGGGGAAATATCATCTCCTGCTCCAAATGGCAGTATTTCTGGTACAGCAAATTGAGATCATTATGTGCAATACGCAATGGAGAGACAAATCTTTCAGGGGAATCCTGTTGAAAGGCTATTTCTAAGCCATCTAAGGCAAGTAAAGGAATAAAAGTTGCAACATGTGGTTGCTGGTGAAAACAGGTGCTTTGGAGCCAGGCAGATGTGAGTTGAATTCCACCTCTGCTTCTCAGTAACCCCTCCCATTATTGGTTCATAATAAGCAGTAACTGTTATTATCGCTATGTTGCTGATTTGACAGGAAGATGATGGGCTCTATACACCCTAATATGGTGCCCACTTTCACAACATGCCTTCAATGACCATGCCATCTGAAATTGAACAGTTCAACACTTGTGGTTGAACAATGAGGAGCCACAATACAATGGTGCTCTATGTTCTTGTCACTCTGGGGAAGACTTAATTCATGCACCAGGGACCAACTGTCTACTGATGGTTGTGTCAGGATGTGAAGTGTGACACAGAACTGCCCCCTGTAAATATTCTGTCTCTAAAAGAAAGCAGAAGTGTCCGCAGACATAGATCCACTGCAAAGACCTCCCATCTTCCTAGGAATTAGACTCCTGGATAGGAGAAGATGCAGGATTCTTAGGAAAATCTCATGTAACAGAGACTCGGGAGGTGTGTAAAAGTGAGGTCCTCCAGGTAAAGAATCAGCACATATTCATTTTACTCCTCCAAAGCTAGTCATAAGACCTCCCTTCTCTTTCTTTATCCTATCATCAAACATGCCTACTTACAGAACTCTAAATTGCTTGAATGTTATTATGACTTGCTCATACTGATCGCTTGGCCAAGAGTGCTTTCACCCTATTATCCCCATACTTGTTCACATTGTGGGCCCTGAAGCCTCATGAACTGAGTGAAAATGATGGTTTCACCAGCCATTCTGCTATGCAAAATTGAGCATATGACATGTCCTTTCTGTACCTGTTTTCTTTCTTTTTTTTTTTTTTTTTTTTTTTGACAGGCAGAGTGGACAGTGAGAGAGAGACAGAGAGAAAGGTCTTCCTTTGCCATTGCTTCACTCTCCAATGACCGCCGCGGCCGGCGCACTGCAGCCGGCGCTCCGTGCTGATCCGATGGCAGGAGCCAGGTACTTCTCCTGGTCTCCCATGGGGTGCAGGGCCCAAGTACTTGGGCCATCCTCCACTGTACTCCCTGGCCACAGCAGAGAGCTGGCCTGGAAGAGAGGCAACTGGGACAGAATCCGGAGCCCTGACCGGGACTAGAACCCGGTGTGCCGGCGCTGCAAGGCGGAGGATTAGCCTATTGAGCCCTGGCGCCGGCCTATACCTGTCTTCTTATCCATAAAGTAGGAAAGCAAAATAGTATCCCTTGCTACACCTAGTGTGGATTCAAATCTGTAGCTGCAGCATTATTTATTTGTTAGAAATGTGGAATCTCAGGCCCAACTTGAGATTTTAACAACATTTCAAAGATATTTATATGCACAGTAAATTTTTAAAAGTGGAGATACTATCTACCAGGTAAAGTGATTGTGAGGATTAATTAAGATCAAGACATTAAACAGTTAGAACTTGATATAGATGCTATGTGTTGAATGAATATTAGCCATTTTTTTTATTTTACATCAAGATATACCTCAAGTGGCAACTTTCTTGTCAAACTTTCTTTGACCTCTCCCTTTTTATCTTCTCTTAGTTAATTGCTCTATCTTTTGTTCATGCTACACCAATACCTCTGTGAATACTTCTGAAAAAGTATTTGCTTGGATACTTCTCTGTAAAATTTAGAGCTTTCTAAGGACACAGAAGTCATTTTTATCACCAAGTATCCTCCTGGATCAGGAAAGTGCCAGAATAGACATAAAATAAAATCAATTGGATAAATGATACACACATTTGCAACAACAACAATAGCAGCCATAGAAGAACTAAGTAGATGATAAAGAGATCACATACTAGAAAGACTTAAATGAAGCTGAAATGTTTGGAGAAATTTCCTTAGTACAGATGACATTTAAGCTCTTATTTATTTATTTATTTATTTTTTTATTTAGGAGGCAGGGAGACACACTGGACGAGGGGCCTCCCATCTGCTAGTGCACAACCCAGATGCCTGTGACAGCTGAGGAGACAATGAGACTGGAGCTGGGAGCTGGGAAATCATTCCAGGCGTCCTCACCACTGCCGCTCAGGTTCTGAGTTTGCAGGAAGCAGGAGTCCCCAGCAGGGGCAGAATTAACATGAGGTTTTCCAGTGCGGGATGAGGGCATCTTAACCAGCATCTAAACTGCTAGACCCCATTTCGACCTCAAGCTGTTTTTTTATTTTTTCTTGACAGCATTGATGTTTCAGAACTTAGGAAAAGAAAAGGTATACATTCTGCATACAGGTAATTGTCTGAATGAAACATAGCTATCAAGGTGCAAGGAGCAAGTTCAAAGGAGCAAGAATTGAAATACTGGAACAGGCAGTTTTTTGCTGAAGTACTGACTGATTTCTTTTCTGGCCTATACTCCTTTTGGACAAGATGTGACTCTCTATTTTTTTTCAGTTATTATATAAAAACTATGCAGACAAGATCTGAATCCACAGAATGAGCTTAATAAAAATTTACTTAACAGTTGAAGGTCAAATATACATTTAGCAAGTATAATAGGTCTTCAAGAAGTTCATGCAAATTTGAATCATGAAAAAGCTATGGATTTATTTCCAATTTTACACATCTAGATAAAGTTATTTTTCAATTATATTTTGCATGAACTTTTTGAAATAACCTTATATTTATCTATGGGGTATACTTATAATACTGCTGGCATCTCCTGGAAGTAAATGAAACAAATGCCTAGTATATGTTATAGCTGGGACCCCAGATGGAGTCTGTTCATAGCACCTTGATGCCATAAATTCCTCTCCCAGAGACCATGCCTACCATTCCTTGCAGAGAACATTTATGCTTAGAACTTGCTGGGAGAAAACAGAGAAACCAAATCCCAGAGATGTGTAACAGGCATTGACAGAGAGCCTTATTAGAGGATGGGAGGAGGACATAGGTTAAAGAATGAAAACCTATTTATTTTTAACTCAGAATATAATGCAATTCCTTTAAATAAGAGCCAGTATCAATGAATAAATATTATGCACCAGCCATTGTGTATAGTTCACAGGCCTTATCTCACTTATTATTTAGAGAATACATGCTAAGTAGATATTAACATTTTACTCAGGGAGGCACTGAAGTTTATGAGTTTACAGAACTCACCTGTATTCAAAGTGCTTAATAAAAGTGAACTATTGTCATTTTAATTTGTCTTATTTTTAGTGAATTTTCTCTTTATTCCAATATATTTGTTGTCATTTCCTCTGATGAATGACTTAATAGGATGCTTCTAGATTTTTTTTTAGTATTTTTTTTTTTGACAGGCAGAGTGGACAGTGAAAGAGAGAGAGAGACAGAGAGAAAGGTCTTCCTTTGCCATTGGTTCACCCTCCAATGGCCGCCGCGCCCAGCGCACCACTCTGATCCAAAGCCAGGAGCTAGGTACTTATCCTGGTCTCCCATGCTGGTGCAGGGCCCAAGGACTTGGGCCATCTCCACTATACTTCCGGGCCACAGCAGAGAGCTGGACTGGAAGAGGGGCAACTGGGACAGAATCCAGTGCCCCGACCGGGACTAGAACCCGGTGTGCCAGTGTGCAGGTGGAGGATTAGCCTAGTGAGCCACGGCGCCTGCCTTAGGATGCTTCTAGATCTAACATGTTATTTTTATGATCAAAGGAAGGGTTGCCTATAGGTTTTTCTAAATGCTGATGTTTGAGAATAACAGTTCACTGAAGTCAAAATTCTACTTGGAATGTTTTTATACGGAATTTATGAATTCATTAGATTCTCAGGGTCACAGCAAATACACGAGGATGGCCACAGCACAATTCTCAATGTTCATGGAAATGTGAAATTAATACAAAGAAAACAGATACAATGCAGTTCATAGATACTATTCTAAAACATAATGAAATTTCTCTCTCTTCCATTTGTTCATTTTTGAGGTGATATATTTTGAACTTTTATTATAATTAACAGCATAATGCTCCACTAAATAAAGAATTCAATACATAAAAGACCATAGTTCAGCAGGAATATATGCAAGGGCTATAAACATAATCAAATGAAAAGATAAAATGTTCACTCCTATGCACTTAATGTTTAAAAATCACAGATCATTAAAACTGTAGTAGTACATCTATATGTATTAACCACCACAAATAGGAGAAAATATGACCATTTTTTCCCTTTTTCCATCTGACTTACTTTATTTTGCATAATGATTTCCAGTTGAATTTATTTTGTTGCAAATGTCAGGATTTCACTCTTTCTATGAGTGAGTTATTCTGTTCTGCACATATACCACATTTTCTTTATCCAGTCATCAATTGATGAGCATCTGTGTTGATTCCAAATCTTACCTATTGTGATTTGAGCTGCTATATGAAATTCAGGCACTTTTAATAGGCTGTTTTCATTTCCCTTGGATATATTCCCAGGAGTGGGATAGCTGGATCATATGGTAAAGATATTTGTAGTTTTCTGAGGAATCTCCATACTGTCTTCCATTATCATTGTACCAGGTTATATACCCACCAACAGTGTATGAGGGAACTTTTATTCCGCATTCTCACCAGCATTTTTTTTTATTTTTGGGGGATAGTCATCCTAACTGGGGTGAGGTGATACCTCAATGTGGTTTTTATTTCTATTTTCCTGATGGCTAGTGGTCTTCAGTATTTCTCATGTGTCTACAGGCCATTTGTATTTTTGCCATTGAAGATGCCTGTTCAAATACATTCCCCGCTTCTTGGGTTATTTGTTGTGTGTTTTTTTTTATTTTGTTGAGCTGCTTATGTATTCTGTATTTTAAACTATCACTGGATGCATAGTTTTCAAATATTTTCTCACATTCTATTGGTTGCCTGTTTTCTTTGTTGACTCTTTCCTTTCCTGTGCAGAAGCTTCTTCGTTTGATGCAATCCAGTTTGTCTACTTTTGCTACTATTTCCTGTGATTCTGTATCTTCTCCAAGACGTCTTTGCCTAGACAAATATATTGCAGCATTTCTTTATATTTTGCTCTAATAATTTGATGATTTCATGTTATAACTTTATATCTTTGATCCATTTTGGGTTGATTTTTGTATAAGGTGTAAGGTATTTTCACACATCTGTGTGTGGAAATCCAGTCTTTCCAACAGCTTTTGTTAAAGAGACAGCCCCTTTTTCATGAAGTGATTTTAGCTTATTTGATTAGTTGGCTGTAGCTAAACAGATTAATTTCTGGAGTTTCTATTCTGTTCTATTGATCTATGTGTCTATTTTTGTGCCAGTACCAGGCTGTTTTGATTACAACAGTGCTGTAGTATATCTTGAATCTTGAATTTTAATGCCTTGAACTTTTTTTTACTATTTAAGATTGCTTTGGCTATTCAGGCTGTTTTGTGTTTCCACATGAATTTTAGGATTGTTTATATTAGATACTGGAGTGAACAAGTGGATGTAAGGCCTTGCTCTCTCTGTTTCTATCTTTTTGTCTCTCTCTTTCTCTGTAACTCTACCCTTCAAATAAATAAATAAATCTCTTTTTTAAAAAAAGCAACATATTTCATTAGTAAAGATGCACACAGGCTGGAAGTGAAGGGATGAAAAGATATTGCATAAAAATAGAAATAATAATAGCAAGAGTAGTTATTTTCATGCCAGACAAAATAGTCTTTAAGACAAAAGTGGTTAAAAGAGAGAAATAATGTCTTTATGTAATGATTAAGGGATCAATTCAGCAACTAGAAGTAACTATGGTATATAAATTCAATGGCAGGCCGGCGCTGCGGCTCACTAGGCTAATCCTCCGCCTAGCGGCGCCGGCACACCGGGTTCTAGTCCCGGTCGGGGCGCCGGATTCAGTCCCGGTTGCCCCTCTTCCAGGCCAGCCCTCTGCTGTGGCCAGGGAGTGCAGTGGAGGATGGCCCAGGTGCTTGGGCCCTGCACCCCATGGGAGACCAGGAGAAGCACCTGGCTCCTGGCTCCTGCCATCGGATCAGCGCGGTGCGCCGGCCGCAGCGCGCCGGCCGCGGCGGCCATTGGAGGGTGAACCAACGGCAAAGGAAGACCTTTCTCTCTGTCTCTCTCTCTCACTGTCCACTCTGCCTGTCAAAAAAAATAAAAAAAATAAATAAATAAATAAATTCAATGGCAGGGCACCCAGTTTTATCAAAAAATATCCTTGTTTCTAAAGGGAGATGTGAACTCTACTACAATATTAGTGGGGGGATTTAACTGCCTACTTTCTTTTTAAAAATATTCATACTATTTTATTTCAAAGTAAGAGTTATTTAGAGGGATATACAGAGAAAAAAGAGATTTTCCACCTGCTAGTTTACTCCCCAGATGGCTGCAAAGGCCAAGCCTGGACCAGGTTGAAACCAGGAGCCAGGCACTTCATCTGGGTCTCATTCATGGGTGCAGGGGAAGAAGGACTTGGTCCATCTTCTGCTTCTTTCCCAGACACATTAACAGGGAGCTGAATCAAAAGTGGAGAATTGAGGCCTGCGCTGCAGCTTAGAGGGTAAAACCACCGCCTGCAGTGCTGGCTTCCCATATGGGTGCTGGATTGTATCCCAGCTGCTGCACTTCTGATCCATCTCTCTGCTATGGACTGGGAAAGCAGTAGAAGATGGCCCAAGTCCTTGAGACTCTGCACCCCTGTAGGAGACCCTGAAGAAGCTCCTGGTTCTGGGGCTTTGGATCAGCACAGCTCCAGCCGTCGTGGCCATCTGGGGAGTGAACCAGCGCATACAAGATATTTCTCTCTCTCTCTCTCTCTCTCTCTCTCCTTCTCTGTATAACTCTGACTTTAAAATAAATAAAAAATGTAAGAAACTGTAAAAAAATATACAAACACATAGAGACTGAACAGCATGCTCTTGAATAAATAGTGGGTCAAAGAAGAAATCAAAAGAGAAATTTTTAAAATTCCTTAAAATGAATGAAAATGAAGACACATCATAACAAAAGTTATGTATAGCAAAAGCAGTGTTAGAAGAAAGTTTATAGCCATAAGTTCCTATACCACAAAAACCGGAAAGGTAACATATAAATGATCTAACAATGCATCTATGGACCCAGAAAAATAAGAAAAAAAAAAAAAAACCAAATTAGTAGGAGAAAGAAATAACACAAATTAGAGAAAAAAATAAACAAAATAGAAATAAAAATCTATGTAAAAGTTCAGTGAAAAAAAGCTATTTTTTGAAAAAATATCCAAAATTAATAATTCACTGGCCCAACTAACCAAAAATGAGGCGAACCAAATTAATAAATCAGAGATAAAAAAGATGTTACAACAGATACCACAGAAATTATAACAAATTGGAAAATCTACAAGAAGTGATTGTATTTCTGAGCCATATAATTTACCAGAATTGAGGTACAGAGACATAGAAAACCTTAATAGGACAATATCCGAGGCCGGGATTAAATCAGAAATAGAGTCTCCTAACAAAGAAAAGCACATTACTGGATGGCTTCACAGCGATTCTACCAAACTTTTATAAAAGAACCAATCCCAATTTTTCTTAAATTATTCAAAGCAATTAAAAAGCAAGAGGACCCTTCTAGGCCGGCACCGCGGCTGACTAGGCTAATCCTCCGCCTAGCGGTGCCGGCACACTGGGTTCTAGTCCCGGTTGGGGCGCCGGATTCTGTCCCGGTTGCCCCTCTTCCAGGCCAGCTCTCTGCTGTGGCCAGGGAGTGCAGTGGAGGATGGCCCAGGTGCTTGGGCCCTGCACCCCATGGGAGACCAGGAAAAGCACCTGGCTCCTGGCTCCTGCCATCAGATCGGCGCGGTGCGCCGGCCGCAGTGAGCCGGCCGCGGTGGCCATTGGAGGGTGAACCAACGGCAAAGGAAGACCTTTCTCTCTGTCTCTCTCTCTCACTGTCCACTCTGCCTGTCAAAAAATAAAAAATAAAATAAAATAAAAAAAAAATAAAAAAAAGAGGACCCTTCTAAATGCATTTTTTGGACCACCATTCCAAAACCAGAGAGTCATACAACAACAATAGGGAACTATAGACAATAACCCTAATGAACATAGATAGAGAAAGCCTCATCAAGACACTAACAAATATGATCCTATAGCACATCAAAAAGATCATCCAAACTGAATAAGGGGGATGTATCCAGAGATGAAGGGATGGTTAAACATATGCAAATCAATTAACAGGTTATATCACATCAACAAAAAGAAAGATCAAAAACCATATTATTATTCAACATATGTGGAAAAATCATTTGATAAAATACAACATCCTTTTATGATTAAAAAAAACTTTATTGAATATATAAAGAACATACCTCTACACAATCAAGGCAATATATAACAAAGTCACAGCCTACAATGTTAAAGTTATTTATCCACCATGGAGAAAAAGATAAAATAGACAAGACTTTGTTAGATGCAGATCATATATGTAGTTGACTTTTTGATGAAGGGGTGTGTGTGTGTGTGTGTGTGTGTGTTTGTGTGTGTATTTCCTATTATAGGCTGGTAGGTAAGAAAAGCAGACATTTATTCTCCATGGAAGAAAGTAGAGGATCAAAACCCAAAAAGCAACACTCAGTCCACTGTGCTAGTCAATCAACCTAACATGCATGGCTAGTGTAGAAGCCTAGAGAGTGGGTAAAAAAGGATTCTTTGTCATAGGCTGTAACTACATTTTTGAGAATTGTCTTTCAGAAGAAAGATTGATTCTGTCTTTGATAATCTCTGGAGCCTCAGATAGATCACTTAAATTCTTGCCCAACTGTTCTGCCTTAGCAAAAATAACATCCAAAATGTGAGTTATTGGTTTGCTTTAAAAAGAATATTATAATTGGCCATTGAAGTGAAATAGAGAAGCAATGATGGTCTAATGTTATTATTTTCATAAAATGCCTGGATTTTTCATCTATAATTTAGGTAGGTAGAAAAGTATCAATTTTTTTACAATACATGGATTTTTCATCTATAATTTACATAGGTAGAAAAGTGTCCATTTTTAATGCTCTTTTAGGAAGCAAATGACAATCTCATTCATATATTTCAAGTGATTCACTTAATCTAAGTGAAGTTTGATAATACTGAGAGAATAGAAAACGAAGAATAAGAAAAGCATGTTTCTTTCTGGAAGGGTTTTATGCCAAGATAATCTTGCTTGTTTTTCCAAGCATAACAGATCAAAAAGACTAAAGAATTTGTTTAAAACAGATGTTCATGGAAACAATGGCATCTGAAAGCTGATTTCCTTGAGGGAAGAAAAATGCTGAAGGAATCAATTAATTTAAAGATCATATTGGGATATTTTAAAATGACACCATTTACAAAGACATAAACATCAAATAAGCAAGTAATGAAATATGTACCAGACTTCTATATCATTTCTATTTAAAGTATGGCTCAGGAGCAGAGTCAATGATTTTGTTTTCTTTGGTTAGTGACAAATGCAAAAAGTAAGAGTAAGAATTTAGAAATTTTGAAATTACTGCAGTGTTCAAGTTTGTAATCTGTAGCTTTTATTCATTGAAAAGTCTGAACACAAGTCGGCATGTTTTTGAACTTATCTGTTAAGTCACATGCATGCCAAATATGACTTTGTAAGACATAGTATTTGTCCAATCAATTCAGTATGAAATAACATAGCAAAATGCCATATAATGGGTGGTATTTTCAATAAACATTTATTTATCACAGTTCTGGATCTGTGGAGTTCAAAACCAAGACTCTGGGAGATCTGGTGTCTTGTGTGGACTCTCTTCCTGGAATGCCAGAATACTTTCAGAGGATCTCCAATTAGACTCACAATGTATTTCTCATCAGATTCCTTATACACTGGAAGAGAATGATGAGACATGGTCAAAGCCTTAAGTGATAAAAAACTGTGAACCCAGAATACTGTACCCTGCAAAGCTCTCATTTGTGAATGAAGGTAAAATAAAGACCTTCCACAACAAAAAGAAATTGAAAGAATTTGTCACCACTCGTCCAGCCTTACAAAAAATGCTTAAGGATGTGCAACACAAAAACACAGTATGATAGCCATCATTATGAAGGAATATCAAGGTACAAAATCCCCCAGTTATAGAAAAATGGCAGGGTGAAATTGTTACGTATCAATAGTCACCTTGGATGTCAATGGCCTGAACTCTCCAGTTAATAGGTACAGACTAGTTGCATGGATTAAAAAATAGGACCCATCTATTTGAGAAACACATCTCCACAAAAAAATACCTACAGACTGAAAGTGAAAGGATGGAAAAAGATACCCCCATGCTAACAGAAAGCAAAAAAGAGAAGATGCTGCCATCCTAATATCAGACACAGTAGACTTTAACAGTAAAACTGTTCAAAGAGACAAAGGCAGTATGTAATGATTAAGGGATCAATTCAATACAGATATGTGACTATAATAAATGCATGCACATCTGATTACAGGGTGCCTGGTTATTCAAAAGAAATGTTGGCCAGTGCTGCGGCTCACTAGGCTAATCCTCCTCCTGTGGCGCCGGCACACCGGGTTCTAGTGCTGGTTGGGGCGCTGGATTCTGTCCCAGTTGCTCCTCTTCCAGTCCAG
The DNA here is from genome assembly GCF_051225735.1 of Oryctolagus cuniculus. Classification (NCBI taxonomy): domain Eukaryota; kingdom Metazoa; phylum Chordata; class Mammalia; order Lagomorpha; family Leporidae; genus Oryctolagus; species Oryctolagus cuniculus. The sequence goes on from NC_142868.1 coordinate 190,581,536, forward strand.
CTCTCTGCTGTGGCCCAGAATGTAGTGGAGGATGACCCAGGTCCGGGGCCCTGCACTCATATGGGAGACCAGGAGGAAGCACCTGGCTCCTGGCTTCGGGTTGGCGCAGCGTGCCGGCCACAATGCACCAGCCATGGTGGCCACTTGGGGGGTGAAGCAAAAGAAGGAAGACCTTTCTCTCTGTCTCTCTCTCTCTCACTGTCTAACTCTGCCTGTCAAAAAATAAAATAAAATAAAATAAAAGTTCTAAAGGGAGATATAGACTCCGATACAATAGTTATGGGGGACTTCAAAAACCCCTCTTTCATCATTGGACAGATCAACTAGACAGAAAATCAACAAACAAGCAGCAGAGCTAACTGACAGTATGCACCAAATGGTCCTAACTAATATCTACAGAACTTTGGACCACACGGTTGCATAATACACATTCTTCTTATCAGTGCATGGAACTTTCTCAGGATAGACCATATTCTGGGTCATAAAATAAGTCTCAGCAAATTAAAAAAAATTGATATCATGCCATGACTCTTCACTGACCTCAACAGAATGAAGCTGGAAATCAACAACTTAAGAATCTCTAGATAATAAGCAAATACATCATGGAGACTGAACAACATGTCCCTGAATGAACAGTGGGGCATAGAAGAAATCAAAAGAGAAATCAAAATATTTCTGGAAACAAATGAAGACAGTACATTACATCAAAACTTATGAGGTACTGCTAAAGCATTTTTAAGAGGTAGGTTTATAGCAATTGATACTTATATGAAGAAATTGGAAAAGAGCCAAGTAAAGTAACTATCAATGAATCTCAAGGACCTAGGAAAATAGCAACAAACCAAACCCCAATCTAGCAGGAGAAAAGAAATCATTAAAATTAGAGAAATAGAATTGAAACCTAAAAAACAACACAAAAGATCAGTGAAATCAAGAGCTGTTTTTTTTTTGAAAAAATAAACAAAATTAATACACTATCAGCTCAACTAACCAAAAAAAAAAAAAAAAAAGAAGGGAGAATACCCAAATCAATAAAATCATTGATGAGAAAGGAAATATAACAACAGATACCACAGAAATCACAATCATCAGGAATTAGCACAAAGAGCTGTATGTCAACAAATTGGGAAACACAGAAGAAATCGATATATTCCTAACACATACAATCTACCAATATCGAGTCATGAAGACAGAAAAATTTATAACAGACCAATAACTAAGGTCTTAATTGAATCAATAATAAAGACCTTCCCAACAAAGAAAAGCTCAGGACCAGAGGGCTTCACAGCTGAATTCTACCACACATTTAAGAAGAACTAATTTCAATTCTTCTCAAGCTATTCAATACAATTGAAAGGGAAGGAACCCTCCCAAATTCCTTTTATGAAGCCTGCAGCACCTTAATAAGTAAACCTGAAAAAGATGTAAGAGAGAAAGAGAACTATAGACCAATATCTGTGATGAACATAGACATAAAAATCCTCAACAAAATATTAGATAAAAATGGAAAAATCTCCTATGTTCCTGAATTGGAAGAAGCAGCATCATAAAAATGTCCATACAATCAAAAGCAATTACGGATTCAGTGCAATTCCAATCACAATACCAATGACATTCTTCACAGATAAATTATACTAAAATTCATATGGAAACACAAGAGTCCTGGAATAGTTAAAGCAATCTTATGTAACAAAAACAAAGCCAGAGGCATCACAATACCTGATTTTAAATGTACTACAGGGCAAGTATAATGAAAACAGCTTAATACTGGCACAAGAACAGACATGTAGACCAATGGAACAGAATATAACCTCTAGAAATGAATCCATGCATCTACAACCAACATATCTTTGACAAAGGAGCTAAAATCAATCCTTGGAGTAAGGACAGTCTCTTCAACAAATGGTACTAGAGAAATGGATCTCCAGGATGCAGAAGTATGTAACTTGAAATGTGCAGAAATATGAAACTAGACCCCTACCTCACATCTTACACATCCACTCAAAATGGATGTATGAATTAACATAGCAAGGGCCTAACTTTATGACCAGAAACCATCAAATTACTAGAGAACATTGGAGAAACTTTGCAGGAAACTGACAGAGGCAAAGACTTCTTTGAAAAAGATCCCAAAACAAGGCAATCAAAGACAGAATTGACAAATGGAATTACATCAAGCTGCGAAGCTTTATACTGCAAAAGAAACACACAGCAAATGAAGAGGCAACTGACAGAATGGCAGAAAATATTTTCAAACTACTCAACTGATAAAGGGTTAACATACAGAATCTATAAAGAACTCAATAAATTCAACAACAACAACAAACAACCCAGTGAAGAAATGGGCAAAGGATTTGAACAGGCATTTTTCAAGAGAGGAAATTCAAATGACCAACAGACACTTGAGAAAATGCTCAGGTTCACCAGTTATCAAATGCAAATCAAAACTACAATGAAGGGACCAGGGCTGTGGTGTAACAAGTAAAGCCACTCCCTGTAGAGCCAGCATCCCATATGGGTATTGGTTTGAGTCCCAGCTGCTCCACTTCTGATCCATCTCTCTGCTTTGGCCTGGGAAAGCAATGGAAGATGGCCCAAGTCCTTGGGCCCTTGCACCTGGAAGAAGCTCCTGACTCCTGGCTTCAGATCAGCGAAGCTTCAGCTGTTGTGGCCACCTGCGGAGTGAACCAGCAGATGGAAGACCTCTCTCCCTCTCTCTCCCTCTCTCTCTGTCTCTGCCTCTGCCTCTCCGTAACTCTGCCTTTCAAATAACAAATAAATCTTTAAAAAAAAAAAAAACACAAGAAAGTTTCACCTCACTCCCATTAGAATGGCTCTAGTGCATAAGTCAACAAATGATAAATGCTTATGTGTATTTGGCGAACTTATCCATTGTTGGTGGGAATGTTAAACTGGTGCAGCCACTGTGGAAGATGGAAAGAAGTAGGGAGATACCTCAGAAATCTAAATACAGACCCACTATTTAATCCAGCCATCCTCTCCTAGGAATTTACCCAAACCCAAAGAAATCAGCATATGAAAGTGTTACCTGTACCCCTATGTTCATTGCAGCTAAATTCACAATAGTTAACATATGGAATTAATTCAGATTTCTATCAACTATTGACTGGAAAAAGAAATTATGGTATATATACACTATGGAGTACTACTCAGCTGTAAATAATGAAATCATGCTTTTTGCAACAAAATTGATTCAACTGGAAACCATTATACTTAGTGAGATAAGCCAGTCCCAAAAAGACATAGATCATATATTTTCCCTAATCTGAGGTAAACAATAGAGTATCTGAAATGTAATGTATTGGAATGAAAAAAGTTTTTGAGATTTGATGATTGTTTATTGCCTTTGTCTCTTCTATTGAAGAACAGTTTTTTTTCTTCATGGTATGTGTTGAATGTTTTTCCTAAGTGTAGGGTTAACTATACAATCATTAAGTAAACAGAAAATAGGATTTTACAGAAATTAAGAGTGAGAATGTGAGAGAGAGGAAGAGGAAGAGTTGGAGCATGGGCAGGAGGGAGGTTGGAGGGTTGAATCATTATATTCCTAAATACGTATTTGTAAAATACGTGAAACTTGTATAACTTAAATGCAATTTCAAGAAAAGAAAATTATAACCATAAAACAGCATAAAGACAATCACAGAATGGGATAAACATTCACGGAACATACAATCAACAAAGTAAATCAATCAATCTTCTAACATCCCTCTGTCATCTACTCACCTATTTTAAAAAATGAGCAAATTACTAAAACGGGCTACAAAACAATATAAATGGCAAATAACAAATACAATGGTACTTAAATTTATTAGCATTAAAATGAAAATTTAAATCACATTGAGATGGCACCTTACACCCTACAAATGGATGGAATGGAAAAAGTGTTAAATGGCAAGAGTTTGCAAACATTTGGAGTAGTTGGAACTTTTAAATACTCCTGGTGAGTCTGTGACACTAACGAAACTCTCAGTTACTTCTCCCAAAGCTAAGCATGTGTGTACTCCATGAGCAAGGAGTTTGTATGTATTTTACCAAAATACATGCACTAGAATGTTCATAGCCACCCTTAGCCCAAACTGAAAACACCAAAACCCTGCAAGTATGGAAGAGAAATATAAATGATGATATATTTACATTTAGAATGTTGTACAACCTTGAGGACAACCTGTCACTATATCTAATAAAGTGGATCTAACAGATACAGTCTTGACTGAAATAAGCCAGAGCCAAATAAGCACATATTGTATTACTATGTCTTACTTCAACAAAATTAGGAAGTGGTAACCTATGATGTTCAAAGCCAAAACATAAAGGACATCCAAGGCTGACTTCTGGAATACTGGTTATTGTCTCTGTCTTAACTCATTGTGTGAGTACAATATGACAACATTCATTAATAGGCATTCTCTCTTCTCTGTGTATATTTAGAGAAAGAGGGGTGGGGGAAGGAGGGAGGAAGGAGGAGGTGGAGAGAAAGAGTGAGAGAAGGATTTCAAGTGAAGAGTTAGTTTACAACAGCTTGGAGTGAAAACAAAGAAACTAAGTAAAGTCAGATATCCAGTTCTGAAGTTTCCCTGTGTTAACAGAGTTTACTGAAACTATTAGAAGGGTCATAACGCCTTTGAAAAAGGGATTTTAAATGGTACATTTTCCAATGTAGTAACTGAATTTTCAAATATAAACCTGGTATAGGCACTGAGCAATACAGAAGAAAGGGCAGCAGGGAGCCACATATGTGGAACATAAAATTGTTCAACAATTCTAGAATTCTCAGCTTGAATCTTTTTCAACTAAGAAAATACACTGTGTCTCAGGCCAAGGGAACACTGGTGGTACTGCCACTGATGGTTTATTATAGGCAGGAGGCAACAGGATCTAACAAGATCATCGGTAGCTCAAATTGAGGAGCTGCATGCAAAGCCAAATACTCTAAAATAGGAGATATTTCTGGTTTTGATTTAAAAGGAATATTATGCTCAGCATTCCAGCTGAAATAAATGGGTAATGTGCAAACCAATGCTCTTACATGGAAGTAATAAGCATGTTAATTTCAGTTAGAATAGGTGCTAGATTATACTTGTTATGTCTAAAAATAACCTCAATGCTTGTGTGAGTTTTACAGAGTCTTTTTGCTTAAAAGAAGCAGATGATGAAAACTTGCCTTGCTGAGGATTAAGAAGCTGGTGGAGGTAGTTTACTGAAGTTTGTGTTTCCTCCTTATTTTTGCTGATTGTTTCCCTTGATCAATCAGATCTAAGACGTTCTTTTGGTAGATATTCAATTACTTTACCACCTACTAGATAAGTTTTCCTGAATGGATATGCCTTAATATCACTGTCATTTTGCATATTATCAATGATAATTTTGCATCAACTGGTTCAGTTCTTCTTTCATTGTTTTGGTCATTTATTGATTTGTTCAATGTAATTTTCACTAATTATAATGTGTTAAAGGTTATGGGAGATGCAGAGATGCCTAGAAAATAGTCCTTGTCTTCAAGGAGAAGGAACATGAACTAAAACTTCATGAATATTAAAAAATGGAGATAAGCTTTCATGCAGAAAAGAAAGTTAAAAGTCATAATGCAGAGAGGAAAGCTTACTTTCAGAGACATTCAGCAAGGATTTATGGAAGTCACTGCCTTTGAACTGGGCCATAAAAGGGGAACCACTGGAATGCAGGAAGCAAAGAGAGTCCCATTCGTATTACCAAGTGGAATATCTGTACATAATGCCTGCAGTTCTCTTCTGGTTGCCTGGTAGTGAGCTGAGTCCAGCACAGACTGGACTCAGGCTCAACTTCCAAGAGTCTGAGGAGATGGGAGCAGCCTCCATAGCTAGCAGTGATCCATACACAACTCTGCAAAGAGCTGGCACTAAAGCTCAGACGGCGTTTTTCTTGGACTTGCATGATTCCCTCAGGCTTTCCTTACAAAATAGCAGAGCATCAAGGAAGCAAGGCTCTCCTCTGGAAGCACAGCCCTGAAAGTTCATTCGCCTCTGACCTGAGCTTATATCCAGCCAGTTGGAGAGAGACCTCTGTCACCAGGTCACCAAAAGATTCATGCAGTATTTTCCCTAAGCCTTGTGCATAATAATCTGGCTGTGGATTGTACTTAATTATTTTCTGATTTCTTTATTTTCCATTTGTCTTTGACTTCAGCTTTTCTCCTGAAAAATGTTCTGAATTTTTTAGCTCACTTTATTGAAAAATTATGTATTAAGACATATGTGATTATATTGACAATACCCAGGACTTTTTTCTTCAATTAAAATAACTTTGTCCATATTGCTATACACAATAATCTAATTGTCCATTCATTACTGTAGTGTGAGATCTTATAAATTCTATCTTTTTAATGAAAAGCAACATCATGTGCTATATCTGTTGGACAAAATAGAATCAAGTGTATACTTTTCTTAATTATTTATAAGATATAATACTCTATCATTTTTAAGCTTTCTGTTCTTCAAATTTAAAACATAAGGGTTGAAGATACATTCAATAAACTTCTTTGTACTTACTACCCATCCACAGCAATCAGCAACACATGGTCACTCTTGTTCTATGCTTAACTCCAGCTTCCCCTACCGCCAGCATCGTCACAGAGACAATTTATCAGTACTTTATATTATGATTTCTAGGACTTGTGTTATACTTGGAAGGTTTTTCCCATCTAAAGATTATTGAAAACAATGATCCATATTTATTTCTGCTTTGTTTGTGGTTTCATTGTAAAATGTACATAATTACTTAAATTATTTATAGGATTTGTTTTGGATTAAGATACAAAGAATGTATGCTATTTATTTTGTCCAGATTTCTTTATAATTGCTCCAGAACAATTAAATTATCATTAAATAACCCGTCAATTGATTAGTGATTTGAAATGACAAATTGATCATACAATAAATTCCTGTTTTGGATCAGGATTTGTTTTCCTGTATAGTTCGGTCTATTCAATTGATCTATTCAACATGAAATATAATATATTTAAATTATTAGAAATTTAAAATATTTGAAAACAGGCTCCATTTAATGCCTACTTGTTTCTTTTCTATTTTAGAATATTTCTGGGACTATTGCTTATCTTTTTTTTCCAAGTACATTTTATAAGCAACTTACTGACTTTAAAATACAACCTTGATTAGAACATCTCTTCCCCAGTTTTTTGAGAGTATTAATGAGAGAACATAAAATGTATGCTTGAGCCGGCGCCACAGCACACTAGGCTAATGCTCCGCCTTGCGGCGCCGTCACACCAGGTTCTAGTCCCGGTCGGGTCGCTGGATTCTGTCCCGGTTGCCCCTCTTCCAGGCCAGCTCTCTGCTGTGGCCAGGGAGTGCAGTGGAGGATGGCCCAAGTGCTTGGGCCCTGCACCCCATGGGAGACCAGGAGAAGCACCTGGCTCCTGCCATCGGATCAGCGTGGTGCGCCGGCCGCGGCAGCCATTGGAGGGTGAACCAACGGCAAAGGAAGACCTTTCTCTCTGTCTCTCTCTCTCACTGTCCACTCTACCTGTCAAAAAATTAGAAATAAAAAAAAATGTATGCCTGAAAGGATACTTGGTTTTTAGTACATTGTTAATAAATGTGTGACCTAGTAAGAGGGGAAACTACCTGTTAACATGGATAGCTTATGACTTACCTCAAACGGTAGAGTTAGAAACATACCAGGGGATTCCAATTCAATCCCATCAAGGTGGCATGTACCAATGCCATCTCACTAGTCCAAGTGATCAATTTCTGTTCACAATTGATCATAATGATAGGACTAAGAACCAAAGGGATCACATAAACTAGAATAGTGTCTGCAAATACTAGCTGATAGAATAAAAAAGGAGAGAACGATCCAACATGGGAAGTGAGATACACAGCAGACCCATAGAATGGCAGATATCCTAAACAGCACCCTGGCCTCAGAATCAGCCCTTAAGGCATTCAGATCTGGCTGAAAAGCCCATGAGAGTATTTCAGGCATGGAAAGCCAAGACACTCTGGGGGAAAAAAAAAAAAAAAAGACCTAAATGAAAGATCTCCGTGAGTGAGATCCCAGTGGAAAGAACGGGTCATCAAACAAGGAGGTACCTTTCTCTGAAGGGAGGAGAGAACTTCCACTTTGACCATGGCCTTGTCTAAATATGATCAGAGTCGGTGAACTCAGGGGGCTTCCATAGCCTTGGCAGCTCATGACAAGAGCCTAGGGTGATTACTGATGCCATAAACAAGAGTGTCAATTTGTTAAGTCAACAACAGGAGTCACTCTGCACTTACTCCTCATGTAGGATCTCTGTCCTTAGTGTGCTGTACCTTGAGATCTAATGCTATAACTAGTACTCAAACAGTATTTTTACTTTATGTTTCTGTGTGGGAGCAAACTGTTGAAATCTTTACTTAATGTATGCTAAACTGATCTTCTGTATATAAAGAGAATCGAAAATGAATCTTGATGTGAATGGAAGGGGAGAGGGAGTGGGAAAGGGGAGGGATGTTATGGCGGGGAAGCCATTGTAATCCATAAGCTGTACTTTGGAAATTAATATTCATTAAATAAAAGTTAAAAAAAAACGTGGATAGCTTAATTTATAAACTAAGAAAAGTGAATGCAATAGTCTTTCAAAAGTTCATGAAAAAGTGTTAAAAAATAACTATGCATGAATTTGAATATTTTTGCACCAAAATAAGCATCTTTTTAAAAATTTTTCCATGAACTATTGAAAGTCTCTTTGGATATTTAATAGTGTGTCTTTCTCTTCTGCATGCTTGTCTTTGCTACAAGGATTATTTATACATATATTTCGTATTTCTGCTCATGTACATTCCTAAGTATGTATCTTTTTGTTATTATTGTTGCTAATTTCATCACTTTTGAGATTATTCCATTTATCTCATTTCACAACTAAAGTTTATTTACATGGATATATTGATTTTGTTTATAGCTATTTTATTATGTTCAGTTGTCATTTCAAGTTTCTTACCTTTCTAGATAAAAAAAAAATACAACCCACATTATTGGTTATTTCCATAAAGGAAATGATTTCCAACAAATATTTCCATTTAATTTATCTTTCCAATTGTATTAACTGGTACCTCTTAAACATTTAAATTAGAGGGATACTTTGTTCTTAATCTTAATGGGAATGTTTCTGGTTTAACTTTATTGGTTTATGAGTGGGCAGAATAAATGAAATTATTATTTCTCATAAGTATATATATCCCCTTACATTTTAAGTTTGAATTCCAGAAAACTGAAAAAAAGATAAAAAGAATATATCTTTCATTTAATATCTATATAATGCTAAGGGATATCCATCTTTTCTTTATGTGAATGTAATAGGCTGAATAAAACTGCTCTTTCCTCCACCAAAAATGTCCATATCCCAATTCCCATATTTTGGGCATATGTCACTTTATATAGTGCAATAGACTTTGCAGAAGTCATTAGCTTGAGGAATTTGCGATGAAGAAACCACCTTGGATTATTTGAGCAGGTCTAATATAATCAGGATGGCCCTTATTTGAGAGGCTGGAGAGCCAACAAAGGGAGATAGAGGCTAAGAGTTGCAAGGAAAAGTTTCCACCCTAGAGCTGCCAACTGTAAGACAATACATTTGTGCTGTCTTAAGTGGCTATATCTGTGTTGATTTGGTGTAGCAGCAAAAGTACAGAAGTGTGGAGAGGGATGCAGGATGGGGGAACTGGGTGCACATGTGGAAGGAATCTTTCAAAATTTCAATGCATTTTCATTAAAGGTATTTTTTTTCTTGTTAGGATCGTATATTGCCTCGCAAAATTCCATTTTAACTTCCATGTAGATGGTTATACGGATTTTCTCTTTTGTCTATAAACATCAGGAATCTCTTTAATATATTTACTACTACGGAACCATCTTTGCATTACTAGAATAAGTACCTCTTTATCATGGTATATTTTTCTTTCAATAGGCTGACTGCTGATATTTTATTTATGTTTTTTATTAATATTTAGTGAATTTTTAGTTTTCTTATCCTTGCCAGAATTTTTGATGTCAGCATTGTGCTAACTTTATGAAATGAATTTGGAAGGTTTTCTTTTCCTTTTTGTTGCTCTGGAAGAATTTAAATAGCTTCAGATGTATATACACACACACACACACATACACACATAAACGTTTGGACAAATTATCTTTGTGCAATCATCTGAAGCTAATATTTTTGCTGGGAATAGCACTGATAGCACTCTCTTTCTTGTGATTGATTTGGATTTGCTACCTCATCCAGAGCTTGCTTTCATTGTATTTTTAGAGTCTCGACCTTTTTTTTTCCCTTCTGTGGTCCAGTCCAGCTAGAAGAAACAGATACCACTACTAACCCTGTGAACAGCGGGCGCTATTCCCTGTGATTAATTTTATCCTATGCTTCAGTCAGTTTCCACAAATGCATGCCCTGATCAGTACTTTGCTGAATACTCAGAGGAGTCTCCCAAATCTTCCAGGCTCTGTCTTTGCACAGCTCTTCCTCTTTGGTCCTCTGCCCTCTGAACTCCAGGCATGGCAGTCTCCTCGGAGTGTCAGCTCCATTTTCTCAACACAAGACCTCCCTGATCCATGGTTGAACAATTGTAGGGCTCATGCTGTTTAATTTCCATCTCCCATTTTTCACTGTTGTTCATTGTCTGCTGTCCAGTGCTTTCAGTGCATACATTTCAGTTTTCTTTTATTTCTCAAAACACATTTGACTGCTATCTTAACCTTTTTTGTCCTAGTATTTATTTAGCTTTGAGCATATTGAGATTTTTGGTGACTACTAATGGCCATAGTTGGAAAACCCTTTCCCTTTTATGCATTGGTTGTTTCTGTTTCTTAACAGTTTTGTGACTTTTGCGCTTATCATTCCCGCTTTCATGCCCCATGTGATATGCTCAGTCTTGGTGTAACCCTTAGGGTCCCTTCTTTGTTGTCCTTAGACTCTGTCAGCTTGAATTTGCCTCTTTCTGTTGTCACAAAAGTCTTCCCTAAGCCCATATACCTCTGTGTTCTTGCATTGTGAATACGACTGTCATTTTTCTAATCCATGCTGATACATTTGGCTGTAGTTTTTATCTCTGTCACAATGTATTTACCAGGGAGAGTTCTTTCTCTGCTACTCTTCACCAATGTCTTTATCCTTCTAACCCCTCGTATAATTGTACAGAGTAGATTATATTAAAATCACTATTACTACTCCATGTTGAACAAGGATATTTTTTCATGACTGCTACTTTCAGGAGTATACACAAGGAAGGAAGAGAACTCTGTTCAGGGGAGTAGGACTCCTCTTTATGACTCAAAAGTGTTTCTTCTTTTGACTTCTTTTACCCTTCACTGCTCTCTGACCAAGCAAGTCTGGCACCAAGAGCCCATCTCACCAGTTTCTCCCCCAGGCTTTCTCTAGGAGACCACCTGCTGTACCACAGCTTTTAACTTCCTGATGTGGTGATAGGAAAAATAAACAAGACATTTTAAAAAATGCAAACCTGAATTTGTTTTTAAAGAATCATTTTCTTGACACTCGAGCAGAATGGATCTTTGTGATGGTGGCATCTAGTGCTACTTGTCCTCTAAGAAGTTTGGCATGTAGGGATCTAGACCTGCATTGGGAAACCCATGAGGACAAAGGCACCTATTGTGTTTGGTGTATGATATTAGCAGTGTAGAAACCAAAGTTTTATCCCAACTTCTTATTTTAATTAGTTTCAAAAACTTGAGAAAATCTGTCTTTACTTAACAGTGCTTTTGAACTGATATTCTTTGTCCACTTACATATACAGAACTGTCCTAGCTACAAGCGATATAAATTTCCAATTCCTCCTGTATTCCTTGGAGATGTGGGAAAGCCAGTATGAATGTGCCTGACATTTAGAGTGGGGGCCATTTCTTCCATCTTTCATATTTTTACACTCAAGCCACAGCATCCTTAGCAGTGTCCTGACACTGTCAGAGTCTCAGCTCAATTTCCAAATGACTTGGCTGTGTGGGCTGACCATGTCCATTTGGAGACCTCTTGAGGCTTAAGTTATGTGTCATCTAACTATTAAAGAGAGTAGATGACACAGTTGCTTCTGTCCAAGGGGACTTCAAACAGTGTTAGAGAAATGGAATTAAATGATGAGTTTATTATGGTACAAAACAGTCTTAAAACTCATGCATAGTTTCTTTTTTTTTTAAAGATCTATTTATTGATTTTATTTGACTGGTAGAGTAAGAGAGAGAGAGAGAGAGAGAGAGAGAGAGAGTTCTATCTACTCATTTATTCCCCAAATGGCTGCAATGGCAAGGATTGGACTAAAATGAAACTAGAAGCCCAGAACTCCATATGGGTCCCCCACATGGGTAGCAGGGGCCCAAGCACTTGTACCATCTTCCAGTGCTTTTCCAGGCATATTAGCAGGAAGCTGGATTAGAAACAGAGTAGTCAGGATTCCAACCCACATTCCAATATGGGATGCTAGCACTGGAAATAGTGGCTTAACCTACTGTGTCACAACACTGCCTCCATGAGTAATTTTTCACAATATGCATTTTCTGTAACAGTTTTTGAAGTCTCCTTCTATGTGTTGCTTCCATTAAAAATTTCATTGACTATCAAACGGCAAATTGTGCCTTCCAAATTTTTCTCTTGACCACCTTGTTTGAGGACTCAAGGAATCTTTGTTATATTGTAGGACAACTTAAAATTTCTTCCTCCCCTTCCTTTCCTTTTCCTCTTCCTCATGTACAATATTTGGAAATGGTATATAGATGATGATACATGATTTAAGACATAGTGAGCTCCAGAGAAAGTCATCCTTGCTCAGAAAGGGCATATCATATACACAAATTCAAAGTCATCTCCATGACAGCTTATGGCTGTGTCCAAATAACGATGGAGTCTATAGTTACAAAAGGCCTCCATAGCCTTGGCAGCTCAGGACAAGAGCCTCTGGATGATCACTGACATCATTCAAAGAGAATGTTGATTGTTAAAGGAACAACAGTAGTCTCTGTGCACTTGCTCCCCAGGTAGGACCTCTGTCCCTATTGAATTGCAGTATGAGAATTGACTACAAAATCTCTCCCCAAACTGTACTTTATATGTTGTGTGTGGGTGTGGAGGAAAATTGTTGAAATCTATGATTAGCATAGAGATGGTCCTCTAAATATAAAGTCATACTAAAAATGATCCATAATGAAGACGGAGATGGGAGAGGGAATGGAAGGTGGGAAGGGAGCAGGGTGGGGGGCATGAGGGAAAGAACCACTGTATTCCTAAAGTTGTATCTATGTAAAAATGCATTCATTAAATCAGTCAATAAATAAAGGTCATCTCCATGCTATGGTGCATGAAGCCAGAACCTGTTTGGGCACACCCAACTGTGTCTGGTGCAAAAGTTGTATGTCTAGCTCAGCTTTTGTACCAGAGACCAGATATTAATTTGTTCCCCTCATTCTGTGAGCTGAGGGGGCTGCACTGAGGGCAGGGGTGGAAACCTGAATTGGGACTCTAATGCTTCTCTTAACCATACGTACAGAAGCATTAAAAATCAGGCAGATGCGCAGAAATCCCCCTGGTATAAATCTCATCCTCTTCCTCTGCCTTTCCTTCCTCCTTCTGGTCACTGTCCCAGTGTCTACAGTCAACTGGGTCCCCACTTAAGGTCCTGTCCTCACCTTGTTCTCTCCCCTTTTCTGGTCTTTCATACTTATCTCTAAAGAGGATTAGAAAATGCTTTCTGTGACTGCCAGCACTTAGCAGGGTCCTGCTGAGCAAGTGAGCTCCCAGGGGCCTGTCAACACTTCCTGTCAGCAGCTAGCTGCCCAACACTTGGCAGTCAGTTATGTCCCCATGAAATACTACACTCTTCCTGTTGATCCAGGGCTTGGAAATGGAGCGGCTGGGCAGGTGGGCTGGAACAACCCGTAGGACTGCTTGTTAATGAGCTGGGCCTCCTATGTTGCTGGCTCCCTCTTACAAGGGGGATTGGAGAAACACCTGAGGCATAAACAAATGGGTGGATGAAATACTGATTAGCTCATTTAGTCTGCTCAGGAGGATGAATTAATCAGCAAAGAATCACATGGTAGGGAAAAAAACGTAGGAAGTATGATTTAAAATTTGTTTCCAGAACACTAAACTACTCTTGATTTCTGAAAATGTAGCTGCAATTATATTGCAATAGAATGAGAAGCAGTTTTAGAAATGAGCCTGTCCAACCATTTAAAGACAGATGTAGTTGCATTCAGGCTCAACGATACAAAGGGAACTTAAAGGGAACTTAAACTCCGTGTTTTGTGGATTCCCAGTCAAGATGGTATAGAACACTGTTTTTCACCAAGGTGCTGTTACATGTAGCTCAGGATAATTTGTTGCATCCTGTGTATTCTGGAGTATTTAACAGCATCCTTAGTCTCCTTATTCTACTTTCCCACAGCAAGCCCTGCAAAGTCAAAACTACCAGCATGTCCCATAACGGCATACTTGCTCCCAGCTGGGAACCACTGGTCTAAAGCAGACTAGCACTGTATCTGTCCTGCAGGGAAGAGTCCTGCAGGCTGTCTGACACTAGTGTAGGTCAAGGCACACAGACACCTGCCACACAGATTTTTAAGCAGGAGATAGACAACTGACTGGGTTCAAAAGAGAGAAAGGTCATGGTAGTGGTGAAAACAAATGTCTTTCAAGTCAGAATTCAAGCCCTCGCCCCTCTGAAGGCCAGTGTTCTTCCCCAAGACAGAGCACGCGCCTGGTGTTCTGTGTAGCTGCCTCCTCTCTTCGCCACTAACTCACCATTTACCTTATCTCAGCCACCACCACACTGGAAGTCAGTCTCCCTCTATTTAAATCAGAATATTTGGAACATATTTTCTCCACATCTCATCCAGCATTTATAGTGCTACTCACTCATGCTCCTAATTTCTAATCCAAGATAAAACCTGCTCTCCAAGCCCTCCTAGAAGTTCCAGAGATTTTACAATCTCTGGCACATTTGCTTTTCAAGATTGAGGTTTGATTTCTGTCCAAAGCTCAACTGAGTTGGAAAGAGAGCTGGGTTGCTAGGTGTGAGAGTCATCAATTAAAGCAACAGCTAAGAGGAAAGTAACTGTCCAGCTTTGAATCACTTACTCTGACAGTGTCAGCAGACTAACAATGCAAAAAAGTGAAAGCGTGGCTGGCCAGAGGGTAAGTCCCTGAGGTCAGCTCCCCCAAGGTTTGTGTTGTGCTGGCTCTACACCAAATCTGGTGTGGGGAAGGCAGCTTTTACCCACCTGATGTCAAGGAATGCTTCTATAACTATCCATGGTTGGGCCTGAAAAATCATATATAGGACTTTTATTATTGACAGATGGATAGGTGATTGATTAATGAGAGAGAGAAAGAGAGAGAGCATGAAAGAGAATGCTCCATCCACTGATTCATCCTCAAATGCCTGCAATAAAGCTGGGAACTCAGTCAAGGTCTCCCATGAAGGGGACATGAAAGCAGTTGCTTGAGCCATCTCTTATGCTCTCTATGTCTGCATCAGCAGAAAGCTGAGGTAGGGGGCGTGGCCGAGTACTGAACACATGCATATTTACATGATGTGTGACATGAACAACTTAATTGATGTCTTACCTGCTAGGCTAAATGTTTGTCCACATATATAGGACTTTTGACAAGGAACTGGACTTCTCAATTTCCTTTAGATATATACTAGTATCCAGCAAGTATTTTGACTGGTCCATTTTAATATGGAAAATGATATCCTTTATTTATCTGCAAGGCAGATGTACAGAGAGGCAGAGAGGGAGAGGGAGAGGGAGAGGGAGAGAGGGAGAGAGGGAGAGAGGGAGAGAGAGAGAGAGAGAGAGAGAGAAGGAGAGAAAGAAAGAGAGGAAGAGAGGAAGAGAGGAAGACAGGAAGACAGGAAGAGAGGAAGACCGAAAGAGCGAAAGAAAGAAAAAAAGGTCTTCCATCCACTGGTTCACTCCCCAAATGGCAGCAACAGCTGGAGGTGGGCTGATCTAAAGCTAGGAGCCAGTAGTTTCTTCTGGGTCTCCCATGTGGGTGCAGGAGTCCAAGGACTTGGGCCATCCTCCACTGCTTTCCCAGGTCATAGCGAGAATTGGATTGGAAGTGAAGCAGCCAGAATTTGAATGGGTGCCCATATGGGATGCTGGCCCTGCAGGTGGCTGCTTTACCAGTTTTGCCACAGCACTGCCCCCCAAAATGCTATCCTTTAAAGTTGTGGATATTTATTTCTTCTTGTATTTTTGTGGCTCCTGGAGTTCTGATTTCCCATTCCCCTTCATCTAATGCCCTCACACACATCCTTACACTCCGCTTGAGGTAAACTTCTATGTTGCAGGAGACCAGCATTCGGAGTAAGTAGATGTGTATATATAATTGTATGCACTTGCAAGTTCACTGATGGTCTAATAGAGCAGATGGATGCACAGTTCAGGGGCAAGTTAATAAGTAGCAAGATACCATAATAAATAGAAAAGTAAAGAACAAAAGAACTCCATGTTCCATAAAGACTCACACCTATAGAATTTTCCCAGTATTCTAGAAGAAATTATCTATTTGTTTGGAATTTACCCTTCTACAGAGGAAAAGTGAGCAAGCATAAATCACATTTAGGTGGGGCACTCAGTCTGTGCATCAACATTGACTGGGAAACTTTTACATTGGGCAGACTCAGTTCTAGGTACAAGAGACTCAGCAATAGATTCCCAGTGTACGCTTCCGTTCAGGGTTTCAAACTTGAAACTTGACTTCCTCCTGAGACCCTGCATCTGGAGTTCTCATAGACACAGCAAACCCAAGACGTGTAAACCCAACTCCTTCATCCTCATCTTCCCTCAGTGGACTCAGCTTCCCAAACCAGGTAACAGGAAGGATTGCTTTCCTTACTCCTCCTTTACATTGAGAATGGCACATGATGCGTACATTAAGTGTCTATATTGACATTAGAAATCTTCCTATCATTACACTTTGAAGTCATCTTTCCACTCAATAATAATAGTATATGTTTTTCCATTTGTTTCAATTTTCTTTTATCCCTTCTACATAAAATATAGCTTTCTTCTTTTTTGTGTGTACTGTAGATTTTTTTTTTGCAGTTCATCAAGTTTCTTTTTTTCTTTTTTTTAACTTTTATTAATGAATATAAATTTCCAAAGCACAGCTTATGGATTACAATGGCTTCCTCCCCATAACGTCCCTCCCACCCGCAACCCTCCCCTTTTCCACTCCCTCTCCCCTTCCATTCACATCAAGATTCATTTTCGATTCTCTTTATATACAGAAGATCAGTTTAGCATACAGTAAGTAAAGATTTCAACAGTTTGCTCCCACACAGAAACATAAAGTGAAAAATACTGTTTGAGTACTAGTTATAGCATTAAATCTCAATGTACAGCACACTAAGGACAAAGATCTTACATGAGGAGTAAGTGCAGAGTGACTCCTGTTGTTGACTTAAGAAATTGACACTCTTGTTTATGGCATCAGTAATCAACCTAGGCTCTTGTCATGAGCTGCCAAGGCTATGGAAGCCCCCTGAGTTCACCGACTCTGATCATATTTAGACAAGGCCATGGTCAAAGTGGAGGTTCTCTCCTCCCTTCAGAGAAAGGTACCTCCTTCTTTGATGACCCGTTCTTTCCACTGGGATCTCACTCACAGAGATCTTTCATTTAGGGTTTTTTTTTTTTTTTCCCCAGAGTGTCTTGGCTTTCCATGCCTGAAATACTCTCATGGGCATTTCAGCTGGATCCACATGCCTTAAGGGCTGATTCTGAGGCCAGAGTGCTGTTTAGGATATCTGCCATTCTATGGGTCTGCTGTGTATCTCACTTCCCATGTTGGATCGTTCTCTCCCTTTTTGATTCTATCAGCTAGTATTTGCAGACACTAGTCTTGTTTATGTGATCCCTTTGGCTCTTAGTCCTATCATTATGATCAATTGTGAAGAGAAATTGATCACCGGGACTAGTGAGATGGCATTGGTACATGCCACCTCGATGGGATTGAATTGGAATCCCCTGGTATGTTTCTAACTCTACCGTTTGAGGTAAGTCAGCTTGAGCATGTCCCAAATTGCACATCTCTTCCCTCTCTTACTCCAACTCTTATATTTAACAGCGATCACTTTTCAGTTAAGTTTCAACACTTAAGAAGAATTGTGTATTGATTACAGTATTCAACCAAAAGTATTAAGTAGAACAAACAAAAAAATACTAAGAGGGATAACATATTAAGTTGCTTATCAACAGTCAGGGTGATGGCTGATCAAGTCACCATTTCTCATAGTGTTCGTTTCAATTTAACAGGTTTCCTTTTTGGTGCTCAGTTAGTTGTCACCTATCAAGGAGAACAAGTGGTATTTGTCCCTTTGGGATTGGCTTATTTCACTTAGCATAATGTTTTCCAAATTCCTAACAGGGATCACTTTTCAGTTAAAATTTAAACACCTAAGAATAATTGTGTGTTAATTACGAGTTCAAACAATGGTACTAGAACAAAAAAATACTAAAATGGATAAAGTATTACATTGTATATCAACTGTCAGGACAAGAGCTGATCAAGTCACTGTTTCTCATAGTGTCCATTTCACTTCAACAAGTTTCCCCTTTGGTGCTCAGTTAGTTGTCGCCGATCAGGGAGAACATATGATATTTGTCCCTTTGGGACTGGCTTAATTCACTCAGCATGATGTTTTCCAAATTCCTCCATCTTGTTGCAAATGACTGGGTTTCATTGTTTTTGACTGCTGTATAGTATTCTATAGAGTACATGTCCCATAATTTCTTTATCCAGTCTACTGTTGATGGGCATTTGGGCTGGTTCCAGGTCTTAGCTATTGTGAATTGAGCTGCAATAAACATTAATGTGCAGACAGCTTTTTGGTTTGCCAATTTCATTTCCTTTGGGTAAATTCCAAGGAGTGGGATGGCTGGGTTGAATGGTAGGGTTATATTCAGGTTTGTGAGGAATCTCCAGACTGAATTCCATAGTGGCTTCACCATTTTGCATTCCCACCAACAGTGGGTTAGTGTCCCTTTTTCCCTGAATCCTCTCCAGCATCTATTGTTGGTAGATTTCTGAATGTGAGCCATTCTAACTGGGGTGAGGTGAAACCTCATTGTGGTTTTGATTTGCATTTCCCTGATTGCTAGTGACCTTGAACATTTTTTCATGTGTCTGTTGGCCATTTGCATTTCCTCTTTTGAAAAATGTCTATTGAGGTCCTTGGCCCATCTCTTAAGCGGGTTGTTTGTTCTGATGTTGTGAAGTTTCTTGATTTTTTGTAGATTCTGGTTATCAACCCTTTATTAGTTGCATAGTTTGCAAATATATTTTCCCATTCTGTTGGTTGCCTCTTCACTTTCCTGACTGTTTCTTTTGCAGTACAGAAACTTCTCAATTTGATGCAATCCCAAATGTTAATTTTGGCTTTGACTTCCTGTGCTTCTGGGGTGTTTTCCACGAAGTCATTGCCAGTACCTATATCTTGCAGGGTTTCTCCAATGCTCTCTAATAATTTGATGGTGTCAGGTCGTAGATTTAAGTCTTTAATCCATGTTGAGTGAATTTTTGTGTAAGGTGAAAGGTAGGGGTCTTGCTACATGATTCTGCACGTGGAAATCCTATTTTCCAAGCACCATTTATTGAATAGACTGTCCTTACTCCAGGGATTGGTTTTGGGTCCTTGATCAAATATAAGTTGGCTGTAGATGTTTGGGTTGATTTCTGGTGTTTCTATTCTGTTCCATTGGTCTATCTATCTGTTTCTGTACCAGTACTATTCTGTTTTGATTACAACTGCCCTGTAGTATGTCCTCAAATCTGGTATTGTGATGCCTCCAGCTTTGTTTTTGTGGTACAAGATTGCTTTAGCTATTCGAGGTCTCCTGTGTCTCCATATGAATTTCAGCATCATTTTTTCCAGATCTGAGAAGAAGGTCTTTGGTATCTTGATTGGTATTGCATTGAATGTATAAATTGCTTTTGGGAGAATGGACATTTTGATGATGTTGATTCTTCCAATCCATGAGCATGGAAGATTTTTCCATTTCTTGGTATCCTCTTCTATTTCTTTCTTTAAGGTTTTGTAATTTTCATCGTAGAGATCCTTAACGTCCTTGGTTAAGTTTATTCCAAGGTATTTGATTGTTTTTGTAGCTATTGTGAATGGGATTGATCTTAGAAGTTCTTCCTCAGCCATGGCATTGTCTGTGTATACAAAGGCTGTTGATTTTTGTGCATTTATTTTATATCCTGCTACTTTGCCAAAATCTTCTATGAGTTCCAATAATCTCTTAGTAGAGTTCTTTGGGTCCCCTAAATAATCCTATCATCTGCAAAGAGGGATAGTTTGAGTTCTTCCTTCCCAATTTGTATCCCTTTAATTTCTTTTTCTTGCCTAATAGCTCTGGCTAGAACTTCCAGAACTATATTGCATAGCAGTGGTCTGAGTGGGCATCCCTGTCTGTTACCAGAGCTCAGTGGAAATGCTTCCAACTTTTCCCCATTCAATAGGATGTTGGCTGTGGGTTTTTCATAGATTGCTTTGATTGTATTGAGGAATGTTCCTTCCAAACCCAGTTTGCTTAGAGTTTTCATCATGAAAGGGTGTTGTATTTTATCAAATGCTTTCTCGGTGTCTATTGAGATAATCGTATGGTTTTTCTTCCGCAGTCTGTTAATGTGGTGAATCACATTGATTGATTTGCGAATGTTGAACCATCCCTGCATACCAGGGATAAATCCCACTTGGTCTGGGTGGATGATCTTTCTGATGTGTTGTTGCATTCTATTGGCGAGAATTTTATTGAGGATTTTTGCATCTATGTTCATCAGGGATATTGGTCTGTAGTTCTCTTTCCATGTTGCATCTTTTCCCGGCTTAGGAATTAAGGTGATGCTGGCTTCATAGAAAGAATTTGGGAGGACTCCCTCTTTTTCGATTGTTCTGAATAGTTTGAGAAGAATTGGAGTCAGTTCTTCTTTAAATGTCTGGTAGAATTCAGCAGTGAATCCATCTGGTCCTGGGCTTTTCTTTGTTGGGAGGGCCTTTATTACTGTTTCAATTTCTGTCTCAGTTATGGGTCTGTTTAGGTTTTCTATAAAATTTGACTTGCATATGCTTTAGAAATTTGTTGCCAGTACAAATGGTTTTTGTTTTGTGATTTATAATCTGTTATGCTTAAGAATAAAAGAATTCTGACATGTGTGTGTTGTCCTAAATGGTATCTTCTTGCTAAATGCTCCATGACCATCTGATTTAAAAGAACACCCCTTATTCCATCTCTCTCTCTCTCTCTCTCTCTCTCTCTCTGCCCATTTTATTGCCCTCCTTTTTTGTCAAAGATTTATACATTTACTTACTTGAAGGGCAATGTGAGGGAGTTAAAAATACAGGGAACAGAGAAAGAGAGACAGGGAGGGAGGGAGTGAATGAGAGAGAGAGAGAGAGAGAGAGAGAGAGAGAAAGAGAGAGAAAATGTGTTAGAGTTCATTCTTCTATCTACTGGCTCACTCTCCATATGGCTGCAAACTAGCTTTGGACCAGAGGCAGGAACTCCATTCAGGTGTCTCACATGGTATTTCCTTCCAGGGTACACATTAGCAGAAAGTTGGGTCAGAAGCAGAGCAGCTGGGACTCCAAATGTCACTTCAATATGGAATGCCTTCACTGCAAATAGTACCTTAATTCACTGCAAACAATTCAGGGTGGTCCTGTTTTATTTTCTTCAAAGTGTTCACTGACATTTTACTGGTTTTAAAAAAAATGTTGATTGTACATTTCCCTTCAACTTAAATATAAACTCCATAGAAGCTTCTATTCATGTTTGTATTTTTTAATACCAGTAATGCTAAGCATAAATAATGGCTAAAAATATTTGTTGAGTGAAACATGAATGAATTTATGTGCTTGTTTTACCTATAACATCATTTTAATACATATGTCATTGTTCCAGTAGGATTTTTATTAAAATATTTTGACTATGTTTTGCTGTTCTAGATATACAATCATATCATCTTAAAATGCTTTTGTCTTCTGTGATCTTTGCACTGATTATCTAGTTTCATTTTCCCCTCTGGGTCTCTTAACTAGAAATACCAAGATTATGGACTATAAGTGCTTATACTGGAATTATCTTTTTTATTTCTGATTTTAATGGAATAGCTTTATTATTTCACTATTTATGTCAATGCTTATGGCTTATGTTTGTAAAGTGTTGGCCTTTGAATTAACTAACAGCATTTATGTTAGAAAAGACTGCTAGATTCTATCAGGTGGCTTTTCAGCATCTATTAACAAAATTTCATGGTAGTTCTCTTTTTTGGGTCTAATGTATCATGCTTATTGTTTTTGGTGATGTAAATTATCTTAAAATTCTTAGAATCTATCCTTTTATTTGGTGTTTATGATTTAAAATATTGTGCTGGATTTATTTGAAAATATTTTGTTTTTAGACCTTCTGTACCCATATAATTAAGTTAAATTGAGCTATAGTTGTCCTTCTTTGTGCTATCATTGTTAGGTTTTGATAATAGTTATACCATCACCATAAAACAGACTGGGGAATTCATCATTTCTTCTCTGGCCTGTGATAGAGCTACACTGAAACTGTCTTTTCTTTGAAGCATAAATAGAAATCAACTCTAAAACTATACACTTTTATGTAACCTCTGTCTACTGAAGACGGGTGTAAAAGGGAGTTCTGGTAAAGCTATGATTCCATTGGTTGGAAGAAATTCCATTGTTTCATATGCAACTAAGAAAAAACTGTTGAGTTATGTTAAACTTTTAAAGATAATTTTTATTTTACAATATTTAAATAACATTTTGGACATATAGGAATAAATTTTATCATATATGATCATTGGACATATCTAAAGAGAAAAAAGAGAAATAATTTGATGAGTTCTCCTAAATACTCTTCACATTCAAAGTTGATTCTCCTGAATATATGTATATATGTGTATATATATTATGTGTAATATTATATAGTATATAAATATATATTATATATAATATTTTACCTTTGAGCCATCAGTGTTTATATTGAGGGTATTAACAAAGTTCTCTACAGTTTGGCATATTTTTACTTACATACTCTTCAAGTTTTTATTTATTTGTTCTATGCACTTCTCAGTGAGGAGACAATGACTATTGCTTCTAACCTCCAAATTCCACCACTGTTACTGTTTCTCATTATATACTAGTCAACTGCTCACAGAAAATAACTTTATCTTCTCTATGATATTCTCATGTAAATCTCATTCTTGGAATGAGATTTTTTGCACTTAAGCTCTTTACCCCTAAATAAAAGGATTTCAGGACTTAGTGACATTGTCAAAAATATTTCATCACAGTTGAAACACACTCTTTTTCCTATCCATAATGATAACCAACACCCTCTTTTGGTGAGTTATTTTATTTGAAAGGCAGAGAGAGAGAGAGAGAGAGAGAGAGAGAGAGAGAGAAAGAGAAAGAGAAAGAGAGAGCAAGAGTGCCAGATTGACAGACCTGAGGTCTTTCACCTCCTGGTTCACTCTCCAAATGCCTGCAATAGCTAGACTAGGCTAGGCTGAAACCAGGAGCCATGAATTCAGTTTGGCTCTCCCATGAGGTTGTCTGGGACCCAAGGACTTGAGCTATCACCTGCTGCCTCTCAATGTCTCCATTAGGGAGCAACTGGATTCGGGAGTGGAATTGGGCTTTTAAACTGAGGTGCTCAAGTATGGGGTATTGAGTATCTTAACCATTACATCAAAGGCTTGTCTCATCAGCATCTGCTTTCTCAATCTTTCTGTCAAACTCAGGCTCTCATGGTGTCTATTTCGCTTCTACAGGTTTCCTTTTAGATGCTCAGTAAGTTGTCACCGATCAGGGAGAACATATGATATTTGTCTCTTTGGGTATGGCTTCTGTATATAAAGATAATTGAAAATGAATCTTGATGTGAATGGGATGGGAGAGGGAGTAGGAGATGGGATGGTTGTGAGTGGGAGGGAGGTTATGGGGGGGAAAAACAGCTATAATCCAAAAGTTGTATTTTGGAAATTTATATTTATTAAATAAAAGCTAAAAAAAAAAAACTCAGGCTCTCACTGAATACAACAAGTTGTGCTCCTTCCTGACAAAAGAGATTGAGGTCTCAATAAATAAGTGGAGACAGTGTGTTTCATGTTTAAGGCCTTGGTGGATTCTGAGATTCACATCTGTATTTTCCAACTCAGGCTGTTCCTTCTATTCTCTCTTTTTCTTCTTCCTTTTTTTTAAAGATTGATTTATATATTTGAAAGTCAGAGTTACACAGAGAGAGGATAGGCAGAGAGAGAAAGAGAGAGAGAGAGAGAGAGAGAGAGAGAGAGAGAGAGAGATCTTCCATCCGATGGTTCACTCCCCAGTTGGCCACAACGGCCGGAGCTGTGCCGATCTGAAGCCAGGAGCCAGGAGCTTCTTCCAGGTCTCCCACATGGGTGCAGGGGCCCAAGCACTTGGGCCATCTTCTACTGATATCCCAGGCAACAGCAGAGAGCTGGATCTGAAGAGGAGTAGCTGGGTCTCGAACCAGCACCCATATGTGATGCTGGCGCTTCAGGCCAGGATGTTAATCCACTGTGCCACAGCACCGGCCCCCATCCTCTCTTCTTAATGAGAAAGCTGAAGTCAAGTATTTTTGGTAGACTCCTTTTACTTTCTGGGAGAGAGGTAAAGATCATTTCATCACTTTTTGTCAGGTTATCCAGACTGCAGCAACTCCTGCTCTTGTTATCTAGTCCTAAGTGTTCATTTTCTTTTTAGTATCCTCTTTATATTGTGTTGAGACCTGGAGATTGTATGTGCATCAACACTGCCATGAAATAAAAATGTCTGGACAGTTTTTTATTAGAATTCCTTCTCAGAAAAGAAGCCCTTGGGATCATGGCCTATTCTGTCAAGGAATAGCAAGCCCTAGGAAACCTGTTTTGTGGCTGAGAGGGAGTGGGAAAATTTTCAGTGCTGCCCCCACAAATCTGCAGGTCAGAGTCTCATCTCTGGCATCTCACACCTGGAGTTACCACACTTTGCCTAACAGTCTCTAAGAGAAGGAATCACGAAGTAATACGTTTCCTTATACACAACTTCTTCAGGAAGAGGGGACACAGAGGGGAGGTGTGCGGGACACTAGGTAGATTCTTCAGCTTACAACCCTAGAAACATTTTCGTGCTTAGCAGTGAGTGAGCTTCCAAACAAGTTCCAAGTACACGTATGTCTGAAGACATGGTCTGTGCTTGGTAAGCTCAGTGTGCGTGCCCTTCCTTTCCCATCCTTGAAGCATTTTGCCTCCTTCTCCTCCTCACGTCCTCAGCTGTCTCGCCCAAGCCAGTCCCATTGCAATGACAAAAACAGAGCCCAAAGAGTAAAGACCGAGGTGATCTAGGAAGAAACATGGAGTTCTGAACCTGAGTGAGCCCTGAGTTCACACAGTAGTTCAGTTTCCAATCCGACACTGAGCTTCATTCTGCTCTCCCTCTTTCTATCCTTCTTCCATTATCCCCAACAACTTCCCCTATTTGCTCCTTCTCACTGCTTGCAGCCAATGGCCTGACCCCTGGCTTCTGCCTCAGTGGACATACCTTTACTAGATCTTACATTGTTTCCAAAGCACATTTAGCTTATTTTACATTAATACATATAATTGGACCTGCTTGTGGAGTCTCCCTTCTGTTGTATTTATCTATAGAATAGCCCCCTTAAATATGCGGAGGATACTTTCCAAGACCCCAGTGGAAGCCTGAAACCATAAATGATATCAAATCCATGTATATTAATTTTTAAAGATTTATTTATTTATTTGAAAGTCAGAGTTACACAGCGAGGGGAGAAGAGGCAGAGAGAGAGAGAGAGAGAGAGAGAGAGTTCTTCCATCTGCTGGTTCACTCTCCAGTTGGCCACAATAGCTGGAGTTGTGCTGATCCAAAGCCAGGAGCCAGGAGCTTCTTCCCGGTCTCCCATGCAGGTAAAGGGCTCAAGGACTTGGGCCATCTTCTACTGCTTTCCCAGGTCATAGCAGAGAGCTGAATCTGAAGTGGAGCAGCTGGGACTTGAACCAGCACCCATATGAAATGCCAGCACTGCAGGTGGTGGCTTTACTCGCTACACCACAGCACTGGCCCCCCATGTATATTAATTTTTCCAATAAATTCATGGCTATGATAAAGTTTAATTTGTAAATTAGGCACAATAAAAGATTAACAATGGCTAATAATGAAATATAGCACTATACTGTAATAAAAGTTATATGAATGTGGTCTCTCAAAATAGGTTATTGGGCTTTTACTTTTTACTTGAAGGAAGCACTTTATGGTTTTGCTGCAGCATATTCTAATTGCCAGCAATAGTGCTTTTGGTCATTTACTAAATAAAATTAGATTCCATTGAATCCAAGCACTGCGATAGCATGACAGACTACTAAATAACCAATGCACAGGTAGTATATATAATATGAAAACACTGGACAAAGGGATTATTCACATCCTGGGTTGGATGAAGCAGGATTCCATGAGGTTTCATCATGTTACACGGAAAGGTGGACAATTTTAAAACTTGTGAATTCTTTATTTATGAAAATTTTCCACTTATTGTTTTTGAATCATGATTGATCACTGGTAACTGAAACAGTGGAAAGCAAAACACGGATTGGGGAAGGGCTATTGCAGTTCTATTTTATTAATAGCTATATATTTGTCTATTTATTCATTTGTAAGGCAGATTGGCAGAGAGGGAGAGAAAGACAGAGAGGGAGATCTTCCTCACATCTCCCCCAAGTGCCACAACAGCTATGGCTGGACCAGATGCAGGAACAGCATCTGAGTCTCCCCGATGGGTGGCAAGAACCCAGGTACTTAGAGCACCATCACTTGCCCCCCAAGTACATTAGCAGTAAACTGAATCTCATGTGAGAGTAACAGGGACTCACACCAGCACTCTGGTATAGGATGTGGGCATGCTAAGCAGGAACTTAAACTGCTTTGCCACAATGCCCACCTCTGTAATTCTATTTTTATACCATGAGCACACCTTGATTTGTTATCCTTTTACCCAATCTCTTAGTTTTTAAAATTTATTTTCTTTTTTTTAAATGATTTATTTATTTATTTGAAAGTCAGAGTTACACAGAGAGAAGGAGAGGCAGAGAGAGGGGGGAAGGTCTTCCATCTGCTGGTTCACTGCCCAGTTGGCCACAATGGCTGGAGCTGCACCCATCTTAAGCCAGGAGCAAGGAGGCTCCTCCGGGTCTCCCATGTGGTTGTAGGGGCCCAAAGACTTGGGCCTTCTTGTACTGCTTTCCCAGGCCATAGGATAGAGCAGGATTGGAAGTGGAGCAGCTGGGACTCAAACCGGCACCCATATGTGATGCTGACACTGCAGGTGGTGGCTTTTCCTACTACATCACAGCGCCAGCCCCAAAAATTTATTATTATTATTATTATTATTATTATTGGACAGGCAGAGTTAGACAGTGAGAGAGAGAGAGACAGAGAGAAAGGTCTTCCTTCCGTTGGTTCACTCCCCCAAATGGCTGCTATGGCCTGCGCTGCACTGATCCTAAGCCAGGAGCCAGGTGCTTCCTCCTGGTCTCCCATGCGGGTGCAGGGCCCAAGCACGTGGACCATCCCCCAGTGCCCTCCCGGGCCACAGCAGAGAGCCGGACTGGAAGAGGAGAACTGGGACAGAATCTGGCGCCCCAACTGGGACTAGAACCCGGGTGTGCCGTATTTGTAATGTTCTCCCTCTCTTAAAATTATTGAAATTCAGGCTTTTTGAGTTAGCAATCAACCTTTGATTAGCCTAGTGAGCTGCAGGACCTGCCTCAAAATTTATTTTCTAGGTGTACTTTTGCAATTATTGAATTTTGACAAATCACACTGACATTAATGTAAAATTGATGTCCTGCTAAAGTAATTTACATTAAAATATTTATATTTAATTTCTTCACTCACCAATAAGATTCTCCCTTTATTTGTTCAGTCTTGAAAATAGCACAATATTGGACTGTAGTGTCCTTCCAAAAATTTCTAAGTCGCTCCCTTTGAGTTTTTCTTTGTGTTTTATAATTTCATTTCTTTGTTGCATCTTGTTGAAAAGGAAATGTCTTTTCTGTATTTCCCTACCAATTAAGCTTTAACATCACTGCTGGTTGATAATGAATTCATTTCTTAAAGAAAAAGCAAATTCTTAAAGAGAAAGCATCAAGCCCTTAGCCCAGAATTCACCAGCAAGGCCAAGGACATTTGAAGAAAGTGCCCTGTGGTCTTGAGCTGAGTGGTCCAGGCTTAGTATTCAGGACTCACATCACCAAATTAGGGCTTCATCTTTTACTAATTGCAAATAGATTGCTATTGATTTAGGACATCACCTATTACAATGCATGTCCAGAAGTAGGCACTTTCTGGTCCGTTCAGCATACCCATAGCTAGGTGACATTGATAACTTATTTCCCTTCCTCTTTTCCTCATTCCATGACTTTGAAAACATACTCAATGTCTTTCTTTTTTTTTCAGTTGCTATCTTGATCATCAGTGTAAATGTCTCATCCAACTCACTATTTCCCAATTCCTGACACCATGCCTTATGCTTCAGACAGTCCAGGCAAAATGAAATTCATAGAAGCAGGGAGGATCTTAGATTTGTAAATGAATATATATGGCTATTATAATGCCTTAGAAAACCCAGATCTTGCCACTCTCTTGGTAAAAGTTATAGATGGATGATAGATATAGATAGATGATAGATAGATAGATAGACAGATAGATAGATAGATAGAAATACAGAGGTATTTGTAATGTTCTCCCTCTCTTAAAATTATTGAAATTCAGGCTTTTTGAGTTAGCAATCAACCTACACACAATCTTACTCTGATTTGCCTGTAAGGATCTCATATTTAGTTTGGGCTGTCAAAACAAAATATTAAAGATTGGGTGGCTTACACAACAGAAATATATTTCTGGATGCTGGGAAGACCAAGATCAAAGTTCTGGCATAGGGAAGGTCAAATTTCTTCTCTGAAGGTTGGACAATTCAGTCTTTTAGACAAACTGACAATAGATAAATTAATAAGAGAAAAGGCATGCAAGTTAATTAATTTGCAAATAGGCACAAGAACCACACAAAATATGAAACTCAAAGAAGGGCCAGAAGAGTGAGGCTTAAATGCTTGCTTTGTAGCAAAGAGGGAATTGGGGACTGCAGGTGCTTTTAGGAGGGAAGTAAAGGACATGGGGGCAGGTAGAGATGAGTATAACAGAAGAACAGACAATGGACTGGGGCAAAGTCCCTCTTGGCTCTGCGTGTGCTGTTTGGTTTTCAGCTCCTTCTTGTGTGATGTGAGTTTAATCTTCCTTGATTAATGAAATTTCAGGAAGAGTATTGAAGTGAATTGTGCTCATCTTTAGCAGATCAAGTCTTTGTGTAGAAAAGGGAACTTCTGAGAAAGTACTTCCTTGCCTTTGCTGTTCTCTGGGTGCTCTAAATGTGAAAAAAGCAGCATATATATGGGGCTCACCTTAAGCATTGGCAAGGTAAGTTTCATTCTAAGGGCTTCTTTTTTGGCTTGTAGGAGGCAACAATTTCATGGTTTGATCACCAGACCTCTACTTCATATGTGCTCAGGGAGAATGAACAAGCTCTCTGGTGTCTCTCTTTATAAGGTAAGGAGATCCAGTTATAAGAATCCCACACTCTTGAGCTCAGCTTACTCTAATTACATTCCCTTAGCTGAATTTTCATATTTAATCACACTGGTGGTTTGGACTTCAGCATGCATTTTTGAGGAGACACAAATATTCAGTCCATAATGCTAGGCTTACAGGTGGACATCCTTCCTCTCCCCAGTCCGCTGTATTTTGTTCTGTTCATGCTCTTGCCTCTCATTCCGTTTCCCCAAGCACAGTTACACAGGACTGACAAGTCTGTGAAGTGGTGAGGATGGGGAGCATAGCAGACATGTGGATGCTAACAAACCAGAAGCTTGCAGAGGGACTCACAAACAGACCAATTTAAATCTGTAAGGTTGTCTTGTCTTTTCCTCCTCACTGCCCAGGACAAAGCCTCCACTAGAGAGAAAATGCAGGTTCTGCTCCAGGTCTGTGATAATTAATATCCTTTCCACTAATTACAGAATGAGGGCCTGGCTAGCCTTCCCTCTCTGGGAGGTTGCCTGGCAACCTTCCAAGGCTCTTCTGGTTTCCCCAAACTGAGCTCCACACATCCTGTAATGGAGGGCAGATGGTGCAAGTTGGGCTTGTACATGATGGTTCTGTGCAGAGTGTCCACTCTCACATCACAAAGTTCTTTTGGAACATGAATGGAAGCTTTCTCTTTAATACCATGCTGCAGTGAAATAAACTCAAATAGATATGAATTCAAACTTCCAACATGCAGCAATAAAAGTTATGTCATATCTGGGAAGTTAATGTGTATTATTGAGATGTAGTATTATCTTTTGTACAACCAGAGAATCATATTTAACAAATGAAATTATTTATTTTAAACATTTTGTCCATAGTAGCAAATCCATAACAAAAAGTGTTTATGGACCATTTACTTCCTCCCATTTCTTTTTTCACATGGTCTTCTGAGAAAGTAGGTGTTGAAGCCGGCACCGCGGCTCACTGGGCTAATCCTCCACCTGTGGCGCTGGCACTCCGGGTTCTGGTCCTGGTTGGGGCGCCGGTTCTGTCCCAGTTGCTCCTCTTCCAGTCCAGCTCTCTGCTGTGGCCCGGGAGTGCAGTGGAGGATGGCCCAAGTGTTTGGGCCCTGAACCCGCATGGGAGACCAGGAGGAAGCACATGGCTCCTGGCTTAGGATGAGTGCAGCGCGCAGCCTGTAGCAGCCATTTGGGGGAGTGAACCAACGGAAGGAAGACCTTTCTCTCTGTCTCTCTCTCTCTCTCACTGACTAACTCTGCCTGTCAAACAAACAAACAAAAAAAGTAGGTGTTGAATAAATTTATTGGAAGATGAGCTGTAGAATTAGGTAAGAGGTTAAGAATAAAAAACTTATTGGAGGCTTCAAGCCTATAGAGTCACTGAAAAGGTTCTGTATTATTTCTTAATTATAAAATTTGGCTGCAGGTTAAGTTTATCACTTGGCTGGAAAGCAACACCTAATGGTTGCCTACTTACCCTCCTCATTTGAAAAGGGGGCAATCTTTGGAGATTGAGCCATTTCATTTTGGTTCCTGGTCTCACTTTTCACAATCACAAAATATCTATAGGAACATGTCAGTGATGAATTCATATGGAAAGAAATTCACATAATATTTATATAGGACATATTATTAAGTGGTTCTTAATGCTCTAGGCTTTGGGGATAAAATATAAATCAGACTTGGCTCTTGTTGATTCTCACAGTTCCAAGTGAGATAGTTACGAATAGGGAATAAATATGAAGGACTTTGTGAGACAGTATGTATAAAGCTCACGGGCAGCAGAGGAAGATAGGGATAACTTCCCAGAGTGACAGCAAGGTGGAGGACTATTCACAGAGCAGACGTTTCCTGAGATGAGCCTGAAAGAAGAAAGAATTTATCATCTGATGCTAAGGGAAATATCCTGGGTGAAGGCACAAGTGTGTTCTCTCTGAGAGAGAGTAGGGGATAAGTTGAGGCAAGGGTGCAGGGACTGTGGGAGGAAGGCATTTGTTTAAAGTCAGGCTACCCCAACTAGCTGTTACTGCACAAACAAGTTTCCAGAATCATTGCACATGTGATATTCAGACACAGGAGATCTCAAGCTCCATGCATGTGTTTTACTTTCTGGATCCTAGATATTCTCAGAGAGCCTTTAGATTTTGAAGAAGAAAGTGTTATCTCCTGAGCTCTTTAAAACGTACTCTCCAAATGTGATCACGTACAAACCAAAGGCCTTGTGGAATGTCAAGGGTTCTACCAAGAAACTCACCAGGAGAAATTGGATAAGTCGCTCAGCCCACAAGAGAAGCTGAGAAGGTGAGGAAAGATGATAGCCACAGCCTTTACAAGCCTAAGATCTAACATTAATACAGATGGAAAGGGTATTTTTATGGAGAAGTTCATAAATTTGGAGTAATTGAAGAATGATACTTCTGAATTAGTGAAAACTCTGATAGAATACTTTTTTTCCTAAAAATGTTGATGACACATAATACTTGTGGGTTTTTGAGAGAACACTTTTTAATTGCTTTTAAGTATCCTAGGGAACTCCTAGTCAGCCAAACATGTTAGCCAGTGTTTTCATCAACAGGTAAGTTTGATTTTGAAATTCAGTTGTTTTTACTTTGTAAAATTCTCTGAATATTCTTGTAATGAGCTGAATTCTGCAAATAAAATAACACCACCAACAAAAGAGAATATTCATTGTTTGAAATAAACTCATTTTCATAAAAGATGTAAAGAGCAATCCTTTCCAAATGTTACAATTTATAAATTACCAGAGCAACTGAAGAATAAGAAAATGTCGTTAAGGGCTCAAGTCCCTTATCCTGTAATAAAGCTAGCCCAGGAACCAGGCCACTTTGAACACTCTCTGAATTAGTAGCACAAGTAATTGGTCTTCCTTCATGAAGCATTGAGGAGTCCTGTCTAATAAGGAGGGTGGGTACAATCTTGCTTCTGAATACCATACCAGAAAGGATCAAGAGGCTATTTGTAGAAAGGATCAAGTTTGCAACTGAATTACAATCAGCAATGGTAGATTCTACTCCTGATCCTGCCACACAGTCACTGCATGTCCTTGACAATGTTTTTCCTCAGTGGACCTCAATTTTCCCAAATATATTAAGAAGGAGGTGGTAACCCCAACTCTGTATGAATCCAATAATCCTGGTGTGGAAGCACTGGCAAACCGGTACTGGGTAAATTCTTGTTCTTATATTATCAATAGTTAATGTATTGGGGCAGTTCATCAGGAAACAATATAGCATAGTTCAGTTAGGCCCTGAAGTTGATGTTCCTGGTAACAGATTTTCATGACCTGGCCAAGGTCACAGTGCCGTGATTACCAGAGCAGAAATTCAGCTTCACTGCTCATTCATTTACCAAGCAGGCTTCCCAGGGATGTCAAAGTGATTAACTGGATCCCATGAAAGCCAAATAAATGAGGAACAGTTTACATAAAGCAGATAAATGAACAAATAAATTGGCCCAAGTTGCTTGGGCTCTAACTTTTTCTTCTCTCGAGCTTTTCCTAATACATTTGGTTGATGGTCATGGCTTCAATTAAATTCAGCTGTAGTTGGTCTTGGCTGCAGCAGTTCTTTAGAAACAAAGATGTGGAGCTGTTGACTACCCAGAACTCCAGGGATCACTGCAAAAGTGTGCTCCCTGAGTCTTACCTGGCTTGATCCCTAGAAGTTCTTGGTGGAAATGCGCTATGCCCAATATAGGAGGAGTAGAGGAAGCTTTCATTCCATCAGTTTGCAAGAGTTATGAACCTCCTGGGAGTTGGGTTCACTGAACTTCAGGTTTTTCATATCACCAATTTGATTTCTTCCTCAAAAATAGCAAACCAGCAGGGACAAGGGAAACCAGGCTATGCTCTCCTATCAAAGAAGGGCGCAGAGAATAAATAGAAAGGTAAGCTCAAAATGGGGGTGGGAGGGAGCTGCATTAAGTCACTTTCAAAGTTCTAAAGCTGCATTTGTGTTTGATAAAATTAGCACAGTGCCTCCTGGAACACAAACAGAAAGTCTAGTCTATAACAGAGAATTTGGAAGTAACAGTGAGAACAGGAAATGTAAAGAGAGAGACAATGATGGAAGAACCTGTAGATGCTGGAATTAGATGAGACTAGCTGGTGTGGATATCAGTGAAGTTAATCATAATTGTAACTTTCACAATTCATAAAACAAATTTATCCAGGAATTCTTTTATCACATGTTTGTAGCACACATGTTGTGTGTTAGGCATTCTGTTTCTAATTCTATGTATATATGAATGGATCAGTTGCCAAGACAGATAAAAGTTTCATTCTTGACCTAATAGTGGGTTGGAGACACAATTATGTCCATAACCAAATAAATCAACAAGATAATGTCTGACAATGAAAAAAATCCAATGATATGGTGAAGATCCAAAACTCTGATAACATAAAAAGTTTATGAGAAAGTAGAGCAAAAGGAACTCTCATTTATTTCTAACAGAAATGCAAAATGGCACTGTTATTTTGCAAGATAATTTTCTTCAAAATCTAAAATTATTCTTATCCTATGATCTAGTAGTCACATCCCTAGGCATTTACTCTAATGAACTGAAAACTTGTGTTCACATAAAGACCTGAAAATAAATGTTCATGACAGCTTTAAGCACATTTGCCAAAGCATGGAAGGAACCAAGATGCCCTTTAATAAGTAAATGGCTAAATAAGCTTTAATGTAGTTACCCAGTGAAATATAATTCATAAATACTAAGAAATAATCTGGGTTAGGCTTTGTGGCTGTGCTTTGCCATTCCAACCTCTCATAACAGAGTACCTGGGATCAAGTCCCAACACTGCTTCCAACCCAGTTTACTGTTAATGCACCTGGGAGGCAGGAGGCAGGTCTGTCACTCACATGAAAGATCCAGATGGAATTCCTGATTCCTGGTTTTGGCTTCCCCCATCACCACCTGTTGTGATCATTTCGGAGGTGAACCAGTGAATGGAAGATCTCAGTCTCTCTTTTCTCCCTCTATCCCACTGATTCGCAAATATGTCTTTTTTAAAAAGAAGAAAAATGAGGGGAAGGTGTTGTGTTGTACCAGGTTAAGCCACCACCCATGATGCCAGCATCCCATATGGGCAAAGGTTTGATCCTGTTCCAAAGTAGCTCCCTGCTAATGGCCTCGGAAAGCATCAGAAGATGGTCAAGTGTTTGGAGCCCTGCTACTTATGTGGTAGACCCAGAAGAAGCTCCTGGCTCTTAGCTTCAGCCTGGCCCAGCAATGGCCTTTGAGACCATAAGGGAAGTGAACTAGTGAGATTCCCTCTCTCTCTCTGTCTCTTCTCTCTCCTCTATCCTATCTCTATCTCTCCTCTCTCTCTCCCTTCCTTCCCTCACTCTCTCTCTTTCCTTCTTCCTCTCCCTCTTTCTGAATTTCAAATAAATAAATTCATTTTTAAAAACAAAAGAAAAGTGAAATAAGCTAACAAGCTATGATGAAACATTGGTTATGTTAAAAGCATATTGCTAAATGAAAGAAGCCAATATGAAAACAGACATAGTGTATGATTTCAACTCCATGACATTCTTAGAAGGCCAAGCTACAGACACTAATTTCCTGGGAAGTTCACAGAAAGGGAGAAATGGTTTCATAGACTACAGAGAATTATAAGGCAAGGAAGTGATTCCACGTGACGTTTAATTAGTGGATGCATGATATTATGCCCCACAGAAGAGTGAACACTAACGTACCATGAATGGTAGTGCAGGATAACATACTGGCATTATTTCATCAGTTGTTACGAGTGCACCACCAAGGCAAAATGTTAATAATATAGGAAATTTTACAGGGGAGATGGTATATATAGGGATTCCATATCACCTGCTATATTTTTCTGCAAACATGAAAATACCTTAAAATTACCTCTATTATTTTTTTTTTGACAGGCAGAGTGGACAGTGAGAGAGAGACAAAGAGAAAGTTCTTCCTTTGCCATTGGTTCACCCTCCAATGGCCGCCACAGCCGGCGTGCTGCGCTGATCTGAAGGCAGGAGCCAGGTACTTATCCTGGTCTCCCATGGGGTTCAGGGCCCAAGCACTTGGGCCATCCTCCACTGCACTCCCTGGCCACAGCAAAGAGCTGGCCTGGAAGAGGGGCAACCGGGACGGAATCTGACACCCCAACCAGGACTAGAACCCGGTTTGCCAGCGCCGCAAGGCGAAGGATTAGCCTAGTGAGCCACGGCTCCGGCCACCTCTATTAATTTTTAAATGCACTGATCAACAATCAGAATAAGAGTCTAAAGAATACTGTGGGCAAGAGTGAGGAAGAATTCTGCTGTCAGTTGGGTCTTCAAGGAAGTCTCTCTATAAAACTGACATTTCAGATGGCTACTGAATATGAGAGGAGCAGCCCAGGCAGCACAAAGAATAAGTGCAATGGTCCTCATGAGGTACCACATCTATTTGAAGGTACATATCCTTCACATTAGTTTATTGATGCAATTACTTTCTGAGATAGGTCAGCCTAGGATTTTGTATTTTCATTTTCATGACAGCACAACTGAAATTCAGGAATTTAAGCAAAGTGTTGGAACTCAGAGAGGTGCTTGGTGGCAGAGGGAAGATGAGGAACTGGATCTTTTGAGGAAATGCCTCATGTACCCACTTCCAACATCTACGATGATGGTAGTAGAATATAAAGTTAGAGACTCACAGACAATTGGCTTACACAGCACATTCTTCCTACCTGAGGTACAGGCACTACACTACTTCTTTCCAGACTTCAGCTTGCATTTCTGTGATGCAAATGAAAGAGTGGGGGATGATTCTATCAAGCTGAACTCATCAAATTTTAATGTGCATAGGGATTATACGAGACTCTTGTTAAATTCAGATTCTGGTTGAGTAGGCCAGAGATTGGGCTGAGGTTCTATATTTTCATCAAGCTCTCAGTGGTGTTGATGTTGCCAATGTGTGGACCACAATTAATTGGCAATTTATCTAAATCCACAGCTATGACCTGTTGTGGCCTGGGTTCCTGGGAGGAGTGAGTCATCTCTGGTAGGTTTGGAGTCATTTCCTACTCAAAGTGGAAGAGCTTGTCTCCTTATTCTGCTGTGGCCTATGCTATTTTAGATAGCAGAGGCAGAATGATTTTTTTCTTCTAGTTCTACAAAGAGATGGTAGAACCATTCACTACAGTTCCAAACAAAGAAAAACTGTGGCAGGATCCTTAGCTTATTCAATCAGATCCCTACATGATTTGTTCCTATTTTTTTCCACCAAATCACCCTGCTCATAATTGTAACTAAGTTTGAGGGATTGGTGAATTCATTGGCCAAATTAGAATAATTGTATGTGTGCAGTACACACCTGTCCATGGCATAGCATTACATTCAGATATGCCACAAGTTAAGTCTAGTTTCAGGCTACTGTAACACTGAATTTGGTTTCTGTTTTAACCATAGTTCAGAAAGTGGCTTTTTTTTTCCTTTGGGATGATGCTAACATCCCTTTTCTCTCTTCCTTGAGAAGGGTGGTAAGAAGCTGTCCATCAGTCATCACCCATGGAGTGGCCTGGGACCTGGATTTTGATTCTAGGCCACAGATCTCTCTCATTTCTTGTGTGATTTACCACATGTCCTATTGCATAGATGTGGACCTCGAAAGGGCTAGTCCCCACATCAGCCCCAGGAAAAGTAACATTCTCCACTCTGGTCCCTTTGCAGGGAGCACTGGGCTATCTATTGTATATTGTGTTTGTGTATACATATCTATATATCTGTTTTTGATACATATTTGAATGCCTTTCCTTGGTTGTACCCTCATTGGCTAGCACCTTGCAGGAGAGAAGAGATGAGCTAGTAGTTGATCCTCCTGGTTTTGATCATGAGGAACTCAAGGCTCTGACTATAGCATTTAGCTTCCTTAAGATCCTTGGGCAGGTACAAGAGGCAAAAGCCAGGCCAAGAATCCAGGAGACAGGACTCTAGCTTTTGATCCTTCTTTTTAGTTTTACTTTGCGTAAATAAGAAGACAGGAAGGAAGGCATATTGAAATTTGGGGTTTTCTTCTCAGTTTTATGGCGAGTAGCTCTGAATGATACAATATGCATTTTTTATGTATTTGTAGAATATCAGTTTTTTGGCAGGATTAGGCAGATATAATTATTTCCAAAGATGAAATTCTGCTTGTTACAAAGAGCTGGTTGTTTTAATGATTAAACTACTTTTACTATTAAAAACATGTTTTCCATTGAAACTTACAGTTGAAAATAAAGGGAAAATATTTAGCAAATCCTAAATCATTGAATTATTAGAGGAAATCAGAACACTTCTATAGTCGCTTAAACAATAAGGAATGAAGAAACAATTCAACTGAGAATGGAAGTTTTTTCTTCAAGTTAAAGCAAACAGAAACTCCCACACTTTCTCTCTATTATTTCTGAGATAAATACACATAACTCCATGGTTATTGGTATTCACAACACTCATAGGTGAATATTTGCATAGAAAGTTTGGTTAGTTGTGAATTGAGCTTGTGATTTTAGAATGGATTGGAATTATGTCTTTGCAGGAATTAAAGAACAGGAAAAAAGGAACAAAGAAGGAGAGATAGGGGAGGTATGGTTGCTTTCTTGGAACTGTTCCTAAGAAATGCATGAAATCTGTTTTCTTTATATTAATAAAAATTTTAAAATAGAATTTTGGGGCCGGCATTGTGGTGTAGTGGGTAAAGCTGCCACCTGCAGTACTGGCTGCTGGTTCAAGTCCTTGCTGCTCCACTTCCTGCCCAGCTCCCTGCTAATGTCCCTGGGAAAGCAATAGAGGATGGCTCAAGTACTTGGGTCCCTGCGCCCACATGGTAGACCCAGAAGAAGCTCCTGGCTCCTGGCTCCTGGTTCCTGGCTCCTGGCCTTTGGCCCCTGGCTTTGGATCAGCCCAGCTCTGGGCCTTTGTGGCCACTTGGGGATTGACTCAGCAGATGGAAGATGTCTGTCTTTCAGCCTCTGCCTATCTGTAACTCTGACTTTGAATAGAATAAATAAATTTCTCTAAAAAAAAAGAAATGCTGTGAGGACAAAATGAACAAACCTGCAGAAAGACTGACCCATAATACATCAACAAATGTATGTATTGACCTTCCATCTGTTCTCCTTTCCATAAGTGAGATGACTTAAATATGAACAGTTGTTTCATTTGGATTAGAATAAACAGGAAAGAAAATGCATATAGGCATTTGTATGTTGATTAAGCACTATTTTCCTTGGTAGAATGAGATACAAGAGCATGGTGAGGAAGAGGAAGCAAATCATACCGTCTTCATTTCTCTTATGTTGTTTCATTTTACTTCACCCCAAGTGAGTGTAGGAGTTGTTTGTATGCATTTCCTAACCATCTTTGTTGTCTTCTACCAGGAGAATTTGTATTTGTTTATGTATTTGTTTTAGCCCCCAAATAACTATACTTAGTTGTATTTGGAGCCAATTTCAATTTTTTTAAGTTTGGTTCAATATTTTAATTAACAGTAATTTTGGGGGGTGGATGAGTCTGAATTAGTTATATCAAATTTTGGCAGCATCCCAAGTCATTGTTGAAATTATTGTTGCATTGTATAGGACAGCACTGCTATAGTCATCCCCAAAGGAGCAGAAATTCAGGAGCTCATCTCAATTGTAGATATTTTGTAAGTTGGGCATCAGTCCATTTGTGACACATCCAGGATTGGATTTTATTTCCAATTTGCCTTCTAGGAGATCACAGTGCTCATAAATATCTTAAATTTTTTATTATCAGACCATAAATCCTTTTGGAAAACAAATTATGTTTTTTCTATTCATTGTAGTTTACTTAAAAATTCATTTTCAGCACCTGCCATATCCAGGTTGCAAAAAGACAGAATTTGTCCTTGTTCTCATGTTGTTTAGATGAGAGACACAGTAATCCAAAAGCCACACAAATGCACGGAGAACTCCACCTGTCACATTGGATACAAAGGAGAGAGATTTGGCACTAAGATGCACCAAAAAATAGTGATTTGACTAATGAAGTGTTGAAGGAAGGAAAGTCAGAGGGAATGCCAAACAAATGTTGATGTCAGATGTAAAGGTTGTACAGAAATGAACCAGGAAAGAGGTGGGATGGGGAATATCTGGAAGAAATGAAACAGTAAGTGCAAGGTCCTGTGGTAGAGAAAGTGATGGCTCAGACAGGCGGGAAGAGAGAGCAGGGGAAGCAAAGTGCTGAATCAAGTGGGACTGGAAGTCACTTTAGAGAGCTTTGTTTGCAAACTTTGAATGTGCAAGCATCCTTGGAGTATGCCCTTGAAGTGTTCTGTAAGGGTATTGGTCAAACCTACAATTAAACGAATCACTCTACACCTTAGCTAGCTAACTGCAGAGGCCCTACTATGTACAGATCTTCCAGAATCCACACCAGGAATTCAGTGATGCCATCATGCAGGCCTGTGATGTCTTTCTTCAAGGACAGCTATTTTACACTACTCTAAAGCACCAGAAAGACCTCTTACAACCTGTCTGTCAGGTGAGGCCCTCTCCCTTCCTATCAGAGCTGCCATCCCTCTCATATTTTGAAGATATCTCTCAAACTAGTGACTCTGCTGGGTGACTATGGACTCCTGGTACCAAACAGCACAGATACAGCCACTCCTGCTGAGTTACCTCCATGGCCACAAGGTCAGTTAAAACAGACAAGAATGATCCCTACAATACCAGCACTGTATTAGAACATTATAGCTTGATTCTCATAACAAACTTGTAGAGGATACTTTACTGCTATCCATACTTAAAGCATTGAAGTGATGTCAAGGTCTAAGCAAGCAAGAGCAGAAGAAAGGTTCGGTCCTGGGTCTTCTTGGCTCCACACTGTGAGGGGTATTCATTGCCCTAAGGTTCCTCAGCGACTGAGCAGAAGGTTCTGTAAGGCCAAGGCTCCTACCTCTGTGGCTAAGAGTTGATGGAGGGCTCAGCTGTCTTATCCATAATCTACTTTTTATTTGAAAGTCATGGCGGGGATAGAGAGACAAAGAGAGGGAATGAGATACAGGAAGAGTGCTTCCATCCACTGATTTACTTTCCAAAAAACAGCTGGGCCTGAGCCAGGCCAAAGCCAGTATCCTGGAACTCCATCCAGGTCTTCCATGTGGATGATAGAGGATCCAAGTATTCAGACCATCTTCATCTGGTTTCCTGGGTGTATTAGCAGGGAGTTGCATCAGAAATGGAAAAGGCAGAACTCAAACAAATACTGTGATATGGGATCTTGGCATCACAAGTGGCAGCTAACCTGCTACACCACAATGCTGGGATGAAAATTGCTAGCATGTACTGGGTGTACCTTTGCCCACGTGTCATTCAGTGCCTCCTAGGCACTAACCCATTGTGTCTCACAGTCTTATATGCTATACATGTCATCATCATTATTTCCATCTGTTAGATGGAGAACTTGGAACATAGAATTGGGGAGGTGACATACACAGGTGCTGGGAAGTCTGTCCCCACAGCCAATGTTCTTCCATCATGCTGCTTGCCTCATGGTGTCTGAGACAATCAAGCTTATGCTAATTATGTAGTTTAATTTTTTCCTTAGAACTTCCTACTTACTATTTTATGCTAAACATCTACTAATTTCTGTGTTCACACATCAATGCCTATGTGGAGAAGATCCATCAAACCCTATTAAATTTTAGTAATTCCCTTTTTGTCTTGGACAACAATTGAGTGGACACATACACATTGCAAAGGCTTAGTCTGAAGAGAAACACTAGAAATGAAAAAACCTGGGTCCTCATTCCTATTCTGCTCCCATCTTGTGGTGCAACCTGGAACAGGTCAT
Organism: Oryctolagus cuniculus; assembly: GCF_051225735.1. Taxonomy (NCBI): domain Eukaryota; kingdom Metazoa; phylum Chordata; class Mammalia; order Lagomorpha; family Leporidae; genus Oryctolagus; species Oryctolagus cuniculus. The sequence continues at coordinate 190,623,074 of NC_142868.1, forward strand.
AACCTATAGGATGTGCAAGCTGCTAGTTAGTAATACATTCATAAGTTATTGGTCACATCTTTACCATTGTTCAGCAGCAGTGACATGAATGCTTTATATTCAGTGATAAACCTGCAAAAACTTGAGATGACCTAATCCATTAGTTTGTTCAGTTGATTCAGAAAGCAAGGCTAAAGATGGGAAAATAACCATTCAAAATTATCTAACCCAGCTCAGAGACACAAGCATGCTCACCTCTGACTGTGAGCTGAAAATGCTATGTCTCACAGGCTTCAACTCCCCGTAAGAACCAACAGATCTTACCAAGACTTCCAGAAACTCACATTTTTCAATACTAGCTTTTGTCCAATAGCTCCAAAGACCCTGTGATCAAAGTCACCTCCTTGAATGACATATCTGAAATGCACAGGTCTCTGTGTAAAGCTTTGTAATCTGATGTCTGTTGTCAGGAAAGTGAAGTTTCTGTATAGTGATGTTTAAAGTGACTCTACCTACCTACTAGTTAAGCATCTTTGGGCAAGTACATATACTTCTTTTGTTTCAGTTTTATTTGAAAAATCAAAATAAAACATTTGTAGTAAATTGGTTCATTTCTGCAACTGTATGGTATGAATCTAGGATGCCTTCCATCAAAGATAGTTCTTTGTCCAACTATAAACTCTTTATTTCTTCCTACAAACAATTTCATTGCTCGGTCTAGGATTTCAGATGTCAGATTTTGTAACAAATATGGCTCTAGGGTATAATCGAGCCAGGAATTTTCCTCAAGGAGAACTGAAACCCAAGTTATTAAGTTCTGAGAAGACTTACTTATAAAGGATTTACTTTCCTTCTAATGAGATCAGGAGCTTCTGTTGTGGGGCCAGTTTCTCCTTACATAAAACTTCAAAGGGATCAATTTACTGATGCTCAGAGCTGCTGTCCCATTTTTGGGCTCTCAGGCTGAATGGTTTTGACTTTGGGGAGGCTTTGTTTCCCTTTTCAAGCTGTCAGAGAGCAGGCCGGTGATGGCACTACAATAACCAATATGGAAGCATCAATCAAGTAAGAACTGCATATCCCCTTCTCTGCCATCAGACTGTTCTTGTCTCAGATTCCTCCCCAGTGGTCAATTTTCTTTGTGTGATTCAGGAAAACTAAGCATTGCCTGTTGAAAATACTGAGAACTGTCTACTCCTTCCCACTTAGTTTTGAAGACAGAAAAACTTCAAATGCATGAAAAATGATGAGGACATTTCTATGGAGATAGTGACAGCAGAGCTAAGAGCTTTGGAGCTCATTATGTGTTGAAGAACTTGAAGGGCTTTGGTTCATTCATTCCTCAACTGCAAGATCAGTGCTCAAGGTGAGCAAGGCAGAAGTTTAGGATGGAGGACAAAGAAGTAACCAAGGAATCCATTACTAAGGAATTTGATAAGTTAATTCAATGTGTAGCAGAATGAGTAAGTTTTAAAATATATTGTTGAATTAAACCAATATAAGCAGAGCATTTTCATTTTTTGTTATAGTATTATTATTATTTTGTTTATTTGACAGATAGAGTTAGACAGTGAGAGAGAGAGACAGAGAGAAAGATCTTCCTTCCATTGGTTCACCCCCCAATGGCTGCTATAGCCGGAGCTACGCTGATCAGAAGCCAGGAGCCAGGTGCTTCCTCCTGGTCTCCCATGTGGGTGCAGGGGCCCAAGCACCTGGGCCATCCTCCACTGCCTTCCTGGGCCACAGCAAAGAACTGGACTGGAAGAGGAGCAACCGGGCTAGAACCCAGTGCCCATATGGGATGCCAGCACTGCAGGCAGAGGATTAACCAAGTGAGCCATGGCACTGGCCCCTATATATTTATTTATTATTAATATAGAGAATAGATTTCATGCAATTCATAGGTTCAGTTCTACCAAGATAACCATACTTGCCCCCATCCGTTCTCCCTCCACTCAATCCCTCTCCTTCCTTCATCTTCTATCTTTATTTTTTTCAAAGACACCCTTTCAATACATTCTATAATAACAGATTTAATCTGTCACTAACCATATGAAAAATTAAAAATTTTATACAAAATATCTGAAAAATCTTGTAAAATATATTACAGTGGAAACATCTGGAAGGGAGAGAAATAGAAAGGAATGACCAGAGTAGGGAAAAAGCCAAAACAAAAGTGCATCCTTATACAAAATAGCTATTATAATATGTCCAGGAATATAATTAATTCAAACATCTGCAACTCTGTTTCTGGAAGAAAAATAGTTAATAATTGGCACTCAGCAAAGCTGCACTGGATAGTTTCCCCAGAGACCTCAGCTGAAACTATAATCCTGCCTGATCAGCACTAGGATTGGGCACATCACGGGGTCCACCCAGGGGCAGCTGACCCGATCCATCCACTGATACTCTTTAGTGCCTCTGTGCTTCTCTCCTCTGCATCAGTTCCTGATTTTGTGATAGAGCTGTTGTTACCATGGTAACAACCTGGCCTCTCCAAGATGTGCAAGTCCAGCATGCATGACCTAACGCATCATTGCAAGGTTTTGCCTGATTTCATACAAGTGGTCTTGTGAAGAGTGATGATCAAATTATTTCCACGGATTTCTTTTTCTCATGTGAATGTTGAGATCCTTTACATGGATTTTCATGAAATATAACCAAACACAGTGAGAAAATTATCCAGAAAAAGGGCACTTAAAGAGAACAAAATAGCTTATAAAATTTAACAGGTCTGTCTGTATTCCATCCTTCTAAAAACAACAAAGGATATATTTTAAGTGTCCAACAGCTTATAGAATGGAGGGAAACAGTAAATCAGCTAGAATGGTATTTTAAATGTTACTAGAGAGAGGGGTGCAGAAGTAGGAACTTGGAGAAATGGTACCCAGTGGCTTGGCACAGTGAGAGAACTCCTTTCTGAGCAGGGTATTTATTCTGGCACTGCATGTTGAATAAGAGTTGACTAGAGTAGCAGCAAGAAAAGAACATTCGAGGCAGTAGGAATGACGTTGGAAAAGATACAGGACACGGTGTGTGGTTTCTGCATTTGAGAAATGGCCAGAGCTGAAAGACTGGCTGGGAAGAGAGAAGACCTAAGACCTAAGAGGTATGGGTGAAGTCAGAACTATTACAACCGCATTTACTAAGTGCACACAGTGCTGGCCTTCTTTTTGCTCTTCAACACAAAAACAGATATCCATGTCCAGGTTTTGTTTCCCATTGTCATTTATATCATGATGCTCTTCCCTCACAGTCCCATGTTCAGATATGTGCCCCAGTGCCATTTCACAGAGCAACCCTCCCTGGGCCAGCACATCTAGAGTCCCTGTCCCATTGCTTGTGCTCTTATTTTTCCTACTGTACATTGCACTGTTTCCAGGAGTTGTACATTTGTTTCATTTACTCTTTATCGCCTGTCTATACTACTAGAACATAAACTTCTAAAGGTAGAGACTTAACTGCTCTATTTCTAACACTTTAAATTCTAGAGCTGTCAACATTAATATTTACTGAACAACTGAATGTAATGGTGAGTAGTTAGGACTCTATCCAAGTGGAGCTGAATGACCTTACACAATGGAGACGCATGTTGGGCTTCAAGTTTTCAAATTTTGCTGGCAATTGGAATGGGCCTTTAGAATGACAAGTTCATGGCCAGGAAGACCAGTTCACAAAACATGGCTGAGTGTGGGTAGCATGAGATTTCCTAGGACCGTCTTTTGGGAGAACAGGGTAAATAGTATCATCAAAGATGGTATCAATAAAATCAAAACACAGGGAATTGAGTTTCTAGCCAGAGTAGAGTATTATGATTGAAAAAAAGTCTCATATTTTGAGTTGTGGAGAGTAAAGATCTAGAGGTCATAAAACAAGAGGTACAGTAAAATTTGAAATTTTCACTCTGGAATTCAGGAAACAAAAGTTGCAAATTTAATTTATCTCATGCTTGCTGTGCAATATTCATTAACTCAAAACATGTTTATTGATCTGTACTATCCAGGCATTTACCTAGTTAGCAAAGACATGGAAGGGAACATGGAAATGTCACTCATGGGATTTATATTTTGGCAAGTGATTAAAAATCAAATATACCATATACTGTGATAGATAAGGGGTGATAAGTAGGATGAATTTTGTGTGAAGAAACTAACATTGAGTGATACGAAAAGAGAATGTCTGGGAGACTGGCTGGTGGAAGTGATGGTCAGGAATGCTTTCCTGAGGATAAATATTCACACTGAGTCCTGAATAACAGATGAGCAATAGCACAAAGGGAATAACTTCCCGCACAAAAACATGACAGTTATTCAGAAGACACCAGCATGGCACATACCAGAGCTGTACTGAAGCCAAGGTACTGGAGCAGAGGAAGAGAGAGGCGAGAAAACTCAGGAGCTTCCAGATGAAGCAGGACGTGTTAGCCATGGCGAAAGGTGTCTGTTTACTTTAGAGAATAAGGCAAGAGAATGTTTCCAGCAAGGGATGATGTAACCTGATTTATATATGTATTTTTTTAAAGATCTCTGTAGTTGTTTTATAGGGGAAATATTATAGACAGTAAAAGAAAGACCAGAGATGAGTTCTCTTGAATAGTTCAGAGGAGAATTTATGTATTTATTAAATTTTATTTAAAGTATACAAATTTAATATATTTCATATATACAGATTCAGGAATTAGTGATACTTCCCACACTAACCTCCCTCCTGCCCACACTCCCACCCTTTTTCCTCCACCCTCTCCTATTTTCACTCCTAATTTTCACAAAGATCTATTTAATGTTTACTTTATATTCATAAGATTAACCCTACAGTAAGTAAAGAGTTAACAGCATTAAAAAAAAACAACACTGTTCTCAACAGTAGAGACAAGGGGTGTAAAAAACCTCATTGCATCTCAAAATGTCAACTTCATTCCTATACATTAACTTTTAGGTACTCTATTAATTACCACAGATAAGAGAAAACATATGGTTTATGTCTTTTTGGGGCTAGCTTATTTCACTTATTATAATGATTTATAGTTGCAGCCGTTTTGTTGCAAAAGACAGTATTTCATTTTTTTAACCACTAAGTAGTATTCTATAGTGTATATATAACCATAATTTCTTTATCTGGTCATCAGTTGATGGACATATGGGTTGAATCCATATCTGAGCTATTGTGAGTTGAGCTGCAATAAACATGAGAGTTCAGATCTCTCTTTCATATGCTGATTTCATCTCCATTGGGTAGATTTCCAGGAGTGGAATGGCTGGGTCTTATGACAGATCTATATTCAGATTTCTGAGTTATCTCCACACTGTCTTCCACAGTGGCTGCACCAGAGCAGAATTTAAATAGAGAAAAATAGGTAGACTCATATGTGACTGTGAATGAATTGAATATGTTGGTTGAGATTAAAAAAAAAAGAGGGAGCAACACATAGAAGATGATTATGGAGAGAGCAGCTTAGGGAAATCAAAAAAAGTTACTTCAGGACAAATTAAGTGTGATACATCTATGAGAAAAATCAAGTGAAAATGAAGTAAGCCAATAATTAGGGAAGTGCACACATCAGTAAAGAGCTCAGGATGAGAGATAACATTTGAAAGTTGCCAGGGTATAGGTGATATTCATTTTTTTTCTTTCTTTTTTTTTAACTTTTATTTAATATATATAGATTTCCAAAGTACAGCTTATGGATTACAATGGCTTCCCCCCAATAACATCCCTCCCACCCGCAACCCTCCCCTTTCCCACTCCCTCTCCCCTTCCATTCACATCAAGATTCATTTTCGATTCTCTTTATATACAGAAGATCAGTTTAGCATACATTAAGTAAAGATTTCAACAGTTTGCTCCCACACAGAAACATAAAGTGAAAAATACTGTTTGAGTATTAGTTATAGCATTAAATCTCAATGTACAGCACACTAAGGACAGAGATCCTACATGAGGAGTAAGTGCACAGTGACTCCTGTTGTTGACTTAACAAATTGACACTCTTGTTTATGGAATCAGTAATCACCCTAGGCTCTTGTCATGAGCTGCCAAGGCTATGGAAGCCCCCTGAGTTCACCGACTCTGATCATATTTAGACAAGGCCATGGTCAAAGTGGAAGTTCTCTCCTCCCTTCAGAGAAAGGTACCTCCTTCTTTGATGACCTGTTCTTTCCACTGGGATCTCACTCGCGGAGATCTTTCATTTAGTTGTTTTTTTTTTTTTTTCCAGAGTGTCTTGGTTTTCCATGCCTGAAATACTCTCATGGGCTTTTCAGCTGAATCTGCATGCCTTAAGGGCTGATTCTGAGGCCAGAGTGCTCTTTAGGACATCTGCCATTCTATGGGTCTGCTGGTGTATCTCACTTCCCATGTTGGATCATTTTCTCCCTTTTTGCTTCTATCAGCTAGTATTTGCAGACACTATTCTTGTTTCTGTGATCCCTTTGGTTCTTAGTCCTATCATTATGATCAATTGTGAACAGAAATTGATCACTGGGACTAGTGAGATGGCATTGGTACATGCCACCTTGATGGGATTGAATTGGAATCCCCTGGTATGTTTCTAACTCTACCATTTGAGGTAAGTCAGCTTGTGCATGTCCCGAATTGCACATCTCTTCCCTCTCTTATTCCCACTCTTATATATAACAGTGATCACTTTTCAGTTAAGTTTCAACACTTAAGAAGAATTGTGTATTGTGCGGAGCAACTCAGACTAGACTAAGTTACTGGAATTAAGACTTATTCTATGCATCTGCTCTCCCACAATATGGCGCTGAAAAGGGAGAAACAGCTTCTACACAGCTGCCTCCAGTTCAACCAATAAACAGCAGGACCTGCTCCTGATTGGAGGAGAGCAGCGTACTCAGCGTGTGGGTAGCAGAGTTGGGATTGGTGGAAGAGGACTATAAAGGAGGAGAGAGACAACATGCACCAGGAACATCTAAGAGGAACATCTATCTGAAGGAACACCTGAGCAGCCCCCGAGAGAGCCGGCCGGCCGGCGGTGTGCTGCTCCCCCGCGGAAGTGGGGAAAGTGGCTAGAGGGAACCGCCCTTCCATGGAGGTGGAAGGGTCGGTAGCCAACCCGGGAAGAACCAGCAGCAAACCCGGGGAGGGCCGAGCAGACAAACGAACAACGCAGGGTCCTGTGTCGTTCCTCCACGAAGAGGGGGAGCGACAGTGTATTGATTACAGTATTCAACCAAAAGTAATAAGTAGAACAAACAAAAAAATACTAAGAGGGATAACATATTAAGTTGATTATCAACAGTCAGGGTGAGGGCTGATCAAGTCACTGTTTCTCATAATGTTCGTTTCACTTTTAACAGGTTTCCTTTTTGGTGCTCAGTTAGTTGTCACCTATCAAGGAGAACAAGTGGTATTTGTCCCTTTGGGATTGGCTTATTTCACTCAGCATAATGTTTTCCAAATTCCTAACAGGGATCACTTTTCAGTTAAAATTTAAACACCTAAGAATAATTGTGTGTTAATTACAGAGTTCAACCAATGGTACTAGAACAAAAAAATACTAAAATGGATAAAGTATTACATTGTACATCAACCGTCAGGACAAGAGCTGATCAAGGAATTTATTCATATGTTGGGTTCTCAGGGTCATAGCAAATACACAATTACTGCAGCATAGTTATCATCATTTCTCTTGTTAATGTTATATTAATATACAGAGAAGAAATCATTGTAATTCATAGATACAATTCTTAGAAAGTAAGTTCATTTTTTTCTGTTTCTCTCTCACTCTTTCTTCTCCTCTTTAATTTTTGAGATAATACATTTTTATTTGTATAAATAGGTGAACAAATTTAATATATTTAATATATACAGATTTTTGAGTATAGTGATATTTACCTCCCTCCTGCCCACATTCCCACTCCCTCTCCTCTTTGCTTTCTTATTTTTTTCTTAATTTTTACAATGACATACTTTCAGTTTCTTTTATCATCATAAGTTTAATGATGTAATAAGTATTCAAAAAATATTTTTAAAAAAGCACTACTCCGGCCGGTGCCGCGGCTCACTAGGCTAATCCTCCGCCTAGCGGCGCCGGCACACCGGGTTCTAGTCCCGGTCGGGGCGCCGGGTTCTGTCCCGGTTGCCCCTCTTCCAGGCCAGCTCTCTGCTGTGGCCCGGGAGTGCAGTGGAGGATGGCCCAGGTGCTTGGGCCCTGCACCCCATGGGAGACCAGGAAAAGCACCTGGCTCCTGGCTCCTGCCATCGGATCAGCGCAGTGCGCCGGCCGCAGCGCGCCGGCCGCGGCAGCCATTGGAGGGTGAACCAACTGGAAAGGAAGACCTTTCTCTCTGTCTCTCTCTCACTGTCCACTCTGCCTGTCCAAAAAAAAAAAAAAAAAAAAAAGCGCTATTCCTCAACAGTAGAGACAAGGTCTCTTGTCAACAATCATCAAATCTTAAAATGTCAATTTCACTCACATACATTATACTCTGAGTTACCACAGATCAGGGAAAAAATACAATCTTTGTCTTTTTGAGATTGGCTTATTTCACTAAGTTTAATGGTTTCCAGGTACATCCATTTTGTTGCAAAAGACAAGATTTATTTTTTATGGATGACTAGCATTATATAGTGCATATATATCTCATTTTCTTTATCTACTCATTGATTGATGGACATTTGGGTTGATTCCATATCTTAGTTATTGTGAATTCAGCTGCAAGCTGATTTAATTTCCTTTGGGTACATTCCTGGGCTGCGACAGCTGAGTCATATGGTGGATCTCTTTCCAGATTTCTGAGGAATCTCCATACAGTCTTCCACAATGGCTGTACTAGTTTACAATTCTACAAGCAATGCATTAGGTGCCCTTTTACCCATATCCCCATCAGTATTTATTGTTTTTTGGTTTCCGTATGAGAGCCATTCCAACTGGGGTGAGATGTAACCTCATTGTGGTTTTGATTTGCTTTTCCCTGATAGCTAGTGATCCTGAGCATTTTTTCACTTGGCTGTTGGTCATTTGAATTTCATCTTTTGAAAAATGCCTGTTTAAGTCCCCTGCTCATTTCTTAACTGGATTGTTTGTTTTGTTGTTGTTGAGATCCTTGAGCTCTTTATAGATTCTAGATATTAATGTTCTATCATTTGCATAATTTTCAAATATTCTCTCCCGTTCTGTTAGTTGCTTCTTCACTTTGTTGAGTCTTTCCTTTACAATGCAAAAGCTGCCTGTCTTATTTTTACTTATTGCCCATGCTTCTAGGGTCTTTTCCAAGAAGTGTTTGCCTATGCCAATGTCTTGTAGTTTTCCTATTTTTTTCGCTTGTAATTTGACAGTATCAGGTCATAGATTTAGATCCTTGATCCATTTTGAGTTGACTTTGGAATAAGATACAAGGTAAGGATCTTGTTTCATCTTTCTGTACATGGAGATCCAATTTTCCCAGCATCATTTGTTTAAGCGACTGTCCTTTCTGCAGGGATTCACTTTCACTTCCTTTTCAAAGATGAGTTGATTATAGATGTGTATAGATGATATTTGAAGCCATGAGATTGGATGAGATCATTTAGAGAAAGCATACAGAATGAGGAGTGTACCCAGGCACATCCCTAAATGTGGTGCCTATCAACATTTAGAAGGTGAGTAGAGCTGCCAGCATCTTTGTGTAGCAGGCTAAGCTGCTGCTTGAAACACTAGCATACTATACGGATGCCAGTCTGAGTTCCAGATGCTCCAACTCCCTGCAAATGTGCCTGGGAAAGCAGCAGAAGATAGCTCAAATTCTTGGGACCCTGAACCCACATGGGAGACATGGATGAAGTTCCATGCTCCTGAGTTTGGCTTAACCCAGCCCTGGTCATTGTGATCATCTGGGGAGTGAACCAGCAGATGGAAGTGCTCTCTCTCTCTCTCTCTTGCTCTCTTATTCTCTCTCTCTCTCTCTGTAAGTCTGCCTTTCAAATACATAAATAAATATTTTTAAAAAATAGGGTCAGCAAAGGAAATTAGGAAGAAGTTTTTGTGAACTAGTAAAATAAAAAGAGAATATGCAGTCAAAGACTTCAATAGAAGAAAGTGCTTCAAGAAGAAAAGGGTGTTTCCATTCATTAAATGCTGCAAGGAGGTAAACAAATAATATAAAGCAATAGAAAGAGCTGTTGGATCAACCCATGGGGATTATTAGCGACTTTTCTAGGAGCATTTTTGGCATGGTAGATGGATGCATGGTCGGCATGCATGGAGAAGAGAGTATGGGGGGTGGATACAATATAAGCATCAATAATTCACATTATGAGATCTTGCCTATTGTTGCAGGTCTTGCCTATTGTTTTAAGGTCCATTTTGAGGTGAGAAAAGCTCACAACAGTTAGGTAAAAATGAGACAGTGGACATATTTTTGCTGAAAGTATTTGATGTGTCATGGCATGGTCTGACTTACAGATATAATGGTGAGCCCCAGATGTTTATCCTCCCAGAAGTGGGAAAAGGACCAGAAAACAAACATAAAACAGTGTAATCACATTGACAATGGCCGGAGTAGAAGGTCTGGGCATTTCTGCTCTAACTAACAATGGAAGTCTTCTCTGAAGAGAAAATGTATGTATATATGTATGTATGTATGTATTTGAAAGACAGAAAGAAAGAGATACACACAGAGAGAATTCTATCAACTGGTTCACTCCCCAGAGGCTGTAACAACCTGTACTAGGCAAGATGAAGCCAGTAGTCAGGAACCAGAGGTTTCTTCCTTGGTCTCTCAAGTGGGTGATAGAAGCCCAGGGACTTATGCCATCTTCTGTAGCTTTCCCAGGCCATTTACAGGGAGCTGGATGGGAAGTGGAACATCTGGGACTCACACTAGTGCCCATATGGGATGCTGGCACTGCAGGCTGCAGCATAACTTTCTGTCCCACAGTGTCAGCCCCAAGAAAATATTTGAATTAAGCATTGAACTATGAGAAGGAGGAGGGCACACACAAGAAGTTTGGGGAAGAACTTTCCACTTTGAGCTCCAAGGACACAAGTCTTGAAAAGAGAATGAGTTTGAAAGATTCAGTAGGGAGAATGAAAGGCAGAGAGTCTGGAACTTAATGAAAATAAGACCAATGACAGAAAAGAGAGGGATTGGACCAGATTGCTTATGACCTTTGTATTTTATCTAATGATAAAGAAGAGTTATTCTGTGATAGTTATTACAACACAATTTAATTACCATTCAAATGTATTAGTTGGGTTCTTGGAAAAGACTTTAAGGGAACCAGGGTGGATGTAGACATTCCAGTAAGGATGCTATTCCTATCCCCAGAAATGACAAAGGCTTAGACTAAATTTGAAGCAGAAAATAAAATGAGAAGAATATTTTCAGACACTTGATGTAAAAATTGGCACATACTATGAATCAAATTTTTGAAACAGTTGTAAAATAAATCACCACTGTCAAGTGATCTGTAATCTCAAGTAATCTGTTTCAAGGAGTATCTGTACATTTATCTTAGGGTTAATTTTCAAGTGGGATTTCTCAGGAAACACAGATATCAGAATTGGAGAGAACAATAATTGATTCAAATGTTATATGTCAACAGCCATCTTTAGTAGAGCTTGGAGAGAAGAGGGGCCTGGTTAGCTTGTCTAGAATCTCAGCAGTTCAGTTATAAACCAATTATCAGGTTGAACAGAGCGGCTCTCAGGAGCATCCTGACAGTTTCAGAACAAGTTGTGCCTATCTTCAAATTCTAATCAAGCACTTACTTCCTCTAATTCTGCCTGCTTTGTTGTAGATAAATGCTGAGACTCCTACAAGGCAATATAGAAAAATACTTGATAACATTTTGTCAACTCCCTGCTGGGAGCCAGAGAGCTGAAGTAACTAAACTTGAATCTGTGTACAGTTTGTACAGACCTGTCTTGGTGGAGAGAATTGGCAAATCAGACACTCTCTCTGAGAGTTTTTTTCACTTCGTTATTTTTAACTGGTGACTCAAACTGTTCTCTTGTGGGGAGCAACCGGACTAGACTGAGTTACTGGAATTAAGACTTATTCTATGCATCTGCTCTCCCACAATATGGCTCTGGGAGAGAAGTAAACAGCTTCCGCACAGCTGCCTCCAGTTCAACTAATAAACTGTAGGACTTGCTATTGATTGGAGGAGAGCAGCGTACTCGGCGTGTGGGCAGCCGAGTTGGGATTGGCGGAGGAGGACTATAAAGGAGGAGAGAGACGGCATGCACCAGGAACATCTATGGGGAACATCTAAGGGAACCCGTGCAGCCCCCGAGAAAGCCGGCCGGCGGTGTGCCGCTCCCCTGCAGAAGTGGGGAATGCGGCCAGGGGGAACTGCCCTTCCACGGAGGTGGAAGGGATAGTGGCCAACCCAGGAAGAACCAGCAGCAAACCCGGGGAGGGCCGAGCAGACAGAGGGAACAGCGCAGGGTCCTGTGTCGTTCCTCCACGAAGAGGGGGAGCGACATTCTCTAGAGTAATAATGTTGAGATTAGTTTTCACTAGCACTTATAAAATCTACCTTATTAGTAGTACACATATTCAATTAACAGGCACAATAAAGTATTTTAGTGTTTGATGCCATGCTATTGATGAATAAGATGGAGGAAAAGTAACTGAGATTAACTTGTCCAAAATGAGGAAGGGTCAGATGAAACTGGAGGACCAGGGGTACACTGCCTAGGGCACCGAACACTGGTAATTTGTTTCAAACAGCATAAGAATACATCTAGATACAACTTTACTCAGTAAACTTTGTTTCTGAGATTTTATATTAAGAAAGTAACTTAAAGGCAAAAAACGAGGGAAAAGCATTTTAAATCTGGATACATTAACTGTGAGTTATTATGAAGGATGTGATCATGGTTTCACATTTCTCCAGCCATTGGGACATGAAAGAGACATACAGTGAAGGAAAGAACCACCCTGATGTTTCATTATCTTTCCCCCTGATTGAGGGCTCCAATATAGTGATTTTTGAAAGATATATCCAAAGATATTTCCTCTTTCTCAGCTAAATATGTTCTCAACTGTTCTCTGATGCTCAAAAATTATTTTTTAAAAGATTTATTTTATATATTTGAAAGACGTAGAGACACACAGAGAGGTCTTCCATTCACTGGTTCATTCCCCAAGTGGCTGCAACAGCCAGAGCTGGACCTATCCAAAGCCAGGAGCCAGGAGCTTCTTCCAAGTCTCTCATGCAGGTGCAGGGGCCCAAGGATTTGGGCCATCCCCTGCTGCTTACACAGGTGATCAGCAGGGAACTGGATCAGAAGTGGAATAGCCAGGACTCAAGCTGTTGCCTATACGGGTTGCTGGTGCTGCAGGCCGGGGCTTTAACTCACTGAACCACAGCACTGGCCTCCAAAAATTCCTTTAAGTGTCAAAAGACATCATTATGTCTATAGTAATACATAAAGTACGCATTCTCATTACAGAATACAATGATACATATGTACTTGCATTTTTTCCTTTTGTACTCCCTATTTTCTTTCCCTCCATCTCTGTCTCTCTAGTCCCTAAATATATTATTTATTGCATAGGTGTCAAACCTTATAGTTTTTACAGATAATCCAAAGATGCACAAGACAATTCTCTCTTAGATAAAAGGTTCAAAATCTAATTTGGAAGAAGTGATATTGGCCAAAGCAGGACAGTAATAAAAAGGCTTAGAATCAACATTTTACAAACTCTGGAAATTAAACAATGGCTTATAGAAACCCATTGAATATTATTCAAGAAAAGCACCTGAATTTGGGGAAGAATAAGGAGCTTTGTAGCAATTAAATTGACTTATTCACTATTACCATACTTTTGCTGGATGAGTGCCTTGAAAAATTATGGCTCCATTTCAAGTATAGCCTGGAAACCCCTGGACAAAGCAGAATGGAGTTTGAATTCTTCCATAGCCTCATTTTCAAATAGTTGTAATTATTTGGTCAGAGAAGTGGTTCCCTGGAAACCTCCATTTACAAGGCTGTGGATACTTAACATGAATCAGATATTGAAGAGTCTGAAAAGCCTTCATACTGGGACATTTGTCAGGAAATTAGAAGAAACTGCTTTAATTTCCTGACTATCTCCAGTTGTGATGATACAGTGATGAAGCAACAGACTGCAGAAGCTTAAAAGAAAAAAAAAAAACAGGAAAAATATGACACAAGGATTTGAAAAACCTCCCATGTACTCTTGGGGATCTGGAAGAATGGATACACGCCTTTTGGGTACACTACCAGGGAAGACTTTAGAGAGTCCTAAACTCTCAGCTCTTGCTGAAGTTGGGGCTCTTTATAAGCAAGAAATAAAGAAAGAAGAGGAATTTCCCTCTGAGTGCAGAGGGAATGTCCAACACAACAAAGAATGTGAGAGTTATTATTTCCATTCACTTTTCCATCAAATCATTGATGGAACACTAAGCTAACCAAGTGGAAACTTCAGTGACCCAACAGACTTAACAGAACTAGTTCATTAAATTTTCAAACTGTCAGTAGGCATAAAATTTTGAGTGTAACAAGAAAGAAGTGAGGTGTAATATACAAGGGATATTTAATAAGATCAACAGCTGATTTCCCATCAGAAACCATAGAAAAATCAGCAGTCATCTTCAGAAAACACGCACACACAGAATATACACATAAAGACAAAAATGAAAACAAAGCAACAATTACAAAATTCTCAGCCTTGAATTCTTTTTTTGTTGTTGTTGTTGTTGCTATGCCATAGCGCCGGCCCCCAAAGCTGTCTTTCTTTCACTCATTTCCACCTGCCAGACCCCAAAGGTACTTACATTTGTTTTTTTTTTTTTTTTAGTAAATATAAATTTTCAAAGTACAGTTAATGGATTACAGTGGCTCCCCCCACATAATTTCCCTCCCACTCACACCCCTCCCATCTCCTGCTCCCTCTCCCATTCCATTCACATCAAGATTCATTTTCAATTATCTTTATATAAAGAAGATCAATTCAGTATATATTAAGTAAAGATTTCATCAGTTTGCACCCACATGGAAACACAAAGTGTAAAATACTGTTTCAGTACTAGTTATAGCATTAATTCACATTGGACAACACACTAAGGACAGATCCCACATGAGAAGCAAGTACATAGTGACTCCTGTTGTTGACTTAACAATTTGACACTCTTGTTTATGGCGTCAGTTATCTCCCTAGGCTCTAGTCATGGGTTGCCAAGGCTATGGAAGCCTTTTGAGTTCACTGACTTCGATCTTATTGAATTCTATACCCAGAAAAACTATCCTTCAAAAGAGAAATTAAGACAAATAGAAACAAGCCGGCGCCGCGGCTCACTAGGCTAATCCTCCGCCTTGCGCCGCTTTCACACTGGGTTCTAGTCCCGGTCAGGGTGCCGGATTCTGTTCCGGTTGCCCCTCTTCCAGGCCAGCTCTCTGCTGTGGCCAGGGAGTGCAGTGGAGGATGGCCCAAGTAGTTGGGCCCTGCACCCCATGGGAGACCAGGATAAGTACCTGGCTCCTGCCATCGGATCAGCGTGGTGTGCCGGCCGCAGAGCGCCGGCCATGGTGGCCATTGGAGGGTGAACCAACGGATAGGAAGACCTTTTTCTCTGTCTCTCTTTCTCACTGTCCACTCTGCCTGTCAATAAAACAACAACAACAAAAGACAAATAGAAACAAACTGAGAAAATTGGACTCTTTGAACAAGAAATACTAAAAGAAATCCTAAAGGCTGAAAAAAGGATGACAATACAAAAATCAAAACACATATGCAAAAATGAGAAGTTTCAATAAAGTTAATTAGAAATACTGTAAAAGGTAAGCATAAATGACAGTGAAAATTAATGTTTGTTTTTCAATAGATTTAAAAGATAATTGAATAAAGCAACAATTATAAATGTATTCATGAGCATGCATACTTAAATATATAAATAATAGTGCAAAGGGGAACGAGTATAGGATCAAAGTTTTTATAGTATTAAAATTAATTCAAACCAATAAATGTGTTTATGTTTTAATGGTATTACCTAGGGAAGCCACAAACAAATAAATCCAAAATATATCATAAAAATGATGATAGTAAAAATGGTATACCAAAATTAATTCAACATAAAAGAAATTAGTAATGGAGGATTTGAAGAATAAAATAGGAACTATTGCTTTATATTCCTATTAATTGACCATTTATTATTGTAAAATGTTACTATTTGTCTCTATCAGCAATTCTATACTAAAGTCTATGATTTCCTGATAACAGTATAGCCATTCTAACTTACTTTTCATTGCTGTTTTGATATGCTATTGCATGGTATACCCTTTTCTAATTTTCACTGCATTTGTAACTTTGAAATTCAAATTGCAGTTTTTTTTAAAACCTTATATTTGAGTTGTAAGGATTTTAAACATTATGCCAGTTTTGCACTTTAATTACAGTATAACATTTAATGTTTTGAACATAAAGCAGGTTTTACACCTGGTATCATATAATATATAGACTATATATATGAAATATATATAATATATACATATATATATACACATTCTATATGTGTATGTGTGTGTGTACCTCACAGAAATAATAAAGGATTACTATGGAATACTATTAGAAAATATATGTTTATAAATGAGATAATGCATATGAATAGGAAATTATCTACAAATAAACAGTCTATGAAACTGACTCAAGAAGAACAGATAACCTAAAGTGACCTATAACAAATATGAAGATTTAGTAATCAAACAATAGTCTTCCCCTGAAAAAGATTCAGAATCATATTTCATAACTGGAGAATGTCTCCAACTCTTTAAAGAAAAACTAGCACTAATCTTTCATAACCTTTCCAAACACTAGAAAAGCTGGGGGTAGAGTGGGGCACACTTTTTAAAATATTTTTATTTATATAAGGTGGCAAATTTCATGTATTTCATATATACAGATTAAGGAGTATATTGATACTTCCCATTCTACCTTCTCTCTTGATCATACTCCCACCCTTCCGCCTCATTCCTGTCTTATTAATTCATAAAATGACATACTTTCTGTTTATTTTATCATCATAAGCTTAATCAATAGAAAACTTTCCACTAAGTAAAGGGTTCAACAAATAGTAAGAAGGAAAGAAACCACTGTGCCTCAACAATAGAGACAAAGGTTGTAAACAATAATCAAATCTCAAAATGTCAATTTTACTCATATACATTATATTTTTGTCCTCTACTTGTTATCACAGATCAAGGAAAACATATGGTATTTGTCTTTTTGGACTTGGTTTATTCCACTAAGTGTATGGTTTTCAATTGTATCAATTTTGCTACAAAGACAGAACTTCAATCCTTTTTTTGCAGCTGAGTAATATTCCACAGCGTATATACACATTTTTCATTGACTCATCAGTTGATGGACATCTTAGTTGATTCCATATCTTAGCTAGTGTGAATTGAGCTGCAATAAACATGAGGGTACAGATAACTCTTTCACATGCTGATTTCATTTCCTTTGGATACATTCCTGGGCTGTGACAGCTGAGACACATGGTGGATCTCTTTCCAGATTTCTGAGGAAACTCCATACTGTCTTCCACAATGGCGGTACTAGTTTACATTCCCACAAACAATGCATTAGGTGCCCTTTTACCCATATCCCCACCAGCATTTATTGTTTTTTTGGTTTCTGTATGAGAGCCATTCCAACTGGGGTGAGATGTAACCTCATTGTGGTTTTGATTTGCATTTCCCTGATAGCTAGTGATCCTGAGCATTTTTTCATTTGGCTGTTGACCATCTGAATTTCCTGTTTTGAAAAATGTCTGTTCAAATCCTGTGCCTATTTCATGCTAGATTGTTTGAATTGTTGTTAAGTTTCTTTAGCTATTTATAGATTATGGATATTAATCCTTTATCAGTTACATAGTTTTCAAATATTTTCTCCCATTCTGTTGGCTGGCTCTTCACTTTGTTGAGTTTTTCCTTTGAAATGAAAAAGCATCTTAGCTTGATGCAATCCCACTTGTCTATTTTTGCTTTGTCTGTTTCAGGGGCTTTTCCAAGAAGTGTTTGCTATGCCAATGAATTGCAGAGTTTTTCTGATGTTGTCCTATAGTACTTTGGAAGAATCAGGAAAGATTTATATCCTTGATCCATTCTTAGTTGATTTAAGGCATCAAATAAATGATCTTACAATGAATCTCAAGGACCTAGAAAAAGAACAAACCAAACCCAACATTCATGGAAGGAAAGGGATAATTAAAATTAGAGAAGAAATAAAGAAAATTGAAACAAAAATTATATGAGATATCAGTAAAATGAAGAGCTGTTTTTTGAAAAAGTAAGCAAAATTGATATACCATTGGCTGAAATAACCAATAAAAGGAGAAGACTGATTTGATAAAATCAGAGATGAAAAAGGAGATGTTACAATGTTACAACAGAAATAAAAGGAATCATCATGAATTGCTACAAGCAGCTATATGTCAACAAATTGGACCCATACAATATACCAACTTGAGTCATGAAAACATATAAAACCCAAGTAGACCACTAACATGATAGGTATTGAATCTGTAATAAAGAACCTCTCAACAAAGAAAAGTCCAGGACCAGATGGCTTCAATGCTCAATTCTATTAAACTTTTAAAGAAGAACTAATTACTATTCTTAAAATATTCAAAACAACTGAAGGGAGGGAATCCTTCCAAACTTCTATTAGGCCAGTGGCACTTTTATTCCAAAATCAGAAAATATACAATAAAGAGAGATATAGACCAACATCACTGATGACCATACATGCAAAATCCTCAACAAAAATACTAGCTAATCTAATCCAACAGCACATCAGAAAGATCATTCACATGGATCAGGTGAGATTTATCTCTAGAATGCAGAGATGGTTCAACATATGCAAATCAATAAGTGTGATACATCACATTAACTAACTGAAGAATAAAAACCATATGATTATCTCAACTGATGCAGAGAAAGCATTTGATAAAATGCAATATCTTTTTATGA
This sequence comes from Oryctolagus cuniculus, assembly GCF_051225735.1. Taxonomy (NCBI): domain Eukaryota; kingdom Metazoa; phylum Chordata; class Mammalia; order Lagomorpha; family Leporidae; genus Oryctolagus; species Oryctolagus cuniculus. Next base: position 190,641,996 of record NC_142868.1, read on the forward strand.
TTAAAAAAAGCCTTAATTAAATTGGTTACAGAAGAAACACTCCTTAACATGATCAAGGCAATATATGACACATCCACAGCTAGCATATTTAACAGGAAAAAATTGGTGGCATTTCCACTAAGATCTGAAACCAGACAAGGATGTTCACTTTTTTCCATTGCTATTCAATGTAGTTATGAAAGTTTTATCTGGAGCCATTAGGCAGAAAAATAAAACAATTGAATACAAATTGGAATAGAGAAAGTCTAATTATTCCTGTTTGCAGATGACATTGTTCTATATAGGGAAACCAAAGTAGGCCACTAAGGAACTACTAGAACTCATAAGAGAGCTTGGTAAAGTATAACACACCAAATCAATAGCCTTTGTATACACAAATGTGGCTAAAAACAAATTGTAAGATCAGTCCCATTCACAATAGCTACAGAAAATTTAAATATCTTGGAATAAATTTGACCAATGATGTGAAATCTCTACAGTGAAAATTATAAAATATTAAAAAATGAATTAAAAGAAGACACACAAAAAGGAAGAATCTTCCATGTTCATTCATTGGAAGATTTAATATCAAAATGTCCATACTACCCAAAGCGATTTCCAGAATCAATATGATCCCAATCAAAATACCAAAATCATTTTTCTAGGATCCAAAAGAAAGGAAGCAAAAATTTGTATGGAAATACAAGAGACCCTAAATATCTAGAGCAATCTTAAAAAAAAAAAAGCTGGAAGCATCACAATATGAGATTTTAACAAATGCTACAGAACAGTTGTAATCAAAACAGCCTGGTCCTAGCATAAAAGTAAACATGTGGACCAAATGGACAGAATAGAAACCCCAGAAATCAATCCACGCATCTACAACCAACTAATCCATCCCTGTAGAATGGACAGTCTCTTCAACAAATGGTGCAGAGGATACACTTATTAATTTATTCAATAGGGCAGCATTACCTCAATACCAAAATCAGACCAAGATATTACAATACAATAAAATTAAATTAAAGGCTAATATCCCTTAATGGCATACCAAAAACTCATTGACATAACTTCAGCAAAGTGAATCCAGCATATATGAAGATAATTTTACACTGAGTAAATAGGATTTTTCCAAGAGTTTAAGATTGATTCAATATAGGGAAACCAAAAAATGAAATTTATAATATTAATATAATAAGGAACAAATTATCATATAATCTCAATAGATGCATAAAAGCATTTGCCACATTTCATATTTTTAAATGAGAAAAGCAATAAACTAGGAATAGAAAGGAACTTCCTTGACCTTATAAAGGCATCTACAAAACCCCACAGCCAACCTCATACTTAGTGGGGAGATAATACTTCACCTAAAAGAATAAAATAAGGTGCTCATTGTTGCTGCTGCTCAAAATTTTGGAACTCTAGTCAGGACAAATAGGAAATAAAAACAATAAAGTGATAAAAACTAGAAATAAAGATGTAAAACCAAGTATTCATGGAAGATATGACTTTGCCTATATGAAAAACCTAGACAGACAATTGGAATACCCAAGAAGTAATAAATGAGTTCAGCAATGTTCAAATCTGAAGATCAAAATTAAGAGAATTTTTATACACTGGCAATGAATAACCAAGTTGAAATTAACTTCAAAGAAGGAAAGTTACCAAAGATAATGAAGGTCATAACATCATAATAAAGGAGTCAATTCTCCAAGAAGACATAGCAATCATACATAGCAATCTTTAACATGTATGTGTTTAACAGTAGTACAGCAAATTATATGAGGCAGAAAATGAAAGAACTGCAAGGAGAAATAAATGAATCTACTCTTTGAGTTGGAGATTTTATTTCTATATCAAACACATCCTCAGGCAGAAAACCAGTGTGAACATAGTTGTACTCAACAATCCTGTCAATCAACTGGATGTAACTGACATCTAAAGACTACTTCCTCCAGGAGAAGCAGAATTTCCATTATTTCTAATCTCACATGGACTGTTTTTCAAGAGAGAACACATTCAGGACCATAAATACAACTTTACACATTTGTAAGACTAGAACTCTCATAAAGTTCTCTCTCAGATCACAAAGTAATTAACCTAAAAATCAGTTACAGAAGTATAACTGGAAAATTCTGAAGTATATGTTAATTAAGCAACACACTTTCAAATAATATATTTCATAGAGAAAACCTCAAGAGAAATTTTAAAAATATTTAGAGTTAAATGAAAGTGAAAACATTAACCTTGCTAAGAAAAGTGTGGCATTCAGAGCCTATGTTGAGAAAGAAGAAAGACCCAAAATCAATGATCATTGAAAAAACAGAAAAGGAAAAGGAAACCAAGTCCAAAGTAAGCAGAAGAAAAGAAACAGTAGAAAGCTAGATTTTTTAAAAGTTTAATAAAATCAATATGTCTTTAGCCATGATAACTAACAAGAGAGAGGACGTAGTCACTAAAATGGAATGAAAGAAGTTTCATGGATACTAGACAATAGGAGCGGTGTTTGGCATATTGGTTAGGATGCCATTTGGGACACCTGCATACTATAGATTGCCTGGGTTTGAATCCTGGCTGCATTTCTGATTGCAGCTTCCTCCTGATGCACACTCTTGTGTCACAGTAGTGATTGCTCAAGTAATTGAGCACCTGTCATGCATGTGACAGCCCTGGATTGTGTTCTAGTCTCTTGGATTTAGCTTGTCTAGTTTTGGCCGTTGTGAGCAGTTGGGGGGGGGCAGTAACCAGGAAATGGAATATTTCTCTCTCTTTCTGTTGCTCTCAAAGATATAAAACATAAATACATTTTAAGAAGGCTAGGGACCGATGCTGTGGCACGGCAGGTTAAAGCCCTAGCCTGAAGCGCCAGCATCCCATATGGGTGCCAGTTCTAGTCCTGGCTGCTCCACTTCTGATGCACCTCTCTACTATGGCCTGGGATAGCAGAAGAAGATGGCCCAAGTGCTTGGGCCCCTGCACCCATGTGGGAGACCCGAAAGAAGCTCCTGGGTTCTGGCTTCAGATTGGCACAGCTCCGGCCATTGCGGTCATCGGGGGAGTGAACCAGTGGATGGAAGACCTCTCTCTCTGTCTCTACCTCTCTCTGTAACTCTGTCTTTCAAATAAATAAAATAAATCTTTTTTAAAAAGGCCAATAAATAATATGAACAATTTCATGCCTACAAATTTGAGAACTCAGATATAACAGATGAAAAGGACTTGAAAGACAAAATCTGCCAAAACTCACACAAGAGTAAGTATACAATCTTAATAAAGATATATGTATTAAAGAAAGTAAATCAGTAACTGGTCATCTTCCAAACTGGAAAGCACCAGATTTATATGGGTTCATTGGTAAACTCTACCATAGACTTATGGAAAATGTTAAACCAATTCTCTACAATCTTTCAATAGGAAGAAAGGAGCTGAGAAAATACTTCATAGCTTATTCTATTCATTTGAAATTACACTAATACCAAAACCTAATGAAGACATGACAAGAAAACTATGGACAAAAAACTCTCATGAATAAGCATGTAAAAATCATGGAAAAATATTAGCAAATTAAATCCAACAAGGTATGAAAAGAATTACACACTACAATCATACAAGATTTATTCCAAAGTTGGAAGGATGGCTCAGCTTTTGGGAATCAGTTATCTATGAAATCAACAGGCCAAAAAAGAAAAATTGCATAACAATATCAATACATGCAGAAAATGTTTGACAAAATCCAAGATTATATATACAAAAATCGGTTGCTTTTCTCCACGTCAGCAATAAACAAGTTGAATTTGAACCTAAAAATACAATACCATCTACATTAGGTCCCAACATTGAAATGCCATCTATGAATCTAACAATATGTGTACAAGATCAATATCAGGCACATTATAGAATTTCTTGAAAAAATCAAACTAAACAAAGTAAAAAAAAAAGAACAGAGAAGTATTCCATGTTGATTGAATATTTTCAAGATATCTGTTCTTTCCAATTTAATCCATAGATTCCATGCAATTTTAATCAAAGTTCAGCTATTTATTTTGTGGATATTGGAAAAGAAGTTATAACATTTATATGGAGATACCAAATACACAGAATAATCGATGTGGTATTAAAGAAGAACAAAGTCATAGGACCTACATAACACAACCTTAAGATAGTATGATACTGTTTAAAGAAGAGACAAATACATAAATGAATGGCTGGGCATTTGGTGCAGCTTTAAGATGTTTCTGGGATGCCTACAATTGGAAAGCCAGCTGTCTCCTGATTGCCAGTTCCTGCTAACGCATACCCCGAGAGGCAGGTGGTGATAGGTCAAGTACTTGGGTCCCTGTCACTACAAATTAACTTTATGGCCCCTAAGTGGCTTCTCCCAGCCCTAGTTGTTGGTATTTGGAGATTGAACCAGAAGGTAGATGGGAGATTCATTCTCTCTCTCTCTCTCTCTCTCTCTATATATATATATATATATATTTCCCTTTCTATCTCCTTCCCTCCTCCCCTTTCTCTTTCAACTAAATACAAATAAATAAATGTTTTTAAAATATATTAGTGTCACATAATAGAAATTCAAGAAATAGACCCATATAGACATAGTCAATTGATCTCTAAAAATTATTTTAGTTAATTGAGAAGCAGAGAGACAAAGACAGAAAGACAAAGAGAGCTCTCATCCACTGATTCACCCCCAAAATTCTATCAATGGCCAGGGATGGACCAAGACTTAATCTAGGAGCCAAACTTAATCCAGTTTTTCTATATGAGTGGCAGGAACCCAATTACTTGAACCATCACTGTAGTCTTCCAGGATCTGCATTAACAGAAAGCTGGAGTCAGGAGCCAGAACCTCTTAAAACTGTTGGAAGGAACAACATTAAACACAGACTTTGAATAATTAAAACTTCTTAAGCCCTCTACTTGAACACTGAGGTTAGAATCATCATAAAAGTTTAACACCTAGGAAGTTAAGGCTTTTTAGAAATGCGTTCCTTGGAAAGATTTGCTGTGCTATAATAGATTATTTTTTGTTCGGATAATTTGAATAAAGTTTAGTGAGCACTTCAACAGTGCCTCATTGACTAGATAATAGATAGCAGAGTAGCCCTCATCAAACCTTGGATTGGTTCAGAGCTGCCAACATTTGGAGTTAAGGTCATGGAATAAGGATTGAGTGCAAATGCCATTCCATGATAAATAGATGCCATGCACCTGACTACTAGATGAGAACAGCTGGTGTGTATTGAGGTGGGCCCATAACCCCTGGAAAAGCATGAGCCAGGAGGCAGGCAAGGCAAAAATGATTCCAAGTTGCTTAGGACTGAGGAATGCCCTGGAAATATCAGAACAAGCAGGTGACTATATGCAAAAACATAACAATAATAATTCTAAAAGGAGTCCCATAGAAAAAGGAAAAGGAAAAAAATATGAAGAAATATCAAGGATAGTTTTGTGCTTTCTTCTGCGTACTGAATAAGAATCAGAGTGCACCAAGGCTCATTCTATCTTGACTGGAATTGATCTCCATGGTCAGGCTCAGATCAAAAGAAAGAAAAAGTCTCCAAGAGAATGGATTTCGTCTATAAATTCCCTGTATTCCTTTGCAGTCTTTGCCCCACACTTGCCCCGTGTCCAGCCCAATTTCTCATGTTTTCACTCATGTCTTTCTCGGAAAAAGCAAGAATCTCCTACCTGTTTAACAGAATTTGCTCTCAGGATCAAATTTGAAGTCCATTCTCCTTATAGCATCCTGCATTATCTTCAGCTGCCAAGAAAAGCCCTTTGGCTCCTATTCTCTTCAACACAAAACTCTAAACATTCTTGTTACAAGAACCTTCATTGTCAGCCCCCTTTTGACTTAGCCAGTAGTATCTACCCCTACACTTAACATTTTAGGAAGTCACACCTCTTAAATTTAACTGAACACTCTTCATCACCTCTCAGTTCTTACAAATTCTAGACTCCTCAGCTGCCAGCTATCACTCCCTCATGGGCTATGTTCAAAGCACCTCTTCTCTGCTCACTCATTACCCTGTACCCCTTCTTACTGTGGGGCCATTCTGTCTTTACTCATTAGTCTCTCCCAGCGTAGGTTGCTTTATTCATTTCTGTTTGCACAATGTTTAATGCAGTGGTGGCATAAAACAAGCTATCAGGTAAGTTTTACTCAAATAACATTGAACTTTACCAAGGAAGGTTCTGGTCTTAAATACGGTTGCAACACATCACAGTTTCTGATGCATAGTTGTTGAGAGATGGTATTCCATAGGGTTTCTGGCACCTCTTGTGTCAGTCTCTGTTCCATACAATCATTTCAAAGATTTCTGCATATGACTGTGAAGATAGTGTTAGGGTCTCCCTCTAAGGCAAAGGGCAGATTTGGTTTTTATAAGGAAAATAAGTTTTCTGGAGGGGACTTCCTAATCTAATGGTTCCATAGAAGCAACACAAACTATCTCTGCATGAAGTCTCCCATTGTATTTTTTCACCTCACTTCTGTGGGACTTGGGGAGCAACAGGAGCTGGTGCCAACACGAAGTTTGCACTGTCTGGTGTGCCATGAGTAATCACATTATTTTTTTCTGACCCAGGAGTCTCATCTTTTATGGTGGTATCCATGATATTGTGGTAAGTTCACTTGCTGACTTTCAAGCAGGGGAAAATCTCAGAGATCCACAGTTCTTAACAGAGTTGGTAACACAATGTATCACACAGAAAGTAACTTATCTCCAGAGTTAAAGACATTTTAGAGTTGCCAGGATCTTATTCCAACTCCCCCATTTCTCTAAGGCCACACAGGCTATTTTCTATATGGAAGCTATACAGTGTCATACAAACAAGATGAACTCTGGATTCATTTCAGATCACAATATTGCTTAATAGCTTCAGCTACTTATTTAACCTCTCAGAGCCATGGCTTACTTATCTGTACAATGTGGTTGTCAGATGTATGTCATAAAGTAGTTGAGAGGATATAATCAAATGTGAATAATGAACAAAGCCAACTAGTTGAGTGCCCAGAAAAATCTCATAGATTAAGTCTTCTTTATTTCCTTTGCATATGCAAAGCAAAGCTTAGTTCTAGGGTTAAGGCAGCTGTTGGGATGCCCATGGCCTATATCGGAGTGGTGAGGTGTATACCCAGTTCCACTCCTGACTCCACCTTCCTGCTAATGCAAATCTCAGAGGCAGTGGAGATGACTCAGTTAATTGGGTCTCTTCCACCCACATGAGAAATCTAGATTTCACAGCCCAGGCATAGCCATGGCAGGCTTTTTGGGAGTGAACCAATAGATGAGAGCCAGTCTCTTTCTCTCTCTCTCTCTCTATCTTTCTCTCTCTCTTTCCTCCATTTCTGCCTCATCTCAAATAAATAAATAAATAAATAATACATTTTAAAAATAAATATAGGAGAGGACATTTGGCTAGCACTTAAGCTGCCAGTTAAGATACTCATGCCCCATATCAGAGTGCCTGGGTTCAAGTTCTGGCTCCAATCTTGATTCCTTATTCCTGCTAAGGTGCACCTTGAGAGATAGCAGTGGTGGCTCAAGTAGTAGAGCTCCTACCACCAATGAAAGAGACCTATATTGAGTTTCCAGGTCCCAGCTACTACCTATCTCATACCTAGCTGCTCAGGTATTTGAGGAGTGAACCAGTGGATAGAAATTCTGCCTCTCTGCTGCTCAAAAATCAACCAACAATCAATCAATAAATTTGTTTTGTTGAGGGCCCCCAAACCTTCTGGCCACATTTTCCCCAGTTAAACCATTAATTGCTGTGAAGCCTTCTCTCACACTGGTTCCAGATCTTTCCAACTTTTCTCACTCCTTTCTCAGAAAAAAACAGTGAGAAGACATTGATCATCATGTCACAGGGTAAGGTTTGAAATAGACTCTGTGGGAATAGACCTAATGTTCTCTCCTGCAAATGGTCCTGGTAAGACTGACCTCTGGCTGAGCCTGTTTTCCTCGTTTTCTAAAACTGTGAGTCATTTAATTTCTCTCTGCCCTTGGTATGAATGGGATTAAACAGATTAGCCTGCCTCACTGAGGTGTTAAACACATTAATTAAGAGCTTGATAATTTACAGTATTTCATTGGCTAAAACCCAGTGTGAATGAGGCTCACATTGAGTTCCAAGTATGTGATTTCATTATGCCTTTTTTCTGGTGTCCTGAATACAAACTTGGACTTAATATATGTTGAAAGCAGATTAATTCTCCCTAATGGTGGGATTCATTATCAGGTTGGAATGGGGTGGGACACAAACCACTGGGGTTCTTTTCAATTTCATAGCCTTAAGAAAAGCCATGGCCAAAATTTCTCCCCATCAAATTTTCAAAAAAGTCCCAAACTGTGAGATCAACTACCATTTCTAAAGAGCTTACACACTGGAAGATACCTCTTTTCTTGGATTTTCTATTGAAATTCTGAAAACAGACAAGCTAAGAGTAGGAATTTCCAGTGAGGAATGTGGAGCTGCTTCTTCATGTCTCACGAGGAATAATGAGAAAATATGAAGCTAACAAATTGTTCATTTATTCCCTTCCCTTGGTAAGTCCAAGTAGCAAGTGTCCTTGCTTGGCAAGGACATTTTAACCTTGCCCATTGGATAATATGGGCTACTTGGAAAATTCTGTGCTTGGGCCTGGATATGAAGTTTGTGACTTAGTTCTTTCTTTCCATAAGCTTACATTAAAGCTAATGTCAACATAGGACAGACACAAAAACTCAACCAACACTAGAAGAAAGGCTCTTCTGATTGCCACTGATGAATTCAAACTCCTCTAAAGAGGGTCCAAAGAGGATGGAGTATTTCCTGTGGCTGGCTGGGATGTTCAGGAAGGGGTTATTAGAAGAACAAGGGGGAGGGGCTGGCCTTTTGACACAGTAGATAAAACCACTGCCTGTGACACCAGGATCCCATATTGGCACTGGTTAGTGTCCCAGTCACTCCACTACTGATACAGCTCCCTACTAATGGACTGGGGAAAGCAATGGAAGATGACCCAAGTGCTTGGGCCCTTGCCACCCATATCGGAGACCTGGAAAAAACTCCTGGCTCCTGGCTTTAGCTTGGTTCAGCCCTGACTTTTGTAGCCATTTGGGGAGTGAACCAAAGAATGGAAGATCTGTGTGTGTGTGTGTGTGTGTCTGTAGTGCTTTCAAATAAGTAAATAAAACTGAAGAAGATGAAGAAGGAGGAGGAGGAAGAGGTAGAAAATACATTTTTCTCATTAAAGGCAATAGTTATATACTATTTTAACAGTGTAGTTGAGGGTAGTTGAGGTACAGTTGGTATTCCAAAAATAAAAATCCATGTCTAATGTATACAACTTGATGATTTGGATATATGCATACACCAATGATATCATTGCCACAATTAAGGTAATAAAAAACAAATCATCCTGTGTCCTTTGGCATGTGTGTGTATGTGTGCACGCATGTACATGTGTGTGTGTGTGTGAGAGAGACAGAGAGAGAGAGAGAGAGAGAGAGAGAGAGAGAAACACACTGATGTGAGATATCCCCTGATAACAAAAGGCACAGCCCCATGTCATAAACTATAGGCATTATGTTTTACAGTTCACTAGAACTTATTCACGTTGTATAGCTGAAACTTTATATCTGTTTTGGATTAGAAAGGGCTTAGCTCCCCAAAACTCATGCAGATGTTTAAACTCTGAAATCTTGATGTTCAGGGTTGGTGGATGAAGGGTGGAGACTTGATGCAGGTATGGCATTTAAGGGGTATGTCTGTGGGAGATATTTCCCTCACTGGGGCATGTCCTAGAAGGTAGCTACATGAGTGGTGTGGGTATTTCTGAGCAGAGTTCCGTCTCGCCTCTCTCTCTGCTTCTGGTTCACCACCTAATGGGCCCTGTGCTCCTACCACCTTGTCTTTCAGCAGATACTAGATGATGGGGCCATTGTACCCTACACTGTGCACCTCCAAACTGAAAGCCTTTTCTCTCACAAGTAGCCCCCTCAAGGATTCTAGTAAAACTACCAAACAGCTGTCTAATACTCAATGAGCACAAGTCCCCACTCCCACTCCATTTTTAACCACCATTCAGTTCTCCACTACAGTGAGTTTGACTGTTTCAGACACCTCATATAAATGGCATCTTGCAGTATTTGTTCTTCTCTGACTGACTTATTTCACTTCATATAATATATGCAAGATTTACACCTGTTATTACAGCTATAATGATAATTATAAAAATACAATACATGTTGGAAAGGATGTGGAGAAATTAGAGCGCTTAGACTTTGTTGTTGTAAATGGAAATGCAGCCACTATGGGAAATAGTGTGACCATTTCACAAAATATTGTAAGTATAACTACCATAGAATCTAGCAACATCACTTTTTGTTACATATCCAAAAGGGTAAAATCAGTATCTCAAAGAGATTCTGCAATCCCATGTTTTTGCAGCACTATAGCAAGATATGGAAGCAATGCCATGTCCATGAAAAAGATGAATGACCAAGAAAAATGGCATATATTCATAAAGTGAATATAATTCAGCCTTAACAACCTATATGCCATTTAATTTAGCAGCATTTTTACAGCTCTGTCTATCCCATGGGAAGCCACCAAATAATATGAATTTACTTAAATTGAATAGAAATGAATTGAAACAACTTCTCCTTTGTGAGTTTTATCAACCAGCGTGGAGATGAATACTGAAATTGGTGTGGTTTTAAAGATTTTTCAAGACTGACTTTCCAGCACAGTTCTGGCACAGAATGGAGGTCGAGGGCTGGGCTGAGAATGAATTAAAAGGATTTCCAAGTTCTCTGCAGCTCCACAGGAGGAATTCCACTGCCTATGCAGGTTGCCCTGCCTCTACCCCTTAACGAGTGAAGGCCTCTGGCTATTTTTACCATCCGTCTATGTCACTGTGATTTTTGCATTCACAGAACACAGAAGCCAGTGTTCTGCCCGGGACAAAGTGGCTCTGTCCTTTTGAAAACTGTCTGTGGAGATTGAGGCTTCAGATTAGAGGAAACGCTCAGTCAGACCCTGCTTAGGGGCAAAACGCAGAAACTTGCTGCAGTGGTCTGAAAGCGTGTGTCCCCTGAAGTCCATATGCTGAATTCCATCTCCAAGTGCTCCTGTTGGGAGTCAGCACCTTTGGGAGTGCGAGAGGTCATGTAGATGGAGCCCTCAGGATGGGACTCGTTCCTTTATCAAAGGGACCCCAGATGGTCCTCCAGCTCTTTCCGCCACGTGAGGACATGGGGAACAAAAGGAATCATTATGCTCCCCAGAAGAGGACCCTTCTGGGAGCTGAACACGCCCAGCACTTTGATCTTAGACTTCCAGCTTCTGCCACTGAAGGAAGAGTGCCTGCCATCTACAAATCTGCCCCCTAGTGGATGGTGCTGCTATAGCAGGCTGGATAGACAAGGCCGGTTGAAGTCTGGTTGAGTTGCCTACAGACCCCACCGTCCCCCTCACCACACGCCTTGCAGCTCAGTGAACTTTCTTTAGGCTTTTTTCTCCTGGCCCACAAAATAAGTCCACAGTACAGCTTACAAAATTAGAGCCCCCAGGCTGAAACCATTCTGCAAATGGATTTTGTTTGGTTTTCATGCAGATTTTATGAAAGCAAAATGAATCCATTCCTAGAAATATCGCTTAAAATCAGTACTTGGAGTTTCCTATAAAAAATTTCCTTCATGGAAACTGTTGGCCAGAGCTGAGTTAGCAGCCCTTTTATATGAGATATGTGTTTCCTAAGCATCATACACCTTTCTAGTGTCCCCCAGAAAGCTGGGTGTGAATTTTAATTTCTTACAATTTGTTAATTAGGTGCTGCCTTCCTTAGTAGAATTCAGAGGAAAATAAAAGTGTCCTTTTATCTTTATTTCTACCAAAAAATGAGAAAAGAGATAGCAGGCAGCCAATATGTATTGATCTAGTGGCTGTGAGGTGTCTGTGACTGGTACAAGTTGATGCGGCACCACTGGGAATAAGCAATGAATCTGCTTGTGGAATTTACATTCGAATGAGGATTTGTACATGGCAGATAAGTTAACCAATACACAATTCAGATAACTAGGAGGAAGAGAAGAGTGCCCTAAAGGATTCCATAAAGATCGATGCAGGGTGAACCAAAGGGGCAGCATGAAGCGGATGTCAGAGACAAGGGATGGGGAGGGCAAGCATCTCCTTCCCAGGACAGAGTTTGCATCCTAGTCTAAGTTTGTAAATAGCTATTGCAGAGATTTGCACAAGAACTAGACCTGGTTCATTCATTGAAAGGTCTCTGTGGCTGCCATGAGAGAAGAGGTGCTCAGTGGTAAGGGAGGTAGTGGAAGTGGGGGACGGGGTAGTGCAGGGGGAATGGGAGATCAAATAGTCCAGGAAGACATAGTGGTGGTTTGGAGTAGCCATATAATAGGTGAGATGATAAGAAATGGTCAGTACTGAAGGAATGCTTTGGAGGTGGTGACAACAAGGCTTACCACTGGATGAATTTGGGGCATGCAAGAAAGAGACAAGGGGAAGGAAGTGTCATGCCCGAATCACTGAACAACAGAGGTGTGAGTTTTCAGTGGGGAGGGTAGGTGATGGGGCTGGATGGGGCATGAAGGGATGATTGGAGGACAATTTTCCAGCCTTCTGGCCTGCCCTACAGATTTCAGATTTGCCGGCTCCCACAGTTTCATAAGCCAATTCCCTTTATAAAGAGATATTTTACTTATTTGAAAGGAAGAGTGACACATAGACAGAGAGAGAGAGAGAAAGAATATCTTCCATCTGTAGGTTCACTGTTGAAATGACAGTGGCAGCCAGGGCTGGGCCAGATCAAAGCCAGAGGCCAGGAACTCCATCTGGGTCTCTCATATGGGTAGCAATGACCCCAAGTGATTGGGCCATCATATTTTGCCTCCCAGGATGCATGATCAGGCAACTGAATCAGAAGAAAAGGCAAGACTCAATCACAGATACTGTGATATAATGTGGTGTCCCAAGCAGTGGCTTAACCCACTACACTGCAACATCTGCTCCTAAAACTCTATTTTTCTGAATTTATCTAGTTGGTTCTATTTCTCTGGAGATTCTAATGAAACTTTCTCATTTTCAATTCTTAACATTAATCAGATTAGGTTATTCCTTTCCTTAATAGTTCCACATGTTCCAAGACATTGAGAATGAAATCCACTCTTCTCACTGTGATCCACAAGATTCAGTTGTGGGGCCCAGACCCTACAGGCAGAGCTCATTTCATGACAGTGACCTTTCTCTTGCTATATGCTAACCAGAGTTCACATTTTCCTGGTCCCCCAGCATAAGGGGCACAATGGGCCTTGGAATCCTTGTGCTTTTTTCTCCAGGTACTGAGTGGTTAGCATGTGGGGTCTGAAGTTGGACATTCTGGGTTCCAGTCAGAGCTTTGTGACTTACTAGCTCTATGACTTTTCAAGTCACCTAATCTTTGTGCCTCATTCTTCTAACCCATAAAGTAGAAATAATGGAAACTGCCTCATAGCAGCATTGTGAGCATTCATTCAGTTGATTCAAACAGTACACAGAGCAGTTCCTGGGCCAAAGTGCTTAAATATCATTGAGTGTCATGAGACTGATAACACGTTCTTCCCTTACTTCCTCTTCAATTCATTCCAACTTCAATTCTAATATCACTGTTCCAAAGAGGCCTCTATCCTAATTTTGTTCAGCTGGTTGCCCAAGAGCTCTATGAGCCCTCCGCAGCTCCAGTGGAGGACTGCTGATTATTCCCAGCCAGTTGTGATAATCTCATTCCCTTTGCAGGGGTAGGTTTAAATTAGACCATGTAACGTTACCTAGTCTCATGAAAGCTAGGGCATTTGGGAGTGTCCTGCTACCTAGCAAAGGAAGCAAGAAATCCCACACTTCCTTTTACTACTGGTAGGAAAGGACGTGATGCTTGGGATTAGAGCAGGAATGCACATCAAGGACAGGGAAGCCAGAGCAGTCCAGAGCCTGAAATCATCGATGACCACAAACCCTGGGGCTGCCCACTTCTGTACTGCACTGTGTGAGATCGTATTCCTCCACTGGAAACGATTTCTTATTGGGACTTAGCACTTGTAGGATTCCCAGCTGATACATCTTCGCGACCACTCCTAGATAAGTTAGCCAACACTTTCTGTTTCCCTCTCTTTTGATTAGTTGATAATATTACATTTATTTCCCAATACTTTGGATCTACCTTCCCCTTTATTAGAATGAAATGCTGAGAAATGCAGATCTGCTTACCTTCTATCCTCCTGTGACCTCCAGACCTAGGACAGTAACTGGAAGATGCATAAATGAATGGGGTGACATTACAAAAAGAAACTGAAAATGAGAAGTCTAATCCTCCTTTCTTTAAAAATTGCTTTTATTTATTTGAAAGGTGGAGCTACATTGAGGGGCAGGGAGAGAGAGCACTCCCAATGCTGCTTTACTCCTCAAATGCCCTCGATGGCTGGGCTGGGTTGAACTGAATCCTGTTGATGTGAACTCAACCTGGGTCTGCCAAATGAGTGGCAGGGACCTAACTAGGGGAGCCACCATTGCTACCCCACAGAATCTAGATTAGTAGGAAGCTGGAGCTGGAGCTACTCCAGTGTGGGACACAGGCATCTTAGCTGCTAGGCCAAATGCCCACCCTTCAGTCCTATTTTTATATATGTTTGGGTCAATCAATAGCAGGATGACACTTTTTTTAAAGATTTTTTAAAATTTTTTTGGAAGGCAGAGTTACAGAGAGAGGAGGAAAAGGAGGAGGAGCAGAGAGAGAGAGAGAGAGATCTTCCGTCTGCTGGTTCATTTTCCAAATGGCTGCAATGGCCAGAGCAGAGCCAGGCCAAAGCCAGGAACCTCTTCTGGGTCTACCCACATGGCTGCAGGGGCCTGAACACTTGGGCCATCTTGTGCTCCCTTTCCAGGTGCATTATTAGGGGGCTGGATTGGAAGGAAAGCATCTGGGTCTCAAACTGGTACCCATCTGGGCTGCCACTGTCACCGGTGGAGGGTTATGCCACAACGCTGACCCCACTGAATAAGTTTTTACCCTCTCAATACTCAATTGTTTCATATGGTAATGAGAGTTGGATCAAAGTCACATGTGAAAGCTCTATAAGTGGAAAAGCAGCATATACATGTAAAAAAGCATTACTTTTCCTTTATGAATTACACATGATTTTTATCTCAATTACTTAGTGCTATTATTAAGGTCATTAGAGAGTGTTCCTAGAGAAAAGCATTGAAATTTGACTTTCCATGTAGATAATTGACATGAATTAGAAATGCTACACTAGCATAGTGCAGTAAGGCTTACTTTCTGGAGTAATAAATTTAGATTTTTTCCCACTCTTTTGGACATCCTAAAGAGTTTTTTCTTCCAGTTTATTCTGTAATAAATATTTAATTCTAATTAAAAAACACGTTAGAAAGATCAGCACTATAGGCCTGTGCCACGGCTCAATAGGCTAATCCTCCGCCTTCCAGGTTCTAGTCCCAGTCGGGGCGCCAGATCCTGTCCTGGTCACTCCTCTTCCAGTCTGGCTCTCTGCTGTGGCCCGGGAGTGCAGTGGAGGATGGCCCAAGTCCTTGGGCCCTGCACCTGCATGGGAGACCAGGAGGAAGCACCTGGCTTCCGCAGCCGCCACTGGGGGGTAAACCAACAGAAAAGGAAGACTTTTCTCTCTGTCTCTCTCTCTATTGACCTTACCACAGGTCATAATAGATTAAAAAAAGAACTAGTACTGTCATTCCTACTTGACTGTCCAAAAGAAATCCATTTCTTCAAAAATATTCTATCTAAAGCTATTTGCCATGTTTTCTATTTTTAAGAATTCAAGTCCAGTCTTCATGGGAGTGATGGGTAAGAAGGACAGAGGCTGAACATTTATTTTTTTTAACTTTTATTTAATGAATATAGATTTCCAAAGTACAGCTTATGGATTACATTGCCCCCCCCCCCACAATGACTTCCCTCCCACCCGCAACCCTCCCCTTTCCTGCTCTCTCTCCCCTTCCATTCTTATCAAGATTCATTTTCAATTTTTTTTTTTTTTGACAGGCAGAGTGGACAGTGAAGTGGACAGTGAGAGAGAGAGACAGAGAGAGAAAGGTCTTCCTTTGCCGTTGGTTCACCCTCCAATGGCCGCCGCTGCAGCCGGCGCACCGCGCTGATCCGATGGCAGGAGCCAGGAGCCAGGTGCTTTTCCTGGTCTCCCATGGGGTGCAGGGCCCAAGCACCTGGGCCATCCTCCACTGCACTCCCTGGCCATAGCAGAGAGCTGGCCTGGAAGAGGGGCAACCGGGACAGAATCCGGCGCCCCGACCGGGACTAGAACCCGGTGTGCCGGCGCCGCAAGGTGGAGGATTAGCCTATTGAGCCACGGCGCCGGCCAGTTTCAATTTTCTATATATACATAAGATCAGTTTAGTATACATTAAGTAAAGATTTCAACAGTTTGCACCCACATAGAAACACAAAGTGCAAAATACTGTTTCAGTACTAGTTATAGCATTAATTCACATTGAACAACACATTACGGACAGAGATCCTACATGAGGAGTAAGTGCACAGTGACTCCTGTTGTTGACTTTACCAATTGACACTCCTGTCTATGGCATCAGTAATCTCCCTATGCTCCAGTCATGAGTTTCCAAGGCTATGGAAGCCCTCTGAGTTCTCCGACTCTTATCTTGTTTAGACAAGGTCATATTCAAAGTGGAGGTTCTCTCCTCCCTTCAGAGAAAGGTACCTCCTTCTTTGAAGACCTGGCTGAACATTTATTTTAACATCAGCATTTATTCACCAAATATACAGATCAGATTAACTCACCAAATTCCAGAAGCAAATTTTAATTTACCTGCAGGCCAGGGGATGGCACTCTTGCTGACAGATCACCTTTTAAATCCTCCATAATACAGGGTACAGAAGGATAAAATAGACCCATGTATAGCTAATAAGTGAGTTCGACAGAGTAGCATTAATGTAATGTGTGATTCCAGGTATTTAAATATAGCTATCTCACAGCTTGGTACCTGTTTAGGGGTTATGCTTCCTCTGTAATAGTGCATATTAAATGATATGCCCAAGAAGAAACCATTCTCCGTTTCCATTTTATTACATCTGTTAACATTTAACAAAATATTCCTTGAGTACCAACTGGCAGATGTAAATTATGATAATATTTGTGTAATATTATGACAACATTGAGTTTAATCTGGAACATCGCTGTAATATGTAAAGGCAATCATGTAATCAAATGATTTTTACAAAATTTACAAAAAAGCACCTGCACCTTCTTAACAGGAGATACTTTCTTAGACACTTACTCTGAACTCGTTCATTCTCTCTCTAGAAATAGGGGAAGGGATTTGGCCAAGTGATTAAGATGACACCAGTTGAAACACTTGCATCCCACGTCAGAGCTCCTGGGTTCATTACCTGGTTCTGACCCTCAATTCCAACTTCCTGCTGCAGCAGACTCTGGAAGGCAGCAGGTGATGGTTCAAGCAGTTGAGTCTTTGCCATCCATGAGGGAGAGACTTGAATTGTGCTCCCAAATGCCACTTCAGACCCCAGCAATGATGAGCGTTTGGGGCATAAATCAGCAGATGAGAGAACTCTTTTTGTCTCTTCTGCCTCTAAAATATTAAATAAATAAATAAATAAATAATAAAAAATTTAAACTAGCTATAAAATAAACGTTTTTTTAAAGATGTATTTATTTATTTGAAAGAGTTACAGAGACGGAGAGATAGAGAGATTTTCCATCCTCTGGTTCACTCCCAAGATGACTACAATAGCAGGGCTGGGCCAGATAGAAGCCAGGATCCAGGAGCCAGGAGCTTCATCCAGGTCTCTCACATGGACACAGGGAACCAAGCACTTACACCATATTCTTTTTTTTTTTTTTAAGATTTTATTCATTTATTTATTTGGCAGGTAGAGTTACAGACAGTGAGAGAGAGACAGAGAGAAAGGTCTTCCTTCCATTAGTTCACTCCCCAAATGGCCAGCGAGCTGTGCTGATCCGAAGCCAGGAGCCAGGTGCTTTTTCCTGTTCTCCCATGCAGGGGTGCCCAAGCACTTGGGCCATCCTCCACTGCCCTCCTGGGCCACAGCAGAGAGCTGGACTGGAAGAGGAGCAGCCGGGACCAGAACCTGGCGCCCACATGGGATGCCGGCGCCGCAGGAGGAGGATTAACCAAGTGAGCCATGGCGCCGGGCCCACACCATCTTCTGTTGCTTTTCCCAGGCATTAGCAGGGAGCTGGATTGGAAGTAGAGCAGCCAGGACTTAAACTGGTGCCCATATGGGATGCTGGCATTGCAAGTGGCTTTACCTGCTACACCAGAACACTGACTCCAAGAGTTCTTTCTGTGTAGGAAAAGACACTTTAGAATTACTTTTTTTACTACTTTATTATACTGAGAGATATATATGTTCAGATGTATTTATGACAGATGAGATAAATGGGACCAAAATGTAGGGCTAATCCAGTCCCATAGACCTTGAACTCTGGGAAAACTGTAAAGCCAGGAAGAAAATGAAAACACCCATTTATTATTTGCTGAGTCCCTGCCTGCATAATTCTCTGATTATAATTTTCTGAGAACAGAGTACTGGCCTCTACCTCTACTTTCCCCAAAGGGCTGGAATCCAATTTTGTCATTCTTTCACTTTTTTTTTTTTAATTTTATTTAAGGAATACAAATTTCGTGTATTTCCTATATACAGATTCAGGAACATTGTGACACTTTCCACCCTACTTTCCCTCCCACCCATGCTCCCACCCTTCTTCCTCCCTCTCCTATTCCTGTTCTTAATTTTTACAAAGATCTATGTTCAGCTAACTTCATATTCATAAGATTAACCTTAAGTAAAAAGTTCAACACTAAGTAAAGAGTTCAACAAATAGCATGAAGAAAAAGAAAGCCACTGTTCCTCACAGTTGAGACAAGGGCTGTTAAGAATCATCTAATCTCAAAATGTCAATTTCACTGCCATAGATTACATTTCAGGAGCTCTATTAGTTACATACAGAAATCAGCGTTCTCGCCCTTCTGATGGCAGAACAAAAAAGGATAGAAGAAGCTGGCCATGCCCCATGCCTGCATGCCTAGCCCCTGAATTCACATTTGCTCCATTAGTCAAGGGGCATACTTTGGGTTATCTGATGAGAAAGTATTCACCTCTAGAGTGGTAGGGAAACTAAAGTTGGGTTTGCAAGGAGAGAGGAAGTGGCTTTCTCTCTTCCAGAGATGCGCTGCTTTCATTGTTCAGAGGAGAAACTGCAGCCCAGAATGCTGCTGTGCACCGCCCAGATTCCCGCAGCTGGTAAGAGTGGCGTCCAAATTCTCAAGCATCTCTGCAGGATTCCCATTGTCTCCACAGGGCCCTGGATGACTTCTCCCTGACTCTTCCTGTCCTCTCCAGTTACCCTTTATTTGCTTCCTAATGTGCTGCAATTGGACTGAAGTGGACGTTTTGAGGTCCAATGACTGTTTACAGCCCTTGTGTCTTCTATTGAGAACCTTTTTTTTCTTCATATTATTTGTTTAACACTTTACTTAATGTAGGGTTAACCTTATGATCATTAAGTAAAATAAAAATCTGTGACTATTAAGAGTCAGAATAACAGAGGGAAGAGGAAGAAAGGTTGGAGTGTGGGCAGGAGGGAGGGTGAGGTGGGAATTATCACTCTGTTCCTAAATCTGTATATATGAAATACATGAAATTTGTAGAACTTGAATAAAATTTTTAAAAATAATAAAATAAACAAAAATAACAGAGGTATGCATATTGATAACTACCCAAAGGGACAGAAATGTCACACCTGACATGTGAGTGCTGAACAACTTCCTAAGGAATCTTGTCTTTTATAAAAGGCAAAAAAGAACTGCACACACACACACATCACTATTTGATATTTAATACAGAGAAAAAGTACTTCATATTTCTTGGCAACATCTAAGATCGCCATCATATTGTAACTCAAAGTTGTATTCCATGAAAACATTGGTGTCTCAGAAAAAGACTCAAAAACCTCAGTGTTGTTTATTTTAGAAGGAACAGGATAAAGGGGCTGGTGATGTGGTTCAGCAGGTTAAGCTGCTACCTGTGATACTGCATCTCATATGGGCTCCTCATATGGGCACCTAATCCTGGCTGCTCCACTTTTGATCCAGCTCCCTGCTAATGTACCTGAGAAAGTAGTGGAAGATGGCTTAAGTACTTAGGTCCCTGCCTCCCATATGGGAGACTTGAATGGAGTTCCAGAATCATGGTTGCAGCCTGGCCAAGACTTGGCATTTGTGGCCATTTTGGGAGAGAACCAATGGATAGAGGATTCATTCTCTCTCCCTCTCTTTCTCTCTCTCTCTCTCCCCCTTCCTCCCTCTCCCTGTCCCACTCCATTTCCCTCTTTGTTTCCCACTCCATCTTCCCTCTTCCTCTCTGTATTTCTGTACCTCTCTCCATAACTCTTCCCTCCAAATAAATAATTAAATCTTAAAAAGAAATACTCTTGTACATAATGAGGTAAACCCAGGTCCCTGGAGCATTCCCTAGATTGCAAGCCTCATTTCACTGCATGAACAGCATTGTGTTATCACACTGCAGCTTTTTCGAGCAATTCAAACATGTTTAGGATAAGGTGATTGTTTCTAGCACATAGGTTAAGTGCATCTATTTTCCAATCATCCTGTAACCAAGTAAAAGATCTCAGGGAATTCAAGTGTGTTTACTTATTAAGATAAACAAATCTGATCCATGTTGAAAATCCTATTGATTTTTCAGTAATTGGCCATGATCCTCAAAAGTTGACTTTAAGTTATCTAAAACCTCTCTCCCTCCTCTAGTTATCTAAAATTTTGCTTCCTTGTAGAGGATATGATCTTTTTCTTAAAATTTCATTTTTTGTAAATGTTTCAATCACAAGAAGAGGCACATTACTTCTTAGAGTAGGTAAAATAAGACCTACAACTATTTTACAATCTCACCTATCTCAGGAGGAAAGTGAACCAGGACACAAAATTTATGACAAACAAAACAAGCAATGTTTATCACTTCAAGAACCTTATATTTTCTCATTCTTTCTCAAATGAAATACTTACAAGAGGCATATTTTCACCTGAAGTCTATCTATTCCTCTCTATTTCAAAACACTTCTGCTGGCCGCTTTGCTCAGACCTGGGAGGACTGATTGGCTAGATATAGTCATTGTCATGCCAAATTTTTTTAAATCTGAAATTATGTCTAAACTGCAGTGAACATCAAGAAGAAAATACATGAACACTATTTTCTGCATTTTAAACAAATGACACACCAGAAAATCTAATAGGCCATCACAATCAAAGGGCAGACACCTTTTTGTTGGATAAATTGAGTTCTCTCAAATGTGAATAGAAGTATTGAAGCTTTGGAAACTGCCTGTGACAACACAATGAATACTTGAAATCTGTTTTCTTTTACCTCTCTCTATAGCAAATCAACCGACTGTGTGATCCTACCCTACATTCTGTATGACAAGCAGAACTTTTTATACAAGAAACAGATGAATGAATAAATGAACACTGAGACATAGTGCAGGTAGTACTGCTAGCTACTCTGGAAGTATGGAGAAATCAAATAGGGTGTGAGGGGCTCTTATCAATCAAGCCCAAAGGGTTTTGAAATTGCAGTGGTTGTTATCTAACAGCAAAAGGTCCTGGAGGTTCTGCCCAGTTACCAAGTGGCCATTTCCCTGAGTACACCTGCGAAAGAGCCTCCAAGCACTTTGAACTTTGTTATCCTACAGGACACTAAAGCCTGATGGGAGCCCTGCCTCAGATCTCAAAGAAGTAGAAGGCAGGGGCCACGGTTACAGCCCACTAGAGACTTGCCCGTGTCCTTGATCCGTCCTTGACATAAGTCAGAGACTGAATTCTTTTCATGTATTATTTTAGACACATTTTCTAGGACATCCCAACTCACTCACTCTCTCAGATACCCCATTTCTCTGCAGTTCTAAAATTATCCCTGGTCTATTACCTGGGGATCCTTTGATTCTCCATACCTGGTCCAGAGGTTAGAAAGATCTGATATATTGTATGGTTAAGTTTGATGTCCTTCCCCAGGGCCTTCAACTCTGTGCCTATGACATTGATCTCATGCTGTACTTCAGGATATTCCAACCTCCTAAGGGAAGCCAGTGCATAGAGCAAGGGAGTTGGTGGGGTTCAGGGAGGACAGAGACTGGGGACTGAATACAGAGATCAGATAGAGGTGAAGAAAATAAAATTCCTCAGATACCATGTCCAAATGTACTTTGAAAGGGACTGAAAGCTTGAAATTAGCAGCTGAAATAAAGTCAACATCAAGCAGAAATAGGCTATGATTAAACTAAGGGAATACCAGAGAACTATTCAACTATAGTTAAGCAGTTAGAAGTGTATTAGAATTTTAGGGGAGTTGGAATCATATATGGGCAGTGGACTGCCTTAAAGACACATGCCTATAATGTGTATTTGATTTGGAATTCCTAATTCACATAATTCACAAAATTTATATCAAAATGGACCACAAATCTAAGTGTAAGAGGTAATAGTTTAAAACTCCCAGAAGAAAATGTTGGAGTAACTCTTCAAGACCTTGGATTAGACAAATCAGTCTTAGAATATACAAAACTCGTTTGTCAAAACTTAAAACAAGAGCCAATTTGGCTTCATCAAAACCAAAACAGCTTTGTATGTTGAAGTACACTATTAAGAAAGTTAAAAGACAATATATAGAATAGGAGAAAGTATTTCTAAAACATATACCTAACCATGGATTTCTATCTATAATATGTAAAGATGTTTTATAGTCAGGCAAAAAGATATGTGGCCCAATTAGAAAATGAGCATTACTTTAACTTAATAATTAATAATTTTTATTTGAGAGAGAAAGAGATCAATTTTCCATGCACTTTTTCACTTGCCAAATGCCTGCAACAGCTGGGGCTAGACCAGGTCAAACCCAGGAGTGTCGCTCCCCCTCTTCGTGGAGGAACGACACAGGACCCTGCACTGTTCTTTCGTCTGCTTGGCCCTCCCCGGGTTTGCTGCTGGTTCTTCCCGGGTTGGCTACTGTCCCTTCCACCTCCGTGGAAGGGCGGTTCCCCCTGGCCACTTTCCCCACTTCCGCAGGGGAGCGGCACACCGCCGGCCGGCTCTCTCGGGGGCTGCACAGGTGTTCCTTCAGATAGATGTTCCCCTTAGATGTTCCTGGTGCATGCCGTCTCTCTCCTCTTTTATAGTCCTCCTCCGCCAATCCCAACTCGGCTGCCCACACGCCGAGTACGCTGCTCTCCTCCAATCAGGAGCAGGATCAGCTCCTGGAGGTCATCACTCAAGTTGGCAAGAGGCAGCTGTGTAGAAGCTGTTTTCTCCTCTCTCAGCGCCATATTGTGGGAGAGCAGATGCATAGAATAAGTCTTAATTCCAGTAACTTAGTCTAGTCCGAGTTGCTCCCCACAGATCCCCCTTTCTTTTTATTTTTTGGCGTTGATACGTGCCTGTCTTCAGTGCCCCGTGGCACACACTCTGCTCTGCTTGCTAGAGTTGCCCACAGGTGCTTACAAGCCCTATCAGGCAAACCGAATCCAAGCCTTCTCATTGCTGTATTGTGGGGAGACTTATTGATGTTAATTCGTGCCTGTCTTTGGTGACCTGCGGCGCATAAGCTGCTAGCCGCCCGCAGGTGCTCACCACCTCCCTAATCAGGCAGACCGAATCCAAGCTCTCTCATTGCCATGTTGAAGGGAGGCCTTATTTTTCTCTATTTCTCTATCTCCGGGCATTCCTATTTCTCCTATTTCACTTCTATCTACCAGCATTCCTATTTCTCTCATTTTACTTCTAAACTTGTTTCTCTTATCCCTGCGGCTTCCCGGCGCCAGCCCCGAGGCTGCTTCTCGGCGGCTTCCCGGCTCTGAGCCGCTTCAGCCAGCGCTTCTCTCATCTGCGCGGCTCGGCTTCGCGCGCACTCCGCGGTCTCCGCGCCCTTTCACGTCCGCACCACGGCCTTGCGCTAGCCCCATGTTCCCTATCTATTCACGCCCCATGCTCTCTCTGCACGCAGCGGCTTCCACAAGTCACACAGCATAGCTTACGTTTCCGCCACTGGTATTCAATCTAAGTTCCCCGGGCTAACCTGGCGAATTCAACCTAGCTCACGCATCTGCGCCTTTCGGTCTGGCTTCCCGTCCTTTGCTCCCCGGGCTAATCTGATGGATTCCAACCTGGCAGCCCACGTCTCTGCCTCTGGTTCCAGATTTTCGCCTTTTGCCCCCCGGGCTGACTTAAAGAATTCCAAACTGGCTTACGTTTCCGCCTCGGCCTGCACTTGCGGCTTCATCCTCCCTAACATTTTTCTCTACCCGGTATATTTCCCTAAGTTTTCTTCCAACAATATTCCTCCCTCATTTCTCCTGGCTTCTCCCCACAGTCCGTATCCGAGTCTGTTTGTTCTAGCTTTCACTTTTGCTTTCGACCTTAGAGATTTCTCCCAGCTTCCCCCCTTAGTCCATATCCGAGTCTATGCCTAGGCTTTCAATAGCTCCTTCCAGCACCTTTTTCGTCCGGCTTTCCCTAGGCTCTTTGCTAGTCTCTCTCTCCGGTATTTTCCCACTTCTTCCCGTTTCTTCCCTCCTAAGTTCCCTATCCGAGTCATGGCACCATTATGTTGCTCCCCCTCTTCATGGAGGAACGACACTAAACCTGCCTAGGCTTCATATCTGAGTCACGGCACCATTATGTCGCTCCCCCTCTTCGTGGAGGAACGACACAGGACCCTGCACTGTTCTTTCATCTGCTCGGCCCTCCCCGGGTTTGCTGCTGGTTCTTCCCGGGTTGGCTACTGTCCCTTCCACCTCCGTGGAAGGGCGGTTCCCCCTGGCCACTTTCCCCACTTCCGCAGGGGAGCGGCACACCGCCGGCCGGCTCTCTCGGGGGCTGCACAGGTGTTCCTTCAGATAGATGTTCCCCTTAGATGTTCCTGGTGCATGCCGTCTCTCTCCTCTTTTATAGTCCTCCTCCGCCAATCCCAACTCGGCTGCCCACATGCCGAGTACGCTGCTCTCCTCCAATCAGGAGCAGGATCAGCTCCTGGAGGTCATCACTCAAGTTGGCAAGAGGCAGCTGTGTAGAAGCTGTTTTCTCCTCTCCCAGCGCCATAATGTGGGAGAGCAGATGCATAGAATAAGTCTTAATTCCAGTAACTTAGTCTAGTCCGAGTTGCTCCCCACACAGGAGCCCAGATCTCAGTTTGGATCTCTCACATGGATGGCAAGGACCCAAGTACTTGAACCATCACTGCTGCCTGCTAGGATGCACATTAGCAGGAATCTGAAATCAGAAGTGGATTGGGAACTTGAACCCAGGCACTCAAACAGCATGTTAACCATTGTGCCAAATGCTTACCTGTGAGTGTTGGTTGAAATAGAAAACTTCTAAATAAGATAGCCAGTAAGTTTACAAAATATACTCAATGCCATTAATCGTCAAAGAATTGCAGATCAAAGCCATAATAAAATTATCACTTTATACCCACTAGGATAGCTAAAATATAAAACAGAATTCCAAGGTTTCAGGATATTTAAAAAATACTGGCAGGATTTTCTGCCTCCTGCTCCCCATTCCAATTTCCCGCTAATGCAGACCCTCAGAGACAGTGGTGGTGGTTCAAGTAATTGGATTCCTGCCCCCCATGTGGGAAACCTGGATTGAGTTCCCAAATTCTGGCTTTGGTCTACTAGTAGTAGTGGGGATTTGAAGGATGAATCTGGATGGCAACTCTTCCTTTCTCTTTTATCTTTTAAAAAGGAAACAAACAGAGCTGGTGCTGTGGCATAGCAGATAAAGCTGCCACCTACAGTGCTGGCATCCCATATGGACACCTGTTCTTGAGTCCTGGCTGCTCTACTTCCAATCCAGCTCTCTGCTGTGGCTTAGGAAAGCAGTAGAAGATGGCCCAAGTGCTTGGGTCCCTGCACCTGTGTGGGAGACCCAGGAGCTGCATGGGCCACCCACATCGCACATTAGAGTGACCGGGTTCAAGTCATGGTTGTGCTCCCATTTCCAGTTGCCTGCTAATGTGTGCACTAGGAGGCAGCATTTGATGACTCAAATAGCTGGGTCCTTGGGACACATGTGGGAGACCTAGGTCCCAGCTTCAGCCTGAGCCAGGCCCAGTGTTGCAGTCATCCATCTGGGGAGGGAACAAGTGAATGGGAAATCTCTCTTACATACACACATGCATGCATACATACATACAGACAGACAGACATAAAACAAAACAGATCTCACCGAGTCTGTCAGATCTCAGATCTCACAGGACTGAATGAGTTCTTACAACAGCAGGTTGTTGTAACACAAAGCCACCTGTGTGTGCCTGATCTGTTCTGCACACAATCCCCTAACCCCTTTTCCACCAAGCTGTAACACCAGTCTAGGGAACCTTCCCCAGGATACCAGTGCCAGGCTGTTTGGACCCTCTTGACAACAGAATTGTGGACCAAATAAACCTCTTAACCTCTGAAGAATCTAGCCTCAGGCATTTTGTTCCAATAACACAAAATGAAGGAAGACAGATGCCACCTGCATTTTCACCTCCCATGGCCCCATAGTCAGGGCAGGGTTGTTGAACGTGGCTGCAGCCACTGACTACCAGAGCTTTTCTCCTCCCCTTCACCTGGTTTATCCCTCAGATCAATTGGAAATAACAACTCCAGTAACCAATGAAGGCAAGAATATTTTAAGTAGTTCCCTGGGTGTCTTGTGTCTGTGAATTCGCTTTTTGTGTGTGCAGAACTAAATCTGTGAAGTGTGTGATGGCAGGGGTAGAGGGGAGCTGCCTCTCAGCCTGTGTGGACGAGCTCCTTAGTCTCGGCCAGCAGCACAGGTGTACAAAGGAAGTCTCAGGCAGGAAGAACACAGCATGTCCAACTCTTTCCAGATCAGAACACAATTCAAGTCAGTGCTAAGACTATCAATGTAAAAGGGATTTGAGAGATCTGATTTGATTTTGAAATATCAGACACTGGAAACTAATTTGTGAAAGGGAATTGGTGTGAATGACAAGCTCTAATCGCATAAGCATGTGGATGAGATGTTCCTTCATCTGTCCCTTCTCACACTATTTTATTACAGCCTGTTGACAAATGCCTTGTTATGTATTCATGCAGACAGCTTTCACCTTGCTCTGCTAAGAATTACCTTGGATCTTAGATAAATCTCTCTTTTATGAGACCTGGATCCTGTTAAGCCCTAATATGATAGTCCGGGCTCCTAATGTGCCACAGAAAAGGGCAATGTGTGGCCAGTTCAATGCTAATGAGCCTCTAGTTTCATAATACAAAAATATCTGGAAGAATTGGGGCAATGGTTTTGCAGGCACTTTTATGAGCACAGCAGTGAGGCTATATCAGGTCTAGCCAAAGAGCAGACTATTGGTTTCCAGAAAGACATTCCTGATAGGCCACATATCCTTGGCATTCTGTGCATTGAAGGAAACTATAGCAACTGATGTCTTTACTGTTCCACACTCATTATATAAAGACCTTATGGGGATGACCTTTCCTTGTATCAGCAGTGGTTGTGAAAAGAAACCCTATCTCTTTTTTTCCTGTAGCTCTGATTCCAAAACTTTATTCCCAATGACCTGTTCTTATCCTCCTGTACTTGCAGTTCTAAACACTTCTAGTTGATTCTCCAAGCAGCTGCAACATCCCTGCCTTCTTGGTTTTGCAACATATTTCCTGTCATAACCATGATAGTCATGAGTGTTGTATTTCTAGGAATTATATTTATATTCTATGTTTCAGCACCAATAATGCTTTCCTACTCTAAGAGCCACTCTGTTTAGTATAGACTGACTATCTTTTTACCACTCTTAGAATCTTTCTGTTGACTCTGAGTATATTATCTAAGTATATCATGTACTAAGACGTCTTCATACTAACCTGCTGAACAAGGCTCTTCCTTTCTCTCCTCCAAAGAGAGGCTGAAGCCATCTTCAGGAGGAAGAAATGACCTTGAAACTCATTCTCTTGGTCTTCCATTTGGGGTCCTGTTTGCCTTGCATTCTGCACAGCAGGATGGAGACAAGACCACTTTATTTTCTAATTCAACTTAATCATCTTCTAGAAAATGTTGGATGGCCACAGGTCTCCCCAGCTAGAGAAGGTGACCCTGGTTAGGTCTGGTAATAGGAGGGCTGAAAAGAGATGTGTGGGCTGAGGATACATTAGTTTTCCATTTATACTATAATAAATTATTTAGTGACAAAACACCACGAATGTATTCCCTTATAGTTCTGTAGTTAATAAGTACAAAATGGTCTCATGGCTTAAAACAGAGGTATCAAGTCTGCACCCCCTGAGGCTCCAGGGGAGAATCTGTTTCCTGATCTTTTCTAGTTTCAAGGATCACCCACCTTCCTTAACTTATGGTCTTTTCCTCCATCTTCACAGCTTGCAGAGCAGCATCTTCAAGTCTTTACCTGGTTCTGATATTCTCTTCCCTGTCTTCTCCTTTGAGGGACCCTGAATATGGAGCCAGCCTCATGGCACAGTGGGGTAAGCCACTACCTACAATGCTGGCATCCCCTATGACTGCTGTCTAAGCCACAGCTGCTATACTTATGATCCAGCTCTCTCTGCTAAAGAGCCTGGAAAGCAGCAGAAGATGGATCATGTACTTGGGTCCCTGGCACCCACATTGGAGACCTACATGAAGTTCCAGGATCCTGGCTTTGGCTTGGCCCAACCCCAGTAGCGGCAATCATTTGGTGAGTGAATCAGCTAATCTCTCTCTCTCTCTCTCTCTCTCTGTATGTGTGAGTGTGTGTATATATGTGTGTCTCCCTACTCCCCCCCTTTCTCTAACTCTGAATTTCCAATAAAATAAATAAATCTTTTAAAAAAGGCACTGGTGATCAAATTGGATTCACATAGATGATGAAAAACAATATCCTTATTTTAAAATCAGCTGATTAACAACCTTAGCTCCATCTGCAACTTTAATTCCCCTGTCCATAAAATGTGACACATTCACAGGTCCCCATGATTAAGATACAGACTTCTCTGGAAGGAGGTTTTATTTGGCCGACCCATATACCGAGCACTAGATATATACCCTAAACTACATCATGACTTCAGATAAACCTTCAAGTGACTGCTGGTCCTTAACCTTTAATCCTTGTACCAACAACCCATCCATGTGTCCCAGCCCTTTTGCTTCTTCAGGATATCACAGAAGGTAACATCTCTTTCAATCAATCACCTGATATGCACACTGCCATTCGGTGTTTCTCATCTTAGCAGTTATGGTGTTTGAGGTGGATCGCTTATGTCATCTAAGACTCAGACTTGCTACGTAGGTTTCTCTTCGTTCTGGTCAGCCTGGCTTATATTTTTCCCACCTTTTCCCCCTCTTTCTGTTTTCCTCCTAATTCTACTTCATGATATTTACAGAAGGATGAAATTCTGACCTAGCCTGGTCCATGTGCTTCTGGGTGAAACAAGGTGTATTCCAACAGCCTTGGTGATCTGAGGCTCAGTCTTGCTCCTTAGAGTCCCAATATTGAGGGCTCCAGGGTAAGCCTGGGTATCTATGATTGCTAGGACTAGAGACTTTCTACTTAACTGCCAGCACATGTCTTTTGTCCTATGTGCCCTTTCCTGATGTTCCTTCTGAATGTCATTTTGCTCACTAAGTGTCAAGAGGGCAGAAGAAAAGGGTCTTCATGAATTCAGGTTTTACTCTGATATGCACCACTTAATACTGAGGTTCAGCATCAGTAGTACCTAGGGATTCAGTTACAATATCATTAATTCTCTACAACCAAAGTGGAGAGAGGTGGCAGTTTGAATGCTCTCATTTTAATGAAGTTCTTGTCATTTAATAGATTATTTTGTGACATTAGAATATGATTTGAATATATTTGAAAAATGCTTTCAAAGTACTGACATAGAAGAATGTGTCAGCCACAATTGTTTCTTCCGTAGAAACATGCCGAATATTTTCTTTCTGAAGATTTTTTTCCTTAAGTAATAAGGTATGATATAGCACACCTATCTACCATGTACACTGAGCAATTCCCAGGAGAAGCATCTGGAACTTCAAGAGCATGGTGCCACTGTTCACTCAGTTCTGGGAAACAGCTCATGGTGGAGGGCAGAAGCTGATGTGAAAGGAAAATACAACCTGGCCAAGCAGCAATCCATAGAGATGGAGCCCCACGATCCATTCTGAGTGCATGTCCCCAGTGACATAAGAACCCTCTTGCTATGCTCCATCTCTTAAGGATCCCTTACTTCCCAATACTGCCACCCTGGGGACCAAGTTCCCAATACATGTACTTTGGGGGACAAATCACTTCCAAATCATAACATACAATAGCATATTTATACTTGTCCTCTCAGTTATATTTTCTTCACAGGCTTCACAATGATATTTCTATGTATATTAAATAATAAGTAATATATGCCAAGAAGCATTTGTATGCATAACTTTTCCCTATTTGCTCAGCCTTAAGACCTGTTTTTCATTATAACATTTACAATCATTTCTTTTTCTATGAGTGTGGACATATAATAAGATGGATTTGCTTTCATGACAAGTTGAGTGAAATCTCTCAGTAAATTGATCTTACATCATCTAATGGTACCTTAAATCAAATTTGTTACACCTCACATATATGCATATTCGTAAACGTCCCTTGTACCTGATATTATATGAGAAAATATTTCTGTATTTTTTTCTCCCTCAACAAATAAAAGTCAGTGGCTACACAGAAATCCATTGTGCTTCTCATGCTGTGCCAGACCAAAGCCAGGAGCAAGGAACTCCATTCAGGTCTCCGAGAGGGGTGGAAGAAACTCAAGTACTTTGTACATCTGCTGCTTCCCACACGCATTAGCAGGAAGCTTAATGAGAAATAGAACAACCAGGATTTGAACCAGCACTCCAATATGGGAAACGGATGTCCCAAATTGTGGATTAGCCCACTGCACCACAACACCTGCTCCTACTGCAAGTATTTAAATCAATCCTCATATTGTGGACCTGTTTGTCTAATTATTCACTGTTGCAAATCATAATTTCAAATTCAAGAAATATAAAACAATTTGTAAATACAACAACATAGAGTTGTAAACTTTTATATGGCCATAAATTACAAAAAATGAAATCAGAAGGCACAAACCAAAATTTTGAAAAGAGAATAACTTTGCTAAATTTCTTCTTTACATTCTAATTTATTTGACATGTAGAAGGACAGGAGATGGGGAAGAGACAGAGTGAGAGAGAGAATAAGCAAGAGAGCAGTCTAATCCACAGGTTCATCCTCAAATGCCTGCAAAAGCTGGTATTGTGCCAGGAACAAAGACAGGAGTTGGGAACTGAATCCAGGTTTCTCAGATGCATGGCAGGAACCTAAACACTTGAGACATCACTACAGGCTTGTGAGTGACGGGAAGCCAATCAACTGAACTGCTGCCTCCCAGGGTCTGCCTTAACAGGAAGCTGAAGTTAGAATCCAGAGCCAATAATTGAAAGCAAATACTGTGATACGGGGTGCAGTTGTCTTAACTGCTGAAATAAATGCCCATATTTGGTTAAGTATCTTAATATAGAGAAAAATGTCCTACAAATAAATAAGAAATTAAACCAAGTAAAAAAACTATATAAAATGAAAACTCACATACACAATTTCTGTACATATTTTAATTTCCTTAATAACAGCTATGTGCTTGCTTTTCCTGACAAAATGAAGCCATCCTAATTCAAATGATGATACATTCACATTTTCCCACTTCTGAGACATAAAAATGTCAACAATTCCAGTATTCATCATGTAATAAAGTAAACCATAAGTAACACATGCATATAAATATTATACAAATATATATATGTATTTATATATGTTGATATCTACAGATCTTGATAGGTGACAGGTAAATTATAGATAGATGATACACAGATGATAGATAGATATGTAGAGCACACATAAACCATAAAACAAGAAAGGATACATTAAAAAACCACTGCAGACTTCATTTATATAACAGTTTCTAAGGCTTGGACTCTTAAAAACATTCATGAGAAAAAAATCACCATATTTTAATTCAATTTTCCATGGACTTTTTGTCATACTGAAAAATAAATAGGACATCCTACTATAAATATCTACATTGGGTTTTCTTTGCCTTTAGATAATACCACATACACTTACATGCTAGGGTAGTCCAAGCCTTCACTCCTGAAGGGTTGGAAATCTCAGTGTGTCTGCCCCTATTAGTATACTGATCCAGTTGTCTTTTGATTTCTACTGTTAAACAAAGAATGATAAAAAAACATTAGAGAATATCTTGGGTTTTAGACTCAATCCTCAGTACCATCTCTACCAATCACAGTAATTGTCTACTACTAAAGAAAACTCTATTTTGCTTATGGTTAGTTATTTTACTTTCTGACTTCTATATTTTATAAAAGTATAAATCACAGGTTGAAATAATTTATACTCAAGAAGAAAACTCTGCCATTTGTGACAACATGGGTAAGCTTAAAGGACATTACGCTAAGTGAAATAAGCAGACACAGAAAGACAAATACTGTATGATCTCACTTATAAGTAAAATCTATAAAGGTAACATGTTCATAGAAATAGAGGGTAGAATAGCAGTTGCCAGAGGCTGAGGTTTGGGGAAAATAGGGAAATGTTGGTCAAGGAGGGCAAACTCAGTTATAAAATGCATAAGTTCTGGAAAATAGTATGATTAACATAGTTAATAATAATATCATATTATATGCTTAAAATTTACTAAGAAAGTAGTCTCCAAGTGTTTTACTACTCTCACACACATATCAAATGGTAGCTTTGTGTGTTAATGGATATTGTTAAATTTGATTTTCACAATTATTTCATTATATATACATATATAAAAGAGTCACAATGTACACCTTGAGTAACTCCTCTTCTTGATTCTTGGTTCAAAGGTAAGAGGATTACTTAGTGGCCTGGCAAAACTATTTCTATGAGAACTGAGAGTAAAAAAATCTACTGAAGTAGTTCCAAAAACTGGAAACAAACTTTCTATTAGTTATTAGGAGCAATAGTGATATAAATTATTACCATTTCCATTTCTTGATTCCTGACCTGAAACATTTCGTCCATGGAAACATTCTACCTTACATAGGTCACTAGTTGAAAGTATTTATCATGTATTTTTTTTAACTTTTATTTAATGAATATAAATTTCCAAAGTACAGCTTATGGATTACAATGGCTTCCCCCCCATAACGTCCCTCCCCCCCGCAACCCTCCCCTTTTCCACTCCCTCTCCCCTTCCATTCACATCAAGATTCATTTTCGATTCTCTTTATATACAGAAGATCAGTTTTTCATGTATTTTGAAACACAACACTAACGTGGCAAGGTGCTGTTTCCCAGTTGATATCACTATTAAAATTGATACTAAGCATTCAGTAATCCATTCTACCAATCTCACTGGTGATTGTCTGACTCTGGTTTGATATATAAAATAATACCAGTGAATCCCAGGGATATCAGTCCATTTCTGTATCTTTACTGGACTCCCTTATGAAAACTAATATTGTGTGAGATCACAGTGTTGAATTTGCCATTGAATAAGTTACTGTATGGAAGTGTAGCAAAGGAATTATGGGAAGGGAAGCCAAAGCCACATGAATATTAAGTTTCAGTGATACAAAATGTATGTTCCCTTCCATATTGTAAGTTGTCAAATAACTTACTACCAATGGATTGATTGGTTTCCAGTACAGCTAGTAAATGTGTCCATATCTGAGGTTCAGTTTTGTAGCTTCGTTCTATCCTCTTGGAAGATTAGGCACTCAGAAGTAGAAAGAGACATATTAGCTTTGGTGAGGGTGAGGTCTGTATCTGCTGAGCCCATGAATATTCTTTATTCTTGTGGTCATAAACTTATTAAGCAAATACTGGAGTATTTCATAAAAAATTCGCTAAAATCCACACTCTTATGTCTTGCCCATCTAATTAGTGAGTCTTGTTTCCAGTGTATACACAACTCTGTTCTCAACTACATACCTTTTTCCAGAACACTTCATCATTAACTTTTCAATCTTACCCTTCTCAAAGCCCCAAATATCCATGCAGTCAAACCATTTAAACACTGAAAATAAATCAGTGAATACCCTTCCTATGGCCATTTATCAGTACAAAGTGGAGAAGCAAATACTGGTTGAAGTTCCATCTACTAGAAGGATTACTCCTT
The DNA here is from genome assembly GCF_051225735.1 of Oryctolagus cuniculus. Lineage (NCBI taxonomy): Eukaryota > Metazoa > Chordata > Mammalia > Lagomorpha > Leporidae > Oryctolagus > Oryctolagus cuniculus. The sequence continues at coordinate 190,676,282 of NC_142868.1, forward strand.
ACATTTCTTTCAGTGACACTCATGTTTAGAACCCAAATGTAACAACTGTCCACTTACAGTTAATGCTGATATATCATGCAAAACATTTTTTTTTTGCAGAAACAAGAATTGCTAACATGTCCAACTCCCCTGCCCCCCCACCACTTCAACCAGTCAATTCATCAGTAATAATTCACTTTTGAATTTCAATGTTGTACTGAGGGACTGGAAGGAATGCAAGTTCTTAGGGAGTTAGACCATCTGCTCATGCACATTAGCTACACCTTCAGGTCCCATTCAAGTCTGTTTAACCTGAGGTCCCACCCTATATCTTGATGAGTTATAAATAGCCAATGTGTACTGGAGAATCTATATCATATAATCCCATAATGGTCCATGATCAGATCATTTTCCCTACCTGTGATTAATATCAAGTACTAGCCGTTTCTTAAAAGAAGAATAGTTATTTTCAGAAGGAAAATAAGTTGTTCCCACATGCTAAGTCTTGTTAGGATTTCTGCCAGGGTGGACAAAGGTTCCATACATTATTCTTCATTTCCAAGCTCAAGTGGTCAATGTGATTGCACTGCAGCCCAGACCTGCTGCCAAGAATTTTCTTATTTTGGGTCTCACTCAAAATGTCCAGTCCTACAAGTCACTCAGCAAATGTGTCATGACAGCACATTCAAATGTTGTATGTTATCCCCAAAGTCCAAAAAAGATAGCCAAACATGGGTTCTTTTTATGGTGATAAGTATTAAAATGTACAGAGATATGTTTTTTTTAGTTTGGTCCTTACAAACAGGATAAGAGGATGAGGATATAGATTTAAAAAAAAAAAAAACTTCTTTTTTTTATCAGATTAAATAATGTATGAGGTCCCCAACTCTGTGTTGAGTTTCTTCAGTAAAAAAAAATAATATTTGCAACAGTAGCTAAACTGAAGTTATCATCTGATCAATTTTATAACTCATGGTCATTCTCTGAGACCTACATGCATTCTGTATAGGCACTAAAAAAAAAGAGTTAAATAGATATTTGTTAGAATTACTATTCATGGCTTTTTGTAGTCTTTCATACTAACACCAATTGCTGAAATTTATCTAGGAGTGTAGAAATAATTTTAGCTTCCTCTTTCAGTATGGGAGTGGAATTCCAAGGGTTTCCACTTGACATTTTTTCTCCCTCTGTTGATTGGGATGACAAGGTAAGGATTCTTTCACTTTATGAGTTATGTATGTTTCATTTATACACTTGGGAACTTGAGAAATCATCACAGCATGTGTCCATGAGGCCACCAAGTCCGTTATACAGTAAACTGGAGTCTGGATTCTACCTATAAACTGGCTTCCATAAGCCTCCCTCGCACAGGGAGTTTCCAGTTATCTCCAGGAAGTCTGACTATATCTTTTTCCGCAGTGCCCCCAAGTCACATTGCTGAGGATTGCAGGAAGATTTATGGTATGCCGTTTTGCCTGTGTTAATCATTTCTTACTAAAAATGGCAAAAGTTTCCTTTCAGTAAATGAGCTGAGAGTTGGGGCTGGCACTGTGGCTTAGTGGGCCTCCCCCTCCAGTGCTGGCACCCCATAAGGGCACCGGTTTCTGTCCCAGCTGCTTCTCTTCTGATCGAGCTCTCTGCTTATGGCCTGGGAAAGCAGCAGAAGATGGTCCAAGTGCTTGGGCCCCTGCATCCACATGGGAGACCTGGATGAAGTTTCTGGCTCCTGGTTTCACATCAGCCCAGCTCTGGCTCTTGAGGCCATTTGAAGAGTGAATCAGTGGATGGAAGACCTTTCTCTCTGTCTCTCCCTCCCTCTCTCTGTAACTTTACCGCTGCAATAAATAAACAAATAAGATCTTGAAAAGTTAGGCTTAGAGTTAATTTTGAAGTAGGTCTGATAGCTGGATAGTACATTGTAACTTTTCACAGCAGAAACTCAAATTAGATTGTGTCAATTAGAACCAAGGGTTTGTCTTCTGAGTTATAGAGAAACAATGCTTTAACAGACAGCCTATCCATCTATTTAATTTCTAGGTAACCATTTAGTCAGCACCAAAGATTCCCAAAGCTTAATGCATTATGATAATTATTTCATCACCCCTGCCTGATATGGTCTTTGCACTCAGTCACTCTCAGGTAATTCTGCTTTGCAACTTGACTTCTGCGCTCAAGGATTCCATCATCCCCATGGAAAATTGACAACCATTTTGACTCTGTTCTTAAGAAAAAATAGTATGTATGTGCTTTTTTTTTTTCAACAGATACAAACATGTATTTCGGAATAAAAAGGTCAATTCAATCAGAAGATATAGCAATCATAAATATGCATGTACCTAATAACAGACTTAAATTAAGAAAATTGAAGCCAAGAGAGAAATAGACATTTCTACCACCACAGATGGAGATTTTAATATTGCTACTAATAGAAGTTGGTAGAAAATATATACAGAAAAATGGTAAACATTCTATATGATACCATGTACAAAGCAACCACTAGAACTAACTCGTAGAGCAGACACAGGATGTAAGGTAAACATACACACATCAATTATATTACTGCATTGAACACAGTCATTTGAAGAAAGCAAACACAACTGATTCTTTTTGTAAAAGCATCAGAAAACAAAATACATGGGAACAAATTTAATAAAATATCTCTAAGACATCTATGGTTACAATTTAGGAAACAATTATGGAGGAAATAGTAGACAAAAGACTTAATATTGTCAAAATTCTGCAAAATTATTAAAACATTTATTGGCATCCCAATCAAAATTTCAAGAGCCCTTTTTGAGACACTGACAACTTAGTCCTAATTATATAAAAATACAGAAGATCTAACTGGACAAAACAGTCTTTTAAAAGAAAAAGAAAGGCTGAGATCTCATGCCTTGTTTTAATAACTTACTGTATAGCTATGGTAATCAAATCAATTTGGTATTAGCATAATAATAGACATTTAGACCTACAGAACAGAATAGGAAGTCCAAAAACAGTAGTACATATGTACAGTTAATTGATTTTAATAAGGATGCAGTAATGTGTGTTTGCACATTAGTTAAGAATACTAAGGTTTCCCCCTCTTCTAAAATGGTGTTTACAGTTGTTTGGAATGGTTCAGTTTGGCATTCTATCATAGGCTTTTCTACAATACAACCTTTAAGAAAACTAGGCTGAATTGAAATCTTGGCAATAGAATTGTTTACCTTTATACCAAGAAAGTTGATAAAGCATCAGGATCCGTATGTGGTTCATGTTGTAAGATTTGAAGTTCTAAGGAAGTTATCTAAAATGAAAAAAAAACCTGTTGGCAAGGCTTATGGTGGTTCCATGTGTCAGAGAGGTTCGAGCATGATTTTGTTATTGAGGAGTAGAAAATCATTGTGAGAGTGTTGAAAGCACATAGAGATTACTAAATAAGTCCACAATTCCAAAAAATGGCTCTGATAATAGTTTGGAAAAACAGAGATCACTGTGCCTCGAAAGAGATGCAATGTTTAAGATCAGCATTTTCTGGAACTCAGCTTCATTGACCTGTCTTTGTGATTTCTTCTCATACTAAAATGTTAAGACCTAAAACTTTGCTTTAACTCCTCCCCAGGTTCACCCTCCCCTCCTGATCCTGACCTCTTTTTGGGTTTCCAGGAAGCCCTGCAGTCCTTCTGAGTGCCCAGCTAGTTCCAGGCTCAGGATCTTAGCATGAAAGTTTCCTTTGATCCAGAGTCACGTTCCTCCTTCCTCCCTTCTTCTGACCTTGGCTCACTCCTGCCTCTTCATAGGCACAGCTTGCAACTTTCTCAGAAAATGTTTACTGATCCCTAATCTAGGTTATGTGCTAGAAGCACCTGGGACATTTTCCTAAGGTCATGCATCTGCATCAGACATTTATTATGTAGACCATCTCTAGTCCGCTAAGATGAAGGGGGTCAAGGCACAGACACTGCTGCTACATTCCTGGGGGAGTTGGTGAAATTGGTGAGGATGATGACTACAGTGCCTGCCTTCTAGGGTTGTTGAGGGTATGAAGTGGTTGAAGGACAAGCCTTGCCATACAGGTCACAGACCACCTGCTGGTTTCGGTATTAAATATTTTCATTATTGTTATTACCTGTTTGGTCACTCCTTAAATATGTATTGAATAAATTGAATTATCTTTCCTTTTAAGGAAAAAAATATTTTTAGTTACTCAAAAAAGCTTCATTTTTTTTAGCTCTGACTTTATATGTGCTTTTATATAATGTCTAGATTTGAAGTGAATGTGGAAGATATAGAAATTGTTAAATTTTAAAACTAAAACATAATAAACTCATAACAAAGATAAATGAAAAGAAACAACTCATCTCAACAGCAGAGTTTGATTTTGTCACACTTGGCCTACAAATAAAGGAGATAGCAATGAGAACTTTTTCAAGAAAGCCACCCCTCCCTCTTGAAAGATTTATTCATTTATTTTGAAAGTCAGAATTACAGACAGAGGGAGAGACAAATGAAAGAGGACTTTCCATCCAGTGGTTCACTCCCCAGATAGCCACAAGGCCAGGGTTGGGCCAAGCCAAAGCCAGGAGCTTCATCCTGGTCTCCCACATGGATGGCACAGACCCAAACACTTGGGCCATCCTCTACTCATTTTTCCAGGCTGTTATCAGGGAACTGGATTGGAAGTGGAGCAGCCAGGGCATGAACAGGTACCCACATGGGATGCTGGCATATCAAGAGGCACATTTGCCCTCTATGCTGCAACACCGGCCCCCTCTTAATGCTAATATATATAGCGGTAACTTAGTGAAAGTAATGTCCTCTGAGGAAGGTAATTGGATAGGAAAGGACAGCTATTTCATGTATAATTTGTACACTCCAAAATTCTATGTCCTTTGAATTCTTTCTTCTATGTTATTCCAAAGGACTTTTAGAATCTCAATTTCATTAAATATAGGCCATGTAGACTTAGCCAATGAAAAGAACTGTTACAACCACTGAAGCACTAGCCAACTTACCACATCCAGAATCTCTGGTTAGTGTAGTAATGCCAGTAAATTCAACCGAGTCTAAGGACAGACCTCAGTTTAAAATTATTAAATTTTAATTCCCACGTATATTGCTTAGTTTTCTGCCAAAAACATGCTTTGAAAAATCTAACATTTCATTGGGAATATGAGCTTTCCCCTAGGTCAGACTCTGTTCTTATTACCCTTGCATATGTGAGAATCCAGTTAAACCTTCCAAAGTCATAGGGATGCTTATAGACCCTGACAAAAAAGTAAAACTCTCATCACAAAGCAATTATCTCAGGTGAAATCATTACAATGTGAAGGCCAGCTTCTTCTGATATGATGCAAAGGAGCTTCAGAGAGACTTGATTGTCAAAACTCTCAGCTTAACTCAAGTCAGCCTGCATACTCCATTCAAAGCCTCAGAGACTTAATCCTCACAGAAATTCTACCTTCCACTTGTAAAATGCAATGCACCTATTCAACGTTTGTTTGTTCATTTATTTGTAGTTGTGTGACTTTTGGATCTTATGTAAACAATTTTTGATCAGTGGCTATACAAATATTTCATTATTTAATAAGCATTTTAGGACATTTTTTTGGCAACTAAAACCTGCAGTAGGAATTTAAAATCTCAAATTTGTCATTTCTTTTTGTAAGAACTTCAGTGCAGTATTTCCTCTTTTCCAGGTTTAAGGATAAGGCTGTTGACCATTTCTCTGAAGGGGTAAAATAAGGCTGGTACTGACCACAGCTGCTGTGCACAGTGGATCTGCCACCTGCAATCCAGCATCTCATCTTTGAGCACTGCTTTCAATCTAACTCCCTGGTAATATCCCTGGGAAAGCAACACAAGGTGGTCCAAATTCTTGGATCCCTCCACCCACGTGAAAGACCTGGATGGAGTTCCAGGCTCCTGATCATAGAAACCATCTGGCACCGAACCAATAGATGCAGGCACTCTCTCTCTCTCTCCCTCTCTCCCTCTCCCTCCCTCTCTTTTCTCCTTTCCCTTGCTTCCTTCTATCACTCTGCCTTTCAAATAAATAAAATAAATCTTAAAAGTAAAAACTGGTTCTGAGAATGCTGAAGGTTGAAGCAAACCTCTTTCACTAAAGTTATATTGTCAAGAATAAGACACAGGAAGTAAGTTTTCACCTCTATTTCCAATATATTTTTATTACTTCCTACTGGCAAATCCTATGAGAAAACAGCAAAAACTGTCCTGGAAATGTAGAAAGAAGACTCCTAGGTCACGGTCACAATATAGAATAATGAATTTGAAATAAAGAACCATCATGGGAAGATTTGGAACATAAAATACTGTAAGACTAGATACCCTCATTTACAAGACTTGAAGTCAATTACCCCCAGATACACACAATGATCTCTAATTTCCAGTAAGACAGGAACACTGGATTTGCTTTGCTTTGCTCAATATACTGCTTGTCTCAAGTAATTCAGTAATATTTTTTATTGAATAAAAATTTCCCAAGTTTAATGAAAGGTTAATTTTTAAAAACACACAGGATTTTTCCCTACAGCTTCACACAAAGATAGCACATCCCTATACAATTGAGTATCCTACCTTCTCCCATATACTATGCTCTGATGGAGTGGATTCAGAATATAATTTTTCTCCAATTCTTGCCAACAAGAGTAGACATTAGTATCATCAAAACACAGTATTCTGAAGTTAGTTGACTCAATCAACCAACATGAGTACTGGTTAGCTGGTTTATTTTTATCTTCCTTGACCTATTTTAAAGCCTATGTGATAAAAAGCTATCTTTTATAATCTCTGATTAATTTAGTATAAACTTATTGGAAGTTAGTTATATAAAAATAACCTGATAAACACATCCCAACCTAATAAATGAAGCATACTAAGGAAAAAGGCTTTAATCCGTTCTGCATTCATGAGCCATTTCTGCTTGTATCTAGACCTCTGTTTCCTTACATGTTCAATGCCCTTCTCCATGGACTGGGACACAGTTATGAATGGAAGCAAATATACTACATGAATCAGAGAACAAATAGCATAGGATCTGAAATGCTATGATAATTAAGATTGGAAGAATGATATATGTCTTCTATTGAATAGAAAAGTGAAGTGACATCCATAGAATATTGCACTGTATACTCATTTAGGTTTGAAATGCTAAGACTTAACATATGAAAACTTTCTAATTCAATGGATAAGATAGAAATGTTTCTGTTAGATTTTCATTATTTTGGGGAATTTTGGTACAAATAGTAGGACTGGCTAATGCAAAGGGAATTGGAGTGTTAATTGCCCATGCAACATCTGCATATTTCTGAGGCAATTCTACCACCTGATTATATCCTGTTTAGGACTTTTCAATCTACTGTGACCAAAGGAAACTGTTCTTTCTCCCCTTTTAGGACTTCCCAGGACTTGAGACTAGTGTGGCCTGGCAGAAAACTGTCAGTCCCTTGGCAGAACTAGCTAGCCCAAGTTGGGTTTCTTGATATAATTATCCCTTAAGTTGTAGACCACAACATCTCTTCACCATGTTTCTCTTCTTCATCTCAACATTCATTACAAATCAGCCAGAACCTGGTATTCAGTGTTTCTCTCAGCATGTGGGCACACACAGAGGGCTAAGAAGTAACCAGATTCTCTTTTCTCTAAATCCTTAATCAAAATACCAATCCTTGTTTCCCTCAGCAGTGAAGACCAATGATGAGGAATCTGTCTTGTAGGAGAGCTATGTTCAATAGAACTTTCTGTAATAAATATATTTATGTTATCTTATATAATAGTCCCTAGCAACATAAGGCTATTTAAATAATAATTACTATTAAATATTATCAAAACTACCTGTCACATTTCAAGCACTCAATAACTACACAGGATAGTGATTAGCATATTGGGCCAGGCAGCTTTAAGGCATAGAGTGCTGGTATATTCTTCCCTGTGTTACTAACTATAAAGTAATATCATCCTAAAGAAAAGTGTACCAATAGTCTTGGAAATGGATTACTGATATTTTTCATCTAGGAAGTGTCTGATGCCACAAACCATACACTGCACTATTACTATTTTCCCTACTCATAATGTCCTTTCTGTCTCCAAATTTCTAAATATGTCCACCACTCCAGATGATTCAAATTATCAAGTTTCTTGGCATTTTGTACTGCACTGATCTTTTTCTAAGTGAACACCAAATTTAGTATTCATTTCTTTTCATAGTATTTCTTATTATCTATCTGTACCCTAGCAACCATTCCAGGTAAGATTGGCCCCCATCACTCCAAGAAACTGTTCTGCTGATCATTATAGACTGAGACTTTGACATTGTCAAAACACTTTCTTATCCTCAAATTACTGAGACTCTCAGGAACATTCCACATTAGCCATTTCCCCTTGACCAAAATCCATCATTTACTTAACTTTTGTAACACTATACTCTTTTGATTCTTTCTCTACCTCTCTCATCTCTCCTACTCAGCCTTCTTTTTGCAAACCACAAGTCTTTTCTTGAGCAGGCTTTCCCTAGATGACCTCTGCAATTCATTTAGCAGTAAGTATTATCCATATGTCAATGATCTAATATTTATAGCCCCAGCTCAGACCTCTTCCAGGAAGCAGACTGAAACTCATATGCCTAAGTTCTCCTGATACATTCATTTAAATGTCAAATATGCACCTAAAAATTAACATATTTGAGACAGAACACTTGATTCTTCCCCAAACACTACTCCTACCCATTCCAAAACAGTACTTGGTCCACATGGTTCTTCCCTATCTCAGTAAATGGCTTCACCATCCTTCCAATTTCTTAAGTTAAAGTCTTGGAGTTATCCTTGATTATTCATTTTATATAATCCCTCATAAGTGATTTATCAGCCAGTCCTCCTGATTCTATCTCCAATATTTAACTTATAATGAATGCCTCTTCTTTTCATTTTCATACCTATGATCCTAACCTAAGAAGCTACTATTTCTTTTTTCTATCCCCCATGTATTACCTCGACTATTTCTTACCTTGACTATGTTTTTACGTTTTCCCTTCCCTTCATTTTTCCACTTCCCCCATGTATTACCTGGACTATTCCACAGTTTCTATTGCCCTCTTAAAAAACAAATCCAACTATCTGTTTGGAATATGAAGCCCTTAATAGTGTGGTTCCCAGGTTCCTGTACAACCTCATCTTCTACCAGGTCCCCACTCTTTAATACAACTCCTGCTACACTCATCTGTTTTCTGTTCCTTGGTCACATAGAACTCATGACCATGAGACTAAACCAGAAATTCCTTTGCTTACAGAATCCTTGCATCCTTATCTTTGCCTACCTGGATCCTTTTAATTTCTAAGGTCTCAAAAAAGAAAATTGCTTCCCATGGCCATCTTTGACCACCCATTCAAGGGAGTATCTGCATTTCTTTCAATCACATCCTCCTGACTTAATTGTAGCGTATCACTATCATTACTGAAGATATTTTAATCATTTCTTTGCTTAATATTTTGTTTCTCCCACAAGAATGTAATTGAATGAGTTTTGGAATCTTGAATGGATCCCCCAAAACTAAAACAAAACAGTGCCTATTGCATTATGATGAGTTTGTTAATTCATGCTATAACAGAACACCTGAGACTGGATAATTATAATGAAAATAAATTTATTGGCTTACAGTTTTGGATTCTGGGAAGTCTAAGATCAAGGGCCTAATATCCGTGAAAGACACTCCTTGTTGCATGGGTCCATGGCAGAAGGGTGCCAAAATCAGCCTTTTATAACAGCACAAATCTCGCCCATAAGCATATAGCCTTCATGGCCTAATCACACCTTAAGGGACCTATCTCATTTCAGTATGATTTTCAGAGGGACCAAATTTTTAAACCATAGCAAGTAGAACTCAATATTTATTAAATGAGTCAATTAATGAATCTTGCATGAGAAATGTGCTGGGAAAACTGGATTTCCAAATGCAGAAGCATGAAGCAAGACCCCTAGTTTACACCTTACACAAAAATCTACTCAACATGGATTAAAGATCTAAATCTATGACCTGACACCATCAAGTTATTAGAGAACATTGGAGAAACCCTTCAAGATATTGGCATAGGCAAAGACTTCTTGGAAAAGACCCTGGAGGTACAGGCAGTCAAAGCCAAAATTAGCAATTGGAATTGCATCAAATTTAGAAGTTTCTTTACTGTAAAAGAAACAGTCAGGAAAGTGAAGAGATAACCGACAGAATGGGAAAAATTATTTGCAAACTATGCAACAGATAAATGATTAATAACCAGAATGTACAAAGAGATCAAGAAACTCCGCAGCAACAAAACAAGCAGCTCACTTAAGAGATGGACCAAGGACCTCAATAGACATTTTTCAAAAGAGGAAATGCAAATGGACAACAGACACATGAAAAAATGTTCAGGATCACTAGCAATCAGGGAAATGCAAATGAAAATCAAAACCACAATGAGGTTTCACCTCACCCCAGTTAGAATGGCTCACATTCAGAAATCTACCAACAACAGATGCTGGCAAGAATGTGGGGAAAAAGGGACACTCACCCACTGTTGGTGGGAATGCAAACTGGTCAAGCCACTATGGAAGTCAGTCTGGAGATTCCTCAGAAACCTGAAGATAACCCTACCGTTCGACCCAGCCATCCCACTCCTTGGAATTTGCCCAAAGGAAATTAAATTGGCAAACAAAAAAAGCGGTCTGCACCCTAATGTTTATTGCAGCTCAATTCACAATAGCTAAGACCTGGAATCAACCCAAATGCCCATCAACAGTAGACTGGATAAAGAAATTATGGGATATGTACTCTATAGAATACTATAAAGCAGTAAAAAAAATGAAATCTGGTCATTTGCAACAAAATGGAGGAATCTGGAACACATCATGCTGAGTGAACTAAGCCAGTCCCAAAGGGACAAATACCATATGTTCTCCCTGATCAGTGACAATTAACCAAGCACCAAAAAGGAAACCTGTAAAGTGAAATGGACACAATGAGAAACAGTGACTTTATCAGCCCTTGTCCTGACTGTTGATGAACAGCTTAATATTTTATCCCTTTAAGTATTTTTTGTCCTACTTAATACTATTGGTTGAACTCTGTAGTTAATACACAATTATTCTTAGGTGTATAAATTTAACTGAAAAGTGATCTCTGTTAAATATAAGAGTGGGAATAAGAGAGGGAAGAGATGAACAATTTGGGACATGCTCAAGCAGACTTTCCCCAAATGGTAGAGTTAGAAACCTGCCAGGGGATTCCAATTCAATCCCTTCAAGGTGGCATGTACCAGTGCCATCTCACTAGTCCAAGTGATCAATTTCAGTTCACAATTGATCATACTGATAGGTCTAAGAGTTAAAGGGATCACATAAACAAGACTAGTGTCTGCTAATACTAACTGATAGAATCAAAAAGGGAGAGAACAATCCAACATGGGAAGCGGGATACACAGCAGACTCATAGAATGGCAGATGTCCTAAATAGCACTCTGGCCTCAGAATATGCCCTCAAGGCATTTGGATCTGGCTGAAGAGCCCATGAGAGTATTTTAGGTATGGAAAGCCAAGACACTCTGGCAAAAAACAAACAAGCAAACAAACTAAATGAAAGATCTCTGCAAGTGAGATCCCAGTAGAAAGAATGGGCCATCAAAGTAGGAGGTACCTTTCCCTGAAGGGAGGAGAGAACTTCCACTTTGACTATGACCTTGCCTAAATAAGATTGGAGTCGGTGAACTCAAAAGGCTTCCATAGCCTTGGTAACTCATGACAAAAGCCTAGGGAGATTACTGATGGTCGCTCCCCCTCTTTGTGGAGGAACGACACTAAACCCTGCCTAGGCTTCATATCCGAGTCACGGCACCATTATGTCGCTCCCCGTCTTCGTGGAGGAACGACACAGGACCCTGCGCTGTTCTTTTGTCTGCTTGGCCCTCCCCGGGTTTGCTGCTGGTTCTTCCCGGGTTGGCTACCGTCCCTTCCACCTCCGTGGAAGGGTGGTTCCCCCTGCCACCTTCCCCACTTCCGCGGGGGAGCGGCACACCGCCGGCCGGCTCTCTCGGGGGCTGCACAGGTGTTCCTTCAGATGTTCCTGGTGCATGTTGTCTCTCTCCTCCTTTATAGTCCTCTTCCACCAATCCCAACTCTGCTACCCACACGCCGAGTACACTGCTCTCCTCCAATCAGGAGCAGGTCCTACAGTTTATTGGTTGAACTGGAGGCAGCTGTGTAGAAGCTGTTTCCTCCTCTCCCAGCGCCATATTGTGGGAGAGCAGATGCATAGAATAAGTCTTAATTCCAGTAACTTAGTCTAGTCCGAGTTGCTCCCAGTTGCTCCCCACAACTGACGCCATAAACAAGAGTGTCAATTGTTAAGTCAACAACAGGAGTCACTGTGCACTTACTCCTCATGTAGGATCTCTGTCCTTAATGTGTTGTTCAATGTGAATTAATGCTATAACTAGTACTGAAACAGTATTTTACACTTTGTGTTTCTATGTGGGTGCAAACTGTTGAAATCTTTACTTAATATATACTAAATTGATCTTCTATATATAAAGAGAATTGAAAATGAATCTTGATGTGAATGGAATGGGAGAGGGAGCGGGAGATGGGAGGGTTATGGGTGGGAGGGAAGTTATTGGGGTGGGGAAGCCATTGTAATCCATAAACTTTACTTTGGAAATTTATATTTATTAAATAAAAGTTAAAAAAACAAATTATAGAAGACTATCATAACTGTTACACTATTTTAAAAAACCATTCCTTGTATAAACATTACTATTATGCACATTTTGAATATGGGGTTCAAAGAAGACTTTTGATGTTCCCAGGATCACAGAAGGTGGTCATAAATTTTCTACAAATACTATTAATATAAAACAGCACTTGGTGTAAAATGCAACATACAGTACATCCTTAAGAGAGATGGGCTGAATACATCAATTATATTGTTATGAAAAACTGTCTTCTTTACATGTTACTCTAATTCATGGCACAATATCTATAATTAGTATATAGTCATCTATTTTTATGGAAGACTGAATAAATGAAATAAAAGAATAAATTTCTGAATTTATTTCCATCTTTAATATTCAATGGTTGTATGTCATGCATAAAGTGGGTTATTAATTATATATGGATAACTAATTTAATTCACTTTGAAAAATTGCTTAAAGAGAATGTCATGATACCTTTTGAGACATGTGGAATATCAGAGTTACAGATTTGACCCAACATGACCAAAATTTAAGCAACAGTGCCTGGGTATGAACTTTAAATTACACTAATTGGAGGTAGTTCCAAGAAGATGGTAGTAGTAGCAGCATATTTTTTTAAATCTCTCTGAACACCCACGTGAAAATCAACAGAAAAATTAGATAGCAAAACAAAAAACTATGAACAGTATTTGCAAGACAAGTAAATGACATTATCCCCATGAATTCCACAATGTATGCATGTGAGACAACCTGCCAACTACTATGTACTGAAATTATATAGCATCTTTGTCATATAAGTCATGGAAAAATAACACTACTTCTGAGTGACTAGAGACTAGAAACTAAAAATATATAGAAAAAAAAAAAAAAAGCCGGCGCTGCGGTGCAACAGGCTAATCCTCCACCTAGCTGTGCCTGCACACCAGGTTCTAGTCCCGGTCAGGGCACCGGATTCTGTCCCAGTTGCACCTCTTCCAGGCCAGCTCTCTGCTGTGGCCCGGGAAGGCAGTGGAGGATGGCCCAAGTGCTTGGGTCCTGCACCCGTAAGGGAGACCAGGAGGAACACCTGAGTCCTGCATTCGGATCAGCGCAGTGCGCCAGCCGCAGCGCACCGGCCATGGTGGCCATTGGAGGGTGAACCAACAGTAAAGGAAGACCTTTATCTCTGTCTCTCTCTCTCTCACTGTCCACTCTGCCTGTCAAAAAATATATATATAGTACATACTTGATTGAAAAATACTGTGGATGAAGTTGGGGGCCACAGTTGAAATTACAAGAAGGATTTTGATCTCTTCAGATACAGAACCTATAGTAATTCCTGTAGGGGTTCTTGCAAATTGACTACCATGAACTCTTAAAACTAAACCAAAACACACTCTTTCATGGCTCCAGACTAAAGAGAAACTGCTTGTAGAAGATTTAGTGTGGAGCATATCAGAAACAAGAAAAAGGAAGGTGAAGGAATTATGAATAAATTTAAGGAAACAAATCCAAGAAGTTTCAGAAAGAAAGCTACCATCTCTTCATACACTGCAGGAAAGCAAGTGAATAGGGGCCCCAGAAGCAATCTCCTAACTATATTTCCTAGAAGTTGAAGTAAATAATCGAGTATTTATTCTACTTGTTCTATAGGAACTATATCACGAAGGATAAAGGAATCATATGAGATGCTGTCTTTAAAAATATCCTCATTTTTTTCAGTTGTTTTCCCTCTTTATTTTGGACTTTTATTTAGTAAGTATAAATTTCCAAAGTAAAGTTTATGGATTACAATGGGTTCCCCCCCTCATAATTTCCCTCTCACCCACAACCCTCCCTTCTCCCGCTCCCTCTCCCCTTCCATTTACATCAAGATTCATTTTCAATTCTCTTTATATACAGACGATCAATTTAGTATATATTAAGTAAAGATTTCAACAGTTTGCACCCACATAGAAACACAAAGTGTAAAATACTGTTTCAGTACTAGTTATAGCATTAATTCACATTGAACAACACATTAAGGACAGAGATCCTACATGAGGAGTAAGTGCACAGTGACTCCTGTTGTTGACTTAACAATTGACACTCTTGTTTATGGCGTCAGTAATCTCCCTAGGCTCTTGTCATGAATTGCCAAGGCTATGGAAGCCTTTTGAGTTCTCCGACTTCGATCTTATTTAGAAAAGGTCATAGTCAAAGTGAAAGTTCTCTCCTCCCTTCAGAGAAAGGTACCTCCTACTTTGATGGCCCATTCTTTCTACTGGGATCTCACTCGCGGAGATCTTTCATTTAGGGTTTTTTTTTTTTTTTTTTTTTTTTTTTTTTTTTGCCAGAGTGTCTTGGCTTTCCATACCTAAAATACTCTCATGGGCTCTTCAGCCAGATTCGAATGCCTTAAGGGCTGATTCTGAGGCCAGAGTGCTGTTTAGGACATCTGCTATTCTATGAGTCTGCTGTGTATCCCGTTTCCTATGTTGGATCGTTCTCTCCCTTTTTGATTCTATCAGTTAGTATTAGCAGACACTAGTCTTGTTTATGTGATCCCTTTAACTCTTAGACCTATCAGTATGATCAATTGTGAACTGAAATTGATCACTTGGACTACGAGATGGCACTGGTACATGCCACCTTGAAGGGATTGAATTGGAATCACCAGCACGTTTCTAACTCTACCATTTGGGGAAAGTCTGCTTGAGCATGTCCCAAATTGTACATCCTCATTAATAAATTATCAAGAGGCATGAGAATTACAATATTAGTATTTGACAAACCTCAGTTAATTGATGATCTAGCCACTGGTAATCAATGATGCTGACGTCATCATAAAAATGACAATGGAAGTAAGTTGCTCATCATGAAAGGACATCATACCCCCTCTAGTATTGCCAGGAGATTGAATAAGAACATTCTTAAGCTTCTGGATTCAGCTGCTAATTTGCAAGAAATATAGTAGTCAGAAGAAGATATTGAATTATACCATCAGCATACAATCAGCATAACCCAGACTTTGGGAAACTTTACAACCAAAATGACCCAGTTTGTTCACTAGAATATTACAAGAAAAGGAAAGGGATGAAGGAGAAACTTGTAGACTAAAGATTTAAAGACACAAAATATAATATTTTCAACCCGAAAGAATACTAACTATGGGGTATAAGTATGGGTGATAACATTGTAAAGAAATCATTACTATGGAAACACAACTATTGGTAACTTTGGAGGAAAGAGATTGGTTTATGATTACTATGGGGGACATGGAGAGCATTATCAATTGGCCAGCAAACTTCTATCTTAACCTGAACTATAGTAAGTGTTTGCCTAATTATACTGCATTAATCTTCACATTAAAAAAAAAATTGCCGGGCCAGCGCTGTGGTGCAGCGGGTTAACCCCCTGGCCTAAAGCACCGGTTCCCATATGGGTGCTGGTTCGAGACCCGGCTGCTCCACTTACGATCCAGCTCTCTGCTATGGCCTGGGATAGCAGTAGAAGGTGTCCCAAGTCCTTGGGCTCCTGCACCCGTGTGGGAGACCTGGAAGAAACTCCTGGCTCCTGGCTTTGGATTGGCGCAGCTCCCGGCATTGCGGCAAACTGGGGAGTAAACCAGAAGATGGAAGATCTCTCTCTCTCTCTCTCTCTCTCTGCCTCTCCTCTCTCTGTGTAACTCTTTCAAATAAATAAATAAATCTTAAAAAAATTTTGCCTATGTCTTTTACAATGAAAAGTCATAAAAAGTAGTCTAATCAATGTCATCAGTTTCTCTGAGAAATGATGAATTTTTTTAAAATACAGAAGGGTTTCCAAGGACATGGTATGGTGTTTGGATTCTTAGGGATCTTGAATATTTGCAGGAATTCTGGACAGATGAGTAAAAATATGGGCACATGAAGAGTTCAGAGGTATGCCATGTCTTCATTTACTTGCTCCTCTGGGCCAAGAGAAGAGAGATCAGTTTGACACTGTACAATAAACATTATGAGAATATTGAGTAAAGCTCTGCCTGAAGGACACTTGGGGCCAATCACGGAGCTTTTCCAAATGAAAGTCAGCAGGCATTCCAAAGGTAGAATCCTGAAAAGGCTCTGGGAGAGGCTGAGTCACTGTGAAATTCCCTTAATTATTATGCCAAGATGTCCACCAGGACCCTGAGGTAAGCAATGCTCTGCTCCACACAAACAATCAAATTGTGCCCTGATGAAATGCAAAAATATGCAGCCTCTGTACTTGTAATTGTTCCTGTAATGTTGCAAGAATCAGCTTTCCTTCCTGAGGCATAAACAATTTATAGAAGAGACAATTCTCTCAGATAGCAAAATTATCTAATACTCTAGTGTTGGAGAGTTCAGGACAGCCCTGCCCTGAATCCATCTACCTGTCCCTGTTCCTCTAAGCCACTGTCATCTCCCTTCTGGGCTGCTGGAAATAATATCTTAACTGATCTTGCTTTTTTATCACCTCATCGAGTCTGTTTTTTCATGTTCAATATTTTCTGTAAAACCTTCTAATAACACTCCATAGGACAGCCTAGAACATCCTGACTATACCTTCCTAAACTCATTTACTCTCTCTCTCTCTTTCTCTCGTTGCTTCTTTATATTCTCAAACATGGAAAACTCAGTCCTACCTTAAATGTTTGCACTTCTGAATTCCTCTGCCCGGAATTCCACAATTACAGGCCCTGGACCTCTGTGTGCCTAGATTTTCAAATCACTCAGATCCTAGTTCAAAGATTAATTCTTCAGAAGGACTCAGAGAACCCAATTTAAAGGCGAGTTCTCAATTTTCTCATATATCAATGGTTTATTTCCATTATTGCACTCTTTTTTAACAGTTAAGAAGCATTTTTTGCATGTTTCATTTTGTACTTTTATTTAAAAACATATTGAAAATTGTACACAGTTGTGAAGTACTGTGTGAAGTATCGATATGGGTAGTACCAAATCAGGGTAAATATAGTTGCATGTTTCTGCCACAAAGAAATATCAAATGTTTGAAGACATACACTTTGATTGCCTGCAATTACCTGTTTACTTCATTTACCTGGGCCCTACCTTGTCATCAACAACTTCTGGGAGTTAATCTCCATGCAGGCAAGGGTGTTGCAGTGTGCCCTCTCTGCTGAAGCCCTGTGTGTTCCATGGTGGAAACTCTGTGAATATTTGCAAGTGATTTGTAGAATTCCTCTAACTTGCTTTCTTCCTGATGCCAATCATTCAGAAAGTTCATCTTTTAATCTATAAAATACCCCATCCTATTTTTTATAATTTGTTTCATTGTAAGAGTGAACTATTATGATTCTCTGAACACACAAATCTGTCTCATGCTTCCAACATTTATTCATTGTCTTTCATCTCAATGGCACACTCTCCATTTTCCTTGGTGACCAAGGAACTCTTCTTCATGTTTTCAACTTCTACTCAGGCACATGGTTTGCAATGTTGATTACCCTGTCTTCCAGTTTAATTATCCCACTGCTGTACCACTTTGGACTTTGTATATTATCATATTCTATTTAAATACATTTCACATTATCTCACTTATTATTATTGAGTTGTTGTTGTTGTTGCTTTCCATATCTATGTCTTCTAAACTGGAATAAAACATAAATGGAACATTATTTATTTGATATGTACCCAGGACTAGGCTCCTGATAAGGGCTCATTGTCCATCCAAAAAGCATTTTCTCAGTGTTCACTATGGTGTGACTT
The DNA here is from genome assembly GCF_051225735.1 of Oryctolagus cuniculus. NCBI lineage: Eukaryota > Metazoa > Chordata > Mammalia > Lagomorpha > Leporidae > Oryctolagus > Oryctolagus cuniculus. The sequence goes on from NC_142868.1 coordinate 190,694,670, forward strand.
AAACTAAGAGGAAATGAACAGTAAACAAGAGAGAGTCCTCCTCTCATAAGTCTTATATTTTGGTGTCAATAGAATAAAAACATACGGCTCTATTTGAGATCCACTGCTACAAGAGTTAACTTGGGCAAGCATGGGATATATGACTTGATACCAGCTGTAAGACTGTTAACATTGTACCCTAATATTCACATGAATTGCAGACATCCCCCTGGTTTTGAAGGCTTGACTTAAGATTTTTCCAACTTTAGGATGGTGGTGAATGATATGCTTTTATCATAAACAGTACCTCAAATTTTGACTATTTATTCCCAGTCTAGCAATGAAGTATTCTCTAATGATATTGGTCTGTGGCAGTGAGTCACAGTTACCAGTCAGCCACAGCATTGGGAAGGGATTCCATTCATATCTGTGTTCTGTATTGCTAAGCCATGATGTTCAATAGACTGGGTATATGAAATGTGTTTCAGACAGGATAATTCCAACTTTATCAGGACATAATTCCCATCAGAAGTCATGGAGCATCCTTATTAAGAAATAACCATTAAGAAATTTTATAAAATTCTGAATTGGAAAAAAATGTCGTTGTTTTTAATTTAAGAGCCCAACAAACAATGTAGGGAGGATTTTCTTTCTGTTCTGTATAGTTAGATTGAATTTGGGATTAGGAATTGAGGTTCTGTGTCTTTGATCCTATGGAGTATTTCAAATGAGCACTTAACTGCTTTGACATTATTTTTATTATGATATCTATATAAACTTGATCTCATTCACTACATGTTTATTTTATATACTGAAGCCTCAGTCTTTGAGGATCTTGCTTTGAACACCTCATAGTTTTCCAATTTGTAAATTGACAGCACAGTGTGGACATCTTGGTGTAGCAGCATAGTTAAAGCCAAGTGTTTGGAACTTGACTGACTTCAGTTCTCAGCTCTGACACCAGATGACTGTGTGACCTTGAGCAAAGTATATTGCTAAATTTTCTTTACTATAAAATAGAGCTAATAATCCCTACCATACTGGGTTGTGATGAGCATCGGTGACTAACACATGGAAAGTGCTTATATGAGGTATTGCACACAGGAAACCCACAACATATTAATACTAACCTTGCTTCCAAAGAGGCAGGAAGTTATCATTTTCATATTAAACTGATGTTGGACTCTGAACACCTTTATGTTTCTTAGAAATTTTTAGTAATCTGAATCACATATCATAAAATATTTTCAAACTCTGTTCTAATTACCTCTGAGACTATCTACAAAATAATATAAATATGTTACCTGAGGTATTACAAGGGAGTTTCAAATTGTTTTTGGAACACTGGAGCTAAAACATAAAAATAAAAAATACCCACTTGGGGCAGCCATTGTGGCGTGATGAGCTAAGCTGCTATTTGCATGCTTGCATCCCATATCAGAGAACCAGTTGGAGTCCTAATTACTCTTTTCCCAAACCAGCTCCCTTTTAATGCACCTGGGAAAGCAGCAGAAGGTTGCCCAAGTACTTGGGCCCCTGCAACCTATGTGGGAGACCCAGATGGACATCCTGACTCATACTTAACCCCAGAGCAGACTTGGTTATTGCAGCTATTTGTGGAGGTAAAACAGTGGATGGATGATTTCTTTGTTTCTCTCTGTGTGTTTCTCTGTTGCTCTACCTTTCAAATAAATAAATATTTTAGAAAGTGCACACTTAATTTCTCAACATAAATGAAGTCAAGTTCAAGACACTTGTTAATAATGCCAGTCCACGTGTGAAGAACTGAGGGTTTGGGCCTGCCTTGTAGCATAGCAGATTAAGGTGTTGTTTACAACATCCCATGCAGACACCAGTTTGAGTCCTGGCTGCTCCATCTCCAATCCAGCTCTGTGCTAACACATCTGGAAAGCAACGGAACATGGTCCAAATCCTTGGGCCCCTGCACACATGTGGGCACCTGGATGGAGTTCCAGGCTCCTGGCTTCAGCCTGGCCTAGCCCTGGCTGTTAAAGCCATTTAAGGAGTGAGCCAATGAATGGAAGATCTCTCTCTCTCTCTCTCCCTTCTCTATCTCTGACTTTCAAATAAATTATTTAAGAAAGATCTAAGAGTTCTGGGAATTTAACCATGCCAGTGAAGATGTTTAAAAATATAAAGAAAATTGTGTGCCCCTTAATGACTTTTATTTTTAAGATTAGAAAACAAAAAGGAGCCAGAAGCAGTCAACTCAGAACTCTACGGTGGTTGTCTAGTGATTTTTCATGAAAACTCTTGCAAAGTTGTTCTTGTTTAATGCAAGGAATAAGCAGGAGCTTGGTTGTGATGAAGGACTCTGGTGAAGCTTTTCTGAGAGTTTTTCTGCTCTAGCTTTGGTTACGTTTCTAACTTTATTTTGAGAATTCATAACAAGATGTCATCATTATTTGGCCCTACAAAAGTCAATAAGCAAAATGCCTTGAAAATCTCCAGCAGAATTTTGCTCTTCAGAGTCCCACTTTTGCTTTGACTGGACCACTTCTACTTCGTGGTAATTGCTCTTTTCATTGTACTTTGTTTTGAGTATAATGCTGAGAAAGTCATGTGCCATCTCCTGTTCCAAATCTTGAAAGAAAAGCTTCAGGATCTTTCTCCTACTGGTTTCAAATTTCCATTGAAAGCTGTGCTCAAAATTGATCTGGTCCAATAGTTTTGGTATCCATCAAGCAGAAAGTTGTACCCCTTCAGCTTTTCAGTCAGATTTGAGTAAGCTGCACCACTTGAGATGTCAGCCTTGTTGGCAATTGCTTCTACTGGTCATGATCAGTCTTCTTCAATGGAGGTCCTGTGGACCTACGAGTGGAATGATGAATACAAAAGCATAGGTGAACCAGGTACCATCTATGCTCAGAAGAAATCCTGATGTCAAATTCCATAGATTCAACATGACTTTTAAGTGAACTCTAACTATGACCCAGGAATTGCCTGCTATATCCCTCAAAGAGAAAACTTTATGTCTTAGAGCCATTATCAGAAAAGTGACTAATGCATGCATTGCCAGAATGGTTTACCTCCCCATTGTTTGCCTCTCACGCCACATAAATGACATTGTAGTGTAGCAATGTAGACTCCCTTAATCAATTACTGAGCCTTTAATCATTACCACGTATCCTTGGTTCCTTAATATGATTGGAAACCATGACATAAGTCTGTCTACTTTAAACCAGACTCTGGGTATGTACAACCATGTATAATTCTGTCTGCTTTAAACCAGACTCTGTGCCTGTCATGTAAGTAAAAGTATAAAACTCATAACCAGACAAAAGTTTGTGATACACTCTGCTCTGTTCCAGGATAATGTCTTTACTTTGACTTCTTATTAAAATCTTTGATTCTCCAGCTAGACTCTGATCATTTCAGTCAACAACAAGAACGAGATTGATTTGGATCCTTGCAAATTGATGTGGATGATCTGCCACTGTGAGCATCATTTTTAAAAATTTTATCCATTCTTAAAAAAAAGTTATCTATTTGTAGATAATGACAATGCCTGGAAATATTTTGATTGTCTCAACAAGAGTGGGAGTATGCAAATGGAAAGTAGTGAAAATAAGACATAGATTCTGGAAAACATCATTCAATGCACAGGACAATCCCATGCAATAAAGCATAATGCAGGGTGAAAGGTCCACAGTGCTGCTCTTGAGAAACCTTGCAATATGGGAACACTTTTCTTTGTTAGAGTCCACCAGGGAAGAATCATCCTGGGGGAGGCAGAAACAATCCAGTTTAAATAGAATCTAGTCCTTTGGGGGATTTTACAAACACACAGCAGTTACTAGCACTTATTTGCTTGTTTAGCCATAATTTATCTTTCATATATCACAATGACATTGACATGAGGATGTTGAATTTTTCATTAATTATCTTTTGTTCAGAGGATAGTACAAGTCCTTGTTTCCAGTTTTAACACGGTTATTCATAAATGAGTGTGTCCTCAAAGAAATGATGGAAAGAACATTTCCTTAAATATCTAGAAACTAGTAATGGGTTTGTGGTATAGAGGATAAAGCTGCAGCTCCAATGCCAGCATCCAATATGGGTCCCTATCCAAGTCCTAGTTGCTCTAATCTGTATACAGCTCCCTGCTAATGCACATGAGAAAGCAGGAAAATATTGCCCAAGTGCTTAGGCCCCTGCACCCATATTGGAGACTCAGAGAAGCTGGCCACAAGGTCTGGGCAGCCCTAGCCATTGCAGCTTTTTTGAGAGTGAACCAGCAGATGAAAGATCTCTGTCCCAGTCTCTTCATCTCTCCATCTCTCCCTGTGTAACTCTACTTTTCAAATAAATTTTTAAAAAGTCTTTAACAATTTAGACATTGCTTCTGATCTCTCTTTCATTATTTCCACCATGCAACGCTAGTGCATACACATGCACACACACACAAACACACACACAATTTAGTGTTTTTGAGAAAGTTACTTTGACAGAAAATTTTGGCCACAGAACTTGCTGCTGATTTGTTGGATGGAGCTAGTATTGGCATATGGCAGATTAAGTTTCTGCTTGAAATTCTTGTGTACCATATCAGAGTGCTCTGTACTTCTGATCCAATGCCTGCTAATGATCCTGGGAAGGCAGAGGATACTAGCCTAAATACTTGGACCCCACCCACCCATATGAGAGACTCAGATGGAATTCCTGGCTCCTGGCTCTGTTCTGGTCCAGACCTGGCTATTGCAGCCATTTGAGGAGTAAACCAGCAGATAGAAGATCTCTCTGTGTCACCCCCTGCCCTCCCCCAACTGTTGCTCTGCTTTTCAGATAAATATTTACATCTTTTTTAAAAAAAGTAGGATGACCTAAAAAGATGACTACTACCCTCTGAAAATTGAAGATTGAGACTAGCTCAAACAGGTGTTAGAAATCTTATTTTGCTTAAAGTTTGGTTTATGGAGATTTCTAGCCTTCAAGTTCCTAGGCCTTTAAACTGACTTTTAATACCATAAAATCATTTAACCAAGAAAATGGCAGCAGTAACACTCACACTCTCAGTTCAGATGTTGTGTCAGCTTCAGGTTTGGAGCATCCATTCATGGATTCAGAGTGCCTCCCCGGAGGTTCATGACCATTTCCCTGATGAAGGTTCTGAATCCACACTCACAAGCACAGCCTGTTCTACATGGGCAATAAAGGAGGGTTAATTCTCCTTCCTCCTCCTTTATTCTTTCACTTTTGGTGGTCTTTGACTCTTGTTATTATCATGTTTTTCACTAAGGATATGCCTTCAAACAATTATATTTCAAGACAAGCAAGTATTTGAATGAAAGAACCTAAGAGGTAGAAGGAAAACTGGTAATATATGGTCAACATGATGAAAAGAAGTAGCAACTCAGTGACTTGAAGACTATGCCCTGAGAACACTCAGAATCTCATTCTGTAGCAGAGATGTGATTAAAAAGCAAATCTCCCAAGTCCTACGCCAGGACTCTCCACTAAAGCTGTGGTTTAAAAATTCAAGAATCAAACTTAATTTAGTCCATATCCCAAGATTATTATGCTTTGCATGCTGAAGTGAAAACCTGAAAAAATATCATGTAAGAATGAAATGAAGCAGTGTACTAGATCTTCCACTTATTTGATGACCCTTCAGACCATTGTAGATTCTCAGATAACGCCTGAGATTTCTGCCCCTACAACTGATGCATCCACAGACTTAATCCCTTCTCTGTGAGTATAGACATGAATATGATCTAACTGCCATAATTTGCTTACTATAAGTGACAAAGCTTAAGAGCTTTTTCAGATGTCATTAAGGTTCTAATCAATTGAGTCTGAGTTAATTAAAAGAAAGTCTTCCCTAGTTCATCAGAGTCTAATCAGGTGAATTGATACAAGAAGTCAGAGAGGTCTGGTGGGAAGGTCCTCTTCCTAACCTTGAAAAAACCAGCTTCTGTGATTTTTACAGATGCAAGGAAAACAATGCATCCAACAGCCTTGGGAGTGCGGATGAAGACCTGGGGAATCGGAAAAGATGGATGCCCTGGTGAATGCTTTACAAGGACTGAGCAGAGGCCCAGTCACATCATGCCCAGACACCTGACCCACACAAACTCTAGGGTAACAAAAGGATATTCTTTTAGCTGATAAATTCATGACGATTATTTTTTTGGACAGGCAGAGTGGACAGTGAGAGAGAGAGAGACAGAGAGAAAGGTCTTCCTTTGCCGTTGGTTCACCCTCCAATGGCCGCTGCAGCCAGCAGCACGCTGCAGCCGGCGCACTGCGCTGATCCAAAGCCAGGAGCCAGGTGCTTCTCCTGGTCTCCCATGGGGTGCAGGGTCCAAGCACTTGGGCCATCCTCCACTGCCTTCCCGGGCCACAGCAGAGAGCTGGCCTGGAAGAGGGGCAACCAGGACAGAATCCGGCGCCCCGACCGGGACTAGAACCCGCTGTGCCGGTGCCGCAAGGCGGAGGATTAGCCTGTTGAGCCGCGGTGCCGGCAATGATGATGGTTTACATAGACATAGGCCATGAACACAGATTTTGATACCACAAAGGGTTGTGCTGCTGGAAGAAAAGCTTAAAAATGTAGGCTGGAATCAGACTGGAGAAATTGGATGAGCATAGCTGAGTAAGCCTTCATCAAATGAGCAGACTGAGTAGAAAAGTAAACTTGAAGAAGCTGCTGGTGGGGACTTACAAGGAAGCAAAGAACACTTGCTGGAAACTGGAAGAAGGGTGCTGTTCATTACATAGTGACAAAAACCTTAGTAAAATTGTCTCCTGCAGTTATAGGGAAAGCAGAACTTATAAATGATGCCTCTGGCTATTAGCAAGGGAGATCTCCAAACTGCTGTTGGGTGTTCGTTGCTCTTTGTAAGAAAACATAATAGGAGACAAATAAACTAAGAGAAAGAGTGTTGAAAATGAGTTAGGACCTTATATCACACTTGGCAAATGTGGCCTGTAGCAGGATTTATACAATACTGGAGCTAAAAAATTGTGCTATTACAGTTTTTAAACAGGTTCACTAATTAGTAATCCTAAGGGAAGGTTCTCACACTATGGAGGAGAGCAAAGGGCATCGCTATGCCAACCACCAGGAGCAAGAGTCCAAACACTTCCACCCACAGCTCCCTAGGCTATGCTTTTACCAATTGCCTGAGCTCAGTGTGACAGAACACACTTAGCACACAAGCAGTAGGAAGCAGGTTTGTTACACAGACAGGCAACAAAGAACAAAGAAATTTTGCATTCATTATGAGCCAGTTTCCTTCTCCAAGCCTGAGAAAGTGTCATGGTGGACGGAGTCTCAACAGTGCATGTCCATGCTGAGGGTCTCTGAAAGGCAGCCCACCCTGTGTCAAATGCATCAGGGACAACAAGACTCACTGGGCAAAGCTTTGGAGACAATCTTCTTTCCAGAGCGGGGAAGGATAACTCCTGGGCTGTCCTGGGAAGTTTGTCCCTAACTCAGGATGTTACATTCCCTTGGAGGGACAGGAGTGAGGCCAGGGTGTTTTAGGCAAATCCTCCACATCTTGAGATGTTGCATTCCCAAAACACTCTATGATTTTTTCTAAGAAATACATGCAGAAAGTCCTGTGAATGGGAGAAGTCGGATCTCTCCATGTCTACACAGAGAACCATCCTGCAGAATTGATTTTAAGGGCAGACAGTTAGCCTAGCAGTTGTGACACCAATTAAGACATCTGCATTCCAAATCAAACTGTCTGGGTTTGATATTTGGCTCTGGCTCCTGACTCTAACTTCTGGCTAATGCACATCCTGGGAGGCAGTGATGATGGTTCAACTAATTTCTGCCATCCATTTAGGAGATGGATTGAGTTCTTGGATTCTGGCTTTGGCCCCAAACGTAGTGTTCTCTTTCCTCCTCTCCTTCTCACAAGTAAATTTTTAAATGAAAAAAAATATATATATACACATATATATACCTATATATATGACAGATTATATGTGGTTTGCAAAGTCTAAAATAATTCATCTTACATAAAGATGAAAGTAGATCTCTCTGAGTGAGGGATTTGTTCTCCATTGTGTGGTCAGAGCTGTATCTAATCCAGTGCTGGGAAAAAAGTCACCAGCCTTAACTGAGACACATTTATTAATTGCATTAATGAAGCACATCAGATAAAGCAACAATATTGTTCACTAACTGCTTTAAGTAGTACTCTGACCTCAGAATTACCCCTTAAGGCTTCCTGGTCTGGCTGAAAAGCCTATGAGAGCATTTCAGGCATGGAAAGCCAAGAAACTGTGGCAAAAAATGTTCTACATGAAGGATCTCTGTGTGTGAGACCCCAGAGGGAAGAAATGGCCATCAAATAAGGATGTATTTTTCTCTAAAGGGAGGAGAGAACTTCTATTTTGCTTAAGGCCCTGTCCAAATACTGATGGAGTTTGTGCATTCAAAAGGCTTCCGTAGCCTAGGCAGCTCATTCAAAAGCCTTGAGTGATCACTGACATGATACATAAGAGTGTTAATTGTTACATTAACAACAGGAGGGGCCGGCGCCCTGGCTTACTAGGCTAATCCTCCACCTGTGGCACTGACACCATGGGTTCTAGTCCCAGTTGGGGCGCCGGATTCTGTCCCGGTTGCTCCTCTTCCAGTCCAGCTCTCTGCTGTGGCCCGAGAGCGCAGTGGAGGATGGCCCAGGTCCTTAGGCCCTGCACCACATGGGAGACGAGGAGGAAGCACCTGGCTCCTGCCTTCAGATCAGCACAGCGCGCCGGCTGTAGCAGCCACTAGGGGGTTGAACCAACGGCAAAAGGAAGACCTTTCTCTCTGAGGGGGTGAACCAACGGCAAAAGGAAGACCTTTCTCTCTGTCTCTCTGTCTCTCTCACTAACTCTGCCTGTCAAAAAAAAAAAGAAGAAAAGAAAAGAAAAATAAATTAACAACAAGAATCATTGTGCACTAACTCCCCATGCAGGACCTCTGTCATCAATGAGTTGTATTGAGAGTTAACTGTAAAAACTAGTTCTCAAACAGTTGTGTGTGTGTAAATTGTTGAAATCTTTACTTAGTATAGAGTTGGTATTCTGTGTACAAAGTTAATCAAAAAGAATCTTTATGGAGAATGGGGCTGGCAAGGGAGTGGGAGGAGGAGGAGAGGTGGGAGTGTGGGTGGGAGAGCTGATATGGTGGGAAGAATTACTATATTCATAAAGTTGTACTTATTAAATTTGTATTCCTTAAAAATAAATTAAAAAGAAACAAATGAACTCTAATGATTTTGCATCTAGATTAGGGAGCTTGAGTTCTGGTTACCTCAGAAGACCTACAGAGAAAAAATGTACCTATACAAAGAGGCTTGCCTTTGTTTCCAAGGTACCTCTTACTTTAGATAAGTACTGTAGATTTAATAGAGTTGATAAAGAAGAATGAGAAGGTGGTAGTGTGGCTTGTAGAAAGAGTCCTTGCCATGGAATTGGGAATCTTGAACACACCATTTAACACTTCCTCATCTTATTTTCCCCATGTGTACATTGGAGAGGGTTGAAGTAGACCAATGGTTGTGAATCTGAGTTCAGAAAAGCACAGGATGGCTGGAAACTGCTTCAGAAATCACCATGAGGTACAAGGAGCAGCTCTGCTGGTGAATCTTGTACGTTTCAGATTTTACATAAAATATCTTATTTTTCAAAAGATTCTAACATTCAAAAAATAAAAGCCTTCTAGTTTCTTCTTATGACTTACAAATTTAAAAACTGGGATCTGTTATTCTCTCTTTTACGCCAAGTTTGTAGGAGGAGGTATGGGTGAGTAATGATCAGAAAGGCCATGTAGATACTGCCAGGCCTAGTCTTTGGAGGAAAAAGTTCACCTCTGGGTCTGGAGCCTTCCAAACCTAAACCTCCAGGATTCTGAGTTCACATTCTGTGCAGATCAGAACATGGTTAAAATCAGGCAAACAGCACTCAATGGTTTTCCATCAGGCATTTTTAGGACCCCAAACAAATAATCCAGGCAGCAGTGAAGGGAGATGCCCAGGTAGGAGGCGTAGGCAGCAAGAAGTCTGCCGTCCAGTCAGGGTGCTCTTTATTTTCTTTCTATGGGACTCAGTGGTAAATTCTAGGGGAAGAGAACATGCCACAGAGTAAATCCTCATGTGTTCCAAGTTCCAGAACATTATGGAGCCCCTGGTTTGTAATATGGAGACATCTTTAAGAAACCTCAGTTAAAATCACTTCATTGGAGGCAGACATTGGGCCTACCAGTTAAGACACCCAAGAGGGATTTGGCAATGCTTGGCTTCAATTCTCAGCTCTGCTCCTGACTCCAGTTTCCTGCTGCTATGAACCCTGGGAGGCAGCAGTGATGGCTCAAGTAACTGAATTTCTGCCATCCATTTAGGAAACTGGATTCTGGCTTCAGATTGTCCTAAGTCTGGCCATTGTGGGCATTTGGGCAGTGCCTCAATAGATAAGAATGTGTGTTCTATCTCGGCATCTCTGTCTCTCATATAAATTAATTTTTAATCACTTCATTGATTATAAATTAGAGTTATAAGGTCAAGATCAGATAATGATGTATTCTTTAAGCTACTTTTATTATGGTTATTGCTATTTAAACTAAGTTGCCATAGAAAAAGATTTCAAAATCCAAACTAACAAATAAAATAGAACACATGTTTATATTTTAAGAGAGGCTGAACTGAGTAGACCAGGGCTGCAGGACAACACTACTGCCGTTGATAGCGCGGAACTTCTGTCTTTAGGTCAGGGTAGGCGATGCAAGGGGAATGAGGAAGCGAACAAGCAGCTTCTACTCAAGTACATCAGCCACAGGCTGCATAAACCACATCACCCACAACTGAGTGCCGTGCCACAGTAGGCTGCAAGGAAGACTGGGTTATAATCTTGATCTAGGAGACCACCTTTCCTGATAAACTTGAGGAGAGCCATTAGTAAAGAAATAAGAGGAAAGGGGATACCGAGAAGTTGCTAGAAATAGAGAAGAAACTTTGAAATATTTTGTGTTCATTTCGCAGTCTTGGAAATATAGAACCTGAATCTTCTGAATCACAGGGTATAGCAACTAAAAGGTAATTAAAGGTGATCTAGCTCAAGAGACTCAACTTATAAATATGTCCAGGAAAGAGAAAATGACTTCACAAAGATTGCCAGGCCAAGGCACCACTGAGAGTGAATTGTTGGCCTACCTATCCACAGCACATAGAGATCACAGTACATAGCACACACCAGTATCTTAGATAAAAACAAACAAACAAACAACAACAAAAAAAAATAGAAGAAACGAGGGAAGGAAGGAGGAGGGAAAGAAAAATATGAATGAATAAAAGGGAAGGAGAGAATGGAAAGATGAAAGGAAAGGTAGGAGTGAATCCACTGGCAGAAATGATCCACTCCCTTCCCAGTGTCCTCTTAAACCTGAGCATGGCTGCATGAGGACACCAGGACTTCTCAAGCAACTGGAGTTTGACCCTCAACTGACCAGAGGTGTCAAACTGTCAGACTGTTGTGGGTTTCCATGAGGGATGCAGTATTCTTTATTTAAAAAGAATTGTTTTATTTATTCGAAAGGCAGAGTTATAGAAAGAGGGAGACACAGAGAGAAAGATCTTCCATCTGCTGGTTCACTTCCCAAATGTATGAAATAGCCAGAGGTGGCCCAAGCCAAAACCAGGAGCCAGGAGCCTCATCCAGGCCTCCCACATGGGTGCAGGGGCCCATGTACGTGGGCCATCTTCTGCTGAGTTCTCAGGCCATTAGCAGGGAGCTGGATGGAAAGTAGAACAGCCAGGAATCAAACTGACTCCCATGGGGAATGCCAGCATCGCAGGCAGCAGCACCACAATGCAAGAAGATAGAGCATACTTGACCAACAATGCTAATACAGTGATGGGCACAGGTCCATGATGGTGATCACCAGTACAAGTGAACTGTACCAGGTGGATAACTTTTGCTAAGAAAAGTCTGAATAAACAAAAGTCCCAAGGCAGGGTGACCATATAGTCCAGTGGTTAAGACACTGCTTGGGATGACAAAAGGATCCATTCCTTCTTTCCATCTTACTCTGCATAGGCTCAGAGACTCAGTGCTGGATCCTCTACAATTTACATCAGTGGAGAGGAAAACAGAGGATATTTTTATGGAAGGTGATAGAAGATGTAATAAACAACTTGAATTTTTTAACAAAAAGAAAAGTGAGTCATGATCCTAGAAGAGATCTAAATGTTGAGACATCTTTCATCTATCTGAATTGTGGAGATCAAAGGAAGGCTCTAGAGGTGAAGCATCCCAGCTCTTGTCTTCTAGATCAGCCTTCTGGGTGTGTCAAATGAGTCATTCTCAAACCAACCACATTCTTCATGTCACGTAAATCCTATCATGAAGATAATGAGGCAGCAAGCATATCTGATGAAGAGAGCAGTTGATTCACTAAGCTAAATGTCCATCTAAACTTCAGTTGTAAATAATAGCTAATATCCATTATTTACCACACTGTGGTCACTATTCTCAGCACTACTTCACGGGTACCAATTTAAGTACTGTTAGTACCCTCATATTTCAAATGAGGAAATTTCTCCATGATTAAATAGCCTGCCTGGAGCTACGTGATTAAATGGAGGAGCCAGGATTTGAACCCAGATTATTAGTTAGACAGTCCATCCCTTTGACCATTAAATTCTTCTGCATGTTAATAGTATTATTTTCTTTTTCTGGTTTCTTTTTATTCACTGATCATTCTTGTCTCCTCAGTATAATCTTTTTAAAGCTGGGAGTTTCGTTGATTTCCCTGTGGTCTTTATCTTGTACCATGTATACCGTCAGCAGCTTGGAAATGATGATTGATATATTGCTGAGGTAAAACCCGCACAGTTCAGTTTAAAATCCTCTGCACAGTCTGATTAAAGGCATATATTAAAGCATTCTCACCAATTTTCTTTTCCACTCACAAGGAAATGTCCCAGACATTATATTAAGAAATAACAGCATCAATTCTAATCTTGCCTTTCTGGCTGCAGTGGTCAGAGTACCACCCATCAATAACCAGGTCCTTGCACTGACATTCTGACCTGGACTGACAACAGTGAGCTGCCCTGGAAGACTGAGTTTCTTCTTGGCTCCTTTTCTTGGGAACATTTCTGTTTTATCCCGTACTCACTGGGAAATTGCATTGCTGAGACCTAAGATTAGTTGCTTGAGCAAGAACAAGTGGGTGCTTGCAGCAGGCTCTGCTAAAATCATTACCCATTCTCCTCTTAGCATTGCCTGGACCAAATGCCCAGATTCGTGACTGTGTTCAAAAAGCAGTGCTCAAATCCACAATCAAATCCCTTAAAATAGCTCTTTGTAGATGAAGAAGGAAAAGTGGAAAACATTTTCTTTGCTGTTATGTTGGGAAAGAGACCTGAGAAATAAAGGGCATTAAATAAGTATTTGCTGAGCAAATGCGTGAATTGAAAATGTTTTCGGGATTCTCCATTGAGAAAACCTATTCCCAGAAGATTGGCTTTCTGCCAAAGACACTTTCCTTGTACTTAATACACTGCCACAATTTTCTTGCAAAACCCACAAATTCCAGCATATATTTCTTTATCCAGGCTTTTGATTCACTCATGAATGACTTCTTTTTTTATTTTTTTTATTTAGCAAATATAAATTTCCAAAGTACAGTTTATGGATTACAATATGGCTTCCCCCCCCAATAACTTCCCTCCCACCCACAACCCTCCCATCTCCCACTCCCTCTCTCATTCCATTGACATCAAGATTCATTTTCAATTATCTTTATATACAGAAGATCGATTCAGTTTATATTAAGTAAAGATTTCATCAGTTTGCACCCACACAGAAACACAAAGTGTAAAATACTGTTTCAGTACTAGTTATAGAATTACTTCACATTGGACAACACATTAAGGACAGATCCCACATGAGAAGTAAGTACACTGTGACCCCTGTTGTTGACTTAACAAATTGACACTCTTGTTTATGTAGTCAGTAATCTCCCTAGGCGCTTGTCATGAGTTGCCAAGGCTATGGAAGCCTTTTGAGTTTGCCAACTTTGATCTTATTTAGACAAGGTCATAGTCAAAGTGGAAGTTCTGTCCTCCCTTCAGAGAAAGGTACCTCCTTCTTTGATGGCCCTGTTCTTTCCACTGGGATCTCACTCACAGAGATCTTTCATTTAGGTCTCTTTTTTTTTTTTTTTTTTTTTTTTTTTTTTGCCAGAGTGTCTTGGCTTTCCATGCCTAAAATACTCTCATTGGCTCTTCAGCCAGATCCGAATGCCTTAAGGGCTGATTCTGAGGCCAGAGTGCTATTTAGGACATCTGTCATTCTATGAGTCTGCTGTGTATCCTGCTTCCCATGATGGATTGTGAATGACTTCGTAACTGCTTTCTATAAATCCAGAGCCAAATGAAGGGCAGGTATTTGGCCTAGCAGTTTTTTTTTTCTTTTTTTGACAGGCAGAGTGGACAGTGAGAGAGAGAGACAGAGAGAAAGGTCTTCCTTTGCCATTGGTTCACCCTCCAATGGCCGCCGCGGCCAGCAGCACTCTGCAGCTGGCACACCGCGCTGATACAAAGCCAGGAGCCAGGTGCTTCTCCTGGTCTCCCATGGGGTGCAGGGCCCAAGCACCTGGGCCATCCTCCACTGCACTCCCTGGCCACAGCAGAGAGCTGGCCTGGAAGAGGGGCAACCGGGACAGAATCCGGCACCCCGACTGGGACTAGAACCCGGTGTGCCGGCGCCGCTAGGCGGAGGATTAGCCTAGTGAGCTGTGGCGCCGGCTGGCCTAGCAGTTAATAGATAAGTTAAGGCACCAGCTTCTCATTTGGAAACCTGGGTTTGAGTCCCAGTTCTAGGTCTTGACCCCAGATTCTTGCTATTGCACACCTTGGGAGGTCAAAAAGCCCTCTGCCTATTGTCAGGAATGATCACAAGATATACCTTTCCTGTTGCATGATCTGGACACAATTCACTGGATTTGAGATAAGAAGCTGTCAGTAGAGCAAAGAACCCATCAGATTTATTTCTCAGGAAACATAAACAGAGTGTTAGAAAAAACACAAATGGGAAGAGAAATCGTACAAGTTACTCAATCAGAAAACATTTGGGTAGGCACCCTTTAGTAGTCAGACAGTGGTTCTGTGATAACACGTTCAATATCTCAGTGGCTTAACTGAATGAAAATGTATTTCTTACATGGAATTTTCAGCCACTGCCAGTGGAACCTCTGCTAATATAGTCACCAGTGACCCAGGCTGATGGATGGCTTCACTATCTTGAAGCTTCATGTGGAACATCAGACTTTTCAATCGTATTCAGAGCCATGAAAGACAGGAGAATCACGCATTGGCTTTATATGGCTTTAACCTGAAAATGATACATCACTTCTTAGATTTTATTCCCTGGGACTAGCCGTATGGATCCACCTAACTGCATAAAGTTTGAGAATGTGCAGAAGCAGTATTTGGTAGTTATTCTGTTTGCCATAGAAGACTAATAGTATATATTTATATATTAGCTTAGCTATCCTAATTTATGACATACACCATCAGAAAGCCATTCAAAATTAAAAAGATAAATGAAGAAATATATATCAATGTAATAAAAATGTTTTAACACACTATCTTCCTGCATAATCAAATAAGCAACCATTCTAGAATTACTAATAAATGTAGGTTTTTGGTTTGCTAGGAGGCATGGCTATAATGTTGATGATAGAGTTTGTTTTTTCCCCTCTGACTTTGTATTATTACAATGAATCCTCATTTCCTGAGATAACCTGAGCTTACCTTTGTTCCAAGTAGCCTGAATAAGCATAGCTCTTAGTTTTTGTCTGGCCATCCTCTCTGGGACCCATTAGAACACCATAGTCCAGAAATACCATTCAGCTGTTTCTGACTTTAGAGAATCAGCAAAACTCAGGTCCCTTGTTATTTCTTGTATGTTACCATCCATGTGAATTCATCCTGTATACATCTAGCACAGTTTCCAGTGCTTGATAACTATTCAGAGTTATTTCAGAGAAAATCATTCAGCCTCTAGACAACATTGATACACTACACTGTAGTTCTCCCACTTGTCAGTACTGCATACAAAGACATATTGGTTTTTTAAGGGACTTCGGATTCAGTTTAGTACAATACCTGCATTGCTTAGGTGAGAAAATCAGGAAGCTGAGGTCCAATTATGTTGAATGACTTCCCTAGCAGAAAAACTCATTATAAAGTCATGTTATTTTGATTCTTAGAACTTGCTGGAAGAGTGGAAATGAGAAGGGTATTTTAAAAGGAAGCACAAAAATCATAATTTCACTTAATTTTTGTTTAGTCCTTTCTTGTTTTTTTTTTTTTTTTTTTGTGAAGACTAAAATCTAAGATATATTGCAAATTAGAACTCAGTATAAAAATTAGGGCAAGAGAGTGTCTGATGACATGCTGGAAAAGAAAACTCTATTTGAAATAACACTTCCATCTGCTTCAGAGAAGTCCAACAAAGTCAGCTCACCAATGTCTTCATGCAGCATATCCTCAAATTAATTTAGACAGTAACTAATTTAGACTTCTATTGAAGTCCAGTGTCAAAGTGGAGGAAAGAATTCCAACACAGCTGAATAGGGAAAAGACATCCTGCTTTACACAAAGAGAAAAAAAGTAGAAGAAAAGCCGAGGAATTGCGTTCCCAGGGGAAAGTCAGAGATAACTTTGTGATGGGAATTCTACAGAAGGAAGCAAGATGCCATGAAGCAGCATGAGAAGTGTGGACATGCAACAATGAGTGCAGACACTACACATGTTCCCCATAGCCGCGAGCTGGAAGATATGCCATCTTTGGAGAGTGAGGTGAGAGCTGATTGTGGTAGCCTGTGCCACTGGTGATATTGCCAAAGAGAGAGCCTTGTGGACCATATTGTCTTTGAGTCCAGCCTGGAACCCTAATGGAGAGCATGGTATCTGCCTAATCCAGTGAAAGAGGGCATGCTCTTTCTCCCCATCATCTCACAAGGGCACCCTGAAACTGGTGGATAGAAAGTATCATTCACCCTACCAAATAGGATTTATCCCTGGTTTGCAGTGATGGCTCAAGATATGTGATTCATCACATTAACAAATTGAAGAATAAAAACCATATGGTTATCTCAATAGATGCAGAGAAAGCATTTGATAAAATACAACATCCTTGCATGATAAAAATCTCAAGCAAATTGACTATTAAAGGAATATTCCTCAACACAAACAAGGCAATATATGAAAAATCCACAACCAGCATCTTATTGAATGGGGAAATATTGGAAACAATTAAACTGAGATCCAGATCCAGATAAGGAAGACCACTTTCATTATTGTTATTCAATATAGTTCTGGAAGTTTTATTTAGAGCCATTAGGCAAGAAAAAGAAATCAAAGGGATACAAATTGGAAAGAAGGAAGTCAAGCTATCGCTATTTGCACATGACATAATTCTATATATTGGGGAACCAAAAATTTCATAAAGAGACTATTGGGGGGCCAGTGCCGTGGCACAGTATGTTAATCCTCTGCCTGCATCGCCGGCATCCCATATGGGCACCGGTTCTAGCCCAGCTGCCCCTCTTCCAGTCCAGCTCTCTGCTATGGCTTGGAAAAGCAGTAGATGATGGCCCAAGTCCTTGGACCCCTGCACCCACGTGGGAAACCAGGAAGAAGTGCCTGTCTCCTGGCTTTGGATCGGTGCAGCTCCAGCTGTTGCAGCCATTTGGGGAGTGAACCAACTGAAGGAAGACCTTTCATTGGGTTAAGCTACTGCTTAGGACAACAATATTCTGTATAACAATATTGTTTCAAGTCCTGGCTACACTGTTTCCAATCCAGCTTTCTGATAATATGCCTGGGAAGGTAGTGGAGGATGGCCCAAGTACCTGAACTTCTGTCTTGCATGTGTGAGATGAGGCTGGATGGACTTCCTGGCTCCTGACTTTGGTCTGGCTGGGGAGTGGAACAGCAAAATCACACTCTCTGTCTTTATCCACTTTCTGTTTGTCTCTCTCTCTCTCACTGTCTGTAATTCTAACTCTCCAATAAAATAAATAAAAATCTTTAACAAAAAAAGGAGACTATAGGAACTCATAAAAGGGTATGGTAAAGTTACATCAACACAAAAAATTCCATAAAGAGATATTGTGTATCCTTTGTATAGACAGATACTGCCATGGCTGAGAAAGAACTTCTAAGATCGATCCCATTCACACTAGCTACAAAAATTGATTACTTTGGAATGCATTTAACCAAGGAGGTGAAAGGTCTCAATGATGAAAATTACAAAATATTAAAGAAGAAATAGAAGAACATACAAAACAATGGAAAAATTTTTCGTATCATGGATTGGAAAAATTAACAGCATCATTAGAATTTCTATAATACTGTAAGGAATTTACAGAAACAATGCAATCGCAATCAAAATGGCAAAACCATTTTTCCCAGATCTAGAAAAACTTATGCTAAAATTCTTATGTAAACTCAAGAGACCCTGAACAGCAAAAGCAATCTTAAACAACAAAAGCAAAGCTGGAGGCTTCACAACATAAAGTTTCAACACATACTACAGGGCAATTATAATCAAAACAGCTTGGTACTGGCACAAATTAGACATGTAGACCAATGGAGCACAATGGAAGCTCCAGAAATCAGTCCATACACCTACAGCCAACTAATCTTTGACAAAAGAGCTAAAATCAATCTCTGAAGAAAGGACAATCTATTCAACAAATGGTGCTGGGAAAATTGGATCTATGCATGCAAACTTATGAGAAAAGATTCCTAGTTTACACTGTATACAAAATCAACTCAAAATAGATTAAGGATCTAAATCTATGGTGTGATACCATCATATTACTTAGAGGAGAAGATTTGGGAAACCCTGCAAGACATTGGCATAGGCAAACATGTCTTCGAAAAGAACCCAGAAGCATAGGCATTCAAAGCAAAAATAGACAAATGAGATTACATAACGCTCAGAAGCTTCTGTACTGCAAAGGAAACACTCAGCATAGTGAAGAGGCAACCAACAAAATGGAAGAAAATACTGGCAAACTACACTACCAATAAAGGATTAATATTCAGAATCTATAAAGAGCTCAAGAAATTCAACAACAACCAAATATTCAATCCAGTTAAGAAATGGTCAAAAGGACTTCAATAGATATTTTTCAAAGGAGGAAAATCAAATGGCCAACATACACATAAAAAAAGTTCAGGATCACTAGCCATCAAGGAAATAAAATGAAACCCACAATGAAGTTTCACCTCACCCAAGTCAGAATGACCCTCATACAGAAATCAAAAACAGTAAATGCTGGTAAGGAATTTATCCAAATGAAAAGAAATCAACATATGAAAGGGTGATGTGTACTCCTCCCACCATGTTTATTGCAGGTCAATTCACAATAGCTAAGGTTTAGAATCAACCAAGATGTCCATCAACTGATGACTGGATATAGAAGTTGAGAGAGAGAGAGAGAGAGAGAAAGGGAATGGAATACTACTCAACTGTAAAAAAGAATGAAGTCCTGCTTTTCACAACAAAATGGATGCACCTGGAAACCATTTTACTTAGTGAATAAGCCATTCTCAAAAGTACAGATATTATATATTTCCCCAATTTGTTGTAACTATTAGAGTACCAAAAATATATTGCATAGGAATGAAATTGACATTTTGAGATTTGATTTTGTGTATAGTGCTTGTCTCCAACTGTTGAGGAACAGTGCTTGTTTCCTCACACTAACTGTTGAACTCTTTACTCAGTGTGGAGTTAATTTTATGAATTTAAAGTAAAAAATGAACATAAAGTAAACTGAAAGTAGATCATTGTAAAAGTTAAGGGAGGGAATAAGAGAGGAAAGAGCAGGAAGGGTGGGAGTATGGATGGCAGACAGGGTAAGATGGGAAGTATCACTATGTTCTTAAATCTGTACAACAAACATGGAATTTATCTATCTTAAAACATTTTTGAAAAAATAAGAGTAAAAAAGAATTCCAGTATCATTGCAAGAGAGAAATTTCACTTCTAAATAGTCACAAAAGTGAGGACCTAACTTAACAAAATGTTTGGAGGATTCTTAAAGATATTTCTTAGCATTTAACATGATGTTTCTACTCTCTGCTAATGGACTTTACTACTTTTATTGAAAGGCCAAAAAAATTGAAATTATAAAATTAGTGTTATGATTCATTAATTAATTCATTCAGGAAGTATCTGTTGGACATTTACTCTATTCATATTTGTGCCAGGTACTGGAGGCAAAACAATGAACAAGGCAGATCTTGTTTCTTTAACTTAAGGTGATTGACACCAGGGAGTCCAAATGTCTATTTCTCTGGATCTTTCACTGTCCTTGACTCCAGGAAAAATTCTGCATTTCATATTAACTACACTAGTGTCCTGGCGCACAAGTTGAAAGAACTGAAGTGAAAACACCTGCTTCCAGTGCCAGATATACTAACTCCTAGCCCTATTAATTTAACCAAGTCATTTTATTAACAAACTCATACCAGTCACCTATGGCTACACAACAAACCATCCTCAACTCTATGACTTAGGACAACAGTCATCCGTTACTGACTACTTCTCAGGAATCCTGTGTTACCTGAGGGGTCAGCTGAGGTTGGAACACCTGTGAGCCTTGCATGCTCTTCCATGGAGAGGGCAGAGCTTCAAGCATGCTGAATCTGCAAGAGTGAAGTAGATAATGCACACAAAGTATTTACTACATATTCTTCATCAACCACATTTATGAATATCTCTGCAAGTTTTCCCTTTGATATTTGAACAGCTCTTTTGAATATACCCTGGATCTCCTGACTCCTGCAGTTTCTTCCCTTCTAATCATATTGCTGAAGTTCCTACTCTTCAGATAAGACCATCTCCTGTCTCTTGAGATGGATCTGGGCTTGGATTTTGATCTCTAGGCATTCTCTGAGCCATCTCAGGAAGAATCTCTTGCCCAGAACACTTTCCTTCCAGGGACAGATATCTGGAGCAGCACTGCAATGGCCACTCTCTAGTCTGGCAATCAAGGTAAGGAAATTTATGGTAGTGTATGCTATTGAGGGTACCATCACTCTTATCAGGAATGCATGATACACAATTACAATTCATCCTCAAAACAGTATGAAATACCACTTTAATTTCAACAGCCATAGATGAAGAAATTTCCAATAAACTTTAAATATAAATGAAGTATTTTCTGAGAGTTAAAGTAATATTCCTATTTTCCCAATCAAGTTCCCCACTCAGGTGTCAATTGAGAAATAGTCAAGGTAGTCTGATAAATGAAGACCTTACAAACTAATTTATGTGGGAAAGTGGATTACCAATGTAGCAATGACATATTGTAAATAATGAAATTTAGAATTAGAAATACCTGCCAATAAAGCCTGTTCTGGAGACATCTGGTTTCCCTCTCAGGAGAAGATTCTTTGACCTATGTTGGAGATGGAATCAGAGATAGTGAAACCCCAAAAATAGTAGACAAGATTTACTAATCATAAAACTCTATTGAGGTCTGAAAGGGAATATTGAGAGATGCCAGGAGGGCTTTACTATTGAAATCTCTCCAGGTGGACATGAAGCAGGGAACAGGAGAGCCCTACCATGGGTATTCTAACAGTTACTGTAGATTACAGTACTTTTGAAATACCCCCTATTTTCATGTATTTCTGGGAGTTTGTTAATTACACTGAGACAGGAGAGTTAAATGCCCCAGCATTTGCATGTCGTTATGCATTAGTCATTCCATTGATAAAGATATTTTACCCTGAATATTTTCATGATGTAATGAGAGAGGTAGATTTCCATTTTATAGATATAATTTGGATAGCATAAGCCTTTAACCATGAGAACAATATAATTCTATTCCTCTGAATTTCTGTAATTGTTTTTAAACACAGAATATCATAAAATGATAGATGACCATAGAAAACCATTTATGCCTACTCTTCTGCTGAGTTGAAAGAATTGTTCGAGTGCGTATCTGTTTCTGGACCAAAATGTATTCTATTTTCTCTTCCCAAAGGAACTCCTAGATTTTTCAATGGTAATTAAATGTCTATTAAACTGTGCCCCATCTATGTCTTTGACTTTTCTAAGTAATAGTGTAATCCTCAGATAGCTGTGAATTCCCGAGAAGAAAGAATCAGGCATATTAGAGATTGAGGCCTAGAGGGACAATATTACTTGTCCAGTCAAAATGTAGGTAAATTCCAGAACTGAGATTCAAATCTACAACAATCCCAATACACATATCCCAAACCAGTGATTCTCTTGGCAAATGGCATATCTCAATGCTTTTCCCCATATCATCAACATCTTCCAGTTATTGATGTTTTAGGCAAGAAAATAATGGAAAATGAACAAGGACTTTGGGCTACTGAAGACCCATAATGTGTGCACAGCGTGTATGCAGCCCCTGTTAAACATGTTGCACTCTTAAGGGGATGGGATGAAAAGAGCATTATTTGGTGAAACTGGACAAACATCAACACAGCAATGACTTTCTCTTTCTTCAAGCCTCCATGTGAGTTTCTGAAGCAGGGAGCTGCAGTTTTCTTCATAGGCCGGTGTTTTAAGTCACTAGTTCTCAGCAATATTAATTGCAATCACTGTAGTAAGAAGCAAATGTGGAAATTAATAGACTTCTGCTGACTGCCTCTCACTCGGACCCCAGACTATTCAAAGAGTGGCCAGCCATGTATGCCAGGCAGGAGCACATTGCGTGCACACTTTGTGAATCACCCAGAATCAAGTGGGCACTGTTATCAAATCTTGCTGTGGCAAGAGCCATAAGAAAGCACAAAACACATACTGAATATAGAGTCTTCTTGGGCTGTCCTACCGACTATGTACTTGATCCTTTCTCATCTTCATAATATGATTTGGTTGCAGCCTAAGCAATATCTTCTTGTGGTATAAGCCTGAAGGTGATACACGCACACACACACACACACACACACACACTCATCTCTGAAACCTCCTTTTTTGTATTTATACATCATAATTTCTTAGGGGGACTACAAAACCTGAGCACATGCCTCATTTTGAATTTTAGCAACATTGTGGGACAAAGAGTACAGGTGATTGCACAGTTTTATAGGTGAGGATTGCTTGCCTCGCCAGGACCAGTTGAGTATATATGACAGGTCTGTGAGAGCCTGGGTCTTCCCTCTGCACATTCTGTGTACCTGAGCCTCCTGCCACAGTCTCCACAGAACAAAGCTGCTGTGTTTGAGTGACTTGTCATAGTGACTAAGCCTTCCCTCCTCTTTAAGCCAGAAATCTCTCAAGCTTTCAGAGAGGCTTAGAGAAGCTGGAGCTCTAGCCAGTACTGACTCGCCTGAGAATGAGACGGTTGGGAGATGGTAAGGTCCTACTACAATGCTTGTATTCCAGGAAAACAAGCAACAGCAAAATAACAAGCCATCGTTGTTTCTTCTCTAAAAGGTGAGGTCAAAATGAGGGGACATACATTGAATTTACAGGAAAATTCCTTGTGAGCTGTTGTTCACTGCTCACCTCCCTCAGGTTTAATAACACCTTATTCAGCACTTTCAAAATCAAAATAATCTTCCCTTCCGTTGCAAAAAAAAAGACACTTTGTTCCTGATACCAAACAACTGGCAGCCATATGGGGGCCACCTCTGCCCTGAACATGTCCTTGACTTCAGCATAAGATAGGAATTAATAGCAGGCCAACAAAGTGAAAGCAAGAGAGTTATTAAAGAAAGCAACGAGAAGCAGGTGACTCCACAGACAGAGCAGAACCTGCAGGTTGTTTTAGTTCCTCTCTTGAGGGATTTCATAAATGTGTCTTAATATTTGGGCAGATTATTCATCTTAGTTCTGAGAAATGCTATAATGTCCAGGGGTTAGGGAGCCACATTTTTTACTCCTTGCATGGTCACTTCTTAGGTTGTTCTGTCAATTGTAAACTGTCATTGTGGGAAGGGGAGTGAATTTTCCCATGCTAATGCATTACAATGAACGCATATTTAGACTGGAGGTCAGGTAGCAGTTAATCTGGAGGCCATATTGGATTCAACTTGTTTGTAGCAGTGTCTGGTCTGTCTTTTGCTATCATGCTGTCTTTATAAAACCTTGGCTTTTTTGTCTGGTATCTGGTAGATGAAAGCTAGAACTTGCCACACAATATCCCACTCCCCACTGAGAGATTTATTCTCACTGTTCCTAAGAGAATTTTGATAGAGGCCTAATCTTCTAAAGTTGCTTTTATTGATATTGGGCATGGACCCTGCCTATCTTGGGAAGAACAAAATTCTCTCATGGCCCCCTCTAAGGGTCCCAGTGGCAAGGCAAGTTCCTTGGCAGTAGGCACTAGCTGAAATCATTGCATTCCATCATTTTTACATGGAAACTGTTGAAGGCGAGAAGATATAAGCTTAATAAGAAGATTAAACAATCAAGGTTAAAATATTATCAATGGTACAATGACTATCAAAATCCTAGAAGGGGTACCAGGTAAAAAGGAAAAGCTGCCTTTATGGCTGTCCAAATTGAGTAGGCTATTGACCCCTGTTATTTACATTAATATAACCACACCACTTCCATAAATTTTTCTCATGTTGGTTTCTACCTGCTCTACCTACCAATGTGTAGCAAGATTGATTAGTCACAGCACAGATTCATCCTTGTTCATCTAAGAGATAGTCTAGTGCCAGATGCTGATTAAAGACTGTTTTCACAAGTGAATTGAGTTGGTATTGAAAGTCCTGTAGTGTGTGTTTTTCCTTATAGGAAGCCCATCCAGATAACTTCGAAGTTAAACCCAATGGAAAAGTGTTAAAGTTGATAAAAAATTGAATAATATGTGTCTAAAGTTATGAGTATATACCATATTATAAAATATTATAAACAAGAAAACTTTGAATGGAAGAATATCTAACTCTTAGAAACAAAACAACTTATGAAGTCATCTCACTACATGGAACAATTTAAATAACAGGGAGAAAAGCCAGGAGTAAAGAACCAAGTTATCCAGTTATCTTATGCTTCCAGCATAAACATTTTTAATGTCAGATCATCACAGAGTCAGAAACAGGTACAAAAAAAAGGGCTTGTGAATTGACCAGGATGTTTATAAGAATCTATAAAAAGGGGCCGGCGCCACGGCTCAACAGGCTAATCCTCCGCCTTGCGGCGCTGGCACACCGGGTTCTAGTCCCGGTCGGGGCGCCGGATTCTGTCCTGGTTGCCCCTCTTCCAGGTCAGCTCTCTGCTGTGGCCCGGGAGTGCAGTGGAGGATGGCCCAAGTACTTGGGCCCTGCACCCCATGGGAGACCAGGAGAAGCACCTGGCTCCTGCCTTCAGATCAGCGCGGTGCGCTGGCCACAGCGCGCTGGCCGCGGCAGCCATTGGAGGGTGAACCGACAGCAAAGGAAGACCTTTCTCCCTTTCTCTCTGTCTCTCTCTCTCTCATTGTCCACTCTGCCTGTCAAAAAAAAAAAAAAAAAAAAGAATCTATAAAAAGGATAGACTATAGGGGCCAACATTGTGTCACTGTGGGTAAAGCCACTTCCCTGATGCTGGCATCCCATACGGGCACCAGTTCCTTTCTCCGCTGCTCCATTTCTAATTCATATCCCTGCAAATGGCCTGGAAAAAGCAGTAGAGGATGATCCAAGTGTTTGGGCCCCTGCAACCCACATGGGAGACCCAGATGAAGCTCCTGGCTCCTGGCTTTCACCTGGCTCATCCCTGGCCATTGTCATGTGAGAAGTGAACCAGCAGATAGAATATTTCTCTCTCTCTCTGTCTTTCTCTCTGTCCATTTTCAAATTAATTAATTTTTACATAGGAAACTGCAATTCAGAATATGATTGAAATAATTTAAAAAGCAGATTTTAAAATTTAAAAATCAAATATCTTGCAAGCTTTTAACAAGAGATAAACACTTAAGTAAACCTGTTGATCTCACACTCGGAACCAAATTCTAGTCTTATGCCAGTGAACCTTCAATATTAATGTTCACATTTTAGAAAACAATGAGAAGGCCGGCGTTACGGCTCAATAGGCTAATCCTCCACCTGCGGTGCCGGCACCCTGGGTTCTAGTCCCAGTCGGGGTGCTGGATTCTGGCCTGGAAGTGCAGTGGAGGATGGTCCAAGTCCTTGGGCCCTGCCCCTGCACCTGCATCAGAGACCAGGAGAAGCGTCTGGTTCCTGGCTTCGGATCAGTGCAGTGCGCCGGTCACAGTGGCCATTGGGGGGTGAACCAATGGAAAAGGAAGACCTTTCTCTCTGTTTCTCTCTCACACTGTCCACTCTGCCTGTCAAAAAAAAAAAAAAAAAGAAAAGAAAGAATAAAACAATGAGAATAATTTCCTATGAATCTCAACTGCCTATTTTAACATGAAATCCATGTTCCACAAACTTATTAAATTATTTCAATATTGCTTCATTCATTTGCCCAAATCATTCCTCGGATGCTTCGCCAAACATAACAGAGGAAGAACCTCCTAATTTTTAATTCTTCCTTCCTTCTGTCCTTCCTCCATCCTTTCAACCCTGTGATAAACCTCTAGAGTGTGTCAGATTCTACACAGAGTTCCAGGTAATGGGAAGTGAATATACATATGGCAGTTTAAAAAAAAAAAAACACTATGCCTTTAATCATATTTCCTTTTCCATCTAAAACCCTACCCTCACATCTCCAACTTTTTGTTCCTCAACCAACTTTTGGTGGGTTCTTCAAAGGACCTCCACAAAGTCATCTTCCTATAAATTGATCCTGCACTTCTTGACATGTGGGTTTGGAATTACTGACATTTTCAAGAAATAGGCAAAAAGAAGCGATGCTTTGAGAACAATAGGTGTATTTTCTTAATAGAGAAGTGAGAGTTTGATGAGTATATTTTCTCACCAAAGAAATAATTTTCAACCATTAACATTTTAGTGGGAATCTTTATGAATAAAAATAAGTCATTTTTCAGAGTACTAGAAAGGAAGAGCTGGAGGTTTGCATGTGTGTAGGACTGCCCAGAATGAAGAATTTCAAATGTTTCTGGTGGGGAACTATCTAAGAAGGGTATTTATGTAAGATCACCTAGGTGTCAAGTGACAAGAACAGTGAAAACTTCTAAATTAGGGTGGCTTATGATGAGGAGGAGGAGGAAGAGGCAGAGGAGTGTGTGTGTGTGTGTGTGTGTGTGCATCAGTATGGAGGTGTTCTCATACCTCCTACGAGAGTTCCACTTCCTATGATACTAAAGTATCAGAAAGTACCCTCAATTTATCTGAGCTACTTTTATTTTTACTCACAAGGCAGAGTCTTAGAATCTTCCCTTGCAGAGAAACTATTCAGAGAGGAAGAAAGGAGGCAAGGGGTGTGACAGAATGTGGACCGCTTCCAGGACAGCCTATAGAAACTGATTTATTGCGCCTTCCCAGCATCAATCTATTCTTTTAATGTTTCTCCTTTTTTTTTTTTTAAACAAAAAGGAAAAGTCAAACTCCACTTGCTGTCCTATGGTTGTATTGCATTAACTTCCTTCACAGGCTGCCTTTAATCAGGTGCACCTTTCTCATACAAGAACTCCTTGAAGTAGGTATTGGCATTGTTCCATTTTACAGGTGAAGAAACTGAGACACAGTAAAAACTCATTCACCTGAGGTCTCGGCTGGCACACAGACACTTTGGGATCCAAATCTGCCCTCTGGAGCTTCTGATCACAGCTTTGATCATTACACTGCACACACCCTCATCCTAAATTAAGGCACTAAACTCACCTACTGTGCTCTTCTCCACAATTGAGCTGAAGGAAACTGACAGGAACTAATGACATCGTGTGTTATTACTGAACAAAAGCCACAGGAGTGTGGCCCCACGTGGAAAGCATGTAGATGTTCTCTTGTTTAGATTAACAGTTCTGCTAGGTCACTTTGACACTGGATATGTATCTCGTTTGCCATTCTTGGCCGGGTGTACCTTATCCTCATAACCCTCATGGAATTGGCAAACCAGGAGGGAAATAAAAATTGTTCTAGGTAAAGTCAAAAAAGCATATTCCAGGGAGCTATGAGGGGGTCTGTGAGCAGTAACACAGCATGGAATACCACTGATGATACATTTTTTTTATTGTACCTTAAGGGTATTTGGCATTTTCCAGGAGATCAAATATCACTTGTTTTCAGTAGCTGCAGTTTTACATGTGGGAAACCTAAGGAACAATGCAATAAGTGAATAATATTTATCCAGAAGTGGTGGTTGGTTCATGGGGCAAGTTTGTACCTCCAGGTTCCTTTACAGTTCGACCTGTATAATATGTAGTTCTGTGAAGAGAGGTTTATTTGCTTGCTTTTTTCTCCTTTTTGTTATGTGCTACACAAAGGACAATGACTTAGTAGATTGTCTGTCTTGAACATTGGCATGCAGCTGCTCCTATAAATATCTGACCATGGTTGCTAATGGATAAATAATTTTAAAATTATTTGCTTGATACCACAATTTGTAAACTTTTCTGACTTACTATTTTATTACATATTTGATCTTCAAATAGTCAGGAAATCTCCTATTCGTAACATCAGTAATGGTGATATGATTTAAAGTCAAGTATTTATTTTAGAAGTTTAAATATTTGATTATCCCATAAAGAACATTTTGAGGAATTGCTTATTTTATTTCAAAAAAGCTGAGTCTTTAAAAATAAATGAAAAAAGAAAATGAGAAGATATAAAAAGGATTGAGAAGGGGAAATTCAGAGTGAGAATATGTATGTTTGTATGTTTTTCTCTATACACACATATGCTTTAGTTGAGTTATAATATATTCACACTACTAAAATTTTGGGCCATCTAGGAATTATGTGGATGTATTGCTTATTATAATTATTATAGAATATCATCTAATATTATAACTATTATTATTATCATAGTACTTTGTCCTTTATGAAACACAGAAAAGGGAGCACTATGAACATTTAGCATAGAACTAGCCATCTAAGACCCAGATTCCAGATCCAAACATTTTCCATATGAAGTGACTGTGCAAAAATCCAAACAAGTTTCTTTGTGAAAATTTTTCCGTATCTTACATTTCTTTTCTGTAGAAGCCAGAAAATAAGAAATGTTTGTACCTTTGAAGATGAAAACAAGATACTCCGTGGAGTTACATTTTAGAGAGAAAAACATCTCCCTTAATTCAGAGAACTGTTATTGGGCATGATAGTAACACACTGAAATCAAAGCACATAAGGTCTTCATCCCAAAGAGAACACAAACACATGTTCTCACTTGATCTCTCCTGGTTTACTTGCTTCACTTTGAAATACAAGACAGGTGTTGGGGATGCTCTCACTCTTCAAAGGAGAATCTAAAAAGAGTCAGACTTATTTTCTTTCTTTTCCTTCCTTCCTTCCTTCCTTCCTTCCTTCCTTCCTTCCTTCCTTCCTATTTCTCTCTCTCTTTTTCTTTCTTTCTTTCTTTCTTTCTTTCTTTCTTTCTTTCTTTCTTTCTTTCTTTCTTTCCTTCTTTCTTTCTCTTTCTTTCTTTCTTTCTTTCTTTCTTTCTTTCTCTCTCTCTTTCTTTCTCTCTTTCTTTCTTTTCTTTCATCCTTCCTTCCCTCCCTCCCTCCCTCCTTCCTTCCTTCCATCCCTCCTTCCTTCCTTCCCTCCTTCCTTCCTTCCCTCCTTCTTTTCTTCCTTCCTTCCCTCCCATACTGATTTAAGGGAGTTCTAAGAAATGAGTTGGGATCTGACCAGCACAGGTATAGTAGGAGTTTATGTGGGAAACTTAATGTCACACTTCAAAGCATTAAGTGACTAAAGAACATAAATGTGGATTACTAGCAGTATTTGGACTTCACCTTTCCAAAAACACATACTGGGATGAGATGGGGGATGTAATCCTACTTTTTGAAACACTAGTTTCTATTTATATAGTACAATGAATGAAATAATTCTGCAAGTCAATATGTGTATACTTGCATATCACAAGAACAAACTAGTGTTCTGGAACACATAGATTACCCAGATTACTAAGAGACTTTGAATCCATGTGATCGAAACTGCTCAATACACAGAAAAAGAGCAATACATATCTCCTTAAACTAACAGCCAATTTATATTCATTCAGTTTCAATTAAAGGCCTAATAAAGCATTTGACTATCATTAAAACAGAAATGAGAAAGTGAAGATATGGCATTTGAATACATTTGGAAAAGATATTTCTTTGATTAGCCTTTTAAATTTGGTATCTGTGAAAGCAAATATATACTAATATCTGGAACAGATCATTGCTTCTTTGACATTAGTCTACGGGAGAGCCCATCTCATCCTGACACCATCACTTGTCAGAGCTTAAATCCTGGGTCTCCTCTCCCAAGGTCATCCTGGGACCTACAAGAGGATGATCCAGTGTTGACTTTTTAAAAAAGACGATAGTTATTTATTTGAAAGGCACAGTTACAGAGAGAGAGAGAGAGACCTTCCATCTGCTGACTCACTCACTTTCCAAATGGCTGCAACTTCTATGGCTTGGCCAGACCAAAGCCAGGAGCCAGGAGAGTCTTCCTGGTCTCCCATGTGGGTGCAGGGGCCCAAGCACTTTGGCCATCTTCTGCTTCTTTCCCAGGCACATTAAATGGGAGCTGTATAGGAAGTGGAGCAGCTGGGACTTAAACAGGTGTCCAAATGGGCTGCAGGCATTGCTGGTGGCAGCTTTATCTGCTATACCACAATGTGGGTTCCCCCATGTTGACTTTTGATCAAAGCTGGCTCCCTCACATTTCAGATCACCTGAGTTCACTGCCCTGTTACAGATTTTTCAAAGGCAAAAATATGAATTTCATCTACCTGCTTTTTAAATATCAAAAGATCACACTGTTAGAAAAGGAGTACTATATCAGTACAGGTTAGTTAAAGACCCAGTTGCCAGTTAAGTAAACTTAGATGCAGGGGTTCCTAATTCTGTCACCAACACATGGATATAGGAGCAGGAATTCAGCTTCCAGATGACAGGTGGAAAGGGAATCACAAGACAGTGCAAGAGAGAGGGCTCTGTGGTGAGGGGGCTTACACCTACAATTCCTGACTCCAGTCCTCCAGACAGCTTGTGTGGAGATTTGCAATGTTTCCAGCCACAGAAGGCTCTGTCTCAAAATAGCTCACAATCCATTAGCCACTGGAAAGTTTAACTATGGGATGTGATGTTCAGTTCTAATTATTAGCAAGCAAGAAAAACATGATGAATTCTGTTGGACTTCCTGCAGCAGGGAGATGACGATGCTTGCTGCTGCCAACTCAAGCTTATTTAGACTTTTTTTTTTTTTTTGACAGGCAGAGTGGACAGTGAGAGAGAGAGATGGAGAGAAAGGTCTTCCTTTTTGCTGTTGGTTCACCCTCCAATGGCCGCTGTGGCCGGCGCGTTGCAGCCAGCGCATCGCGCAGATCCGAAGCCAGGAGCCAGATGCTTCTTCTGGTCTCCCATGCGGGTACAGGGCTCAAGCACTTGGGCCATCCTCCACTGCACTCCCAGGCCATAGCAGAGAGCTGGCCTGGAAGAGGGGCAACCGGGACAGAATCCGGCACCCCGACTGGGACTAGAACCTGGTGTGCTGGCGCCGCAGGTGGAGGATTAGCCTAGTGAGCTGCGGCACCAACCTATGTAGACCTATTCTAACGAGAGCTGGGAGGATCATAAGGCAGTTACACTGTGTGATTTACTCAAAGGAGAGCAGAAACAATACAGTTCATTTACTTGTCTTTTCCTAAAATATCATTTATGGCCTGTTCCATGGTTACAAATGAGCCAAATATTATACATTTACAGCCTAGAGACTCATCATGGGGAATGATAAGATTGTAGGGCAGGGCAGGGGTACTCACATCAAATCCTGCCTTTCGTGTTAACTATATGACTGGCTATGATTCATTATTCTACATGTTTGAAAATGATTTATGACTACTTACCAACACTAGACACTGTTTTAAGCACTGATAGAAACAAACATATCATAGATTCATTTTTCTTGGGAACTTTGCATTCTAGTGGAAGTACCCAGATAATAAAAACATAAACAAATAGATATACCAGATTCTAGGCAACTTTAAGAAGGAGTATAAAGCTGAGAAGGAACTAGAAAATGACTATGGATTCTATTTTATATGATGGCCAACAAAATCTACTCGTTTTAGGTGTCATTTGGACAGAGACCCAAATAAGCTGAAAGAACTAAGCATATGAATGCCTCAGAGAACATGATTGTAAACAAATTGTTCCAATTTTATTTATTTATTTATTTATTTAAAAGTCAGAGAGAGAATGCTTCCATTCGCTGTTTTGCTCCCCAAATGGCCTCAACAGCCAGGGCTGGGCCAGGCTGATACCAGGAGCCAGGAGCTTCATCCAGGTATCCCTCGTGTGTCAAGCACCCACACCTTCTTCTGTTGATTTCCCAAGTACATTAGCAGGGAGCTGGACAGGAAATGGAGCAGCTGGGACATGAACCAGTGCCCATACAGGACATCAGTATTGCAGGTGGCAGGCTTAACCTGCTGTGCCACAATGCCGGCCTCAGAGAACATGTTTCTAAGCAGAGACAGTAGTATGTGTAAGGATGTCAGGAGCCCTTGTGAGTGAGTTGATATTAATTGATTAGTTGATATTAATTCTGTCAAATCCAAAGTAAGTTGATTCAGGAAAGACTGCCCCAACAAGAAATGGCAGTTTTGTAAAAGAGTGAGAACACATCAACTCAGTGCTCTCTAACTGGTGACACCCTGAAAGCTTCATGTCCTGCCAGCTGGCAATGTGCTTCCCACCCTTGACCTTCCACTCCTATTTCCAGATTTATGTGGCTCAAAGTAATAGCAGAAAAAGAAATCTGTGTTTATATTGAGAATTATAAAAAATATATACACATTATGGGGCTTCATCCAAAAAGGATTGTGTGGTATCAGAATTGAGCAATCACAAGCAACAATTATACAAATTATCACGCGTGGGAAGTGACTTTGTTGAGTTGGCCTTGAGTCCATCAGAATGAAATCATGCAGCAGGCTCGTTGAGCTCTTCCCAGACACAAGACACTGTGTCCAGTGTTGTACAGGAAGAAAGACAAAGGGAAAAGTACCATTTGCCACCTTGTAGAACTGGTATCAGGTTAGAGTAACAGCAGCCCTGACCATATCTTCACGATGCTTGTAAAAAGAGACCATCTTAAGCTTTGAAATTAGATGGAAAACAGTAATGAACACAAGCCTTCCATCTGAAACCGGTGAGACCACAAGTGTGCTCTTTACTGTTGCAGAAACTAGGATTTCAATAGGGGCATTATACCTACCTCATAGGTTTATTGGGAAGAATAAGTTAGATAATGATTAAAAAGCAATTAGCACTGTGTTAGATGTGTCCTTTGGAAAATGCAAGGCTATTTATTCTTAGGAAGTTAACGATGTCCTTCACAATGATATAATAGACAATTTATATAAAACACTGCCATCACTCAGTAGAGTCATTCAAATATCTAGCTTGGAGCAATACAAAGGAGATGTATTTGCATGACCTGTGAACTTTATAGTCATAAACGTGCTTGTACTTTATGCATTTTTACATTTAAATAGAAGTTTTTTATGTGTCTTTAAGAATTCTGTTATAAAATATATCAATTTATTTTCACTTCATTTTTCTTGCCAAAAAAATCTCAGTAAATACGGATATGATAAGCTCATACATCTCATCAGTTAGGCAGCTTGAATGATGTTCAATAAACCTCACTGGAATACTATTGTAAACACATAAAATCAAATTGGATCCTATTATTCAGGGAAACACACCCTAGTGATGAAGCAAGAGATGTAAATAACATGTGCAACACAATGTAATAATCACTGATATTAAAACACCCACTCTTACCAGGGAAACACCAGGGATGATTAATTTCAATCAGGTATCAGAGTTCCCTGAGGCTATCAAGGGAGTAGGGAGAAAGTACTCTGAAGTCTACACATATGAAATTAGTCGAGAGGAGTTTGGGGAGTAATTTCAGAGAAGGAGATGAGTTCAAAACCCTAATAAAATGACTGACACATAAAGAACAAGAGGGGGAAGATAATAGAGGATAATAAAGAAAAATTTAAAATGATAAAGAAGAATGAGAACTTAACTCATGTGAAGCTTGGAGCTATCACATCATTTATCCCAAAGAATTGCACTGAATACCTTCTATGCCTCAGATACCACTTGAGCTGACAACATAGAACTGAATGATCTATGACCACTGAAACATATGCAATACTTCATTTTCCATGAAGACATTGCCACTATGGATCAAGGTGGAATTTGTTCATACTTCTCTAGCCAGAATAAACATTTAGTGTAGGTGTTAATTTTTCACAACAAAGAATAAATAGGTGGTAAAGGCTGGAGTCAATGACACCAAGTCATTGCTAGAAGCCAGAAAGTGTTTATAGCAGCAAGAAACCGAGGGAAATCAGAGTGAGATTTTAAGCCAGCAGCCTGATACTTTGAGCATTCAGATAAAAAGACAATTAACTATGCCTCTCTTGTCAGTAATACACATATGTAGGCCTTTAACTCATCATGATTTCTCAGAGAAAGAGAGTCAATAGAGATGTGTATGTTTGTGGAGAGAGAAAGAGGGAGAGAGAATTTTAAATCATTGGCCTTTAGGGTTTTTAGCAAATCTGAAATCTGCAGGTCAGGTCACCAGGCTGGAGTCCTAGGGAAGAGCTGATTTTCAAGTATGTAGATGAAATTCCTACCCCTTTGGAGAACTTCAGTCTGTTTTAGGATTCCAACTTATTAGATGAGGCCCACTCACATTACAGAGGATAAACTATCTACTTTACTCAGTCTATTATTTCAAATGCTAATCAAGTTCAAAAAATACTTTCAGGGGCCGGTGCTGTGGCACAATAGGTTAATGGCCTAGCCTGAAGCGCTGGCATCCCATATGGGCACTGGTAGGAGAACCTACTGCTCCACATTTTTTTATTGTTTCTTTTTTTTTTTTAATTTTTATTTAGTAAATACAAATTTCCAAAGTACAGTTTATGGATTACAATGGCTCCCCCCCAATAACTTCCCTCCCACCCACAACCCTCCCATCTCCCGCTCCCTCTCCCATTCCATTCTTTGATCCAGCTCTCTGCTTTGGCCTGGGAAAGCATTAGAAGATGGCCCAAGTCCTTGGGCCCCTGCACTCGCGTGGGAGACCTGGAAGAAGCTCCTGGCTTTGGATCGGCGCAGCTCCGGCCATTGCGGCCAACTGGGCAACCAGTGGATGGAAGACCTCTCTCTCTCTCTCTCTGCCTCTCCTCTCTCTGTGTGTAACTCTGACTTGCAAATAAATAAATAAATCTTTTTTTAAAAAAATACCTTCATAACCACGTTTAGATAAGTGTTAAATCAAACAATTGAGAAAACAGCCTAGCCAAGTTGACACAAAAATATTAACCATCACAGGTCTCTACAAAGTTTGAGCCCCTGGAAGGGTTTGTGAGCCTAAGAACATAAAAAATTTTCTAAAGTGTCACTACCTTTTAAATCAAAAGATCACACGTTGCAAATGATGCTGGAGATCAGCACTTAAATTCTGCTCAACCATCCAAGATCCATTCATTCTTTTCTCAAATATTTACTGAGACCATCATTTTGTCAGCTCCTGTCATTTGAGAGAAATGATGAAATTTATACTTACCCTAAACGTTACAATGAGAAGTCAATATTAAAGGTGGAAGAACCATTAGTAATAATTTAATCCAGTTTCTTCACTTCAGATAAATGTGGATCATCTAACATGTATTAATCCTCGAGTTAGAGACACGGTTCGGAAACTGGATCCCTATTCAGTACTCTTCTCCCTAAAAGATAATTCAGACACTATTCATATTTCTAGCTCTAGCTTCATTTGTTAACTATGGTATAAATCTCTGGAGAGTGTTTGGGTTTCATTGCACTATGAGATAAGTTTCAATAAAATCTTGAGAAGCATCATACCATGTAGAATATCTAGAATCTTTCCCTCTTATCATATCTTAGGGGGCTGTTTAGTGGGTACCAAATTTTAAGTAGGAACAGAAAGATCAATCTTTATCCTTCTTATCTCCATGAGAAGAAAGACAGAGAGTGTTGAGAAAGCAGACATGTGGTTCCAGAATTCTGTTGTGTGTGATAGAACTGAGAGAGCAGGATCCTTCTGTCTAAGTCACATTGGCTGACATGAACTTTTATTTTCTAATTAAAGCATCTGTCCCGACTGCCTTCCTGATCAGCTCATTTTATTTAAAAATAAAAGAGGACACTCAAAATAAGCTCTCCATTTAGAACTTATCTTCCTCTGAGAAATAAGAAAGTTAGTAAAAGAAATCAAAATTCCCAGTCACATTTTTATAAATCTATTTTAAAAGCCTTTCTTATCTGAGCAAAGTAGGAGGAATTGTCCCTTCTTCAGACAGCAGCTAAGGTGCATCTGTCCCACTGTATACCCATTTCCTGGTTTAATCTCTACCTCAGATCCCTGTTTCCATTTTGTATGTCTGCTGAAACCCTTGCACCAACCACTTTACTATTAGCCATGGCATGCCATCACATCAGCCTCATCCTCAGTCCTAGCTCTATTTGAGTGATAAGTCACATTACATCATGGAATACAGAAATAGATACCAATTGAAGACAAGCCATTTCCTTTGACCTTAAATTTCAGATTCCTGTCCAGAATGGTGCTGAAAGTGTTCAGTCCTCAAAGAAATGGACAAGAATTCCATTTGCCATTAAAATAAACAGTCCAAGACTAGTATTGCCATCTGGAATTATGCTTCATTCAAATTAACCCACCTCAAAAATCAGAGATCCCCGTCTTGCCTTACATATTTGGGGGAGGGCACCTTACCATCACTTGTTTTGCTGAAAGCATCCTTTACAAAACTACGGGGAACATAATAAATGCAAAGATTGCAAAGATGGTGGCATGACTACAAAGTTTCCAAACTACTTGCTTTTAAAGCATTTGCATTTCAACAGGCCAGGTACCTTGAAAGATTTAAAATGTAGACTCAGAAGAATGTAAAACTTGCCTACAGGTGAGACATACTTACTCTATCCTCTCTCAGTCTCTCTCTCTTTTCTTCCTTCTTTCCTTTCTTTCTTTCTTCCTTACTTCTTTCCCATTTCATTCCTTTTTCTTTCTTTCCATGGATACAATAAAGAAAAATCCCAGACAGAGAATTGCAGATGATAGATGAGAAAGAGATGCTCTGAGAGATATCTGGCTTTCTAAAGAGAAGAGAGGAGAATTGACAAAGGAAGAGAAAACTTTAGTTTCCTCTCACTTCGCACTCATGAAGAGTTACCACATACAGATGATGGCTGCTTGTGGTTGTAGAGAGACATCAGGAAGAGTGGAGGTTGCAGTGCAGTTCTCTGGGCTATGGTGATGGTGAGAGTAGATACGTGTGGAACAAGCTGTCATGGTGTCAGTCAAGCTGACAGTGCAAGGAAAGAGAATATATTTTGCCAACCTTAATGAACCATTCACTTAGTTAAACTTGCCCCTTCAATGAATTTTTTTAATTCAGCTCTGCTTGTAAGAAGGGTCTTCAAATAGTTCATGGACTGCCTAGATCTCAAAAAATTTTGTCCCACAATACACTTGCCTTTTAATTCTATTTTCCATTAACTTTTTGAAATCCCTTCACATTTATTGCATTCCTGGACATTCAAGCAGAGAGCATAGGGGATGCCCTCTTAGCCACATAAAATTAGAATATCCTAGTAGACTTATTGGAAATTGTACTGAGAGGGGAACTACAATTTTATAGAGCATACCCATCATTTGGTACTCAGACCTCACAGCACAAGCCAGACTCACACAGAGGAAGTAGCACTCTTTTGGGGGCAACAGCTGGTTTGTACTCATGCCATAGAAATAAAAATATTTAATTCTGACTGCACAGTTCACTCTTGAATTTAATTTTTTTTTTTGACAGGCAGAGTGGACAGTGAGAGAGAGAGACAGAGAGAAAGGTCTTCCTTTGCCGTTGGTTCACCCTCCAATGGCCGCCGTGGAGGCGCGCTGCGGCCGGCGCACCCCGCTGATCCGGTGGCAGGAGCCAGGAGCCAGGTGCTTTTCCTGGTCTCCCATGGGGTGCAGGGCCCAAGCACCTGGGCCAATCTCCACCGCACTCCCTGGCCACAGCAGAGAGCTGGCCTGAAAGAGGGGCAGCCGGGACAGAATCTGGCGCCCCGACCGGGACTAGAACCCGGTGTGCCAGCGCCACTAGGTGGAGGATTAGCCTAGTGAGCCGCGGCGCTGGCCCTGAATTTAAAATTTTAATTTGAATGTTCCTCTTGCCATGAATAAATGCCCCAACTCTAGAGTGTGCAAGCATGTGGCAATGTCTCTCATGCAGGTTTTCAGTTTCTCACAGCCTGCAAGGATGAGCAGCAATAACAGCTTCTTGGTGTTTTTAATGGTTTACACAATGCTTCCGCAGGTATTGCTTCATTAGACTTTCACAATCTGTGTGTAGGTAGTGCTGGAAATATGGTGATATTCCCCTGGCAGTATGGAAACTGAGACATAGGTTAACCAACTGGGAAGCCCATTGTCACATCACGGGTCAGGGACAGGGACAGGGAAATCAGAGTGAGATTTTAAGCCAGCAGCCTGATACTTTGAGCATTCATATAAAAAGACAATTAACTATGCCTCTCTTGTCAGTAATACACGTATATAGGCCTTTAACTCATCATGATTTCTCAGAGAAAGAGAGTCAATAGAGATGTGTATGTGTATGGAGAGAGAAAGAGGGAGAGAGAATTTTAAATCATTGGCCTTTAGGGTTTTTAGCAAATCTGAAATCTGCAGGTCAGGTCACCAGGCTGGAGTCCTAGGGAAGTCCTACTTGTAGGAAGGGTCTTCAAATAGTTCATGGACTGCCTAGATCTCAAAAATTTTTGTCCCACAATACACTTGCCTTTTAATTCCATTTTCCATTAACTTTTTGAAATCCCTTCATATTTATTGAATTCCTGGACATTCAAGCAGAGAGCAAGCAGACATTCAAGCTGCCGCTCAGTTCCAGGACTCCAAACATTCCACCCAGTGCTATGTTAGGGCTCTGGTGTTCTCTCTGTTTTGAGGGAAATTCTAAAGTCCATCAACCACAAAACCCATATGTACTTATCTTCAGTAATATCATCAGACCAGAAACCTGGGGAGGTGTGAACAATTCCACAGCCAGAAAAGTTCCAAAGCCAGCCTCTAGGAAGGGATGCCACAGAGACAGCTCAGAAGACAAAGAAAGAGAAGTCTGAAGCCCCAGGCTGGGATGAGGAGAAACTTCTGGGCCTGCAAGGGCAGAAAAGGGCATTGCGTCATCTGCAAGCATTTAATGAAAAGGAAGAAAAGAGGGTTTTTGCGTTTGCAGTTCCTGAGGCAAGCTAATGAGTGTCAAGTATCATTAACCGATGATCTAGATCTGCCCTGTTATCAGTCCCATGATATCTCTCAGCCCTGTTGCCAGTATCCTTTTTCTTGAATAGATTCCAGGCTGCTGCTTGTACAGATCTGTGGCTGCTTTTGCAGAAGGCTTGGATTCCTTCAGAGCATGAGGTCTGTCTCCCCACCATACCATGACTTAGTTCATTCATTTAAGTTCTCACGTCGGTGGACTCAGAATCCTGGAACTCTGTGCCCTTAAAAAAGGGCACCGAAGCACTCCTCTACCAAGATACTCTTGTTTCTTATGGCTCTTAGCCCCACCCAACAGGACCACTCATCATCCTAAGAGTGCTGACCTACTAAAATAACACTGAATAGCTAAATAATTTTCAGCAAATACTTACTATGTGTATACTCTGTCCCAAGAACTATTCTGAGAACATTATATACATTGCTCAATCATCGCTACAGAATGAAGCAAACTCAGTTATTACATCACCCACTATGTAGACTCAGAAACAAGCTGCAGGAGTTAACTTTCCCAGGTTCATAAGCTAAAGTTGCAGAATTTGGGATCTAACACCAAGCAGTTTGACTCCAAAGATTTTAGATATTAACAGGAAACTCATCCTCCAGGGCTGTTATCCCAGAAGAACTCACTCAGCTGGGGTGGTCAAATCTCTCAGGTCAAAATACTGAATTCTTGATGAAATTTGAAATTTCATGTATACTAATAAGTTTTTAGGAAAAGTATTTCCTGGACAATATTTGAAACATACTTACTCTGAAAGATAATATAAAACTGAAATTCCAATTTAACTTATTGTTCCATACCAATGTATTTCAAAAAAGTTTATGGGATATGCAATTAAAGAAAAGTTTATTTTGATGCAAATTCTTTTCTGAAACCCACAAATATGAAACATCTTTCAAAAAATATATATCATCTACAAACTACATATGTATTTCAAAAATGTTTTGCACCAAAGCAAACCTATCTTTAAATTCTATTTTTCCATAAAGTTTTAAAGCACTTTTTTGTTTTATTTGACAACTTTAGCCCCAGCCCACCATCACCACCTTTGTTGATGAGCCTAATTCTCTTTAAATGGATGGTCTTAGAATCAGGCAGTTCTTTGGGTGTTCTTGCTGAAGTTATATCATCCTAGTGGTTCATTTTATCTGTTAGGATGGGTAAGGCCAGCTGAATTAAATCCTCTGAGGTTCTCCCCTGAGCTTTCTAGTGTAAGCTTGGGATCTCCCATCACCTCCATTTGTGCCTTAAGTACTTTCTAAGAGATGGTAAATCATAACTCTCAAGCAAGGAAAACCTTGAAGTGGGTGCCTTGGACAGAATTGTTCAGCTTCTCTTTCCATAGGCTACTTTCACTGAAATGAGAATTTTTTAATAAAGATTTGTTTTATTTATTTAAAAGACATGGTGACAGAGAGAGGTAGAGAGAGAGAGGTCTTCCATCAGCTGGTTCACTCCCCAGATGGCCACAGTGACCGGAACTGCGCCAATCTGAAGCCAGGATCCAGGAGCTTTTTCCGGGTCTCCCATGTGGGTGCAGGGGCCCAAGGAATTGAGCCATCTTCTACTGCTATCCCAGGCCAAAGCAGAGAGCTGGATCAGAAGAGGAGCAGCCGGGACTTGAACTGGTGCCCATCTGGGAAGCCAGCACTTCAGGCCAGGGCTTTAACCTGCTTCACCACAGCGCCCGCCCCTGAAATGAGATTTATCACAAGTCAGTTTCAATGTATGAAATCTCTTTTCCTACATTTTGAAACATACTCAAGCCCACTTGTCTTCCCCTTTTCTTTAGAAGGTACCATCAACTACTCAAATCTTAGCATTTTACTAATTGACAACTATGCAAATCTAGCATTTGACTAGTTCTTGATCCTGTCCTTTCTGACAACAGCCAGTAAGGACAGGCTTCTCCAAAGTTAACTTCTTGCCATGTGTGAAAGTTTCCAGGAAGTGAGCCACTTCATATTTTCACTCTCCAATCAAGTTGATGGGTTCTGCACTCCACTCTATAATGAGTAAATTACCTGTGGTCCTTGTCAGCCACAAGTACTACATATTGATGTGGGCAAAGACTTAGGATACTGCCACCATTTGGATAAACCTTCAATTTACCCAGTTGGCTTTATATCCTTCAGGTCTAGCCCAGGGCCAACCAAAGTGCCTTCAGTGGCAATTCATGGGCACCCAGAAACTGCTTAGGAAGGGGGAATAAATCGTAACATATGGAAGAACTGAGCTTCTGCTTACGTTTCCAGATAGGTTATAGAATTGGGTAAAATTTATTCCCAAATATCCTCCTCATGGGATATTTGGTAAAAAGATTGGCATGTGAACTAGCTGGCTTCTGGGATGATTTTTGCCAAAGTAGGTGAGCAAATGGAGTAGGAACCAGAGATGATGAGAGCTCTTATAATGATACACGGTCTTGGTCTGGGTCACTGGAGATATTAACTTTTGCATATTTAAAAACTACCTTCTGAAACTATTATTTTTCAGAGGGAAAGAAGGCAGTGAAACCACAGAAGCTGAATATTAGTTTTCTGTCACATCTAAAACCTTTCCAAGTTGGCTAATTAAATTACACCTTCCAACAGAGAATGCAAACAAAATTTCAGGTTCTAATCTCTCAGTAATCAAGCATTCTATTATTAATGTCCTCTTCTTTTATCTAGACGTAATTGCTCATTGTACTACATGTGGCATTGATTAGCAGTAGGAAGATTGTATTCTGTTTGGTTGGCTTCTGAGAGAAGTGGCTATAAAAAGGCACTGAATCAGAAAGCAAGCTCTATCCAGCTGTGATGTGGTGTGTGGGGAGTCTATGTGTGAGGAGGCAATGCCATCCAGCTTGTTTAGTTTGAAATAACAGCATATAGTTCCATATTTGCCTATGAAACAATCCTTCTAAATCAAACATGACCCAAAATCAACAGGGAATTTTTAACATCAATGATTTGTGCAGTTTTCCAGTTTATCACAAATATTTTTGTAGTTGTCATTTTGGTTAATCCCCACCATAAATCTGTGAGTTAAATATTTTAATACAGATTTACATATGAAAAGTTTGATA
This sequence comes from Oryctolagus cuniculus, assembly GCF_051225735.1. NCBI lineage: Eukaryota > Metazoa > Chordata > Mammalia > Lagomorpha > Leporidae > Oryctolagus > Oryctolagus cuniculus. Next base: position 190,737,195 of record NC_142868.1, read on the forward strand.
TTTTACAAGGTTAGGTGACTCTTGGTGTTACCTAACTAGTATGATGAAATTAATTCAGGAGTACAGATATTGAAATTTTATTTATTTTTATTTTTTTTCAAAAATTTAGTTACGTACATATTTATTATTTGAATGCAGAGTGAAGGGGGAGGGAAGAAAGAGAGAGAGAGAAAGAGAGATAAAGATAGAGAGCTCTCTTTTGTCTACTGGTTCCTCCCCAGATACCTGCAATAGCCAGAGATGGGCCAGGCCAAAGACAGGAGTCTAGAACTTCATCCAGGTCTCCAGTGTGAGTGGCAAGAACCCCGGTACTTTGATCATAATCCACTGCCTCCTCAGGTGCATTAGCAGGAAGCTGGATTGAAGCAGAGGAGCTGGAACATAGCTGGCACTGCACATGTGGTATCCCAAATTTTTGGTGGCTTAACCCACTGCATAATGCTTACTTCCAGACATTACAATTTTAAATCTTCTGATCTTTCCATTATATTATACTCTTTCCCAGAGATACGTTAATTCAATGTAATTCACTAAGCATTTATTGGGCAGAAAACCATGTCCCATAAACCAACTTAAGTAATACAAGGATATTTTTAAAAATACCAATAGATACAGCAAAGTATAAAAAACACGTTTAGCTGTGACATGTTGTTATTACAGAATGTTAAAGAGTCAAGGAAGGAAAATCCTTCAAAGAGAAGGAGACATGATATTTTATTTGGCCTTGGATATATAAGACACATTTTGATAATCAGGAAAGGGAGAGTGACACAATAGAGACAAGCCTGGTGGTGAGAAAGATCTTGTGTTGGAGAAAACGTGAGTTGACACAATTCATAAGGTGGTAAAATTTAAGAGACAAAGATTGAAATGCAAATTGGCTTTATGTGTTGGAATTCAACTTTACCGTGTAACAATAAAAAAAAATCTTTGACTATTTCTCCAGAAATGTCCTTGGAACAAACGGTTTTCCAATTGACATTTTTTTCTATATGTGGGGAGAAAAGAGCTCCTATACCTAATTGTCATTTATTAAGACTTTAACTAGGGATGGAAACATGTTCTTGTCCATTCTTTTCTAAGACTGGAACCAGATAAGCTCGTTAGTTTCCTCCAAATAGAAGTTCTTTTCTATATTTCTGTAAGTTAAGTCACCTTTCATCTTTTGGGAAGATAGAGTTAATTAATCCATTTGGATTCTAGCTGCAGAATAACGTCTCAGGACTCACTGAGTCCTGGAATCACTGATTTGTCCTGGAGGAAGGAAGGCATTAATACCAAGAGAACAGTGTCTCGGGATACATCCCATTAACTGTGTCTCAGCTGGTAGATACGTTGGCAGATTGAAGCACCTCCAGAGGTCACCTGTGACTGAGAAGTACTTCCCATTTTCATGATTTGGATAGATGGACAAGTCGATGGAGAACAACATCTTTTTTTTACCAATCTCCTGTTCATATTCACAATGCTTTTTCAGGCACAGAGGAGTTCTGTAGTTTTGATCTGTATTTCCCTGCTCCACATGTCCGCTGTCACAGGGACCCTGAGAGGCTGGGTCCAGGGCTAGATCTAGAGGTCCCAGCTTGCTGCGATCTTTCCCTCGGGTTCCTATAAGCAGTTTCCTATTGTGGACAGGATGGACCCTACATGTTTCCAGCATTTGCTGATGGCTCCACTATTAAGTGTTTCTTTCTTTCTGAGAAGCAACCAGCACTCCTCTAAGTGTTGTGAGAAATTTTAGATAAAGAGAGATGTCATACAATAGTGGTTAAATACATTGACTCTGGTTCTAGACTGTGTGTAAATCAAAATTCTGTATGTAACTTTGGACAGGGTAGTCACTCTCCTGTGCCTCAGTTTCTTCAGCTATAATCAAAACCTTTCTCATAAGGTTCTTATAACTAGTAAATATTTTAAAGTATATGTATATGATTTGCAACACAGAAAAATGCCATCATACCTTTAAGAAACTTCAAAATTATTCAATACTATGATATCCATATTTTTTTCAAAATACCTGATCATGAATACCAATAACTGTTATAAAAGGTAGATGGCAAATGGGAATCATAGATTCAGTAAGCTTTTACAAACTATGCATCTGATAAAGATTAATATCCAAAATATAAAAAGAACTAAAAAAGTTCAACAACTAAAGAAATCCAGTTAAGAAATTGACAAATGATCTAATATACATTTTCCAAAGGCAAAATCAGATAGAAAATACATGGAAAATGCTCAGTATCACTAGCCATCATGGAAATGCAAATCAACACCACAGTGAAATACCATCTCACTCCAATCAGAACAGCTATTAACAAAAGATTAAAAATAACAAATCCTGTCAAGGTTATAGGAAAAAGAGACCCTAATATATTGTTTTTGAGAATGCAGATTAGTCCAGTCACTATTGAGAACAATATGGATGTAACTTAAAAAGTTAAAAATAGATTTAGCATATGACCCAGCTATCCCATAACTGGGAATTTATCCCAAGGGGCTTAAGTTAGCAAAGGAAAGAGATACCTGCACTCCCATATTTATTGTAGCACCAATCACAGTAACAAAGATATGAAATCAACCTTGATATCTACCAATTAATGAATGGATAAAGACAATGTGATAAGAAACAATGGAATATTACGTGGTCTTTAAAAAGAATGAAATCCTGACATTTGCAATAAAATGGATGGAATTGGAGATTATTGTGTTAAGTGTAATAAGTCAGGCACATAAAAGAAAAAAACACTGCATTTTTTCTCGTATGTGCAATTTAAAAATACTGACACATTACTAGTAATTATTAGAGGTTAAGAAGGGAGAGGGGATTAGGGAGATTGGGTAATGAGTACTTAAATGCACTCAGGTGAAGGTCATGGGTTCCGGCATTCCACAGAACATTAGGATAACTATACTCTGCCACAAAGAAATGACAGGGCTAATTCCCTGGTAAGATGGTCTATGCTGTGCATATCTCTTGAAATGTTACACTACACACCATAAAATGTGTATGAATTTTATGTTAATCTAAAACTTAAAATCAATATGAGGATTACAATAGTTTGATAGAGGGATGCCAGAATAGAGCTCTTAAGGAAGGAGTATTTGAATAAAGTAGCCTGGATACGGGTCCCATCCCTTCAATGTGAAAGCCCTGAAGACTCCTTGCATCTGATGTCACATTTGCTTATAGTATTTGTTCCAAGGGTAGCAAAGGTTTTCAAATTATGTGATGTTTGAGGGGTGGGTCTGGTGGCAGGTCTTTAGGGTATCAGAGATTTGCCCTCAGAAGGGTGTTTTCAAGCGAAGTTTGGTTATATAAGCTGAGCTCAGCCTTGCTTCTCCCACTACTTCCTGGCTCACTTCATGATCATCCTTCCACACTCCCTCCACTGTTCTAACTCCACTAGACACCAGACTAATGGGGCCATCAGATCCTGAACTGGGAACCTCGAAACTGTAAGCCAGCATAAACCTCTTCCTTCCCGAGAAACTCCTCTTAGGTATTTTGATTAAAGTAATGAAAAATGGATGAATACACTCCCCATTCTCCCTGCCATGGCCCAAGTGTAGGCCTCCAGTAGGTCTCACCTGAATTATTGAGAATTCCTAAATGGTTACCCCATCCATATCCCATAAAAATGTGAACAGAGGGAAAGATATTACTTTCTAATATGAATTCCTTTTATTTCTTTTACTTGCCTCATTGTGCTGCCAGAGATCTCAAGAATAAATTGCAATAGCAGTGAGGACAGAAGACTTTCTTTTCTTTTTCCCATCTTCCACTGAAAACATTAATTTTTTAAAAAGACTTATTTATTTACTTGAAAGTCAGTGTTGGCCGGCGCCGCGGCTCACTAGGCTAATCCTCCGCCTTGCGGCGCCGGCACACCGGGTTCTAGTCCCAGTCAGGGCGCCGGATTCTGTCCCGGTTGCCCCTCTTCCAGGCCAGCTCTCTGCTGTGGCCAGGGAATGCAGTGGAGGATGGCCCAAGTCCTTGGGCCCTGCACCCACATGGGAGACCAGGAGAGGCACCTGGCTCCTGCCATCGGATCAGCGCTGTGCGCTGGCAGCGGAGGCCATTGGAGGGTGAACTAACGGCAGAGGAAGACCTTTCTCTCTGTCTCTCTCTCTCTCACTGTCCACTCTGCCTGTCAAAAAAAAAAAAAAAAAGTCAGTGTTACATAGAGAGAGGAGAGGCAGAGAAGGAGGAGAGAGAGAGAGAGAGAGAGGTCTTCTAGCCACTGGTTTACTCCCCAGATGGTGTTGCGTTGATCCAAAGCCAGGAGCTTCTTCCAGGTCTCCCACATGGGTGCAGGGGCACAAGGACTTGGGCCCTCTTCTACTGCTTTCCCAGGCCATAGCAAAGAGCTGGATCGGAAGTGGAGCAGTTGGGACTAGAACCAGCACCTATATGGGATGCCAGCACTTCAGGCCAGGGCATTAACCCACTGTACCACAGCGCCGGCCCCGAAAACATTAATTTTGTATCGTTAAGATCAGCTGTTTTGTTTGGTAGATACACTTTAACAGGTTGTTTTATTCTATTCCCTCTTAACAAAGAATTGTGTGGAGAGGGAGGATATAGTGGGAAGTATCATGCTCTTAAAACTGTATATATGAAATACAAAAATGTTATTACAAAAATTGAAGTGAAAAAGGAAAGGAAAGAAGGAGGTGGTTTGAGGCAAGGAGGAAGGAAGGCAAGCATGGTTATCTTAGAATTGTATCTATGAAATACATGAAACCTTTCATCTTTATATTAACATAAATTTAAAAATAAAATTAAATAAATAAAAAATAATGGCTTTTGAAAAAGAATTGTGAATACTTTAATGGATCTAATGTTTTCTGTGTTTATTGACACCATGATAACAGTTTTAGATTGGAGACTGGGCAGTATGAACGGTTACTGAGTGTTTGGATTTTATTGTCTTCCTTTAAAGAGCATGGACATTGTTTCTAGAAGAAAAACTTTCTCCTTTTGAGACTTGTTTTTAAGCTGCAAAAAGGTGATCTATCATAGGACTAGTTTATTACTGCTTCTAAATTATAATAAGATTAATCCTCCTAAGGTCCATAAGGAATCTCTCTGGTATTGGCAGAAGTTGAACATCTCCTAGCTCTGTGTTGTTCCAGTTTTTTTTTTCAGCCTACTTATCTCCAGCAGCTGCTCTTACCCTGATAGTTGGCCTTTGCCTCATCTGTTTAAGTCTTACCCTAAGAAAATTAAGCTTAGTAGTTAACCAAAGATTCAAAGAGATCCCTCTGCAGGTTTTTGGAACTCTGAATTTTCTTTCCTCTCTTGTACTCTGCCCTAAAAAAATAACTGAACTCTAATTTCTTATTTCTTTCAGTTCATGATATTTCTTTTCTCTGGTTGGAAACTTCCCCCTGGCTCCAGTCTAGATGCCTCCAAGCATAAATCTAGGGTGGTGTTAATGCTCTGTTTTCTTTAATTAAGAGCCACATGTCCATAGTGTACATTTTTCTACATCTGAAAACAGCTATTTCATTTTCCTCCCTGATTTTTTTCTATCATGGCTAAACAGTACACCACTTCAAAATCATCTCAAAACATTTATTATTTCAGGGAGGTTCTCCTGAATTACGGCTTGTGTAGTATTTTTATTATCATTTCCCATTGCTTTGGTTTTCTTCTTCAGGGACTACCACTATTCATATGTTAGATTATCTTTGCTTGTCTTTAATGATTGTCATCTCCCTTGAACTCTATCTTTTTTTTTATGTTCTCAAATGTCCATAAGATTCAGCTTGGGAGAGTGCTTGTATCAGGTTATCATTTTCTCCTTTTTGTGCTCTGAATTTACTTCTTCAGTTGGAGGCATCTGACTTCATGCCTCCATGCTTCTGCAACAGTTCCCTCCCTAACATTATTATTTTTCTACAGCCAAGTCTAAGTGAACATTTTAGTCTTTATCTTACCTGTCACTCTGGATGAGTTTCACACTATTTGCCAATTTTTGAAGCCTCTGTTTTTGTGTTCTATGGCACTACTCTCTATCAGCACTAGAATACCTCTAATCATTCGAAGTCTCCTTCCTCTGCACCGCTTCCTCTATTCACCATTCAGTGTTCGGTATTACAACCTTAGCTCACAGCTCTGATAATTTAAATTGTACCTTAGGTGAGTTTTTCTGTCCCTATGCATTTATTAATTCTGTATTGCCTAATGACTGCATTTTCTGTGAGAGTATTCCTCCCAGTTCTAGAAACTGACCCCCCATATTATTCTCACTACTCATTTTTTTCACTCAAAAATTTTTCTGCATCCTATATAATCTTTCATTTTCATTCTGGATCCCCTCAACTTTATTTTTCACATGAGTACCAAACACATCAACCATTTTACTGTTATGTTTAAGATCCTCAAGCTGCTTCTCACTGCATTAAAAATAGAAAATGTTACCCTGCTCCAAAGCCACCAACCTTCCCAGCATGCTCCCTCACCTCTTGAGCCTAGTATTTTACATTCTGAAGCATTGGGCTACATCTCATTTCCTTTACACAGCATGCCATTTCACACTTATTGTATTTCTCAAGCTGTTCTCTCTGCCTGGCATGTTCCAGGCCCTCCCCTTCACCTTGCTAATATTTCCAACTCCAAAATTCTGCTGAGATTATCTCATCCAGGACTCATTTCTGGACCCTCAGCCGAGGTAAGTGACCTTCCTCAGTGCTGGCATTTTTGCCTGGATTATGTAACCCTCCTAAGAACTGCTTTGAATTCCTAAGCTTATTACATATTATATCCATAATGTGTATAAAGCTACACCTTCAGAAACTGTGACATTCTCTAACCTCAGGTACATCCTTATGTATCTCTCTGAACATTAGAAAATTAGGAGTCAGTACGTGCAACCTCCCCATTTTAGAAATGTGGACTCTGAGGCCACAGATTAGATAGATAACACATGATAAATTCTGGACTGGAACCAGAATACCCTACTTCTCACTCTGAGGCCCTCTCCAGAAATTTTGTATTTGATTGGAAGTTATCAGCGTATTTTCCCCGGCAGTAAATGGTTTAAACATTCCACTCAGCTGTGTTATAGGCCAATGAATGTCACAGTGACACCTTGATTGATTTGTGCACTCCTTAAATTATATTCAAGCATTGTGCATAAGGCATTCTATTTTATTCAGCATTTAGAATTCATCCAAATTATGTTTGTCCTGAAGCTATTGCCTTGATCTTTGACTGAAGTAATAACATTTTGTCTTGTTTTATAATAATGCACTGTCTGGGAAAATGTTTTCGGTATTCTGCATCTCTTCTAAATATTAAATATTATTTTCAAAACAAAACCATTTGAAGAATTATGAAAAGAAACTGAAGCCCAGAAAGAATGTTTTTCTTTTCCTTTTGTGATAGATGAACTATGACTGTGAGTTAATCTGCATTAGAACTTCAGGGTTAGAACATCCAATCAGAGTAATAGTTGCCTAAGAAAAAAGATAGATGATGGATAGATACATGCATACATGTTTACATACATACATACAAACATATAGACACGTTCTTACATAAACCAATAATTTTAAAATAAGCCAATAATATTTCTTTCTCCTGACTATATTCTAAATAGGTAGCAGCAGCCTTGGATTGATTGTCATTTAATATTTTAAAAATGTTTTAAAAGTCTTTTGAAAAATCTATCTGAGGATATAATAATTCTATTGTGCCCAAGCCAATTAACTTCTTGGGAAAATACTCCCAAGAACTAATGACTCCATACTGCATCTTCAAGTTTTCCTGATGCTTCGATATTAGAAATAGACAAATAACAAAATCTTCTGCCATCTATTACCAAATGGTGTTTTCATTGTCCGTTCCCTATATACAAGATCTCAGAGTAAATTCTTTGAAGAATTTGAACTTTTTGGCGAAAGAAGATAATCCATTTATAATCTCATATATGATATGTATACATTTATGTGATTTGAATATTTATAGCTTTTTGCTTGTATTTTTAATGGCAAGCAATAGAAAAAAATCGACTCACTAATAGATACAGAATATACTGGAATGTTATATAGAGTGTGCCCAGACCCTATCAGAGGAAGAAATCAATATTTCCCTGAGGGATTAGAAGTAGAAGCAACAGCAAGAGTGGAATAACAATCAGGAGTCTAAACATGACACTGTAGCTGGGATAAATACATTTTAATTTTGTTTCTGATTTTCATCATACATTCAAAATTCAAACTTCTAAAAGCAGTATTTGTTTTGTTTTGTTTTGTTTTGTTATTTTTTGACAGGCAGAGTGGACAGTGAGAGAGAGAGAGAGACAGACAGAAAGGTCTTCCTTTGCCGTTGGTTCACCCTCCAATGGCCGCCGCTGCAGCCAGCGCACCGCGCTGATCCGAAACCAGGAGCCAGGTGCTTCTCCTGGTCTCCCATGCGGGTGCAGAGCCCAAGCACTTGGGCCATCCTCGCACTCCCTGGCCACAGCAGAGAGCTGGCCTGGAAGAGGGGCAACCAGGACAGAATCCGGCACCCCAAGTGGGACTAGAACCCTGTGTGCCAGCGCCGCAAGTGGAGGATTAGCCTATTGATGCCAGCCTAAAGGCAGTATTTGGTTGGCAGAGTATGGGCCCTTGATTTGTCCTGTGGTAACACAGCAGAGAGAAGTGCTTGACCACTCAGGCCCACCTGGTGAAATAGTGGTCCAGAGGTATGCCTTCACACTGAGACATAGCACAAGGAGCCGGGGGTGATCCCCAAGAAACAAAACAGGGGTGCGCATGTGCACAATTTAGGAGTATGATGACAGTTCCCTATGTCAAGCTGTCTTCAAGCTACTGGCAATAGAGAAAGGAAAACAATTCTTGGCCTCTTGGATCTTATGACCCTAAAAGAAAGATAGAGAGAGAGAGAGAGAGAATGAAGAGAATGCTGCCAGTAAAGAAGTTTAGGTTGATAAGAAAGAGGCCCTAACCAAATCAGACAGAACCATATAGTTCATCTGTTTTTTGTTATTTTTGTCTTTTGTTTTATGTTTTTCATTTTTGTTTTGCTTTGGGGGTTTTTTGTTTCTTTTTTTTTCCTGGCTGGCATGAAGTGGAATGAAAAATAGTGCTAACTGAAGTACATGTTACTGCTGCTTCCTAGTACTCTGCTTATATCCTAGTTTTTCATTCTGTGTGTATGTGATTCTGTTTTAACTACCCTTTGATCAGATGCATACAGTGTATGTTCATTTGCTTTAGGTAGAAACAAAAATAACAGGTGCCATTTATTGAACACTACTCACCAGACCCTAGAAACAACCTAAGTCTAAAGCAAGTGTCATTATTTGTAACGTACATGAGAAGTTTCCTATGATGTTTAGTGAGTTGTTACAAGCTAATGAATGTCAAAACCTGGTTTCTAACATATTTGTATGGGTCCAAAAACAAAATCCCTAAGTGGAAGCATCACAGCTTTTTCAATATTTATTTATTTATTTGAAAGGCAGAGTTACAGAGAGGCAGAGGCAGAGAGCAAGAGGTCTTCTATCCAATGGTTCACTCCCCAAATGACCACAATGGCCAGAGCTGCACTGAACCGAAGGCAGGAATCAAGAGATTCTTTTAGGTCTCTCATGTGGGTGCAGGAGCCCAAGGACTTGGGCCATCTTCTACTGCTTTCCCAGGCCATAGCAGAGAGCTGGATTGGAAGTTGAGCAGCCAGGTCACAATCCGGTGCCCATACAGGATGCTGGCACTGCAGGCCTTAGCTGCTACACCACAATGCCGGCCCCAGAATCACATGTTATAAAATAATATATACAGTAATATTCAGTGAGTATTTACTGACAATTATTACATAAATGAAGTAATCCTAAGGGAGCTTGAATAAAGGATCTGGTGAAAAATAAGTGCATTGGTGGTTATGGTAATTCACTTAGTTTCTAAGATAGTCCTCCAATAGCTAAGGCTGAGATTTATAAACATGGGATGGACTTCAGAAGACAAAGACCCCTATTCCAGCATCACTGTTTTTCCTTTGTGTGGCCATGGGAAAGCCAATTAACCTATATGAATAGTATTTTCTAATCTATAAAGTGTAACCATTGTTTTGTCAATTTATGATGTTACAGAAATGATTTGCTAGCTTCATTTTTCAACAAGAAATAGTAGCATATGAATTATAAACCCTCCCAGTGTTTCTTCCTATTTTTCACAGTTTAGCAAAGTGATTGTTTATTTCAGTGACTTAAGAAAAAGATAAAATAATTCTTCTTGAAATATAGGAATCATTTCACAGCTCTGCTTCAGTGCAACTGGGGTTTCTCTCCGGGCTGTGAAGTTTTACACCATTTCTTCTGTAATTCACTGCTGTCTTGGACAGCAGACCTATTTTTCAGTGGGAGTTAACAAGTGCCTTTCTCCGAGAAGCATTTACTGGAAGTGGAATCGTGTCTTGTGTCTCTCACATTTAGTCTCCCTGGTAATCTTTTAGTTAGCCTTGTCTCAACATTGGGGAGTTTTCCGGGTGCTTTGGGACTATTTTCATTCTCACTTTTGGAAAAAATTATTTACATTCTCTGCTATCAACACTACAGTCACTGTGGTATTTCTCTGTAGGGAATCTTAGTGAGAGATTTCCATGTTTCATGGTGCCTGTATAATGGATTCATGGATTTATGAAACAACAAATTATCTTAAGGATGTGCAAGAGGAAAAGAAGTGTGATTGCCAAAAAATATTTACTGTGTAGGAATCAAGAGCTGGTCTTTCTATTTTTCTCCTTCTGACTCAACAATCCCTCTCTCATTATTTCTCCATCTTCCCCTTCTTCTGTTATTCTAGATACAACAATTTTGAGACATATAATTTCCAAAATCCCTAATTGTTTCTCCTGGCCATAATTTTTCCCTTCTCTGGACTTTATTCATGAGCCAATTTGCTATATATTTCTAACTTCTTAAGTGTGAATTTTATCTACTTCCATTTCATTTATTCATCCCACCTTAGATTTTTTTTTTCTTTTGCCTAAGGAAATTCACAACAGAGTTTTGCATGGCTCAAGGAATTTCACACGCTCTCAGTTGATGAACATGGCAATCACAAGCTGTGGGAGGCTTGAACATATTCCAACCATTTTGTTAGTGAAGAAATTTTGCCTCCAAGTGGATGTATGGCTTGGTCAGAGTCTCAGAGCCTATTTCTCAGAATGAAGTTGTCCTGCACTTCTGAAGAAGATGCTGTCAACCCCTTGGCCTTATCCCCAACCTCCACCTTTCCTTTAGACAGCACTTTGGACTCTCTGTCTAAGATGGTCTCACTGAGTTCTTATATGGAGAAAACATAAAAATTACAGGAGGTTAATGATCCCTAGACGTGTCCTCAATCGAAAGCCGTATGAAAACTAGTGATAGACACATCAACTTTCTCACCTGCAGGCAAAATATCTCCATGACACGCTCTGCAGCCTCCAAAGAGCATGGAGGGATTGCGTTCCGATAGACAGTAGAGGCACTCTGCCAATTAACAAGTCTCATATGGGCTTCCCTTCCCTCCCTGGATCATTTTCTAACGTCCTTACTTCTGGTACCTGGGACTACTTCCCAAATAAATCACCTGCCTACAAATACTTGCCTCACTGGAGTAACTCCTGACTCTGTTTTCCTTCCTTATTTTGTGTTTCTCTAGAGATGCATCAAAACTGGACCATGAAAGCAGGCTTTTTGTATCATGATCTTGATCTCTTACTTTATTTCAATGATGCTGTATTTCCAAGACTAGTGACCAGTCATTTCAGTGGGTTTATTTCTCCATCACTCCTAGCCATTTGTGAGATTTCTGAGACTGGCTGCTATTACTTTAGTAAAGCAAACACGCTGTGGCAGCCGAGCGTGTGTCTTGGCAGGCACTGTGCCATTTATAAGAATTTAGAGCACATAGTATGTGGCCAACATCCCAGAAATTCTCATACCCCAGTGTAACCGTTTCTCTAACCACCCTCCCATGTACTCTACATTTGCTTGTTTGTTGGACCTCACAATAATAAACCAACAGAACAAGACAAATCCTTTTTTTTTCCCAAGGACAAATCCTGTATGAAAGTCTGTGTAGAATGTGATCACTCAAATGGAGGGCAGTGGCTCACGTTCTCCCTCATGTAGCAGAGCCTCCCATCTGTCCATGCCTTCCGACAAGCATCTGTCCTCAGTCCTACATAGAAGGGACTCAGCATCTCAATCCTACTAGAGGCCAAGGGAGACACACTGAATTGAGAAGGTAAGAAGCTGTGTTTTTGAGCAGGATGACACCTGCCCACACTCCTACCTACTACCCCACGACTGCTTACGGTGTCCCCTTTAGCTTTGATCATTTTTAATAAGAGCTTCTCAGACATTAAAATGCACTGAGTTACTGTTTCTGCAGCACCATCCACTGACTACTAACTTGATTCTTGTTGAAGCTATAAGGTAGCACAATTCTAAGTAACATTTCCCCATGGAAGTAAATGTGAATAATCACACTCAAAATCAACACCAACCTTTATGGACCTGGAATCCTTTGGTGAACATGCACCTCCAAGATTAGGCTATTGGTACTTATTTTTCCCTTGATTGGAATGAGCTTCAAAATAGTCCTCCCAGGAGGTACACGTAAAAGCACAAAGAGATAAAATATAATAATTTCAGTAACTTGAAAATAAACCACCCAATCCTTATTACATCTTATTTCCTGCCCTTTATGTTCTTAGCAGTGTTTATGCAGTTGATGTCTGTCTTGTTTGATACATCATACCATTATTCTTCAACACAGGAAAAAGAAACCAAGTAATGAATCTAGGATCAGGAAGTTACAACCAGGTGAAAATAAAAGCAAATGCATTTTAACCGAGAGTTTAAGAGACTTCCTCACTAGTAAATTATATGAGCTGAGAATGAGAAATTGCAGCTATTCCTGATAGAGTAGGCACTGCTGCCCAGGCAGAGTTTCCCTTTTGTAGGATTCTTTTTGTGACGTTCCTCTATTTCATACCTTGTTACAAGTGCTGATAAGGAATTCTCCAACTCTGGTGTGAGATAGTCATGGTTGACAACTGGCTATTTCTTCCGCTCCTAGGAAACGCCTCTCTGTATGTGTGTACAAATAAAGGTTTTCTCAGTTCTTTCAGACACACATCAACAAATGAAACTAGGCTATCTGTGTCTTTGTTTTGCAGTTCAATGCCATATGAACACATCAGTCAGCTCACACATATCAGTGGGTGAGATATATTCAAGAATCTATGAATAGATGCTTAAAGACAACATGTGCTTCTCTCTGCAATGACTCTTGGTCAGATCATTTCTTCTTTCTTGAAACAAGTTTTATAAATATTAGGCAGTTCACTAGTGAATTATTAGTTAATTAGGATTGTGAAAGAAGAGAACATCCTCCTTCCACCTGTCCCTTCCTTCTCACCCTCTTTATTTTGTTTCCGCTCCTTCCATCTTCTTCTCTTTCACTCCCCTCAGAAAAATCTAACATCAAGACCAGAGATGTAGATTACCAAAGTGATGAAAAAAAGAATGTTGTCTCAGCCACAATGGACAAATAAGTTCCAAACAGTTGTATTCAATACAAGTAGGATGTACATGATGTTTATCTGGAGTTTGGATTTATTATTTTGAAAATTCAAATGATACCAAAAACTGCTATCACTTATACAAAAAAAAGTCATTGCTTTAGAAGTTGCTCATAATGACAACTATAAACAGATCATGTGAGTTTGAAGGAAAACCTCAGAAGGATGTTGCAAGTAAAAATGCTAGCTCAATCCAGCCCACACCACCCCCTCCACTGCACGCACCAAGAAAACACTTGACACTACCTTTTAGCTCTATTTGAATTAATTTAGAAGTGAATTTAACATCAAAAGAAAACTATCATTATGCCATGTATCATATAAGATTGAATCTATTGTAGAAGAAAAATGACTAGGGAAGTTGACAATACCCTTCAAGGAATAACCTGAACAATAACTTTTAGTTTGCTAAAAACAATCAGATGAACAATTGATTGAGACTCTATAGTTACACTGTTATTCAAATGTATGAACATCAAAGATTTTAATTTATTGTGGCTTTTATATTTTATCTTTTTTTAAAACCAGAAGCCTTTTATTTAAAATATACAAACTTCATGCATTGCATAAACACAAGTTTAGGAACAAAGCGATTCTTCCCACCCAATGTGCACACACACCCACATACCCACCCTTCTTCCTCCTCTCTCTCCTATTCCCATTCTTATTTTTTACTAAAAACTACTTTCAATTAACTTGATACACATAAGATTAACTCTATACTAAGTAAAGAGTTCAACAAATAGTATGAAAAAAAAAAAAACAGGCGAGCACTGTGGCTTACTTGGTTAATCCTCTGCCTGCGGTGCCGGCATCCCATATGGGCGCTGGTTTCTAGTCTCGGTTACTCCTCTTCCAGTCCAGCTCTCTGCTGTGGCCCAGGAAGGCAGTGGAGGATGGCTCAAGTGCTTGGGTCCCTGCACCCGCATGGGAGACCAGGAAGAAGCACCTGGCTCCTGGCTTTGGATAGGCGTAGCTCAGGCCGTGGTGATCATTTTGGGGGGTGAACCAATGGAAGGAAGACCTTTCTCTCTGTCTCTCTCTCACTGTCTAACTCTATCTGTCAAATAAAAAAAAAAAAAGAAAAAAGTATTCCTCAACAATTGAGACAAGGTTATCTTAAGAATGTAATTTGTAATGCATACTAACATTTAAAGTTTTAAAAGCAAAATAATCAATCAACAAATATAATGCTTACTAAAGTTTGTGAGATTCACACACACACACACACCCCCCCCCCAGGGCAAATCCAGGATAGATACATATGTGATGTTGGGACTTCCATGTAATCAGAAAAGAACATAATTCACAGTGAGCCTCTCACCCCTGAGAGTTAGAGATGGCTATGGAATTCAAGACACTATTGTGCATTGTGTGCTTTGTTTATCTTTATTAATTTATTTATAATAAAATGGAAAGTCTTTTTGAAAGCCAGCTCTTCTGCAACAATATACACTTGTTCAGCTGATAAAAAAGTAGTTGTGAGACTTTCTCAGTTCAGTATTGATTTCTTTATTCCTAATGATGAAACTATCAAAAAAACATAAAATAGATTAATTCACTTTTCACTTTAGTTAATTTGGAAGAGTTCAAAAAAAGTTACTTATCTAATGTTTATTCTTAATAAGTTCAAAATTATCTACACTTTTTCTGCACAGGAAAGAGAATTTCTATAAAAAAACTATGTGACTTGAATGGAGTGACTTAATCATGAGACTGAGGTTTTGGAAAATTTAGTTTATCTACATGAGATTCAAATTAGATTAGTGATTAAAATGGAAGTGAGTCAGTAAAATGACATCACTGAAAATTGTTTTAGAAAAAAAGTGTTTTAGTTTTCTTGTAGTAAAGTTGTTCATGGATTAGAAAGAAATTAGCACATCTATATCAGAATAGATCCATTTTCTTTTTTTTTAACTTTTATTTAATAAATATAAATTTCCAAAGTACAACTTTTGGATTATAACGGCTTTCTCCCCCCATAACCTCCCTCCCACCAACAACCATCCCATCTCCTGCTCCCTCTCCAATCCCATTCACATCAAGATTCATTTTCAATTATCTTATATACAGAAGATCAATTTAGTATATACTAAGTAAAGATTTCAACAATTTGCACCCCACACAGAAACGCAAAGTATAGAGTACTATTTGAGTACTAGTTATACCATTAATTCACATAGTACAACACATTAAGGACAGAGATCCTACATGGAGAGTAAGTGCACAATTGACACTTATTTATGACATCAGTAATCACCTGAGGCTCTTGTCATGAGCTGCAAAGGCTATGGAAGCCTTTTGAGTTCGCCGACTCCAACCTTATTTAGACCAGGTCATAGTCAAAGTGGAAGTTCTCTCTTCCCTTCAGAGAAAGGTATTTCCATCTTTGATGGCCCATTCTTTCCACTGGGATCTCACTCACAGAGATCTTTCATTTAGGTCATTTTTTTTTTTTTTTGCCAGAGTTTCTTGGCTTTCATGCATGCAATATTCTCATGGGCTTTTTAGCTGGATCTGAATGCCTTAAGGGCTGATTCTGAGGCCATAGTGCTGTTTAGGACAAGAATAGATCCATTTTCAATGAAAACAAATATGTTAATTGAAATTTCATGCAAGAAGTATGAAAACATTGTGTTGCTACTCTTTTTGGACAGCAGTAAGAACTTTAGTTATCGTAATACAAACAAAATATTGCCCTTTTATCTACATATGTAGAACTGGCTGAACTGTGAATTCTTTGGAGGAAAAAAAAACAAAATAAAAAGAAATAAATTGCTTAATTATTCATGAAATATATGTTTCCTTTCTTTTGAAATTCAGTATCATCCTACTTATTAATTTACAAAATATTTCTAAAATTTTCATTTCAAATTATCAGCCTGAAGCTTTTTTAATTTTTAAATTTTACTTCTTTTCCATTTTATTAATATAAAAAGCAGACTTCATGTAGTTCATCTATGCAATTCCAAGAATCTAATGGTACTTCCCTCCTTCCTCACTCTCTCTTTCCTACCTCCTTCCTTTTTATTTCTTTTTTTAATGTTTGTGATAACATTTTTTATTTTAATGTAATTTTAATGCAGTGTTCTACTAAATAAAGAGTAAAACAGGTAAAATGTAGAAAGACCTCTGTTCAGCAGGAAAATAGACAAATACCATAAATAGTAATCAAATCCCAAGATGTCGATTTTTTCACCTTGAAAAGCATATTGAATATCTACAGTAAAAAAAAAAAAAATCCTGTAAGGTTGCTAGTTTTCAAGATACTCTAAAAAGCTGTCTGTTGTATTTGATAGAATTCCACATTTGAAATTTCTTGATAAGGACATATCAAATTTATGGTTAGGGACAGGCATTGTGGCATAGCAGTTTAAGCTACTGACTGCAGTACAGGCATCTAATATGGGCACCAGTTTGAGTCTCTGTGGTTCCACTTCCAGTCCAGATCTCTGCTAATGAGCCTGGGAAAGCAACAGAAGATGACCCAAGCCGTTGGGTGCCTGCACCCAGGTGGAAGACCCAGATGAAGCTCCAGGCTCCTGGCTTTGGCCTCGCCCAGCCCTTGCCATTTCTGCCATTTAGGGAGTGAATCTATGGATGGAAATTCTCTCTCTCCCTCTTGCGCTATAACTCTTTCAAATAAAACAAATAAATCTTTAAAAAGAATTATGATGAACTTTTAAGTTTAAATTACATATTGGAAGAATTTTTGAAATTTAGGTGATGTGTTTAAAAGATTTATTTTATTTATTTGAAAGACAAAGTTACAGAGAGAGGTAGAGACAGAGAGAGAGGTCTTTGATCCGATGTTTCACTTCCCAGATGGCTGCAATGGCCGGAACTGCACCAATCCCAAGCCAGGAGCCAGGAGCTTCTTCCGGGTCTCCCATGTGGGTGCAGGGGCCCAAGGACTTGGACCATCTTCTACTGCTTCCCCAGGCCATAGCAGAGAATTGGATAGGAAGAGGAGCAGCCAGGACTAGAACTGGCACCCATATGGGATGCCATTGCTTGAGGCCAGGGCTTTAACCTGCTGAGTCACAGCGCCAGACCAGAAATTTAGGTGATTTTTTAAAGACAAAAAGAAAACTACAGAAAAGATACTGCAAGTTGAGTTAAAATAGGATGCTCCCTGGGGCCCATAGTTTTTTTTTTGCTTTGTTCAATCTATTCTATCTTCAAGGGAATTTCATTGCATATTTTGAGAATGTCTTAATAGACATATGGCCATCAGGAATAAAGACCACATGGAAAGGTCCCTTTGAATTGAGATATGTCTATATAACTAAGTTATGGCACAAATATCCATATGACACAAGAAGTGGTACTTCAACTCCTGCCTTTCTGCTGCCTCTGATATGGATGGAATTGCCATCCTGAATGAAGAGGTAAACTTGGCAAGAACAGTCACATGGTGGAACCAAATACTGAAGGATTGGGATCCAGATACAATGGAGCATCAATCTACCTCTGGCCTGCAAACCTAAAGAAAGAGAATTCTCTTATTTAAACCATAGCTGGTTGACTTCAGTCCTTATTAACAAACCTTATCTAAACATTTTGGGTACAGTCTTTTTTATGTTTCTGTCTTTCAAAAACACCTTAAATGAAAACATTCACAAAAAGTGGTGGTTTTGATTGTTACTTTTCTGATAATTTCCTCCCCAACAGCTACAACTACAACATTGGCGTCATCTAATCCCCAGTCTGTTATTCCCATTCTATAATTTGGCTGGTAGTTTCCCTAATACTTCTCTGCTACAGTGAATTTCATCCTTCAGCAGCACACAATTCAATAGGGAATACTTGGTCTCACAAGCAGAAATAGTTTCCACTCTCTTAATTAACTTGCTTATGATGATTTTAGGAAAATTACTGTCTTGTGTTAGAAATAACTACTCTGCTTTCATGATAGGATTTTTAAAAACCATTCAATGAGATGAAGTAAATGGTAGAATATTGTAGAATGTGTAGCTTTCTCTGTTTTCCCATGGCATGCTATGCTGTACTGTGCAAGTATTAAAGCTGTAAAAATGCCATTCAGCTCTAATATTTATGAAAAGTATAAGTATTATAAAGTATTTGATACATGCAAATAAACATATAGCATATAGTAAATTATAAATTGAATAATTTTAGAACCCCCATCATTAACTAAGAACCTAGAATATCAATATTCTACAAGTATCTCTTAACTTTCTAGAAGAATCCATAACTATTATAGAAGCATTGAAGAGTTTCTCTTTATTTCTTCTCTATACTTTTGTCTCCCTGCCTTTCCAGAGGAAATATCTCCTGTGGGTTTTGTGTTCATCATTCTCAGGATGTCTTAATTTTTCAAATAGTTATTTTATTTATGTACATAGGCCTTAAGAATATATGCTTTAGTTTTGGTTGTTTTGAACCTTATTTATAATTGAATCATTATGTGTATTTTTCTGTTTTTTTCTTTGAGCATTAGTTTCTATGATTCATCCATGTTGCCAAGGGTGACTATGATCCATTCCTTTTCTTTGCTCTGTGTGGGTGACATGTACGACCAGACCACAATATACTCTTTTTTTTATTTGTCTTTTTTTTAACTTTTATTTAATGAATATAAATTTCCAAAGTACAGCTTATGGATTACAATGGCTTCCCCCCCATACTGTCCCTCCCACCCACAACCCTCCCCTTTCCCACTCCCTCTCAACTTCCATTCACATCAAGATTCATTTTCGATTATCTTAATATACAGATCAGCTTAGTATACATTAAGTAAGGATTTCAACAGTTTGCTCCCACACAGAAACATAAAGTGAAAAATAATAGATGATTTTTTTAAATGATGATGAAATCAGAGCAGACCTATTGTCATGTTTAATCCCAATGAGAGTCAAGTTGGGAATTGATAATTTCTTTTTTTTTTTTTTACAGAAGATCAGTTTAGTATGCATTAAGTAAAGATTTCAACAGTTTGCACCCCCATAGACACAAAGTGAAATATATTGTTTGAGTACTCGTTATAGCATTAAATCTCAATGCACAGCACATTAAGGACAGAGATCCTACTTGAGGAGTAAGTGCACAGTGACTCCTGTTGTTGACTTTACCAATTGACACTCCTGTCTATGGCATCAGTAATCTCCCTATGCTCCAGTCATGAGTTTCCAAGGCTATGGAAGCCCCTTGAGTTCTCCAACTCTTATCTTGTTTAGACAAGGTCATAGTCAAAGTGGAGGTTCTCTCCTCCCTTCAGAGAAAGGTACCTCCTTCTTTGATGACCTGTTTTTTCCACTGGGATCTCACTCGCAGAGATCTTTTGCCAGAGTGTCTTGGCTTTCCATGCCTGAAATACTCTCATGGGCTTTTCAGCCAGATCCGAATGCCTTTAGGGCTAATTCTGAGGCCAGAGTGCTATTTAGGACATCCGCCATTCTATGAGTCTGCTGAGTATCTCACTTCCCATGTTGGATCACTCTCCCCTTTATTTATTCTATCGGTTAGTGTTAGCAGGTACTAGACTTGTTTATGTGCTCCCTTTGACTCTTAATCCTATCATTATGATCAATTGTGAACTGAAATTGATCACTTGGACTAGTGAGATGGCATTGGTACATGCCACCTTGATGGGATTGAATTGGAATCCCCTGGTATGTTTCTAACTCTACCATTTGGGGCAAGTCAGCTTGAGCATGTCCCAAATTATACAGCTCTTCCCTCTGTTATTCCCACTCTTATGTTTAACAGGGATCACATTTCAGTTAATTTTCAACACTTAAGAATAACTGTGTGATAATTACAGAATTAAACCAGTCATATTAAGTAGAACAGACAAAAAAACTACTAAGAGGGATAATCTATTAACTTGTTCATTAACAGTCAGGGCTATGCTGATCAAGTCACCGTTTCCCATAGTGTCCATTTCACTTCAACAGGTTTCCTTTTTGGTGTTCAGTCAGTTGTCACCGATCAGGGAGAACATATGGTATTTGTCCCTTTGGGACTGGCTTATTTCACTCAGCATGATGTGTTCCAGATTCCTCCATTTTGTTGCAAATGACTGGATTTCGTTGTTTCTTACTGCGGTATAGTATTCTAAAGAGTACATATCCCATAATTTCTTTATCCAGTCTACCGTTGATGGGCATTTAGGTTGGTTCCACAATATACTCTTTATTCTATTGGTGGATGTTTAGGTACTCTCTGGAGCTGTGTTGCTATCATTTATTTTTGATTTATTATTATGAAATAAACAGTTATGCTCATTCCCATACATGTGTCCTGGAGCATGTGTAAGGGGTTTTCTAGGATATACACCAGGAAATAGTGCTGTTGGGTTTTGGGCATTTGCTTTCCAAAGCGGTTTTCAACTTCTTGTTCCTTGAGCAGTGTGTGTGAGTGTCCACTAGTTTTTTGTGTGTGTGTGTAAGTGCCCATTATTCTGCGTATATGTGTGTCAACTAGTCTGTATATATCATTGCCCATTAGTCAATGTGTATGATTTGTGTATATGAATGTCCATTAGATAGGACAAACAAATGTCTTTTAGTCTGGGTATGTAAGTCTGGGTATGTATATGAGTGGCCTTTAGATTGTACATTTGAGTGACCATGAGGCCATATATTATTGTCCATTAGTCTGAGTCCATTAAACAACAAACTCTCTCACCCTTTATTTATCAAATTTTTAATCTGAAGAAATATAATTAGAGAAAAATCATCATGCTTTAAATTTATATTTCTCTAATTAATTATGACATTACATATTTACATATTTTATTTTCTTTCCTATGACAAGATTCTCTGAATAATTGCTTGTGTTTTCTATTGTAGTTTTATCTTTTCCCTGTTGATATATAGTGCAGGTTTTAATACACTTGTAGCACTGTTCTTTTCCCAATTATAAGTGTGGAAATATCCCCTTCAAGTTATAATTTGTCTTTTCATGCTTTTTGGGTATTTTTATGGAATAAGTTTTAAGATAATTTAAGATAATTATTAATCTTTTCTTATATTTCATCATTGTGTGATTATTTTAGAAGCTCTCCCTTTATAAAAATAATTTTCAGATGACAAAAATATTATCCTATATTTCTTCATAAATTTTGGAGTTGCCCATTTTACATTTAAATCTTTATTCTACCTGAAATAAATTTGTACATTTAGTAAGGCTCAAATAACCATACTGGGTTGAAACTGTAAGAATACAAATATAATTTTCTTTTGTTTCTTGGATGACTAATTCCCCAAGCACCAGTCTTTAAATAGTTCTTTCTTTTTCAAAATGATCAGTAGTGCCAACCATGTGATATATGGTTTCCACAAGATTTTGGCTCAGATTCTGAGCTCACAATTCTCTTTTATAGGCAATTTGATTAATAAATCAATACCACTGTATTAATTACTAGAAAAATAGGTTTTGCTGTCTGGTAGAATAATATTCATCACATAAGAAGAAATGTTTTAGATCTCCTTGGGTTTTGTTCTATTATATAAATTTTGAAATTGACTCTATTCTATTAATTTCAAAATTAATTTAGAACAAATAGCAAAAACAAAAGAGTTGTAATTTTAGATGTAATTAAATTGCCTACAAATAAAAACTTTGAGGAGAAATGATAACTTACTGAACTCTCAATGAAGTGTGATTTTTACAGATTATTTAACCTTTTATGTGTAGAAAATTGTATCAGTCAAAAATAATGAGGTTTTTTTGTCTTGAGGTGGCAATTTTTTGAGTAAAGCTGAGGAATGCTTTGAAAAGGATTAGCATTTAAATTTGTGAATTTCAAGGGTGAGTATTTGGCATGACAATTGAGACACCAGTTAGGTTGCCCACATTCCATATAAGAATGCCAGTGTTCAAATCCAAGTCCACTCCACATTCTAGCTTCCTGGGACCATGCAACCTGAGAAGCAGCAAGTGATAGCCTAACTGGTGAGTCCCCACCGTGCTTGTAGGAAACCAAGACTGAGTTTCTAACTCCAAGCTTCAGTCTTCTTGTGAGCATATGAGGAATAACCAGGAGATGAAAGATTCTCTCTCTCTCTCTGCCTTCCAGATAAATAAATATATAGTAATATATAATATATACTTAAATATGTAATTGATTATCTTATGATCAATAGTTAATATAATTTATTTTATATAATTTTTCAAACCTTTTATACTGTGAACTTTGGATAAGCAAAATTGTCCTCTATATCATGTGTGGGCCACACTCAGTCAAGATGAAAGCCTGAAACAACAGAGACCAGCCTCCCTGAGCAAGAGGGAATTCTCTTTCATGGTCGCATCACACTTCACCTACACCACTGGTCCTTCTGTGTTCCACTCGAAGACCATACTGTAGGTCTTGAATTAACCAGTCTCCATTACCTCGTGTGCCACTGACTTGAGTTCATTTGGATGAAACCTGTTAATACAAGGGATCTTACTTATTGTGGTTCTGGACGTGGACTGTGAAAGCCCTGGAAGACATCAGCCCTCCTGGCACTATCACCTCACACCTTGCTACCATATAATACCCATTCATAGCTTCTTGTTCTGATTTTTATTTGTAACTGCTTTTTCTCCAGTCATTAACTTCTTTTTTAACTTTTGGAGATCTATTTCTAAATAACCTAAAAAATGTTTTTAAAAATGCATCCAGGATTGAGCTTTATTTGAGTGAAAGACACATCATATTATCAAACTGAACATAATGAAAAATTTCATTGATTCAATAATACCACAAGGCTTAATAAGTTTTATGAAAGGTTAGAAGTTCCCAGTAAGTAGGTGATAAAGCTTCATAAGTGTAAGATCTTGGTCCATTTTGTCCAGTGCCTGTAGAATAATAGGTGATCAATGAGTAAATAATTTTTAAGAAAAAAAGCAAAACAATAAAAAACATAAAATTTTTAAAAATTTCAAAAGTGTTATGGCTATTGGCTTGAATTTGTCGGTGAGCTCTGTGTTACACTAAATTTTCAACTTTTCAGTTTCTTAATGGTGATATTGGGAAAGAAAATGGAATTTCTTTTTATTGATTAAATGACATTTGGTTAAGACAATGTAAAGAAAAAGGAGAGGGAGAAAAATCCTTAAGGGGCCTCCTTCTGCAGAGATGTGCACCAGCTACCCACAAACTCATTAAAAAATTTCACCTTAGCTCACTGATTCCACCCAAGTTCTAATGTCCAGACAATATAATGCTCCACGGATGTCCCTTAAGATTCTGAATATCCACACTTGGGTCTCATGATATATAGTTCCAAAGGGAGGCAGTTATAGAAGGATGAAGTTTTGGCGACTTTCAAAACATGTGTCAAGTTCATCAGTTGTTTAACACCCATTAGTGAACTCAACAGTGTACTCTTTGTGAGTGACTACCTGGGAAGAGGACCATATCCAGGGCAGGGAAGTAGGGAACGGTTTCAGCAGTGCCACAGAAAGACGTGAGGAAGAGAACTGTATTTTTTAAAGATAATGAAAGCAGGAGAAATTTTGGCCTCTCTACTAGGTAATAAAATAGAAAGGTACTCATCCGTGAAATGAAATAGCTGAAGAATGCCGCTTCAGACATTTGCTTCCTCCTTCTGCAGATAAATGTTTGCTACCATGAAGTCACCAAAGAGGAACTGGGCCTGGCATTTTAAGAATTAGAGAGTTGCTAAGACCAGTTGAGAAATACTCAAGTGAGACATCCACCTTTCTTGGCACGTTTCTTTCTCAAACCAGAATCTATCCCTTCCTTGTGATGGTGGTTGGGAAGGAAACAGGACTGAAATGACCAGTAATTCAGTATCCTTGACTCTCCTGGCAAAATCTACCTGCCAGCTTCCAAACACACAAGTCAATGTGAAAGCAATCTGCAAATGTCTTGGAACCTGTGGAAAGAACCATCTGGTTGACAACTTTGGTATTAGGCTGCTCACCAATCACACCCTCATGACCTTTAAGCAGGACAGTTGCTGCAAGCCCCTAGCTGGAGCAGATCTGATCTCCACACTGTTCTCACCCAAAATATTTGTTATCAGTTTCAGCCTTACTCTTAAGTACATAATCTAACAGAAAACCCATTTCATCCTTGACCCTGGTAAGTGGACGGCAACCTTATTCAAGACTCACTGTGCCCTATATGGTGCACGGCCACATTCTTGTTTTTCTGAGCCCAGGTGGTTTTCTTGTTGCCCTGCTTCATCCTGCTTGTACCACAGTGCACATGATTTCTGCCAACTCTTCCTCAAGAAATGGGTTTGACCATGAGTGTTGCTTTGCCAATTCAGTGGCTATGTTACTGCTGCCTGGAAAGACTACATAGGACCTAGCCACAAGCCCCATTATCGCTACCAGTTGGTTGCTCTCATTCCCCACTTGACCTTTGAATTCGTTTGTTTCTCTGGACAAAGCCCAAGCATCCGCTGTAAGTTGTTCAGATGAGGGAAGCAGTTACTACTCCATTCTGAACCAGAATGGCTTCCCCTCTACCTCCAACAGCCGGATGGCAATTCCTCAGACAAATCCCATATCCTCCCTGTCTCTCTTTCCCACTACAATTAACTGATTAGTAATAGCTTGAGAGAAAACTTAAAGAAGATATACCTATCCTAATCTCAAGGGTTTCAGAGTTTTATATCTTTTAACTTCCACTTCAGTATGCAAATATTATTGCTGCCAAGCCCAATAATTGCTTGATTTTTCTATCGGTTAACTCTCCTTTGGACAAACAGTTCTTGAAATAAGATTCAGATTCCGAAGTATACATATAAACTCTTATTTTCAGATACTTACTTGAACATTATGTTAGCCTCATAAGAGTGTGCATGTTGGGGCTGGCGCTGTGTAGTAATGGGTAAAGCCATCGCCTGCAGTGCTGGCACCCTGTGTGGGCGCTGGTTGAGCCCTGGCTGCTCCACTTCTGATCCAGCTCTCTGCTATGGCTTAGAAAAGCAGTAGAAGATGGCCCAAGTCCTGGGGCCCCTGCACCCAGATGGGAGACCTGGAAGAAGCTCCTGGCTCCTGGCTTCAGATCAGCCCAGCTTGGGCCATTGTTGCAGCCATTTGGGGAGTGAACCAGCAGATGGAAGATCTCTCTCTGTCTCCGCCTCTGCTTCTCTGTAACTCTGACTTTGAAATAAATAAATGAATCTTTAAAAAGAAGAAGAGTGTGCATGTCTTTGGCCTGAATATTGTCCTCAGTTACGTTAGATACTACTGAGATATCTTTAATATAAATAATTTCATTTCACAGAAAACTCCCAAAAATATATTTCACAGGAGAAGTGATTTTATGCAGCTTGGTTTCTGTAAACAAAAAGAGGTCAGAATATGAAATTTCTGCCACCGTGATTTTAAGACATTGAAAGGAGAATATGAGCTTTGACTTAAACAGAAAGGAAATTGATTTTCGCCCAGGAATGGTGCAGCATGGTTATTAAGAATAAATTAAATACCTAAGGAACTGCATTGCCAGCCTCTATCTGCTTACCCTGGTTAGGAGCAGTGTTAGAGTTACATTAGAGGAAGGCACAAGGAAGCTGCATTAGTATTTGCTCTACTCTCATTTCCTCCAAGTCTCCTGCCAAGCAGTGTTACAAGCCCATGTGCCTTGCAGAATTTGGAAGACCATGCATTGGCCCTGGAGGAATAGCTTCAACGCCTTCCAATTATAGATATTGAGACTCACACAGTGTCTCTCACCTACTGCAGCTCCCACACCCAGCTTCTGGAAGGGTCCTCTCCTCTTGTTTCAGGTGGGCAAATTGCCTAGAGATCAGGGTGGAAGTTCTTATCTTGGGGAAAAGTCTAGGCCCCTGCTTCAAAAACTCATTGAGTGGGCTGGCACTGGGGCATAGGGGTAAAGCTGCCACCTCCAGTGCCATCATCCCTTATGGGTGCTGGTTTGAGTCCCAGCTGTTCCACTTCCTATCCAGTTCTCTGCTATTGCCTGGAAAAGCAGTAGAAGACAGCCCAAGTGCTTGGGCCCCTGCACCCATGTGGGAGTCCTGGAAAAGCTCCTGGATCCTGGCTTCAGATTGGCTCAGCCCCAGCCATTGCAGCCATTTGGGGAGTGAACCAACAGATGGAAGATCTCTCTCTCTCTCTCTGCCTCTGTTTCTCTGTAACTCTGCATTTCAAATAAATTAATTTTAAAAAATTCATTGGACTTTTTTCAATTGGACAGAAAAGAAGTGAGTTTACAATTTTATTTCTTCAATCAATGCCTTTGCAAAGATTGACTAATATTTAATTTAGATTATTAAGATGAGTTGAAGGCTAGCGCTGCGGCTCACTAGGCTAATCCTCCGCCTGCAGCGCTGGCACTCCTGGTTCTAGTCCAGGTTGAGGCGCCGGTTCTGTCCCAGTTGCTCCTCTTCCAGTCCAGCTCTCTGCTGTGGCCTGGAAAGGCAGTGGAGGATGGCCCAAGTGCTTGGGCCCTGCACCCTCACGGGAGACCAGGAGGAAGTATCTGGCTCCTGGCTTCGGATTAGCACAGCGCGCCAGCTGTGGCAGCCATTTGGGGGGTGAACCAATGGAAGGAAGACCTTTCTGTCTCTCTCTCACTGTCTAACTCTGCCTGTCAAAAAAAAAAAAAAAAAAAAAAGATGAGTTGAAGCTGTTTTTAGGAAGAGCTGGCTTTTCTGCTAGAACTAGATTCACGTTAGGAAAGTCTGTAATTTTCCAAACAAGGGTTCATTCTCACATTTAATGTCATTACTTTGGTGTTACTGGGGATAATTTATATATGCACTTCAAATGATTTGTATTTTGTGATTTGATCAGTTATTAAGTTGGCCATCTAATTTATAGGGCCTGAAGGGCCACCACAAAACACATCAAACACCAGAGTTAAAGAAAAGGTTTATTGGCGCGGGGGAGGGGTGAGGAAGAGGGGGCCCTGACAGGATAGGCTGGGGGGAGAGAGTGAAGAGAGAGAGAAGAGAAGGAACGTGCAAGAAAGCAAGTTCTGTTATAGCCTTGCACGGTAGGGAAGAGGGAGCAGTGAATACCGTTAGAGTAGGGGTGGAGTTGACCCTGTGGTTGGAGCATTTGGTCACTTGACTTCTAGTAAGCCAGGCTGGGCTTAGGACTGAAGCTTATTGCACAAGATGGCAACTGGGCCAAAGTCTAACATGGCGTCTGCGGTTTGTGATGGTGCCTCAGATGAGATAGGTGCAATTTCAATTATATCATCCCCCCATTTTGTTTTTATAAAGTAAGTGTTTTACGGAATTACACAGGCCCCAAAAGCCCAGGAGAGCTGGAGGGATGATGATCTTTTAGACCCGCTTCCTGCTGATGTGGTGATGAATCACCCTCTGCTGGTATGGGGTGACGTCTCTAGTGATCTCCTGGGTAAGGAGCCCAGTATATCTCTCTAGTAGCATTTGGTTGACCACCTGGTTGGTGAAGGCTTTGGTTCATTCCATTATCACCTCCTGTAAACACTTAGAAAAGAGTATAAAAGCCAGGGTGAGAATAGCAGCCAATGGTCCTAGGAGTGGTATTAACCAAGTAATTTAAGGTTTTCTTATACCTGGCCCAATTGATTAACATAATAGCAACACTGTTCTCCCAGGAAGATACAGGTTTTTTTGTTTTTTTGTTTTGTTTTGTTTTGTTTTGTTTTTAGCTGTTATAATGTTTAAGGTCTGTCTGTTTTGTAGTACCACACCTTCTGGTGGGGTGATTTAGCCTTGGAGACCTCAGATGGTGTCATCTCAGGTCTAAAAGGACCTAGTGACCTCTTCTTGTAACTGTTGGAGCTGTTTTTGGAGTTGGTTGGTCGAGATAATGTGGCCCAAAGCTGTTCCTGTGATGACAACTGAAAACAGGGAGGCTGTGGAGTTGATCCCAACCAAAGCTGGGGTGAAAGGTAGCTCGTCTCTTGCAGTTAGAGGGGTTTGTCTGAGGAAAAATTTCTGAATAATCATACAACATTAAGTTCAGGGGAGAGGACCACCAATATACATGGTCTGGGAGTAGAGTCATTGATGTAGACATAAAATGTGTACACACATATAACATAACATACAAGATAAAGCAATAAATCAATTTAATCTGTTTTTTAATTGCCAGCAATCAGTTAGAATGTTTTTACTCTTAGTAATCTGAATTAACCATACTTTTTTAAAGTTGGGACCTGTAGTACATTATTGGCTTTATGTGGTTACATAAACTGCCCAAGGTATTGGATACAATGGAGGTCACTGAAAAAGAAGTCCTTTGAAACCTAGCAAGACATATTTAAACAAAGAATCAACAACGTTTTAACTTTTATGACCCATAAATCAGATGTACGAAACTATGGATGACAAAAGACTTTAAATAGCCATGTTTATGATTATAAACTCATTATACAACAAGAGGCATTTGTTTACTCTACACAATATTTTAGAAAGCACCTGTAGGATTTTATAAAAAAGTTTAGCTGCTTTTAAATAATCAGAACTTAACAGAAACATTAAGAGAACACAACAGATAACTTTAACAGAACACAAAATCTGTCACTTTTATCATTTTAAGAGTTGCAAATAAAAATTATTTAGCACATGGAATCATCCCATTACTTGGAACAATTTTAACAGAGTTAGAACTAGGGAAGAGAAGATATCTTCTTGGAGCTGGCTAGAAAATTGACAGTCACCAGTTAAACAAAAGCTATCAAAAGGAGATGCTGTAGGTTTTAAACAGATTTGTAAGATGATTTTAAAATATTTACTAACATATATGTATGTAAAAACCTCATTGTTTTAACAGAGGATAATTTTAATTTTATGTCAAGGAAAATATGTTAATAGCTTTTGTATCTAAAAAAATTTTATAACATTTTGTGACTTTTACACACCTCTGTAACTTACTTTTTTTCTTTTTTATCTTAGTTGAGAATAAACTAGTCATCAAATAAAGTAATATTTACAAACCATGTCCTTTTTATTTAAAAAATTATATTCTTTTTAACTTCTTTTTACCAAGAACACATTTCTATACATGTGATCTTTTCCTCTGCTGTTTTTTTATTATTTTGAAATACTCTTGTAAAAATTTCCAAATTAACAAACCCAAATAATTTTTATAGAATATAATTAATAAACTCAAATAATTTTATATAGAAAATATGGTGTTAAGAGCAGCAACTTTTAAATTTGGACACATTTATCATTTGTCTTTATCCAATTTACATTTAACAATTATACCTATCCACTGTTTCACTTCCCAGTTGGATGCAATGACCAGAACTGAGCAGATCTGAAGCCGGGATTCAGGAACTTCTTCCCAGTCTCCCATGTGGGCGCAGGAGCCCAAGGACTTGGGCCATCTTCTACTGCTTTTCCAGGCCACAGCAGAGAGCTGGATAGGAAGTGGAGCAGCCGAGACTCAAACCGGCGCCCATATGGGATACCAGCACTGCAGGCAGCGGCTTTACCTGCTACACCACATCACTGGCCCCAGAGGGAGAATAAGAGGGGACAGAATAAGGTGACAGAATAAGGGTAAATAAGAATAAAGAGATGACAGAATAAAGGGCAATTATGGAAAGGAGATATGTCTGAAAATAGTAATTAACTCTGATAGCCTGCTGTTTTGAAGGGCCAGTAGTCTCTATCATTATTTTGCATAGGGTGGAAGAAATATCTCTCAGGGTAAAGTGAACATTGCTGGGTTGAGAGCTTTATGGCTGTAGAATTTTTGAAATTTTTTAGGGCTTTATGGCCCTCTTGGTTCAGGGCGGGAGAGATGACAAGGTGGCTAGGTTAAAAGTGAGAGTGGCAGAACAGAGAAGGAAGGTTTAGGAAGAGAGAGGCAGTTTTGGCTGTTAACCCAGACCTAATGCACGAAATATCTAGCAAAGACCTGCTAATGGGACCAAGAAATTGAATTTGTAAGAATTGAGGAGACCTGGCATGGCACAGAAAGCATTTAGAGGAGTAGAGAGAGAGAGACAGAGATCTTATTGGGATCTGGGGCAAAGGAAAACCTCATTGAGGCGTGGAGCCCGGAGCCCATAGCCTTGCTCCAGGCTGTACTCAGGCTCACTGACAAATTAATCTCCCGAAGAAGGAAGAACAGAATGCAGTTTTTGGCCGACATCCTAACAGGTTGAAAACCCATCAAAAGTCCTGATTCGTACTCCTTTAACCTGTCTATCTTCCTCATGCTAAAACATCGTACATTAAGGAGTTTCAATCTCTAACCCGATCCTATGATCTGACTTTTCATGATGTCTTTGTGATTCTCTCCAGATCACAGGACTGGGTTAGAGACTGAAACTCCTTAATGTTCAATGTTGGGTTAGAGGTGAAGAAATCCAGTTTTTGTTTGATTTGTGAGAGATCAGCAAGTGAGAAAGAATGGAGACCCTGACTCTGCCCTCTGCTCCCATCACCACTGGAAGGGGGACCATGGAGGCAGGCTCCCTAGCTGTCTCATGAGAGTGAGTAACTTGGGGACTAGGGACAGGAGAAGGGGGTCAAGGGCTCGAAGCAGCTGTAGCAAGGCAGGAACAGTATTTTGGCTCAGCAGAACAGGGAAAGCGAAAGGTTTAAGGAGGAAGGGGTTTGAGATAAGGCTGGGGAGCAAGGGGAACAGAAATGAATGCCACTTCCTGGAATTCCTGGGCAGGAGGGGGAGGTGGCAGTGAGATAGTGAGCGCTGGAGCACCTGCTGCTGGAACAGGTGGTGGGCCTTGAGATTGCTCAGTGGGAGGTGACTGTGTCAGGACTTGAGCAGGAAGGGGTTGAGCCGGTGCCTGTGGTGGAAGGCAGTTAAGGGGGCGGGGGGGGGGGGGCTCATCTGCAGGATGGAAGGTAGAACAAAAGAACAAAGGGGCTTTGGTTCTGGATCTTCAGTGGGAACCTTGGAGGCTAAGAGGGTCTGAGCTGGGAACGCGAGGTGCAGAGAAGTTTAGACCAGAGATTGAAGAAAGCCTGGACATACGGACTCTCCTTCCACCTGCATCAACTTTTTAAATTCTGAAGTTAATGAATAATTCTGCTGGTTCCATAGTAAATAAGAAAATTAAATTCTCTATATTTGTCTATAAAGTAGTTGTATTTCAGTGCATTAATTCCATCTTGTTTCTTCTTTATTTTTTTATTTTATTTTTATTTTTTTATTTTTTTATTTTTTTTTAAATTTTTTGACAGGCAGAGTGGACAGTGAGAGAGAGAGACAGAGGGAAAGGTCTTCCTTTGCCGTTGGTTCACCCTCCAATGGCCGCAGCGGCAGGCGCGCTGCGGCAGGCGCACCGTGCTGATCCGATGGCAGGAGCCAGGAGCCAGGTGTTTTTCCTGGTCTCCCATGGGGTGCAGGGCCCAAGCACCTGGGCCATCCTCCACTGCACTCCCTGGCCACAGCAGAGAGCTGGCCTGGAAGAGGGGCAACCGGGACAGAATCCGGCGCCCCAACCGGGACTAGAACCCGGTGTGCCGGCGCCGCTAGGCGGAGGATTAGCCTAGTGAGCCGCGAAGCCGGCCCCCATCTTGTTTCTTCTATTATATTTAGATATAAATGTTCTTTATAAACAACCCATACTTATATCTATATTTACTTATATATTAATCTTGCCCAAGATTATTAAGCTAATAAGTGACAAAGCCAAAACTCTAACATAAGTATTGTCAATGCAAAAGCTCTTTTTCTGTAAAATAGGCCACTGTATTTCCTTGTATTGCTTTTTGGAAGTTTTGTGAATGTAATGAGAATATTATGTTTCAAATGCTGTGAATATTATGCAAGATCTTGTTTGTTCAGACTTGAAGACTTGTTGTGCCAGTGGGAAAAAATGACATGAAATTCTTGTCTCTGGAAGCCTATCAACAATGTAGTTAAGTTAGATAAAGTATTATAATATTGTTGCCTTTGTCATTCTGTTCTTTTTTCCCTGGAAACCTTTTATTTAAGGTATACAAACTTTATGCCTTTCATATACAAATTAAGGGACATAATGATTCTTTCCATTCTATCCTCTCTCCTGCCTGCACTCCCACCCTTCTTCCTCTTCCCTCTCTTAATTCCATTTTTATTTTTTGAAGATCTATTTTCAATTAACTTTTTACACATAGGATTAACTCTACACTAAGTAAAGAGTTCAACAAATAGTACAAAAAAAAAAAGAAACTATTCCTCAACAGTCGAGAAAAGGATTGTTAAAAATCATCACATCTCAAAGTGTCAATTTAAATTCTATAGATTATGCCGGCACTGCGGCTCACTAGGCTAATCCTCTGCCTTGCGGCGTCGGCACACTGGGTTCTAGTCCCGGTTGGGGCGCTGGATTCTGTCCTGGTTGCCCCTCTTCCAGGCCAGCTCTCTGCTGTGGCCATGGAGTGCAGTGGAGGATGGCCCAAGTGCTTGGGCTCTGCACCCCATGGGAGACCAGGAAAAGTACCTGGCTCCTGCCATCAGATCAGCACGGTGTGCCGGCCGCAGCGCGCCAGCCACAGCAGCCATTGGAGGGTGAACCAACGGCAAAAGGAAGACCTTTCTCTCTGTCTCTCTCACTGTCCACTCTGCCTGTCAAAAAATTAAAAAAAAATTAATTAATTAAAAAAATAAATTCTATAGATTGCGTTTCAGGTACTCTTTGAGTTACCAGAGATCAGAGAGAACATACGGTATTTTTATTTTGGGACCAACTTATTTTACTAATGTTATATACTTTTATTATTTTTTTATTTCAATTTATTGCAAATAACAGGATTTCATTAATTTTTACAACTATATAATATTTCATGCTGTATTACACTATAATATCCTTCTCTAGGCTTCAGTTGATAGACATATGGGTCAATTTTATATCTTAGCTATTGTGAATTGTGCTGCAATAAATATGGTAAGATATATAATTCTTTCATATGCTCATTTCATTTCATTCATGTAAATTCCCAGTAGTAGGATGGTTGGGTCATATGGTAGGTCTATATCCAGATTTCTGAGGTGTCTCCACACTGTCTTCCACAGTGGCTGGATCAGTTTATACTCCCACCAGTAGTGAATTAGGGTACCTAATTCCCCACATCCTCAACATTTGTTGTTTGTTGATTTTTGGATGAAAGTCATCCTAACTGGGGTGAAGTGACACCTCATTGTGCTTTTGATTTGCATTTCCCTAATGGCTAATGATCCTAAGCATTTGTTCATATGTCTGCTGGCCATTTGGATTTCCTCTTTGGAAAAAATGCTGTTGAAGACCTTTGCTCATTCCTCCATTAGATTGTTTGTTGTGATGTTGTTGAGTTTCTTGAGCTCTTTATAGATTCTGGATATTAATCCTTATGAGTTGCATAGTTGGCAAATATTTTCTCCCATTCTGTCGATTGCCTCTTCACTTTGCTGACTGTTTCTTTTGAAGTGTGGAAGCTTCAAATTTGATATAATCCCATTTGTCAATTTTAGCTTTGGTTGCCAGTGCCACTGGGGTCTTTTCCAAGAAATATTTGCCTATGCAAATGTCTTGCAGTTTCCTCCATTTTCTCTAATGATTTGATGGTATCTGGTTGTAGACTTAGGCCTTTGATGCATTTTGAGTGGATTTTTTGCAAGATGTAAGGTAGGAGTCTTGCTTCATCTTTCTGCATGAGGAAATCTAGCTTCCTTGCTCCAGGGATTGATTTTAGCTCCTTTGTAAAAGATTAATTGGTTGAAGATGCATTGGTTGATTTCTGGTTTTCAGTTTTGTTCCACTGGTGTACCTATATATTTTTTTATGCCAGTATCAAGCTGTTTTGATTTATAATTGCCTTATATGATATCTTGAAATCTGATATTGTGATGCCTCTGCCTTTGTTTTTGTTGTATAAGATCGTTAGCTATTCAAGGTCTCCTGTGTTTCCATATAAATTTCAGCATCATTTTTTTTCTAGATCTGGAAAGAATGCCTTTGGTATTTTGATAGGAATTGCATTGAGTATATATATATTGCTTTCAGTATTATGGACATTTTGATGATATTGATTGTTCCAATCCATGAAAATGAAAGATTTTTCCATATTTTGTGCCTGATTCTCTTTTCTTTCTCTAATGTTTTGTAATTTTCATCATAGAGATCTTTGACATCTTTGATTGAATTTAATCCAAGGTATTTAATTTTTTTGTAGCTATTGTGAATGGGATTGATCTTAGAGGTTCTTCCTCACTCATGGCATTGTCTGTGTGTACAAAGGCTATTGGTTTTTGTGTGTTGATTTTATATCCTGCCACTATACCAAACTCTTTTTATGAGTTCCAATAGTCTCTTAGTGGGGACTATGTAAAGGATCATGTCACCTACAACTACAGGTATTTTGACTTCTTTCTTCCCAATTTGTATCACTGGATTTACTTTTCTTTCCTAATGGCTCTGGCTAAAACTTCCAAGACTATATTGAATAGCAATGATGAGAGTGAGCATCCTTGTCTGGTTCTGGATCTTAGTGGAAATGCTTCCAACTTTTCCTGATTAAAGAAGATGTTGGCCATGTGTTTGTCATAAACTGTCATGAGGAATGTTCCTTCTATACACAATTTAAGGTTTTCATCATAAAAGGATGTGGTATTTTATCAAATGTTTTCTATGCATCTATTGAGTAATACTGTGATTAACCTTTGAATTCCATTTCTAGCACTTTATCCATCTATTCATCCTCATATTCTATTATTGAAATGCTGCTGTGTTCCTTTGGAGGCATCTCTTTGATTTCCTTATTCTGGTTTCTTGAATTTCTGTTTATTTTACACATTTGTGGAGATAATTTTTTTCTCGGATGAATTTCATCTTTGGAGTATAGCTCTGTGGCTTAGTGGGGTGTCTGCTCTTTCAGTGAATATCCAGAGGCATGTGCTGCGTGTGGCCAGGGAGCTATGTTCAGTGCTGCAAGGTGAGGGGAATATCCAAGGTGACACCCAACTTGGGCGTGGTAGATCTCCTCTATTTTTTTTTTTTTATCTGAGTTGAGGGTTTGATCAGCTCTGTTGGTGTAGTCTCACCCTCACCTCCTCTCCTTCAAGGCAACCAATTCCCAAGTGCTAGTTCCAGTGAGTGCAATATTCATCTGCACTGACATAAGAACCACTCAAAGGATCCATGCCATCTTCAGTGTGCGCCCACCTCATGACCCACCCCAGGCAATCTTGGAACTTTGAGTGTGTGGAGCCACCCACAGTGACTACCCAGAGACTCAGCTACACCCTGCATCTTCCCATGCAGCCACAGTGTTTCCACAGTCCCAACCCACAAGGCTCCCACAGTCATGGGACACTGAGGATCCACTCTGCCCTGCCAGTCCGTCCTGTCCACAGAGAAGCAGATATCCTCCCAGAGCCAGCTGCCTGTGTGTATTCTGTCCAGACAGCCTGAGCCCAGAGCCTTTGATGTGCTGGGAGGTTGAGGGTACCTCACAGTCCTACATGGGTACCCAGTCTTCTGCCAATTCTGGAAGCCAGATGCAGCCATCTCCTCTCAGCCGGTTGCCGAACTGGCAGACACAAGCTGGTGCAGCTGTTACATATGTCCAAAATGCCGCCCGCCCTCTCTCAGCCAGTTGCAGGGTGCTGTTGTTGTTGTTGGGGGTGGGGGCAGGGAGAGAGAGACTTGTCCTTTTTTTTCTCTAGGTTGGAAGATACACTGTCCCTCATAGGACTCCATGCTAGACTCATGCCAGGCTCTCCCTGTAGCTATATTGCCAGTGGCTTGAGCTGCTACAGTGTGGGCTCATCTCACTCTCCAAAGCTGATGCTGAGGCTCTCGGATGCTGGGGTCTTGTGTTGTGTCTATGCTCATACATCCACACCCTGCACGTAAAGTCACAGCATCCATCTTCCTTCCATGGAGTTTCCACTGCAGTTTTTTCTCTATCTGTTCCCTGAGATTGCATACTCTCCACCTTTTTTAAACTATCTTCCCCTAGCCTGGAGCAGTAAGCCTGTCATTATATTCTATATATGTCAATATGCTAGTGACTTTTTAAAAGTTTCTCTTCAGCTGGATTTAACACAGCCAGTTATGTTAGAAAGATCTCAGAAGTTGAAAGTCAAATAAACTAATTTAAGTCCTTGTTTACCAATTACTACTTCTGTAATTGTACTATAATGTCCAAAGCCTTTGTAATATTGCTTTTAAATAAGGTAATAATATTGATAATAAAGAGCTTTATTTAGCACTTACTAAGAAATCATACCTATAGTTAAACACAATGTCTGACACAGAGTATGGTTTCAGTAAAACTGACTTTACTCCTCACTCAATCGTGGAACAATGATCTCTTCTGAAACTAGACCCTAGAACATTTTGTAGAAAATGAATGAATAAATAAATAAATAAAATTAAAGTGTATCTACATGCACTTAATGGCATATATAAAGACTACATGGAGATATTCATATGAAAGGCAAAACTGATAGCCGTGAAGTAAGAAATAGACAATCTGACTCTAAAAGTATGAGACCAAAGTTTAAATAGATAAATTTCACTTATCAAATTTTAAAATGCTTGTTCTTCAAAGGGAACAATTAAGAAAATGAAAAAATAGCCCACAGAATATAGAATATATTTACATGTCATATACTTGATGAGGGAATTGTAATCAGAATACATAAAGAACTCCTACAACAATATAATGACATTTCTCACAGAAGATATCTGAGGGTACTTCAAAAAAGTTCATGGGAATCAAATTAAAAGAAACTTATTGGCCGGTACCGCGGCTCACTAGGCTAGTCCTCTGTCTTGCGGCGCCGGCACACCGGGTTCTGTCCCTGTTGCCCCTCTTCCAGGCCAGCTCTCTGCTGTGGCCAGGGAGTGCAGTGGAGGATGGCCCAAGTCCTTGGGCCCTGCACCCCATGGGACACCAGGAGAAGTACCTGGCTCCTGGCTTTGGATCAGCGTGATGTGCTGGTCACTGCGCGCCGGCCTCGGCGGCCATTGGAGGGTGAACCAACAGCAAAGGAAGACCTTTCTCTCTGTCTCTCTCTCACTGTCCACTCTGCCTGTCAAAAAAAAAAAAAAAAGAAAGAAAGAAAGAAAGAAAGAAAGAAAGAAAGAAAGAAAGAAAGAAAAAAGAAAAAAAAAGAAACTTATTTTGGTGCAAAAACTAATTTGAAATCCACATCTAGACCTTTCCATAATATGTATTTTCCATAAACATTTTGAAGACCCTTGTACATTTGAAATAAAACATGTTCAACGTTAATTTACTCATGAAGGAAGTGAAAATCAAAACCACAATGAAATATCACTTCACATTCACTAAGTTGGTTATAATCCAAAAGATAGAATCCTAAATTTTGGTTAGGATGTGGAGAAGTTAGAACCCTTATCCTTGCTGAGGGGATATACAGTGGTGCAGAGTCTTTACAGCAAAGTTGGTGATTCCCCAAAATATCAATCATAAAGGAACCAAATAAAGAGCATTCTACCCATAAATGTGTACTCAAGATAATGGAAAATAGAGTCCCACATAAAAGCTTTCATGAATTTTCTCATCAACATCATTCTTAAAAACCAAAAAGTGGAAACAACTCAAAAGTAACCATCTATGTATCAACTGATATAAATTGTGGTGTATACATAGAATAGAATACTTTTGGCAATAGTAAAAAGAATGAGGCACTGATATAAAGTAGAACAGTGACAAACCTTATAAACCTTATACTAAGTGAGAAAAGATCATGCATTGTATAACTGATTTGTATGAAATAACTGGAAGAGTAAAATCATAGATCAAAGATAGGCTAAAAGATGGGCTCTTGGCAAGGTGGGTGGAGTACTCAGGACTACGGGGACAATTTCAAGAAAAAGGAATGGTTACTACCGAAAATGTATTTCTTAGGGAGTTGGTAAGATAGTCTCAAACCAGGGAGTGACAGACACACAGACCTTTCAATAACTAAAAATAGTAAACTATACACCTTATTATTTATTTATTCATTTATTTTGAAAGTCAGAAGGAAAGAGAGAGAGAGAACACTCTTCCACCCATCTGTTCACTCCCCAGATGGTCTCAATGCACAGCGCCTGGCCAGGTAGAAGCCAGGAGCCAGGAGATTTGAATGGGTCTCCCACATGAGTGCAGATGTCCAAACACAAGAGGCATTTTTTGCTACTTTTCCCAGGCCTTTAGCAGGGAGCTAGATGGAAAGTGGGGCAGCTGGGACACAAACCAGTGCCCATATAGCATGCTGGGCATCACGGCTGAGGTTTTTCCCACTGCACCATAACGCTGGCGCCTAAAGTGTACAGTTAAATGAGTGAATTTTATGGTATATTAATTGTAATTTAATAAGCTACTTAAGAAGTGTTTCTTTCTCATTGATGGCTTTTGTGTGTCGCAAAGCTCATCAGTGAAGCATAGTACTTCTCCCCAAGACATGATCTCATTCCCTTTATATTTGCCTAGTAGCCAATAGGATTAAATGTCATTGTTTTTCTGGAAAGTCTTTGTGAGGATAGTAGCTCCAGGTTTCTGACAGATATTGATACATATTTCAGCTATCAGGCCTGACCATCCGATTTCCTTATGGGACAGATAAATGACAGGTTCACTAAGGGAACTCCTGTGATTTGTCACTATAGATTAATGTGTATACAGATCCCTGTCTGTGCAACCAAGACAGGAAGTGGGCTTTCTTCACGGACCACAGTTTAATGAATATCTTTCCTTGGAATATATTTATACTTGCATTTTTGCACACAGACAATGTAGGCAAGAGGAAGCATTTGAATATATTTACACATGAATGGAATGATTTATGGGGAATTGCAAATGTGTAAATATTGAGAACATGAATAAATTTAAAATTCATTTGGGGAAAAATAATTCACAAATCAGTCAAAAAA
Organism: Oryctolagus cuniculus; assembly: GCF_051225735.1. Lineage (NCBI taxonomy): Eukaryota > Metazoa > Chordata > Mammalia > Lagomorpha > Leporidae > Oryctolagus > Oryctolagus cuniculus. Next base: position 190,776,569 of record NC_142868.1, read on the forward strand.
ACTATTTTTACAATTTTTGGTTTAATGTAAATTGCCCAAGTGCTGAGATAGACTTCATTATTGTGTCTAAAATATTTAATTACAGATAGACTTCAGTCCAAAACAGGCATCACTCTTTGTGCTCTTTTTTTTTTTTTTTTTTTTTTTTTGACAGGCAGATTGGACAGTGAGAGAGAGAGACAGAGAGAAAGGTCTTCCTTTGCTGTTGGTTCACTCTCCAATGGCTGCCGCGCTGCGGCCGGCGCACCACATTGATCCGATGGCAGGAGCCAGGTACTTCTCCTGGTCTCCCATGGGGTGCAGGGCCCAAGTACTTGGGCCATCCTCCACTGCACTCCCGGGCCACAGCAGAGAGCTGGCCTGGAAGAGGGGCAACGGGGACAGAATCCGGTGCCCTGACCGGGACTAGAACCCGGTGTGCCGGCGCCGTAAGGCAGAGGATTAGCCTAGAGAGCCATGGTGCTGGCTTGTGCTCTTTATAAGCAGTGGAACTGGGGGCCAGCACTGTGGTGCAGGGAGTTAAAGTCCCAGCCTGAAGTGCCGGCATCCCATATGGGAGCCGGTTCTAGTCCCAGCTGCTCCACTTCTGATCCAGCTCTCTGCTATGGCCTGGGATAGCAGTAGAAGATTGGGCCCCTGCACCTATGTGGGAGACCCAGAAGAAGTTCCTGGCTCCAGCCATTGCTGCCATCTGGGGAGTGAACCAGCAGATGGAAGACCTTTCTCTCTATCTCTACCTCTCTCTGTAACTCTTTTTTTTTTTTTTTTTTTTTGACAGGCAGAGTGGACAGTGAGAGACAGAGAGACAGACAGACAGAAAGGTCTTCCTTTTTGCCAATGGCCACTGCGGCCGGCGCACCACGCCGATTTGAAGGCAGGAGCCAGATGCTTCTCCTGATCTCCCATGGGGTGCAGGGCCCAAGTACTTGGGCCATCCTCCACTGCACTCCCTGGCCACAGCAAAGAGCTGGCCTGGAAGAGGGGCAACCGGGACAGAATCCGGTGCCCCAACAGGGACTAGAATGCTGGTGTGCTGGCGCCACAAGGTGGAGGATTAGCCTATTGAGCTGCGGTGCTGTCAACTCTGTCTTTCAAATAAATAAAATAAACCTTTTAAAAAAATCAGTGGAACTGCTATTAAACTGATATTACAATGCATAATGCAACAAAGTTAAATTTATATGCTTCATCAGCCACAGTTGTTGGCTATGGAAGGACTAGCATTGGAGCAATCCCACACTCTCTCTGTTCACCTGTCAGAGTCATTGCTAGGAAGAATCTATTCTCTGATGTCTCCAAAGATAGGTGTGGCCTAACAGTGCACTCTGAGTGTGGCAGAAATTCCCCATGTGCTCTTGGAGAGCACCAACCAGCCTTGCCAGAGAGGTCAGCTATTGTAAAAACTCTGCAGCTATGTTTCCTCTTGGAGAAAAGCTGTCTCCCTATTCCCACCAGCACATGAAAAGACCATCAGTTACTTTGTCCTGATTGTGAATAAGTCTACACTCTTTTCTAATGACACAGAAGCTGTTTTCACTTTAACATGTCTGACCCCTCTGGATTTCAACCAAACCACTGTGCCAGGAATTTCATTTGTGGACATAAAAGGTAATATTGGGCCATGGACTCACTGTGGCATGGGAGCCTGGAATAAACGGGATGAAGGTAGACAGGGTAAGAATCTCAGAGGAAGGCAGACAGGAAGGGAAGAGACTAAATAGCATTGAAGCACTAGACTGTTCTCAAGCTTTACGTGCAATATAGCAACCCTAGGCATCACTGGAAATGTTGTGTTAGCTGTTTTCTAATTCCATTAAAGAGAGGTGCCCCCAAATATCTGAACATGATAATTAACCACAAATATGCTAAAAACATAAATAGGGCAGCTAGAAAGTATTGGGTTTATGGGTGCTCAATAGAGCAACTCTTGTGATGACTGGGAAGACTAAACTTGCAAGTTCAGTGGGATAAGAAGCTCCTCTTGATGTCCAAGTAAATATAAAGACAATGGAAAGAATGAAATAAAAATAATGGAGACTATTAGGATGGACAGACAATGTTATTTAGAATTGTAAGACATATCTAATTCTGAGGAGTTTAGAGGCAGATGGAGAAAAACCTACCCAGAATTCCTTTTATGACTCAGATTACCTACAGAGAGAGACACATCCACTTCTCCCAACATCTAACCAAAGACTGCCCAGTGTTTGAACCCCACTGAAGGCTGAGCAGGTGCCTACCTGACTTGTGGGCTGGTGTCATCATCTACAGGCAGTGGCTCTCAGAACAGGACCAGATGGAACTTCATGGGGCATGTTGTGTTCTGGGAGGAACAGGCCCCACCAAGAAAATCCTTTATGTAGACTGAAAAGAGCCACTTTAGGAACCAAACACACCGAAATGTATATGCCACACCAGAGTGTCTGATAATGCAGAGTGATGCACTGATTGCAGAGAAGGGAAAGACTCCCAACTGCATGGCATGCAGCACACTAAGCGAATGCTGACTGGAAGCAGAGGTTGTGAGCATGAGGGCCACATCCATCACAGGTTGGGAGGAGAGTCCAACAGTATGTAAGTAGGCAGGGAAGAGCCACAGGCAATCCCCTTGTGCTCTCTGTTGACAAATATTGAGGATGACAGTGAGCTGAGCTGCTTGCTGAGGATGAATAAAGAGGGGAAAAATGAAATAGTAGGGGGCCTGCTGCAATGCAGGGGGAAGAAGACATCTGGAAAATTCTGAGAAAGATGTTTATCCAATGTGATTTAATTCTGAATGCAGGAGAAAATATTGGAAAACTCTTTGTCAACTTCAATAGAGAATAAAAAGAAATAGCTTCTATGAAATATCAGCATGAAGATGAGAGCAGGTTATATAACTGCATACATTGCATGCTCCTAAGAGGAAAGGCAGCTAGTATTTGGCTTTGTTTTCACTGCCAGTGCTCAGCACAATGCTGGCGCAAGGTAGACACACAGGAAAAGATGACATTCAGCATGTGTGAACTGCATGTACCTCTGAGTGGAAAAATTACCGGTGATGAATCTTTTTTTTTCTGGCATTTCATTGCCATTTCTAAATTCTCTGCAATCCACATGGCAAACCTTTGAAACTGAGGGAAAAAATGCATCTGAAGTTGTGCCTTCTTCACATTTGTTAACCATTGCTGGCCTGGACATGGAAGACTCCTCTGGGAAAAGAATTCCAATTGTGCCAAGATTCTGGTGCTAAAGTATCTACAAGCACATGTGCTAAATTCGGTGGGAATAACACAGTGGAGAAAAATGGGGATCTGCCCGGAGAGAATCTAACGTGAGCAAAAAGGCAATGAGTTAAAATGAGCCAGGTGTGGTGACAGAGCCTGAGGCTGGAGAGGAGCAAGAGAACAGCATGGTGGATGCAGCCTGAACCACCCTGGAACCTTGAGCCAACATCCAGTGCCAGAAGCCCTTTCTAGGAGAGCAAAAGAACCTAAAGCAGAGGAAAGGACCATTGCCCTACTGCAAAGCAGGAATGCAATAGTCAGCAGGTGCAGTGATGACACAGACTCAAGCAACAGTGTTGAGATGCTACCCAGAGCTGTTCAGCCCGGAGATGAGACTTGTCCAAGAGAAGGCAGGCAGTGATCTGGCGGTGAGAAGGTGTTGGGGAATGGAGGTGATTAGAGTGATACTGGTGAAGTCCAGAGGCAGGAGATAGCAGATACGTGAGTAGTGCCCGGGGTAGGAACCCGCCAGAGGCAGGCATTCCAGGGAAACTTATCGAAGGTGGCAGTCCCTTTGGAACAGAAAGCTTGGTCCAGCCGAATAATAGCAGTAGGATGGGCACAGGTCCAGCTGCCAGGAGGCAGACTTGCTGAATTTATGAGAGCCTTGTATACTGCCATGAGTCGCTGGAGATACTGGGATCCTGCTATCAACAGAACCCACTGAGATCCAATAGCTGGGCATCCATGCTAAAATGATTCGTTACCCACCCAGAGGCAGAGGAGACCACAGTATATTTGTGCTATGCAAGCAGCAAAAGACATTTGAAGGGAAAACTATGAAAGAAATAACATCTTCAACCGCTCACCCACCCTCTAGCTCTGATTTCTAGGCCCAGAATACTGACAGTCAGGACAATTGTGATCAACACCCATTCTGCTTCTCCAGAATTGTCCTAATTGTTTGCTGCCTTCAAACTGCTCTGCTTAGCCAGAAAGTCCCATGCATCCCAGGACTCTATGCTGTCTAAGGATACTCTCAGCTCCCACAGTACATCAGCCTTCATATCAGAGTCCTGCCCATCAGTGAGTTCACAAATACATTGCAGAAATGTGCTGAGTCACAAAGCTGTGGCAATCCCTGTGGGCGCAGAGTGTGGTGTGGAGAGTAAGCCCTGCCCTTAGAATAGCCAGCTCTGAAGGCAGCTCTGGATCTGCACTCACCAGCTGTGGATATGACGCAGAGGCAGGTACGCCAATGAGCTGAGCTTCTTCATACATGAAATGGTGAAAATAATATTCATCATACAGTTTACCAGAAGGAATCAATAACTTAATGCATTGTGACCCAGATATTTTTCATGCAAGGGTCCACAAGCAATGCAACCTTATTAAGGCCTAGCGTGTGGGGTACAGAGGCTTTGGACACCTTGATTCATGTTCAACCATCTCGGAGACAGAGAGCATACAAATATCCCAACTCTTCTGCAACTTCTTCCCCATAGCCCAGGATCTATGACACCTAAGTAGGGAAGATCTGGTAGAACATATGCAAAGCACGTACATAATGCCTGGATCTCTGCATTTCCTTAGAACATATTAGTTTCCTACTTTTATTCCCTAAGCAAAAGATAATTTGCATATTTTTTCAATCATGTGCAAAACATATCAGGTTAGCACAGGTTCCAAGTGTGTTCCGATGTGGAAAGACACCTCAGAACAGCACAGAGGGAAAGCTGCGAAGCTCCAGGAGTGAGTCATGTCATCCTCTCTGATAACTTATTCTAGAGTTGGGCCCTAGCTCTATTTTAGAACCCAAAATCTGAACCCTCCCAGCTTCTACGATCTGTCTAAAATATTTATTTGTTGGCTCCTTGTCTATTTCCAGCAATTTTATCCTGCAGCAAACGGAAAGCTCCCAGATTCAAGAACAAGAGAGAACCCTGGGCCTGAGAACAGATATATTCAGACAGCACCAGTGACACATCCCTGAGTGGAAGAGGCCGAAAGCCTCAAGATGGCCCTACCAATGGCCAGCAGTACCCTGCCAAGGTCCGTGGTGGCACATGCTTGCCCAGACCCCCTCCTCCCTTCCTTTTTTGCATGCATGCCTGTATGATCTCAGTCTGGCAAGGGCTCCAGAGGCACTCCCTGAGTTTCACAGGGTTATTTCCTAACTAAATTATAAATTGAAGCTTTGAAACCCTCTGGCTCACCAGCATAATGCAGCCACAGCCTAATCAGAATTTTACTTCTTTCTATCTCTATGGTCTTTGGAGGCTGTGTAGAAGAACTCAAATTTAGTGGTTTCTGTTATTCCAAGTGTTTTCTCTTTTAGAAGAGACTTTTCTCTTTTAGAAGGCACAGTGTGCCTTGTCTTTGTGACAGTGAGGGAACAATAAAATCAATCTGTATAACTCCAAGGACATTTCTATGACCAAATGATGAAAATGACAAGGACCTAGATTCTGGCTGTGTACATAAGAGTTGTGTAGAATGCAGGGATACATTTTAGAAGCATCATATTTCAGATTTGCAATTGATACAGAGGAGAGATCAAATGAAGCTGATGTTAGGAACCTCATAATTTAGAGAGAAAGACACACAATTCAAGAAATAAATTCAGTCAGCAATTAGAGCCCTCTGGACATGCATATATACATAGAACATACTGGAGCCCCATACTGGGGACAGTCCAATCTGCTACAGGTACTAGCATCAGATGGAAGCATTGAATGTTCCCAAGAAAGATTTTATTCTATAAAGTGAACTTCTTTTTGAATTTTATTTTATAAAAATAATTCTTATACTTCAGACTCTTTCCCCAATGAGCCTCTATGTTCTGTTGATTCTGAGATTTCTTTTTCTTTCAACATAACCAATAAATTCTCAGGTAGGATACGAGATGTGAGATATAGAAAGCCAGCCAGAGCAGACTATTTGTTTAAAACGAGCAACTGACATTTAAGAAGCTGAAGGTAAGGGAAGAATTCCTTATTTCAGGCTTCAATCTCACACACATGTTTGGCCCTGGAGAAACAACACTGAAACAATCACCTCTTTTAAGTGTATTTCCTGAAGGAGACAATGACCAATCACTCAGATGGCAGATTTCCAAGTTAGGTAACATGAGCTTGGGTTGTGAAGTAAGGGACTAGGGAACCTTTCCCTCTCATTAGAAATACAAGGTTAAAGAGAAAGGCAACTGGATTCTGGGACACACAGAAAAAAATAAGGTTCAAATTAGAAATGAATGCTAAAGAATAATTTCAAGAAATAAATGTATGGCTCTCATACAAATATAAATGGCAGGAATAAAAGATTTTACCCAATTCATTAATTAATGAAATGGCTAAAAGGCTAAAAAGATGTTACAATCAGTTCAAAGGAGAACAGAAAAATGTGTATGTGTATATGAAACTCATTAATTAATGAGGGGACTAATAAAATATTCAAAGAAGAATTTAAAAGTATGTGTGTGTGTGTGTGTGTGTAAGGTTGAAATGTATTTAAAAGTGGATAAAAATGACTTTTCCAGGAAGATGAAAGGAGAAATTCATTATCCTCTCCTTTGGACAAAATTTGATTTCATATCCATGAGTATGAATCATTTGTGTTTTTATCAGTTATCTACAACTTGTTAATAGATCAAAGACAAGAAGAGGCAAAAAGAGATTCAATAATATCAGATAACCCCAAAGAATGAAATAGACAATCCCTACTTTTCATTATCCAGTAATATTTTCAGTACATTCTGAAGTTCTCACAGATTTTTCCCTCCAGGGATTGCTCCCAGAGACTTTGAGACAGCTACAGGTTGTTAACCCAGGAACTTGAGTAAGCTGCCAATAGTCACCAAATCAGCACATTACACTGCTCTTACTCCCAGAGGCAGCTCTTCACTCAGTCCTACCTCAAAAATAAATCATCAGTATTTGTTCTGCCTCTGGTCTATCTCCCTATGCTGTCCTTCTCCAGGGCCTCATCATTACTTTCTACACAATTAACTATGTACAAGTTCCAATTTATTATAAGCATTGCAGAGCGAAGTCAAGTAAACATGAATAGCGGTGGAGATTCACAGGAAATCATGTCTGTTTTCATCACTGCTGCCTCATTACTCCTCTGTGACTAATGATTGTGCCCCGTTTTCACTCTTTTTTTTCTGTGACTCCAAAGCACTACATTTACTTATTTGTCAGGGTTTTCTGACTAGTTTCAGACTTAACTTGTAGGCACCTATCTTTCTGTTCTGCACCAGATCTTCTTTGTAAAAAAGGGTCATGTTTTCCCAGCACACAGCAACACTCAATTATTACTGAAAGGTCAGACAATTCAACTTAATTCTAGAATAACTTATGGTGTTGCATCAAGGAAAACCTGAAAAGTTCAATAGAAATAAACTGTTCTGCAGCAAAAGCCAGAGTAGAAGCTGAGTTTCCTCTTAAGATGGGAACAAACAAAAGATCATTGTTCAAGGGTGCATAAAATGTCATCAAATGTCAAGAAAACTCTTTGTGGTTTCTCCATTTTTTTTTTTTTTTGACAGGCAGAGATAGACAGTGAGAGAGAGAGACAGAGAGAGAAGGGTCTTCCTTCTGTTGGTTCACCCCCCAAAATGGCCACTACAGCCATCGCTGTGCCAATCTGAAGCCAGGAGCAGGTCCTTCCTCCTGGTCTCCCATGCGGGCGCAGGGGCTCAACCACTTGGGCCATCCTCCACTGCCTTCCTGGGCCACACCAAAGAGCTGGACTGGAAGAGGAGCAACCGGGACAGAATCCAGTGCCCCAGCCAGGACTAGAACCCGGGGTACCGGCACCGCAGGCGGAGGATTAGCCTAGTGAGCTGTGGCGCCATCCTGTGGTTTCTCCATTTCTACCAGGCAAGACCATTTCATGAAAGCAAGCCCCACCCTATACACCTATACAATCTCAGCTTTTTAAATTTTGCTACTCCAGATTTACATATGGTGTTTGGAATCTTCTAAACATGTCATGTCATTTCAATCTATGCCTTTGTATATGCCATATGAAATGCTCACGTTACTGTTTCAGGCTGGAAGCCAACACAGTGGACCCCTGTCCCCTTTTGTACTCACTCTGCCTCATGACTTATAAATTAAAGCCATGTGGGCTTTGGATTCATCCTTCCAGCTATTAAAATGTCTTCCTCCAGCCATCCAGGGAACAGGGAAATTTGAGAAAAGGTGTCTCACCACTTCCTGCTTGTATTTCCTTACTTTCAGAGGGTGCGCTATGGTCTAGCTATCCTGGTCTCTCTTGTTTTCATTAAACATTCATTACCATGCAGAAGGAATGACTTTACTCAACTGTGAACTTGGTAGAAGAAACAGGGGATAAGAAATCAAGTCCCTTCTGTTCCTTTGATTCTTTAAAACTAACCTCCAGCAAACACATTCTGATCATCACCTCCCTGTTAACAATTTAACAGTCCAAAATCCAATGTGAGATGTCTAGAAGCTGTTCATGACGTTGTATAGCTCTGAGTTCAGCATATCTAAGACTCATTCTCCAACAGCAGTTTAATTTCACTAATGAAGTAATATCTTGATCTCTGCCTTAAAGGGAGATAAGTGAGCTGTTTCTTGGAGTCCCTAATGCCCTCAACAGTATTGTCTCTATGGCAGAAACCCACACTTCAGGCTCCCAAATAACTCTTAGATCTGGCTTTGCACTAAACTCCTTGGTGCTGAGGCAAAAGCCCTAAGTGATGAAGGCTGAAAGAACCTGGGAGGGTGGAGGGATGAGAAGAGGCAGTCACACTCTGGCCAGTTCCTGGGAAGGTTTCCTTTCCTCGGGAGCACATCAACAGCATGAGCGTGATTGTGCAGTCTATTTCTAGAAACTCTTAAATAGAGGAAAGCATTTTACACTGCTGGGCTTTTTCTTACCTTGCCTCTCCTACACCACAGCTCACAAAAGACTGCCACAAAATTATCGCAATCTGTCAAGCACTTCAAAATTTTCATGAGCTCTCAAGTGGATTTACTTCCTTTACCTCTTTCATTTTCCAAAGAGTAATTGGAGTGAGTCAGTCTTGCCTATTGCCTTCAATTTCCCAGGCATCTTCAGTGAGGACTAAGGCAGGTACTGTTTCGAATTGATTATATGTTTGTAATCAGAGCAAAAAGACAAGCTTAGAGTTGACATTTCCAGTTTCAATTTTGCTGTAGTTAACATGGTGCTGACTTAAGACCTGCATCAGATCACTCTGATGATCTAAGCCCATGCTGTCCTTGCCATTTCCTGCAAGGCTGGCAATCAACTCCGTCCTACTTTAACCTAATGTTCCTCACCTAACTCACCCTTCTGTAAGACAAACTCCCTAGTTAGTCAATTTTGTGATTTCATTGTTCCCAAGAAAACTTTCAAATTCTTCCCTCTTTACTTTTTCTTATGTGGCTCACCTATGAGAGTATGCTGACCCAAATCCACCTTTCAAACACCAGTGCGAGCCCCACCTCCTCCCAGAAGACATCCGTCCTACACTACAAACTCCTGTAATTCTTAGATAAGTCACTCATTTCCTATGTGCAAATACTGCCTCATGTCCTACTTGCTTTCCCTTGTTACAGCTATTGCTCCTTATGTAAAACCTTAAAAATCATACAATCCAGTAAACTCATAGATTGACCAGAGAAGCAGAAAAGCAAATTGGACATCACTGTGCATTGCACAGTGTGTGTTGTTGGTAGAGGAAAGTGTTGACGTCTCTCAGGTACAAGAGAGAGGTAGAGATCCCAGATGGATGATCAGAAAAGACTTTCTGCATTGTGCATGAGCAATTAGGTGGTGTCATTAGATAGCAAAAGCAATAGTGCATGCCACCTAGACAGTGCACACGTGCAAAGACCCAGAGGAATGAACACACCTGCCAAATGTTATGGATCCACAGGCAGCAGCAAAGGGTCTGGGGCACAGTGTCAGAGGCAGGTGTTTAGTGGAGCTGGGATACCCATGCCTGGTGACTTAGAAACCAACATGTGAATGGCCTTGCATGCTGAGGTTTAAAGTGTTTTGCATGCTATATAGCACTGGGGCATGATGGAAGAACTTGTTAGTTTAGAGTTGCCACCATTGGAGACCTCAGGAAAAGCACTTTTCTTGTTAGATGAATTGCAAAAATGGGTTTTTCTTTACTAATTGGCAGATTTGTTGCAGGAACCCAGATAAGAAATGGGGAGGGGCTAGTTTTGTGACACAGCAGGTTAAGCCATCCTTGCAACACTGGCATCCCATACAGGAGTTACTGTCCAAGTCCTGGCTGCCACACTTTGCACCCAGCTCCCTGCTAATTACAGCCTGGAGGAGCAGCAGATGACGGTCCAAGTGCTCAGGCCACTGCCACCCATGTGGAGGACCCAAATGGAATCCTGGATCTTGGCTTTGGTATGGCCCAGCACTGGCTGATGCAGGCGTTTGGCAGTAAATCAGCAGATGGAGGATATTATCTTTCTCTCTCTCCCTCATCTTCTCCCTCTGTCTCTCTATCTCTCTGTGTCTCTCTGTCTTTTGAAAGAATGAATGAATGAGTGAATAAAAATAATCAAATAAATAAATCTTTCTTTTAAAGATTCATTTATTTTACTTGAAAGTCAGAGATACACAGAGAGAGAAGTAGAGGCAGAGAGAGACAGAGGTCTTCCCTCCGCTGGTTCACTCCCCGATTGGCCACAATGGCTGGAGCTGTGCTGATCCAAAGCCAGGAGCCAGGAGAGTTTCCTCCGGGTCTCCCACACGGGTGCAGGGGCCCAAGGACTTGGGCCATGCTCTACTGCTTTCCCAGGCCATAGCAGAGAGCTGGATTCGAAGTGGAGCAGCCAGGACTTGAACTGGTGTCCACATGGGATGCCAGCACTGCAGGTGGCAGCTTTACCCACTATGCCACAGCGCCAGCCCATAAATCATTTTTTTTTTTGAAATGAGGAAAGCACAGGTTGCAACATGCCCTTGGTTAGTTCCTGAGATGAGTGCTGTGTCCTGAATAATCACACTAAGGCATGAACCAGGTCTGATTCCTTTATGCCTCCTGTCAGCATTCTCTGTACATGTCCTGCAGGGCAGCAGTGTGGAGTGTGCACATAGTCAAGTTACCTCTGTCAGGGAGGCTGAATCTAAATAGCTGCTCTTTCTCTTTTTATTTTTCTGGCAGACACAAAATTGGACATATCTACCACTTAAATGTTTTTTTTTATTAAATGCCACGTATATATAACAGAAAGTTTATAAAGACAATTAAATGAACTTCCCATGCTCTTAAAGGACACCATGAGTATATTGGATACAACTGTGAAAATGTCTTATCTCATCGCTCCCCTGATGCTACTCCCCAGTAAACTGTGATCTAAATGCAGAGTCAATAATTGGTCTGCTTTTCTTTATACTTTGATCACATCGCAATAAACTCCTGCATAGTGTATGATTGCATTGTGCTTGTTCTTAAACTGTATTTTTCAAAAGGTTAGGATCATGTGCATTCTTCCAAGACATGTATTTTTTAATTTTCTTTTTCTGACATTCAGCTATACTGAAAACAGTCATTTTCAATACTCTGTACCTTTAATTAAATAAGGATTTTACATGTGCTTATTCGTCACTGAAACAACGTATCGGCAAGCTCTGTTAGGAAATTTCAATATGCTATTACAATCTTCCTTTCACAAGTCTTCCAATGACTTTAGTGCTATCTGAATCTGAGACTAGAATCCAAATTTTTAAACTTTTTTCTGATCTTTATATCAGAAGTAGAAATGCCAATTGTAGTGATGAGAAGTTTTTGGCATGACTGAGAAATGGAAAAATTATTGTCATTGCCTTTCTCAATGTGATCAAAAAATAATTAGGCCTTATAGAATGTTTACATTTCTGTGATCATAAAAAATACAGTAAACCAACAGTATGTGAGAAATTAGCCCGATGAAGTGAAACTCTTATGTAAGATTACATATCGCCTCATCATTTTCTTTACACATCTTCATCCTGTATTTATTGATAATAAGAGCAATCAAGGTATCCAGAAAGCTATTACTGCCTGCTTCAAAGTTTGTAAATATAACATCTAACCATAAAGCCTAAAGAAACAGCAGAGATTATAAAATATCCATGTTAAAGAAAATTGCAACAATTCTCCTAAAAGATTAGAAATAATTATTCTGGGAAACTGAACTTTCTTCTCTAAGCTATTATCTGTCACCTATTCTAATGAATTCACCACTTGGTATGCTGTGAGATTTTGTTCATCAAAGAGCATTTGACTTGCTCTCACCTACAGCTATGGTCATTAAAACTGCACCTGCTGACTCCAATCCAAACACAAGGTGAGACTAGGTATCTTTCAGGATGACTTTGAGCAAGCAATCTATCGAGCCTCAGATTCTTTTAAAATGAGTATTTTCATCCAATCCTCTCTTTCTTTAATAGCCAAGAAGGTCACATGATACCAAACATGCAAATGTGTATTATAATCAGTAAAATAATGGACAAATGTAGTCAAAGATGATGATGATACTGATGACAATGATGGCGACAATGATGATGATGGTACTGACTATGACAATGTTAATGAAGATGATGAAGGTGAAAATGAAGAAAAGGATGACTATAATGCAGCAGTCAGTCCTCCGTATCTGCAGGTTATACATATTCAGATTCAAACAACCATGGATCGAAAATATTCAAAAAATCAGCTGCATCTGCCCTGAACATGTGCAGCCTTTTTTATCATTTTCCCCCAATCAATACAGTGTCATAACAATATGCTTAACATTTACATTGTATTAAATATTGTAAGCAATCTAGAGATAATTCAAAGTACAGAAGAAAATGTGCATAAGTTGTTTGTCAATACAGTGTCATTTTATAAAAAAATGATTTGAGAATCTGAGGATTTTGATATCTGTAGTAAGTCCTGGAACCAATTCTCCATGGATGCCCAAGGATGACTGTATTATCCACAAGTAGATAAACCAAAAGGGAATAGGTTTTTTTTTAAATTGGGAATGGAGAGGAATATTAGGATACAGTTGAATACTTGAATTTTCTGTTAGTCTGTGAAGCACACTATTGTATGTCAAATTCTGAGTTGCAAAATGTGTATGTCAAAGTCATAACTCCCAGCACTTCAAAAGGTAACTGTATTTGGAAATAATGTTGTCACATATGTAACTAGTTAACCTCAGATGAGATCACATGGGAAGAGAGTGGGTCTTCAGCTAATATGACTGGTGTCCTTATAAGAAGGGAAAATTTGAGGTAGACACACATAGATGACACAACATGGAAACATAGGATAGAGTTTGGGGTGATGTTTCTACAAGCCAAAGAATGCCCAAGATTGCCCTCACCCAAAACAAAATAACAACCAGAAATCAGGCAAAAAGCAAGGACAGATTCTCCCATACAACCTTAAGAGGAAGCAACACTCACAACACCTTGGTTCTGCCCTACTGGGCACAGAGCTGTGAGATGATAAATTTCTGGTTTTAAGCCACCCAACTTGAGGTACTTTGTTACTGCAATCCTCACAACCTAATGCACACATATCCCTGCTTACAATACTTTTTTATGAAAGTACATTGTTGCAGCATTTGGACAGATGTATCAACACCGTTTCAGATGAGAGAATAGATAATCAACATGGTCAGGGAGCTGATGTTATAATATTTCATATACAGGAGATTACTCAGTGACTAATCAGCATAAAAATAGTGGATTTCATCAGTGTGCAAAGAGTTTGAAAAAAATGACTTTTTTTTCTTAACTACGAAGCAAAGATAATGTGATGTACTATGCTCAGTGTTGTTGATAATTCATTGAGGCCGGCGCCGCGGCTCACTAGGCTAATCCTCCGCCTAGCGGCGCCGGCACACCGGGTTCTAGTCCCGGTCGGGGCGCCGGATTCTGTCCCGGTTGCCCCTCTTCCAGGCCAGCCCTCTGCTGTGGCCAGGGAGTGCAGTGGAGGATGGCCCAGGTGCTTGGGCCCTGCACCCCATGGGAGACCAGGAAAAGCACCTGGCTCCTGGCTCCTGCCATCGGATCAGCGCGGTGCGCCGGCCGCAGCGCGCTGGCTGCGGCGGCCATTGGAGGGTGAACCAACGGCAAAGGAAGACCTTTCTCTCAGTCTCTCTCTCTCACTGTCCACTCTGCCTGTCAAAAATAAATAAATAAATAAATAAATAGATAATTCATTGAATAACTTCAATTTTTTCCAGTTGAAGACTAGAAGTTAGTGAAATTTTTCTTGAAATGAAGTTGGCAAAACAGTATGTTCCACAAAACTCCATCTTAAACTTTTGCTAATCTACCTTATGGGAATATGGTATGAAATTCTGATGTGGAATTATAGATAATTCCAAAGTTATTTTATATTTATTCCTATGCTATTTTAGTTAGTATAAGAAAAAAACCCCAAATACCCAAATAACATGGGGATGGTTAAGTCAATCATAATATGATTTAATTTTAATTCATTTTTTAAACTTTTATTTAGTAGATATAAATTTCCAAAGTACGGTTTATGGATTACAATGCCTTTTTCCCTCCCATAACTTCCCACCCACCCACAACCCTGCCATCTCCCGCTCCCACTCCCATTCCATTCACATCTAGATTCATTTTTGATTATCTTTATATACAGATTAATTTAGTATATATTAAGTAAAGATTTCATCAGTTCGCCCCCACACAGAACACAAATTGTCAAATACTGTTTGAGCACTAGGCATATCATTAATTCACATTGAACTACATATTAAGGACAGAGATCCTACATGAGGAGTAAGTGCACAGTGACTCCTGTTGTTGATTTAACAAATTGACACTCTTGTTTAAGGTGTCAGGAATCTCCCTAGGCAATAGTCATGAGTGGCCAAGGCCCTGGAAGCCCCCTGAGCTCTCCGACTTTGATCTTATTTCAACAAGGCCATAGTCAAAGTGGAAGTTCTCTCCTCCCTTCAGAGAAAGGTACCTCCTTCTTTGATGGCACGTTCTTTCTACTGAGATCTCACTCGCAGAGATCTTTCATTTAGGTTTTTTTTTTTTTTTTTTGCCAGAGTGTCTTGGCTTTCCATACTTAAAATACTCTCATGGGCTCTTCAGCCAGATCTAAATGCCTCAAGGGCTGATTCCAAGGCCAGAGTGCTGTTTAGGACAATTGCCATTCTGAGTCTGCTATGTATCCTGCTTCCCATGTTGGATTGTTCTCTCCCTTTTTAATTCTATCAGTTAGTATTAGCAGACACTAGTCTTGTTTATGTGATTCCTTTGACTCTTAGACCTATCATTATGGTCTATTGTCAACAGAAATTGATCACTTAGACTAGTGAAAGGGGATTGGTACATGCCACCTTGATGGGATTGTATTGGAATCCCCTGGCACATTTCTAACTCCACCATTTGGGGCAAGTCAGCTTGAGCATGTCCCAAATTGTACATCCCCTCCCTCTCTTATTCCCACTCTTATATCTAACAGAGATCACTTTTCAGTTAACTTTACATACCTAAGAATAATTGTGTGTTAATTACATAGCTCAACCAATGGTATTAAGTAGAACAAACAAAAATACTAAAAGGGATATAGTATTAAATTGTACATCAACAGTGATGATAAGGGCTGATCAAGTCATTGTTTCTCATAGTGTCCATTTCACTTCATCAGGTTTCCTTTTTGATGCTCAGTTAATTGAAACCAATCAGGGGGAACATATGATATTTGTCCCTCTGGGACTGGCTTATTTCACTCAGCATGATGTTTTCCAGGTTCCTCCATTCTGTTGCAATTGACCAGATTTCATTTTTTTTTTTTTACAGCTGTATAGTATTGGCCATTGGCCATTCCAGTCATTTGAGGAATGAGCCAAAGATGGATGGGAGATTTTTTCTTTCTCTCTCTCTCTCTCTCTCTCTCTCTCTCTTTCATACAAATAAATCTTAACATAATTTGAAAGTATGTTTAAAATATGTCACCCAGTTACAAACACAAATATCTACCCATTGAAGTGATCCTCAACATCAAATATAGAGAATTCAATGGGGGAGTGGGGGGGGGCATCCCAAGTCAGAGCTATTTTCATGATAATACTAAGACAGGATTGGCTTCCTCAGTGTCATTCTTTCATTAGTGTACAATAAAGTTTGTCAGAAGCTATTAAGATACATCAACATTATCTGAAAAGGCTCTTAAACTACTCTTCCTTTGGCCACTGTTATATCCATCACAGACTCGATTTTCTTCACGCACTTCAAGCACAACAATAGATCACAATAGATTGAATGTAGATGGCAGATGTGAGAAGCCAACTGTTTTTCCTTGTCAGATATTTAGAAGATTTTTAAAACAGTATAGCTATTTTCACTTACTTTTGTTATTTCTGAAAAAAAAGTATCATCACCAAAATACGTCACTTGGGTTAGTTAACATGCAATACTGAAATTGGAGATGACCCCTAAAATTTATTTTAAAATGTGGCCCCTTATAGTTCCTCAGAAGTGCCAACTGGGATGCCACATATGCTACTGGAATTTGGGGTGCCATACAATATCACCATATGCTTATTAATAAATCCCCAATACTAATAAGCCTTTAAGCCTTTATTTAGTGAGAAAAATGCGTAGGAGAGTGAGAGCTTTATCAAAGAGAGAGGGGTAAATCTGGGTTTATACCAAGCACCAGGAACCGGCCACATGGAGGAGCATCTAGGCCAGGAAGCCTAGGGCAGGTGGCCCAAAGGCCATGTACCCTAGAGGCACAGGGCTTCAGCAAGCCTCTCTCCTGGCTAGAGGCCAGGGTTGAAGAGCAGGGCCAGACACACTGTGTCCCAGGCTTTTAACCCACTTCCAAAGGAGAGTGGTTAATTAACCTCATTAGTTGGTGGGCACCCAGGTGTGGCCAGGTTAGGGGCATGAGGTCACACAGGGGCGTGGTGAAAGCGTTGTCTTCCAGATCACAAATCTAATCAATTTCAACCTATATGCCTGCCTACTTCAAGACTTTTATTACCATTTAAAAAAATAAAGTTTTAATTATTTTGCTTCACTTTAATATCCAACAATAAATATAAAAAACAAAACTTTGGATTTCTCAATAACTCTTAGGTTATCAAGGGATTCTGAGACAAAAAGTTTTGAGGACCTGTATTACAGAAAATATTGTCTCACTTCCATGAGAATGGTTTGGGAGGAATTTGCTGAATTTTTGAGACTATGCTGAGTTGCCAAGAGTTATTATCTATGGTTGTAAGGTGTAAAGGTTATTATTATTTTATCATGTTTACCTTTAAATGTTTTAAATATTTTTCACTTTAAAATACATTTACTTTACTAAGATGAAAGGTAACTTTTAAAAAATTTGCCCTTTAATTCTCCACCTTAAAAAAAGTCTTTCTGCCCTTAAGCCATCTTTTAGAGCCAAAATTGCAGTGTCTCTAAATTACACTGGCACAGAGAGTCTCAGCTCATAAAATTCTGCTGTATTTAAGGTCTACAGCACAAATCAGCCACAAACTATACGGAGGTAGAATTCATCAATGCAATTCGCACTGCGCAACAATTTCCAAAGCAAAGGCTTTGAAAACACCAACGAGCGGAAGACGTATCGTCGTCCAGGGAATGTGCCAGCCAGGCCTCAGAGGAAATCTCAATTCATGTTTATTTGCTCATAGAATCCATTACCTTCTCACTTATTTCAAAATCTCACTACTACAGGAAGTGTCTCAACTCACCACCTGTAAGCTTGGATGCCCCCAATGACCTAAGATTTTGGCAACAATTTCCACAATTAAAACTGCTGTGATTCTTTCTGATTTTTTTTTTAGAAAAATCTGAGGTATGGTCTTATAATGCCTGCAAATGAGAATTGGATTTGTGATATAGGACCAGTTCCATAGTTCAAGCATCGTATTCCTAATGTGTCGTTATACCAGTAGTGCATGTTCTTACAACGTTGTTGTGATGATATATGAAAAAGAAACCAGCGCCTAACATACACCTGATGAATAACTGATGCACATTACACTCTATAATTTTTATATTTCTAAATATTTCTCCAACTAGTATTAGAGCCAGCCAAAATGTTTTCTTAGGAACATTCTAGGACCTACTTACTTCTCTCCAACCAATGCAACACACTGCTCTATTCTCAGTGTTTGCATCTTCCAGAAACCTTCCCAGCTTGCTTGGCATTTCTCTCCTAAGCAAGAAGACCCACTGTCAGGTATACCTTCTACGGTCCTACAAGCTTCTCAACAGACTGAACTTGATCTTCGGTTTGATTCATTGACGTCCACTTGGTACCCAGCATACCCTTTTTTGGCCCGATATCTCTCATGAGTTTGCTCAACATTTCTTCTTTGGAGTATTTAGGATTATTTTAGACTCTGCTTATCTCCAATGACAAAATTATTAAGCTAGCTTAGTTTCTATCTCCTTAACAGTAATTGCTAAAAAGAGGAATGTTTCAGTGAACCCTAAGAATTTTGATGATCACTTTGTCACCCATCATTTGGGGTTAGGTAATGTCCTAGACTAAGTCTTACTAAGGAAATTTTCATAATCTCCCAAATGTCAATAACTCCCCAAATCCCTTAACATTAGTTTCATCCTTCTTCCAAATGGAAGGCTATAACCAGCTAGAACCACGTGGAGAATACAGAGACATGAGAATCTTATCTTGATATATCTACCCCTGCTGTGGTCTTTTTCCATATACTCAGAACTTGAAGATTTCAAATAGACCAAGACTGGAGGCAGATGTTTGTTTGGTACAATGGGTAAGACACAGCTTGAGATGCCAGTGTTTCATCTCAGAATGCCTGAGTTCAAGTCCTAGCTCCACTTCTGATTTCAGCTTCCTGCTAATGCACACCAGGTAATGACTCAAATAACTGGGCCCCTGCCAACCAAGTGGAAGACTACTTCTCTCTATTGCAGGTATTTTGGGAATGAATAAGCAGATTTCTCTCACTCACTTGTTCTTTCTATCTCTGTCTTTATCTCTATCTCTATCTCACTGTCATATAAAAATGTAAATAAATAAATGTCTTTCAAATATCAATAAATATTTTTTTACAAGTGAAAGAAAAGCAAATTGACCAAGACTAATTTCCATAGTTCTCCATGCAAAAATTCAAAATTCCTAATGCTATAGAAAGCTAAATGGACATATATTTCTTGTTTATCACCTTTAGTTCACTCTATAGGGTGTTGTAAGAGAAAAACATTTGTGTTAAAAAAAGAAAAAAACATTTAAATAGCTATCAAAAATTCATCTTACCATTTATTTTGAGTCCAAGCAGTTTGGAAGTAGAGTGACAGATCTGAAAATTTCTTTTTTAAGTTTACTGAATTTTACTTTAAAAGATAACTCTCTATGAATATGGGAATTACATCTTAACAATATCATGAGATAACATAAAAAAACCTACTTGAACAGTGCCAGATGCACCTTTGGGTCGAGATTTATGTCACCATCCATCTTCATTCCATTCCTCCACATGTTATGCAAAACCTGAACTATTTTTGTAACTACAGTTTATATTGGAGAACTTGCCAACTACTCTCAACATGGAAGAATCTGCCGATCATATTCTTCAAAACATGTCACTCTCTCACTTACTCATCAGAATGAGAGTTGTAAAATTATAGTCAAAGCCATCGTTTTGGCAGATTCTTCTTTACCGCTAGCTTTTTAATATTTCATAAAGTATTGAGAAGAGTCTTCCTCAGAGCCTGATTTTCCTGAGTTTTACTCTTACAATAATGCCAAGTGCCACAGACAGTGGCTACCGGCCTCCGCTTTCCTCATCTCCATTAGTGTCACCAGTCCTTCAACTACGTTGTCATGGTGAGCCATCCCACTGAGATGGTGTGGTGATGATGTATTGTATTATCGATCAAACAACTCCTCCAGCAAATGCTGAGCCAAGAAATTGCTTCAAATTCTTTACACAAATTTAACAAACCCCCTTGCAATCATTAAAAATTGGTAGCATTTTTTAATGTTACCTCTTCCTATCATCTTTTATAACTTCAAACTGTACATTATGTTTATGCTATTTATGTATTCTGTATTCACCTTCATAGATGTTTATTGGCATATCATGTATGCATGCCTAGATTTAGTTATATGTTTGCAAATGTACTACATATATCAATTTTGTGTGTAATGTGTTCCAAATAACTCGTGAGGGTGCCCAGGTTGTGTATTACTGATGTGTGTATGTGTGTATACACACATGTTGATGTTCATGTGGCACTGGCATGCAAAAGTGAGATACTTGAATTTCATTTTCCTTTGAAACAAAGAAGCTGATCATATTTTAACTGTTGTTACATACTATAGGTCAGTGGATTTTTCAGGAAGAAATGAATTTGTCACGCTAACTGTAACTGCTATTTCTTCCTCACTGGTCAGCAAACTCCACCAATGTGAGCAATCGCTGATGAACCATCATTCTGAAAAAGGCAATAACAAGAAGAGGTTTAATTAAAGTAACTTTGAAATGAGTTATCTGAATTTCAATAAAAAGTATTTATTCTTATTTGTTCTCTCAGAGTCTTGGATGTATTTGGTCATGCTGACCACATTTATCTAGGGAAACTATTGCATTTCACGCATTGCTGAACTCACACACAACAAAGAAATGGCCTTGCCTGTGCTGAGACTAAGGGGCACAAGGATACTGGCAGGTTGTGTAGTCCCCTGGGGCTCAGCTGCTGTCTGCCTTGTTTTTTGTGGCAAAATCCAATTTCCACTCTGCCCACATGAGCAGGAAAACAGCAGGGGACTCCACTGGCTCACAGAATTTTTGGCTACCTCATTTGTGAGACGTGAACAAACATTAATTTCAGTGGCAGGCAGGAGATTAGAAGAATATCAGATGGGAATGAGCCAATTGCAATCATCAAACACAAACTGCAACAAAAATGGCAGATCGGGATCAGAGAAAGACCCAAGGTTAGGGATCCAGAAGACAAGAAAAATGTGGCTGGAAGAGGCTCTCAGTTTTTGAAGCGAAACTGGTGCCATTCCTGTACAGATCTAAAAGGTTTCTGAAATATTTTTTTGCTAAAGCACAACTCCAATAATTCAACTATGCTACAGACATACCTTCAGGGACTCTCCTCTGCAGTCTACAGAATGAAATTTAAGGTTTTGGCTTGTTATTGGAGGCCCTTCATCATTAAACTTCAGCTTCTCTATAATGTGCTACCTCAAACCCTCTTCCAAATGACTAACTAGTTTCTTTGCAAACCAAATAAGCCACTTCCCCCTGAATCTGTTTATAAAATATTTTTTCAAATTTCTTTCCTTATTCCGTGTAAAATGCTTCTTTTTCAGTCTCTCTCCTTTGTAGAACTTTGTTTTCTTCCCATGGTGCTTGGTACTTTCCATTCGGGGATACAATTATACATGTTCATGCTTCAGTTTATTTCCAGATTCCTTAAGGTGAGGGCCTGATTTATCTGGGCTTACTCCTCGTATCTAGTAGAGACGCTTGCCTACTTAAAACAGGCAAAAACAGCTTTATTTGATGAACAAGTGTGACTAAATGATGTGGCTTCTAAATGCTATTCTAACACTGACTTAGTACTAGGGTTCCACAGTTTACTTATCTTTACAATAAAAAAAAAGATGCTATTACCTCATAAATCTTTTAGAACCAAATCCAGGTTATTTTTAATGCAAATATGCCAATTGAAAAGACCTGACCATCCCAATATTATTCAGAAAGTTCTAGATCAGGATTCTATGCTTTGTTGGAAAAGGCTGGTCTGAGTGCTTAACAGCATCCCTGGTCCCTGCACACTAGTTGCCAGTGGCATCTGCTCTTCAGTCACGACAATGAAAACAATCTCAAGACACGCTAAATATACCCTGGGGACAGAATCCCCCACAGTGACAGTCACTGATCCAGACTGAAAAGAAGATGACAGTATTCTCAAGCCGGACAATTTCAGCACATAAAAGGAAAATTACAGACACAGATGGCTCGTGTGGCAGAGGCGGGGGAATTTCTGCAAAGGGCCACTTGGATATGTGCAACATAATTTATGGGCCACACAAAATTACCCACTTAGAAATTAGCCTGCTATTGATATATGGAATTCAGGTCCTGCCTGAAGTTGCCTTGGCAGGGCCAGACCAACTGATTTCTCAGGCTTTAGATGGCCCATGGACCTGAACATTCCCCAACCCTGATACACATGTAAATAGTCACGAAACCACTGTTTGAATGCAAGTGAAAAGCAAACTTGCCAAGAAGCAGGTTTTGGTGCTGTGGTTAACTTCAGCACTTGGAATGACTGAATCTCCTGTCAGAGTGCCTGGTTGGAATCCTGGCTCCTCCAGTTCTAATCAGTGACCTACTAACTTGCGCCTTAGGAGTGGCAGTTGACAGCTCACGAGCATGAGTCCCTGTCAACTGCATGGAAGACCTGGATGGATTTGGGGTGTCAACTTCAGCCTGGTGAAGCCAAGTGCGTCATGTGCAGTTGGGGAGTGAACCAGTGATGGCAGAGTTCTGTCTCTCTGCTTTTCAAATAAAATGAGAAACAAATAATAAAGAAAATTTTCCAAGCCATGCTCTCTTAGGAGCTATTTTATAGATAAATTTTATCAATATGTCAATATCTCTGGGCAATTTAAAAGTTTAAAGGACATTTAGGTTGATTCCAGGTCTTAGGTATTGTGAATTGAGCTGTAATAAACATTAAGGTGCAGACAGCTCTTTTATCTGCCAATTTAATTTCCTTTGGATAAATTCCAGGAGTGGGATGGCTGGGTTGTATGGTAGGGTTATATTCAGGTTTCTGAGAAATCTCCAAACTGACTTCCATAGTGGATTTACCAGTTTGCATTCCCACCAACAGTGGGTTAGTGTCCCTTTTCCCCCACATCCTCTCCAGCATCTGTTGTTGGTAGATTTCTGTATGTGAGCCATTCTAACCAGGGTGAGGTGAAACCTCATTGTGGTTTTGATTTGCATTTCCCTGATTGCTAGTGATCCTGAACATTTTTTCATGTGTCTGTTGGCCATTTGGATTTCCTCTTTTGAAAAATGTCTATTGAGGTCCTTGGCCTATCTCTTGATTGGGTTGTTTATTTTGTGTTGTGGAGTTTCTTGATTTCTTTGTAGATTCTGGTTATCAACCCTTTATCAGTTGCATAGTTTGCAAATATATTTTCCCATTCTGTCGGTTATCTCTTCACTTTCCTGACTGTTTCTTTTGCAGTACAGAAACTTCCCAATTTGATGCAATCCCAAATGTTAATTTTGGCATTGACTGCCTGTGCCTCCAGGGTCTTTTCCAAGAAGTCTTTGCCTGTGCCTATATCTTGCAGGGTTTCTCCAATGTTCTCTAATAATTTGATGGTGTCAGGTCATAGATTTAGAAAGATAATTGAAAATGAATCTTGATGTGAATGGAATGGGAGAGGGAGCGGGAGAAGGGAGGGTTGCAGGTGGGAGGGAAGTTATCGGGGGGAAAAAGCCACTGTAATCCAAAAGCTATACTTTGCAAATTTATATTTATTAAATAAAAAATTAAAAAAACTTTAAAGGACAAAACCTATGTGTGATAACTTCATTTGCTTCAAACTAAAGAGTATAAAATTCAATACTGACCCATGATTCACCAAACCAGCATACAACTGTGAACAAACTAGGCATAGTGCATTTCATATGTTCCATAACGTATTAATGATGATGTATTTTTTATTTATTCATTTGTAAAGCAGAGTTACACAGAGGTAGAGAGAGAGAGGTCTGCTATCTGATGGTTCACTCACAAATGGCTGCAACAGCCAGAGCTGAGCCAATCTGGACAGGAGCCAGGGCTTCTTCTAGGTCTCCCACAAGGGTGCAGGGGCCCAAGCATTTGGCCATCTTGCACTGCTTTCCCAGGCCATTGCAGAGAGCTGGATCAGAAGTGGAGCAGCTGGGACTCGAACCAGCATCCATATGGGATGCCGGGACTGCATGCAGAGGCTTTACCCACTAAGCCACAGCACTGGCCCCATGATGATGTATTTTTTAAAAGAAAGCATGAAAGGAAATGATTCCCTTCATCATCAGAAGCAAGGCAAAATTTACCAATATTTTCACTTTAATTCCAAAATGTGTTGAAAGTTTGGCCAGTTCAATAAGACAAGAAAGATTAATTAAAAGTAAGATGATTAAAAAAAAAAGAAATGTAAGATGATTAGGAGGAAGAAGATAATCTGCAATGATGAAGAAGGAAAACAAAAATCCAAAGCAAATTACTGTAATCAATTTCTATACACCCAGAACAAACAAATGGAATGTATAAGTTTTTAAGGCTAAATTCTGATATATTAATAAAAAGAGAAAGAATCCAGAATAAACAGAGAAAAATAATTATAATATCTCAATGTCAAAAATATATAAACTATGGAATATAGAAAAGAGAATGAAAAGAAATTCAGACATCTGAGTTTCATGAATAGAAAGATTTGTAATAGTATGAATAGCTCTCCCTAATTAATGACTAGCAATCCAATCATAGGTCAGCAGGTTATCTTCATTCCAAATAGAATTTGTCAAGCTTTGTATTATAAAACTTACATACAGGAATAAAGAAATCAGATTGATTTAGAGAGGAAAGGAAGAGGAGAAGTATGTGAGAAAGGAAGCAAAGGAGAGAAGAATAGAAGGTATGTCCCATCTGACTTCAGCCCTTTATAAGAAGTTAATGTGAAGACAACCTTGTGTTTGTGTGAAAATAGACATTGGGATCAAAGGGACAATGTATCAAGCCACTATACAGGACAGAGATGGTAAGACAGATGTATGTGAAAAAGGGCCTATTCAGTAAGTGAAGGTGAAGACGATTTTTTCTAAATGTTATATAGATGAAGGTACAATATGTAACCCTATGTCATATACCAAAATCAACACCAAGTGGATTAAGCTCTTAAATGTCAAACTTAAAAATTTAAACAGAATGGAAATTGTTAATGAATTTGAAAAAAAGATATAATCCAATTGTTAGGAAGATTTTGCTTGACTTGATCTCGTATACACTCTGAAATATAACTTTTATACAATCACTCAGAAAAAAATGTTTTGGCATTATCTTGAAAGTTGAATGTCCCCAAACCCAACATCCCACAAATTTCATTCCTAGGTGTTTACACAAAGTGAGAGGAAAACAAATTTAATGTGAAATTTTAAGATCTCAAACAATGACACAATTTCATACTATATCTCAGGAAAAAATTATAACAAAAAACCAGTACAAGAAATAAAAACCCCAAGGCAGCAAAATTGTAACAGATACAGATTTAATGAACATTCAAAATGGAAAAGAATGAGTTTGAGAAAAAATCACACAAAAGTAGTTTAAAAATCACAAAGAGATCAAGATTAATAGAGAGAAAAATGATCCCTATGTCAAGAAGATAGAGAAGACACAACTTTCAGATGATTGGTTTTCTTAAAAATAGAGAACAACATTTCCAGTATGCATTGAACGAACACTTTTATAAAATGTAGAAAACCTGCATCTGAAATTTGAAAGAGCACACTATGTTTCCAGAAAATGAAAAAAGAACTATAAAGTCAAGAAATACTCCAGCCAAGCCATTGGACTTCAAGAATTAATCAAAGGAATTCAGAAGTTTTACATCATTTCTATGAGTGAACTGATAATTCACACTTAGTCTATTTAAATAGAAAACTCAAAAAAAAAAATAAGATTCATGTTACCACAAAGCCATAGACATTGTTAACTCTAACAATATCAGAGAATATGATTAGCAGAAATTAGGAAATCAATGTCTTTACTTGAGAAATTAAGTGGAAATATAATTACATGTGTTTCCTCGTTTTACAGAGCAAAATTTCAACACATTGATAAAAGTAGATACCTCTAGAAGTATATATTTATGTACATCATTTACAATTATTATGATATCTACAGAAAGAGCTAAGATTGTGTTGTACTTTAAAATATTTTGAAGGAAACATATGTGTGCACTTGTTCATGCATACATACACACATGTACTCATGCACACAGCAAAAGCAACATCAGCAGGAACAAGACAGAAATGGAACTCAATTAGCAAAGGGCTTCTTTATTTATTCTCTATATAAACATGAGAATATAATCATTTATAATTTTATTTTTATCTTGAATACCTAGAAAAACATACTGCACAAAGTTGATACTAACAAAATCAAGAGATATTGGAAGATATCAATGCCACTTTAGAGCCACTTAAAAGTGTTGTCTGTCCCATTCCCTCTGCATACCCCCAGATGCTTCCCCAGCCCAAATAGCACTGATATTCCCATTTTCTGAAGTCCTCATAGTCTCTAAAGCCTGTGACATCATGCTTTGAATATAATCCTAGAGTCAGAGACGATAACTGAAACGGGCTTTCACTCATAAGAAAGTCACTTTGCCTGTCTAATTTCTCTCATTGTAGAATACCTAACTCAGCTCTTTCACTGTATAACTAAGAGACATGTCACATTTTCCTGCTAACATGAATGCTGGTGAAAACTAGAACTCTGGTCTTGAGAAACTTCTCTTTCCCACAAAGTGTTAAGCACTATCTCTTGCTCATAGTAAAGACTCTGTTTTCAGCTTGATTGAATGAATAAAGAAATGTTATAAAATCAATAACATGTTACGTGTACTTGGGTGTTATTCCTTTCCAAATATTCTGATGACCGCTTTACATGTATTATGTAATTTAATCTTTGTAGTGATCTTATTGCAATGTTATTCATGAACAAAAGCGTAAAGAAATGAATAAACGTATTCAAGCCAGGGTTTGAACTCAGGCAGTCTTGTTCGTGGGTTCACTACTATGATGAACAGCAGAGGCAAAAGAGCAACACATATTTTTCTGTAATTTCACACACTCATACTTGTATTCAACGACTGAGGAGGGATGGGTCGCTCCCTACAGCATCCCCGGCTGCACCGGAACCAAGGAGCTTCTCACCCTTTCAGCAGGTGGAGAGGAACCCTCAGAGGCAGGGAGATGCTCAGTGGCACGGCTGACCTACAATCAGAGCAGGATTTGCAATCTTCAGCATTCCTGCTGTCTAACAGCTCCTTTGAGAGCCAGATGTACCCGGAGCACAACACCTGATCCTGCTGCCAGCCTTCTCTTCCCCTACAGACAGCAAGAGAACTGAGTGCTTCCCACTCACTAAGCACAGGAAGGAGTTGGGGCATCAGAGAGGAGAACCTCGGTGAATCTCGGTGTTGAAGAACGAGCCAGGCAGCAGTTCACTCGTCCCTGAATGTCCTGGCAGTGAACTCTCCCATGTAAGCTCGCCTGAGGATCTGGCTGTTCTAGGAGAGAAGCTTATGGCTGCAGACATGTGTTTATGTGGCTGAGATTTTTTTGTTGTTGTTTTCTTGTCACATAAAATACGCCTACAGCCACTCATTCATCTCCAAATCTCCCTCCATGGCCTGACATGCTATCACCAGTTCCATCCTGCTGCTGGATCTATGGCAGCACTTGCTATGTTATGTTACAGTCTCAGCTCTCTGACTGCCTCTCCTGCAGACCGTGTGCTCCTCATCCATCTCAACATCCCCTGAGTCTGCGAGAACCGTGTTTGGCACCAAGTGACATCAAGGCGTTTGTGAAATGAGCGAAGACAAATCAGCTGTCCACTAAAAATAAATTCTCTAATGGAATTGAATCAAATGGGCTGCTGAACTTTCTAACTGAAAAGCTGGTCTCCTAACCCAGGGCACGGGGAGCCTTTCCACAGACAAGGCCCCGCACAGAAGCTAAAATTTATGCAAGTGGAATTATAAATCAAGGAGAATGCAACTGATAAAGGATTGATAACCAGAATCTACAAAGAGATCAAGAAACTCCACAACATCAAAACAAACAACCCACTTAAGAGATGGGCCAAGGACCTCAATAGACATTTTTCAAAAGAGGAAATCCAAATGGCCAACAGACACATGAAAAAAGGTTCAAGATCACTAGCAATCAGGGAAATGCAAATCAAAACCACAATGAGGTTCCACCTCACCCCAGTTAGAATGGCTCACATTCAGAAATCTACCAACAACAGATGCTGGCGAGGATGTGGGGAAAAAGGGACACTAACCCACTGTTGGTGGGAATGCAAACTGGTTAAGCCACTATGGAAGTCAGTGTGGAGATTCCTCAGAAACCTGAATATAACCCTACCATTCAACCCAGCCATCCCACTCCTTGGAATATACCCAAAGGAAATTAAATTGGCAAACAAAAAAGCAGTCTGCACATTAATGTTTATTGCAGCTCAATTCACAATAGCCAAGACCTGGAACCAACCCAAATGCCCATCAACAGTAGACTGGATAAAGAAATTATGGGACATGTACTCTATAGAATACTATACATCAGTCAAAAACAACGAAACCCAGTCATTTGCAACAAGATGGAGGAATTTTGAAAACATCATGCTGAGTGAATTAAGCCAGTCCCAAAGGGACAAATATCGTATGTTCTCCCTGATTGGCGACAACTAACTGAGCACCAAAGGGGAAGCTTGTTGAAGTAAAATGGACACTATGAGAAACAGTGACTTGATCACCTCTTGTCCTGATGGTTGATGTACAATGTAATACTTTATCCATTTTAGTATTTTTTTTGTTCTAGTACCATTGGTTGAACTCTGTAATTAACACACAATTATTCTTAGGTGTTTAAATTTTAACTGAAAAGTGATACCTGTGAGGAATTTGGAAAACATTATGTTGAGTGAAATAAGCCAATCCCAAAGGGACAAATACCACATGTTCTCCCTGATCGGTGACAACTAACTGAGCACCAAAAAGGAAACCTGTTAAAGTGAAATGAATACTATGAGAAACGGTGACTTGATCAGCCCTCACCCTGACTGTTGATGAGCAGCTTAATATGTTATCCCTCTTAGTATTTTTGTTTGTTTGTTCTACTTAATACTTTTGGTTGAATACTGTAATCAATACACAATTCTTCTTAAGTGCTGAAACTTAACTGAAAAGTGATCACTGTTAAATATAATAGTGGGAATAAGAGAGGGAAGAGATGTGCAATTCGGGACATGCTCAAGCTGACTTACCTCAAACGGTAGAGTTAGAAACATACCAGGGGATTCGAATTCAATGCCATCGAGGCGGCATGTACCAATGCCATCTCACTAGTCCCAGTGATTAATTTCTGTTCACAATTGATCGTAATGATAGGACTAAGAACCAAAGGGATCACATAAACAAGAATAGTGTCTGCAAATACTAGCTGATAGAATCAAAAAGGGAGAGAATGATCCAACATGGGAAGTGAGATACACAGCAGACCCTTAGAATGGCAAATGTCCCAACAGCACTTTGGCCTCAGAATCAGCCCTTAAGGCATGCGTATCCGTCTGAAATGCCCATGAGAGTATTTCAGGCATGGAAAGCCAAGACACTCTGGGGGAAAAAAAAAAAAAAAAAAACCTAAATGAAAGATCTCCACGAGTGAGATCCCAGTGGAAAGAATGGGTCATCAAAGAAGGAGGTACCTTTCTCTGAAGGGGGGAGAGAACTTCCACTTTGACCATGGCCTTGCCTAAATATGATCAGAGTCAGTGAACTCAGGGGGCTTCCATAGCCTTGGCAGCTCATGACAAGAGCCTAGGGTGATTACTGATGCCATAAACAAGAATGTCAATTTGTTAAGCCAACAACAGGAGTCACTCTGCACTTACTCCTCATGTAGGATCTTTGTCCTTAGTGTGCTGTACATTGAGATTTAATGCTATAACTAGTACTCAAACAGTATTTTTCACTTTATGTTTCTGTGTGGGAGCAAA
This sequence comes from Oryctolagus cuniculus, assembly GCF_051225735.1. Lineage (NCBI taxonomy): Eukaryota > Metazoa > Chordata > Mammalia > Lagomorpha > Leporidae > Oryctolagus > Oryctolagus cuniculus. The sequence continues at coordinate 190,806,619 of NC_142868.1, forward strand.
CTGTTGAAATCTTTACTTAATGTATGCTAAACTGATCTTCTGCATATAAAGAGAATCGAAAATGAATCTTGATGTGAATGGAAGGGGAGAGGGAGTGGATAAGGGGAGGGTTGCGGGTTGGAGGGATGTTATGGGGGGAAGCCTTTGTAATCCATAAGCTGTACTTTGGAAATTTATATTCATTAAATAAAAGTTCAAAAAAAGAATAAAAAAATTTAAAAAAATAAAAAAATTAAAAAAAATTATAAATCAAGGAGAATGTGGATTATACTTTGTGGCATTCGTATCAGCTTTTTCAGTATATTAATGCCACATTAATTCATGTATGGCATTTAAAATGACACTTTGTACATCGTATGTATTTGTTAGAAAATAAACACAACGTACTATCTATCTTACAAGAATAACCACTTTAACCTCCAGGGGCTATTTCTTCTTATTTTTATTCCGACTCCCATGTATAGAAATAGCTGGTTAGGCAGATGTATGGATAGAGGTATATTATGTCTACGGATATATATTGTCTCCAAGAGATGGCCATGTTTTAGTCTCCAGGTTACCTGATGTAGCCAATGAGGACATGTAAATGTGAGGAGAAAACTGACATGGAAAGTTTATCCCGGACTATTTGAGTGAACAAAATATAATCATAAAGGTCAGTAGAAGAGGAAGGCAAAATCAGAAAAGCAAGCATGAAGGCAGAGCAGAGGTTGGACCAATGCATTAAGGAGTGGAACATCCCTGTTTGCAGTTTCCGATGGAAGAGACAAAGAGGTACAGCCCTGACCACTTGTTGGGGCTTCTGACTTCCAAAGCTGTCACAGGATAAATATGTGTTGTTTTGTGCCATGAGTTGCTGGTAACTTGCTACTGCAGTCATAGAACACTAATGGAGATAAATAGTGCATTTGTTTTCCAGGACTGCTACAAAATTTACCATAAAATGGTGATTTAAAACTAGCAAATTTATTCTCTCACAGTTCTGGAAGCTAGAAATCCAAAATGAAATGTGAACAGGATGACATTTTACTCTGAGTCAAAGTACTCCATTCTCCCTGTGTTTACATGTCTTCACTTTGCTTTCTTCTATGGGTACCAGTTATTGGATTTCAAGCCACTTTAATCCAGTTTAGCCTGAATTTAACTAGTTACTTTTTCAAAGCCTCTTTATTTCTAAATAAAATAACATATTGAAAATCCAGGTAAACAAGAATCATGTTGGGTTGGTTAGAGTGGATGAGGAGCACTACCCTACCCAGGATGGATAGATGGAAAGAGGATTGGGGGTAGAGGCATTATTGTTTTTTAAGTTGCATGACATTTTTATGTGCTTAAAGAAAAATTTACTGTGTCTATTCTTTTCACTAGCAATATATTGCTATACTTATCTAGGTCTACATTATTTTACTTGAAAACTCACCATTATTTCTGAATGTCATGTTATATGTGAGGTATTGACAAACTGGAACTTAATCCAACAAAGAAAGCAAGACAGAGAATGGACTGAAAATCATTTCTCATGAAGAATTACAGAAAGAATGGTAGAATTAACCAAGAGAAGAGAACTCTCAGGAGACACATGGAGGCTATATTCAAAGACTATATATACTACCACACTGAAGACAAAGAACCACACAACAGTATCTCTCAGCAGCATCTGTCTCCCTCCTTCATTTCTGGAGCATCCTAACTTCTGCCTAATTTTTTCATGTGTTCATCACTATTTCAGCCACTCTGATTAATCTGACTGAAAGGCACTAGGACTAACTCCTTTTAATTTGTCTCATAGAGCATTTAATTAAGACTTCTCTGAATAGGACTCCCATCAGCAAGATGAAATCAGCCTGAAATATTAACCTAAACATGGCCCTCGCCTTCCCGTCCCCAGGATCCAGTGCTTAACTGAACAAATCCCATAAACCACTCAGATCTATTTTTAACAATCAGCTTGCATTCTCCTTCAGATTCTATATTGACATTTATACTTGGCCTGAGGTATTAATCTAGGAAGTATCTGTTATTGCACAGATTCTGCTTTGGTCTGAAAAGGTGAAAGTCTAGGGCAGTTCTATCATCTTTAAAAATCCTGGTCAGTGAATTGTGATTGATCTGAGTACCTCCCAAGTTCAAATTGGTTGCAATTGATCACATCACCTAGACTCAAGGACAAACCCAATGCTGATTTTTCTAACAGATGATTGCCTTTACAGGAAAACCTTTGCATTTTTTGGTACAGATTGTGAAAAAATAATGACTCAGTTATTCCTCCAAGAAACTCCACTTAATCAAAGGAATTCTCACTGTGCAGAGATCTCTGGAGTCATCTAAAGTTTACATAATTTAATACTGATTTTTATAAGCAATTTCAGGTCACTTACCACCACCTCAAAGGGGCATTCACCTTGTAATTAGGAAGGAGGCAATATATTCCTGGCTTTCATGCAGGAAGTAGGATTTCAAGGGCCAGCTTGATACTCTGGAAGAAAGTGTTTATAATTGTTGGGATCTGCCAAGGACCACTTTTATGGGACAGGAGCACAGTGACTCCATCATTGCTACCAGTGGGTAGACCACTGGCTTTGAGTTCAATGGTAAACATACACAGCCTGAAGCGTGTTGGCGCCACCACTCAGATGGCATTTCTCCTCTCCATGGAACAGCTGACAGTATTTGCTCAGTGAAATGTGAAGGAGCTGGGACATGCCTTGGGAGACTTCCTGGGAGACTTCACCTGAAAGAGCATGCCAGACCCAACAGTCAGGAAAACTGAAGGCACTTGAATCAATTGGGAGAGTAGCACCAAAGAGAGATCTAGCAGAGATTCTGAAAGACAGATTATTAATGCCGCTCTTTTCTTCAGCTTTCTGAGTATTCTCTTTTCAATTTTCCTAAGGTATTCTCCTCTCTCAATGAATCAGGGCTGTTACTTTCCGTTTTCTGTTCTTTTTAAAATACTTTATTTTATTATAATTGTAAATTTGCAAAACAAGCATTGTGAGGTATAAGACAAAGAGCTCTCAGATTTCTCTCATTCTATTTGTTCTATTAGTAGCTTTGTCACAATATCTTATGCACAGCCAGTTCGCCTATAATTCTCAATTAAACTCATTTTACCCTTCCCAGCCATACCAGACTCTAGTCATCAACGTTCTGTGTTTAAATTGTAGGTTTTTTTGGTCATTTTAACTCCAACCTATAAGGGATAACATGCGGTATTTGTCTTTCTATGTCTGGCTTATTTTATTCAACATGATGTCCCCCAGTTACACCCATTTTGCTGTGGATAACAGAATTTCATTTTTTGTTATAACTGAATAGCACACTTCAGTGTGTGTTTGTGTGCACATGTTTGTGTGTGTGCATTTCTTCACTCATTCATCTGATGATGGGCATTGATTCTGTATTTTGGTAATTGAGAACAATGTTAATATAAATACTGTGGTGCAGGTATCTCTTGGATACAATGAATTCGTGTCTTCTGTGTATATACCCAGCAATGGAATTTGTAAGAAATCATACCATTTTCTGCAAGTGGTTGCCCTTATTTACATTCCCACCAACAGTACAAGAGTTCACACTTTCTCTCTATCCTCACCAGCATTTATTGCTCTCTGTGGAGAGGATATGTTGGAGTTGAATTATAACAACAACAAACACCTTACCCCTGTCAAAATGTCTGTTTTGATTTTGATTTTCCTTTTCTTGATGGATAGATATATTGAGCATTTTTCATATAATTGTTGGTTATTTCTATTTCTTTTTTTAAAGTATTCTATTCAGGTCCTTTGCCCACTTCTTAACTGGATTGGTTTTGCTGCTCTGATAATGTCATTGAGTGTTTTGAATTGCTGATAAATTCTAGATATTAATATTTTGTTGAATAAGTAGCTTGAAAATATTTTCTACCATTAGGTTTGGTGTTCCGTCACTCGCGTTTCCTTTACTGTGCAGAGCTTCTGAGTTTGGTCTTGCTTTTGTTTTCTTGTCTTGTCATCTACACCAATGTTTTGAAGTATTTCCCCTATTTTTTCTTCTAGTGAATTAATAGTTTAAGGTCTTAAATTTAGATCTATGAACTATCTAGAGTTGATTTTGTATATGGTGAGGCATTGGAATCTAATTTTATTTTCCTACATCTATACATCCATGTTTTCCAGCACCACTAAAAGTCTCCCATCAAAGAGAAGTCCAGGACCTGATAGGTTTTCCTACTGAATTCTACAAAATATTTAAAGAGGAGCTAACTCCAACAATATTCAAACTATTACAAACTACTGAAAACAATGGGACTCTGTCAAATTCACTTTACAAGACCAGCATTACTCTGACCAAAGCCAAAGGCATAACACAAAAACAAAACTACAGTCCAATATCCTAATGAACTTAGATGCAAAAATTCCCCAAAACTAGCAAACAGAATCTAACACTACATCAAAATATGTACATCAGGATCAAGTGTGACGCATCCCAGGTTACACATTCAAAAATCAATACACATCATACATCACATCAAAAGAATGAAGCACAGTAGCAATATCATCATCTCAACAAACACAGAGAAAGCATTTGATAATGTTCAAATTCCCTTCAGTAAAAAAATCACTTCACAAATTCTAGAAGGAGCATAACACAAAGTGATACAGGCTATGTATACAAACATGCAGCCAATATCATGCTGAATGAGGAAAAGCTGAAAACGTTTCCCCTCAGATCTGGAACAATACAAGGATGTCCACTTTACCACTCCTATTCAATATAGTGTTGGAAGTATGAACAATAGCCGCATGGGCATAAAGAAATAAAAGGCGTTGAAATTGGGAAGGATGAACTCAAAATACCCATGTTAGCAGAAGACTTGATGTCATATAGAAAAACTTAAAAATTCCACCAAAAGCCTGTTAGGATGATAAACAAATTTAGTAAAGTCGTGGGATACAAATCAACATACAAAAATGTAGCATTTTTATACACCAATAATGACCTGCTGGAATAGAAACCAGAAAAGAAAATCCAGGGCCGGCGCTGTGCCGTAGCTGGTAAAGCTGCCGCCTGCGGTGCCGGCATCACATAAGGGCACTGGTTCAAATTTCAGCTGCTCCACTTCTGATGCAGCTCTCTGCTATGACCTGGGAAAGCAGAAGGTGGCCCAAGCCCTTCAGACCCACCACCCATGTGGCTCCTGGCTTCTGGCTTTGGATCAGCACAGCTCTGACCATTTCAGCAAATTGGGGAATGAACCAGCAGATGGAAGACCTCTCCCCCCTCTCTGCCTCTCCTTTTCTCTTTGTGTAACTCTGACTTTCAAATAAATAAATAAATCATTTTTAAAAAAAGAAAATCCATTCACAATAGCTACAAAAAATCAAATATATAGGAAAAAATTGAAACAAAGGCGTGAAAAATATCTGCAATTAAAATTATAAAACATTGATGAAATAAATGATCAGAAACACAGAAAAATAGAAAGATATCTCTTGTTTGCGGATTAGAGGAATTGGTATCATTAAAATGTCTATTCTACCTAAAACAAACTACATATTCAATGCAATCCTTATCAAAATACCAAGGGCATCCTTTACAGAGTTAGAAAAAATCCTAAATGCATATAAATTACAAACAAACAAACGAACAAACACCGAAAAAAAAAAACAAACTGGAGATGTTGCAATATTGATTTTAAAACATACTACAAAGTTACAGTAATTTAAAAAACATGAGATTGATGTTAAAACTGGCATATAAATCAGTAGAACAGAATTAATCCACGTACATATAACCAACTGATTTTTGACAAAGTTGCCAAGAACATACACTGGAGAAAGAATGGTTTTTTCGATAGAAAGGTTATTGCATTCCTCTCCCACAAAGTTTGTGTGCCCTATTCCAGTCGCATAACTCTACCTTTTTTCTTGTTCATATCCTATTCACACTCAGACCTTTTGTCTGGAAGGATCAGAAGTAAAAGAAATAAAGGCATTTTTACAAAGCTTAACCATAATTAAGTTCGAGTGTCTTATTCCTTTGTTGATTGGCTATAACCTGAGGAATGTATCTATCAGGTGACCTTGTGCTCTGTTAGGAGAAGGAAAATTTATAACATGACCAGAAATCATCAACACAGAATCCTGCATTTTCAAAATAAATGTATATAATCTTCTACCCCTTTCACCTCAGACATCATGCAGAAAGTAGCCTAGCTACATTCAATGGCCAGACCTGCTTAAGTAAGATATGGAGACCATGAGTTGAAAAAATTAGATTCAGAAATCTTTTTTACTCAGTTTTTGAAGAAGCCATTCCAAAAGGCTTCTTCAGAAAGCCAAATACGGGTACAAGCTTGTTGAAACGACCACCGCAGTGAGGCTGGAGGTGGCTAACAGGGTGGCAGTGCAGCACTGGAATGTGACAAGGCGGCAGTGTTCGTGCGGGGCCAGCAATAGCCCTGAGGGGATGATAGGTCTGACACAGTCTGTCATCCAGGAGCAAGCAGGGCCACTCATACACACTTCTGACAAACAGGTCAACTTCAGTATCTTTATGGAAACTGCCTGTCTTCTTCTTCCCTTTTATTTTTCATTTTATTTAAAAGGGGGAAGAGAGAGAGATTTTCCAGCTGTTGGTACCCTCTACCAATACCCATATAGCTGGGACTACACCAGGTCAGAAGCCAGGAAATCAACCTAGGCCTCCTGATAGGAACCCGACTATTTGAACCATCACCCAATGCCCCCCAGAGTGAGCATTATCAGGAAGCTGGATCAGAGGTAGAGCTAGGACTCAAACCCAGGCCCTTCAATATGGGGTGTGGGCATCCCAAATGGTGTCTTACCCACTGTACACCTTCTTCCTCCTTCCCTTTGGAATAAACTAAATTTGTCCTTGAGCAAATTCTCTTGTTCTTGCTTCTGAATCTTGTAGTGATAGTTTTAGACTCTTACGTACTTTAAAGTAGGCTTTATTACCCTCCCCGCTTCAAATCTGATGCAATGCAATTCTCTACCACTCTGCCAATGTCACAAACAAATTTATCTTGCATCCTCTGACCAGAGGGAAGAAATTAAAAAATGATGAAAGTCATGAAATTCTTTAATCTCCAGGTCACAAGATGAATTACAGTGTTATTGAGGATTTATTGTTAGGCTGCATTCTCTGATCTCTAACACACCTTTGGCTATAGATTAAACCAGATTCATTTATTCATCTACATCATTTAATTCAATTCAATTAATATTATTGAATATCTGTCATATGCCGGATACTTTGTTAAGTATCAGGAATACAAAGAAAAAGTCACTATTCTGATTTGAAACATCTTTCGAACTAGAGGGAAATAATATGGCTCAAGGTGATCTCTAGGAACATGGATATTATCACATATACTAGATTTGTCTTACATTTTACTGGCAATGATGGCCTATGAAAGTGGTTATCTGGAGTGTTATACAGCTTATTTGCATACAAAGTAATCTGCCAAGATGGCCCGGAGGATAGCAATTTGAAGATGGTAAGTGGACCCTGTTCAAATGGTTTTGAAGTATTACATGCAGTAGACTTTGAGACTTCAAAGGGAGTGGGTTGTAAACATATTTAGGAGATAGAGCCACAGGGCCTCTAAGAGAAAGGATTAAGAGGGAAGAAAGTCAAACATGATTCCTAGATTTCTACTATGGTAGAATAAAATATCTCACCTTAAAATATAGCTTTGTATCGTTTTTTGAGATGGCTATTCAGAGTGGCAGGAAATTCAAGTCCTGAAAAGTTGTCCTTTTACAAGTGAAATGAGCATGTTTCTCCAAGAGTAAAATAACCAATCTATATGAGTGAAAAAAACCAGTGGATGCACACAGGTTTTCTCTGAGGCTCACTTACGTTTCTTGCTGAATTTAAGAAAGATGTCACGTATTTTTCATTGACAATTATCTGCACAATAAGACAATATAAGTTCACAGTGTATTTCTTCCCCTTACCCTCCATAACCTGGTGCCAGTTCTCCCCAGGAGCCTCAAGTCCATATTTCTTTCTATATGTCAAAATACCACTTCAACTTTAATTATCCAGCTCTTTCTTTGAATCTCTTACATTGTATATGGCCCCCATGCTTATACCCATTAATAACTTTTTATGTTTTCTCCCATATTAGTGTATTACCAGTTAATTTCAGCAGAATAAATTAAGACAACCTTAGAGGGAAAGATGGAACTTTCCTACCTAGGATTTAGCAACTGGTTTCTTCTACTTCTTTTTTCTTATTTTTTTATTTTTGACAGGCAGAGTGGACAGTGAGAGAGAGAGAGAGAGAGAGAAGTCTTCCTTTTTCCGTTGGTTCACCCCTCCAATGGCTGCTGCAGCCGGTGCACCGCACTGATCCGAAGCCAGGAGCCAGGTGCTTCTCCTGGTCTCCTATGCGGGTGCAGGGCCCAAGGACTTGGGCCATCCTCCACTGCCTTCCTAGGCCACAGCAGAGAGCTGGACTGGAAGAGGGGCAACCGGGACAGAATCTGACACTCCAACCAGAACTAGAACCTGGTGTGCTGGCGCCACAGGCAGAGTATTAGCCTATTGAGCCATGGGGCAGACCAATAGTAACTGGTTTCTTAAACCAATTTAAGATAAAGAAAATATGATAAAGAAAATATGAGACAATGGTTTTGGAGGTGATTGACAAGTTTAGATGACTATACCAAGTGTAGAAGTGTAGCTATCCACTGATACCTCTGAAAGTCCATTTGGATTTTATCAGATGGACACTATAACTGAAACCTGGGAACCAGGTGAGAATTTCTATGGACAATGTATTAGAACGGTCTAATGGGAAGAACACTGAAAAACATTATATAGCAGCCTGGAAGCCACACTGGGAACCAATAGAAGAGACTGCAAGAAGCGAGAGAAAACCTAGGAGGAAGTTCTGCCCTGAAAACACTACAAGAGAGATTAACTTAAAAACATTCACTGGAATTAGCACAATAAAATCATCAGGAGACAGCAATCCTGTTCAATGGTGAAAGCAAAGATAATGATAATGAGCTGTCAATGTTAATATTTGACATGCATTGATTATGCCTTTTAGCCATTACGAAAATTTCATTACATAATGGTGATTCCAAAAATTAAAGGGGATCCTTCAGGTTGATGCTTCCCAAAGTCTAATTTTATTGAAAGGAAAGTGGGAAATGTGTCATTCATATGTGTCATTCATTGTTTGCATAGCAAACATGCAATACATCAATGGGAAGTGATGTTTGTGACTGTCACAGGAGACACAAGAGGATGTCTCCTTGTAATGGACATCAGAGATGGATAACCTCATAATCCAGTGTTTGTCAAATTTTACTAAAGAAGAAAGAGTATGACTTAGAAATCTACAACTGAATCAGATAATGGCATACCTTGGGTCAGTAGAGAAAACTGAAATAATGAAAAGTTCCACCAATCTCACATCACCCATTTATTTTATATCATGCCCTCAGATAAAGATTACATAAAAATGTGTCTTGCAGAAAAAATGAAATGTCACTGTTGCTGAGTTCCATTCAAAATGAGCAGAAAACACAATACAGACTCAGGTAATGAGGATTTTAGCTCCAATCTAGACTGCTACATCTGTTACCACACAGTCTTCCAGGTATGATGTATTGATCAGATATGAGAGGTGGAAAATTAAGGCTACACGGATACAACTAACAGGAAAGCAAGAATGTTGTATACAACTCACTTCACATTTATTAGGTCTATACCATTTGGTAAATTAGTGAACCTCTCTGAATATATAGGTTATTGTTTGTATTTCAATTTACTTTGCTAAAAGGGCACAGTTCTTTCTAAAAAAGATTATTGAGAGGGATAATTGTACTGGAAAATATGCAGACAAGCATGTGAAATGATTAGTAGACCATAAGCATTGAATGTTAGACCGTAAGCAATTGCTTGATTACTGCTTCTTTCTTTCCTTCCTTGTTTCCTTCTGCCCTTCCTTCCTTCCTTCCCTTATTCCCTAGTGAGTATCTGTTGTTTCAGGTGACTTCTCAGGAGTAACTAGAACCTACAGTGTTTGTATGACCAGAGGATCCCCCAGATAATAAGTGCCAGTGTGAAGGCAGGAAGGCCTTCAAAGGCCAAGAGTTCCCAAGTATATTGACCTTCAGCAAGGACTTGATAAGCATCACAATGCAATCTTTCCAAGTTATAAAATGACTCAGCTTCTGTGAGGGCCATATGCACAGGTTTCCATCTCATTAACGAAATGCTTATTCTTTGCAAATCCTTGAAGAATAGCTTTTTCCCAAGAAAACAACTTCTTGTCTCTCAACCCTATGACACTGCATCAAACTTAACAAATGATGAACACCATTCCCAGTGTGAATGACCCTCATCTCCACCACTGGAAGCACGGGCAGTGTCTCCATTGACATCCCAGCTATCTCACCTCTTCTTGGCATCAGGTATACACTGCAACTTTGAGAGTCACAGCTATTCAGGCTTTAGAAGTGACTTACCCAAAAAATGTCAGGGAAAGGAAACTCAACTGATTTCTAGCAGATGTGAACATATGTCCACCTCCTCTTCATTCCACCAGAAGGTCCTATGCATTCCTGCCAGGAGGTCTGTTTCATTAATCAACACATAAGCTTAAAATGATGTTTATTTATCTCCAGATTCCTGGAAGAATAAAAACAAAAACAAAAAAAGTTGACTGGAAAGTGAAAATTATGAGCAGGCAAATCCATCAGCTAATGGTAACAAAAGAACATGAAAGTTAAACATGATAGGAAATCAAAAGCCACAGTGGTTAATGAAGATTTTGTGTTGAGTCTCCGTCTCCCTCAGTCACCACTGAACAACACAGTGGGTGCTGTCCAATGTCTAAAGCACTCAGCAAAAGCCCCATTGGTCTAGTATATTTTGGAAATATCTTTAACCCAAATGGTGAATATTGAATAAGGATTGGTCTAGTTAAGCATTGGTTTAAAGATCCAGAATTTCATTTGTAGTTTTGCCATGATATGGGGAGAGACTATATTAATAGAAAAGAAAACACCTCAGTGAGGACATATGGGACACTGATACTATAATGTTCATAAAATGATGTCAAATAGTAATCACTTCTATCATCTCTGGATAAGAATTTCTGTGTTTGTGTGTGTGTGTGTGTGTGTGTGTGTGGATCAACTCCTCCTTAGGGCAACATTTTCAATTACCCTGCACTGAAAGAAAGATTAAGTTATCTGAAATAGAAGATTGAAGAGAAAAGGATGCCACCAATAGGCACTCCTCTTCCCTGGGTAGCTGCCCTCAATTCCCTGAGTGTCTTTTATCTACGCTATCATGCAGGCCTCACACAGGGCACAGAGGGATCATAAGCTGGGCCTTTGGTGTTGGATAACATCGGATCATCTGAATCTTTCAGATTCTAGTTTGGCAAATAAGTGAATCCAGGATTTTTTTTCAAGATCCAAGTTAGAGTCTCTATCAGACCAGGAGCTGTCATTCAAAATTGCTCTTGTCCAATCAAACTAACATGTAAAATTAATCATCAAAGCTCCTAACCAAATAGATACTTGATAGAAGTGGAAAGGCTATTTGTCTTATTTCCAATAATCAGAAAAGAAATGAGCTTAATACTATTGGGATTGAAAACTTGCATGAAAGGAGTGACTCTGGAGTTAGAGGAAGTTAACTGCAGAAGATCAGAAAAATCTAAGGATTTCATTAGTTTGTTAGTTAGTTAGAACTAGTTTGTTATTAAGAATTGCAGAGCTCTATGGGTTCAATCTACAGAGAAAGGACTTGAGGTCTATTGGGCAAAGTAAAATAGGTTGTGGGGTAAATTTCCAATCACATCAATTTATCTCATCTGATTCTACCAATCCTGGTGTTTGGATTTGGTTTGAAGTTTCTTAGAAGACAAGTAATTAGTTTTCTTCCTAATGAAAATAGTTAATCCCATGCATTGATAAGTGTAAAAAGGGATGCTGTGTGTGTGTGTGTGTGATCAAAAGAAACCACTAGCCTATTTGAGTGCTACACATGAATAATTTTCTAAAGAAATGGTCCTTCATTGTGTGTATATATTAAAAGGATATAAAAATGGTTTTCTTCTGGTGCAGCTCTTCCAAGGAGGTCTCAAATGTAACTAAGGTTTTGTTTGAAGGGGCTGGTCATTTTATGTCATTTCCAAGAAAATTACAGATTCGTGATTAGAAAATTAGATAAATATAAACAAAGAGCACAAAGGTAGTCAGGAATAAGACTCTCTCATCTCTTTTAGGGTCTTATTTCTTGGGTCTCCCTAGGAAGGAAATGTGGACAGTAAGTTCAATAGGTATAGAAGATGGCTCCAAAGCTCCAGATCATAAGAATAATGTGCATTAATCTTCATGTTTCTAACGTGATGCAATTCTCATTTAGAAAGATCAGCCTCCTTGTAGTGGGGGTAGGGAGGTGATGGATATCTCTGAATCAAAATTAGGGCCTGAACTGGGTCAAGACAAGTGAATGAGTATATTGCCGAACTATTCACAAGTAAAAATCATTTGTCTTGTAACCAAAAGATGATGCAGCTCACACATATTCCTCAACACAACAATAGCAAGTTAATCCATAAATTTAAGTTTAGCATACAACAAATAATCCAGACAAATGAAGTACATCCTGCTTATCCATTTATAGAAACAAATTATGAGATCCTTAGTCAACTTCCAGCTAGTAAATTTCATCAGTCAATGTTCACCAGGAATTCTGGTTAGAACCCAACTCTGCCCTGGGCATTCTGAGCAGGAAAGAGCCAAGTACTGAATACGGTGATCTCTCATTGCCAGCAGGGTACATTTAGAGAGGAGAGAACTCAGGTAGAGTTGTAGAAAAAGACAGGAGATTAAAAAACTTGAGAGGGATGCAGGCTTGCTTGTGCCCCAAGGCCAGGTTCTGCTGGTAGAGAAGGTGTCTCAAACATAGCTAGATGTGAGAGGCACTGGCCTTGCAGAGAGCTGTTCATTTCCTGTGTCCCTGTCATTCCTTTACACCTAATTGAAAGGAATGAAGATACCAACAAGGGGGATGCTTCTAATCTCGCATGTGGTACACTTTCCTCCCAGAGACACAGCTCCACAGCTCCCTGTGAAGTAAGAGAAATTAGGGCTGACCTTCACAGGTTTCCTTCCAAATGATTAGCCTGTAATCACACAAATTAAAATACACTCAATTTGTTCCTTCTCTTGAGTCTTCATAAATATAGTACATTCCTCAATCCTTCTTCTCAAAAAAAACCTTCCCTTAGCAATTTATTTCATATAAACAAACATGAAATCAATTTCTAGTTTATGTCTTTCAGTGTTTCCCATCAACATCATCATGGCATTATTTCTATGTAAACAAATACACATACTACATATGCACATTTGGTTGCTTTGTGACTAATATATAAATGATTCAGCAATGACCCTATTAAAATTGCAAACATTCCCATCACCCTCCAAATTCCTTCACCCTCCGGTAGTCAATCACATTCATCCACTGCCCAACATGACACTGGTCTGACTTCCATCTCCATGGATGACTGTTACTGATACCAGAGCTTCAAATAGATTTTGTCCTATGGTGCACACTCTCTTTCAAATATCATCGTGTTTTTGAAATTCTTTTCTGCTGTTTTGGGTACTTTACCATTCATTTAATTGCAGAATAATATTCCTCTGTATTAATATGCCATGGTCTGTTTATTCATTTACCTGCTGGCCTTTTCTATAGAAGTTATTTCATTGGCATATGCTTTCATTTCTGTATGTGAGGATCTAGTGCGTTATATGCCTAGTGTATACTTATATCCAAGAACTTACCAAACATTTTCCAAAGCGATTATACAATTTTGAATTCCAAGCAGAAATAACAATTTTTTTTAATTTATTTGACAGGTAGAGTTATATACAATGAGAGAGAGAGAGAGAGACAGAGAGAAAGGTCTTCCTTCCATTAGTTCACTCCCCAAATGGCCGCTATGGATGGCGCTACACCCATCCGAAGCCAGGAGCCAGGTGCTTCTTTCTTGTCTCCGATGCAGGTGCAGGGGCCCAAGCACTTGTGCCATTCTCCACTGCCCTCCCGGGCCACAGCAGAGAGCTGGACTGGAAGAGGAGCAACCGGGACTAGAACGCAGTACCCATATGGGATGCCAGCACCGCAGGTGGAGGATTAACCAAGTGAGCCACGGTGCCGACCCCAATATCAATGTTCTAATTGATTTCCATCTTTACACACAGTTACTATTGTCCATCTTTTAAATTTTAGCCATTCTGATGTATGTAGTATTCCCATGGTGGTTTAAATTGGCATTTGTTTAAGGATTAGCAGATACCTATTAAGTGCCCATTCAAATCTTCTGTCCACTTTTCATTGTGTGATGTTTACAAATTGTTTTATAGCAATAAAATCAAAATAAATTTGAGAGAAACATATGAAGCTTGTCATACCCAAAGCAAGTAAGTCATCAAAGATAAGGGGAGGTATGTCAAAGGAAGAATATCTATTATAAAGATGCCCCCATTTTTCCAATAAAAACTAACTGAGCACCAAATTTATAGTAGAGGACACATCAAAATACATGAAAAAGAGCCACATGCCTATAATTGCATACATAGAGACATACACATGCCAGAGTAATCCCACTTATATACAAAGAACCTGTGCAGTAGTAACTGCAGGTTACTGAAGGTCTCTGGTTGGCTGGGGGCTGGAACACTGGAAAAAGTGTTCTTCAGTCGTCACAGTGGCAGTGACCAGGTACTATCTCTCTTGATTGTGGCCAAGATTCCCAAGTATGCAAACAGCCAAGCTCATCCAACTGCACACTTGAAATGGATATCTCTTATTTTGTTATTCCTCAAAAACACTGCAAAGAAAAATTCCCATTGGGCAAATTTAGTTAAAATTATTTTTCAGAGTTGCTACATACCTACTGATTGTCTATTTGTTTTATCAGTTACTTAGAGAGAAGGGTTGAAATGTAAAACTATAATTGTGGATTTATTTCTCACTTTAATTCTGTAACTTGTGCATTCAGAAATTTTGGAACTCTCTCTATTCATGCATATTTATGATTCTGGTGCATAGAATTAGCTCCTTTATCATTTTATCTCTAATTCATGTGTGTTTTTAAATGTAAAATACAGACAGCATATAATGAGTGTTCCTTTTTAAATGTGATTGTGACATTTTTAAAAATGAGAGTCTTCAATATTTCACATTTCATGCAAGTATTGATATGGTTGGTTTCCAACTATATGTTGGTAATTTTCTCATTTGTTCCTAGAGTGGTCTTTTCTTTCTCTTTGCAAATATGTTTTTTTTTTTTTTATTTTGCTTTGTTTTCCTTTTAGGATTCTCTCTCCTTTTTTTGTGTTGGCTTCCTACTTAGGGCAAACAATATGTATTTTGAATCTATCAAAGTATGTTAAGAATCAATATTGTGGGTCTGGCACTGTAGCACAGTAGGTTAATCCTCCACCTGCAGCACTGGCATCCCATATGCATGCCAGTTCTAGTTCTGGTTGCTGCTCTTCCAATTCAGCTCTCTGCAGCGGCCTGGGAAAGCAGTAGAAGACGGCCCAAGTGTTTGGGTCCCTGCACCCCTGTGGGAGATCCAGAAGAAGCTCCTGGCTCCTGGCTCCTGGCTTTGGCTCGGCCCAGCTCTGGCTGTTGCGGCCATTTGGGGTTTGAAACAGTGGATGGAGACCTTTGTCTCTGTCTCTCCCTCCCACTGTAATTCTACTTCTTAAATAAATAAATATCAGTATTGTACCACTTCATGCTTCCTAGTTTGCACTTGGCATTTTGTTTTCTCCATTTTCTACTTCCCACAGCTTCCTTCACAGAGGTTGCTGCCCATTTCCAGTTTCTAATCATTATCTAACAAGTGCGATCACTAGAAAAACTACAATTCCGTTTACTTTGCTTGTGTGGTTTTATTGAGTGTGCTTTAGCTGCACTTGTAGTAAGTTGTGAGAACAATGAAACAGCCTTTTATTACACATCCATGTACCAATCATTTGCTGTGCTTTTTCCTTCCTGCAAGTCCTATCCTTAGGTCCTAGTTGGCATCTCTGGTAATGCCATTTCCACCTGAAGAATAGACGTTAGCATTTATTGTAGTGCAATTCGCTGGCAAAAGCATTTTCTCAGAATCCAAGTTTTCTGAAAATATCGTCTCACTCCCATTTTCGAAGGATGCTTTTGCTGGTTATAGGACTCTGACTGAGGCTTTACTTTGCCTTAGAAATTTACAGATGTCACTTTGTCACCTTCTGGATTCCATTCTCACTTCCTTTCTGATGAAAGTCAGTGAGCATTGATGTCATCCCTTCTCTTTGTGTACCACGTCTTGTTTTTCTCTACTTGCTTTCAAAAACTCCCATTTGTTTATGGTGTTCAATTCTTTAACTATCATATCCCTCCATGAAAGTTCATTTGTATTCTTCCTAAGTTGAATTTATTGTGACTCATGGCTCTATATGTCAAAGGTCATCATTAAGTAGGGAAAATTTTCAGCCATGTCCCTCCCAATATTTTTTCTGCCTTTTCCTCAGTCCTCCTCTTGACACTGAGGTTACACATATAAAGTTTACGTTGTCTCAGAACTTTCCAAATTTCTGTCCATGTTCTTAAATCGTTTCCTCTCTGTTCTTATCAGATAAATTCTATTGATCTGCTTCAATTTTACTGATTATCTAAACTATTACTTAATCATTCAGTAAGTTTTTCTCATTTATTTTCTTTTACTGTACTCCTAAATACAAAAATTTCCATTTTTTAAAAGTTTTCATTTTATAAAGTGATTTTCTTTCATTTTCATTAGTAATCTTAATTCACTAAAGATAAAGCTTTCTTTATTATTTTAACAAATTTTCTACTAATTATTTGAACTTTTTAAAATAGTTGTTTTAAATACATTATGCCAAATATACCAAATAGAGAATTTTGAGGTTCCTTTTGGCTATTTTTATCTTGATTTTGCTTGTTTAGTATTTCTTAGCTTTCTGCTGGATTTTAAAGACAGTATCTGGGGCCAGCATTGTGGCTCACTTTTTAATCCCTCGCCTGCAGCACCGGCATCCCATCTGGGCACCGGGTTCAAGTCCTGGTTGCTCCTCTTCCAGTCCAGCTCTCTGCTATGGCCAGGGAGGGTAGTGGAGGATGGCCCAAGTGCTTGGGCCCCTGCTCCTGCATGGGAAACCAGGAGGAAGCACCTGGCTCCTGGCTTCCAATCGGTGCTGCGCAAGCCATAGCGGCCATCTGGGGAGTTAACCAATGGAAGGAAGACCTTTCTTTCTGTCTTTCTCTCTCACTGTCTATAACTCTACCTGTCAAATAAATTAAAAATAAAATAAAATAAAGACAGTATCTGTCACACATTCTGGTTTCTTAGAACTTTGAATTTTGTAATTTCTGACAGTTCAAAAGTGATTTTACTGAAATTGAGTAGATTGGAGGTTATGCCACATCAGGACACATCTGTGAAACACAGAAACTCTTTCCCAAGTTCCTCTAACTTGGCAGTACTTCTGCCCCTCCTTAAATCTTACCAGGAATGATTTTATTTTTTTTTTTTGAGAAGGGTCTAAAATACATATTTTCTTGTGTATGTGGTCCTTGCTCTTTAGACAAGGCCCTTTTAGTGTCTCCAGTGGATAGCAGTGGTGGTCATGACATGTTAAAAAAGAGTGACCGTTCCTTTTAGCCAACGACTTCAGTTTCCTCCATGCCTGCTAGACCACTAGGCTCTTAGGTCTACTCTCGAATCCAAAGCTGCCTCTTTCTTGTACTTGTCATGATATTTCCCCATGTGCACAAGTCATGCACTCCTGGCCTCCCTTCCACGGTGCACCATTCGCCATCTCCAATTTCCTGACACAGGATTGTAGCCACTTAAACTCTCCTGTTCTCAGAGCTCTGCCTCCTCAAGTCAGCGGGACCATCACACTCTGTAGATCTCTCACTGAGCAGAGCGCTGGGGCATGTGTTTCCCTTTTCTCATAAATTAGAGTTCTGCACTGCTTGGTAGTCAATCCTGGATGTATTGTTTCATCTATTTGGGTTTATTTTTATGGTATATTTTTCTTTATTACATGGGAAGGGTTAGACCAGTAGTGATTATTCCATCATAGTGAGCAGCAGAAGCCCTGTGAAATTGCTTTTGTTACAGTGTCATAAAGATATATAAATTCAATTCAGATTTCTTCTTTCTAAACATATACTCAAGCAAAATATACAGATGTGATTCAGCTGAAAGTCTTAAAAGAGTTTAATTTTAATATCTTAATGGGTTAACTGATAATCTTTCACAAAAATCACAATATTTAACCTTCTTCTTTTATTGAGTTTTTTTCCCCCAAGACCAAAAGTTACTGATGAAAAAAATTCATAGCCCCATAGTATGAGGCTGTGACCAAGAATCTGAGAGGCTGGCTTGCTGTCAGCTCCTTAGCTCTACCACCACCTTCCTGCAATGCCAGAATTGAACCAAGCCTGATGAAGGCAGGAGGTATGCAATTTCAGTATTTATTCTCCTACAGGTAGCATGTTATCATCTTTAGTTTTCAGGGATCAGGGAGTTAAAGTTAAGAGAGAGTTTTAATCAGCTATTATACACTCATTTTTTTGAGGAAAATATCTGTAATTACATAAAGAAGCAGATGCTACTAGGTAGAATAAAATATTCAGAATAAAGGCAAGGAATGAAGATAGGAAATAGGAAAGGAGGGAGGAGGAAGGGGAAAGAAAAAAGAAGGAAAGACAAGATGGGAAAGGACTGGAAAGACAGGACAGGAAAGGGGAAAGGGAAAGGGGAAAGGGGAAGGGAGGGGAGGGGAGGGAAGGGAAGGGAAGGGAAGGGAAGGGAAGGGAAGGGGAGGGGAGGGGAAGGGAGGAGGGAGGAGGGGAGATGTCTTTGTGCTGAAAGATAGACAACTACAATTGCATAATTGCAGAAGGACTGAATTGTAACACCATGTGATAAAATGAGATATAGACCTAAATTAAGCCCTACAGCAGATCAGAGAAACGCTACTGGTTTCCAACAAAGAGGCAAAAAGTTGAAGTGACATTCAAGTCAGCGTACAAGCAATAGATACAAATTTTGCAGTCAGAATTTTATGTTAGTAAAGATATTATCTGTGTATTTCTATATAATCAAATTTAACTTATCTCTGGGATGCTCACTCCTTTCTGGTAGCAGATTAAATCTTACCAATTCAAAGAGCATTGTCACTTCTGTTCAACATTCAGTCTCTTGAAAAACTACAAAGTCAATTCAATATTTTCTCTTTTCCTTCTTCTTTCCTGAACATATGTTTCAGGATAATGTGAATTCTAAGAATCTATTTTTATTCATTTGTTTATGTTTAGCTAGAGGAATTATATATTATCCAGCCTTTGAAGAGAAGATATCTGGTCCACCAGCATCTGCCATGTGTCTATGGTAGCATCTTCCAAAATGAGCAATCCTTCTTCATCCAGCAGTGCATTCTAACAGAGTTCTGTGTTTCTCTATCCACTGGTTACAATGTTTATGCAGATGTTTTCTCATCTTCCTTGGTTGTACTTTAGTATTGTCCAGGTTGCTGGCTTACCCTCAGACACTCTGTATCCTTCCCAGAGCACATGTGAAAAAATGATCTGACATCTTTCTTCCCAGAATATTTTCCTTTTTTTTTTTTTTTTTTTGACAGGCAGAGTAGACAGTGAGAGAGAGAGACAGAGAGAAAGGTCTTCCTTTTTCCATTGGTTCACCCCACAATGGCCGCTGCAGCTGGCACGCTGCGGTCGGGCACCGCCCTGATCCGAAGGCAGGAACCAGGTGCTTCTCCCGGTCTCCCATGCGGGTGCAGGGCCCAAGCACCTGAGCCATCCTCCACTGCACTCCCAGGCCACACCAGAGAGCTGGACTGGAAGAGAAGCAACCGGGACAGAATCCGGCAACCTGACCGGGACTAGAACCTGGTGTGCCGGCGCCACAGGCGGAGGATTAGCCTATTGAGCCGTGGTGCCGGCCCCAGAATATTTTCTATTTCTGTTATGTATGGCAGCTTTCAAGCTCTTTGTGATACAGCAGAATAAAGACACAGGAGGAGCCAGTCTTCAGAGGCTGGATTCCCAGCCCCTCCAAAGATCAGCTGTGTCATGTTGAGATGGTCACCTAGTCTCTCTGTTCTTCACTGCCTTTATGTATAAAATGATTCTGGTAGTCTCCCACTTCCATAAGTTAAAACAATCAAGCAGACTGAAACATAAAATGGACTTTGAACAAGTCTGTATAGTGAGTGTTGTATAAATGTTATTTCTTTCTTTTTTCTTATGATTATCAGCCTAGACATTTCATTCAGCAATTTCTCCTCAAGCACCAAGTTGAATGAATATGGATGTTAAATTATAATATTTGTAGTCTTCACAAACTAAAATAATAATAATAAAAACTTGGTTAACCAAAAATAGAAATAAGGCATGTCCTTTCTCTTGAGTTTATATTAGGGGTCTTTCTCAGATTCAAGGTAACTTCTAAATTGTAATTCTGTTGCTTAATTTTTATTGTCATGTAAATTCAAGATACATTACCTCAAAAACAAAAAAGAGAAATAAAGAAATATAGAAGGGAGAAGGGTGGGGGAGAGGGAGGGAGGGAAAAAGGGAATATCACTCTGTTCTTAGACTTGTGTCTGTAATTCATATTGAATCTCTTAAAAATAATTAACGTTAAAAATAGAAAAATATACAAAAATAAAAAATGTGCCTTCTCCCACAAATTTTAATTCTTTAGAATCATAAAAAGTGTTTTTGTGAGGTTTAGTATTTTTTTCTTCTTTTAAAACAAATGGAATGAACAATTCCTGGGTCCTAGAACACTTAACCTCTGTCACTACAAAACAAAAACAAAAACCACTTTCCCCTTTGAAAAAGCTCATTTAAAAAAAGCTGTTATAAACTCTGATGGAAAGATGTGAATTTTCTGTGGAAATAAAAGCTTACTTTGACATCCAAAAGCTGAATATCAGCTGGCCATTATCTGTATTTGTATCTGCTATATAAACCTGTTCTGAGAAAATGGATGCTCGCGACCAAATGGGCAGAATACTAGGCATAAAGAAATGAAGGCAAGAAAGACATAAGCCATCTGAACATGTTCTGTTTCTCCCTTCAGACCCATCTTCCCTGTTTCTCTGTGCTGCTCTGTCTCAGGAATGAGCTTTATGGACCGTGTTAGTGGGGTCCCTTGCCCACTTGAGCTTTGCCAATGCCCAACACTAGTAGTCACAGCCCTTGGTTCTACTCCTGTCAGTTCTCTGCTAGTGATCCCAGGACTTTCTGCCTGAACCATGTCTTCTCTCACAACTGTAGCTCTGGTGCCTGTTCCCTCTGCTCTTACCTTCAAGACAGGCAAGGTAATCATTGCTCCCTCTGGCTATCCCTAAATACTTCACCACTCTGGTGCTTTCTACTCCTTTGCACCACAATGTTGTCAACAGTCTCTTTGATCAACAGTTCTCAATTACCCCATCTGATAGATCCTCTGTTTTCAGCAAACACATTGAGTAATCCAACTGCATTGGAAACTCCAGGAAACATAATCTTAACTCTCCAATTTCTGTTCTAAAACACTGTATTATAAGACTCACAGATTCAAGTTTTAGAATAATTCCTTAGATTAATAGCTAAAGACTGCATTATGTTTGCAGAATGGCAGGTGGTATTACTAACTGAAGATTTTAAAATAAAGGTAATTCATCAGATGTTGAGAGGAAGTCCAGGGGCTAGCTTAAATAGTGTGAATATCTAGTCTTAATGAAGAGGAGAGGTTCTATGACTGGTAGTGGTACATAGACTAGAGGTGTGTATATATGTTACTTGAGGTTAAAATGTAATCAAAGATGGAGGCAGAGAGGGAAGAGTGAGTTCTCCTAGCTGGAAGTCAACAGGTCACCTCAAATGTGACAAATTAGAAAGTAAAGTCTCCACTCTTCTCTTTGAACGAATGAAAGTAATGACCAGGAGAGCAAAAAGAGAAGCCAGTATGGAGTAGCGACTTTCAGAAAGCAAGGCCAGGAGATGCTTGGCACAGGGTATGGTTTTCAGCTATTCTACTGCTGGGATGTGATTTTAAACTGGGTACACAAATCACGTTTATTTAAAATATTAATAACCTTGAGGGAATTGGGGAATCAGGTGGGAATAGCATCTGTCTGCCCTGGGGTTGCTTTTCACCTCCAGTGTGGAATCAGGCTGAGCAGAGAAGAGCGGGGAGACAGTGAGCAGCTCCTCATGCCCATCAGTGAGGATGCAGACTGTGCCAGCTCACACCTGAGAGTGCTCATGCTGGCAGCTCCAGCTGTGCTTCTTCCACTTTGGCCTGAGTCCTGGAGCCAGGTCAGGAGCTTCTACTAATGGCCACATCCCTTTCTCAAAGGAGTCAGAGAGGGTGAAATTCTGAGTGCCTGACATTGGCACAAGGGGAACATGCATTTTTGCTCTACTGTAATATTGTCATTTGCTTTATTTGCCATTTTTCTATGTGGCTGAGATGTTTGTTTGACCAGACCCCTTCCCCAATGTCTTTATCATAGCAGTTGCCATAGCCTATGCTGTGTGAACCCCATGATTACCGCTGTGAGACCCGAAACAGAATTCAGGGTTCAATCAGCACCCTGGGATCTGCTCAGACAATTAACAAATCTTTCTCCAGATCTTCACCCATGTCTGTGAGACTGTTGAAAACTGAGGCCAGATGTTGGCCTCTTAACACTTTCTTTTGACAAAGGTCCTGGGAGTCTTGGCTGTGTGCAGTTCAGTGGTCCCTGTCATTCGGATCTTGACCACTCAAGTCTTAGCTGCCTTGGTAGTTAACAGCATTCCTCTATCCATTCCCTGTGAGAAGGGAGAAAGGGCCAGGCCACCATCCTTCTTGTGTTCTATGCCCTATGGTGAGAACCAGCAAATGGTCAAGAGAGTGACAGAGCAGGCCTGGCCCCTGCAGTGTTTCTCTTCTCTTCCGATCTCAGAGGATTCACTTCATTTGCCCTCTGAAGACACCCAACAGCTTTTCCTTGTTCTGTTTTCATAATTTCTCTCAGTAAAAGGATTGATCTGGCCTGAGATTATTTTTATCAGAGTCGGAGACAGAATCCTCAGATGCATTTTTTCAGTGCATTAGTTTTGAGTTTCATTAAGTGAATATTTGCCTATAAACCTCAATGGTTTTAGTCTTTCCCCTAGGAATACTGTGCTAAACTTTGTTCACAAATGCAGTGGGTAGAATACTTATTTTCTACCATGTTGTGAGCATTGGACCTAAAGCTCATTATTGTCTTATGGATCTAGCTTATTTCATGAAGATTGTCTTTTTTATTAGTTTTCATTTGATGCTTAATTCATCAGTTATTTAGAAGTGATTTTGAGTTGTTTCTAAATATTAGATAATTATTATTCACTATGAAACATTAAAATACAGAGCTTGGTAAAACTACCATAACTTTTTTGTTCTAAATCGACTTCTTTTATTTATCTTCATTATTTGTTCTATGAGAAAAACTGTAACGTTTTCTTCTTCACTGGCGAAACTCAATGCATTTGTTTATTCTGTGCAGACTCTGAACTTACATTAGAGCAAATGACAGAACTCAAGAATGAGAAATGATTAGTTAGTGTCAAACAACAGTGTTCAATGTCCCAGTGAACTCATCCCAACTTACCTCAGCATCACTGAACTATGAGTTTGTCTTTGTTACAGAACAGCAACCGAGAAGGAAGTTCCTTCCCATGTCTGCCAACAGAGGACTAATTGAATATCAAACAGTTTTTTACAGGAAAATAAATGGGGAATATCTCTATTTTTTGCCTTTAGTGGTTCCTAGAAGAAAAATATGAATATAAGTTAAACAATTTGAATAATGCTCTCATATTAACATAAGAATGGAAGATATTGATACAGATACAACAGTACATATTTCAAAATTGGAAACAAAGGCTATAATGTTTCATTCTAGTCACCTATAAGAGGTACAAGAGAAAGAGGGATGAAAGCTAGACAGACTTTAATATATTTTGTTTTACAAAATTGATTTTAAAGCATATATCAAAGGCATTTTTAAATGAATGAAGTAAATATTATTACACTTAGTAGAGTAAATGATTTGAAGAAAAAGATTGTTCAGGCAAATTTAAAGTAAAATAATTTATCCTAATATCCCTATACTAAAGGAAAAAATGCAAATAACTGCAATTTCTAGCAACTGTATTATTGCATGGCAGTGTCATTTTTATTTCTTTTCATGATAGCAGTTCAGCTATTAATGGAAAATTAATGAAAATATGAATTAAAATTGTACCATTTTACAGCCCCTGATTATAATTAAATCAGGTATTATTCATTAAAATCATTAACAATAAAAGAGTCTCTTGCAACATCATGTGACTCCTGATGAAAAAACACAACACCTATGTGAGAGATTCTTTAGATCAAGCCTCTGGACCAAACTACAGATTGGTTTGAAAAGCCAGGAGACTGAAATCCGTGTTGAAGACACAGCAGGACACAATCAGCAAAATCCAGTCAGTGGAAAACCACAGAACAAATGGCTTGATTTCATCCACAAATGAATTGCCAAGGGAAAAACGGTGATGAATCTATTGTTTGAAAGGACACAAACATCCTATCAACCAATTGAAATATATGAGCCTTCATTGGAGTAGAACTGAGTAAAACAATAAAATAAAATATTTATGACAATTGTTGAGACAGAAATGAAAATAGTGGCTGTGAATATTTGAAATTATTGAGTTATTGTTTTATGTGGAAAACAGTATTTTGTAGATGCGTCAAATAAAATACATAGAACATCCAGTGAAACTTGAATTTCAGATGAAAAACTTAAAAATGTATTTTGTATGTTCTACACTGTATGACCAGTATTTTTGTTAGTTAAATCTGGCAATTCTAGTGTCATGGCTGTATTGAAAACAGTAAGCTTTATTTCTTACACTATATATAGAAATATTTGAAAATGTAAGAATATGTATTTACTTCAAACTCACATGGAAGCAATGAACTATATGAGGTGTAGATATAACTATACTAAGCATTTACTGCTAACTTTTAAATCTTAGATATGGGTGTGGGGGAGGTGGGCTCATTATGTTATATTGTGCATTCACTTCAAATTTTTCAAAATAAAAAGTTCAAAAAACTGTAACAAATATCTCTAATTATTACCAGCAGGTGCATACAAGTAAGACACAGTAACATCAGTGCCCACTTCACAATGTTTGGGAGATTCCATTTGAATTTTTTAAGAAACTTCACTCAAAGTTATCCGTATTTATTTTCATTTTTTTAAAAATGTTTCTTATGCACATAGGGTATTTCAAGTCTCCACCTGTTGGGGCAAAGTTGTAGGACTTGAAGAAAATCTCATGGACTTTCTGGTTCACTACGCTAATTCATGTACATCTTGCTGCTCAAGAGAAAGAGTGCAGCTGTCCTTTCTCGGACCCCTAGAGCTTACCAAGGAGAGGTGGGATAGTATAACTGGAGTCCTCAATAATACATCTCAGTTAGTACTCTTGGGCAGCATTATCCAGGTGAGACCCCTGAACGTGAGCCCCAAGACAAGCCTTGATCATCCTGCTGGGTGATGATCAACAGGTGCAGGTTTATTAATGTCTGTGGGAAGTGAGCCAAGAAACTAAGACCCTGGGATTTCAAAATTGCCAAAGGCTAAAAAATGCCACACAATCATTCCCTCCAGATCACATTGTAAATACCTGGAGTTTAATCTCAGCCTTTAAACAATATTATTTTCCATTGATTTACATTTCTGTTCTACTTAATTGCATTTCTGCTGCATAAATTCCACATAGTTTCATAGTTGATAGTTGTGGTAAACTAGTGTTAGTGTATATGGAAACTCTGAATTGTGGGGACACACACACATACCTAGCACCAAGTTATTCATACAACAAAGGAGTATAAAGAAATTTAGTTTGAAAAGTCAAACTGATCTGCATTTCCTTCCTGGTCCTTCACTTGCTAGTCTCTCTAAAACTAAGTTTCTCATTTGCAAAATTAGGAATATAACATTGTGCTACAAGGAAGTTCTAAGGAAATACTCATTTATTCAATGAATCTCATGTGCCAGGGACAGTACTGAATTCTCAGTGGGCACAAAATACTCCTGCCTTCTTACAGTTTACATTCTAAAGAGAAAGGTACTCAAAAAAGATGCCACCAAAATGCTAACACTAATAGCAGATTGTTCCGAACTCCCTGAACAAAATAAACAAGATGTTGTGCTAGAACATAGTAGGAGAGCCTACTTTGGATGGTAGAGTCAAGAGAAGCCTGCCTGAAAATATGACACTGATGCTGAAATCTCAGGTATGAGACTGAGGAAAGACAATAGTGGGAGTGAGAATTGTGATCACCAACCATGGCCCAGGGGCTGACAAGTTCTTGCTGAAGACTAAGGTGATACAGAGCAGTGGGCAAGGCAGAGTCATGAGATGAGCTAGAGAAGAGTGTCAGAGAATACCACACAGAGCTTCGTAGACCCTAGAGGAGTAGAGATTTGATATCAAAGGTAAAGTAAGGCTGTTAAAATATCAAACCTGGGAATGAAACTTGGGAATGAATTTACCTGACCTAATTTTCAAAAACAATCTGGTGTGATTCTGAAGTATGGACAGCAGAAGAGATAGGAAAGTTAGTAGGTGAGTATACCAGTTTGGGAAGAGAAGATGGGAACACAAGCTAGGAAGGTGGCAGACAGATGCACACCTTTTTCATATATCTTGCATAAATCATGAACTGGTCTTTTGCATATAAGATGGACAGAACATGGTGAAAAATAAAGAGTGGAAGCCTAAGAACAAGAGAATTCTAAGCTGATTCCCAAAGTGCTTCAGGTATGATTTGACCATTTCCTGAGAAGGGAAGACCTGTAGAGGAAACGGGTCACAACTAATGTAAGCATGCCTTGCATGAAAAGCACTTAGCACCACAGCTGGCATGTAGCTGCCGTTCAAGGGTTGATACGAAAACAAACTGTTCCTATTGTCTGATAATTCAAGACCATTCATTTCCCTTGACAACCCATTACAATTTAAATAAAATACACCAAAATAATTTTAAGTTTCAAGTTTCTGTGATTTTATTGTACACTTTTCAATAACTAAATGTTGAAGATCAATATATTCTGCATTTACAAATCCATCTGGTTTTGAAGGTGAAAGTCCCCATAATTGTTCATCTCCTGTCATCATAAATGGACAATGCACAGGGTGGTGATTATTGTGATTCACTCTTCCTAACTATTTTCACCTTTCTGATATCACAGTGAGCCTGACTTCCCATCAGTAACAGAAGACTGCCCAAGATGTGACCACAGAGAGGTGGGCTTCAGGTCTCCTTGGCCTGGACTGGTATTCCCAGGTCTCCATTAGTACAAGTCAAGACACATGCCAGGAGATGTGCAGGCTGGTCGCTGGACCTCCAGAACCTTCAGGCAAGTCTAGCATTGCATAGCGCCAAGGGTTACACAGTCCTGAAAGTTGTATGCAATAATTAGCATTTTCTATTTTATGTAACTTTTATTTATAGAAGGTGAACAAATTTCATGCATTTCATATATACAGATTTAGGGGCACAGTGATACTTCCTAACCTACCCTCCCTCCGTCCCATGTTCCCACCTTCACTACTCCTCCCATTCTTATTCTCTCTTTTAATTTTTACATACTTTCAATTTCATAATCATAAGCTTAGTACTGAACTAAGTAAAGAATTAAACAAAGAGTAACAGAAGAAAACACTGTTCCTCAACAGTAGAGACAAAGGCTGTAAATAATCAGATCTCAAAATGTCAATTTCATTCAAAAGCATCACATTTTTAACTCTATCATTTACCACAGATCGGGGAAACAAGATATTTGTCTTTGGGGGACTGGCTTATTTCACTAACTTAATAGTTTCCAGTTGCATCAATTTTGTTGCAAAAGACTAGATCAATATTTTTTATGACTGAGTAGTATTCCACACCACACACACACACACACACACACACACATTTCCTTTACCCAGTCATCAGTTGAAGGACACCTGAGTTGTTCCATATCTTAGCTATTGGAAATTTAGCTGCAATAATTATGGGTGTACAGAAAAATGGGTGTTTCATATGCTGATTTTATTTCCTTTGGGTAAATACCCAGGAGTGGGATGGCTGGATCAAATAGATCAATTTACATATTTCTGAGGTATCTTCATACTGTCTTACACATAGGTATACTAATTTACATTCCCACCAACAGTGTATTAGGGTATCTTTTTCCCCACATCTTCACTAGCATTTACTGTTTTTTGATTTCTGTATGATTGGCATTCCAATTGAGGTGGTATGAAACCTCATTGTAGCTTTTATTTCCCTGATGGTTAGTGATACTGTACATTTTTTCATGTATCTGTTAGCCATTTCAATTTCATCCTTTGAAAAATGCCTGTTTTAACCCTGTGCCTCTCTCTTCACCAGATTGTTGGTTTCCTTGCTGAGTTTCTTAAGGTCTTCACAGATTCGGGATATTAATCTTTTATCAGTTGCATAGTTTGAAAATACTTCTCCAATTCTTGGTTGCTGCTTCACTTTGCTGTGTGTTTGCTTTGCAATGCAGAAGCTTCTTAGCTTGATGTAATCCCATTTGTCTATTTTTGCTTTTATTGCCTGTGCTGCTGGGGAATTATCCAAAAAGTCTTTGCCTTTGCCAATGTTTTATATACTTTCCCCCAATGTTCTCCTCTAGTAATTTGATGGTATTAGGTCATAGAA
The DNA here is from genome assembly GCF_051225735.1 of Oryctolagus cuniculus. Lineage (NCBI taxonomy): Eukaryota > Metazoa > Chordata > Mammalia > Lagomorpha > Leporidae > Oryctolagus > Oryctolagus cuniculus. The sequence goes on from NC_142868.1 coordinate 190,835,471, forward strand.
TTAGATTCTTTTTTTTTTTTTAATTTTTTTTGACAGGCAGAGTGGACAGTGAGAGAGAGAGAGACAGAGAGAAAGGTCTTCCTTTGCCGTTGGTTCACCCTCCAATGGCCCCCGCAGCCGGCGCGCTGTGGCCAGTGCACCGCGCTCATCTGATGGCAGGAACCAGGTGCTTCTCCTGGTCTCCCATGGGGTGCAGGGCCCAAGGACTTGGGCCATCCTCCACTGCACTCCCAGGCCATAGCAGAGAGCTGGCCTGGAAGAGGGGCAAACGGGACAAAATCCAGTGCCCCGACCAGGACTAGAACCTGGTGTGCCAGCACCGCTAGGTGGAGAATTAGCCTAGTGAGCCGCGGCGCCAGCCTAGAATTAGATTTTTGATCCATTTTGAGTTGATTGTTGTATAAGATGTAAGGTAGAGATCTTTTTTCTTACTTCTGTGTACAAAGATCCAATTTTCCCAGCACCATTTCTTGAAGAAACTATTTTCGTGCCAGGGATTGATTTTAGCTGCTTTGTCTAACATTAGTTGGTTGCAGTTGTGTGGATTTCTGGGCCTCCTATTCTGTTCCATTGGTCTGTGTTCCAGTTCCAGGCTGTTTTGATTACAACTGTTCTGTAGTGTATCTTATATGGTATATCAGTAATCTTGTGTTGTGATATCTCTATCTTTGTTTTGTTGTTTAAGATTGGGTAAGCTATGCAGGGTCTCTTATGTTTCCATATGAATTTTAGCATCGTTTTTTCTAGATGCTGAATATCATTGAGATTTTTATTGGCATTGTCTTGAATCTGTAAATTGCTTAAGTCCCCTATTATGATCCACTATTCATTCAGGATTAATTTTTTCAGTCTCCATGTGTCTGCATATTTTCTAGAGATTCTTAAATTGTTAATTTCCATCTTCATTCCATTGTGATCAGAAAGACACATGGTATGATTTCAAGTTGTTAGAACTTGCTGAGACTATTTTGTGGCCTAGCATATGGTCTAATTCAGAAAACATTATGTTCACTGATGAAAAGAACATGCATTCTTCAACTGTTGGATGAAATGCTCTGTAGATATCAATTAGAACCATTTGGTCTATAGTGTAGATCAGCTCTGCTGTTTCTTTGTTGATTTTCTGTCCAGGCCATTGATGAAAATGGGATGTTGAAATCCTCCATCACTGTTGTATGTGTCTCCCTTTAGATTCACTAGTATTTGTGTTTTAAAAAGTCAGGCACCCTGGCATTGGTTGCATATATATTTACTATAGTCACATCTTCCTGCCGAATTGATCCCTTAATAATTACATATCACCCTTTTTTGTCTCTTTAACACATTTTGTGTTAATGCGTATTTTGTCTGAATTAAGATGGTTACACCTGCTCATTTTTTCTTTCCATTAGCTTGGAATATATTTTCCATCCTTCCACTTCCAATCTGTATGTATCTTTGTTGGTGAGGTATGTTTCTTGTAGGAAGCAAATAGATGGGCATTTTAATCCATTCAGGCAGTCTGCATCCTTTAATTGGAGAATATAGGCCATTTACTTTCAAGGCTATTATAAATAAATACTGACTTAGTCCTACTATTTTTCTCTAGATATTTCCATTGTTTAATTTGAATTTCCTTTGTACTTTTACTGGTAGATTTTCTGCCTTCATATTCTTTAATTATGATGACTATCATTTTCTATTTCTGTGTGTAGCAAACCCCTAAGGATCATTTGTAAGACTGAATGAGTAATGACAAATTATTTCAATTTCTGTTTGTTTTGGAAGGTCTTTATTTCAACATCATTTCTAAATGAGAGCTTTTGGGGTTATAGTACTATGGGTTGACAGTTTCTTTAAAGACTTGGACTATGTCTCCTCAATCTCTCCTAGCCTGTAGGGTTTCTAATTAGAAATCAGCTATTAGTCTAACCAGACATTTGTCTCATGCATATTTTAGAGTATTTTCTTTATGTTTTACTGTTGAAAGTTTTACTATAATGTGTCATGGTAAAGATCTTTTCTGAATGTGTCTAGTAGGAGTTCTATGTACTTAAATGTCCCTGACTTTCTCCAAATTAGGGAATATTTCTGCTACCATCTTGCTGAATAAGCATTCTAATACATTCTCTCTTTCCATACCTTAGGAACTCTTAAGACACATATGTTTCATCATTTGATAGCATCCCATAAATCCTGAACACTATGTTCAGTTTTTTCTAATTTTTTCTTCTTTTCTGTTTTGTCTGACTGAGATTTTCCAATAATTTGTCTTCTAGTTTGAATATTCTTCAACCTTACCAAGTCTGTTGCTGAAACTTTCCACTGTATTTTCTAGCTGACATATTGAATTTTTCATTTTTCATATTCAGTTTGATTTCTCTTCCATATCTCCATCTCTTGGCAAAATTTTTCATCCATAAGCTATAGTGGTTACTTCATCTCATGAATTTGTTTCTCTATAAATCTGAGTAATTTTATGATCAATCTTTAGAATTCATTTTCATGCAATTCATCAATCTTATCATCTTATTGGAGTATCTGCTCTTTCAGTGGACATCCAGAGGCATGTGCTGGGTGGGACATGGAGCTCTGTTCAGTGCTCAAGGATGGGGTGATAATACAGGGGTACATCCAATTTGGGCATGGTAGATATATTTTGTCAGCATTAAGGAGGGTATGATCACTTTAGTTGGCTTAATCACAGCATCACCACCTTTCTTCCAAGGTGTTCAATGCTTGGTGTTGGTCCACAGTGGGTACATCCCCTACACATACAGGTGCATAAACTGCACAAAGGATATATGTGGTCCACAGTTTATGCACAAAACCCTCTGCAATGTCCCACCCCAGGCAGTCAGGGACCTCTAAGCGTCTGAAGCCAGACACAGTGATTCCCAAGAGACCCCACTACACCCCACCCCCAATTGTGGAGTCACAGCATTCCCACAGTCACAGCATGCAAGACTCCAGCAGTCACAGGGTGCCGAAGCTCCTCTCTCAGCCCCATGAGCCTGTCCCATCCATGGGAAGAGCAGAACTATTCCCAGGGCCAGCTTCTTGTGGGTTCTCTGCCTTGAAAGTTTGAGCCCTGGAGCCTGTGATGGGTTGAGGGGATAGAAATACCTCATAACCTGTCCCCTGCCAACCCTCAAGCCAGACTCAAAGTCAGTGAGGAACTAAAATCTTTCCCTCTGATAAAATCCCCTGGTCACATGCATAATAGCTGCTGTAGTCCCTAGTGGTATCAAGATGGTGCCTTCTCCCAGCTGGCCACTGGGTGACCTTGTAGGGGAATGGGGAGAATGAAATGTGCTTTTCCTTCCAGATTAGGTGGATACTGTGTTCTCCTACTTGGACTTCAAGCCAGACTCAAAGTCAATGTGGTCTGCAAGGCTCACCCTCAGGCAATATCATCAGTGGTTTGGGCTTCCATAGTCTACTCTCATCTTGCTCTCAGAAGCTGGAGTTTCCTCCAGCCCCCAGATGTGGGAGTCATTGATAGTTTCCCCACTCACTCATGTGTGTCCATTCTTTGCACACAACTTCATGGTGTCCCTCTTCCTTCTGTAGACTTCCCTCTGAAAACTTCTCTCCAGCTATCCCTGAGAATGCACTTCCTCTACTTTTCTTCTGCTGTCTTCCTCTGGTGAAAATCAGCACATTTTTTCTCTACTCAGCCATATTGGAATCTATCCTATAATGACAATTTTCTATCAGTAGAGAGTAAAAGATCTTGAAGAAAGAGACTCTTTGACTAAAAGGTTCAAAATTGTTATTGGGCTAAAAGTAGATACGCAATCTCATTATGCAGATGAGCAAACCAAGGCTTAGGGTGTCACGTGGCCCTGGGTACACACTGATAATGCTTGTCTCAGTTTAAAATCCATGATTTTTATACTTCTGACTCTTTTTTATTCTCTTTTAATGTGCAAGATATTTCTGCAATATAATTTTAGTTATGTTTTACTTTAGAACAATATTGAATATAATTTAATTCATACCATGAATGCCAATTAATATTAGAATAGAATCAGGTACTTCATAATTTATATGAAATTTTATTTAGTTGGCACATAACATAATGGTGGATTAATACAGCAGTTTTCCTGATGAAATAAATAAGAAGTATCATCTACCCATAGACTCAGAGCCCTTATGCTTCTTTTCTTTACTTGGTAACAGTTTTAGAGATTACAGTACTCTTGCAATAACCTTTGACAAAAATAAAGTTATAATCAGAACACATCTCTCTCTCTCTTTCTATATATATATATATATGCATATATGTACATACATATATATATAGCTAGATAGATTGATAGATATTATTACTTTCGATATATTAAGCATTAAATACTGATCAGACATTATAAATTATATTTTGATCAAGGAACACAGCAGTGGAAGAGTGTAATTGTCATAGACCATGGATTTTACACTTTCTCATTCTGCAGATATAAAGACCTTAGTTATAAAGGGAAACAAATATACATTGCTATTACTCTTTAAGAGAAATGACGAGGCCAGCGCCACGGCTCAATAGGCTAATCTTCCGCCTGCGGCACCAGCACACCGGGTTCTAGTCCCACTCGGGGCACCGGATTCTGTCCCGGTTGCACCTCTTCCAGTCCAGCTCTCTGCTGTGGCCCAGGAGTGCAATGGAGAATGGCCCAAAGTGCTTGGGCCCTGTACCTGCATGGGAAACCAGGAGAAGCACCTGGCTCCTGGCTTTGGATCAGCGTGGTGCGCCAGCCGCAGTGCGCTGGCAGCAGTGCGCCAGCCGCAGTGGCCATTGGAGGGTGAACCAACAGCAAAAGGACGACCTTTCTCTTTGTCTCTCTCTCTCACTGTCCACTCTGCCTGTCAAAATAAATAAATAAATAAATAAATAAATAAATAAATAAATAAAAAGAGAAATGACAAAACCTAGAATCAGGAGCAATGTAGTGTAGCAGAATGACCAAGGATTCTTTAGACAAACTATTTCATAAAATACACCTCATATAAAACTATTTCCAAAAAAACCTCTTTACCTAAATTATGTATGCATGTATATACCTATATATTTTTACCCGTGATAGAAAAAATACTTGATAGAGACAAGTACAATGAGGACAGCTAAGGAGGAAGAAGTAGACTATTAGTCCAGTGTGGATTCAGTTGCTTTCAAGCAATTCAGTTCTTATAAGTCACAATTTCTCAACAAATCAGGGTTTCAGTAGTATCAAAACTATATGAAACGTTGAGCAATTTACTGTACATGAATATTGTGTAACAACTTTGAGTCTTTGAACTTGTTTTTTTTTCCCTTTCTATAATTTTTTCTATACAGTGAATTCCTATTATCTATAAGGACCCAGCAAAGAGAACAAGTGTTGTTTCCACCATGAAGACACAAAAAGAAATGAAGTCCTATAGTTCCTTTACATCTGGATCTGGTTCTGGACACCACACCTTCAACCTGAAGCATGTGCCAAGATTAAATCTACACTATGGTCACATAAAAAATAGCAATCCAGTTGTGGATGTTCAGTGGAATAAGGTAAAAGAAATAACTTGGGTTGCATTTGTCAAAGAACAATTTTGTTTAAAGACCTAATTGGCTTTTCTTAGAAATTCATGAATCACTCAACATTTCATCTACAAAATAGGAAGGTACTCCACTAAGGTGAGTGGAAGAGTGGACTTCATCCACAGAAAAAAAGGCTGAAGAAAGCAGAAACAAGAAACAAAAAGGGGATTGGTTAATATCAGCTCACTTAACACCCCACTCCATCAATGAGCTAAGCAGAGGGGTGTCCTCATTCCAGCTCAGGTGGCTAGTTCTCTCTGACAACTTTCTGTGAACCTCATTTTTTTTTCTTTTGGGGAAATTGGCCTCCATGTGGACATGTCTAGTAGCTCCCTCTTGATTTCTCAGGTCATATCTTTTTTTTTTTATTTGACACGTAGAGTTATAGACAGTGAGAGAGAGAGAGACGGAGAGAAAGGTCTTCCTTTCATTGGTTCACTCCCCAAATGGCTGCTATGCCCGGTACTGAACCAATCTGAAGCCACCTGAAGACAGGTGCTTTCTCCGGGTCTCCCATGTGGGTGCAGGAACCCAAGCACATGGGCCACACTCGACTGCCCTCCCGGGCCACAGCAGAGAGCTGCACTGGAAGAGGTGCAATTGGGAGTAGAACCCAGCACCTGTATGAGATGCCAGCACTACAGGTGGAGGATTAACCAAGGCACCGGCCCCTCTCAGGCTATATCTTAAATGTAAACATCTTAGGTTTTGTGTGACTCCCTTTTGGGTTGGTCTTTAGGCTGAGGTCAGGAGCGCAGTCCAAATCAGTAACATCCCATAGATTTTATTTAGTATTTGGCAAGAGCTTCCAAGATGGCAGAGTAAGGAAGGAGCTTATTGCTCGAGTCTAGAAGATAGAGTGCAGTCTCAGGGAAGGGTTAGGGAGAAAACAGCAGAGGAATCTCTACACAAATTAGAGGGACACAGTAGATCTATGCAGATGGTGTGGATGCCCACAGCTCAGGACCCTAGCCACCAAGAGCCTACCACCAGGGCTAGAGATTGAGGAGAGATCAGACTGCAGTAGCTGAAGCCACTGCCAATAAAGCTGTAGGAAGAGCCAAGAGGGAACTCAGATTGGAGAATTGTGGGGGATAATGCACATGCCAAACTAGAGGAGGGATCATTTAAATAGGATCAAGTGTCTGGTAATAATAATAGATAGAATTGAAAAGGAGAGAATGGTCCAACATAGGAAGCAGACCACATAGCAGACTCGTGGAATGATAATCACTTTAAATAGTACTCTGACCTCAGAATCAGCCCTTAAGTCTTACTGGTCTGGCTGAAAAGCCTGTGAGAACATTTCAGGCATGGAAAGCCAAGACTCTGTGGCAAAAAGCAAGTTCTACATGAAGGATCTCTGTGATTAAGATCCCAGTGGAAAGAAGTAGCCATAGAATAAAGATGTACTTCTCTCTAAAGGGAGGAGGGAACTTCCACTTTGCTTATGTCCTTGTCTAAATACCAACAGAGTTCATGGATTCAAAAGGGTTCCATAGCCTGGGCAGCTCATGTCAAGAGTCTTGGGTGGTCACTGACATCATGCATACGTGTGTTATTAAATTAACAGGAGTCACTGTGTACCAACTCCCTAAGCAGGACCTCTGTCCACAATGAGTTGTATTGAGAGTTAACTGTAAAACTAGTTCTCAAATAGGTTTGTGTGTGTGTGAAAATTGTTGAAATCCTTACTTAGTATAGAGTTGGTCTTCTGTGTACAAAGGTAATTGAAATGAGTCTTTATGGAGAATAGGACTGGCAAGGAGAGAGGGAGGAGGAGGAAGGGTGGGAGTGTGGATGGGAGGGCAGGTATGGTGGGAAGAATAACTATATTCCTAAAGTTGCACTTATGAAATTTGTATTCCTTAAAAAAATACATTTTTTAAGAAAAGATTTTACTTTATGCCTTTGAATGGTATCATATGAAATATTTATATGTACATAAAATACCATATATACTACATATAATACATAATTATGCATAAAATATGTACAATTTATATTAAATATATGCAACATAAAAACTAATTTCCTGTTTTATATATAAAACTAGTTCTTACTAGTTTTATGTTAAGTAAAACATATACACACATAAATATTTTACTCTATGTAGCCCCAAATAAAAGAGCTCTGGACAACTGTAAAATTAGCAAGCTTACAATCTTTCTTTATATGAGGGAGCCCCTTCTATACTTTACAACAGTGGAGCCGACTATTTCTTGAGACGGCTTACTCATCAAGATGAGACAGGCAGGGAGATGCATGGGTAGCTGGCAGTAGCAGACACTTCTGAAGTGAGAGAGAAATTGAAACAAAAGGTCCACAACACTGAGTTAGACAGATACCAGTGTGGCTTTCTGGAGAGAGAGAGAGAGTGAAGAAGGTAGAGTTTTTGTATCAACAGCTGTTTGTGAGTCAATATTTAAGTTACACTTGGGAGAAAGCTTCAAAATCTCCTTGAAAGATACACAAAGGAGCCAGGTGTTTGGCACAGAGATTGAGCTACTGCTTGGACACCTGACCCATATCAAAGTGTCTGTGCTCCAGTTCTTGCCCCATTCTCCATTCCAGCTTCTCACTGATACATAACTGGAGAAGAAGCAGTTAACGAGCCAAGTAGTTGGATCTGGGCCCCCACGAGGGAGGCTTGATTTGAGTTACCAACACCTGGCTTCACCTGCCCCAACCCAGGCTTTTGTCTCTTGCTTTCAAATATTTTTTTGACAGGCAGAGTGGATAGTGAGAGAGAGACAGAGAGAAAGGTCTTCCTTTTTTGCCGTTGGTTCACCCTCCAATGGCCGCCACGGCTGGCGCGCTGCGACCGGCACATCGCGCTGATCCAAAGCCAGGAGCCAGGTGCTTCTCTCTGGTCTCCCATGCGGGTGCAGGGCCCAAAGACTTGGGCCATCCTCCACTGCACTCCCGGGCCATAGCAGAGAGCTGGACTGGAAGAGGGGCAACCGGGACAGAGTCCGGTGCCCCGACCAGGACTAGAACCCGGTGTGCCGGCACCGCAAGGCAGAGGATTAGCCTATTGAGCCGCGGTGCTGGCTCAAATATTTTTTTTTTAATGAAAATAAATAAAAGCCATACAAGCAAGCAATTTTGTTACCTTAGTCATTTGGGTTTTTTTGTTTCCTTTTGATGACTTTCCTTCGATCACCACTCTTTACTCCAAATAATATAATTTAGCTGCTTGACTTAACATAAATCACCTTATAGCCCACAATCTACCCTACTGATAATAATCAAAATTATATTTACTAAATATACATAAGATTATTAGAAGAGTTACATGGCCTTCCATGATACTGATTTTGTCTTAGACAACATTATATTTCAGCACATTTGATATAACTAAGCAACTCAGTATGTAGCTGTATTTGGTTCCTTTGTATTAATAGCAATTTAAGTACTATACTTATATAGTACACTATAAGTTATAAAGGCCAATTATATATCATATCATTATGATTTTGCATTAAGAAAAATCCTAGGTTATGTAAGAGACAGAGATTATTATCTCCATTGTCCAAACAAGAAATCTAAGAAAAAAGAAGTCTCTTACCTATTTTAAATGTTCAAGTAGGACCTAAATTCTTGGATCCAGGAAAGGTAATGTGGCTTGGCGTTCAAAAGCTTGGATGGACACCATTGCACAAAAACCAGCTTCATTTCCTGATGAACTTTTTAAACACGTGACATTGACCAAGTCACTTAACTTCTCTGTTTTCAGTGTCCTCATTCTTAGAATAATAAAAATACACATCATATAAAGTTGCTGTGCAGATTGTATGATGAAACCTAGGCTCTGGCCAGTCCACGGTAGTTCTCAACAAATTTTACATGCTGTTAATGCACTAACAACTGCTGGCATTTTGTGTTCAAGCTGCATCTATGAGGACTTGTGCACACATACACATGATAACTGGCTCTGACATTCTGTAAGCAATGACGATATCTAGACTCTTTTCCACAGCAGTCCTGCTCTAATGTATTTGCTGCTTTGAGAAGAAGCAGGTACTGCATTCAGAGTGATGTTTATAAAATTCATACCACAGTTGCAAAAAGTTTTGGATAAGAAAAGTCTTCATAAATAGCGCCAGAAAGATAATGTGGTCTTGAGTCATCTCTCTGGAGAACTGCCATAAACCAAGATATGCACCTTCTGGGAGAACCAGAATTGCAGAAGTGGATTCAGTTGTATAGGCCAATCAAGATGGAGAGGAGGGAGCACAGCAAGCCATGGTGAAATAGCAGGAGCAGTTTACTGCTCACAGGTCCATGAGAGTAGAGGATAGCATTCCTCCCTCACAAGGCCAGCAGCAATGTGGAAAGCCATCAGGACATTCAAACTCACTCAGTGTCTGTGTGACTGGGGATGGGGAGAAGTGAGGAGAGAAGTGGGAGGAGAGAGATGGATGTATGGGCCAAAGCATGTGCTGGCGTCCAGGACTCTATCCCCAGGCAGGCTTCTCTCAAGGAGCTCTGATTTAGAGGAAGCAAGCAGAGATGCAGGAGGTAGCGGAGTGACTGAGAGGTGGTCTCTGTGGCTTATTTGCACTGGCCAAGCAGGATGGCTCAAATGGAGCAAGTCAGCCTGTACGCAGGTGGGAGCCAGAAGGGAGCAGGAGGAGAACTCTGGATTGACTTCTTTAAGGAACTGAGAAGAGGGCGACCTAAAGAGTGTGTCACGGCTGACTAAGCCCTCCCACTGGTATGAGAAAGTCAAACTTGAGTAGATGCCAAGGAAATATAAAATTAGAATTCACCACAGTGCTCCATGTATTCATTGCAGTTTCTGATATTCAAAGTGTCTCTGTAGAGGGAGCACAATTGGAGTTTGTTTTGTTTTTCTTTGTTTTAATTTATGTTAATAGAAAAAGAACAGATTCCATCTATCTTTATAATTCTAAGAAAATAAACATACCTCCCTCCCTAAACACCCCTCCTTCCACTCTTTCTATTTTTTCTTTAATTTTAGCAAAATCATAGTTTCAATCCACTGTGTAAACACAGGCTTAGTGCACCACTAACCATAATATTCAAAAAAGTAAACCATAGAAAAGCCACCCTATAGTGAAGCAGCCTTTAACTGTGAGATATATTCTTACTTAAAGATTTTATATGGGACCTGCATTGTGACATAGTGGGTTAAACTGCCATCTATGGCACTGGCAACCAATATAGACACCAATTCAAGTCCCAGATGTTCCACTTCCAATCCAGCTCCCTGTTAATATGCCTTGGACAGAAGCAGAGCATGACCCAAGTCCTTGGGCCCCTGTACCCATGTGAGAAACCCAGAAGAAGCTTCTGGCTCCTGGCTTCTTACTTCTTACCAGGCCATTTCCACCCAATTCAGCCATTTGAAGAATGAACCAGAAGATTCTCTCTCTCTCTCTCTCTCTCTCTCTCTCTCTCTCTCTCTCCCTCTTTCTTTTTTCCTCTCTCTGTGTGTAAACTGTCTTTCAAATAAATAAAAAAATCTTTTTTTAAAAATTTTATCCATTGAAAAACTGGAAGCATTTCTACTAAGATCTGGAACCAGACAAGAATGTATACTCTCACTATTAGAAGTCAATACAGTTCTGGAAGATTTATCCAAGTCTTTAGGCAATAAAAAGAAATAAAGGGGATATGAATTGGAAAGGATGAACTCAAATTATCCTAGTTTGCAAATGATCTGATCCTCTACATAGGGAAAATAAAAGACTCCATTGAGAGAATATTGTAAGTTATAAGAGAGTTTCACAAAGTTGTAGGTCACAAGATCAACAAACAAAATCAATAGCATTTGTATACGCAAGCAATATCATGGCTGAGAAAGAACTTGTAAGATCAGGACCATTATATATCTGGAGATACATTTTACCAAGGATGTGAAAGAGTCCTAAGAATGAAAATTACTAAACATTTGGGGCCGGCGCTGTGGCACAGTGGGTTAAAGCCCTGGCCTGAATCACTGGCATCCCGTATGGGAACTGGTTCTAGTCCTGGTTGCTCCACTTCTGATCCAGCTCTCTGCTATGGCCTGGGAAAGCAGTAGAAGTTGGCCCAAGTCCTTGGGCCCCTGCACCCATGTGGGAGACCCGGAAGAAGATCCTGGCTCCTGGCTTCGAATCGGCTCAGTTCCAGCCATGTGGCCATCTGGGGAGTGAACCAATGGATGGAAGACCTCTCTCTCTGTGTCTCTACCTCTCTCTGTAGAGAGGTTTCAAATAAATAAAATAAATTTTTAAAACAAAACAAAAAAAAAGAAAATTGCAAAACATTAAGGAAAGGAATAGAAAACCCCCCCAAAATGGAAAATCTTCCATGTTCATTGATTGGAAAAATTAATATGATCAAAGTGTCCATACTACCTGAAGCAGTTTATAAATTCAATGTAACCCCAATCAAAATCTTCTCAAATCTAAAAAAAAAGACCCTAAAATTCACGTGGAAACACAAGAGACCCCAAATAGCAAAACCAATAAAAACAAAACTGAAGCTGTCACAATACCAGATTTCAAAACATATTACAGGTCAGTTATAATTAACAAAAGTTTGGTACTGGCACAAAAATTAACATGTAGAACAATGGAATAGCATAGAAACCCCAGAAAATCAATCCATGAAGCTACAACCAACTAATTTTTGACAAAGGAGCTAAAATCATTCCTAGGAGAAGGACAGTTTCTTCAACAAATGGTGTACAGAAAATTCTCTCTGTGTGCAAAGGTATGAAACAAGACCCCTACCATAAACCTAATAGAAAAATCAACTCACAATAGATCAAGGATCTAAATCTAAGGACTGAAACCATGAAATTCCTAGAGGAAAACATAAGGGAAACATTGCAAGACATTAGCTTAGGCAAAGACTTCTTGGATCACACCCTAGAAGCACAAGCAATAAAATCAAAAATAGACAAACAGGATTACATCAGCTAAGACGCTTCTGCACTGCAAAGGAAAGAACAAAAGTGAAGCATCAACCAAAAGAATTAGAGAAAATATTTGCAAATTATGCTACTAATAAAGGATTAAAGTCCATAATAAATAAGGAACTCAAGAAACTCAACAACAAACAAACAATCCAGTTTAGAAATGGGTAAAGGATGTGAATAGGCACTTTTCAAAGGATGAAATACGAATGGTCAACAGACACATGAAAAAATGTTCAGGATCACTAGCCATAAGGAAGATGCAAATAAAAACCACAATGAGGTTTCACTTCACCCCAGTTAGAATGGCTTTCATCCAAAAACCAAAATGACACATGCTGGTAAGTATTTGGAGGAAAAGGTACCATAATACACTGTACAAACTAGTACAACTACTATGGAAGCACAAACAAGGTGCTTCTCTGAGTTATTGTAATGAATGTATAGAGTACAAAGAAGTGTAATGTATGAGTGAAATTGACATTGTGAGATTTGGTTATTGCTTTTAGCCCATATTTATACTTATGAGGAAGAGTAGTCTCTGCTTATTACTTGTTGAATTATTTATTTAGTGGAGGATTAAGCTGGTGGTTATAAAGTAAATTGAATGTATTCTATAGAAATATTAAAAGAAAAATAATAAAGTAAGGAGGAGGGGTCAGAATTGTGGCTTAGCAGGCTAAGCCTCCATCTGCGATGCCAGCATCCCGTATGGGCACTGGTTTGTGTCCTGATGCTCTTCTTCTGATCCAGCTCTCTACTATGGCCTAGGAAAGCAGTAGAAGATGGCTCAAGTGCTTGGGTCCCTGAACCCATGGGGAGACCTGTAAGAAGTTCCTGGCTCCTGGCTTTGGATGCTACCACCTGGGGAGTGAACCAGCAGATGGAGGATCTTTCTGTTCTCCCAATCTCTGTCTATGAAATAAATAAAATATTTTAAAAACAAGAAAGGAAAGAGGAGAGAGGATGGAATTGAGGGATGAAGGAGGGGAGGGATGGTGGGAAGTTACCATTATATGCTTAAAACTGTATAATGAGGCATATGAAATCTGTTCCCTTTATATTAACAGAAGGATTTTATCCTTTACATTATATCCTATAATAATTTCCTGTAATAATCCATAGGTGCATGCCACTGTAATTTTTGAATATGTGGATCTTATTTGTTAACTAAACCATTAGTGGACGAATGATAATATAGATGTACTTCTGCTCTCCCATGAGTTTTGCTGAATGCAGTGCCTAGGTGAAGTAGTCCTCAAAGATACACAGATCCTAAACTCTTGAGCCTATGCATGTTATCCTATGTAGTAAAAAAAGATGTGTATTGATTAGTAATCTTGAAATGAAGAGTATGCCCCAGCTTATCCAAGTGGAAACAATGCATTTATGAGTGTCCTTTAAAGGAATAAGCAGAAGCAGAAACAATTACTATAGAAAAAAATAATGTGACAATGCAGACAGAGGAAAAAGAGACAGTGAGATTCAAGGAAGGGATTCCAATCCAAGGAAGGCAGACTACTTCTAGAAAGCAAGGAAAATAAATTCTCCACTAGAAACTCCAAAACAACCTAACTTGGTGACATCTTTGAAAGTAATTTCAGACTCTCATCTAAGACTCTTACAGCCTTCAGCTATCAGAAAATAAAATTTGATTGTTCTAAGAAACTAAATTATGGATATTTGTTACAGGAAATGAACACACAAAGCTAATACAGAGCTAGATAGCAGAACTCATTTTATATTTTAGAGGGTATAGTAATGTTGGAAGAGGGATTACAGTTTCAGAAAGACTTAGAGCTCTAAATACCACCAATAAATCCTTCAGTGTGTCTCATTACCCATGTCCTGTTGACCTAGTAGGAGATTGGTCAAAGAACTGGAACAAGCAACTCATAAAGATATTTTAATGACTGTTAGAGAAATAAATGTGCATCATGAAACTCACAAAGAGAAATGTGCTTTCAGCTATCTGCAAAGTATGACTATATCCCAGTTAATTGAAAAAATTTAGTATCAGTTATAAACAAGCTTTGGCAAGAATAAGGAGCAATAGACACTCTTATGCTGCCAACAGAGCTGTAAATCAGTAAAATCAGAGTTGTTTGCTCCTAAAATTTCACTTGTAAGTGTTCTATCATGGAGAAATATTTTTAACTTTTATTTAATAAATATAAATTTCCAAAGTACAACTTTTGGATTGTAGCGGCTCTTTCCACTCATAATCACCCTCCTACCCGTAACCATCCCATCTCCCACTACCTCTCCCATTTCATTCATTATCAAGATTCATTATCAATTATCTTTATATACAGAAGATCAATTTAGTATACACTAAGTAAAGATTTCAACAGTTTGTACCCTCACAGAAACACAAAGTGTAAAGTGCTGTTATACCATTAAATCACAATATACAGCACATTAAGGACAGAGATCCTACATGAGGAGTAAGTGCACAGTGACTCCTGTTGTTGACTTCACAAATTGACACTCTTGTTTATGGCATCAGTAATCACCCTAGGCTCTTGTCATGAGCTGCCAAGGCTATGGAAGCCTCTTGAGTTCGCCAACTCCAATCTTATTCAGACAAGGCCATAGTCAAAGTGGAAGTTCTCTCCTCCCTTCATAGAAAGGTACCTCCTTCTTTGATGGCCCATTCTTTCTGCTGGGCTCTCACTCGCAAAGATCTTTCATTTAGGTCATTTTTTTTTTTGCCAGAGTGTCTTGGCTTTCCATGCCTGAAACACTCTTATGGGCTTTTTAGCTAGATCTGAATGCCTTAAGTGCTGATTCTGAGGCCAGAGTGCTGTTTAGGACATCTGCCATTCAACGAGTCTGCTGTGTATCCCACTACCAATGTTGGATTGTTCTCTCTTTTTTAATTCTATCAGTTAGTACTAGCAGACGCTAGTCTTGTTTATGTGATCCCTTTTACACTTAATCCTATCATTATGATCAGTTAGAACTGAAACTGATCACGTGGACTAGTGAGATGACATTGGCACATGCCACCTTGATGGGATTGAATTGGAATCCCCTGGCACGTTTCTAATTCTACCATTAGGGGTAAGTCTGATTGAGTAATATTTGTGCATCTGCAAAAAGTGACATATTTGTACACATTGATGATAGCTTTATTGTAATAAAAAAGATAGTAAAAAGCAAAACTGTTCATCAATAGAAGAATGTATAAGTAAATTATGATATATTTGTCCAATAGAAATAATCTAGAGATTTATATTAAATTTATCAATAGGAGTAAATTGATTTTGATATGTTTTACTTATATAAGCTGGACAAATTTAATATATTTCATATATACAGATTTAGGAGCATAGTGATACTTACCACCCTACTCTCCCTTCACAACACACCTACTCTCCCTCTTCCTTCATTCTTATTCTTTATTTTAATTAATATTGTGACATACTTTTAGTTTATTTTATAAACTTAACCCTCCACTAAGAATTAAACAAAAAATTATAAGAAAAAAAATTATTCCTCAACAGTAGAGACAAAGGCTGTAAACAATCAAATCTCAAAATGTCAATTTAGTTCATATACATTACATTTTTTGTACTTTTTAGTTACCAGATCATGGAAAACATACAATAATTTTCTTCTGGGGACTGGTTCATTTCACTAAATTTAATGGTTTCCAGTTGCATACATTTTGTTGGAAAAGACAGGATTTCATTCTTTTTACCATTGAGTAGTATTCCATAGTGTATGTATGTGTGTATATATGGTTTTTTCCTTTTTCTTTATTCAGATACCAGGTGATGGACATATGGGTTGATTTCATATCTTAGCTATTGTGAATTGAGCTGCAATAAACATGAAGGTAGAGGTAATATTTTCATAAGCTGATTTCATTTCCTTTGCATAAACTCCCAGGAGTGGGATGGCTGAGTCATATTTTCAGCTTTCTGAGGAATCTCCATTCTGTCTTCCACAATGGTTTTACTAGTTTACATTCCCACCAACAGTGGATTAGGGTACCTTTTTCCACACATCCTCACTAGCATTTATTGCTTATTGATTTCTGTATGATTGCCACTGTAACTGGTGTCAGGTGACAACTAATTGTGTGTTTTATTTTATTTGCATTTGCATGATGGCAGGTGGCCCTGAGCATTTTTTTCATGTGTCTGTTGGCCATTCGTATTTCATCTGTTGAAAAATGCCTGTTCAAATCCTTTACCCATTTCTTAACTGGATTGTTTGTTTTGTTGTTGAATTTCTTGTGCTCTTTATAGATTCTAGATATTAATCCTTCATCAGCAGCATAGTTTGCAAATACTTTCTCAAATTTTGTCAGTTGCCCCTTCACTTTGCTGAGTGTTTCCTTTGCAATGCAGAAGCATCTTAGTCTAATACGATCCCATTTGTCTATTTTTGTTTGTATTTTCTGTGCTTCTGGAAGAAGTCTTTGAGTATGCCAATGTTTTACAGAGTTTCTCAATGTTCTCTGCTAGTAATTTGATGGTATAAGGTCATAATTTAGATCCTTGTTCCATTTCGAATTGATTTTTGTATAAGTTGTAAAGAATTTTGTTTCATACCTCTGAACAAAGGGATCAAATTTTCTCTGCATCATTATTTAAAGAGACTTTTCTTTCTCCACAAATTGATTTTAACTCCTTTGTCAAAGATTAATTGGTTGTAGTTTCGTGGATTAATTTCTGGGGATTCTACATGTCTATTTTTGTACCACTATCAGGATATTTTGACTAAAAATGTCCTGTATTATGTTTTAAAATTTGGAAATGTGATGTCTCCTGCTTTGTTTATGTTTTTTTAAATTTGCTTTAGCTATTTGAGGTCTCTTGTGTTTGCATATAAATTTTAGCATCATTTTTTCTAGATCTGAGTAGAATGTTGTTGTTATTTTGATTGAGATTACATTGAATCTGTAAATTGTTCTTGGTAGTGTAGTCATTTTAATTATATTAATTCTTCCAATCCATGAAGATGGAAGATTTTTCCATTATTGGGTCTTCTTCTATTTCTTTCTTCAACATTTTGCAATTTTCATTGTTGGAATCTTTCACATCCTTAAATTTATTCCAAGGTACGTAAATTTCTGTAGCTATTGTGAATGATACTGATCTTAAGTTCTTTCTCAGCCATAGCATTGTCTGTGTATGCAAAGGCTATTGATTTTTGTGTATTGAGTTTATATCCTTCAACTTTACCAAAATCTCTTATGAGTTCTAATAGTCTCTTAGTGGAGTTTTGTCTCTGTTTTATATATATATATATATATATATATATATATATATATATAATCATTTCATATGTTAACAGGGATAGTTTGACTTCCTCTTTCCTCTTTTCCAATTTGTCTCCCTTTGATTTCTCTGTGTTGCCAATGGCTCTGGATAAAACTTCCAGAAGTACACTGAATAGCAGTGGTGAAAGTGAAAATTCTTGTCTGGTTCCAGATCTTGGTGGAAATACTTCCAACTTTTCTCCATCCAATATGATGTTGGCTGTGGGTTTGACATATGTTGCCTTAAGGAGGCCTTTCCAAGACTAAGGATTTGGTGCAAATTATTTCCTAATGCCACTGAATATAAATATCAATGATGTGATTGCATCAAAAAGACCCAATAAGTACATCAATAAAGGAAATATTATGGATTGGGGTTGGCAATGTGGCATAGCAAGTAAAGCTGTTGTCTGCTATCATACCATATGGGCGCTGGTTCAAGTCCCAGCTGTTCCTCTTCTGATCCAGCTCTCTGCAGGTGGCCTGGGAAAGCAGTGATAGATGGCCCCAGTACTTGGGTTCCTGTACCTGAATGGGAGACCTGTAAGAAGCTCCTGGCTCCCTGGCTTCAGATTAGTACAGCTTCTGCCGTTGTGGCCATCTGGGGAGTGAACCAGCGGATGGAAGACCTCCCTCTCTATCTCTCCCTCTACCTCATACTGTAACTCTGTCTTTCAAGTAAATAAAAAAGAAATATTTAAAATTAATTAATTAATTAAACAGGAAATATTATGGCTTATGAAATTGAGCCTTTTTGAAGTACAATTTACCTGCCACCACAGAGTAAGTTAAGCATACGTTGATGATGATAGCAAATTCATAGAGTTGTATAATCATCATCACAACCCAGTTTTGGGACATCCCCATAATCCCAAGAAGTTTCCTCTTGTAGAGTTGCCATCAATTTCTTCTTACTGCTCAGCCAACTACTACCCTGTATTTTCTGTAGATTGGCTTGATCCCCAAACTCATATAAATGGAGTCAGATAATCTGATACTTTCATGTCTCCAGTCTTTCACTTTTTGGTTCCTCCATATTGCATCACATTTTAGCATTCAGGATCATGATGTTCAGTTTCCATGTATTTGCATATTTTCTAGAGTTTCTTAAGTTGTCAATTTCCAGCTGCTTTCTCCTGTGGTCAGAAAAGATACATGGTTTGATTTCAATTTTTTTTTAATTTGTTGAGACTTGCTTTATGGCCTAGCATATGACCTATTCTAGAGAAAGTTCCATATGCTGAAAAACAAACAAACAAACAAACAAAAAACGTGTTTTTCAAGCTGTGGGAAGAAATGTTCTGTAGATACCAATTAAGTCCATTTGGTCAATCATGTAGATTAACTCCATCGTTTCTTTGTTAATTTTTTGTCTATTTGAGCCGGCGCCGCAGCTCAATAGGCTAATCCTCCGCCTTGCGGCAACGGCACACCTGGTTCTAGTCCCGGTCGGGGCACCTGGTTCTAGTCCCGGTCGGGGCACCTGGTTCTAGTCCCGGTCGGGGTGCCGGATTCTGTCCCGGTTGCTCCTCTTCCAGGCCAGCTCTCTGCTGTGGCCCAGGAGTGCAGTGGAGGATGGCCCAAGTACTTGGGCCCTGCACCCCATGGGAGACCAGGAGAGGCACCTGGCTCCTGCCTTCGGATCAGTGTGGTGCGCTGGCCACAGCGCGCTGGCCACGAGGGCCATTGGAGGGTGAAACAATGGCAAAGGAAGACCTTTCTCTCTGTCTCTCTCTCTCTCACTGTCCACTCTGCCTGTCAAAAAAAAATTTGTCTATTTGACCTATTCATTAATGAAAATAGGGTATTAGGATCTCCTATTATCATTGTATTGGAGCCTCTGTCTTCCTTCATATCCATTAATCCTTGTTTTTTTTTTAAACTTTTATTTAATGAATATAAATTTCCAAAGTACGATTTATGGATTACAATGGCTTCCCCCACATACCGTCCCTCCCACCCACTACCCTCCCCTTTCCCACTCCCTCTTCCCCTTCCATTCACATCAAGATTCATTTTCGATTATCTTAATATACAGAAGATCAGCTTAGTATACATTAAGTAAGTAATCCTTGTTTTAAATAACCATATGCCCTAGCATTGGGTGCATATACATTTACTATAGTCACATCTTTCTGTTGAATAGATCTCTTAATCATTACATAATGCCCTTCTTTGTCTCTTTTCTGTAACATCTATTATGCATGATATAAGGATAGCTACTTCTGCTCATTTTTTAATATTTCTTTAAATTTCGGCTGGGTGGGACCAGAGGAGTGTTTGCTGCCGAGGCAAGACCCTCCTGTTACTTTACCATGATCATGTTCCATACTCCATAAAGTTTGCCAGAGTAGTTGTTGAAAATAGTCATTACTTCTGAGCTTATATGAATGTGTTTAGCACTGTTTCCTCTAACTTTGGGATTATTCTTTCTTAGTCCCAGGTAGTTTCCTCAAATGATTACATTGATCATTATTCTCCTGACTATTCAAGGAGAGTCCTCTGCAGATTTTCATGTTTCTCTTTCTGTTTATTCCTCTGTTTTCAAGTCTTTCTGCTGTGGATTCTGTCTTAGTCTCCATAGATGCTCACTTTCATATTCTCAACTAATATAGTCAACCAGACTACCTGAGTGGTCCCCTCTCTATATCATAGTTTGGAAATCCCTAAAGTAGGAAGCTGAGATAATTACACAGTTCATGTAAGTTGTGTTCCACCTTGCAGGTATCACTGCCCATCTATTCATATTATCCAGTAACATGAAAATTTCTGTTGCATGCATCTGATACAGTTTGGAGTTTTGTTTTATCATTTTAGATGGGGAGGCAAATTTGGTTTCTACTCTATTTTGGCTAGAAGTAAAATTATTATTAACTTTTGCACTTAATTTTTTGCTTATTTTCCTACTGATTTCTCTAAGGATAATATGCCTCTTAATTTATTAAAATTCAGTTAAACTATTAAAATACAATTTAGATTAACACTAATCTAATTTCATTTAAATGCAGTAAATTTGTCCAAACACGGTTCCATGTTCTGTCCCCAAACCTGTGCTATTATCTTCACATTACACATATATGTTACAAACATGAAGCAGTGCTGTTGCTTCACACAACCTATTTATTTTTAAAAATAAAGAAAATATTGCTGAAAGAGTTTAACAAAAACAGCAATGAAAAGACATCCCATGTTCATGGATTATTGTTTATAGACTCAGTGCAATCATTATCAAAATCCCAATGGCATTTTTTGCAAAAATGGAAAAATGAATTCAAAAAGTTTAATGGAATTATGAAGGTCCCTAAAGAGCCAAAACAATCTAGAAAAAAAAGGTTGGGGGTCTCACATTTGCTGCCTTCAAATAATCAAAATTGTATGGAACTGGCATAGAGACAGATAGAAAAAAAGAGCAGAGGAGAGAGTCCAAAGATAAACTTCTTGCCTTGTATGAGTGCTAAATATATACTATAAATAGTATACTATAAAATTATCTTGAAAAAGAGTGGCAAGATAAAGGATAGACTCTTCAACAAATAGTACTGCAAAAATTGGACATCCATATTGAAAAGAATGAAACTGTCTTCATCTTACATCACATACCAAAATCAACTAAAAATAGATGAAAGCATCAGCCTGAAACTATAAAATTAAAAGAAAACATAAAAGAAAAACTCCACAGCACAGATCATAGCAGCAATTTCTTAAATATGATAATTGGTTTTTTTGCCTTTGGTCAATTTACAGAACAGTGGGTTTTAAAGTTTTTTTTTTTTTTCATGACAAGTTTATTCACTTTTCTCTGGGGCTACTACTATTTTTTTCTTTACTATGACATCCCTAGAAGTTCTACTTTAATGGGTTGCTTTTAATATGCTCTGAATTCAATATATTTCATACTCACTTTAAGTGAGATGATTGAGGAAAAGATTTTTGGAGCTCAGATAGCATGGATAGAGTAATAATTTTTACCACATTCTTGTCCTTCATCACCACA
The DNA here is from genome assembly GCF_051225735.1 of Oryctolagus cuniculus. Lineage (NCBI taxonomy): Eukaryota > Metazoa > Chordata > Mammalia > Lagomorpha > Leporidae > Oryctolagus > Oryctolagus cuniculus. The sequence goes on from NC_142868.1 coordinate 190,857,225, forward strand.
ACAAAATCCTACATCTTATCTGTTTAATAAATGTAGGTTCTATCTTTTATTTCCACTTTTTCACATTTTTTTTTCATATTTTTTAACTTTTATTTAGTAAATATAATTTTCCAAAGTACAGTTTATGGATTACAATGGCTTCCCCCCCATAACTACCCTCCCACCCACACCGCTCCCATCTCCCGCTTCCTCTCCCATTCCATTCACGTCAAGATTCACTTTTCAATTATCTTTATATACAGAAGATCGATTTAGTATATATTAAGTAAAGATTTCATCAGTTTGCACCCACACAGAACATAAAGTATAATATATTGTTTCAGTACTAGTTATACCATTACTTCACATTGTACAACACATTAAAGACAGAAATCCTACATGAGGAGTAAGTGCACAGTGACTCCTGTTGTTGACTTAACAAATTGACACTCTTGTTTATGGCATCAGTAGTCACCCTAGGCTCTTGGCATGAGTTGCCAAGGCTTTGGAAGCCTCTTGAGTTCACTGACTCTGATCATATTTAGACAAGGTCATAGTCAGAGTGGAAGTTCTCTCCTCCCTTCAGAGAAAGGTACCTCCTTCTTTGATGGCCCATTCTTTCTACTGGGATCTCACTTGCAGAGATCTTTCATTTAGGTTTTGTGTTTTTTGTTTGTTTGTTTGTTTGTTTTGCCAGAGTGTCTTGGCTTTCCATGCCTAAAATACTCTCATGGGCTCTTCAGCCAGATCCAAATGCCTTAAGGGCTGATTCTGAGGCCAGAGTGCTGTTTAGGACATCTGCAATTCAACGAGTCAGCTGTGTATCCCACTTCCCATGTTGGATCATTCTCTCCCTTTTTAATTCTATCAGTTAGTATTAGCAGACACTAGTCTTGTTTGTGTGATCCCTTGGACTCTTAGACCTATCAGTGTGATCAACTGTGAATTGAAATTGATCACATGAACTAGTGAGATGACATTGGTACATGCAGTCCTGATGGGATTGTATTGGAATTCTCTGTCACATTTCTAACTCCACCATTTGGGGCAAGTCCAATTGAGCATGTCCCAAATTGTACATCTCTTCCCTCTCTTATATTTAACAGGGATCACTTTTCAGTTAAATTTCAACACCTAAGAATAAGTGTGTGTTGATTACAGAGTTCAACCAATAGTATTAACTAGAGCAAAAAAATACTAAAAGGGATAAAGCATTAAAATGCATATCAACAGCCTGGACAAGGGCTGATAAAGTCACTCTTTCTCATAGTGTCCATTTCACTTCAACAGGTTTCCTTTTTGGTGCTCAGTTAGTTGTCACCGATCAGGGAGAACATATGATATTTGTCCCTTTGGGACTGGCTTAATTCGCTCAGCATGATATTTTCCAGATTCCTCCATTTTGTTGCAAAAGACCGGGTTTCATTGTTTTTGACTGCTATATAGTATTCTATAGAGTACATGTGTCCCATAATTTCTTTATCCAGTCTACTGTTGATGGGCATTTGGGTTGATTCCAGGTCTTAGCTATTGTGAATTGAGCTGCAATAAACATTAAGGTGCAGACAGCTTTTTTATTTGCCAATTTATTATCCTTTGGGTAAATTCCAAGGAGTGGGATGGCTGGGTTGTATGGTAGGGTCATATTCAGGTTACTGAGGAATCTCCAGACTGACTTCCATAGAGGCCTAACCAGTTTGCACTCCCACCAACAGTGGGTTAGTGTCCCTTAGTCCCCACATCCTCACCAGCATCTGTTGTTGGTAGATTTCTAACTGGGGTGAGGTGAAACCTCATTGTGGTTTTGATTTGCGTTTCCCTGGTTGCTAGTGATCTTGAACATTTTTTCATGTGCCTGTCAAAAGCAGACAGTCCAATTAATACAGTCATAGTATAACCAGAAAAACAACACCACAGTGAGGGAAGAAGAATCCAAAGAATATCTCCACAATGCCAAGCAACAAATGCAGAAACCAAGGAAACAAGAACAAGGGAGACATTATGATAACGCAAAATGAACAAGACACCCAAGCCAAGATTATGAAGATGATGAGATGGAAGAAATGCAAGATAAATATTTCAAAAGATTTATAAGAACATTTAGAAGCTTTCAAAAACAAATATTTGAGCTACAGAAATCCATATTGAACAGGACAGAAAATCTCTCTCGTGAAAATGACGTGCCACAAATGGTAGAGTTAGAAACATACCAGGGGATTCCAATTCAATCCCATCAAGGTGGCATATACCAATGCCATCTCACTATTCCAAGTGATCAATTTCAGTTCACAATTGATCATAATGAAAGGACTAAGAGTCAAAGGGAGCACATAAACAAGTCTAGTACCTGCTAACACTAACTGATAGAATAAATAAAGGGGAGAGTGATCCAACATGGGAAGTGAGATACTCAGCAGACTCATAGAATGGCAGATGTCCTAAACAGCACTCTGGCCTCAGAATCAGCCCTAAAGGCATTCCAATCTGGCTGAAAAGCCCATGAGAGTATTTCAGGCATGGAAAGCCAAGACACTCTGGCAAAAGATCTCTGTGAGTGAGATCCCAGTGGAAAGAACAGGTCATCAAAGAAGTAGGTACCTTTCTCTGAAGGGAGGAGAGAACCTCCACTTTGACTATGACCTTGTCTAAACAAGATAAGAGTCGGAGAACTCAGAGGGCTTCCATAGCCTTGGAAACTCATGACTGGAGCATAGGGAGATTCCTGATGCCAAAGTCAGGAGTGTCAATTGGTAAAGTCAACAACAGGAGTCACTGTGCACTTACTCCTCATGTAGGATCTCTGTCCTTAATGTGCTGTGCATTGAGATTTAATGCTATAATGAGTACTCAAACAATATATTTCACTTTGTGTTTCTATGGGGGTGCAAACTGTTGAAATCTTTACTTAATGCATAAACTGATCTTCTGTAAAAAAAAAAAAAAAGAAATTATCAATTCCCAACTGGACTCTCACTGGGATTAAACATGACAATAGGTCTGATTTCATCATCATTTAAAAAAAATCATCTATTATTTTTCACTTTATGTTTCTGTGTGGGAGCAAACTGTTGAAATCCTTACTTAATGTATACTAAGCTGATCTTCTGTATATTAAGATAATCGAAAATGAATCTTGATGTGAATGGAATGGGAGAGGGAGTGGGAAAGGGGAGGGTTGTGGGTGGGAGGGACGCTATGGGGGGGAAGCCATTGTAATCCATAAGTCGTACTTTGGAAATTTATATTCATTAAATAAAAGTTAAAAAAAAGAAAATGAAATCTTAAGGAGGAATCAAAATGAAACGCAGAAACTAGTAGAACAGGAAAGTGTGATAGTGAAGAGAAATCAAAATGAAATGAAGAATTCAATATATCAAATGAAAAACACATTAGAGAGCCTTAAAAACAGGGTCAGTGAAGCAGAAGAGAGAATATTGGACTTAGAAGACAGAGAACAGGAAAGTATACAATCAAACCAAAGAAAAAAAGAGGAAATTAGAAATCTAAAAAATATTGTTGGGAATCTACAGGATACTATTTAAAAAACCAACATTCGAGTTCTAGGAGTTCCGGAAGGCATGGAGAGAGAGAAAGGATTAGAAGGCCTTTTTAGTGAGATACTAGCAGGGAACTTCCCAGGTTTGGAGAAGGACAGAGACATCCTAGTACAGGAAGCGAATAGAACCCCTAGCAAACATGACCGAAAGAGATCCTCATCAATGACATGCTGTAATCAAACTCACCACAGTGAAACACAAAGAAAAGATTCTAAAATGTGCAAGAGAAAAATGTCAGATTACTCTCAGAGGATCTCCAATTAGACGCACAACAGACTTCTCATCAGAAACCCTACAGTCAGGGAGGGAATGGCGAGACATAGCCCAGATACTAAGAGAGAAAAACTGCCAGCCCAGAATATTATATCCAGCAAAGCTCTCATTTGTGAATGAAGGTGAAATAAAGACCTTTCATAGCAAACAGAAATTGAAAGAATTTGTTGCCATTCGTCCAGCCCTGCAACAGATGCTTAAATATGTGTTACACACAGAAACACAAAACACGGTCATCAATATGAAAGAAGGTAAAGGAAGGAAACCTCACAGCAAAAGATCACAGGAAGTTCAAAACATATATTAGAAAATATCTTTGGCAAATGGCAGGGCAAATTTACTACTTATCAATAGTTAAATTAAACGTTAATGGCCTCAACTGTCCAGTTAAAAGACACAGATTGGCTGATTGGGTTAAGGAACAAAACCCATCTATTTGCTGCTTACAAGAAACACATCTTTCCAACAAAGATCCATATAGACTGAAAGTGAAAGGCTGGAAAAAGATATACCAAGCCAACAGAAATGAAAAAAGAGCAGGTGTAGCCATCTTAATATCAGACAAAATAAAATTTAACACAAAAACTGTTAAGAGAGACAAAGAGGGGCACTATATAATGATTAAGGGATCAATTCAACAAGAAGATATAACGATTATCAATGTATATGCACCTAATTACAGGGCACCAGTTTATTTAAAAGGTATGTTAAGGGACTTAAAAGGACACATAGACTCCAATACAATAGTACTAGGGGACTTCAATACTCCACTCTCAGAAATAGACAGATCAACAGGACAGAAGATCAACAAGGATACAGTAGATTTAAATGACACTATAGCCCAAATGGATCTAACAGATATCTACAGAACTTTTCATCCTACACATAAAGCATTTACATTCTTCTCAGCAGTACATGGAAGCTTCTCTAGGATTGACCACATACTAGGCCATAAAGCAAGTCTCAGCAAATTCAAAAGAATTAGAATCATACGATGCAGCTTCTCAGACCATAGGGGAATGAAGTTGGAAATGAGCAACTCAGGAATCCCTAGAGCATACACAAACACATGGAGATTGAACAACATGCTCTTGAATGAACACTGGGTCATAGAAGAAATCAAAAGAGAAATCAAAAACTTTCTGGAAATAAATGAGGATAACAACACAACATACAAAAACTTATGGGATACAGCAAAAGCAGGGTTAAGAGGAAAGCTTATAGCAATAGGTGCCTACATCAAGAGATTGGAAAGGCACCAAATAAATGAGCTTTCAATTCATCTCAAGGATCTAGAAAACCTATGGCAAACCAGACCCAAATCTAGTAGGAGAAGAGAAATAATTAAAATCAGAGAAGAAATCAATAGGATTGAATCCAAACAAACATTACAAAAAATCAGCAAAACGAGGAGCTGGCTTTTTGAAAGAAATAAACAAAATTGACACCGCATTGGCCCAACTAACTAAAAAAAGAAGAGAAAAGACCCAAATCAATGAAATCAAAGACGAAAAGGGAAAAGTAACAACAGACACCACAGAAATAAAAAGAATCATCAGAAATTACTACAAGGACTTGTATGCCAACAAACAGGGAAATCTATCAGAAACGGATAGATTCCTGGACACATGCAACCTACCTAAATTGAACCAGGAAGACATAGAAAACCTAAACAGACCCATAACTGAGACAGAAATTGAGACAGTAATAAAGGCCCTCCCAACCAAAAAAGCCCAGGACCAGATGAATTCACTGCTGAATTCCACCAGACATATAAAGAAGAACTAACTCCAATTCTCCTCAAACTATTCAGAACAATAAAAAAGATGAAATCCTCCCAAATTCTTTTTATGAAGCCACCATCACCTTGATCTCTAAGCCAGAGAAAGATGCAGCATTGAAAGAAAATTACAGACCAATATCCCTGATGAACATAGTTGCAAAAGTCCTCAATAAAATTCTCGCCAATAGAATACAACACATCAGAAAAATCATCCACCCATATCAGGTGGGATTTATCCCTGGTATCTCTGGTATCCCTGGTTCAATGTTCGCAATACAATCAATATGATACACCACATTAACAGACTGCAGAAGAAAAATCATACGATTATCTCAATAGATCCAGAGAAAGCATTTGATAAAATACAACACCCTTTCATGATGAAAACTCTAAGCAAACCGGGTATGGAAGGAACATTCCTCAATACAATCAAAGCAATCTATGAAAAACCCACAGCCAACATCCTATTGAATGGGGAAAAGTTGGAAGCATTTCCACTGAGATCTGGTACCAGACATGGATGCTCACTCTCACCACTGCTATTCAATATAGTTCTGGAAGTTCTAGCCAGAGCTATTAGGTAAGAAAAAGAAATTAAAGGGGTACAAATTGGGAAGGAATAACTCAAACTATCCCTCTTTGCAGATGGTATGATTCTTTATTTAGGGGATCCAAAGAACTCTACTAAGAGATTATTGGAACTCATAGAAGAGTTTGGCAAAGTAGCAGGATATAAAATCAATGCACAAAAATCAACAGCCTTTGTATACACAGGCAATGCCACAGCTGAGAAAGAACTGCTAAGATCAACCCCATTAACAATAGCTACAAAAGCAATCAAATACCTTGGGATAAACTTAACCAAGAACATTAAAGGTCTCTATGATGATAATTACAAAACTTTAAAGAAAGAAATAGAAGAGGATACCAAGAAATGGAAAAATCTTCCATGCTCATGGATTGGAAGAATCAATATCATCAAAATGTCCATTCTCCCAAAAGCAATTTATAGATTCAATGCAATACCAATCAAGATACCAAAGACATTCTTCACAGATCTAGAAAAAATGATGCTGAAATTCATATGTAGAAGCAAGAGACCTCGAATAGCTAAAGCAATCTTGTACAACAAAAACAAAGCTGGAGGCATCACAATACCAGATTTCAGGACATACTACAGGGCAGTTGTAATAAAAACAGCATGGTACTGGTACAGAAACAGATGGATAGACCAATGGAACAGAATAGAAACACCAGAAATCAACCCAAACATCTACAGCCAACTTATATTTGATCAAGGATCTAAAACTAATTCCTGGAGCAAGGAAAGTCTATTCAATAAATAGTGCTGGGAAAACCGTATTTCCACATGCAGAAGCATGAAGCAAGACCCCTACCTTACACCTTACAGAAAAATCCACTCAACATGGATTAAATATCTAAATCTATGACCTGACACTATCAAATTATTAGAGAACATTGGAGAAACACTGCAAGATATCAGCACCGGCAAAGACTCCTTGGAAAAGACCTCAGAGGCACAGGCAGTCAAAGCCAAAATTAACATTTGGGATTGCATCAAATTGAGAAGTTTCTGTACTGCAAAAGAAATAGTGAAGAAAGTAAAGAGGCAACAGACAGAATGGGAAAAAATATTTGCAAACTATGCTACAGATAAAGGGTTAATAACCAGAATCTACAATGAGATCAAGAAACTCCACAACCTCAAAACAAACAACCCACTTAAGAGATGGGCCTAGGACCTCAGTAGACATTTTTCAAAAGAGGAAATCCAAATGGCCAACAGGCACTCTTTTTTATATTTCATCACCTCCCGCAGGGACTGTTGCAGGAAACTTCTGACAGCTTCCAGCATCAGAATGTTCTTTTTGTGTGATCTGAAATGATGTCCTCCCTACCTTTATGTCAGCTTGACACCTCTAATTAGTTCTTCTTGCTATGGAAAATTTTCCTAGCTCTTTAGCATGACTTGAGAAGCCCTTCATTCTTGTTATTATTCCTACTACATCATCGTTTCATAGCACTCCCGCACCTTGTCCTATACCCTTTGAACACTATACCTTTACATATATCTAATACCATTATCTCTAATACCATTATCAACTCTTAGAACTCTTTATCATTGAAGACTCCAAGTGTTGATGGCTTCCTGATTTCTACAGACACAATAAATAATCCTTGTCCTGTGCTCCCAGAGCACCATATCCATCCTTAGCATAGCACTTACAACACTGTATTGTAAATAGAGATTGGCTGGTCCATCATCCCCGCAGTTGTGTCAGTTACTTGAGAACAGAACACTATCTTGTTTCTCCTTGTTTCCAGTATCTGGAACACACATATGTACAATATTTTTTTTCAAAGATTTCTTTTTTTTTTTTATTAATGCATATAATTTTCCAAAGTACGACTTATGGATTACAATGGCTTCCCCCCCATACCGTCCCTCCCACCCACAACCCTCCCCTTTCCCACTCCCTCTCCCATTCCATTCACATCAAGATTCATTTTCGACTATCTTAATATACAGAAGATCAGCCCAGTATACATCAAGTATGGATTTCAACAGTTTGCTCCCACACAGAAACACAAAGTGAAAAATAATAGATGATTTCTTTTAAATGATGATGAAATCAGAGCAGACCTATTGTCATGTTCAATCCCAGTGAGAGTCAAGTTGCGAATTGATAATTTCTTTTTTTTTTTTTACAGAGGATCAGTTTAGTATGCATTAAGTAAGGATTTCAACAGTTTGCACGCCCATAGAAACACAAAGTGAAATATATTGTTTGAGTACTCGTTATAGCATCAAATCTCAATGTACAGCACATTAAGGATAGAGATCCTACATGAGGAGTAAGTGCACAGTGACTCCTGTTGTTGACTTTACCAATTGACACTCCTGTCTATGGCATCAGTAATCTCCCTATGCTCCAGTCATGAGTTTCCAAGGCTATGGAAGCCCCTTGAGTTCTCCGACTCTTATCTTGTTTAGACAAGGTCATAGTCAAAGTGGAGGTTCTCTCCTCCCTTCAGAGAAAGGTACCTCCTTCTTTGATGACCTGTTCTTTCCACTGGGATCTCACTCGCAGAGATCTTTTGCCAGAGTGTCTTGGCTTTCCATGCCTGAAATACTCTCATGAGCTTTTCAGCCAGCTCCGAATGCCTTTAGGGCTGATTCTGAGGCCAGAGTGCTATTTAGGACATCTGCCATTCTATGAGTCTGCTGAGTATCTCACTTCCCATGTTGGATCACTCTCCCCTTTATTTACTCCATCAGTTAGCGTTAGCCGGTACTAGACTTGTCTATGTGCTCCCTTTGACTCCCAGTCCCTTCACCATGACCAACTGTGAACTGAAACTGATCACCTGGAACAGTGAGATGGCATTGGTACATGCCACCTCGATGGGATTGAATTGGAATCCCCTGGTATGCTTCCAACTCCACCACTTGGGGCAAGTCAGCCTGAGCATGTCCCAAATTGTACATCTCTTCCCTCTCCCATTCCCACCACCATGTTCAATAGGGATCACATTTCAGTTAATTTTCAACACTTAAGAATAACTGTGTATCAATTACAGATCTAAACCAGTCATATTAAGTAGAACAGATAAAAAAACTACTAAGAGGGATAATGTATTAAGTTGTTCATTAACAGTCAGGGCTATGCTGATCAAGCCACCATTTCCCATAGTGTCCACCTCACTCCAACAGGTTTCCCTCTTGGTGTTCAGTCAGTCGTCACCAATCAGGGAGAACATATGGTATTTGTCCCTTTGGGACTGGCTTATTTCACTCAGCATGATGTGTTCCAGATTCCTCCATTTTGTTGCAAATGACTGGATTTCGTTGTTTCTTACTGCGGTATAGTATTCTAAAGAGTACATATCCCATAATTTCATTATCCAGTCTACCGTTGATGGGCATTTAGGTTGGTTCCAGGTCTTAGCTATTGTGAATTGAGCTGCAATAAACATTAGGGTGAAGACCTCTTTTTTATTTGCCAATTTAAATTCCTTTGGGTAAATTCCAAGGAGTGGGATGGCTGGGTCGAACGGTAGGGTTATCTTCAGGTTTCTGAGGAATCTCCAGACTGACTTCCATAGTGGCTTGACCAGCTTGCATTCCCACCAACAGTGGGTTAGTGTCCCTTTTTCCCCACATCCTCGCCAGCATCTGTTGTTGGTAGATTTCTGCATGTGAGCCATTCTAACCGGGGTGAGGTGAAACCTCATTGTGGTTTTGATTTGCATTTCCCTGATTGCTAATGACCTTGAACATTTTTTCATGTGCCTGTTGGCCATTTGGATTTCCTCTTTTGAAAAATGTCTATTGAGGTCCTTGGCCCATCTCTTAAGTGGGTTGTTGGTTTTGTTTTTGTGGAGTTTCTTGATCTCTTTGTAGATTCTGGTTATTAACCCTTTATCTGTTGCATAGTTTGCAAATATTTTTTCCCATTCTGTCGGTTGTCTCTTCACTCTCCTGACTGTTTCTTTTGCAGTACAGAAACTTCTCAATTTGATGCAATCCCAATAGTTGATTTTGGCTTTGACTGCCTGTGCCTCCCGGGTCTTTTCCAGAAATTCTTTGCCTGTGCCAATATCTTGAAGGGTTTCTCCAATGTTCTCTAGTAACTTGATGGTGTCAGGTCGTAGATTTAGGTCTTTAATCCATGTTGAGTGGATTTTTGTGTAAGGTGTAAGGTAGGGGTCTTGCTTCATGATTCTGCACGTGGAAATCCAATTTTCCCAGCACCATTTATTGAATAGACTGTCCTTGCTCCAGGAATTAGTTTTAGATCCTTGATCAAATATAAGTTGGCTGTAGATGTTTGGGTTGATTTCTGGTGTTTCAATTCTGTTCCATTGGTCTATCCATCTGTTTCTGTACCAGTACCATGCTGTTTTGATTACAACTGCCCTGTAGTATGTCCTGAAATCTGGTATTGTGATGCCTCCGGCTTTGTTTTTGTTGTACAAGATTGCTTTAGCTATTCGAGGTCTCTTGTGCCTCCATATAAATTTCAGCACCATTTTTTCCAGATCTGAGAAGAAGGTCTTCGGTATCTTGATTGGTATTGCATTGAATCTGTAAATTGCTTTTGGGAGAATGGACATTTTGATGATATTGATTCTTCCAATCCATGAGCATGGAAGATTTTTCCATTTCTTGGTATCCTCTTCTATTTCTTTCTTTAAGGTTTTGTAATTTTCATCGTAGAGATCTTTAACCTCTTTGGTTAAGTTTATTCCAAGGTATTTGATTGTTTTTGTAGCTATTGTGAATGGGATTGATCTTAGAAGTTCTTCCTCAGCCATGGCATTGTCTGTGTATACAAAGGCTGTTGATTTTTGTGCATTGATTTTATACCCTGCTACTTTGCCAAACTCTTCTATGAGTTCCAATAGTCTCTTAGTAGAGTTCTTTGGGTCCCCTAAATACAGAATCATGTCATCTGCAAAGAGGGATAGTTTGAGTTCTTCCTTCCCAATTTGTATCCCTTTAATTTCTTTTTCTTGCCTAATAGCTCTGGCTAGAACCTCCAGAACTATATTGAATAGCAGTGGTGAGAGTGGGCATCCCTGTCTGGTTCCAGATCTCAGTGGAAATGCTTCTAACTTTTCCCCATTCAATAGGATGTTGGCTGTGGGTTTTTCATAGATTGCTTTGATTGTATTGAGGAATGTTCCTATTATATCAATAGGTGCCTACATCAAGAAATTGGAAAGACACCAAATAGATGAGCTTTCAATTCACCTCAAGGATCTAGAAAACCTACAGCAAATCAGACCCAAATCTAGTAGGAGAAGAGAAATAATTAAAATCAGAGAAGAAATCAACAGGATTGAATCAAGAAAAACATTACAAAAAATCAGCCAAACAAAGAGCTGGTTTTTTGAAAAAATAAACAAAATTGACACCCCATTGGCCCAACTAACTAAAAAAAGAAGAGAAAAGACCCAAATCAATAAAATCAGAGATGAAAAAGGAAATGTAACAACAGACACCACAGAAATAAAAAGAATCATCAGAAATTACTACAAGGACTTGTATGCCAGCAAACAGGGAAACCTATCAGAAATGGATAGATTCCTGGACACATGCAACCTGCCTAAATTGAACCAGGAAGACATCGAAAACCTAAACAGACCCATAACTGAGACAGAAATTGAGACAGTAATAAAGGCCCTCCCAACAAAGAAAAGCCCAGGACCAGATGGATTCACTGCTGAATTCTACCAGACGTTTAAAGAAGAACTAACTCCAATTCTTCTCAAACTATTCAGAACAATCAAAGAAGAGGGAGTCCTCCCAAATTCTTTCTATGAAGCCAGCATCACCTTAATTCCTAAGCCAGAGAAAGATGCAGCACTGAAAGAGAATTACAGACCAATATCCCTGATGAACATAGATGCAAAAATCCTCAATAAAATTCTCGCCAATAGAATGCAACAACACATCAGAAAGATCATCCACCCAGACCAAGTGGGATTTATCCCTGGTATGCAGGGATGGTTTAATGTGCGCAAGACAATCAATGTGATACACCACATTAACAGACTGCAGAAGAAAAACCATATGATTATCTCAATAGATGCCGAGAAAGCATTTGATAAAATACAACACCCGTTCATGATGAAAACACTAAGCAAACTGGGTTTGGAAGGAACATTCCTCAATACAATCAAAGATTTCATTTGTTTATTCAAAAGGTAGAATAGAAGAGAATGCAAGAAAAATAAATCTTCCATCCACTGGTTCAATACTCAATTATCTGCAACAACCAGGTCTGGGTCAGGCCAAGCCAACTCCAAGAGCTAGGAAGTCTAGATCTCTTACTGGGTTGGCAGGGGCCTATCATTTGGGTCACCTTCCAGTGTTTTATAGGCATATTAGCAGGAAGCTGGATTGGAAGCACATCAGCCAGGACTTTTTCAGAGCTCTAATATGGGATGTCAGTGTCGCAGGAGGCAGTTAAACCCCCAGTGCCACAATACCAGCCCCATATATTCTTAATTAACGAAGAAATTAATGAGTCTTTTCACTTGTAGTTGAGTGGATAGCTGAGTGAGAGGAGAAGATTCTAGAAATGGAAAATATTTTATAAAGCAGAGTTTGAGGATGTACCAATCCCTGATTCTGCCTTTGCCTTCTGCCACAAAAGAAGCTGATTGCCAAGGTGATAGGGGAAAAGGCTATTTATGAGACTAGAGCAGGAGACACGCTAGCAATGAGAATGTGTCAAGATGGAAGATCTTGATCACAGAGCTGGGAGACCAAGTTCTTTCATTAAGCACTTTTCTCTTGACAGGAGCAATTTTAATCACTATGCCTGTTGACCTAGAGACACATCTAAGAGCTCTTTTGTATGTGTATTTTCCTCCCAGTGTATGGCACTTGACTTTTAAACTCCTTTGCCTTGAGAAAAAAAGAAAAAGAAAAGAAATCAGATTTGCTGGAGCCATTAAATTGAGTTTTCAGTTCAACAAAACCTAAATATAAATTTTTCAGCCTTCATTTTAAAAGCCAGGTGAATTTCCCAGCATCTTTTCTTAACTAGACCCTCAGAGTCCATCGAGCATTTTGCTGTGTGAAAAGAAAGTCTAAGTTCCACCGGTTCTAAAGAGAAAATTTTAAAAGAATAGCAACAAGAGTTTTATATTACAAGACAGTTCTCAAAAGGGAGAGGAAATCTATAAGAACAGAATCCAGGAGAAAGGCTTCCTAGAGAAGTATCAGGGGAAAAGGACTTCTTTTCTCACCAATTGCTAGTTCATGCCTGGGGTGCTTGTAATTAAATTTAGATTAACAAGTTAAAAGTATATAAATGTATTTAATATAAGTTATATGATACAGGAACTTTCAAAAATAAATATCTAGGGGTTGGCGCTGTGGCGTACTGGGTAAAGCCACTGCCTGCAGTGCCAGCATCCCATATGGGCACTGGTTTGAGACCTGGCTACTCCACTTTCAATCCAGCTCTCTGCTGTGGCCCGGAAAAGCAGTAGAAGATGGCCCAAGTCCTTGGGCCCCTGCACTCATGTGGAGACTCAGAAGAAGCCCCTGCCTCCTGGCTTAGGATTGGCACTGCTCTGGCCATTGAGGCCAATTGGGGAGTGAACCAGCAGATGGAAGACCCCATCCCCCTGCCTCTCCTCTCTCTGTGTAATTCTGACTTTCAAATAAATAAATAAATCTTTTAAAAATCAATAAAGATCTTAAGAAGCAGGAAATCTGTGTATTTTTATGCTTAACTTGATGAAGAAGAGAATGGTTGTGGAAAAGTAGAATTGGACCAATAGAATGTGATGCAATGATAATAAATCGGATGCACTATTAAGGTTTATTCATTCAGATTCTCCTTTCTGCCCCCTGGGTCTTCAAAGATAAGGATGTTCCTTTCCTCTGGGTGTAGCTGGGTCCTTCTCACGTGAGAATATTCCAACCTATCTCTGAAGAAGTTCATAAACATTTTTTTTTTTGGCGGTAGAGATTGTTTCAGGAGACAAGGACAGGAGACATGCCAAACAGCTTTCTGCTACTATAGTTCTCTATAGTTCCAAAGTGCTGTTTTTTAGGTAGCTTGTGCTGAACCCCACCAGAAGGAATGCTTCTAAAAAATGATTAAGGTGACCAACAAGACTTTTACCTGCATCAAGATCAAGAAGTTCCTCGAATTTGGAGCATACATGACTGTGTCTCACAGGAGCTGAAGCTGGCACAATCAGTAGACGCAGTTGCTATCTCAATGAATACTTTCAAAGGGTACTAATGATAAATTAATACAAATCGTGAGCAGGATAGAAAGAGCTAATAAATTTATGGGTTGGAGCTATGCAAGCTATATTCTGCCTCAGCATTTAGGTACTTAACTCCTAATAGCCCTAAGTTTGACTAGTGGGACCCACACAGTCACTTAATGAATACGGAAAGACAAGCTTGATAATTATGGCATGATGACCATCTTCATTGTCATACAGTACGGAATATTCGGTATTATCCTATAATCTGTATTTGTTGACTTATTTGATTTAATTAAACCCTTAATTAAGAAATTATGAATTCCAATATATGACATAAATAACACTTGATGTAGTCATTTTTCTATTTGACACCACAACAACTGTGTAATTTTTGCTGCTATTTTTCAGTTTAAGAAATGCAGGTTCAGCTTATGCTACATGTGAGCACAAGGCCAAATGGCTAATGAATGAGTGGTTAAGATTTAAGACAAAATATTTCGGTCTCCAAAGATTGGACTGCCTTTCCTGCCCAACACTGTCTCAAGAAGTTTGAACAGCTACAACAAACAGATGCTTTTTTATTTAATAGCCATCTTTCAAGAAAGAAAGCACATTTGCATCATAAAGCACATCCAGTTCTCCAGACTCTTCCATTAGTTCTCATTTTTTCATTAGTTCATGCCATACAACAAGGCTCCACTAGAACTCAGACCCTGTCCACAGGAAGTTATAACAAAGAAGTTGCTAGGTGCTCAATAACTAGGAAGCTTTAGGGACTTGCAGAATCCTCAGGAGTCTAAGGAAAAATTGACCTCCAGTCATATGTTGGGAAGTAACAACAGTAGAAGGAGTTCTGTAGTGAGCAACAGTGTGCCATGGAAACTTGGTGAGGCCCCTTTCCTTTGTGGAGCCACATTCTTTGTCAGTAAAGGAAAGGATTTCTCAGAGATACCTTGTGTGTCAAAGACTTTGTTGACAAAAACCCATCAAACATGAAGGACACATGTTAAAAGTAAGCCATTAGTGGCCTACATGAAAGATCTCTGTGAGTGAGGTCCCAGTGGAAAGAACGGACCATCAGAGAAGAAGGTACCTTTCTATGAAGGGAGGAGAGAATTTACAACTTGCTTATGGCCCTGTCTAAATACTGACAAAGTTTGTGTACTCAAAAGGCTTCCATAGCCTTGGCAGCTCATGAAAAGAACCTCGGGTGATCACTGACGTCATAAATAAGAGTGCCAATTCTTAATTAACAACAGGAACTACTGTGCACTTGCTCCACTTATAGGATCTCTGTCCTTAATGAGTGTCCTATGAGAATTAATGGTAAAAATTGTCTTCAAACAGTACTTTATATTTTGTGTGTCTGTGTGGGCACAAACTGTTGAAATCTTTGCTTAGTACAGAGTTGGTCTTCTGTATATAAAGATAATTAAAAATGAATCTTAATTAAGAATGGGATGGGAGAGGGAGTAGGAGGTAGGACGTGAGTGGGGGTGGGAGGTTGGGTGTAGGGGGAAGAACTTCTATATTCCAAAAGCTGTACCTATGAAATTTATATCTATTAAATGAAAGCTTTCTAAAAAAAAAAAGTAAGCCATTAGCTGATTGACAGATCACAGAAGCCACACCAGTTCCGTGAATCTGCTCATTCAGTTCAGTCACTTTGCTACCATGTTGCAGAACTATGTAGATCCCTACTGGGTTTTGTAATTTATCAGATTTTATAGATCTTGAAACTGAAACATAGAGATGCTAAGTAATTTTACTCAAACCACACGTTCATTGAGTGCCTAAGCCAGCATGAAGCCAAGGAATTCTGCTCCAGACCCCATGCTCTTAATCACATACCTAATGTTTATAAAAGGTACATGTTCTTTCCTTTTGAGGAGCTTATAATTGAGCAAGAAAATATTCCTTTCAAGCCTGGCATTCACAGTATGAACCAGTGAGTGGTAGGCAGGAAGTAGCTCATTCCCTCAAAAAAGTTCCCTAATGCTCTTGTGGTTTTGTTTTACTTACTGTTGAAGACACTAAGTGAAGTATTTCTATGGGAGATGATAAACATTCTAGAATTTGCTTTAAAATATCCCAGATACTAATGAATTAATGAATGAATAAGAAAATGAGCAAGAATGGAAGAAAGGCAAGATATTGTTAATTGATGAAGTTGGATGATAGACTTGGAGTTCTCTACGCCAATCTCTCAGCTTTGTGTATTTTCAAATTATTTTCTTAATAAAGCATCAAAAATTAACATTGCATGTCCTTACACATGGCAAGATAAAGAAAACATCAAGTGGAAAGATAGACTAGGACACTGTGAAGCCAGCACCAGCACAACGGAGAAGAGCTGAGCCTCGATGATAACCCCAGAGTAATACAAGGTCAGGGATGAATCAGCACACAGCACAAGGCATCCAGAAGAGGACACAGACCACACAGAGCAGCTCTTCAGCCCCAGGGCTCTGAATCAAAGGGCGACATTATGGCCTCTAGTTTTTCCAGCTTCACGGTATAGGATGTGGTGCTGGCCTTTGAAGAGATCAAAGATGAGCTGAGGGTGAGAGATTAAAACCCGAGGAAGAATCAGAGGGAAGCAGCTTCCCAAAGCTTTGACTGTGGATACAATAAAGAGCAGACAGTACAGGGAGGGCAAAAGGAGGTGGTTCTTCTTCAAGGAGATGGCATTTTCATGGTAAAGCTCTTCACTGGCCAGAGTCTGTGTGTCTGTGGATGTAGGCACAGAGTGCAGAGGATGTGGGACTGGGATATCCACATGCACAGCGGGATGTTAAGAGCTCTGGCTAGCACAGACAGGCCAGAGTAAGCCCTAAAATTGTCATGACTGCCCTTGAGCTGTTGATTCCTGGAGGTCAGCCTGAAAAAGTCCCACAAAGCAGGAGGTTGTAGTTCAGCATCTTCTTGGGGAAGGCATGCTGAGGAGTAGAGAGAGCACAAGGTTGGAACTGCACCAATTTGGTCTCAAATCCTGGGGTCTCTCCTGACTGTTCTGTGACTTCTCTGAGGAAGTTTTCATCATGTGCAAACCTATGGTATGAACACATTCTTTGGCAGACTGTTGAGTGGAATAGACAGTGGACTCAGTGTCAACAATTGTATAGAACTTAGTAAGCAATCAGTGAAAAGCTAAGATTAGCAATAATGATCCAAGAATATCAGACTTAAGAGGGCCAAAATATATGGGAAAATCCAGTACCACAGGCCTTGGAAGCTGTTTTCCAGTTTTGAGCCTGGCCTAGAACTGTCTTGAGACACAATGGCCTTGCTAGATGCCATCAGTGGAAAATGGAGATGGGCTTCTCTTTCCAGAAACAGTCTGTCATCAAGGAGACAGAAGATTAAAATTCACCTTCTCCAACATTCAACAAAATCCCTCCACTCACTGTAATATCTAAGTCCTTCTGAGCAGATCTAAGTTCTGGTGTGAGAAGTAGATAATACTTAGGTCTAATAGGACATTTTAACAAACTTCTCAACCTCCCCCTCTCACATATCCCATGTAAGGAAACTAAGGCATGAAAAGAAGAAATGACCATCGAGGATCAGAAAACATTAGCATGGAATTGGAACTCTTGAATTCTAACTCAGGACCCATTAGCCCAACTGCTGTAGAAGTCACCTTTCAGATTTGTTTTCATATAGAATATATAAAGGAAGGCAGGAGAGAGAGGGGAAGGGAGTAGGAGCAAGGGAAGGATGGAGAAGAAAGTCATGGTGATTGGATACCTCTAAGAAAAGTTTGCCAAACATTACGATTTTTGCAGAAAATTTTCAGGAAGAGAATTTGCAGGTGTCAGCTGAGCTTGCAAAGTCTCTTGTCTTCTGGTTTTCATTTTGCTCTCAGATTTCATTTCCCGACTTTCTCTCTAGCAGCAGGGTCTAGAACAGACCTCACCTCTGGCCTTTGCATGTGCTGATTTCTTGGAGTATTTACCTGTAGCATGGCCAATGCATTTCCATCTCCATTTCCCAGCTCAGAAATTTCTGAAAACAGAAATTTACCTTCTCCAACAATCATCAACCACGTCCTTGGTATTGGACATAACAGCCATGTGTGGATGTCTCCTTTGTGTGTCCCACAACACTCTGAGTAGCCAGCCCTTGGCACCTTACCCACTGAAGCATAATGGTCTATTTGCTTATTTGCCTCAATGTGAGACCATGAGACCCCAGAATGCAGGACCATGTCTTATCGTCTTCACTTCCCTGGTGTTTGCCAATTACAAAAAGTTTGCTTGTTTAACTGAGTGAATAAGTCCATGTCAAGCATGAAGCAACATTTAGTTCTACAATGTTCTTGCTAAAGCCTTGTTGGGATGCTCATAAATCCTTCATATATAAAGCAATGCTCATTACTTAACTAATTTCAATCCCCAGGCTGTATTTTACCCAACTTGTTTGATTATTATTAGTTATGAGTAAATAACATTTGAATACTACACAGATTGCTTATATAAACCTGCAATAGGAACTATTGAAAAATAAGTGTAGCTACTATAACTTCACTAGAATATTCTGTAAGGCCCTGTTGGGATTCTTCATCTTGCTCTCCTCCTCTCAGTCTTCTTCTCATTCCCAGTCGATTCCTTACTTGAGTAGTATCTCTCCTCTGATCCTCTCTCTCTTCTCTCTCAACTCCTCCTCATTTCTCTCCCTCCTTTTTCTTCTCTCCCCTTCTCCTTTCAATCCCTTTCTCACCTCTCCCCACCTTCCATACACTCAGCTTGGGAGCCAAGACTGTCGTAGTAGCCAGCGTCTCAGCAGTAGTTCTGGTTCCAGGGTCTCAGGAGTAGTTCTGGAGTGAATCTTTGCAGACATACCCAGCACACCTGCTGGCTCTTACACCAGATACTTCCATAACTATTCTGTGATTTTACCCTCAACGCCAGAGGAAGATGGGCCAAGCAGGAGGGAGTTCTCACAGCGCAGAGTGGGCACGAAGCTGTTGTCTGGTGTACACTGACATCCACCAGCTTTCTTGCACACATTATTGTTTCTGAAGACACATTGTTGACTGATAACTGCACTATTTCATTCCTACCTTACTGCACATAGAGACTCCAGCTTATTTATTTTTGAATCCTCAGGACTCAGCCAAGCACACTTAAAGTGTACATTAAATGAATAAATGAGAGTATGAGAAACTGATGACAAGCATGAATCAGAAGGAAAGTCAACTTAAACCTTAGTCTGCCATTCAAGGCCTTGCATGTCCATGAACGGCCCACAGGTGTGTGAGCTGGGCTCAGGAAGATGTTTTGGGGATTTTTTTAATGAGAAAAAGAGAAGATTTGATTATCCTTTTTAGTTAAATAAGATAAAACATGAAAATTATCAGAAGACATGGTTAAAGGTTATTTGAGGCTTTTTTATTCTAAACTGCCTAATTTTTGGTACAAGGTTTCCCACAATGTGAGCTCTAGACTGCTCTGACATGCCATGAGAGAGTGACCACATATGGCTGCCTGTGATGGGTATGCCTGGACAGTGAGGGTGGCCTGTGGGCCTGCACCCTTGTCCTGTCCCTGTCTCCCTGCAGTAAACAATGGGAGCTTCTTTAAGACAAATACAAACAAGCAAGGCAGAGGTGCAATGGCCTTCCCTCCTGGGCTGCACAGACCAGCATCTGCATCACTTTCTGCCTCCCTGGGTTTGCCTCTCTCTGTACTGGGGCTAAAATCACAAATTCACAGGGGCTGCAAGAGACTCCCTCAGGCGTTCTGGGCACTGCAAACATCCACACACATCCATGATTGCTCATGACAGGACGAGAGTCTCCTCAGGGCAGAGAGTGTCCTTGGTGGACATTTCAAGGTTCTTGAGGATCATGGGCAGAATCTGCAGCCAGGAGCTCCTGCCTGGAGCTCCTCCTTTCTTGCTGATTTGCACGGCAGGCTGCCAATTATGGTTTTTTTGCAAGCATCCTTAGACCACACTGTGTCTCTCTAGGCACTTAAATTTTATTTGATGACAGTGACATTGATGCATAATAGCTCCCACCTCTGCAAATGATTACAGATCCTATAGCTAATAGAGAGGAGAGATATTGCTGCAAAATTAATACTTTATACTCCCCCAAAAAATTCTCCCCTGTGTGTTGTTTTTTACATTTGTGGTCTCATACCTTCTTTTCCCATGTCTTTTCTGTTTTCAAGTGATCAGCATTCAGGAGGAGACTCCTAGAGGTTTTTGCAAGCAAACTCCAGTCATTACCTCTCGGTCTGGGACTCGAAGACTGCAGGAAACACCTGAGATCTCCTGTGCAGGTCAGGATCCACATCACAGCAATACAGACTGAATAACACAAGCAAGACTGCAGAGCCAGTGGGTGGTGGAGGCTGGGATTACAGCGCTGGAAGTTTGGAATCACCACTGCAGCCTGGTCCAGTGGGAAGGTAACGGGGCCTGAGGCCACTGCAAGGGCAGCAGGTGCCAGATAATCAACTCTGCCACTACTGACCTGCGGTAGATCAAGATACACCATTGCACTTGTTTGCAAGAGTTGCAGTAGCCAGGAACCACTGATTGGATGGTCTAAGCAACAGAAACATATCTTCTCACTGCGCTGGAGGCTGGACGTCTCCAAGATCAAGGTGCTGGCTTCACTGTGAGTGCTCTCGCCATGCCCTACAGAGGCCATGGTATCTTCACCTGGTCAGTCCTCTGCAACACATCTGTGTCCGCATTGTTCTTATTCTGACACCTCTCATATTGGATTAGGGCCTACTTATGTGACATCACTTAATCATAATTATCTCTTAAAAGACTTGATCTCCAAATAAAGTCATATTCTGAGCCTTGGAGGGTTGGCACTTAAGCACAAGAGTTTGAGGGGTCTCATAACTCAATAACACAAGCTAAAATCAAGATGGCATCAAGACTGCATTTCGTTTCCAGAGACTCTAGGGTAGGGATTGTTTCTGTGCATTGCTCCACATCTAGGGGCTGCCTACATTCCTTGGCTACCAGGCCCCTTTTCCGTCTTGAAGGCAGATCACTTCAACCCAGGGCTTCCATCATCACATCCCTGTGGTGGAATGAGGTGAAAAGGTCATGTCAAGTTGGCCACTGAGGTGAGAAGGTCATGTCAAGATGGCCACTGAGGTGGGAAGGTCATGCCAAGATGGCCGCTGACGACAGAAACTGCCTGGCAACAGGCTGTGATTGGTTAGGGTATAGACCACCCCTTGACTGGATTGGCTGCCTTGGCTATATAAGCAGCTGTAGCAACTGAAATAAACGAGTCTGCGGGCTGCTCGCCTCTGGCTCACTTTCACCCAATTCCCAGGGTCTGTGTGGTGACTCCGTGCCTCTTGCCCACACCATGCTCCTCCTCTCAGAACAAATCCTCTCAGAAGAAATCAACTGCAACACATCCCTGTCTTTTGCCATGACCTTCTCTATGTTATGAGGATCCTGTGAGTTTATTGGGTCAATCTTCACATCTTAAATTTTAAAGTAATGATACATACCAAGTTCATCTTTGTATATAACATAAAATCAAGTTCCAGGAATTTTTAAACATTTATCTATTTTCATCTACTTAGAGAGAGAGATCTTGCTTTTGCTGTTTATTCCCCAAATACCTGCAATATTCAATGCTGGGCAATCCTGAAGCCAGGAGCCCAGAACTCCAGCCTAGTCTCCCACGTGGATGGCAGGTACCCAAATATTTGAGCTTTCACCTATGGCCTCCCAAGATGCATTAGCAAGAAGCTATATCAGAAGCAGAGTGGTTAGGACTCAAACCCACACTCTGATACGGGATGTAGGTGTCTCGAGTCAAAGCTAAACCCATGACACCACAGGACCTGCCCACATTCCAGGAATTTGGAGGAGGAAGGAAGTACTTTCTTCATGCAAGCCTTTGTAAACCTAAAATGTGCAATCACAGCCTGTTTTGATAATTAAGAAGAGCTTCAGTAAGGGTGAAGTAGCATATTTACAATAAAAATGGAGTTGTCAAGGGTTATCACTGATCTAAGTCACAAACTATTTAGTAAATTGAATGTGCGTTATAATATTTCTATTCTCTGAATCCTTATGAAAACAATGGGGGGAGTGAGTGTTCAGCCTAGCATTTAAGAAGTCCGTGTCCCATGTCAGAATTTGCTTGGGTTTGATTCCCCACTCCAGCTCCTGACTCCAGCTTCCCACCACTACAGAATTTGGGAATCAGTGGCAATGGCTGAAAAAACTGGGTTTCTGTCACCTCTGTGGAAGACATGAGCTGTGATCCCAGCTGCCAGCATTGACCTGGTTCAGCCTTGGTCATTATAGGCATTTGGGGAGTGAGGCAGCAGATATGCGCAAGTCAATCTCTCTCTCTCTCTCTCTCTCTCTCTACTATTAAATAAAAAATTAAGGCAATTTGATCTAAATCCCTTTTCTAGCCAAGGACTTTTCTTTCATTCATTTGTTGTTTTTTTTTAATTCATCTATTTAATTCTCTTGAATAAAAATGTAAAGGGCAGGGAGGGAGCTTATTGGAAATGAAACTTCAGGCACTTTATGGAAACTGACACCCAATACTGTAAGGGGGTCGAGGAGTCCCCCCAGGTAAACACAGTAAGACTAAGAGATCAACAACCACCAACTCTAGTTTCAGCTGCACTTCTGGTTTCTTAAAAGCCATCAGTAGAAAAAATGTAACAGAATGTTCATGAAGTATCTTATTTGTGTCTCTGTCTAATGGGTATTCTAACCAATCTGGCTTAAAATTCTCAATTCAACCCATTTAACAGGGAATGTTTTCAATTAAGCTAAATAAAATTAATAGAACTAAAAGTGATAGGAAAAGGCAATATAAAAATTCTAAAGGTCTCCATTAGCTAGCTTATTTGAGAAAATCGACTAGACAACAAATTCAGATCTCTTAAAATATATTAAATAATCAAGATAGGTATCTAACAGTAGGCACTCATCTAAGGTGCACAGGTCTTCAGGAGGCTCATCACTCATTACTACAGCAGCAAATCAGGAAAGAAAAGAAGCACAATGTGCGTCACAAGCTCTGTGCCCTGCACACGGAACATTTTATTTAACTGACTGTTTGAGGGGGGGCCGGCACTGTGGCACAGCGGGTTAAGGCCCTGGCCTGAAGCACTGGCATCCCATATGGGCACCGGTTCAAGTCCCAGCTGTTCTTCTTCCTGTCCAGCTCTCTGCTATGGCCTGGGAAAGCAGTAGAAGATGGCCCAGGTCCTTGGGCCCCTGCACTCATGTGGGAGACCCAGAAGAAGCTCCTGGCTCCTGGCTTCGGATCCGCGCAGCTCCAGCTGTTGCAGCCGTCTGGAGAGTGAACCATAGAATGGAAGACCTCTCTCTCTCTCTCTCTTTCTTTGTAACTCCGTCTTTCAAATAAATAAAATAAATCTTTAAAAAAGGACTCATTTGGTCTTACCATATGATCAGTCCTTCCTTGCTTTTCTATTGCTGTATGACAAACTTCAAGACTTGAGGAGAAAAGCTACCCCAAGACTTGGGTATCTAAACACAAGTGTATTGTGTGAATGCTATGAGTCAGGCATCCTGGCAGATTGTGAATGAGCAACGCCGCTCCCTGGGGCAGAGACTGGGCCTACTGGGCAAGTGTTCATCAGGCAACAGGACAGTTTCACTGCATCCAACATGACTTCACTCCCCCACTTGGAGCAGAGCAAGCTGATAGGCTGGACACAACTGGGTCACCCTCCACTTCCATGCAGCCTCAGAGGCTAATGTCCCTGCAGCAGGTGGTGGACCCCAAGAGAGTATGCCCTGGGCTACAGGGGCGGATGCTACCAGTTTCTCAAGCCTCTGCCTGGAAACTGCTACAGCCAGTTTCACCGTATTCCATGGGTCAGGGCAGCCACTTTGTCCACCCAGATTTAGTAGGTGGGGATAGAGACACACCTCGGGATATGAGAACTGTCAAAGGACGTCTAGCTTTCTTTAATATGCTGCAGATGCAAACAGACATGTGCTGCTGGTCCTGCACTCAGATAGCAGGACAGGAAACAGATACCGTCGCAGGCAAAGCTGTGAGTAAAACAGCTTGATCACTACCCAAGAAGGCAAGCAAGATAAACAGAAATAAGACTTAACTGGAATCAGCAGGGGCAATAAACGGCACCACAGCAATTAAAAAGTGACATCAGGCTGGAGCTAACGCACACAGGGTCAGCTAGCCAAAAGGCTGAGCAGCCCTGGGGACATTAGTGTTGCTAGCACTGGCAACTGCAATGCTCGCGTCTGTCCATTTACTCCACCTGACATTCACTGAGCATCTACTGGAAACAAAGCACAGAGTTGATCATTAAAGATCCAAAGATGTCTTAGAGGGGCTCAGAGTATCTGGGGAAGAAAGATACAGCAGCTACCAGACACAGTATTACATGATGATGCCAAAGAATTACATTCTCAGTGATGACTTTGAGTTAACCCAAATTATTTGGAGAGTGCAAATAGATAATTAAATAAAAAAAGTTTTACACCTGTATTTTTCTCCTTGTCTTGCTACTAGAACTATGTCTATACAACTGAACAAAATTGCTAAGTTTCCCCAATATCTTGAAAACTTCAGTTGTCAGAGGTTCACTTGTTTGCAGTAATGTTACTGTTTCCTGAAGAGCAGGGATGAGTTACTGACTAAACCATCACTCAATACAGATTGACAGCCCTGGGGCAGTAGTAGGAGCCTGAGGTATGTATCAACACAGTCCCAACCCTGAAGAGCCTCTCTATTTGGAGAGAGATATAAGTAAACTCCTCCTCCATGGCTCTTATATCATTCAAGAAGTGGGAGGGGCAGGCCTTCAGCACAGTAATTAAGCTGTCATTTGGGGTGCCAGCATCCCATATCAGAGCGCCCAGGTTGGCAACTTGGCTCTGTTTCCAATTCCATGTTCCTGTTGATGTGCATCCCAAGAGGCATCAGACAACAGTTCTGCCACCAACATGGGACACTCAGCTTGAGCTCCAGGCTTCTGGCTTGAGCCTGGGCCACCCTGACTATCGTGAGCATTTGGGAAGTGAACCAGAAGGTGGAAGTTATCTTCCTGTCTATCTTTCAAATTAATAAATGAAAATTTAAAAAGAAAGAAAAAAAAGTTCCCTAGGTGACAGATCCTGGTCTAGACAGCCACAGGCCAGATAGACTAAGTTTCGTCCCTCATGGAACTGGTAAGGGTATCTCATGAAATGCTCTGTAAGGGCACAGAGCATGGCTAATTAGCCACCAGGTCATAAATGGATGGTACAGTCCCAGAGCCTGCCCCCATGCATGTCTGACTCTGGGCCCCACAGTGTCTGAGAATGAGAAGCCGCAATCCTTTTCATTAAAGATTGTTCATGGACACTCGGAGGATGCCGTAGAAGGAGCCCACATTAAGGGTCATTAGAATGTTCTTCTAAGCTGGCTGTGACTTCATTCGTTCTGGTCTTAGGGACGAAATGAGCAGGAGCACATGTTAGTTGAGTATTTCTGAGGCTGAGGAACTGGCATTTTGTGTGATAAGACACTGTTTGGGATGCCCAGTATCATTTTGGAGTGCCTGAGTTCTCTCCCAGCTCCACTGCTGTTACTTTTCCTGATAATGCACACCCTGCACGGCAGAGCTGATGGCCAAAGTACCCCCAGATGCTCCATTTCCCATTCAGCTCTCTGCTACGGCCTGAGAAAGCAGTAGAAGATGGCCTAAGTCCTTGGGCCCCAGCACCCGCGTGGGGGCTCCTGGCTCCTGGCTTCGGATAGGCACAGCTCCAGCCACCTGGGGAGTGAACCAGTGGACAGAAGACCTCTCTCTCTCTCTGTCTCTCCCTCTCATTCTCTAATTCTACCTCTCAAGTAAATAAATAAAAACCCTAAGAAACCAATCTAGGACTCAATTTGGCAGAATTTGGTAGTGAATGGCTTGGACAGTTTGGGAATATATATTTTTAAGTGATTTTTTTTTTTAGATTTTTTTGAAAGACAGGGGAAAACATGAAGAGAGAGACACTGACAGACAAAGAGTTCTCATCCACTGGTTCACTTCTCAAATGCCCACAATACCTGGGTCTGGGCCAGGCCAAAGCCAGGAATCAGGAACTCAATCCAGGTCACCCACATGGGTGCTAAGAACTCAACCACTTGAGCCATCACCTGCTGCCTCCAGGAATCTGCATTTTAGGGAGCAGAATCAGAGCAGAGCCAAGATTTGAACTCAGGAACTTGATGTAGATTGTGTGGGGAGCAATCCGGACTGGACTGAGTTACTGGAATTAAGACTTATTCTATGCATCTGCTCTCCCACAATATGGCGATGGGAGAGAAGTAAACAGCTTCCGCACAGCTGCCTCCAGTTCAACTAATAAACTGTAGGACTTGCTCCTGATTGGAGGAGAGCAGCGTACTCGGCATGTGGGCAGCCGAGTTAGGATTGGCGGAGGAGGACTATAAAGGAGGAGAGAGACGGCATGCACCAGGAACATCTAAGGGGAACATCTAGCTGAAGGAACACCTGTGCAGCCCCCGAGAAGAGCCGGCCGGCGGTGTGCCGCTCCCCTGCGGAAGTGGGGAATGTGGCCAGGGGGAACTGCCCTTCCACGGAGGTGGAAGGGATAGTAGCCAACCCGGGAAGAACCAGCAGCAAACCCGGGGAGGGCCGAGCAGACGAAAGAACAGCGCAGGGTCCTGTGTCGTTCCTCCACGAAGAGGGGGAGCGACAGATTGCAGGTATCCCATTCAGGGTTTTAGCCACTGTGCCAAGAGCCTGCTCCAATAAACACATTTGAACTGACAGAATGGCCTGCACTTGGAGGAAAAGCAAGGAAGAAAGAGGGGCACAGAAATGCTTGTTTATGGGAAGAGCTCTGCTCTTGGCTACATTCTCAAATCCTAGACCAGCCAAGAGAAAAAGGGAAATATGTGAGGGGTTACCAAAAAGTCATGAAAAATGCAGATTATAAAAGTACTATGTGTGGGCCGACGCCACTGCTCACTAGGCATATCCTCCGCCTGCGGCGCCGGCACCCCAGGTTCTAGTCCCAGTTGGGGCACCAGTTCTGTCCCAGTTATGCCTCTTCCAGTCCAGCTCTCTGCTGTGGTCTGGGAGGGCAGTGGAGGATGGCCCAAGTGCTTGGGCCCTTTACCTGCATGGGAGACCAGGAGGAAGCACCTGGCTCCTGGCTTAGGATTGGCGCAGCGCGCCAGCTGTGGCAGCCATTTGTGGGGGGTAAACCAATGGAAGGAAGACCTTTCTCTCTGTCTCTCTAACTCTGCCTGTCAAAAAAAAAAAAAAAAAAAGGAAGGAAGGCAGAGTTACAGAGAGTCAGAGGCAGAGAGAGAGAGAGAGAGAGAGAGGTCTTCCATCCACTGGTTCACTCCCCAAATGGCCACAACTGCCAGAGCTGCGCCAATCCAAAGCCAGGAGCCAAGAGCTTCTTCTGGGTCTCCCACGTGGGGGCCATCTTCTATTGCTTTCCCAGGCCATAGCAGAGAGCTGGATTAGAAATGGAGCAGCCAGAACTCAAATTGACGCCCATAAGGATGCCGGCACTGCAGGTGGCGGCTTTACCCCACTAACACCACAGTGCTGGCCCCTAAATAAATCATGTTTAAAAAACCACACTACCCTAAAGTAAAGCAGCTAAAAACAAGAACATTTTCTTCATCTCTGGGCTCTATGGGCAGGATCTGTGCCAGCTCAGCTTATCTCCATGCTGGGTGTACCATGTGCCTGAGCCAGCTCACAGGTCAGGGCCTCTCAATCCCGTTTCTCCGCTCAGCATCTAAAGACTTGACCGGCCTCATGGTGACTCAGCGTTCTAAGAGCACAGGGGTAAGCCCTGAGGGCTAAGCACTGCCAAGTCTCTTCCTGTATCCTACTCACTACTAGCCCACAGGCCAACCCAAGTTGTGTGGCCAAACATCAAAACACGTGTGGGACCACGGATTCTAGGAAGAGATTCGCTGGGACCATTTTTCACAGAATATAATGCATTGCTTTTGGCACACTTTGTTCATTTATTCATTTGCTCAGCCAGCTTCACGTAAGTGCTGAAAAGTAGGTGGACGGCAAATAAAGATGAAACGCACTTTCATCTCTAGTTTCCAATCTAGCAAGAGAGGTAAGCACACAAAAATACTGACAATGAGAGAAGAACGTAGTAAATATTACATGAAGGGAAGTCTTCGTCCATGTGGGCTAATATCATAGATGGAGCAGCTTACAAACTACAGAAATGTGTTCCTCACTATTCTGGAGAATGCCAAGGCGAAGATCAAGGTACCGACAGGCTCGTTGTCTGATAAAGGCCTCTCTGTTCCACAGATGGAGCCTTCTTGCTGTGTCTCCCTAACCCTCACCCCCAAGAAAGAAAGGACAGGCAGGTTCTTCTGGGCCTCTCTTTTACTTGTTCTTTTTAGATTTTAGTGATTTATTTGAGAGGTAAAGTGACAGAGAGAGGGAGAGATAGAGAGAAATGTCTTCCATCTGCTGGTTCACTCCCCAAGTGGCCACAAAGGTCGGAGCTGGGCTGATCCTGGGCCGGGTGGTGTGAGCAAGCAACCACACTGAGGGTGCAGGTTGGCTGGAGGTGTGTGCAAGTACAAACAGGTGGGTACCATGAAGCATAGCTTAGAGTCTGAGGTGACAAGGAAATCTGTCACACAGGACAATGGAGCCTCTGTGGCCTAATGATGCTATCAAGAAAGGATCAGAGAACAGATATTTGAAGATCTGCAGAGGGCAGCCATTTTGTCTAATGGTTAAGATGCTGGCTGGAATGCCCATATCCTATACTGGAGTGCCTGGGTTTGAGTCCTGGCTCCATTCCTGATTTCAGCTTCCTGCTAATGAACACACTCCCTGGGAGGCATCAGGCAATGACTCAAATACTTGGGTCCCTGTCACCCATGTGGAAGACCTGGATTGAGTTCCTGGCTACACCTTTCAGCCTGGCTCAGTCAGTGTGGGCATCTGGGGAGTAAACCAGCAGATGGAAGACTTCTCTTTTGTTTTCCTTCTCTCCTTCTCTGTCTCTCATAAAGTATGTTTTATTTAAAAGTAAAGGTATATAGAGAATAAAATACCCCACTCTGACCAAACTTCTTTGGCGTACTTATAGCAATTGGACACATCTGCAGACACAAGAATGACTCTGAGAAGCTGTTCTGTAAGAAGAAATTTACATCTCTCTGAGTTAGCAGGGAATTGCAGCCAGAGCCAACACTCCAGCTTTCTACCCAGGACAGATTTTCTCCCTGAAAGAAGAGACTGGGGAGCTGACACCCAGCTCAGAGTCTGCCTCCTGGGAGACGCACCTTCATAACAGAATGACCCCTGCTGGCTGCACACATCCTCTCCTGTGCCACCTGTCTCTACCCTGGGAGCTCAAAACACAGCCACTGCTAAGCTCGAGCTAAGCTTCATCCATCTTACACTTGTTCAGGCATACTTTGCAGATGGCTTTTGGGCCTATGCACATTAATACATTTGCATGTTTTTTTTCACATTAATCTGTATGTCGCCAGTTCATTTCATAGACTAGAATTATCAAAGCTTCAGAGAGAAGAATACATTTCAAACTTCACTACAGTATATGTTGGAATCACTGTGCCTATTTCCAGCTCTTTTGCAGAATGAGCATACATGACTTTTCCGAGAAAACTCTGGAAAATGGGCTTCAAAATCCAACCTTGTTTACACTGAAGGGCGTTGTGGAAATTCCATGCCAAATGAAGACTGGAGTGGATGTGCAATGTTAGGGCATTTTCTGAGCACAAATCCTTCAGACATTGTCACACACACATGCACCCCTCTGTAATGTTCTCTGTCTCTCTCTCTCTCTCAATTTGTATGACGGATTCCACATTGCCTGTAGGATGGAGTTGCCCTCCTCTGTAGGACATCCAAGGCTATTTATTTATAAGTACTTAGTTATGGTTGTGAAGTAGGCAGGCATACAGGCTAAAATTGATCAGATTTGTGAACTGGAAGACCACGCCCCTGTGTGACCTCATGCTCCTACCTGATGCCTTTGCCACGCCCCTATGTGGCCTCATTCCCCTACCTGGCCACACCGGGGTGCCCACCAGCCAATCAGGTTAATTAACCACTCCCCTTTGGAGTGGGTTAAAAGCCTAGGGCACAGTGTGCCCGGGCCTGCTCTTCTTCCCTGGCCTTTCGCCAGGACAGGGCTTGCTGTAGCCCTGTGCCTCCAGGGCGCGTGGCCTTCAGGCCATGTGCTCTAGGCTTCCTGGCCTAGATGCTCATCCACGTGGCTGGTTCCTGGCGCTTGGTATGAACCCCCATTCACTTCTCTCTCCTAAATAAAGCTCTCACTCTCTTATGCACCTTACTTACTAAATAAAAGCTTAAAACGTACCAAGCTGCCTCGTTTATCTGTGCCGGTATTTAGAATTCTTCTCTAAATATTAGGCAAGAACCCTCTCAGGCTTATTACTATCGGGGATTTAGTAATAAGCCCATAGTGAAATCGGAAGGCACCCCAAATTCCAGTAGTGCATGTGGCACCCCAGATAGCATTTCCAGGGAGCTTTAAGGGGCCACATTTCAGGGTAGATTTTAGGGGGTCTTTTCCGATTTCAGTTGGTGATATGAGAAAGATGTTTACCTATAAAGAATTTTCCTTACAGAGCCAGGCAACATAGGAGATTTTATACCTGTTTTAACAAAAAAGAAAATAAGGCACAGAAAATTTGCGTAAAATTTATCGAGCAAATAAATTATTTTTATTTATTTAAATTATTTATTTATCTACGATCTTGCCATAACCTCCTTTTATTTCCCATCTCCCTGACTGCCTCAACTCTACCTGTCATTTAAAGGGATTGTGCCAGGAAATGCCTACTCTTATTGCCTTTAATAATTCATTTATTTCTGGAGCAAGGGTTTGGTGCAGCAATTAAGCTGCCACTGGGGACATTCACATCTCACATCAGAGCACCTGGTTCAAGTCCCTTCTCTGCTCTCCACTCCAGCTTCCTGGGAATGCACAGCCTTGGAGGGAACAATGAGGGCTCAAGCAGTTGGGTCCCTGCCACCCACAGAGAAGACCTGGATTGAGTTCCTGGCTCCTGGCTTTGGAGGTAGGTGTTTGGAGAGTGAACCAGTGGATGGAGACATCTATCTCTGTCTTTCTGCCCTTCAAATAAGTAAAAATAAATAACATACATTTCATAAATTTCAGGCTAGTCAGTTGATCCATCATGCCTCAATTTCCATTCAATGAAACAGGTATAATCACTCTATCTTGCTGGGCTTTTTAAAAGAAATTTCTTTAAATATAGGCAAATATCTTCCTCAGGCTACCAAGCATACTGCAAACACTTAATAAATAGAAGCTATTGTTAAGTTTATCGCTTCTATTAACAAAACTGATGCTTTTTAAAAGAATGTTGTTATAAAGATTAGGAAAACTGACAAAGTCAAAATGCCTGCAGATTCTGTCTCTCTGAAATGTTCTTTTCATTTGCCTATATGAAGACATCATACACAAATTTATGAGTCCATCTTGTATATAATTTTGTTTCCTGACTTTTCTACATATCATTATATCACTAAGAAATTCTCATATCACTAAAAATTTCTCGAAAATGGGATTCTTTGGTGCATATTTTTCCACTTATTTTTTTGATCCATTTCTGATTGTTTGCTATATTGGTGCTGTGGAAAGCTTCGTGTTAAAGATGAAGCTGTAATGTACATTGAATTAGTAGGAGAGCAGGTGTGAATACTTGAAGACTCTTCACAGGTGTTAGAAAATTGCTTCCAGAGCTGTTACAGTGGCTTTCTACTCCACTCCTGGTGGCAGTTAAAGTCCACGCCTCCTCCCTGCCAGCCTGCAACCCTGGGAGGACATGCGTCTACACTCAGAAAGGGTGGCCAAGAACCTTGTCTCCTTGGGAGGGAGCAGAGGTTGGTTCTTGCAGATGTCTGGACAGCGGCACTGCCTGAAAATTCAAGTCTGATCATTTCTGGAGATGGCTCTTCCTGCAGCTCACATAATGACGCTTTTCTTGATGTCTGCTTCCTGGTTCAGAGCACAGACAGCATGGCCCAGGGTATAGCCAGACCCCTTAGATCAACACTGGCACCAGTTCCTGTGCACTTTGGGCAGGTTCTACAACCTCTGAAATGCAACGTTCTCATCTGTAAAATGGGATAACCCTCGCCCCCACCCACAGGCTTGGGAATGAGGATTATGAGAGCTGATAAAATGTCTATCTTGGCTGCAGAATGATTAGAACAGCTGTGCTTTCCTGAGTGCAGTTCTTTGATTGCTCTGTTGGTAGTCTTGGGATTTGCCACACAAGATGACTTGCTCACAGCACGTGTTGTGATGGCTGCCTCAGATAGGAGAATGCCAGAGGCAAGGCAAATTCTGCACCTGACAAGTGCAGCCCTTGCCCGCAGTCGGATTGTGCTGTCCTGGAAGCAGAGGGAACTGGAGAAGGCCTGTGACAAGCCCTGGTTTAATGCTCTTTGTTCTAAGAAATACGGATTCGATTCTAAAATTAAACCTCAGCTCCCGTACACCAAACTGCCACGTGCATTTGAGCGTTGCCTGCATTAAGCAAAGGTGTTTTATCTGATCTCATTACCATGGTTACACCTCCAAGAGCAAAAAATCTATGGCTGCTGCTCTTGTCAAATCGGCCCACACTCCTGAGAGCCTGGCCCTTGACTGCAAGGTGACTGACGGCTGTTCTCCAGAGGAGCTCACTGAGACAGTGTGTGATGGACTGGGGACAGGTGCAGGGCAAGCCAGGACTCACCATCATGCAAGCTTCCCAGCACAGCAGTCAAACGTGGACTCGTAATGAACTCTCTCATACAACAGTCAGTCGGTGGCTGGTTCATAGCAGGTGGATGGTGCATTCCTGAGCCACACACCTGTGTCAGCCAGGTCTGGAATACAAGCTCTGGTCATGCCAGGCACCTGCCATAGGAGCCAACAGACACAAAAGACTTGAGTTACCAGGGCTCAAAAAAAACCCTACTCCCTGCCCCCACCCCCAATCTCAGAATCACCAAGCTGCAGAAAGAAAAATCAAGCTGACAACAACCCAGACAGCACCTTCATTACTGATAATGTGTCTTCGAGAGTCCATGATTAGATGGGCAGATGGCATCAGTGTAGCGTGTGACAATCAGGTCCCCTGCTCCACAGAAGTTCAGAGCTGCCAGCACTGGGCTCCCTGCAGGCCTGGCTTCTCCTTCCACACTCACCGTTAACCCCCAGGGGAGTTAGGAAGAGGTGTGTGCATACACAGGATGGGCACACCAGCCAAAGGGGTGATCCACATCCCCTGAAGGTCAGAGAGGGTGGTGTGAGATTCATTACACCACTCACAAAGGCCTGCCAGGAAAAACTTATGAATGGTTCGCTTCTGGAATTTTCCACTTAATATTTTCACACAGATAAGGAAGAACTACTATACTCCCAGGACAGAAATAGCTGCACTTTGTAAAACCGGAGAATGTGAGACAGCCCTTGATTTTGCTGACTTGTTGGGAATGAGCGCCATCTCCTGGACATTGTTAGAATCACTTTAAAGATTATCTCAAAATCATTTCCCTTATAAGCCAATGCCTACCAAATGCTTTTCTCCAGCAGAACTCCTCAATAGTGGATGGGATTTTTTTAAAATATGTAACTGGAAGTTCTAATATTTTTCCAGACCCCAGAGAATCAAAATAATGTGTTATAATTGTTGAAAATAAAAAAACACATATACCTCAATGTATATCTCTATATTCCAAAATTATATACATATCCTTTCAGTATATATTATGCACTCTATATAAATATAGCCACTCATTAAGTAAATCCTTCAGGCCAGTGCCACAGCTCACTTGGCTAATCCCGGGAAGGCACACTGCGCCAATCCGAAGCCAGGAGCCAGGTGCTTCCTCCTGGTCTCCCATTGGGTGCAGGGCCCAAGCACTTGAGCCATCCTCCACTGCCTTCCCGGGCCACAGCAGAGAGCTGGACAGGAAGAGGAGCGACCAGGACAGAATCCAGCGCCTCGACCGGGACTAGAACCCAAAGCACCAGCGCTGCGGGCAGAGGATTAGCCTAGTGAGCCGCGGTGCTGGCCTGTGCTTTTCATATTGCTGTGCTTCTCACTGACAGCACACAAGCACTGTACAGCTCCTCAGTCTGGGGTGGCTGGGATGCGCAGGCAGAGAAACAGCCTGAGACAGGCACGTGGGCGAGTCAGTGCGCCCTGCATGTATGGAAGTTCCTGACACTGGCCACCGATGCAGCAAAGAAGGCTGATTTAGCGCCTGGTTCTAGAGGCTGAACGTCTGAACAGCACAGCACAGAGGCTGTGGCGAGGGCTACCCTGGACTCACATCCTCATGTATGGATGGCAACAGTGAGAGCACTTGTTGGGGTGGGCCAGCAAGTGATGCCATCTCAGGCCAGGAGCAGAAGGGAAACTGGGTGGAACCAAACCCACTCCTTTTACATAACAACTTTCTGGTGATAACGAACAGGGTCACATGAGATGCGCTGCCTTCTGAGAGCTCAGTGCCAATGACCCGAGGGTCTCCTGCTAGACCCTGTCCCTAAAAGTCTCCACCACCTCCAATGGTACCACCCTGAGGTCACAGCCTTCAACACGGGAGGCATAAAGTGTATTCAAGTCATAACAGATCCACTTCTTTCAGGCAGCAGTCACAGTGCTTTTGGCCATGAGTTCAAGGTGAGTGAATCAACAACAAAGTGCTTCTGGCTGAGGGAAGGGGAAATAAACAACGGATACAAATTCTAGGAAACCCGACTGCATTTCTCGGATGTCAGAGTCCAGAGAAGGGGACAAGGTAAGAATCAGCTTCAGTTTCCAAGGATTTTGTGCAGCCCCAGTTTTCCTATGTGTTGAATCTAAATCCTTGTAGGGGGCTGGCGCCGTGGCTCACTTGGTTAATCCTCTGCCTGCGACACCGGCATCCCATATGGGCTCCAGGTTCTAGTCCCGGTTGCTCCTCTTCCAGTCCAGCTCTCTGCTGTGGCCCGGGAGGGCAGTGGAGGATGGCCCAAGTGCTTGGTCCCCTGCACCCATATAGGAGACCAGGAGGAAGCACCTGGCTCCTGGCTTCGGATTGGCGCAGCGCCAGCCATGGCAGCCATTTGGGGAGTGAACCAACAGAAGAAAGACTTTTCTCTCTGTCTCTCTCTCTCTCTCTCACTGTCTAACTCTGCCTGTCAAAAATAAAAAAAACATATATCTAAATCCTTATATTCATCCTTTACACTCAGGACTCTGCTGTGGCTAACACCTTGATACAGAGAAACCCGAGGTGGGCCCTGATGATTTTGTCCCAGTGAATGGACAACTAGCATATCTGTTAGAGATGTGATGTTGGTATCTACGCACTTGATCCCATATAACACATATGTGTCTCTGACAGTAAGCACACGTTCCACCATCTACGTGTGTGTGACCCCAGGACATTTTCATCTCTGACAGCAGTAAGGTAAGGAAGTCTGTTGTATGAATATATGCCATGAATTCAATGCTGAGTAGTCATTCACACTTATTTCCCTTTTTCCCTTCTGCTTGAAGTTCTGCAAATGCCTGTTTCATTATTAAATTTTAGAGAAATTAGACTTGAACATCTCAAAATTTTGTAGTTAATTACACTCATCAAAGGTCACTAGTTGATGCAAGCCACCAGCAGGATGTCTGGCAATGTCAGTTCCACATTACAGGCAGCCTTGTGGAGAGTAAGTGTGAAAGCTAATTAGATTTCCATTTTTTTTTTAAATTACATTCTGTGTTTGTCTGAGACCACACAATTTATGTTTAGTGCCCAGCTGAATATTTAAGTTGATAATCTTTGACTTTAAGTATTACATAACTGAATATAATTAAAACCTAAAATGTGTTGAGTATATTCTAAATGTTGGGTACAAGATAAGCGCTCATTAGGTGAACTTTTCAAGTTATTTCAGAGAATTTTGTCACAAGCATATCTGTGGGTAATCTAACTCTCTCATGATGGTTGCCTTTGTTTGAGTCATTGTTAACTAGTTAGGATCCACACATCTTACCAAGCTGAAGATTAAGTCACAGGAAATTGTTCCTCAATGTAGGGCTTTGCTATATATGATTCTGATGTTAAAGACATTTGAAGAAGAAGGATGGGCCACAGAAGGTTGGGTTGGGGAGAGAAGACTTCATGGAAACGGGGGCTTTAAAACAGGAAAGTCTGGAAGGCAGAATGAAGGGGCAATAGGATCCTCAAAAGGAGCCATAGCATGAGAATGGTGTGAAAGTGGAAAGTATCATATTGAGAACATAAAATATGTACATTGAATCTGTGTTTCTTATTCCACCATGGTTTCAAGCCCACACCTGGAACTCAAATGAGTGTTGAATGAATGCGCTAAGGGGAAAGCATGGAGAGGAGAAGATGTCCAGGTGGGAGGCAGACAGTGAAATTCATCTGAGCCGTACTTGGCTCCCTCCAACCATGTGGATCCATGGAGAGACCACATGACAGAGCTGGCAACATTGTGTCCGCCACGCCTAAGTTTCTCATTTACAGAAACAGGAAGATTTTTCACTCCTGCGTCAATATATTCCTATAGAAAAGCTTGTTGTTAAATAAACTTACAGGGATGGGTATTTGATTCAGCAGTTAAGATGCCTGGAGTACTTGGTTCTGATGCCTGACTCCAGCTCTTGACTCCAGCTTCCTGCTGTGCAGATCTAAAGCGGCAGTGGTGTTGGTTCAAGTTGTTGGGTTCCTGCCACCCATGTGGAAAGCCTGGATTGAGTGCCCCACTCCCAATTTCAGCGCAGTCCAGCTCCCAACTATTGTAGGCATTTGAGAATTGAATCAGCAAACAGGAGATCTCTCTCTCTCTCTCTCTCTCCTTCTCTCTCTCTCCCTTCACTCCCCCTTGCCTTTCAAGTAATAAATAAATACATGCATAAACAAAGTTTTTAAAGGAGATTTACAAAGTGGAAGTAATTTACCTAAAATCACAAGTTTTTTTGTTTTTTTATAAATATAATAAATGTTGATTAAATACAGAATGTTTCTAGTATAATAATAAAGTTTACAATCATGTATACATGATATATATATTAACTTTTATTTAATAAATATGAATTTCCAAAGTACAGCTTTTGGATTACAGTGGCTTTTTCCCTCCCATAACTTCTCTCCCACCCACAACCCTCCCATCTCCCTCTCCCTCTCCCATTCCATTCACATCAAGATTCATTTTCAATTATCTTTATAAACAGAAGATCAATTTAGTATATATTAAGTAAAGATTTCAACAGTTTGCAACCACACAAACACTAAGTGTAAAAACTGTTTGAGTACTTGTTATAGCATTAATTTACATTATACAACACATTAAGGACAGATCCTACATGAGGAGTAAATGCACAGTGACTCCTGTTGTTGACTTAACAATTTGACACTCTTGTTTATATAGTCAGTAATCACCCTAGGTTCTTATCATGGGTTGCCAAGGCTACGGAAGCCTTTTGAGTTTGCCAACTCTAATATTATTTTAGAGAAGGTCATAGTCAAAGTGGAAGTTCCCTCCTCCCTTCAGAGAAAGGTACCTCCTTCTTTGATGGCACATTTTTTTCTGCTGGGATCTCACTCACAGAGATCTTTCATTTAGGTTTGGTTGGGTTTTTGTTTGTTTGTTTGTTTGTTTGTTTGTTTTTGCCAGGATGTCTTGGCTTTCCATGCCTAAAATACTCTCATGGGCTCTTCAGCCAGATCCAAATGCCTTAAGGGCTGATTCTGAGGCCAGAGTGCTGTTGAGGGCATCTGCCATTCTATGAGTCTGCTATATATCCTGCTTCCTATGTTGGATCTTCCTCTCCTTTTTAATTCTTTCAGTTAGCATTAGCAGACACTAGTCTTGTTTGTGTGATCCCTTTGACTCTTAATATTTCATTATGATCAATTATGAACTGAAACTGATCACTTTGACTAGTGAGATGCCATTGGTACATGACACCTTGATGGGATTGAAGTGGAATCCCCTGGCATGTTTCTAACTCTACCATTTGGGGAAAGTCCGATTGAGGGTGTCCCAAACTGTACATCTCCTCCCTCTCTTATTCCCACTCTTATATTTAACAGGGATCACTTTTCAGTTAAATTTAAACACATAATAATAATTGTATGTAATTAAAGATTTCAACCAAGAATATTAAGTAGAAAAAAAATACTAAAATGGATAAAGTATTAAGATGTTCATTGACAGTCAGTACAAGGGCCGCTCAAGTCACTGTTTCTCATAGTGCCCATTTCACTTCAACAGGTTTCTTTTTTGGTGCTGAGTTAGTTGTCACTGATCAGGGAGAACATATTATATTTGTCCCTTTGGGACTGGCTTATTTCACTCAGCATGATGTTTTCCAGATTCCTACATTTTGTTGTAAACGACCAGATTTAATTGTTTTGTACTGCTGTATAGTATTCTATGTACTATAGAGTACATATTCCCATAATTTCTTTATCCAGACTACACTGGATGGGCATTTAGGTTGATTCCTGTATTGCCCATTGTGAATTGAGCTGCAATAAACACTGAGGTGCAAACAGCTATTTTATTTGCCAATTTAATGTCCTTGGGGTAAATTCCAAGGAGTAGGATGGCTGGGTTGTATGGTAGGGTTATTTTCAGGTTTCTGAGGAATCTCCAGACTAACTTCCATAGTGGATTTAACAGTTTGCATTCCCACCAACAGTGGGTTAGTGTCCCTTTTTCCCCACATCCAGGCCAGCATCTGTTGTTGTTAGATTTCTGTATGTGAGCCATTGTAACCAGGGTAAGGTGAAACCTCATTGTGGTTTCGATTTTCATTTCCCTGATTGCTAGTGATCCTGAACATTTTTTCATGTGTCTGTTGGCGCTTTGGATTTCCTCTTTTGAAAAATGTCTATTGAGGTCCTTGGCCCATCTCTTTTTTTTTTTTTTTTTTTTTTTTTTTGACAGGCAGAGTGGACAGTGAGAGAGAGAGACAGAGAGAAAGGTCTTCCTTTGCCGTTGGTTCACCCTCCAATGGCCGCCGCAGCCGGCGCGCTGCGGCCGGCGCACCGCACTGATCCGATGGCAGGAGCCAGGAGCCAGGTGCTTTTCCTGGTCTCCCATGGGGTGCAGGGCCCAAGCACCTGGGCCATCCTCCACTGCACTCCCTGGCCACAGCAGAGGGCTGGCCTGGAAGAGGGGCAACCGGGACAGAATCCGGCACCCCGACCGGGACTAGAACCCGGTGTGCCGGCGCCGCTAGGCGGAGGATTAGCCTAGTGAGCCGCGGCGCCGGCCTGGCCCATCTCTTAAGTGGGTTGTTTATTTTGTTGTTGTAGAGTTTCTTGATCTCATTGTAGATTCTGGTTATTAATCCTTTATCTGTAGCATAGTTTGCAAATATTTTTTCCCATTCTGTCGGTTACCTCTTCACTTTCTTGACTATTTCTTTTGCAGTACAGAAACTTCTCAATTTGCTGCAATCCCAAATGTTAATTTTGGCTTTGACTGCCTGTGCCTCTTAGGTCTTTTCCAAGAAGTCTTTCCTGTGCCTATATCTTGCAGGGTTTCTCCAATATTCTCTAATAATTTGATGGTGCCAAGTCATAGATTTAGATCTTTAATCCATGTTGAGTGGATTTTTGTGTAAGGTATAAGGTTGGGGTCTTGCTTCAAGCTTCTGCATGTGAAAATCCAGTTTTCCCAGCACCATTTATTGAATAGACTGTCCTTGCTCCAGGAATTGGTTTTAGATCCTTGATCAAATATAAATTGGCTGTAGATGTTTGGATTGATTTCAGGTGTTTCTATTCTGTTCCATTGGTCTATTCATCTGTTTCTGTACCAGTACCATGCTGTTTTGATTACAACTGCCTTGTAGTACATCCTGAAACCTGGTATTGTGATGCCTCCAGCTTTGTTTTTGTTGTCCAAGATTGCTTTAGCTATTCAAGGTCTCCTGTGTCTCCATAGGAATTTCAGCATCATTTTTTCCAGATCTGAGAAGAATGTCTTTGGTATTTTGATTGGTATTGCATTGAATCTATAAATTGCTTTTGGGAGAATGGACATTTTGATGATATTGATTCTTCTAATCCATGAGCATGGAAGATTTTTCCATTTTTTGGTATCCTCTTCTATTTCTTTCTTTAAGATGCTGGCTGTGGGTTTTTCATAAATTGCTTTGATTGTGTTGAGGAATATTCCTTCTATACCCAATTTGCTTAGAATTTTCATCATGAAAGGGTGTTGTATTTTATTGAATGCTTTCTCTGGATCTATTGAGATAATCATATGCTTTTTCTTCTGCAGTTTGTTAATGTGCTGCATCACATGATTGATTTGCGAACATTGAACCATCCCTGCATACCAGGGATAAATCCCACTTGGTCTGGGTGGATGATCTTTCTGATGTGTTGTTTCATTCTATTAGCCAAAAATTTATTGGGGATTTTTGTGTCTATGTTCATCAGGGAAATTGGTCTGTAATTTTCTTTCAATGCTGCATCTTTTTTCCGGCTTAGGGATTAAGATGATGCTAGCTTCATAGAAAGAGTTTGAGAAGATCCCTCTTTTTTGATTGTTCTGAATAGTTTGAGAAGTATTGGAGTTAGTTCTTCTTTAAATGTCTGGTAGAATTCAGCAGTAATCCATGTGGTCCTGGGCTTTTCTTTGTTGAGAGGGCCTTTATCACTCTTTCAATTTCTGTCTCAGTTACGGGTCTGTTTAAGTTTTCTTTGTCTTTGTGGTTCAATTTAGGTAGGTTGAATGTGTTCAGGAATCTCTCCATTTCTGATAGATTTCCCTGTTTGCTGGCATACAACTCTTTGTACTAATTTCTGATAATTCTTTTTATTTTTGTGGTGTCTGTTGTTACGTTTCCTTTTTCATCTCTGATTTTATTGATTTGGGTCTTTCCTTTTTTTAGTTAGTTGGGCCAATGTGGTGTCAATTTTGTTTGTTTGTTTGTTTTTAAAAATAGCTCTTTGGCTGATCTTTGGTAATGTTTTTTTATTCAATTCTGTTTATTTCTTTTCTGATTTTAATTATTTCTCTCCTCCTACTACTTTTGGGTCTGGCTTCTGCAGTTTTTCTAGATCCTTGAGATGCATTGAAAGCTCATTTATTTGGTGCCTTTCGAATTTCTTGTAAAATCACAAGTTATAAAAGTGTTTTTGTTACTCTTACCACCGAAGTTAGAGGATTAAGCAGAGTCCTTGGGTCTGGATTCCAGAGCAGTTTATCTGGTTCCTCTGCTTCAGGGAAGCTCTCAAGGCAGCAATGAGCTGTCAGCTGTGGCTTTGGTCTCACCTGAAATTTCAACTGTGAAGATCCCTTCCATGCTCACTCATGTGATGATGTGGATTTGGTTCCTGTGGTAGTGGGCTGAAGACCTCAATACCTGGTCACCTGTTGGCTGGAGGCTGTCCTCAGTTCTCAGCAGATGGAGTGGTCCAACGTGGTGGTTTGTGTCATTGAAGAATGCAAGCTGAGGGAGGCAAGAAATAGTGGCAGCAGAAAAAGCCCTAGCAAGACAAAGTCTGAGTCATATATAATATACCCATGTCAATGAAATGCCATCACTTTTGACTTACTCTGTTTCTTAGAAGCAAACTACTAGGTCCAACCTATACTCAAGAGGAGAGGATTACACAAAGGGTATGGGATGGGTTTCCCTGGCCTCATGGATGCCAAGAGTAATGAGTACTGAGACGGGCCACGTTAGAAGTCTGCTGAACACAAGAACAGACTCTAGTATGTTGGCCTTCTTCACACTCCACTGCTAAAATCACAAGTGCACCACTCCTTTGAACAATGACTTGACAACACGTGCCCTTGTAGTACAGTGCGCTCTTTACCATGCAGATTCACAGCATAAATCTGAAGATAAAAATTTTCATTAGGACATCAGTGAGAAGGATGAAGCAGAGGATGCCCCAAACTGACTCCTACTGAAGTACAAGAAGAGTAAGAGTGAAAAAAACTTCTTGCAAGATGACTGAGTAGAGAAAAGATGCACTGAATTTGATTATGGGAAAATGCCAGGGAAAAAGCAGGAGGCTCTGAGTTCCTGGCAGGTAGTTAGAAAGGTTTTTCATTGAAAATCTATGGTAAGAAGAGAGACTCTGTGGAACAGCAAGGATTGTACGCAACAGTTGGTGGGATACCACCAGTGAGCTTCACATCCAGTGGCCGCTGGCAGCTGATGGGGAGCCATCTTCCCAGAACAAGGTGAGAAGGTTCTGCAGAAGCCTGTGCTCCACTGGTGATCTTGTCTGGAGAAGAGACTCATGGTCCCTACTGACTTTGATTACAGGCTGATGAGTTGGTGGGGTGCGAAGTGTCCACTTGACTGTGAATGGAGGGCATACCGCTTCTCACTCCCCATCAACTGGGAAAGTGCCATCTTTCCAGAATAATGAGCAGAGGCTGCAGCAGCCTGCATGTTTCTGGTGTATTTTGTCAGAGGGAGAAACCCACAGTCCCCACTGATTGACTCCGGGTGGAGGATGGTAGAGGGATGGGGGCAGAATACCCACTTACCTTGTGAATGGAAGGAAAATTGCCTTCCTTCCCTGCCCTCACCAAGGTGCCCAGCTCAGGGACGAGTGGAACTCTCTTTGGACATGAAGGCTCCCAGAGCAACGAGTGGATCCCCATAGCCTATGACTGTGGGAACCTGAATCCATAACTGTGGTAATGTTGGGACTGTGCTATAAGCCGGGAGGATTCCATGCTCACAGTACACAGCACATGGATTCTTTGTGCGGTTCATGCACCTGAGTGGGGGGTGCAAGCACAGAAGAGACATACCACATAGAGTTTGGGTGTTACCCTGGACTTTTCCCCCACCTACAAACACTTGCCAGAGCTCCCTGGCCTCACACAGCACGTACTTCTGTGTATATCCTGAAGGTACAGGCATTTCCACTAAGCCTAAGGGAACATTCCCAAGAACAAACACTTCAAAGAAGATATCAATAAGTGTTTCTCCAGGCGCGTAAAAATCA
This sequence comes from Oryctolagus cuniculus, assembly GCF_051225735.1. Lineage (NCBI taxonomy): Eukaryota > Metazoa > Chordata > Mammalia > Lagomorpha > Leporidae > Oryctolagus > Oryctolagus cuniculus. Next base: position 190,900,625 of record NC_142868.1, read on the forward strand.
TAGAAACACAAGAAACATAAACAAGGAATACAGTATAACTCCCCAAAAGAACACAATAATACTTCACTATTAGACTGTGAAGATGAGTGTATTGTTGCAATGCATGAAAAGGAATCCAAAGGATTGATTGTAAGATTACTCAAAAACACAGAGAAGTAATTATGTGAGTTAAAGAAATCAATGAATAACATGGATGAAAAAATCAGCCAGGAAATAAAAACATTAAAGAGCAATCGAATTTAAATATTAGAAATGAAGAATTCAATATGTCAAATAAAAGACACAATGGAAAGCCTGAACAACAAACTCAGTGAGGCTGAAGAAAAAATATCTGAGCTTCAAGACAAAGTTTTTAAATATCACAGTCAGTTCAGCATTTACAGGATACCATCAAATGGCAAAATATATGTGTTTTAGGCATTCTTGATAGAATGGAAAAGCAGAATGACTTAGAAAATTTATTTAGTGAAATAATAGCAGAAAAATTCCTGGATTTGGACAAATATATGGACATCCAAGTACAGGATGCACATAGAATTACAAATAGACACCATCAGAGAAGATCTTCACCATGACACATTATATTCAAACTTACAAAAGTAAAACACAAAGAAAATATCCTAAAATGTGCAAGAGAGAAATGCCAGATTACCTTTAAAGGATCTCCAGTAATAATGATAGCAGATTTTTCATCAGAAATCTTATTGGCAAGAAGAGAATGGAGAAATATAGTCCAAGTCCTTAAAGAAGAAAACTGTCAGCCCAGAATACTGTACCTATCAAAGCTCTCATTTACAAATGAAGGTGAATTAAAGACTTTCCCAAACAAACAAAAGTTGACAGAATTTGTCACCATCCAGATAGTCATACAAATGATACTTTTTGGATGTACTACATATAGAAACAGAGAATGATAACCAGCACTGGGAAGAATGTAGAGGCATAAAACCCTCTAAAAATAACATAAAGGAGATCCAAAGCAAATACTAGTAATATCTACAGGAAAGTGGTGAGACCAAGTCAGCACTTACCAATGATAAACTTGATTATAAATAGACTAAACTCTCCAATTAAAAAATTCAGACGGGTAGAATGGATTAAAAAGCAAGTTGCATCTATATGCTGCCTTCCACAAACACACTTCACCAACAAAGATACACACAGGATGAAAGTGAAAGGATGGAAAAAGATATTCTATGCAAATGGAAATCAAAAATGAGCAGTAGTGGCTACCCTAGTCTCAGAAAAAAATAGACTTTAAGACAAGAACTGTCAAAAGAGATGAATAAGGTCATTACATAATAATTAAGGAGTCAACTCAACAGTAATATATGACTCTAGTAAATGTATATGCACACAATCCTAGAGCACACAATTATCTAAAACAAATGTTAATGGATCTAAAGGTAGACATAGTGCCAATAAAATATTGGGGGACTTCAATACCTCACTTACCTCAATGGATAAATCAACTAGACAAAATCAACAAAGAAACAAAGGTGGTATACAATACGGAATAAATGGACCTACTTGATATCTACAGAATATTACATCCCACAGCTGGAGAATGCACATTCTTTTCATCAGTGCATGGAACTTTCTCTAAGATATACCATATGCTAAGCCATAAAAAAAGTTTCATCATCAAATTAAAAAAAATTTGAAATCCTACCATGTATCTTTTCTGACCACAATAGGATGAAGCTGAAAATTAACATAAGAAACTCTAGAAAATATGTAAACACATAAAGACTGAACAACATGCTTCTGAATAAACACTGAGTCATAAAAGAAACCAAAAGAGAAATCAAAAAATTCTAGAAATGAATGAAGATAACATGACAGCATATCAAAACGTATGGGATACAGCAAAAGCGGTGTTAAGAGGAAAAGTTAGTGCCTACATCAAGAAATCAGAAAAGCATCAAAATAAATGATCTAATAATGCATCTCAAAGACCTAGAAAACAAGGACAAGACAAACCCAAAGTTAATATGAGGAAAGGAATAATTAAAATTAGAGAAGAAATAAGCAAAATATGAACCAAAAAAAAAGATCAGTGAAATGAAGAACTAGATTTGAAAAAATAAACAGAACTGATGCTCCATTGACCTAACTAATCAAGAAAAAAGAGAGATCAAAATTAATCAAATCAAAGGCAAAAAAGAGATGTTACTAGAGATACCACAAAAACAGAAATAATCATCAATAATTACTATAAACAGCTATACACCAACAAATTGAAAAATCTAGAAAAAAAACGGATTTAGTCATGAAGACATAGAAAACTTAAATAGACCAATAAACAAGATGGAGACTGAATCGTTTATAAAGACCTTTCCAACACAGGAAAGCCCAGGAGCTGATGTTTTCACTGCTGAATTCTACCAAACTTTTAAAGAAAAACTAATTTCAATTCTTCTCAAGCTATTCAAAACAACTGAAAGGGAGACAGTCCTCACAAACTCCTTCTATGAGGCCAACATCACCTTAATTCCAAAAGCAGAAAAAGATCTAACAAAGAAAGAAAACTATAGACCAATATCCCTGGTAGGGAAATGCAAATCAAAACCACAATGAGGTTTCACCTCACCCTGGTTAGAATGGCTCACATACAGAAATCTAACAACAGATGCTGGCAAGGATGTGGGGAAAAAGGGACACTAACCCACTGTTGGTGGGAATGCAAACTGGTAAAGCCACTATGGAAGTCAGTCTGGAGATTCCTCAGAAACAAGAATGTAGCCCTACCAACATGACCCAGCCATCCCACTCCTTGGAATTTAACCAAAGGAAATTAAATTGGCAAATAAAAAAGCTGTTTGCACCTCAGTGTTTATTGCAGCTCAATTCACAATAGCTAAGACATGGAATCAACCTAAATGCCCATCCAGTGTAGTCTGGATAAAGAAATTATGGGAATATGTACTCTATAGAATACTATACAGCAGTAAAAAAAAAATGAAATCCGGTCATTTTCAACAAAATGGAGGAATCTGGAAAACATCATGCTGAGTGAAATAAGCCAGTCCCAAAGGGACAAATATCATATGTTCTCCCTGATCGGTGACAACTAACCAAGCACAAAAAGGAAACCTGTTGAAGTGAAATGGACACTATGAGAAACAGTGACTTGAGCGGCCCTTGTACTGACTGTCAATGAACATCTTAATACTTTATCCGTTTTAGTATTTTTTTTGTTCTACTTAATACTATTGGTTGAAATCTGTAATTAACACACAATTATTATTATGTGTTTAAATTTAACTGAAAAGTGATCCCTGTTAAATATAAGAGAGGGAGGAAATGTACAGTATGGCACATGCTCACTCAGACTTACCCCTAAAGGTAGAGCTAGAAACGTGCCAGGGGATTCCAATTCAATCTCATTAAGGTAGAATGTACCAATGCCATCTTACTTGTTAAAGTGATCAGTTTAAGTTCATAATTGATCAGAAAGATAGGATTAAGTGTCCAAGGGATTACATAAATAAGACAATTGTCTGCAAATAATAATTGATAGCATTAAAAAGCAGAGAATGATCCTACATGGGAAGCAGGATACACAAGGAGACTCATAGAATGGCAAATGCCCTAAACAGCACTCTGGCCTCAGAATCAGCCCTTAAGGCATTTGGATCTGGCTAAAAAGCCCATGAGAGTTTCGCAGGCATGGAAAGCCAAGACACTGTGGCAAAAAAAAAATGACCTAAATGAAATATCTCTGTAAGTGAGATCCCAGCAGAAACAATGAGCCGGCAAAAGAGGTACATTTCTCTAAAGGGAGGAGAGAACTTCCACTTTGACTATGACCTTGTCTAAATAAAATCAGAGTCTGTGAACTCAAGAGGCTTCCATAGCCTTGGTAGCTCATGACAAGAGCCTCGGGTGATCACTGATGTCATAAATAAGAGTGTCAATTGTTAAATCAACAGTGGGAGTCACTGTGCACCTACTCCCCATGCAGGATCTCTGTCCTGAATGTGTTGTACTATGCAAATTAACAGTAAAACTACTACTGAAATAGTACTCTATACTTTGTGTGTCTGTGTGGGTGCAGTCTGTTGAAATCTTTACTTAGTATATATTAAGTTGATCTTCTGCATATAAAGATAATTGAAAATTAATCTTGATGAAGAATGGAATGAGAGAGGGAGTGGAGATAGGATGGTTGTGGGTGGGAGGGAAGTTATGGGGGAAAAGCCATTGTAATCCATAAACTGTACTTTGGAAAATTATATTTATTAAATAAAAGTTAAAAAAAAGAAATATGAAAAAAGATGTGAAAAAGCAATTTATAAATGCAATGCAATCCCAATAAATTACCAATAATATTCTAGATCCAGAAAAAAATAATGCTAAAATTCATATGGAAACACAAGAGACCCCAAATAGCTAAAACAATCTTAAGGAACAAAAACAAAGCAGAAGGCATCACAATCCCAGACTTCAAGACACACTATAGGGGAATTATCATCAAAATAGCCTAATACTGGCACAAAAAAATTTCCATGAAGACATATATAAGAGTATAGAGTACACTGTGAACTGGGTAAGATGCCTTGATCAAAAATTGAAGGGAAGTAGAACTGTTAGAATGAGTGAGTTGGGTGTGCAAAGCGAAAAATTTGACCGAGTCACCAAACTGCAGTCAGTGAAGGGTCTGAGGAGTTAAACAAGGAAAGCTGAGCTGTACAAAGGCCTCCTTCAAGGAATACAGAATCATTACTTTTTACCCAAGAACTTTGGGCTATACTGTGATCAGTATGAACTCCCAGAGTATGATTTTGATCATCATGAAGCCAAATTCTTGGACCCCAATCTGACACAGAGAAAACAGACTCATTAATACACACATTATTCAGGTGGCCTATAGAGCCACAACAACCCTCCCCTGGGACCTCCTGACGATAGGACTCATGAAGGTGCTAGTGAAGAGCACATAAAGAACTAAACTGATTAATGATTATGTTGCCGTGCTTACAACTGCCAGCAACAATCACTTTGGCAGTATTATGTTAAAAGTGAGTCCATGACCAAGATTTAGGACAGAGTCAAAAAGGATCTATGCCTGCACATAAGGGCAGATGGAAGTATAATATGTCAAATTTGACAAAGACTCAGAAGGTGTTTGTTGATCAGAACTAATTGGTGGGGGCGCAACACTCCCTAAACAACTGGTATGATTATTAAATACAGGAAAAGGAGGGTCACTCTAAATAACTGGTACCCATAAAGGGGTTTCTGGAACAAAGGTCCAGTAAGTTGTGCAAGAGACAACAGAGAAGTATGGTACCATGCATGAGATGACTGCTAGTACTGTGAGAAAGGTGGTACAGGGATTTTTAGGCAGCCTTATCTTCTTTTAAGACATCATCTGCCTGATGGGAGAGCATCTTCCGATAGCCCACTATGTTATTGGTAGTGGTCCCTGAGTCCAAAGGAAACCTAGAAGCATGAATGGGGGTGCCTAGCTCGCAAGGTCTGCTATGTCAGGAACCAGCCTCTCAGCCATGAGAAGACTTCATACACGGTGCAGGAAGCCACCGGGGAGAATCCTGAATGAAACGCAATCATATCCTCACCTCCATGTTAACAAAGATACCAGTCCCTCCCACAGGCCTCCCTGAGGCTCTTGTCATAAAACTTGCAGATGGAGCTGTTCACATGAGTCACCTCCAGTGTCTTTGGGCTGCGGTCAAATCATCTGGAACTAAATTGAAAAAACTAAGTTATCAAGGATTTCAATATAACTTGAGCAAGGGACCATTGTCTCTCTCTGGATTCCCCTTGCTTTTGCTTTAATAGCATATATTTGAGAGATAAAAGTGCTCTTCCAGTGATTCCTTGAGCTTGAGGATTATAGGGGAAGCTGGTAACATGTTTGAAGTTCCAGAGAGAAGAAAACCATTGAAAGTGTGTACTGGTATGAGCAGGACCATTATCAGTCTTAGTTTGCAGTAGAACTCTCAGGAGGTGAAGGTACTGAGGCAATGGGTGATGACATGAAGCACCTTGGCATGGGTGGCATGAAGCATCTTGGAATAAGTATCTATAGAGACATGAATATAGGTCAATGGAGATAAATAAGGGATATGTGTTACATCCAAATACCAAATTTGATTGGGTTTAAGTCCTTGGGGATTAACACTTTGGTGAGGCCGGCGCCGCAGCTCAATAGGATAATCCTCCGCCTGTAGCACCGGCACACCAGGTTCTAGTCCTGGTCAGAGTGCCGGATTCTGTCCCGGTTGCGCCTCTTCCAGTCCAGCTCTCTGCTGTGGCCCGGGAGTGCAGTGGAGGATGGCCCAAGTCCTTGGGCCCTGCACCCACATGAGAGACCAGGGGAAGCAATTGGCTCCTGGCTTCAGATCACCGCGGTGCATCAGCTGCAGCATGCTAGCCACAGCGGCCATTGGAGGGTGAACCAACAGTAAAGGAAGAACTTTCTCTCTGTCTCTCTCATTGTCCACTCTGCCTGTCAAAAAAAAAAAAAAAAAAAAAAAAAAAAAAAAAAAAAAAACAACCCTTGGTGAGGAATAAGGAATACATGGTTCCAAAGTTTGGCAGCTGGTGTAAAACTCCTCAATTTGTTACTTTCTTGGTGAGTTAATGAGAGGGCAGGCCTTAAGGTATGGGCATTTGACATAAATGCTCATGAGAAGCATAAGCCTGTTGAAACTGCGAGAGGGACACTAGGCAATTGGCAGCATCAATACCTTTAGCCAAAGGACTGAAGATGAGCAATAAAGACTAGTTTGGGGCTGGTGCTGTGGCATAGTGGGTAAAGCTGCCACCTGCAGTGCTGGCATCCCATATGGGCACCAGTTCGAGTCTTGGCTGCTCCAGTTCCAATTCAGCTGCCTGCTATGGCCTGGGAAATCAATGTAAGATGGCCCATGTCCTTGGACCCCTGCACCCATATGGTAGATCCAGAAGAAGCTCCTGTCTCATGGCTTCGGATCAGTGCAGCCCCACCCATTGCAGCCATCTGGGGAGTGAACTGGTGGATGGAAGATTTTCTCTCTCTGTCTCTCTCTCTCGCTCTTTCTCTGCCTCTTCCCCTCTCTAACTCTGGCTTTCAAATAAATAAATAAATATTTTTTAAAAAAGACTGGGTAACTTCAGACACATATCTGATGTTGGACCTCTGTAAATTAAGTGAAAATTTTAGGTAGAATAGTAGGCTTAATATAAGCTGTCTTTAAAACATTAACAGTAAAAACAGCACACTGGGAATCACTTATAATATTAACAAGCTCATTTGAAAAAGTAGCCAATACAAGTTTTATTACTCCTAATTCCATCTTTTGCATGGATGACTATCTTTGCATAACATAGAAAACTACACCAGATACCAGAGAAGCTTTGCCTGTAGGCCTAGAACTGTCATGAAGACGGTCCTATAAGTTGTTGACAGTAACAATGACTGTGACTTATCAATTTGGCTAATAGTTTGGGATAGCAGTTAGATGCCTGTATCTGCTAGAACTAAGAAAAACCCACTCTTGAATACCTAGAAATTTTTTCCATTGATCAAGAACACCTGTCAGAAGAAAAGCAGTGGAAAGGAGGGACCAGCATACTGGAAGATAAAGGTTAATATGAGAAAGCTGTTGTGTTTTAATAGCTTGTTCAACGAGATGAACTGTAACCATTGCCTCAAGGGTAAGTGTCCAGAGTGAGGAAAGATCAGGATCCCCCTTTGATGGTGTTGTACTTCCTCAGGTATAGTGCAAGCACAAGTTAACCTGTTACTAATGCCTATATGGTCCACAGGAAACTTTGCAAGACATTAGCATAGTCCAGGTCTTCTTGGAGAAGACCCTAGAAGCAAGGGAATAAAAGCAAAAATAGACAAATCAAATTACTCCAAGCTAAGAAGCTTCTGAACTTTAAAGGAAACACTCAACAAAGTGAAGAGGCAACCGACAGAATGAGAGAAAATATTTCAAATCATGCAACTGATAAAGGATTAGTATCTAGGATCTATAAAGAGCTCAAGTAACTCAACAACAACAAAACAAACACTCTAGTGAAGAAGTGGGCTGGCCAGTGCCATGGCTCACCAGGCTAATCCTCTGCCTGCAGCACTGGCACACCGGGTTCCAGTCCTGGTTGGAGCACCGGATTCTGTCCTGGTTGCTCCTCTTCCAGTCCAGCTCTCTGCTGTGGCCCGGGAAGGCAGTGGAGGATGGCACAAGTGCTTGGGCCCTGCACCCACATGGGAGACCAGGAGGAAGCACCTGGCTCCTGGCTTCAGATCGGTGCAGCGCACTGGCCATAGCAGCCACTTGGGGGGTTACCAACTGAAAAAGAAAGGAAGACCTCTCTCTCCGTCTCTCTCTCTCTCTCTCTCACTGTCTAACTCTGCTTGTCAAAAAAAAAAAAAAGAATAAGTGGGCCAAGGGGGCTGGTGCTATGATCCAGGGGGTTAAAACCCCAGCCTGCAGTGCTAGCATCCCATATGTGTGCTGGTTCAAGTCCTAGCTGCACCACTTCTGATCCAGCTCCCTGGGAAAACAGCAGAGGATGGCCCGAGTCCTTGGGAACCTGCATCCACGTGGGAGACCTGGAAGAAACTCCTGGTTCCTGGCTTCAAATCATTTCAGCTCTGGCCATTGTGGCCATTTGGGGAGTGAACAAGCTTTCTGTCAAAAAATCAAAAAATAATAAATGTTAGCAAGGATGTGGGAGAAAGGGTACCCTAATGCACCGCTGGTGGCATCCCTAATCTGAAATATTCCAAAATCATAAGTTTTTGAGCCCCAACATGATGCCACACATAGAAAATTCTACACATGATGTCATGTCACAATTACAGTCACAATGTGAGTGAACTAAAAATATTGTATAAGTATGTATATAAAATGCATCTGAAACATACAAAATCTTCATGCTTAGACTTGTATTCTCTATGACATCTCATTAACTATATGCAAGTATTCCAAAATTCAAAAAAATCTGAAATTCATAAACTTCTGGTGCCACGCATTTCAGATAGGGGATGCTTAGCCTGCATAGGTGTGTGGGTGCTGTCTTTGCTTTCACTCTTGCTGCTGTCTCCCCTCCCACTGCTCCTGTGTCCACTTTGCTTGCAAGCAGGACTGGGGGCGGGGGTCTAGACTTGCAGTTGTATCTACTTTACATGTTGTATCTTTCCATACACTCTTTTTTTTTTTTTTTTGACAGGCAGAGTGGACAGTGAGAGAGAGAGAAAGAGAGAAAGGTCTTCCTTTGCCGCTGGTTCACCCTCCAATGGCCGCCACGGCTGGCGCGCTACAGCCGGTGCACCGCACTGATCCGATGGCAGGAGCCAGGTACTTATCCTGGTCCATAGGGTGCAGGGCCCAAGTACTTGGACCATCCTCCACTGCACTCCCTGGCCACAGCAGAGAGCTGGCCTGGAAGAGGGGCAACCGGGACAGAATCCAGCGCCCCAACCGGGACTAGAACCTGGTGTGCCAGTGCCACAAGGCAGAGGATTAGCCTAGTGAGCCGTGGCGCCGGCCCATGCACTGTCTTTCAACAAAACATAAGCTTTAGGAAAAAACTGGGTTTTATTTACAAGGGAAAATACTTCAGACATAATTGTATCATTTAAACTTTAAGTAAACCTAAATCAATAATTTTTAAAAGAAATATGCAAAAAAGCTTTAAATGCCACAAATAAATCTTTTTTACTATGTAAACAATAAATTCATGAGGTATTAGAAATGATTTATAATTTATGATGTTTAGGTTTTGACTTTTAACTTTAATATATTCTGGAGATCAAAAAGATTCATTGTGTAGATTTTATCATGTAGGTAGTTCATTTTCTCATTTCAGTGCTTATAGGAATGTCTAAATGCCATTCAATAAAATGTTATTTTCATAAAATGTGAAATCCAGATTTCAAAATTCCCATGGCGTGAGATAAAACCCAGGCTACCACTGTCACCCAAAGCACACATCAGAATATTATGGGCAGAGTCATTCACCCAATATTGACTTTAATCTGAGATGACTGCACATGACAAGATGGTGGCCTCGCTTATTGGCCTGGGGCCGACAGCCACTGCCTCTGAGGGGACAGAGCTCTGGGGCAGCACCTGTGCCACAGCTACAGAACACCCTGGGTCCTGCCTTGCTGCCCCACATGCACAACATGAACAAACTAATGTCTGATTCAGACACCCTCAGAGCTACTCTTCCCAAGGGGAGAAGTTTGTCACACAAGGAAGAGTGGGGCTCTGATAAAATTCCACATAGACTGTTCCCAGCCAGGCATTGAACAGGAAAACATTACACCAGACTCAGTCTGGGGAGGAATCATTTTATATAACATTATCTAAAGCTTCCCTCTGGAAAAAAAATTAGAATTTCTGCTAAAATCATTAATTTTCCCCAACTGTCGTCAGACTGAGGACCAAATGGTCTTTAATCAAGAATTACTTTTCATAAATCTAGTTTGACAATAACTACCTGACCACTGATACAAGCGTTTTCCAATAAAATGTTCCCATGAACGTAAAATCCTGCAGCACAGCAGGAAATTCATTGAGATAAAAACCACAAGCTTAACCTTCTCCCTGAATCACATTTCTGCAGTGTGCTTTCAATTCATGGGAGAAGGCAGAGATCTATTTGCCAGACCAAGAGAATCAACCATCCTCTCAGGGACAGGCACAGCTTTTTAGTACGGAAGAAATTGAAATAACAGAGAGAGGAGAGAAGGAAATGGAAAGAGAAAAGTTCGGAAAAGGAAAGAGATGAAGCAAATCATTCCTGCTTCCAGAAATCTCTGGCACCCACATGTTGGCAGTGGTTCATAATCTGTATGGACAGCAGGGAGTGATCAGGAGAAGAACAAGGAGAAAGTAGCAAGAAACCAGGGAAGCTTCCAGGCACAGATCAGACAGGGCCCTAGGGACCAGCAGGGGTCTGAGCTTTCCCTCAGCTCCTGGGTGAAAGAGAAAAGGCAGAGACGCAGGTGGAGGCAGGGAGCACACTGGGAGGCTGAGGCTGACAGACACACAGTGGGTGAGACACGAGAGGGCCAGCCTTGAAGTCGGAGGTGGAGGTTGTCAGCCCACTCATTCAAAATCAGGATCCATGAAGACATCGCTGGTGAATACAGGGGCTTTTCTCCCAGAATTTCAGGGACAGTCTGCAGCTGAGATAACAATGAACTCTTTTAACACAGTAGCTGGTGCTTTGCCCTAAGAACCACGTAGGTGCAGGCATTTGGCCTAGTGATAAAGACAGTGGCTGAAACACTTGCCTCAGAGTACCTGGGTTTGAAGTCAAGCACCAATTTCCTACAAATACAGTGATGGCTCAAGTAGGTTCCTTCAATCTTTTGAGAGAACTGGACTGATTTTATGGCTCCCAGCTTTGGCCCTGCCTAGTCTCAGTCATTGTGGGACTTTGGGGAGTAAACTAAAGGATGATGGTGTCTCTCTCTCTCTCTCAACTTCTCCCTTTCCCTTTCCATTTCCCTCTCAAATACATACATTTCTTTAAAAATTAACTATGAGAAACACTGCACTTCCTTGTTACTTTGCTTGTATTTTTGTGTGTTTCATTTTCACTTAAAATCAAATATGTGTCTCTATTTCAAGAACTCCTTTGTCCCTAGCCTCCTGATATGAGATTCTTCCCTTTCACAATAAGATGTCAAATCCCTCTTCGCAGATACAATAGCAAGGTAACGGCAGCCATTAGTGAACCTGTGGGTCAGATGCTCTTCTAAGGAGTGACTATAGTCTGGGAGTTGGTACCACATCTATGCTCACCTCATTTAGAGGAAACTGGGCACTGACAGGTAGAAAAAGCAGAAGAGGCCGCAGACCTACTCACAAAGAGCCCTGTATCAGAGGTAATTTTCAAGGTTCATGGCCCTTGCAACGGACCGTCATACCCCACACCTCCCAACACAACCTGCCTGTGTTTGCATGCTGGCAAATTTTCAAAGAAAGTGAATCAGAAACTGAAAAAGTGTAACAGAGCTCTAATTTGACATGATCAAGGAGAACTTGATAAGGAAAACTGCCATGTGAATTTTCAGTTTTCAATTCCTTTCGGCGGATGTTTCTTTTTCAAGCACCACTTTCATTTTCAGTGCTCATCCCCATCACATTCTAAACTGAGAAGGCTCCAGGGGGCCCAGGTTCTTTTCTGATCTGAGAGCAGCTGCCAGTTAGCAGTTACTGCAGACATAGCCCTTGGGAAAGTAGCTGGAACTGTTACTTATGATTTGTTACCTAAAATAAATGCATCGCAATCCCACCTTTATGGGGCTGCTGCCCAGAGCTTAAAAGTCACTCCTGTGTGCCCAAGAGGCGAGTTAAAAGCTTCACAGGGTCAAGGCACACACAGGCTGATGGAAGGATTTCACACACCAGCATGAACATTTAGGGCAAGAAATTTGCCAAGTGTAAGGCCAACTGTTACCCATTGTATAGTGCCATGAGTTAAAAAATCATAACTGACAAAAAAAAAAATGGAACAAGGAAGAACAATCTCGCCTACTCTGAGCTCGGTCTAAAAATAAAGGTAACAGCAACCCCTGTCCCCAGTGCTCGCTGAGAACGGAGAACTGCGCTGGGAAGGTCATGTTGACTCCGCTTGATCAGCTCCTTCTCCCAAGACTGCAGCCTGAGCATCCCAGAATTGCCTTCCCCATAGAGAGGCCAGGCCCCATTTGCCAAGGAGAGGCACGCCCAGGGGAACTGAAATGTGGCGGTGAAGCAGTGCCCCCATGTGGAGAGATCAGGAAGGTCCAATACATGGGCAACCCCCAGTCTGCATTCAGGCAACGTGGGAGCACACTCTGAGCTGCACTTGAAGATATGGGCATGTGCCCAGCAGTGTGGAATATCGGGACAGTCTGAAGAGCACAGGTTTTGGATCTGCCATCGGTGTGAGAAGACAGCCCTGACCCATCCAAACGCAGAGTGGTGCAGCACGCAGAGCAAAGACTGGTCCCTGAGCCTCCCGGCTGCACAGCTATACAGGTTGTGAGCCTCGTGGAGACTTCAGACTTCCCTAAGTCCTCCCAGTGAGCATAGTTAGAATAATAACATCTGGGGGCCAGCGCTGTAGTGTAGCGGGTAAAGCTCCCGCCTGCAGTGCCGGCATTCCCATATGGGCGCTGGTTCAAGTCCCAGCTGCTCCACTTCCAATCCAGCTCTCTGCTATGGACTGGGAAAGCAATAGAAGATGGCCCAAGTCCTTGGGCCCCTGTACCCGCGTGGGAGACCTGGAAGAAGCTCCTGGCTCCTGCCTCCAGATCTGCACAGCTCCTACCATTGCAGCCATTTGGGGGAGTGAACCAGTGGCTAGAAGACCTCTCTCTCTCTCTCTCTCCCTCTCTGTAACTCTGCCTTTCAAATAAATAAATAAATATTTTTAAAACAGAATACTAACATTTGGCTTAGCAGTTAAGGCACTGCTTGGATACCCACATTCTATATCAGAGTGCTTGGATTTAAGGCTTGGCTCTGCTTGTAATCCCAGTTTCCTGATAATCTGCACACTGTGGGCTGCGGGAAGGCAGTGAAGATGGCTCAAGTATTTTGGTCCCTGCCACTCATTTAAGATATCTGGATTGAGTTCCCAGCTTTAATTGATCCAGCCTGACCATTGCAAGACTTTGAGAAATGAAGCAACAGATAGGCAATCTCTCTCTCTCTCTCTCTCTCTCTCTCTCTGTGTGTGTGTGTGTGTGTGTGTGTCTGTTTCTCTTCTCTCTCTGCCTCTCAGATAATTTTTTTAATTTTAAAAAGAATAGTACTTATCCACTAATAGCATGGCCAAATAAGCAAGTCAACCTTTTCCCTTCATACACTCTTCCTCCAGCTTAGCCCTCCGACCTTGGCCCTGTCCTGGAGCGTCACTGCCCTACCTCCCTCCAGTCTCCCCGTATGCACACCACTGCCAGAGGGCCTGGCAGGTACAGTGCCCACCTCCTTAGTGTCTGGTACAGTGCCCACCTCCTTAGTGTCAGGTACAGTGCCCACCTCCTTAGTGGCAGGTACACTGCCCACCTCCTTAGTGGCAGGTACAGTGCCCACCTCCTTAGTGGCAGGCCTAGAAACCACATGAGAGGGAGATGCACTTGTTTCTAGAGTGGGTGCTTTGTGCTTGCTGTTGCTATGAGCTCTACTACAGGTGTTATTTCATTAGTACAGCGATCCCATGCAAAAACAGTGAGACACAGAGACACTGAACAAGGTAGCCAAGGCTGCGCTGTTGCTAAGTGTGTGGTGGTGGGGGTGTCTTTACATCAGGCTATCTGTTCTGGATGCAGACACTTGAAGTAAAAAACATGTGGGGGCCAGCACCATGGTGCACTAGGTTAATTCTCTGCCTGCAGCGCTAGCATTCCACATGGGCGCCGGTTCTATTCCCGGTTGTTCCTCTTCCAGTCCAGCTCTCTGCTGTGGTCTGGGAAAGCAGTGGAGGATGGACAGGTGCTTGGGCCCTGCACCCACATAGGAGACCAAGAAGAAGCACCTGGCTCCTGGTTTCGGATCGGCACAGCTCTGTCAGTTGCAGCCATTTGGGGAGTGAACCAATGGAAGGAAGACCTCTCTCTCTCTCTCTGTCTCTCTCTCTCTCTCTCTCTCTATCTCTCTCCCTCTCTCTCTCTCTGTAATTCTACCTGTCAAATAAATAAATAAATAAAAATCTTTAAAAAAAAAAAAAAGCATGTGAACAGTTCCTGAGAAATCCAGGTGACAGACTCGGTGATGGAGCCACGAAGAGGTTAACAAGGGAGCCCAGAGGAGGGCCACCTACCTCAACTCGGTGAGGGAGGAAGGACTCTCTGGAGGAGGTAAGAAAATGTGGAGGCAGGATGCACATGAGAATCACCTGGGGCATAAATCAGATTACGTCCTTGTCTGGCTGACACTTGTCTGTGACTCCCACTGCCAGATCTGACCATGTCTTCTACCACCACCTCTCTGGCTCCTTTGTCCTGCACCTGCCACTCTGACTCCACCCTCAGGACTTCTGCGTGTATTCTGCCTGCCTGGGATGCTGTCCGCTCATGGCTGCCATCTTCACATCTCCCTTCATTGCTAAGGCTTCTTCAGAGCAGGCCTCACTGATCACAGCAGCTGGAGCAGCCGATACACAAAGCTGGGTTGATCTCATCGCCCTGTGTATCGCCCCCAAATCTCTCAATTAGCACCTCAAATGACGCCTCCATGGTCTCTGCATCTGTGTCTTGCTTGTGCCTCCTCTCTTGAGGACAAGATTTTTGTCTGTGGGCGTCCCAGCATCTAGGGCTGGCCCTCTGCAAATATTGAAGGAATTCCGTTCTGCCTGGGAACTGCAGGAGGGAGATTTCCAGCTGTTCAGGGAAGACTTCCTGGAGGAAGAGGGACTGGAGTGGGCACTCAATGATAGGAATTTGGAAGAGAGGAAGGAGAGTCATACTGGGGTGGAGGTGGGCCTCTTTTCTCTAATGCAGAAGATCAAATAGGACACTGGGACGTCACTATAAGAAGATGCTAGAATGGGAACTATCAGGCATGGAGTGCAGAGGCCTGCACCTTGTCCTGCCTCTTCAACTAATGTATAGCCAGGCTTGGGTCACTCTCTTCCCTTTGCAGGCCTTCAGTTTCCCATCCCAGGACTTTAATTGTCACTACACCATCCTTCTGTTCTCAGACTCCAGAAACACATTTTTGCAATTTGTCCAGTCGCTGTTTCTAACCATGGACAGGCACATTCAGCCATTTTGCCACTGAACAGGTGCCTCCAACAGTAAGGCCTGTTCTGGTCCCACAGGGGACCCCAGAGACCCTGCCACAAAGCCTCTGTGTGCCCCAGACTTCCTCCAGTTTGACAATGTGGGTATTAACTCCCTGCGGCCACCAGGCGGCGCCGCTCCCCCAGCCATCGTGCGTTGCTCCTTAAGGTCCTTGGAATGCCCTTGGAGCTGAACAACACTCCCAAGGATAACCTTGGTTGTCCAGCAGATTCTTTGGGGTGGAAAGGAATTGACAGCCGGAACCAGAGGAAAAGAGAACGGCGGGAGTGGCGTGGGCAGAGCAGTGTCCTCTCTGAGTCTGCACAGCCTGACATGGGTGGTGGGGGTGGGGTGGGGCCGAGGTCCTCCCTCAGGGCTCTCCCTGGCCCCGGGGTCACCACATCCCCACCCACGCCCCCTTAGTCCCACCATCTCCCTTGCAGCCTCCTTCCACAGCTGTGAACTCAAGACCACAGGGATGTTGCAATCTTGACTTTTGGAGAAAACACGAAACAGTTGCTCCTCTGACCCAGAGCCTTTGGCCTGCAGGCCCTGCAGCTGTCACTGCAGGAGGCAAAGGCACGCAGGGCCTAAGAGAGCTGACTAGGACGTCCCCTTCTCAGACAAATTCCACAAACAGCCCCGGAACCCTTAGTTCCAGGCTCCTTCCGGATGGAGCTGACTCAGTCCAGGTCCACAGACACAGGTGGTGAGCTCAGCAGGTGGTAGGCAGGTGCTAAAGAGGGACAACTCGTTCACTCGGCAGAGAGAGACTATCCTCTAATTCTGATAGGGACCCAACCCGCTCGGTAAAGGCCCCTAGAGTGCCTGACCTGTAAGCCGAGAATGGAAGCATGAGACTTGTCGAGTGGGGATTCCAGGCAGAGGTGCCGTGGGAGCAGAGCCACAGGGCCAGGAGAGAGCCTGAGACCGGGAGGGTTGGCAGTGTTTTAGCAGGGCTGGGACTAAGATGAGAAGCATGGAGGCAGGGAGCAGATGGAGGGGGAGGCAGCCAATGAAGCCCCTGTGTGCAGGGGGGTAAACTTTGCAGCAGCCGCTTACAATGTGTGAGGATGGATCAGTCCATTTGGAAGAATGACCCCGGCTGTGCCGTGATGCTGAGATTGATTGGAAGTTAGCGCAGGGCTCCACACAGGAGCTTTGCAGCATGATGACAGTGTCTGATAGGGCTGGGGCCACAGGACACAAAGGAGGCAGAGACAGGCACCCCTGGACAGCAGTATCAGCCAAAGGAAAGGAGCCCCCTTGCTTAGTCAAAATCATCCTCTGAGCAAGCCACGGAGGAAGTCCTCCAGAGGCGATTTATGTGTAAATCAGCCTCCACTCTGGTCACCCTGTTTTTTGTTAACTGATTTTTTTTTTTATGAAATTATTTGAAAACCCCAAGTTTCGTGTGATCAGGGGTTGTCCCAGCCTCAGCTGTGCACACACGATGTCATGTCCCATTTCTTGGGAGTAGCTGGCCTCAGCAAAGTGTCAAAAGCACACAGGCGAGATGAAGCCAGAAACAGAAGCCAGGAAACCTGTGGCGGTGAAGCAGCGTGGGCCATGGGGCTGCCTGCCCTTCACGGTTGTTTTCACTTACTGTTTGCATCAGTTCTCCAAGCAACGTCCATCACCCTTTCTCCCCACCCACACTCACCCTAACCAGAGACAGCTTCGGCTCGGGGACATTAGCCAATGGCTGGCCACTTGAGAAGGGCTCCTTCCAAACCCCATCCCTCTGATTCCGCTGCATCCGTCTGTTCCTCAACCTCTACAAGACCATCACGTGGGCCATGGCTGATTCTCCAGGGGCTGAGTGCTCCTAGGAGGGAAGGCAACAGCCACTCTGAAGAACGCCACTCCTCAGTTCCCATACCCACAGCTCGGGAACAGATAGAGGAGGCCTGGCACAGGCCCCTTTCCCTGAAAGGGCCCAGGGAATGTCCACAGGCTTCCTGTCATTGTGAAAAATACCCCCAATCTAGTTGACAATAAAAGGAGAATCCAGGCTTCCAAAGACCTGATTGGGGAGCTAGCATGAGCCCCTTGTCATGGGCTGGGAGTCAGGGATATTGTTCTTATCTTATTGCCAACCAAAAATGCGAACTTCAACCTGTTACTTACATTCTCTAGCCTGCAGATTTTGATCCTTCCTGCCCCAAATAACAAATGAGAGGGTTCAGCTAGATAATCTCCAGGTTCCTTCAAGCTGTCAGATTCTCTGATGTCGCTAAGACCATTTTTACTTCCAGATTTAGTGGGACTGTTGGGCTGAGGACAGACGGCTCAAGCCGGGCAAGAACCAGCCTCTTCTCTCCTGGTGTCCTCTGTCCAGGATGGAAGACTACAGCCTGCCGGAAGCTGATGTTGTATGCTGGGGAGTGCTCCATAGCAGAGGGACAAGGATCAGTGGGGAGGGTCAAAGAAGGCACCAAGGAAGTAGGCAACATTCTGGAGGGTCAGGAATGTCTGAAGGACACCAGGTAAGACACAGAGGCAGAGAAACAGCAGGTGCGATGACTGAGGCCCAGGAAAGGGTCTAGCATTTGCAAACTGATCAGGCCATGAGAGGGAAAGAGAAGGTAAACGGAAATCAAGCTGGAGATGATAGTCAGGGTCAAGATTCTGGAGGACCTGGAGTGCCAGCACCCAGTTCTGGCAGAAACCATCAGTCAACACGAATGTCATGTGCCTGCACAGGAGAACCCCCACCCCCACACACTCGAGACAATTTGGTGAGAACTAAGATACAGTGTGCTTCCAGTGCAGAAACCTATTTTTAGAAAGATAGGCAGCTGGGCTTCCTGGCTAAGTGCTGATCCTGTACATACCTGAGCTTGCAAAGCCTTATCCCAGTAGTCATCCCCACTGCCTTTCAAGGAAATTGAGAGGCAAAAGGGTCCTAAGTCTACACCAGGAGGGATTTAACTGATGGTCATGTGACTAGGTTCTAGAACTCTGGAGTAAGTTCCAGAGGAGCCAGAACCCCTTGTTGCACACTATAGGAAAGAGATGGAAACATCCGAGGACCGTTGGCCATAGACAGTCCTAGGACAGTTTACAGAAGATCAGAGAAAGAAGAAACACCACACAGCCTCGATAAACTGAGTCACCATGGAGACACCAAGGCAGGGTGGTCTCTTAATGGACAGAGACACATACACCAAAGTCTACAGGTTCTGCCATGTATAATAGAGAGACTTTTTAAAGTTCATTTTTATTTATTTAAAAGAGGGAGGGAGGGAGAGAGAGAGAGAGAGAGAGAGAGAGAGAGAGAGAGAGAGAGAGGTCCTCCATCCACTGGTTCACTCTACAAATGTGCATGACAGCCAGCCTGGGCAGAAGCCAGGAAAAAGGAACTCCATCCAGATCTCCCATGTGGATGGCAGGAACTCAAGTACTTGAGCCATCATCTGCTGTAGCTAAGGGTGCCTATTAACAGGAAGCTGTGTAAAGAGTGGAGGCAGGACTCAAACCTAGGTCCTCTGATATGGAATGTGGGCACCCCAAGTGGTGGTTTATAGCTGGATCACAATGCCCACCCAGACCGAGCAACTTCACTTCTTGAGCCTGGCTCCTCCTCTCTAAAATAAGACCAACACCACCCTCTTTGCAGGGTTTCAGGAAGAGTAAAATGAGATACTTAGGGGGGTGGCAGACAGGGATGAATGCTCCCCTAAATGCATGCTACTGAGAAGTGGGAGCAAAGGGGGAGCATTTCTCCCCCCTCCCCCACTATGTGTGGCAGGGAGGTGAGACTGAGTTCCAGGCTCCAGAATAAGGGTGGGGCAGTGTGCACCTGTGTAAGTTGGTCCATAAGATATGCTCATGGCATCCTTCATCCTTCATCCTCTCTTCCCCCATTGCCAACCATGGGTCAATGGCCAGGGTGACCTTACGAGTACTGATGGCAAAAAGACCACTATCCTGATTCCCCAAACAACTCCATGGAACCAAGTCTCTCTTGCCCCAGCCTCTCACTAATTAATCTTTGTGGGACAAGGGATAGATTTGTCCTGTAGGAAGTCACTGAGATTTCAGATTTATGTGTTACAACAGTTAATGGTGACTTAACCAATACAATACTTTAAAACCTCACATTGTGACAGACACAAAAGAAGGATTCAGTAAATGAACTCCCTAAATGAATAACCATTGAATAACCATGGATATCTAAGTGTACTCCAGTGAGCTTGTCAGAAAAAAAAAAAAAAAAAACAAACAAACAAACATGTGAGCAAGGAGCATCCCCAGTTTCTGATGACTTTAAGTAGTAGCCCATGAGAAACCCAGACAAGTAGTGGGTACTGCAGAGGGCGAGGCCCATGTGGCTACCTCTTCCTGTCCCGGGATGCCAGAGAGACATCGTGTCTCAGTTCCACCTCTGCCTTCTCTGGGAAGGCTCTCCCTGGCCTCCCAAGTTACCCATACAGGAGGGAGAGCAGGGGAAGAGTTCTCAGAGCAGAGGCAAGAGGATTCTAAAGGCCAAAGGGTGGGAGCACAGCAGGTGCAGGGAGGGCGTGCATTTGCAGTAGCCCGACACAGTGGGAGTACAAATCGGGAGCGGGGAGAGGAGGCACTGGACAGAGAGAAGTCAGCTGCAGAAGAAGCTGCGCTCCACATTCAGGAGGGAAGAATTTACCCTCACAGTGTGTGGTTGAAGAGATGTAGTGGCAGAGACACAAGGGACTGCATTTGTTCCGTAGACTCATTACTCCAGCTGAATTGTGGACCACACATTGGTATGGGGTTAAGCAGGAGGAAGTGACATTAGATGCTGGCTCTAGCAGTAATCCGCATGAGACAGCTGGTAGTGAGAACAGCTAAGCTTTCTTGACCACCTACTATGCTAATTACACCATCTTACAATATTTCACATGCATTACCTATTTTGACCTTCTAACAACATTTTTCATTAAATTACCCCTCATTTAAACTTTTAAACACCACAACATCAAATAAATTGCTAAACTTAATACCACATAATCTACCCAGGACTGCTAACTCCATAACCTACACCTAGTACCCCAAGCCACAATACACTGCTCTGTGCAAATGTTAGGAGAAAAGAGGGTAAGGATGCAGATGAAAATAAGAAAAAGAAAAAAAAATAATCTATGGCCCGCGGTGGAGTCCCCACAGAGGGAAATCAGAACAGTGTGGTTCCCAGGCACTGGCTGTGGGGTGGGAGGCAGCAGCACCTTCTGTGTTAGCTTCCTGGGGTTCTCATAACAAATTACCACAAAACTGGTGGCCGAAAACAGCACAGATTTCTTCTCTCACAGTTCTGGAGACCAGAAGTTCAGCATCAAGGTGACGTCAGAGTTGGTTCCTTCTGGAGGCTCTGAAGAAAAATCCCCAGCCCTCTTTCCCAGCTTTTGAAAACTAACTACAGTCTTTGGTGTTCCTGGCTGAGGCTGCCTCTCTTCAGTCTCTACTTCCATGTTCACATGGTATCCACTTGCTCTTCTCCTGTGAGGGCACTTATAATGGATTCAGCGACCAGAGCAATCACATCTTGAGTTCCTCACATTATTACAAGTGCAAAGCTCCTTTTTATAAATAAGGTCATGTTTACTGGTACACGTGGACATATTTTTTGAATGCACCATTGAACCACTACACTACACCCTCCAAGGTCAAGATTACAGAAAAATAAAAATATCCTGGTCAAACTATGAAGAGTCCTGTTTTTAATGTGCTGGGATTGAGGTTTCTGAATAGAAATATATGATAGGTGGTGAGTTATATGACTCTAAATCTTTGTCGTGAGCCATTGGTGTTGGAGAACCACACTTCTGGAAGAGGATGGGGGAAATGCTCGGGAAATGTGTGTCGGGACAAAGGGAAGAGGATTGGGGGAAAAGAGACGTAGGCGTGTGGGGCAGGAAGAGCAGGAGGAGCTCATCAAAAGCCCAAGAAGATGGCCCAAGTGTCTGGGGGAGCAGTGCACAAGAGGGGGCTCTAGGAGAAGAGAGTGAGACTAGTGACATGAGGGCTGTTCAAGAAGTTCGTGAAAAATGTGCATTATGAAAACACCACCATGGGTTTCTAAAACAGAATTCTGAAACACATAAACTAATTCCATTTTCCAACAATCTTTTAATAAAAGCCACAGAATGGCCAGCGAGAGGAACCCTGAGAAGGGCCTGCAATTCTCAGCTTCCCTGAGATGTTCTGGAACCTTCTTGAGTATCTTCCATTGAGTTTTGGAAGTGAAATCCAGATACGTCGGCAACATTAGTTGGATGTGGAAGAAAAAAGAAATGGGGCTGCATTCAGAGGTGGACAAAAGATGGACGTAACCCGAGCTTGAAGGGGAACAGCCCAGGAGTGGAAGGGTTCAAAGCAAAGCCAAGGTGAGCACAATCCACAGGCGAGAGGAGCTGAATCAGATCCCAGGAGAGGTTTCAGACTCACAGAACAAGGCCATCTTTTCGGCTTTAGAGGAGTTTCAAAAGGATAGAAATGGATATAAGTAGTTGATAGGTGTGAAGGCAGGAAGTAGAGAGGGATGCTATCTGTTGCCACCTATCTTCTCTGTGAAGTACGAGATAGGGTTATCTGCAGGGAGTGGGTGGGAGGTGGTGGGTGGGAACACTGAGGATTGTCAAGGAGGCTTTAAATAGCTACTACGGGTAAGAGAGTTGACTGGGGAAACAGGTATCGCTTGGCAGTGTGAGGCTGGAGACCAGGCATATTCTCAGGCAGCAGTCTGCCCAGTGGTGTGCATTTCTCCAGAGGTCCCAGTGGGGCTCAGAGGCAGTTACATGCAGCAGCAAGATGACAGACTTCAGGACACCCATTAAGCAGGCTGAAGACATGAACCCTAACGCCATAGTGAAGAAGGAAGGAAGGAAGGGTAGAAGTATTTGGCAGGAGAGAGCAGAGGAGGGGGCTTGACAGGAAAAGTGTAGAGGTCTACAGAATGGGAGGGAAGGGGAAGAAGGAAACTCCAGCAGCACAACAGGCTGGGGCTGAGACAGCAGCTCCAAATGAGGGCAACATCCAAGTTCACCAAGCTGTGGCCCCAGGGAACAGGGAGCAAGCGACGTGGGACCCCTCAAAGCAGATCCCAAGACCAAGACTCCTGTGGAAGTGGCCTATGTGGGGGGTGCTCTCAGGGAGGAATCAAGGTCAGGATGTGTTCTTGCCTGGAAACTAGCTTCAGCCTGCCCCCACAGAAGCTCTGCAGGACAAATTGTGCCATAGGATTGGCACAATTCACGCTACGGCAAGAGGCCAGCCTTCCACAGCCGGTGCCAGTTCACTGCTGGCCACCAGCACAACGTGGCCCTGTTTGGCCAAGAACAATTCTTTAAAAGGGGGGGCAGCTGTGAGCGGTTGGGGGCCCACACTTAGAGGATGGTTGCCTCCATGTGAGTAATGGGATCTAAGCAAGGCACCAGCAGACACCCCAGCTCCCAACCCTCCCTATGTGGGTTCTGTGAGAGTACACGGCTCTCCCAGAAGAAAGCAGCTGGGACAGTGTGTCTTCATGTTCCCTAACATTCAGGGGTAATGTACCTGGAGGCTCTATGCTTAAATATGGAACAGCGATGGAAGAGATTTCTGGTGCCGCTGGGAAAGGTCTCTCAGTCGCTTGCCCCATCCAGGCCAAGAAGAAGGGGTCTAAGCCACTGCAGATGTCAGCTCCACCTGGACAGACCACACTCTGCAGTAGCCCTCACTCCCCCTGGGGAGGGGAACAACTGGTAATGAGTTGGTCCCAGGACTGTTGTCTGTGATTTCTCATTCCCGAGAACCACTTGCGGGTCTAGCAGCCTGAAGACAGTCCTTTGGAGGGAGGCTCTATCTGACCAACTGACCGGGCCATCTCTCCAGCTGAGCTTGGGCAAGGCCTGTCTTCCCTGGGCCCATGTAGACAGCAGAAGATCTGTAGTCTCGTCCAGGCAATCAGAAGTCAGAAGTGGCAAGAAGTTGGCCAGAGGAGCCTGTGGTGCTCTGAATGACAAGAGTGCCATCGGATGTGCCAGTCCAGTGAGTGTTTATCCTCTCGGAGCCCAGCCAGGCCTGGCAGGAGGCACGGAAGTGGATATACTGCAGCCGTTGAGAGGTTTGTTACCATTTTCCTCCTCTCAGCATGTGAACCTGCCTCTAGGGTTTGTGAGTGAGCACATTTATAAATCATTCAACAGCTCCAGGATCCCCATGTACCGAGCTAAAGAAATGGCACTTTTCTAAACACTGGGTATCCAAGCTTGTCTTGTGTTATCCAAAATTTTCTAGGTCATTTGGGACAAATCCCTTTGCTCTCTGAAGGCGTTTCCTCATCTCTAATTTGAAGAGTGTTATTGCCAACCTTCTAGGGCTCTTGCATTGAACTAGAGGCAAGGAAAAGTGCCAAGTATAGGTCTGGCAATGCTAGCTGTGTAGGCAATGTTCCTTCTCATGACCAAGACTTCAAAGGACTGCTCCTGGGGACCTGGACGCCTGTGTATCCCAGCACCACAGCGGTCGCAGTGCCTTCTGCTTTCCTGCATCTATGGCTATGGGTTTGCTTTTCAGTGAATGTCAGGATACTGGGAGGGCCCAGTGCAGCCCAGTCTCTGAGCCGAACCAGATTTGGAGACACCAGTGCAGTCCCCATCTGACACTGGGCAGATTCTTTTTCCTGGAAACTTCTTTCCCATTAGAAACAATCTTTAGACCTAGACCAATCTTTACTTGGGAGATTTCATGGGAATATGAAAATCCCACTAATTTACATGTCTTGTCCACATTTTATTGGTTGCTTCAAGGTTGATATATGAATGGGAAGTTGAATGAATGGGGAAGCTGTGTCAATTCATTGTCACGGGCCACGTGGACTCTGTGACTTTTTCCAGCCCTGGGCATTGCAGAGAGTCAGGAAGAAATGCCAGAAAAAGTATTTTCAGAACTGATCAGGAAGTGGAGAAGGGCTTTCTTTGGTTTAGGTTCAGTTCAGTTCAGATTTTCGTCAGTCTTGCTGGCTGGGTGCCTGTCTACCTGCTGTGCACAAGCAGCCTCCAAACCCACCTGCCCCCATGGCCTGTCTTGTCCTTGACTTCCAGACTTGACATCTAGGAGACAAATCACAAGTTCCTGTGTATCTGAACCCAGGGTACCGGAACAGCAAGACCCATGATACAAATAAGTACCAGGACCCAGGGTACAGATAAATAGACAATAACGAACAATTTGGGAGGATCTCGAGAAGCCACCTATCTCAGACCAGTGTTATGCAGGCAGCAGAAGTCCCCAAATCATCATACCCAGCTTATGAATTTGCAAGGGCAGCCATAACAAAGCAGCACAAACATGGAGGCTTGAACAGCAGAATTTTTCTCATGATTCTGGGGGCTGAAAATCCAAGGTCAAGGTGTGGGCAGGGTGGGCTGCTCCTGAGGCCATTCTGCTGGCCTGGAGGTGCCGTCTTCTCCTGGTGGCTTTATGAGATCCCCCTCCACATGTGTCTGTGTCCTGAACTTTTCCCTTAAGGATAGCAGTCAGATTGGACTAGGGTACACCCATGTGACCCCATGTTAATTAAGCTACCTCTTTAAATGCTCTGAAGGCTCAAACTTCAGCATGTTACTTTTGAGGGAACACCATTCACCTCATGCTTGTTTGTACCCAGCTTATTAGAGGAGCAGGTATGGTAGGGTACAAGGAGAGAGCCACCACATTCTTCCTTGTCATTCTTCTTTGAATGCGACAAGGAACATCTGACATCTATGCTTAGCCCCTCCCACTACCACTCCCTGATGAGATCTCAGGCTGGTCCCAGCTTCTCTACTCTCCATCACAACAAAACCAAATGAAAGTCCATTTCACTCTAAGACAGAAACTTCCAGATTCTTGCAACTCTTTGAGATGAGCTTCTCTCTCCTCCCAGCATCTCTGTCTCTCACCATCCATTCACCTGCCCCTCTGGCTACAGGATGAGCCATGGCTGCATTCTGGGCCAGGCACAAGTTCATGTTTCCTGAAGTCCCAGAGGGTCACAGGTTTAGCTCCCAAGTGGTTCATAGATGCCACCATACTTGGCTCTAGATGGAGAAAATGACCCATTCCTCTCTCCCGTGACTTGACAGTGACACTTAGCAAACTGAGACTTAGCTTAGAGGCGTCTTGCCTGCCTACCCTTATACCTTCTTTTTAGGTAAGGACTGAGAAACTGACTTTGCGATTTCTTCACATATGTCCTATAAGGGTGGTTTGTCACCATTTTACTGATGTCATTCTTTGTGGCAAAGCAGAACCTGATATAAAAAGTCTCAGTGTATTAGCCATTGACATATTTTTCACACGATTTTAGAGCCAACAGATATCTCAGAGAATGTTAGCAGACATAAGCCCAGTTTCTAGGAAAAGAGACTGGCTCAAGTCTCCTAAGGAGAGAAGTAACAGAAGGAGGCTCAGTTGTAGTGTCACACCTCCCAGGCTGTGGTCTTCCCAACACATCACACTTAATTCATACCTGAATCAATAATTTCTAATCCTTGCTTTCCAAATTCAATAATGCATTGTAATGAACATGTTACAGCAATATGCTTCAGTATGTTTAAAAACTGCCTCCAGCCTTGCCTTACAGAAACCTTTTGTCTCCATTCCCCTGGAAAAGTTGTTGTCCACAAGGCTCTGCCTGCAATGGTAAGACAGGGAATAAATCATCACCGAGGTCAGAGGGAAGAGCTTGGCTCAGCAGCAGACACACAGGCCTTCGGTCTGCCCCTGGAGTAGCAATTCATTCCTCCTAGGGTAAGAATTATGCGACTTCTCCCCCTCCTCCTGTGCTCCCCCCCATTCCCCTCTTCCCTCCCCCAACACAAGGATGTTTAAATTCTGGAAGTAGAGCTCCCATCTGCTCCTGTCTTCTCCCATCACCATGGTTACTGGCCCAGAGTGGTCTCTGTGGAGACAGAGGCAGAACAGTAACCAGGGACAAGTACACAGCCAGAGGCTGGGACAGTGAGCCCTGCTTCAGCCCAATTACATCAGCACGCTCAGACCCATCGGATTTTCTTTTTATTGAAGGGACATGTCAGACTTTAAAGTCCCTTCCTCTAACACAAAAGATTGAAAAAGATGCGTCTGGATAAGTCTCTAGGATTCTGTCTATAGAAAACCCATTCTCGGGTTGTGTTCCATCTGACATGCTGGGCTGAGTGGTGCCAGTGGTGGGAAGTGGGTGACTAGATCCCAGCCCACCTCACCCCACCCCACACAAAGCTGAGACAGTCTAGGGGCCACAGGGGGACAGGAGTGTGGAGTGTGTGTGTGTATGGGGCAGGGGGAGACAGGTGACATAATGCAATTAATACCAGAATAATAGGAAAAACCAGTGAGGCTCACAATTCTTGCTGCCCCCAAAATGTGATTGCATCTCCTTGCCACGAACTGCCCCAGTGACCTTCCAGGTTCTGTGCCTGCGATAGACAAGACGTTTGTGCCCCGGTGTTTGTATGTTGAAGTCCTAATCTCAACAGGATGGAATCTGGACCTGGGGCTCTGGGAGGTGACTAGGCCATGGTGGGTGGGGAGCCCAGAGGGACAGGATTCACTTCCTTAGGAGAATTCCAGAGAGCTAGAGAGTGCTCTTTCCACCTTGGGAGGACACAGGAAATCTACCGTCTGTCACCTGGAGGAGGGCCTGTGCCAGACCATGACCATGCTGGCATCCCGATCTCAGACTTCTGCCTCCACAGCTCCTATTGCCATGGTGCTTTTCAGTAGCAGCCTAAATCAACACAGACAGAGCTCAGTTGTCCTTCCTTTCCATCCACAGGAGGTTTTGTGTACTGTGCTCTGCACTTGAGACCATGTGGGAGCTTGTCAAAAAGATCAGCATCCTGGCCCAACCCTTGCTCCATCGAACCCAAATCTCTGAGAGTGCAACTTAGCAGTATTTTTAATTTCCAGATGAACTTATTGGGTCATCGGCTTCAAGTTCCTGAGCTAGAGGT
Organism: Oryctolagus cuniculus; assembly: GCF_051225735.1. NCBI lineage: Eukaryota > Metazoa > Chordata > Mammalia > Lagomorpha > Leporidae > Oryctolagus > Oryctolagus cuniculus. The sequence continues at coordinate 190,928,330 of NC_142868.1, forward strand.
GCACCAAGATGCCTTCCAGCTCTGACTCTACACACGTTGGACATGGAACTGGCAAGCAAGAATGGAATGCCCAGGAGTGGCCAGCTGGCAGGAGGCACCACTGCATGAATTCCATCTGCCTCTGCCACCTGCTCTGCACCTCCAGCCTGGGCACAGCCAGGGTTGAGTGAAGCCCGGGGACAGAGCTCTGGACTCAATGCAGCTGGGCATCAGGAGTTGGGCACTGACCTACTTGGCCATTAATAAGCTGCGGCCTTAAGTGAATCTCTTCCCTCTCAAGGGCACAGTTTCTTTATCTATAAAATAAGGGAGGCAACATTTGGAAATAGTTAAAATGCAGACTCTGAGCCTGTGTAAATTCAGAGCCTGATGATGGAACAACTCGTGTGGCTTCAGTCTCCTCACCTGTAAAGCAGACAGAATATTCATACAGAGCTCAGAGGGAGAGGTTCACTAAGGGAAATCATGTCAAATGCTCAGTCCAGCCTGTCTTTCATCAATACTCAATAGATGGCAGAATTTAAGGATCAATATTACAACACTACAAACCAGAAGGGTTGGACTGGACACTTTCTGAGGACCTTTCTCTGTCAAGAAAGCTGTGCCCCGAGGAAGGAGCCATGCCTGTGGCAGATACTGAGGGAGAACATGATGCTGGCAGTGAGACGGACAGAGGCTGGGGAACTGGAGCATGTGTGGGAGTGGAAATAGCCAGCAGAGAGCCCTGACTGTGGGAATAGGGGCTGGAGCCAATGGAGAAAGGAGATTTGAATTCCAACAGAAGAAGAGAAGAGGGTGTGGAGGATTTGAAGCTTTCCTTGTACGTTAGTGATCCATGCATTCATAAGTCATCTCAACTTGTGGAAACATTGTGTAAGAAATTCACTTCATGCAGCAAACACAAACAAGTCGGCGAGTAACAGCCGAGATGGAGGGCTGGAGCCTGCTTGTCTTATGCTCCTGCTACATGGCTGGCCCCTTAGCAATGTCTACAGGGCTCCAGTACTCTTCAGAGCACAGTAGCTGTCCATCACCTTAAGGAGCCCAGAGTTACTGGGGCACAGGGCACAATTTTTGTTGGTAATTCCTCACACACTGTGCTATGGGTCATCTGTAGGCTGCATGTTATGGATGAAGAGGGTGGGGATAAAAACACGATGCTTGGGACCCCTATGGAGTCGGAATCCTGAACTGCGGAGTCTTTGGAGCTAAGCAACAGATTCATTCTCAGGTTGGTGCCATCCCCAGGACGGTAAAGGGCTTCACTGACTTTGCCTCAGAATGAGGGCAAAGCTCTATTACACAGATCCTGTGGCCACAACGCTGCCTTGCCACACAAGCCCAAAGACTCACAGGTCTGTGAACACAAACTTTTCTGTCTCAATTAAGGTGGGCAGAGCAGTTGGGACACTTCTGGCCTGAGCTAGGTTGACAGGCTTGGCTCTAGCTAATTCGTGGGAGTTACAGGGGTGCCCTCATGTTGATTCCACTGAGACCAGAAGTTTCCTGTGCGTTTTTCATTTCACAGTGAAGAGCAGGGGTAAAACAACACAAGTAGAGCCTTCCATGACTCCATTAAAGCTTCCAACCAAAGCAGGTACCTGTCATTTCTACAACCATATGGCCAAGGCCAAAGTCAATGGAACAGATGACATTGTGCCCACAGATGGACAAGGCAGGAAAAGTAGAGAAAGAATAAATGAGCAGCCAATCATACTAACTACCACAGGGAGATAATGGGAAGCCGAGCAGCCACCAATCCAGAAGTCTCTCTGGCCATGCGTCCGCATCTAGCCCACGTTCCACTCCCTTGACGAGCCTTCTTGGGTTGAAAGAGTTCTGATTCTTCCACCTTCTCCAGGCCTGACTTCCGCCCCTCTGTCAGCTGACTCCAGAGGGAGATGGTCAGGTGACTCAAAGCTTTGGGTTTCCCTCGGCTGCCAGCACAGCTGGGCACACAGCAGTTGCTCAGCCAACACTGGCTGCATGGTGAACGAGTGGAGGAAGCATCCAGGAAACTTCCCAGGGAAAATGAGGGATGGGAGGCTCAGAATCATCCCACTCTGTCCTTTCACTCAACCAAGGGCTGTCTGCAAACCTGGCAGGGCCGTGGCAAGAACAAAGGCTTGGAGTGAGAGAGGCCCAGGTTCAAATTACAGCTCTCACACCCACCACTCCTGTGACCTTGAACAAGTTGCCTTGCCTTATCTTATGGTGCCTCTGATTTCTTGTCTGTGAAATGGAAATAATAGTAATTATTTGCAAGGTGATTATTGTCTTTCAAACACACTCATCACAGTCCTGCCTCAAGGCCTTTGCACTTGCTGCTCCCAGCCTAAGACATTGCTTGACCACCTCTCTGTGTGGCTCCCTGCCTCATGTCAGTTGGGTCTCTGCCAAAATGTCGTCTTATCAGAGAGAACTTCCTCCATCATTTAATATGGAATGGCGGGCACTCTGCCTACACACTCCTTCTCCTTGACCTGCTTACCTGTTTATTTTCCTTAATGCACTTACAATATTCAAGGTTTATTTGTTTGTTTATTTACACACTTAATTATTGTTCCTTCTCAAATATAGCATAGACTCTGTGGGGAGTTAGGACTTTGCTATTTTAACCATTTTAATAATTTCTGTATCTGCAATGCCCACAGTGATTCTGGGAAGTTGTTGTCTTAAATATTCCTTGAGTAGATGGGCAATGAGAACTGAATGAAATCATCCGTAGAGTCCTAGCACTGACCTTGGCACATGGTCCCTGCTCAGGAAATGGTAGCAGTGACTCCTGCCCTGAGCCCAGCCAGTCTTCCTGCTCTGACCGGAGGACAGCACTGAGCATGCGGGCACCTGCCTGCGTGCAGACTCAGGCCCATATTTCAGTGTTTTCAAGGCTTCTGCACCCTCCTCCCTCCTCAGCAAACAGAAGAGCCTTGAACCGCAGGGCCTCGAGTGTATTCCATCATCTCTGTTTCCTCTGAGCGCCCTGGCCACAGCATCACCCTGGCTCTTCCTGTGAATCAGAGGCATTCAGCTCACTCCTAAATGCCTCCCTCTGTGTAGGGCAGAAAAGGCAAGCTGGAAAATTGAACCCTCCTTAAACTCATGCACAATTCCATTTTGTTTTGTTATAAAAGTTTGTAACAGACCATGTCGACATGAGTTGTGCGTTGGAAACTACTTTACATGCAAACAATAAAAGCAACTGGTGGTGATGACTTTGGCCCCTGAAATACGAGATGTATATCACCTCTGAAGAAGTGAGAGAATGCTGGGAGATGAGAGATTAATAAGTAAGACGTTCTTTAAAAGAAATTGCAATAGAATGTAATATTCAAAACCCTGGGGCTGCTCAGATTCGGGATGCATCACTTAAAATCAAGAGTAACAAGTCCAATGCAGTAAAATGAAAGTGAGTTTAGGAATAAATGGTTTGCTAAGTCAAGCTTAGCCTGCATTCCACATGTTCGGTGCTGCCCTAAAACCTGGGGTCACCTAGGCAGAGTCCCTGACTTTGTGCAGGGGCCCAGCCCCATTTACAGTGGGGCACTTGGAAAAGAGGTGCTACTAGGGCAACTGCCCCTGGGCAGAGCCGTGACCCAAAGGAGCAAAGGATCAGGGAAGCTTCACAGCACATCCTGGGGATGCATCTTTCTAGGCGAGCAGATGTTCTCACGCAAGCCAGGGAAGGAAAGGTGTTCCAGACAAGAACAGAGGCACACACGTGAGCGCAGAGGGCAGTGGAGCCAGCTCCGGGAGCCATGGACGGGGGCAGCGGGTGGTGGACCAGATGGGACTCCTATGTGACACGATTCTCTCTGCTCTCTTGAGAACAGTACCAGACATTGTCACAGATGATATCAGAGGGCAAAAATGTCTTAAGTGTGCCGTCCCCCGCCTGCCCCGGCCCGCAGGAATTGAGAGACTGCACTGTGCAGCCTGTGCTCCTAAAACTGATTTTGTCACAGGATAAGCCTTTCAGATCCATGTGAGAACATTTATGCCATCCAAGAAGCTCCAGGGGGCAGAATGCACTCCCTACCTTCTCCCAGAGTCAATGCCATGTGCACACGCGTTCACACACATGCACACACACTCACTTGTCCAGGCCTGGATTAATTTGCTCATGCATTTTCCCATTCTGCTGATACATTATTTCCATTTTAAGGTCTGGCTGGCTCCCTGCTCCTCATCCAGGACAAAGTCAGTGCTCTGTCCTACGCCGGTGCTGTGCCATTGTGGGTAAAGCCACTACCTGCAACACTGGCATCCCATATGGACATTGGTTCACCTCCTGGCTGCTCTACTTCTGATCCAGCTCTCTGCTAATGCATCTGGAAAAGCAGCAGAAAATGGCCCAAGTCCTTGGGCCCCTGCACTCAGGCCCCTTCACTCACTTGGGAGACCCAAAAGAAGCTCCTAGTGCCCAGCTTTGGAATGGCCTGGCCCCAGCCATTGCAGCCATTTGGGAAGTAAACCTGCAGATGAAAGATATCTATCTATCTACCTATCTATCTATCTCTACCTCTCTTACCATCTCCCCTCCTTCTGTCTCTTCCTTTTCTTCTGTCTTTCTGTAAACTTTTTCAGATAAATAAATCTTTAAAAAAAAAATAAATCAAACGCAACTACAAGCAACGGGCTCGTCTGGCCCGGTGTGCCTCTCCAGCCCTGCCTCCAACACGGTCCCTGTCTCACTTCATTTCTCACCTTGCCTGTTCTTCCCCAAAGGTCCTTCCTATCCATCTCTGCCTGCTCAACCTCTCCACTCGGCTCACACTTCCGTCTTTCACTTCTGTCCCTGGGCAGAGCAGCACTGCTCTCTGATACAAGCCTCATGGCACTAAGACCCTGTGCTCTGGGGCTCCAGAGCACACTGTGTGCCCACAGTGTCAACTCTGCCCCCTCACCTGCCAGCTTCTATCCACACAAACTTTCCCTCCTCTATGCCTGAGGCTAATGCTCCATCAGGCACAATATCTGGAGCCATGATACTTTTAGGGCCAGAAGGAAATGCTTGAATCACCGTTAAAACCCAAAATCAAACTGAACATTGTCATGGTATACGTGCAATCATGCATCCAACCCAGGCTGTTTTCATCTGTATGCTGTCATGGGGTAATAATTTTTAATTTTTCTTTTTATAGGGGAGAGATCCCATAAAGTTAAAAGTACTTGAGGCCCTAAAAATCGTAAGGCATCCCTGTTTGGCCCTTCCCCAGACCATGAGTTCTTAAAGACCCTGCTGCAGTAGCTCCACTTGCCCTGGTGCCCAGCCCAGCCCTGGCACACACTCCTTGCAGAGATCAAGTAGGGGAGAAGGGAAGGCTGCTGCAAGTGTCCCCACGAGAGAACTGGGAAACAGAGTCCTACAGCTCATCCATGTGGCCCTAAAGCTATTGCCAAGAGCTCAGAGAGGGGAGCAGAGGACAATCTCAAAGTCTGAATACAGCAGGTGTCCACGCGTCATCTGTTCCTGGATCTCAGAATCAACAAACCAGTTGTAGATCATGATGATAGGAAGGAGGTCATCCTGGCTTGGTCTCCACACAAAACCATGTGAAAATGCAACATTCCTAAGGCAACCCTTTCAGACCAAGAGAACTAAGCATACCTGCAAATCCACAGGAAAAATGAGAAGTAAGTGATATATTTTTGTTTTTGATGCAATATTTCAAATGTACGTCTCCTGGGATAGTGATCTCCAGTAGATAATGTTCTTCTAATACCTATAGGCAACTAACTAATGTGAGGCTCAAAAGATGCATGTACATTGCTTTTAGAGGGGGGGACTGCGGGTTCTGAATGCCTGCCTGGGAATTTGTCAGTCTCCAAAATTGGAGAGAAATTCTTGCCTAGAGTAAAATCAGGAAGTATATTCTCAATCACAGAGTCATACACTTGCTAAACCAGTCAGTACCTGGAGAACATCGTTCATTGCATAGAAGTAGAAACTGAGAGCTCCAGTGGGAAGTGACTGGTGCAAGGACACCTGCCAGGCACCCAGCAGCGACAGAGTGGAGACAAGCATGGCCTCAGTTCCTGGGCTCCAGTCCAGCAGCCACCTCCTCTTGCTTCATCTCCCCACAGTAGGAACAAGAAAAGGGGCTCATGAAAATGTTCATTTTCCTTATAAACTGTTTAGAATCCTTTTGTTGGGGACAGGAGGTAGTTATTGCCATACAGAGAGATGTTTCCAATTATTACAGCTGTGAAAATTGATGAAGGGGGCTTGTAGTTATATTGAGATCCTTTTATATCTGAAGTTCTTGGATTAATGCTGCCAGGTATCCCGACTGCTTCACTTCCCACCCAGATCCCTGCTAATGGCCTGGGAAAGCAGCAGAAGCCACTTACATGGTGTACCTAGATGAAGCTCCTGGCTTCTGTCTGCCTCAGCTCCTGCAGTTGTAGCCATCTGGGGAGTGAACCAGCAGATGGAAGATCTTTCTCTCTCTCTCTCTCTCTCTCTCTCTCTCTCTCTCTCTCTCTCTCTTTCTGTCTCTCCTTGAGTCTCTGTAACTCTGACTTTCAAATAAATAAATAAATCTTTTTTTAAAGCAAATGAAGGCAATGTAGTGAGAAGGTAAAACACATATATAATTAAAGTTTATGAAAGGTGAAGGGGAAAGACTGATCTGAAAGCAATATTTAAAGAAAAAAATGCTGGGAATTTTCTATAATTGATGAGAAGTAACATTTCTCAAATTCAAGAAAGTTAATAAATCCCAAGTATGATACACCAGAAGAAATCCACACTAGATATGACAAAGCTAGAATATTTATAAAGAAATTCAATTAGATTATATCTGAGTTTCCCCTGACAATAATTAACAGCAGAACTGCATCTTCAAAGTTCTGATAAAAATAATTGCCAGCCTATACTTCTATATCCATTTTTAGGAAAAAAATATAATAATTACAGAAGAAAAGAATAAAGATGGAATAGTAAACAAAGAAAATGTTAAATACATGAATAATGAAAAAAACATATATTTCATAAAGCCATTATGTATAACTTGAATAGCTAAATAAACAGTTAAAAACTTAAATTCAGGACAATACACTGTTTTTGGAATCAGAGAGGTCAGGGTTAATGTGTTTCAGTATTCCCATATTACTTGGAAAATGTTGAAGATAGTAATCAAGTTTGGAATTCACGTTACATATGAATGTATGTATGTATAACTTCCATAGTAGTTGCAGACAATTGAAGAATAAGAAATGAATGTAAATCAACCCAAAAGAAGGCAAGAAAGAAAAAAAAAAGAGATGAAATCGGATCTTACAAATGTAACTGAAGGAAGCATTAATTGGTATAATCACTTTTGGAAACAATTTTGCATTGTCTTATGGATTGAAATATGTAGATTTTTGACAAAACACTGCCATTTCTAAGTATGTATTTTAAAGACACTTGCAATACTAGAGGAAATTTCCAAAAGCATTTACGAGGGCTTTTTATAAGAACAAAAAAAGTCCCCTACCGTTAGAACAGCTCCATAAATTGTGATGATTTATACAAAAGAATCCTACATAGCAAGGAAAGAACTCATGAATTTTGAGCTGACGCATCATGACGGATGAATCTCACAAATATAATGTGGAGCAAAAATAGTAAGACAGGAGACACAAATCATTTCATGCAACGTATATCAAGTTCGAATATAGGCAAAACGGTGTCATGTGTTGTTTAACTATGCATGCAAATGTAGTCAAACTCAGCAGAAAGATAATTCAAAAATTCAGGACAAGTGTGACCCCTGGGAGTGTGAGTGGGGGAACGGGTTAAGGGAAGGGAAGTTTCACAAAGATTGGTAACTAAGCTAGTTGATGAGTATCTGGGTGTTCATTTTTATTTGAAGTGCATGGTATAATATGTGCACACATGGTAAGGTTTGAAAATTTTTTAAAAAAACAAGAAGATGCAGTGAGTGGGAGAAAAACGAATGTTCATTGTGACAAGGTGAAACAGCGGGAAGTGGCCCTCCATCAGCCACGGGGCCGGGGATTCACTGCGGCCAGGACGATATCTGGTCAGCCGAGAGTACTGACGGTGGAAAAGTACAAGTGGGTGTGCTTGTTGGCAGCATGGGTCCCCCTAGGGCATCGAGGGTCTGGAGAGAGGCTTGGCGGGAAGGCGAGGCAGGCGCCAGGACTTACTGGGAGCCTCGCTGGTGCTCTGATGTCACGACAAGGACGGCACTTTGCAGACTTGGAACTTCCTCCTGGTGAGGGCCTGAGATGTAATATTTAATGCGAGTGACAGGGCTGAGATTCATTGGAAGCGAAGCCCTCATACATCTTTCCTCTGGCCAGCCTTGCAGTGGGCTGGCGGATAGGAAATGAAGCTCACTCAGCAAGGGTGCAGGGGTCCCCTGAGGAGGAAGGAGACTACTGGATGAGTGGACACGACGCCAGCCCTTCAGCAAGAACAGGACAGCAAGGCCTCTTCCCCTGCGGCTGGAAGACATCGCGGTTGTATGAAATCCTCTTACTTCAAACACGGTGCCGCTGTCAAGTGCAGGATCTTAAATGAAGTCTAAAATTCAAAGGGAGAAACCATGGCCAAGAGAGAAGGAAATTGCCTGGAATTCCATTGCAATGAGTTAGCACCAGGGCAGTTTAGAACCCAGGGCTCCAGGAAGCTTTGAAAGAGCATGAGCCTGAAGCAGGAAAGTCAAGGCATAGGAGCATTAGGGTCGCGGCTGTCCACACTGATGGTGCCGGCAGCGAGAGGCAGAACGTCCATCCTGTGGTCGCTGTTGCTTTTCAGGCTCGGAACCCACCTTGTATGAGCTTGGAGATGTAAAGCAGGAAGGAGAACGGGAGGAGGGAAGATGAAAGCGAGCAGGCACACTCTTTCTGGTGGAAAATGGCTGGATGCACATTTTGAGGAGCTAAGGCACCTTCTGCCTTGCAGTGATTCAGGGCTCACTGTGCAGGAAGTACAGAGACCAGCACATACTCAGGCACAGAGCTCCACCAACCCGGGCTGAACTCTCCTCTGACACCGTAGCCTGGAGGGAGTCTGTTTCAACTTTACGGACTCTCTCGCTCTCGGGGCAAATAAAGCGGCACTGTCCATTTATTTCTCTTTTAGCCATTCTGCCCAGGAATCACACCCATTGTGTTCCACCAAAGGATGCTCTGAGCTAAGTTTTCATCCCATTTGAGCCATAGGTGGTCACAGATCTACTTGAACTGGGATGCTTATAGTTCTTTTATGTTATGAGAAAGGTGTGATGATGTAGAACCAGTATTTATCATTGCATCCTTCTAGTGTGGGTCCTCAGATATGAAAGTTAAACAGTGATCCTTCAAATAGTGTATCACCTCATAGCAAAACCCTGGGGAGACAGGAGGAGGCTGGACTGAGGCCTGGACAAGTGGTGGAGTGCTACATGCAGAGCCCAGTGCTCTGTAGCAAGGAGACACACAGGAAACAGGCCCCTCTGTTATCATTACCATCTAAGGAGCATGAAAGAACTTGCTTCTGAAGTTTAAGAAAAACAAACAAAACCTGAGGTTTTATGACAGGTACCTCAATACTTATAGAAAATATTTGCGGTGTTTTCACATGGTGTGATATTCCTATTAATTACACGGTTTCAGTTTTTGTTGTTTTATTTTCCCTGATCCATAAGGAATAATGATCAAAACAGAAGCACCTGAGAACCTGAGACTCACCAAGCTGAGATACAGAAGTGCCCCCAAATCCTTGTGGAAGAATGAAGATACATCTTGGTCTCTCTCTGGCCATTGTGACGGGAAAGCCATTCAAAAGTCAGTGAGGGGCCGGCGCTGTGGCGCAGCGGGGTAACTCCCTGGCTTGAAGCGCTGGCATCCCTTATGGGTGCCAGTTCTAGTCCAGGCTGCTCCTCTTCCCATCCAGCTCTTTGCTATGGCTTGGGATAGCAGTAGAAAATGGCCCAAATCCTTGGGCCCCTGCACCTGCATGGGAGACCCGGAAGAAGCTCCTGGCTCCTGGCTTCGGATCAGCGCAGCTGCAGCCATTGCAGCTAATTGGGGAGTGAACCATAGGATGGAAGACCTCTCTCTCTCTCTCTCTCTCTCTCTCTCTCTCTCTCTCTCTGCCTCTCCTCTCTCTGTGTAACTCTGATGTCCAAATAAATAAATAAATCTTTAAAAAATAAAGTCAATGAACTCACAGCTGCTTAATCCCAAAAATACTTATGAGGGCAGCCATACAAAATATGGATTTCAAGGATGGCTAAGAATCTGTAGCCTTTGACATCATTTTCTTACATAAATGCCATTATTTGTATTAGCTTGAGAGTAAATTTTTATTTATATTCTCTAAAAGGACTGTGATGTGTGAAGCATTCTTTGGAGACAATGCTATGCTCCCCTCCCTGTGGATAAAGACACTTCTCTATCTTTTTCAGACCCTTACCAACCTCCTCAGTTGAGTGCTCTCCTAGGAGTCATTTGTGGCCTCTCTTGTGCTTTTAAATAATTGAGCAGGATTGCCTTCTCCATAACATCTTGGTCCCAACTATAATAATCACATGTGGTCACCCTCTTCCACTTCCAACCATCATGTATATTTCACATTCTTCCTCTTCCTGTCTGATGGGTATTTCTTATACATAGCCTAACAATCCTATGTGCTCATGTCTTGGTCATCTGTAAGCTTATAGCTTTTCCTTTGGCAATATTGATATGAAACAATTCCCAAAGGAGCAAATCCTAGTATGCCCCCTTCTCCCCAGAAAAGAGCTTGATAAAGTCAATAACCTGTGTACCTCCTGGCATCCTCCAAAGTCCAGGTGACAGCCTTCACTGTTGCCATCTTGTGCACTTAGAGGGCACGTTAATGTGAGGACTACTTTTCTGTGTCACCCAATGAGCTAGAAGAACCTTTGACTCCTCTTCACTGCCACATAATGGTGCCAAGATCCTGAGCTTCTGACTTGGTAGCATTGAGGAGGTGACTAAGGAATTTTGACTGTTTCCGCTGGTCATGTCAGATCCTGATCTAAAGATCCATTTTCTGGGTTTTTGTTATTCATGGTTCCCTCCTTTTCCTTTCTGCCGAAAACTTACACCTTCCCTTCAAAACACACACACACACACACACACACACACTCTGTCACACCTTCACTCTTTCTGACCCTGCTACTTTCCTTCTCAAACATCAAGGGAATCATCAGATGGACAAGCAGGACTTCTGGGTGGCCCTTTTCTACAATTAACTTTTTCTCATCTTCTCTCTGATGTTCAGTGTCCCAATGAATTCAACCAATATTTGCTGGAAACTGTACTAACTCTGGAACCTGCTAAGTGGAACCATCTCTGGTTGTTCACATTCTAGTAGGAAAGGCAATCAAGAAAAGAAATAATTAGAGTGCAACACAGTCAATGAAAGAACTGAGTCTGTGACTTCTCTGACTCAGAGAACATGATTAGAATCCAGGTTTTTTGGATTCTAGCCAAGAATTTTAGCAAAATTTTGCAGGAAAAAATACACAATGATTTTCACTATGTTAAATAAATAGTGACAGTGAATAAATTTAATTTCCCATATCTTTGAGGAGTTTTACAGTGCTTTAAGGAATAGAGAAGCAAGAAGGACTTGAAGGAGTTGGGAAGCAGAGAGATGGAAAAGAAGGAGGGGAAAAGAAAAATTTTAATAGGACAGTGAACCTTCTGGTTATTCTGTTTTAAGAAGACGGCAGCCAACACTGCTTGCCAAGTAATCTTGCTCCCAGCCTCGGAAGGAGGCTGCAAAGCCATGGGGTCAGCACGTCTTCCGGCAGAGGGCCGGGAAGTGCAGGGCATGAGAGGTCAAGCTTCGGGACTCTCAGAAATAGCAACTCCTTTCGGCTTTTCCAGCCAGGGAAAGTGGACTCCTTCCATAAGGATCAGAAGAAGCAGGGTCAGGGATTCATCCCCCACCTGTCTCTGACAGAAAAAAATATTGTCCAAGTGCCGCGAGCACAGATGGAATGCACGCTGACTGGAAAAGAAAAAATGTGGTGAAGTGGAAAAATCCCAAGCTTGGAGTCAGGGTACCCGGGAGCTGGCCTTAGCATCACTCTCTGCTGATGTTAGCCTCAGGCATGTTGCTTTACTGTCAAGTCTCTCGGTTTCTTGTGTGCAGCAGGGAGATTGACATTCCATTCCCTGTTCACCTCCCAGAATGGCAAGGATGAGATGAAGGATGTGGTACCCAGCGTGTTGGATTGCTCCAAACACGAGAGGCGTTCTTGGAAACCAGCATGGCATGCAGTAGATTGTGTCATAGGATCATAAATCACTTCATTCATTCTTTCAATTTGTTAGTGTTTATTCTCAAGTCCCTGCCAAGCATTATACTACTATGCCAGATGCTGAGCTTCAGAGCAGGTGAAACGTGGTGCCTACTCTCAAGGAGCTCCCAGTCCAGTGTAAGAGTGGACCCTCCAGCAATAACAAGTATTGAATGCAAGGGCAGGGATAGCGTACTGAGCAGGGTGAGGCTGGAGTGTCCTTCAGGTGAAGAGAAAGCTACCACTGGTTCTGGAGCAGTAAGTAAGGGTGCAAGGCTAGGTATAGGATTAGAAGAGCAAGAGGAGAGGCAGAAAACACGGTCTAGACAGAAAGATGCGCCCCGGCCATGCTTGCACCAGGAGACACGGACTCCCTATGGTTGGCTGCCTCCTGAGGGCTACATGGGAACCCTCTGGAGGGCTTCACCCAACCCCTTCCCCAGAACCTGACAGCAGTGGGAGATGTCTTTCCTCCCATTCTCCCACTGCTGTTGGAAACAGAGAAATTAACTCTGTTATTGATCTGAGTGTTCTATGCCTTCAGGGATAATAGAATAACTTTTTTTATTCAGCTATATTATATGAAAGGCAGACAAACAAAAAGAGTTCTTATCTGTAGGTTCACTTTTCCACATGTCTGCAATGGCCAAATCTGGACCAGGACAAAACCCAGAGTTAAAGGTCAGAGCTGTGGCATAGTGAGTTAAGCTTCTGCCTGTGATGCTGGCATCCCATATGGGCACCAATTCAAGACCCGGCTGCTCCACTTCAGATCCAGCTCCCGGCTAATGGCCCGGGAAAGCAGAGGAAGATGGCCCATGTACTTGGGCCCCTGCCCCTATATGGGAGACCTGGATGAAGCTCCTGGCTCCTGAATTTAATCTGGTCCAACCCTGGTCCTTGCAGACATTTGGGGAGTGAATCAGCAGATGGGAAGATTTCCCTCTCTATCTCTTCCTCTCTCTCTCTCTCTCTCTCTCTCTCTCTCTCTCTGTAATTCTGCCTTTAAAATAAAAATAAGAAAATCTTAAACAAAAACCCAGAGCCAGTAACTCAATGCAGGTCTCCCATATGGGTGGTGGGGACCCAGCTACTTGAGTTTTCATCTACTGCCTCTCAGGGTCTTCAGTAGCAGGAAGCTGGGCTCAGGAGCCAGTGCTGAGACAAACTCAGGTGCTCTGATACGGACACATGCAACTTAACCAGTACCTTATCTACTAGGCCAAACACCTGCCACTGACAAAAATATTTTGAGAGCCACTGAGCATAAGAGAAGCTTGTTTTTAAAAAAATCTGTGAATATGTGTCTGTGGAGGTTATGAATGGCTGCATTTTCATCTCCATACAAAATTCTACAGTAGTGTAGTCTCATCAGCAGAAAAGAAAGAGTACAGAAATGGTGGGGTCACGTATGCAACATTGAACTTCCAGTTGCATAAGCTGGGCCCCGAGTACAGCGTGTGTGTGTGTAGGGACAGTGAGGAAGGAAGGGCTTCTTGACTGGCTTGTGCCCCTAATCCCAGCGTCTTTATGCGGGGACACACCTGCAATCCCCATGCTGCATTATGGATGCTCTGGGAAGGAGGGGCCCCTGTGTGCTCTGTGGAATGGCTCAAGTGGGAAGTACGTCTGAAATCAAGCTGCACTCAAAGAAATGGATTTTAACTCCTGCTCCGACTGCCTCTGCAGTTTCCTCTGCTGCAGAGCCTTCTCAGTGTAAACCCTGCGCCCTGAACACACACACACACACACACACACACACACATTCACGTGGCTTCCACAAGTCCTACGTCTCGGGTCAATTTATTCTACTCGCCCCCATTCTCCTGGCCAGGAATCAAGAATCAAGCCTTCCAGTCATTACTGCTTCCTTCCTTTTTCTTACTGTCTGGATCAAAGTCCCACATAACTTGCACTTGTTCTCCATCCCCCACTGTCCTGAAGGTCTCTGTGACATCTTCCTCGCCAGCTATCCTTGCTCTGGACTTTCTTGGCCAGCTTGCCATCTTCTCCCAACTCATCTTCACAACTGCCACATTGACCTTCCTCACAAACCCGTGTGTTAATGTCCTTCTCTGTCTTAAAATGTTACTGGTGGGCCAGCGTGTGGCACAGTAAGCCTGGTCTGAGCTCAAGTCCCTGCTTCTCTGCTTCTGATTCAGCTTCCTGCTCAAGTGTACTCTGGAAAGCAGAAGGAGGTGATGGTTCAGTTATGTGGGTCTCAGCCTCTTTGAGAGACCTGGATTGAGTCCTGGGCTCCTGGCGTTTGCCTGACCCAACCCTGGCTGTTTCAGGCTTTTGGGGAGTGAACCAGTCTTTCTAAGATCTCTCTGTCTCTCTGTCTTTCAAATAAAATGATAACATTTTTTTAAAAGAGTCACTGGCTTCATGTAGATATTAAATCCTATTGATTGGATCCAAATTTTGTCCAATGCATACCCTTCCAACCACACCTCCAACTCCACTCCAGGCTAGACCAGGAAAGCTCTCCATGGTCCTTAGCTCCCTCTCTTGCATCCTTTGCTTATTCTCACAGCAATTCTGTGCAACCCTACTCTTCTAACTTTGGAATTCTTCCTCCTACCATCAGAAATATCATCTCCTTTTCTTCCTCCAAGGCGCAGGAGGAGCCTCATTTCCGTAAAACTTCACCCCATGGACTGGCGTTGAGGCATAGTTGGTTAAACCGCTGCTTGGAACATTTCAGAGAACCAGTTCCAGTCCCTGCTACTCTGCTTCCAATCCCACTTCCTGCTAATGGATCTGGGAGGCAGCAAATGATAACCCAGGTACTTGGGTTCCTACTGCCCACATGGGAGACTTGGATGGAGTTCTGTACTCCCAGCTTTGGCCTGCCCTAGCACTGGATGTTGTGGGCATTTGGGGAGTGAACTAGGGAATGAAATATCTCTCTCTGTCTCTCCCTCTTTCTCTGTCACTATCCTTTTCAAAAATATAAATACATCTTTTAAAAAAAAAGCCATTATCCCAAGTCATGGTGAACTTCTTTCTCCCTGGCATAAGTTTCTGCTGGTTTGCCGAGTGGAATTATTTTTTAGATATTTCCATGGCTTGTCTGTCTGCTTTTTAGCAGTATAATAAATTTCCCTAGGACAGGGATAATAAATTACAGGTATGTCCCACCAGTCTTGGCATGTACAAAATATCTAGCAATTTCCTTTGAATCAAGATTTTTTTGGCAACCAATCTGAAACAGATGTATTTTTAAGTAAAACATGTATGTTATTCTATAAATTAGGTTATATACTATTAAAATAATAGATGGAAATTATAAAAGATTCAAAAATGCTAGGCTTCAAAACTCAATATATTGAATACTTTGTCTTACAGAAAAACAAAATGAGCTCCAGGAAAGCTAATGGTTTTGAGGATTATGAAGTATTTACAAGGTATGATGTTGGAATAAGGGGTAGAGTGGTTAAGTTTGTATGTGCTGGTTAGAGAAGGTTTCACAAGCATGGTGATGGACAACTGTGGGAAGAGTGGGCCTGCCAAGGGGCCAGCATGAGAAGAATATAGGAGGCTGAGACAACAGTGCCTATTTGGGAATAGCTTTCAAACACCATCTAGTCAAACACTCCAGTTAAATTCCCATTTATCTGTTCAGGTCCTTTGTTCAGCTTTATTAAGGAGACTAGAGAATATCCTTAAGTATGCTTAAATTTGTAGTGTAGACAACTAGGGTGCTAAAAGGGTTTCATGTGGTGTTTCTGTCCAGACTTGGGAGAGAGTTGAACACAGCCTAACTTCCTGCCAAATACAGACAGTTGTGTTTTGATGGCTGTGAATTGTGTTTTCGTTGTCATTTGGTTTCTTCTTGTGTCCATTAGTTGAGGGAATGAGACCTTATACTAAAAATTAGGAAGCCCAAGTTTCACTACTTGATTAGTCTGCTATAGAAAGAGTAGTTGCTTCTTCTAGAAGCACATGGCTATGGAGGTACCATAACTGTATGCGATCTCCATGTTTTCCTTACTTAAAGAGTGAAACCTCTGTGACATGTTGAGTCTCCTGCAGAAGCAAAATAGGAGGCTCATGAAGGGTACACTTGCATGGTTACTGCAGTGAAAGTCACACTAACCAGCTTGTAGTCCTTAGGTTTATCCCGGGAAGTTGTAAGCCACTTAGGTAGAAGGTGGTGGACAGTCGCCTTCCATGCCAATGACTCCTGATGACTTTGAGCACCTGGATGTCTCCATCTGAGAGCCTCCTCTCTTCCAAGGAAAGAGGCCATGCAAGGAATAGAACAGACCTGCTGGGAAGTTCATATTCCCAGAAATAAGCTTTACCCATGAGGAGCAAGCACCAGTGAATAATGCCTCAGCTGCCGTGCCCCTCAATGGGAAATGCCTGAACCCAAGACTTTATCTCAGAGTTTGCTTGGGGGACAACTCAAACTAAAACAATCCCTTAAGCAAACCTTACTTAGGAAACCAATGAAGGATTTTCATCAGGAAAGTGAAATGAATTTATCATACATTGTGTATCGACATTTCAGTGAATGACAGTCCTTATGACAGTAGTCCCATAAGATTATTCCACCTGCTGACACAAGAGCCATCTTAATCTGTGGACCTACACTCTGTGAGGTTTCTACAAAACTGAAATCAGAATGTGTCCCCATCCTGATCATTAAGCAATATGACTGCACACACACACATACACACACAAGTGTATATACACAATTTTAAAATACTGATCACTGAGACAGTGAGGAAGTAGGGGGGTTGTGAAAGAAAAAGAGATTCCAAGTAGAGATTTGTGGCCAAGCCCAGATGCATCCAAGGTGGTCATGACATAAACCATGAAGTTCCTGAGCTTCTCTGGCCCCAGCCTTCAGAGTTACAGCTGTTCATCTCTGCCCACTGGTGGTGACTTACATTACCAAAGGGCAGCCCTCCCACTTTTACTGGAACTGCTAATTGTAGAATTACACCCATGTTTTCTAAGAAGAAATGCTGTATTCCCACTGACTCATGTTCCTTAATTGAATAATTTCTTATACCAGAGAGAACAAGATGGGTTTTAGCACTCTGTCCCTGATGCCCTGCTCTTCAAATCCTACTTTGCTGCCCAGAAGTGGTTATGCAAGCATGACTTGCCCTCAGCTGCAAGGGTCTGGCACCATTCTATGCACAGATTACCTGTGGGCCTTATTCAGCCCAGACCGCAGGCCCTTAGCCAGGCCAGGTTGCTTAAAACAATTCGGAATTCAGACCCCACCAGTTCAGAAAGACAAATGCTTTCCTGATCCCCAAGTGACAGTGACACACAGAGCAGTCTAAAATCTCCACCCATGTACGAAACATTGGGTGTAGCAATTAAGATGCTACTTGGGATGCTCACATTGTACAGTGAAGTGCCCAAGTTTGATTCCCGACCCTTTGCCCAATTCCAGCTCCCTGCTAATGTGTACGCTGAGAGGTGATAGCTCAAGTACTTGCATCCCTACCACCCACATTGTAGTTCTGGATTGAGTTCCAGGCTCCTGACGTTGATCAAGTCCAGGCTGTTGCAGGCATTTGGGAGTGAATCAGTGGATAAAAGATTGTCATCTATGTATCTGTGAATCTATGTATCTGTCTCTGTCTCCCTCTATCTCTTTCTCTCTCTGCTTTTCAAATAAATAAATAAGTGTAAGCATCCATCGAGGTCCAGCCGATGATTCGTGGAGGAGGGAGTTTGGGCTTGAACCCAGTCTCCTTGTTCTACCTCCCATCATGAGGTTCTTAAGTTGCTGGTTGCCTTCAGATGGTAAATTTGGCAGTTGGATGCCCCTGGTCAGGGTGGTGTTGGAGGACATCCCTGCTCCAAGCAGACAGTGGAAAGGGTGCTCTCAGCACCAATGGCATCTGATGTAAGGACCACATGAGCTCAGAGCTCCTGGCTTAGCGTAGCTCGTGGGACTACTGAATCTAGGATCCCAAGAAGGCAGCTAGCACACCCCTGTCACCCAGCAACATTTTGCATTGCAGCAGTTTCCCACCCAAAAGGTCTCCACGCCCCCAGCATGGCCCTCACAGCACTGCTGCAGGGTATACGCTGGGAAGTCTTGGCGCTGTCTCTGGTTGGGAACAAGGAGGTGCTGTCGTGAGTGACTTGTCGAGATGTGGGCTGACAGCTTTCCAGGGTCGCTTACCCCATCCACCAAAATTACTTCTTTGACAAAGAATTATCTTGAAACAATTTAAATTAAAAAAAAATAAAATACACACATGCTCACACACTCCACCCTCCCAGGAGTGCACTTGCCGTGTGACAGACGGGTTCTATTTCTGTCCCTGAGAACACACGACATAGTCAGCAGGAACGCAGCAGAGAGAGGCAGCAGCTCCCAGAAGCCGCCAGCTCAGCCTGGCTCCTGCTCCCATCCTGGAGCAGGTTTTGGGGATGGGCTTGGAAGCCCCTGGTTGCCAGTCATTTCTGATGAGCTGACAGATCACAAATGCTATTTCTTTCTGATTCTGGGAAGCTTGTGTAGCTACAAATGTCCTTTTGGCAAGCCCATAGAGTGGGAGTAAGTGTGATTTTTTTTTTTGGTTATAAATAGATCCATGTTTTAAAAAAATAAAATAATTTAAGGAAAAAGTATTACATGTTAATCAATAATTTATAAAAATAAAATAATTTAAGTGGGAATAAAGCAGATCCATGGAGGGTCAGAATTTAAAGGAAACTTTCAGTTTATGATTTTGCCAAGGGACCTCCTGGCTTCTCCAAGGATACAGAGCAAACTCACAGAGTAGTTGGGGAACAGACACAAGACAGTAGCCTGAGCCTAGGGCTCTTACCAGCAAGCTACAGCCACCTCCCAGGTTTCTTTGTGAAAGCCAAATCAGTGCTTCTCTCAAGGATGCACAACCACTCCAAGTTGCATTCTGTCTCTATCCCGTTTGATGAGGTTTGTGATTCAGGGCAGAAGAAAATAAGATCTCCATAAAACAAAATCGCCTTTTGTTTTCAAAGAACATGCATCACTTTATCTTTGCTTTAGTCTTTCCTCCTCCTTTACCATTTTCAAAGCAGCTTTGTTGCTCTGCCTGCTCTTGCTTCTAAAAGTCTCTCTCTTTATTGATCCATCCAGTGATGAGGATGATGGCTTACAATGCCGTCCCCTGGGGACCTTAACATTCACAGGTACCCTTCATCCACTGGGAACTCCCCAGCATGGAGCAAGGCTGGGACAAAGGCCTATTTGTGCAACTCCTAACCCACTTCCTAACCCCTTCTCCGATGTCATCTGCTTTGGAAAGCTGTGTCGAGCTCCGAGAGAGGAGAGCCGTTTCTCAAGTGAGCATCCTATTGTCTTTCCCGGCCAGCTTCCACATAGGAACTTGGAGGACACGCCTACTGCATTGCACTGCTGTGAGCATAATGTAATATAAAGCCCAGAGGGCCCACAGTCAGTGCCGGTCCATGCATAGGCCTATCTGTGGAATTAGGTCACTGTTCTCTCTGTTTGACCTTCTAAAGGTCACATGCTAGCCAGATTGGGATGATGTTGACAACTTGGCAAACTCCATCACACTGTTCTTGATGCTACTCCCAGAAGCTGGTTCTGTCCCATGCCACAGCCTTTTCAGATTCAGGGGCCCGTGACTCATCTCCCTCCTTCCATCATCACCAGGAAGGGCTGCATCTTGGACCCTGTGTCATATGCTCCCTCAATGACATCCTCTATGTCCAAGCTGCCTTGTCATCTGCTAATAGGAACTCTGGCATCAACAAGCAGGGATCTGTGGCTAAAGTTGTGAGGGAGGAGTTTCAGGTTGGAGGAGCCAGAAGTTCTTTCTGGACATTCTGACATAGTCCAAGTGCACATCAACCTCTTCCACCCTGTTGCCCATCAGCCTGGAAAGCAGCCACAGAGAGTAGACAAATTCCTCAGACTTGTGGTCCAGCTGATGGTAGAACCAACCTCTGATTAACAATTGCAAAGTGCTGGGGCTGGCACTATGGCATCATAGGTTAAGCCTCAGCCTGCAGGACCAGCATCCCAAATGGGTACCAGTTCGAATCCCTACTGTTCCATTTCCAGTCCAGCTCCCTGATAATGCACCTGAGAAGGCAGTGAAAGATGGTCCAAGTGCTTGGGCCTCTGTACCCACATGGGAGACCTGGAAGAAGCTCCTGGCTACTGGCTTCAAAATGGCCCAACTCTGGTCATTGAGGCCATTTGGGAAGTGAGCCAGTGGATGGAAGATCTCTGTCTCTCTGTCTCTCCCTCTCTCTGTAACTCTGCCTCTCAAATAAATAAATAAATCTTTGAAACAAAAAAAGGAAGAAAATGCCAAGTGCAGGCCATGTCAAGGGTAAACTCCTGGGGGAAAAGACCTTTCACACCATGCACTCTACATGATCTCTGTAACATGGACGGCATCCATCCAATGAGAGAACACTTTAGGAATGGGTTGTCATGCCCCATGACCTGGTTCATCAGGTCCCAAAGAGTCTGCATTCAGGGGCTTGCAGGGTGTAGTAGCAAACTTGCTGCAGCTTGACCGCTGACCCCTTGAGGAGAATGGAGCCACTGTTTCAAAATAGGCCTCAACCTCAGCATCCATCCAGGAACTCCTGGCTGTACAAAGCAGCCCCCAGCCCCAGTGGGGTCCTCTCCTGTGAGAGGTCCCACTGGAGCCTTCACATGCTGAGCCTCCCATTGGGTGAAGCTCTGCTCTCATAAGCATTGGGCAGGTCCTCAAGGACACAAGCATGGGACCTGGAGGTGCTCTGAGCACAGAAACAGAGCAGAGCCAGGCTTTAATGACCTTTGCACCTTGTCACAGCTGTACATGGAAAGCCAGGCAGCATGAAAAATGGAGTTATTTGCCTGAAAGATGAACAGAGGAATGAGCCTCAATAGACATTGGTGAGAAATACATTCATGTGCAGGCACACATATCTGTGCACATGCCCTCACGTATAGCCCCTCTACTCATGAACACAAATGGTCACATGCACACACACATGCACCAGTGGCATTCAGAACACAATCACAGCAGGAAGTGGGGCACAGAAGGCGGAAATGGACAAAAGTCTACGGCTGCTAATGTAGGAAAAGCCCAGAGTTCACTGAAAAGAGAACAGGGAAGCTCGCTGCAAAGAACAATTTCACAACTCTTAGCTGGCTGCTCTGTAGTGTGTCACCCAAATCCCCTGTGAAGGTGTGAGTCATTCATTCCCCCAACTGCCAGTAGCAGAGGACTCTGAGTTCCTCTGAACTTGATCGAGTTCCTCTCCCTGAATCCCTGAATTGTACCTCCTCGAAGAGAATCACATTGCCCAAGATCATACTCTTCCCTGAAGGCAGCTCACATCCAGTGATTGGTCAATAACAGGATGAAAAGGCATGGAGCTCAATCCTCATTCTAATCCAGCCCTGAGATGCCATCCCAGCTCCAGAGCTGCCATGGGATCAGCTGCAATGACCTTACACTTCCCCCACTGCTCAGTCCTGCTTCTTCACTCCTCCACAGGTGTTGATCCTGAGCAAAGCCCCAGTGAGCTTTTTGATCCAGTTTTAGAGTCTGAGTCATGTGAAAACCAATGCTGGACACAAACCAAGGCCCGCACGCTCAATGGTGAGAAGACACCTAGGAACAAGGGCTAGCCTTGTCTGTAGGGAGTTGGCTTGTGAAAAATTCACGCACTCAAGTCAGGAGAGGCCAGGATGGTAGACTTCAGTTCTGGTTTTGGCCTTATTACCCACCTCTCAACTTTTCTATATGCAGAAGAGCTGTAATCTTTGTCTCATGTGGTGCATGTAACCATCAGACACAAGATTAAGTGCTGGTGCAATGTCTAAGCTGTGAAATGCTGCAGGATGTGTCCAGGAGCCAAATCAGAAGTGCTCTGGGCATGCATAGAGACAGATCAGGAGCCATCAAAGCTCAGAGCTTTTTGAGAAAAAGAAATATCAAGGGTTCTTCATGGACATGGAGTACTTGAAAGTCCTTGAACTGGGAGACCCAGGTCCCTATCACAGTTTGCATGGGGCAAACACGTCTTCTTTCTGGGATGTGCTGCCTTCATTCTCCTGCCCAAAGAAGCATGAAGGTACTCTCTCTGCCTAATTCTCTGATTGATGCAAGTGGAGGTGTGAGCTTTGTTTCTATTCTCTAGAACACTTAAAAAGTGCCACTTTGGTGATAATTGTGTTTATAGCAATGTTCCCGAGAGCTTCAATTTTAAAAACACAATGTGACGTGACTTGAACAGTGTCCTACACCTCTGTAAGCATCCTAGGGTCTTCCCTGGGAGGAACAGAGACTTAACCAATTGGACAGGGTCATGCCTCTGGAACTGCATTAGAAGGAACACACCATATTCGAGCCTTTGCTATGATGGCAAAGTAGGACCCCAGGAAGGGACACGACGTTCAAAGAACAGTAGCAGAGTAGAAGACAGAAGGACAGATGGAGCTCTCCATGCGCAATGGCTTCATATGCATGGTCTAGAATAATTTGGGACTTCACTGCCCTTGAGCCTCTACAGACAGAGGACTTAGGTACAGTGTTGCTCAAAGCACACAGTGGAGGTCAGTATGTCCCTCTGTCTTTTGTCATGATCCCTCTATTGGTTGAACCAAGGATCACACAGACTCAAAGCCTAGTTCTTATCCACTCATCCCCCAAGTGAATATTTCTTGAGTGAATGGATGAATGATCTAATCCTCAGCTTCTCCCTTCCTCCCACACAACAAAAAGTACACAGAAACCGCATATGCCAAAATCTACTAACACAATCATATGAACACACTACCAAACCTAGTTCACAAAGTCACAAGCACAGACTAAAAAATATAGACCCAGGAAAACACACACACAGGGGATTGCCCGTGCCCATATTCACACATATATACACACATGTAGATTCTCACACATATTCAAATTTCTGCTCCCGAGTCCTGTGGCCTAATCCATGGTTTTTGGGGCAGTTGAACCAAGTAAGACCCTGTGAACAGAAGCCTTGATGACTGCTTACCATACAATCATATGTGCACTTGTTCCAGCACACAATGGTTAAATAAGGTTGAAAAAGAGCTGGTAATAACCCTGGGAAGTCAAAGGCTGGGAGCAAGGCCAGAGGAGCAACTATCCAATCAGGGCTGACAAAGTCCTTTGTCACTCAGGTTTCTTGCTGCTCTATTTTCAGTGGAAAATGAGAATTTCTTGCTCATCAATACATATAAACAGTTTCCGTATACCCATCTTTAAATTGCTCAAGCACAGCAATGCAAACCAAGTACTTACAGAGGTTAGAGAGGGCCAGTGCTCAGCAAGGCCAAACTCCTCTATTCTCAATGCCAGCTCCATACAAGAAACACTGTTACAGTATGGAGCACCACCCATTTTTTTTTTTTTTTGTAACAATCATCATGGCAGACACTATGAAAGGTCAAAGTGTGAAAGCATGCCCATGAATTGATGTCCTCCTTGCTGTTTTACAAAAGCTAAATAAGTAGATTCTCAATGTTTTCTCTACAACAAAAATGATAAACACGTGAGCTGATGCATTTGTTCATTAGCTTGATTGAACCATTCCATAATGTAAGTTTAGATCACAACATCACTATGTACCCTGTAAGTATAGAATATCTACAATTAGAAGTAATAATAAACTCCAAAAATTATTTTAGACATTTGATTTAATATTTGCAACTTTAGAAAGGAGGAAAATTGTGGAATTCATGTTTGCCTCCCGTTTTCCAGAAGACACTGTGGCTGGGAGATGGCAGGCAACTGCACTCAGGTCACAGTTCAGAAGGAGCCCAGTTATGTATTTAATTCTCTGTCACAGGTTAGGCCTAAACTCTTGACACAACAACAGACAGCCTCCGCCACACCTCAGGCCATGTTTAACTGGAGTGACAGTTGAATGGGACTTGAAAGTAAACGTGACAACTAGTGCTACAAAACGATTCAGTTGGGGCTATACTGATTCATACTGGCAACAGTAAATCGGCATCCAGTGCTGCTGGTAGAGAACTTGGAAGCTTCAGACACGTGAATTGGTCACATTGAATTCTGTCATCAGATTCCGGGGGTATCGGTGGAGCTTCATTTGCATTAAATGAGAAGGAGTCCAAAAATACACACTGTTGCTAGGGTTACATCATGCTGAATGCAAATGAAGATGTGTTTGTTCAGACCAGTTAAAAATATCTTGGCACTAACTAATTTTCCCATTGGCCTAAAGGGAACCGTCAGTATCCTGTTAAACGGAGAGGTGAGGTGTACCTGACTCAGCATTAGGGGTCTGGGAAGAGCATTATTTCTGAGAAGTATTTTTAGAACTTGTAGAAACTACTCTTTCCTATTGATTCAAATAAGATCTAGTTTCCATAGGATTATAAATATCCTCTAATAACAAGACCCATTACTGCAAATATCTAGATTTGCTTTCCTCGGTTTCAAAAAGAGCCATCTGCATTGATATTTTTGGAATCTGGCAGGAAATAGGAACAAGCAGTGTTAGGGGTTGCAGTCCAGCAGGGAAACTAAAGAAAGATAACATGGTTTTTGCTCCGATGAG
The DNA here is from genome assembly GCF_051225735.1 of Oryctolagus cuniculus. NCBI lineage: Eukaryota > Metazoa > Chordata > Mammalia > Lagomorpha > Leporidae > Oryctolagus > Oryctolagus cuniculus. The sequence continues at coordinate 190,953,157 of NC_142868.1, forward strand.
AATTTCATGTACATTATCTTTTTAGGTAAACAAGTTTAATGAAACACAGATTGAATGTTAGATGTTACATACTTAACATTTCTAATAAAATATGCAATTATTAAAAATAAAGGGAAGATCAAATTGTTGAGTTTCCCAAAATATCTACTACATCAAAATGATTCATCCCAGCTATCTTCCCTTTGGTAATTATAGAAAAGCTCTCATATTTATTTCTCACAATAACCATGCGAGACATCTATTACCTATTATCTCTTTTTAAATTACAGAAACTGAAGGTCACAGACATTCAGCGATTCTGCTGAAGTAAAGGATTGAAGGTTGAATTTACTCTGAATCCATTATCTTTTCTCTATACCATGCTGCTTCAGTATTGAGGATGAATTATCAAAGAAAAATTTAAAATCCAAATAGGAAACATAGCCAGAAAAGCAGCTGAAGTTTTGACATTTAAAAAGAGGAAAGCATTATTCAATACTGAATTTTTTAAATTTTTAATCCATTTCATATATTCCTGAATAAGTCTCAGCTTCCTTTGAGTCAAGGACACTCTGCCCCCTTTCATCTTTGGAAATAACCCACCTCCAAATTCACTGAGTCCCACTAGCTATCAAATCCTAAAATGTCAAATCCAGAAGGGAGCTCAGAAGTCATCTCACCCACCTCTTTGAGGCACAAATCCCTGGCACTGCATTCTGGATAGGAGGCCATCCAGCCATCTGCCTGGAATCCTGAATTTAGATAGCAGCTCACATTAATGAATGCCTACTCAATATTGAACACATGGCACTCTTCTAAGCCTTGTACCCATTTCAATTCATGTAAACCTTTTAACAACCCAGTGAGATAGGAATCATTCCCTCCATCTTACAAATGCAAAATGACACAAAGAAGGCTTAAATAAATTGTTGAAATCCACATAGCTTCCAAGTAGTAGAAATGGAATTAAATCTCACACAATGGGACTCAAAAACATGTTCTCTTGACCACTTTATTTTCTCAAAGCAGCTCCCTGCTTTACAAAATGGTCCAACCCATTATATTTATAGAAAGGTATTGCCTATATAACATCTCTTGTTTGCCTTAGAATTATTTGAGATCTGGAAAACTGACCCAGTGGAGGAAAGGATGGGATATAAATAGTAGTTTAGATAGCCTAGGCTTTAAAAAGAAGATGAGTTTATCTTCAGCTCTAGATGAGATAATCATAGAAGAAAAATCAACCCAAGACTTACTTCAATTTATTGAGAATATTGTATACACTAGGAGTGTGGTGAGCACTTTTACTAAGTTTCATGTTAATCCTGCTAAGCAAATGTCACTATTTCGTTCAAGAAGTAAGGGAAGTGAAGCTCACAGAGGCCAATGGGTAAGTGCTGCTCCAGGATTTAAATCAAGAACAAGACATTTACTCTAAAATATTTATGTAAAATCCCCCTTTACTTGATTTTGTATGTTTTCCAGAATTAACATCTGTGTAGAAGTAATACAAAGTCAGATGTTGTTTTAAATTTCTGTAGCTATAATAACTTCCTTCTGAAAGCACATCCTTCCCATGTCACTGCAGTCCATAGCTTTCCTAGTACCTCCTTGCTGTCTCCTGTCTTCATTCTCCTCTCTTTATCCTCCGAGCATTCGAGGGCATGGTATTCTCTCTGGGGTATATGTTCTCTAGTCACATTTTCCCCTCTGGTTCATCTCTTCTAGTTTCATGACTCTGTGCATTGAATATTTACATGTTGACTTGAAATTTATATTGCCAGTCCTGATCCCCGGACTCATCTATCCTATTTATCCAGCATCTTCTTTTAAATCTCTAATAAACATTTTAAATGCAACAGATAAATAAATAAGCCTGTGGCTTTCATCTCCCTCAAAACACCTTGACGTTCCTTCCAAGTTGTCCCAAAGGAGAACTCTACATCCCATTCCAAAAATCCTATATCACAATCCCTTCAATTACTCAAAGCCAAAACCTACACATGACCTTGGATTTCATGCTTCTCCTTGGTCCCCAAGTCTGGTCTCTCAGCAATTCTTAATGGAATGGTTTCACCCTTGAAATCCATGTTGAATCTCTCCACTCTTGCTTAACATTATGATCACCCCATCCCAAGTTGTGATGAGGGGCTGCCCAGGTCATTTCAAAATACTATCTTCGAGGCTGGCGCCGTGGCTCACTTGGCTAATCCTCTGCCTGTGGCGCTGGCACCCCGGGTTCTAGTCCCGGTTGGGGCACCAGGTACTAGTCCCGGTTGCTCCTCTTCCAGTCCAGCTCTCTACTGTGGCCCGGGAAGGCAGTGGAGGATGGCCCAAGTGCTTGGGTCCCTGCACCCGCATGGGAGACTGGGAGGAAGCATCCGGCTCCTGGCTTTGGATCGGTGTAGCGCCAGCCGTAGCGGCCATTAAGGGAGTGAACCAATGGAAGGAAGACCTTTCTCTCTGTCTCTCACTGTCTATAACTCTCTCTCTGTCTCTCTCACTGTCTAACTCTGCCTGTCAAAAAAAAAAATACTATCTTCAGGCTGGTGCTGTGGCACAGTAGGCTAAGCCTCTGCCTGTGGTGCCAGCATTCTCTATGGGTGCCAGTTCTAGTCCCAGCTCCTCCTATTCCAATCTAGTTCTCTGCTATGGCCTGGGAAGGCAGTAGAAGATGGCCCAAGTCCTTAGGCCCCTGTACCCACGTGGGAGACCCGAAAGAAGCTCCTGGTTTCAGATTGGCCCAGCTGCAGCCATAGTGGTCATTTGGGGAGTGAACCAGCGGATGGAAGACCTTTCTCTCTCTCTCCCTCTCTCTCTGTAACTCTGCTTCTCAAATAAATAAATCAAATATTTTTAAAAAAACTTATCATTATTTTACCTCTTAAAGCAAGCAGAGTGATTTTCTAAAATGTAAATGAGATGATGTCACTCCATTCTTTGAAAAGCTCCAGTGGCTTCCAACTGAATTCACAATAAAGCTAAACTTCATACTTTGCTTTCTCACACTCCTCCCTTTAACCTCATTGTGCATCACTCTCCATGTCGCCTACTGCTCTTCACTCGTACTGACTCCTGTCCCTTCCCAGAGAACTCTGAGATATCTCATGTCGTGTCCCTTCCATTTGCTAGATGATTCTCCCCTGTTCTGATCAATGGTTATCTCTCATCTCTCATGTCTCAAGTTCTTACCTCAGATAAGCTTTTATTCATCACTCAATCTAAATAAATACTCCTCGCAATACTCTATTATGCTACCCTATTTTCTTTCAAAATATTTATCAGAATGTAAAGCTATTTGCTGCTTGTTTTTTTTTTTTTCATTGTGTGACTCCCCCTCATCATCCTTACTGAGTCCTAAGACCCACCGTACAATCGCCCCTGCATGACACAGAGAATGGGCTCAGTAAACATCTAATAATTCAGTGACTTGGGAACACTGCATCTCTAGAATTGTTAAGCAGATTCTGAATTTAAAAAATAATTCAAACATGGAGAGAGATTTTTTCTGAATTCTGTTAGTCCACTAGGCTGTGAATTCCAGTGCATGAGAAAATCAGAATGAAAAGTTCTTGATCATTTGTCCTCTAGATCTATCCAGGAAAAAATTTAACAAGGAGTTAGTCACAGGCCCAGAAGGCAGAGCCTTGAGCCACAGAGAATTCTCATCAGGTTTAAAGCCTATTGTAATTTGTCCTTTCAGATTTTGAAATTTGGACCAGTGGCCCCCTTTGTCCTTCAAGCACTTGGCACTTTCTGGAGTGAGAATGTCTATAACTGTTACCATGTATTTGTCCACCATTGTGTTTAGGAAGCAGATAACCTGTTTACTTGTTCACAGAGCCACAGAATCAATTTAGCCCTGGGATAGAACAAACCCAGAGTCTCACTCATTCCTGATTCAGATGATTCAGATACCACAAGATTTGGGGCTTTTGAGATAATAATGATCTAGATGTAACTCTGGGCTTCAGGACGCTGCTGCCTTGGGTTGAGACTTTTGGGCATGCTGGGATGAGGTGAGTATGTCTTGCTTGTCAATGGACATGAACATTTGGAAGTCAGAGTGTGGACTATAGAAGGCTTAGTAACAGCCCCTGAATATACAAAGTTATATTTCCTTTTTGTAAAAAATTTATTCATTTATTTGAGAGGCAGAGCTACAGATAGAGAGAGGGAGAGGCAGAGAGAGGTCTTCCATTTGTTGGTTCACTCCCAAAATGGCCACAGCAGCCAGAGCTGGGCCTTTCCAAAGCCAGGAGCCAGGAGCAGTCTTCCAGATCTCCCACATGGGTGCAGTGTCCCAAACTCTTGGACCATCTTTCACCGCTTTCCCAGGCCATAGGCATAGAGCTGGATTGGAAGAACAGCAGGCAGACATGAACTGGCACCCACATGGGATGCCGGCACTGCAGGAGGAGACTTAGCCTGCTACTCCACAGGGCTGGCCCCGTGAATCTATATTTCTTAGAGCCAGCAAGTGTCATCTTGCATGGCAAAGACTTTGCAGATGACATTAAGGATCTTGAAATGAGTAGATGGTCCACACGTTCTCCAAATACAACCATAAGCACCCTCTTGTGATAAGAAAGACACAGAGATTTAACAGAGAGAGAAGAGAAAGCAGTGTGATTATAGAGATAGGGGTTGGAGAAATCTAGGCGGAAGTCACTGGAAATTCTAAGAGATCAGGAATGGAATCTCCCGCATGTCCCCTGGAAAGAATGTGATCCTGCTGACACCCTGTTGTTGGCCCAGTGACACAGATTGCTTCCAGAATTTTCTGCTCCCAGAACTGAAAGAATAATTTTCTGTTGTTTAAGGCCACCAAGTGGACCACATTATTGATCATTTGTTACAGCAACTGAAGGAAACTAACATTTCTCACCTGTTTGCTACAATGGGCCGCACTCTTACCTGCAGAATTTTCCCTATAACCACAGGCAAACTTTTTTCATTCCACTCCCATTACCAAGAAAATTGGCCCAATTTTAGGTGCGAGGATTATTTGGATTATCAAAGATTTTGTTTTATTTTGTCAAAGGATTAAAAGCAATGAGGTTATGTGGGGATATTTCTTTAAACACATTTGTAACTTTTAACAAAGAAAACTTGTATTATATTCCAGTTGAAGATGGTGACTGGAATATACATTGATTTCTGATTAACAGCAACTCATTCCCAAAACTCCAGTAAAGATAAGGCAAAGGAAATCTAAATAAAAATGCTTTAACCCATCAAAACAAACTGAATGAGACAAAAGTGAAAAGCCAAATAACCAAACAAATAAATGGAAACTGAGAATTGGTTGAGACATTGGAACTGACCTGGTAGACCCTGGAAAAACACATCCCCCAACCCTAAAAAAAATGGGGCAATCTGAGAACGATCCTGGTGACCCTGGTAGAGTATCTCTGGAAAGCTGAGACTTGGTAGCCTCAAGTGCTTGTTGAAATGAGTGCGCACAAAAGGCTCAAAGTGGAAGAATTGGTTGAGAATAATTCTAAGAAATGGGGGGTGGACATTTGATACAGCAGTCAAACCACTGCTTGGGATGCACACATCTCATATCATAGTCCCTGTGTTCTGGTTCCAGCTTTGCTTCCAATTCCAGCTTCCTGCTGATGTGCACGCTGGGAGACAGCAGATGATGGCTCAAAGCCATTGGGTCCCTAAAAACTCACATGGGAGAACTGGACAGAGTTCCCGCTTCCTAATTTTGGCATGTTCCAGCCCTGGCTACTGTGGGCATTTGGAAATGAACCAAAGCAGAGCAGATTCAACCCTTTCTCTCTCTCTCTCTCTCTCTCTCTCTCTCTCTCTCTGTCTCTCTCTCTCTCTCCTTGTCTTTCAGATGCATAACTAAATACATAAATGAAAGAATAATGAGTCCTGGACCCCTCCCTTTTTCAAAAAGGCAGTGGGGGAAATTTCTTTTGTGGAGAATATAAGACAGAGATTTTCTGACTGGGAACATAAGGCTTTGTTGAATACACAGGCAAAAGACTGAAACTAGGGGAGGAAGGTAAAAGTTGCCGAATGAACTTAGCATCTGTCCCACACCGGTTTCCAGGGAATGAGTACCAGGTTTAAATCCCACAAATAGGAAATCTTAAGAATCTCCTTTTAAAACATGACCAACCCAAGACAAAAAAAAATTAGGCCGGCGCCGCGGCTCACTAGGCTAATCCTCCACCTTGCGGCGCCGGCACACTGGGTTCTAGTCCCAGTCGGGGCGCCGGATTCTGTCCCGGTTGCCCCTCTTCCAGGCCAGCTCTCTGCTATGGCCTGGGAGTGCAGTGGAAGATGGCCCAAGTCCTTGGGCCCTGCACCCCATGGGAGACCAGGAGAAGCACCTGGCTCCTGCCATCGGATCAGCGCGGTTCACCGGCTGCAGCACGCCGGCCGCGGCGGCCATTGGAGGGTGAACCAACGGCAAAGGAAGACCTTTCTCTCTGTCTCTCTCTCTCACTGTCCACTCTGCCTGTCAAAAAATAAAAATAAAAATAAAAATAAATTAAAGGCATTGACAGTGGGGGTTGCTTACCTTTGGTGGAGTCCCTAGCAATCAAGAATTGCCCATGAACACAAAGCCACCAAGCAGTTCTTTCACAAGGCCAGACAGACAGGCAGCACCAGGCATCAGTACAATTCTGTCACAAAGTAAGCAGAAGTCGAAACAAAGAAACAGATAACAGTCACTATGAAGGAAACTGAAACAAAAGTAATCTCTCATTAACAATATTTTCAGAAAGATTTTTTTAAAAGATGCTGCATTTTAAAAATCCTATAAAAAGATGTATTCTCAGGGTTGGAATTGTGGTGCAACAGGTTAAGCCACTGCCTACAATTCTGCATCCCATATTGTAGTGCCAGTTAAAGTCTGGGCTGTTCTGTTTCCAATCAAGCACCTGTTAACAATCTTGAGGAAGAAATAGAAGATGGTCCAAATACTTTGACTCCTGCCACTTATGTGGGAGACCTGGATGGAGTTCCTGATTCCCGGCTTCAGCCTTGCTTAGCCACTGTCATTGTAGCCATTTGGGGACTAAAGCAGTGGATTGAAGATCTCTTCCTCTCTGTCTCTCCCTTTCTCTCTGTGACTCTGTCTTTCAAATAAATAAAATAAGCCATAAAAAAGAAAGGAATACACATATACATTTTTAAAAAGAAGTAGTCTTGGTGCCTGCATTGTGGCACAGCGGGATTAAGCTTCCTCTTGCAATGCGAGCACATACCACATGGGCGTCAGTTTGAGCCCTGGCTGCTCTACTTCTGATCCAACTCCCTGCTAATGTGCCTTGGAAACCAGTGGAAAATATTGCAAATGTTGGGCACCCACACCCCTATGGAAGACCCACATGGAGCTCCAGGGTCCTTGCTTTGCCCTGACCCAGCCCCAGACATTGCAGCCAATTTGTAAGTGAACCAGCAGTAGGAAGATATTTCTCTCTCTCTCTCTCTCTCTGCCTTTCAAATCAATAAATAAACCTTTTTTTAAAAAAAAAGTTAATGGAAAATATAATTAAAAGAAAAGTTTAAACAAAAAGATATTGGAAATTGAATACATAACAATTAAAATGGATACTCAAGGAAAAGGTTAGAAAAATAGGATTTGGAGAAACATGCTTAATGATAGGAAATTAGATAAATCAGGGTTGGAATTTAAATTCAAAATATGAAACATAAGATTTTGAGAGAAAATTAGATGAGAAAACTTATCAAAACATAGTTTTTAAAAATTTCCCAGATCTGGAAGCCTTGAGCTTTTGAAAGGATTTACCATGTACTCTATACAACATGTCTAAGGGAATCAGCACTGAATGAGGTGATGTGGATGTGGCTTGTAACCTGGGGATCCCAGTGCTGGAAGCTTGGTGCTCAGTATGGCAATGAAAAGGTGTGGGAGTGGGAGGGGGGCTCCAGGGGGAGCCTGGAGCAAGGTCATCATGTCTTTGTCTTGGGGAGGAGCAAGCAAAGAAGGAAGTGATGCAGCTCTTGTGGGAGCCCTGAGTTAGTGCTCGTGGGAACAAGTTTCTATAAAAGAGCAACCCTGATCCTTGAATCCCTCCCTGGCTTCCTGTCTGCCCTGGGATCGCTCGCTCTCTCACTTTCTCCCACCATGGTGACGGAATCTGGCACAAGTCCTCACCAGAGCCACGTTGATGCCAGTGCCATGGCCTTTCAACCTCTGGAACTGTGAGCTAAATAAACTTCTGTTCCTTTTGTGTAGTAGCAGAAGCAGTCTAATACACCAGCATAAAGAGTCACAGAATTTTCCACCCTGGAGAGAAAGACAATCCTAACATCACCAAAAGGAGAGAGGGATGGGGAGGACACACTTTACCTAAAGGTCAAGACTGCAAGTTTATGACAGCATCACTGGCAAAACGTCAACGGTGAAGCAACGTCTTCAAAATCAGGAGGGGAGAAATGTTTCAGCATCAAAGTCTGTGCCCCACCAAACACTTAGGGAAGAAGAGAAACAAGCTGGCCCATGCGATTTAAAGTTACAGCTCTTCAGCAGAGGCGATGCCTTCTTACTTGGCTCCCCAGGCTTCGAGAATGCACAGGCTCCCTGAACCGAAGCCTGCCACCCGATCCTGTCCACCATATACAGACTGGAGCCATGCCCCCCATCCAAGACAAAAGTCCAGTGTGAAACTGACCCCCTCCCAGTCCACAAAGATACCTTCAGCAGCTACTGAGCCAAATGACCTCGGCTGTCATTCACATCTAGAAGTGGTAAATCAATGGAGCAGGTGAGAGGCATCATGGGGAAGAAGAGTCTTAGAGCAAGGAAACAGGGCCTGACTCCAGAGAAACCAATCAAGCAAGAGACAGGGTTTAAAAAGAGATATATTTTGTCCTCAGAGAAATAGGAGGGGACACTGCATTCACAAAACAAGAACAAGCGACTATGAAAAAGAGCCAATTAGAGAATTAGAAAGCATTTCAGGAAAAGTAAAAACCCAGTTCCTAAAGTTAAAATTCCAGTGTAAGAATAGAAAGGAACAGACACGGACAATTAGTAGCTAGAAGAAAAAGTTGAGCTCATGTGTCAGCCTGCAGAGGGAAGATGGGCTGGGCTCCAGGACAGGAAAACGATTTGAGTGAATGGCCTCTCCCACGTGGTATCTGGCACTTATAAAGTATGTCTGGAAATTGTGACATCCCTTTCATTAGGAAGAGCTCTCTATCACCACCCTTGAATCCAGACATCCTCAGGTTTGCTGCTAATCGAGGAAGTTCAATGAAAGTGACACCGTGTGACTTCTGAGGCTGGGTCATAACAAGCAATGGGTCCTCCTCTGGCTGCTTTAAGTCCCTGACGCTTGCAGCCCTGAAGTTCCATGTAGGAGGTCCAACAACCCTGAGGCCTCCAGTCTGGGAGGAAGCCAAACCACACCGTGAGGCCACATGTAGGCACTGCAAGCAGAAATCTTCATTTTCAAATCCTCCTCAACAGCCGCAAGAGAAAATGAGCCGCTTCAGCTACTGTGGCTTGTAACAAATGACTGTGAAACTTAGCAGTGATTTGTATGATCACAGATATTACAGGTTAAGAATGCAGGCATGCCCCAGCAGGGTGGGGACTGAATGAGCAGAAGAAGGTTTCACTCCTGTGACTGGAGATTTACACTGGCTTGGGGTTGGGGGCCTCAGTCCCTCTCCATCTGAACTGATTTCGGCTTCTACATCATGTGGGGAATGAAGTCCCAGGTTGTGTGTCCCTGGAGAGAAAGGTAGAAGTCATATTTTCTGAATTAACCTCAAAAGCTGCACAAACAGGTTAGGCCATCACCTGTGACATTGGCATTCCATGTTGGAGTGCAGATTCAACTCCCAGCTCCTCCAATTCAGCATTGCCTGCTAATGCACCTGGGGAGGCAGCAGAAGATGGCCCAAGGACGGGGGCTTCTGCCACCCACGTGGGAGACCAGGGTGGACTTTCTGAATTCTGTCTTCAGCCTGGCCCAGATGTGACTGTTGTAGTCATTTGGAGAGTGAATCAGTGAAGAAAAGATCCTCTCTCTTGCTCTCTCTCTCTCTCTCTTCCCATTTCAAATAAATAAATGGCTTTTTTTTTTTTTTTAATTTTTACCATGTCACATTGGCAGTGTTCTGTAGAGATGATCACAAAGTTCTGGCAAGGTCAGCTTGGAGAGGAGAAGAAATAGATTCTCCTTGTTGGTGGGAGTGGCGAAGTTCCAGAAGATCTTGAAGGAAATGTGTACCCAGGAGTTTCCAGATGTCATGGAGCAGAAAGTAGACATCTCTGTGTGTACCGAGATGTCTCCATCTGTGAGCTGAAGCAAATGCATGTCTTCATCTGCTCACTCTGGTGACAACTTGTTAGCTTCAGTGGCTAGAACATTGTCCCGGGCTGCATCTGAATCATACCCCGCTAAGTTCATGTGTTGAAATCTTAGCCCTCAGTATCCCAGCATGTATTCCTGTTCGGAGATATGCTGGCCACCTGTAAGCAGGGCAGACAGGTCTCATCAGAAACCAACTCTGCCAACACCTTGACCCCAGACTGGCTCCCTGACACATGAGAAAGAATTCCCCAAGCTGAAGTTGCTCAACATGTGGCATTTTGTGATGGCAACCTTAGAAAACCAAAACAGTATCCTAGCGAAAGGTAACAGCACAAAGAATACACACATCTTTTGCAGTAAAGGACATTTGGAAACAGATCTTATTTTTCTTCAAAAGGAAATTAAGGGGCTGGTCCTGTGGTGTAGCAGGTAAAGCCACTGCCAGCAGCGCCAGCATCCCATATGGGCAGCAGTTCAAGTTCTGGCTGTTCCTCTTACGATCTAGCTCCCTATTGATGGCCTCGGAAAGCAGTGGAAGATGGTCCAAGTGCTTGGGCCCCTGCACTCATGTGGGAGACCCGGAAGAGGCTCCTGGCTCCTGCCTTCGGATCAGCACAGCTCTGGCCATTGCAGTCATTTGGGGAGTGAGCCAGTGACTGGAAGACCTTGCTCTCCTCTCTGCCTGTAATGAAAATCTTAAGGAAAGGGAATTAAGCTGTAAATTATTCATATCTATCATAGAATAAAACATGATTTTAAACTAGGTACATCTATTTGAACTAACATGAAAAATCTTATTCATCAAAAAAGTACAAACATTACTCATTACATAACCACGTATGTGTGCTTTTTAATATCATCTTGATTGTATAAGCATATGTGGATGTACAGAAACAAACAGCAGAAATGATATAAATAGACCACCAAATTAACTGTGGCTACCTCTGGAGAAGAGAGGGGGTTATACAATTAAGGGTATATTGGTCTTTTACTTTGAACTCTGTTGTATTTCTACCTTGCTGAAATTTTTCCATCAACGAGACTTTCATGAACTAATCACATAAGACTCGAGTTTATTCCTAGATTAACTCACAATATCTTAACCCATTATAAGACCAAATTGCTATTCATTCCAGCCCAGCTTCTTGTAGACCAAGACTGTTTCATGGCCCCACTGTGTGCTCCAAGCCAACAGTCTGCAACACCCCTGAACTCAGTGAGAAGCAGAGCTTAGGTCTACAGAGTGTGACACGAGCAAAAACTGCTGGGGTAGCAGAAACATGATGGAAATGCCACAAGTGAACTGCATTACCAGGATGGAGACTGCTCCATTTGAAGCCACCCAGGCTGCTGCCTGGGACCGTGGAGGATAAGGTTGCTGCCAGAGCTTATATAGTGATTTCCATCTTGAATTCTTCCCAAGACAAAGAAAGGAGATGGACTGTCTTGAAAATGTGATCCTTGAAATATGAACTAAATCATTTACCACTTACCTATTAAGTGGAAGCACCCATGCCAGAAAATGTATATGCCTAGTTAATTTATTGTGCTAAGAGCAATATAGGTCTGAATTTACAAAAAGGGGAACTGGAACTAAGAATAATAATTCTGAAATTCTTTAGTGACAGATTGCATGCTCTTACCAGAGACAGAAACTACAGTGCACACTACTCCTGCCCCATCAAGTTTCCTGACGTTGATTGACATCTTCCACTTCCTGCCTTTCGCCTCTCACCCCATCACCCTCCTCTCTTCCATGTACAGCTGAGGATGTGGGAGAGGAGAGGCCTGGAGGCCACAGCCAATCTTTCTCTCACTTCAGTCCTGAGCCCTCCCTTCCTCACAGTGTGCTAAGGAGCCCCTCTTTCAGCACCGGTGCCAGAGAGGATAAGACCCAGAGGGAGGCAGAGAGGCAGAGCGCAGCTCACTCACCTACCTAGAACAAGTTAGCTGCAGCAAATGCCAGAGACAGAACAGGTTATTTTATGCACCTTGGTAATCTGGATCCCCACTGACTGGGGAGAATCTGCCCTTGCAGGGCTCACTAGTTCTCGGAGCTAGCAAAAGACTTACCTTGGCTCATCACCTCTTCTGTTTGGCTGTTATACTCCAGGAGGTGATGTTTATTTTACCAGGACCAGGCACCAAACAGTCAGAGACAGTCCCTATGCCCCAGAACCCACCGAGATGACTCAAACAAGCCCTTGGTCAGCTTTCTTTGTTTGCCCTTTGTCTGCCCTTTTCTTTGTCTGCAGAAGCCACGGCTTCTGGCCCATGCTTTCCGCTACCCTCTGCCTGCCTCAGACCCGCACTGATCTCTCATGTGGCCTCAGTGTGTGGCAGGCACCCATGCCTCCTGATTCAGGGAATTGTGCATAAACACATCTCCCTTTATGAGTCATTTCCATGTCTGCACATCTTACCATATCTGACTAAAACTAATCAAGGGAGGGGCTGACCTTGTGGCACAGCGGGTAAAGCCACTGCTTGAAAAGACAACATTCCATGCCAGAGCACCAGTTCAAGTTCCAGCAGCTCCACTTCCCACCCAGCTTCCTGCTGATGTGCCTAGAAGGCAGCAGATAATGGCCTAAGTGCCTGTGACCCTGTCAGCCGCATGGGAGACCCAGTTGGAGCGTCTGAACCCTTGCTTCAAGCTGGCCCAGCTCTGGTTTCTGTGGCCATTTGGGAAGTGAAGCAATGAATAGACAAACTCTCTCTCTCTCTCTTTCTCTCTCTCTCTTCCTCCCTCCCTCTCTCTCTCCCTCCCTCCCTCCCCCTTTCTTTCTCTTGATATTTCTGTAACAGAAGTATCATCAAGACACTTGGTGGTGTAAGAAGTAAACACCTGAGGAATGGATCTTTTGTTGCTGCCTGATGTTGTGGAGCTCACTGCTTGGCACACAGAGCTCTGAGACTCTTTCCCCTTGCTTTTCTCAAAACTGGTTTTCTGAAAAGTGTCCCAGAAGTGCCTCTACCCTTGCTTGATTCTCCAGGAACTTGGCAACTTTTGTGCTGTGGGGGGAAAAATGCTGAGAGCTCTATAGAGGAATCTGAAAGCGTGAACCCCATTCTGAGAGCGTAGCCAGTGTCAACTTGAGGCAGCTGTTACATCAGACGTGGCCTCACAGCAAGGAGGAGTCAGAATTAGGGCTTTTCTTTCTCTGTGTGAGGATCAAAGCAACTGAGACACAAAGGGAAATTGAGAAAGAATCTCCTCGGCTGCTGTTTTCCTTATTAAACATCAAGAGTAGGATCTGGGAGCCGGAGCTGTGGCACAGCGGATTGAAGCCCTGGTCTGCAGCGCTGGCATCCCATATGGGCATCAGTTTAAGTTTCAGCTTCTCCACTTCCAATCCAGCTCCCTGCTAATGTGCCTGGGAAAGCCAGCAAGGCATGGCCCAAGTGCTTGGGCTCCTGCACCCATGTGGGAGACCTGGGGAAAGCTCCTAGCTCCTGGCTCTGGCCTGGCCCAGCCTGGGTCATTGTGGCCATTTGAGTAGTAAAGGAAGACCTTTCTCTCTTATTTGAAAGCAGAGTTACAGAGAGAGGTAGGGCCAGAGCGAGAGAGAGGTCTTCCATTCCGCTGGTTAACTCTCCAAATGTCCGCAATGGCCAGAGCTGAGCTGATCCGAAGCCAGGAGCCAGGAGCTTCTTCCAGGTCTCCCACGATGGTGCAGGGGCCCAAGGACTTGGGCCATTTTCCATTGCTTTCCCAGGCTATAGCGGAGAGCTGGATCAGAAAAGGAGCAGCCAGGAATCAAACCCAATCCCATATGGTATGCCAGTGATACAGGCTGGGGCTTTAACCCACTGTGCCACAATGCCGGACCCCTAACTTAGATATTGATCCCCAGAGACCTGTAGAACTTTCTCCTCTCTGTTCCTCAGTTTCCTCTTCTACATAAGGAGATTGATCCCTAAGGTTATTTCCTGTCTGCCATCCATGATGTCCAACTGAAGCAATGAGAGACAGGTGTAGCCTTGAAGATACTGAGATAAGAGTCCCGAATGGTCCAGGAAGTTCTAATTTCACTACAGAATACAACTCCCTGAAAGGTGCCCAACCATTGTGCATGCATGTGCACACACAAAGAAAGAAATTATTGGCTAACTCATTGATTTTCGTCTTTTCTCATTGAAAGCCAGTATTTCAGACTCTAGACAACGCTTCCTGGGTTATAGGCCACTCAGAGAGCTCCCTGGACGCTGGTCAGACCACTGATTACCAAGAAAGAGTGCCCCGTCCCCAAATAATGCAGGAAGCACCTGAGTATTCTGTAGAGGCACAAAGACCTTGGGTCCAGGATATTTTTAACAGTGCAGATGCAAAATGTACTTCAGAAAGTGGAGTTCAATGAAGACAGGCATCTTTCATTTCTCCAACTCCTAGAACTTTTATTGGAGCATTATTTCAAACATCCAGGACCAAGCAAAGTCACCATTAACCTTCATTTCAAAAGACTTTTCAATGAGTTCTAATGGGGCTAGTGAACTTCTTGATACTGCTTTTATTGCGCTATTTCTGGTGTGTCAAATACCAGACATAAATATAAATATATATAACTATAAATATAGAGTAACTATAAACTGCAGTGAGAATAACTTGTCTTGTCCATATAAGGAGATCTCCATTGGTAAATTCACTTGTTTGCAAAATAAATAGGGTTTTAGGGTTAGGTCATCATTATGTTGTGAAGAATCCAACTTTATTTGTGCTCCTGATCAGTTAATATAATATAGAAATTATCTCATTTAAACAGACAACCTGCATAGGCATCCTCTGTAAAGCTAGATCTTGAATATTTTTGCTACTTCTTCCAGATAGATAGTTGTGCTACTTTTACTGATTCAATTTTGCTAAGTTACATATTACCAGAAAACCACTTACATATTCTAATTTTTCAACTTTTGTTCCACTATCATTTCTTATCATTTTATTATAATTTTCCAATCTTATATTTGTTCACTTACATTTGTTCTTTTCTGCTACATACTTTTACTTTTGAGATTAATTTATCATAGTTTCTTTTTTTTTTTTCCTAAAAAAAAAAAAAAAAAAAAAAAAAAACTATTGCTGGGGCTGGTGCTGTGGCACAGCGGGTTAACACCCTGACCTGCAGTGCCAGAATCCTATACGGGTGCTGGTTAAAGACCCAGCTGTTCCACTTCCAATCTAGCTCTCTGCTATGGCCTGGGAAAGCAGTAGAAGATGGCCCAAGTCCTTGTGCCCCTGTACCCATGTGGGAGACCCGGAAGAAGCTCCTGGCTCCTGGCTTCGGATCAGTGCATCTCGGGCCATGGTGGCCATCTGGGGAGCAAGCCAACAGATGGAAGACCTCTCTCTCTGTGCCTCTCTTCTCTCTGTATAACTTTGACTTTCAAATAAAAAAAAAAAACTATTGGTTCATTTTATTCTTCAAGTATTTTTTGTTATTCTTTTAAAACTTTTATTTTTTTCTTTCATCTTTGCCAAATCTATTATCTTTGGATTTGTTTTGATGATTTTTACCTGAATTCTCTAATTGTTTTCTCACTTCTTTCTTTATCAATGCTTCTCTTAAATGAAAGTAAAACTAAGCATGAAGACTGCTAACCGAACTTCCACGATAGTTCACTTGTTGCAATTTATTTCCAAATAGACATTCTGATTCAAAACTCCTTTAAAAACTTTTATATACTCTTCCTTATAATATTTAATTATATTAAGGGCAAAGAAAAATAGACAAAAACAGAGAGACAGACAGACAGACAGACAAAACTCACTTCCTTTGGTGCATTCGTCAAATCTTGCAGAATACAGAGCTGGGTCCAAGACAGAGCCAGAGGCTAGAAACTCATGTAGGATATGCCACTTAAGTAGCAGGGACTCAACTATTTGAACCACTATCTGCTACCTCCCAAGCTCCACACTAGTAGGAAGCTGGAATTAGGAGCCAGCACTGGGAACTGAAAGCAGGTACTCTGATACAGGATGAGGACATCTTAAATAATAACTTAATCAGCATATTTTTTTAAAAAGTTTGTTTACTCTCCTTTATTTGAAATGCACAGAGAGAGTGAGAAAAAGAGAGACAGAGAGGGAATGATATCCATCCTCTCTTCATATGTACAATTCTAAGAAGATAACCATAGCTCCCTTGCTTACTCCTTTCCTCCCTCAATCATTTCATTCCACTTTATAATCACAGGCTTAATGCAACACTAACCATAATATAAAGGAAGTAAAAAAAAAGGAAGACCACAGTTCTTCAGGAGTATAAACAAGGGTTAAAAATACCAATCAAGTCACAAGATGTCCATTTTCTTCCTATATATTTTTGTATTCTATATTAACTACCACATATCAGAGAAAGCATATGATTTGTCTTTGGGGGACTGGCTTATTTCACCAGCATAGTTGTTTCCAGTTGCATCCATTTAATTCTTTTTTATGGCTGAGTAGTTTTCCATAATGTATATATACCACATTTTCCTTATCCAGTGATCAGTTGATGGACATCTGGGTTGATTCCATATCTTAGCTATTGTGAATTGAACTGCAATAAACACGGAGGTACAAATAACTCTTTTATACACTGATTTAATCTCATTTGGGTAAATTCCCAAGAGCAGGATGGCTGGGTCCAATGGTAGATCTATTTTCAGATCTCTGAGGAATCTCCATACTGTCTTCCATAATGGTTATGCTAGTTTATATTCTCACCAACAGGATATTAAAGGTACCTTTTGCCCCTACAGTCTCATCAACATTTAATAACCAGGGTAAGGTGAATCCTCACTGTGGTTTTTATTTGCATTTTGATAACTACCGATCCTGAGCATTTTTTCATGTCTGTTGGCTATTTGTATTTCATCCTTTGAAAAATGCCTGTTCATGTCTTTTGCCCATTTCTTAATAATTAGAGAATTAGATTTATATGATGTTTTCTTGTTTTCATATCTTATTCGGATTTTTAAAAGATATAATACTTTGTCATTTTCAATATCTGTATTTTTGAAAGAAAATGTGCTTTCCTCTTTCTTGACAAAAAGTTTCACAGAAGACACATCTAAACATATCTAAATACATGTAGTATAAATATATGTATGACACCATCTGTACACATCCATCATAGCATATCTCAAATCATATTTAATAGCTGTCATAGTCCAAGGTGTGTTGAGATCACAACACAGCTCACAAACACATTTTTCAAATGGTGCCTTTAGAAAATGGAAAAAACTGCTGGAAGTAGTGACTGATTCTAGGCTTTGGCTGCCTCAGGTCCCATTGGACCACCTCGTGGGCACAGAAATCAATATCTTAGCACTTCAGCGACCCATCTGCAGCATGCCATTGTGGGCAGGGTGGGGAAGCTTTGCTTTCAGCCCTTCTCATTGTTTCCTTAATCCAGTGATTTCAGAAAAATGTGTATTAACACGTCCAACATGAATGTGGATTTGCCTGTTTCCCTTATAATTTATCAGGTTTTCTTTCATTACATATTTTGAAGTGATATCAGTAGAGGTGTAAAATCTAGGACTTACATAGATTTCATGATTCTTGAGGATTCTAATTTTATTAATGGTTTATCCCTCTGTTGTCTTGCTTAGAAATCCTCCCTTTCAATTCTCTTCAGCCTAAAATTAATGGTGCTGTTTGGGCTTTTGTTCCATAACAGCATGCCTGGTAGAGATAAAAGGCTTCTGATTCAAATGTTGCCTTTTATGTTTCCTTCTGTTTTAGGTGTGCCACTGGCAGTCACTACGAAGCTACCCAATCTAAGGATCCCTTTCTTTCATCTTCATTGTAATTATGTCTTTTGGACTTTTTTACACTCAGAATTTCTGCTTAATAAGCTCCCATAGTGTTCCCATAGAGTTTCTTTTTGCTCCTCTGTCCTATTTTTATTTTAATTGATTGAGTTTTCTTTTTTATTTTATTTCTCTGTTTGATGTTTATATGTCCCACTTAAATTTTGCTGGTGAAAACTCCTAAATTGTTGTTCTACATAGCAATCTCTAGAGCCAGTCAGTATCTATAACCTTTACTTCAACAAGACAAAAACTTTAATAGAGTTTTTAATTTTTTTATCTCTCTAATATTTTAACATTCTAAAATATTTTTAAATTTCGCAAAATTAATCATTTCAACCATAACTTTCATTGGTTGTTGATGTTTGTGTATTGCATTTTTTGTTACAGTTTTATTTTGAAAAAGAAACCCGTAATTTCCTCTTCTTGAATTTATTATTTGCTTTGCTAGAATCTATGCTCACGTGAATCTTTTGGAAGATCCTTTGAGTCATAAATTTTATGACTCCTTGCTTTGCTAAGAGTATCATTGCTTTGTCCTTTTGTTTGAATGATAATTTAGATCAATTCTAGGATCCTTGTTTCAAAATAATTTTATCTCATATCTCTGGAGAAAAAAAGGTGCTCCATTATTTTTAGCATCCAACATTTTTGGCAATCTCATCTTCACACTTCTGCAGGAATCCTGATTACTTCTTCTCTAGCTCTGCAAACTTTGAAAAATTACACACTTTCCTGTTACTCTGCTGTTTGGCCAATGTGGGTCTGAATGTCAACCTTTATTCATTTAAATTAATCCAAATAGTACCTCTCTTTCAGTTTGAAACCTCCTTCCCCTTTTTAGCTTCTGGAGGGTGAGATATGAACTGTTTATTCTGAAAAGATGAACATTCCTGCTGCGGATCACCTTGGGAGGGGACACTTCCTTGTACGGGAAATGGAGACTTGGAAGCTATGGTGGGTCATACAGCTCCAAAGGTATTGCTCTTCCCCAGAACATCTACTATGCTGAAACATCACAGCGGTGGTCATGTTGTATTATATAGTACAGTTGAACTGGGAAAATTGTCTAGCTGGGCTTGACCCAGCTATATGTCACACTTAAATTTTGCTGGAGAAAACTCCTAAATTGTTGTTCTACATAACAATCTCTATGAGCCCTTAACCGAGTGCTTTCTCCAGCCAGGGGCAGCACGGGAAGTCAGAGACATCAGAAACAGGAGAAAGACTCAAGGGGTCATTGCTGCTTTGTAGATGAAGGTCACTTGCAGAAGAATGTGGGACCCTCAAAGACTGAAGACTCTTCTGGCTGATGGTGAGCAAGCAAACCAAGTACTTCAGACTACAACTGCAAGGAACTGCATTCTGCCAACACTTTACTGAGTTTGGAAGTGGATTTTTCCCAGAGCTCCTGATAAGAGGAATTCCTGCCTTAATTTTGACCTCATGAAACCTTAAACAGAATCCAGCCAAATATGCCCAGATTTCTGATCCACAGAGCCGTGAGATAACAAATGAGTGTTATTGTAAACTGCTAATTTGTGGTACTTCCTTATGCATCAGTTTAAAAAAAAAAAAAAACACGGAAAGCAAGACTTTGTCAAGTGGTAAATAAATTCTTTGTCAAGTGGTAAATAAATTTATGCCTCTTACTCTTTGAAAATGGGAAGGGAAAATATTTGGGTAGAAAAGCTAAGTAAATGATGACAGTATGATAAATGGGAGAACTCAGATTTAGAAAGTAGATATGTTGTAACTACTATCATGGGGTAAAGATCCAAGCAACCATTTCTAAGAAGATGACAATCTATTGTCCAGTTAAGGGAGTGTCACCAATTACCTTATATTGATGCAAACAAAGTTGAAGCTATAGCCTCAAGGTATGGCAGACAAGGGACTGGACTTTCTATCTCTGAACTGCCATATCATGTGGGGGTCTATCGGTCCTTGAATTTGTATACCCACTGATTCTCCATCGTCTCTTGGCTTTGGTTGTTCTGGAAGAGTGAGGGAAATGGGAATTAATTCCTTTGATGATTTGACAAAATTATGCTACACATTCTCAAGAAAAGAGGGCATATACCCAAAAATTGACATTCAATATTGTGGATGTTTCTTGTCAATAGGCCAATTCATTCCAAATTAGCTATGCTTTATAAGTATCATCTCTGCTAAAATTTACAAAAATCCATTTAGGCATTGTAGTTACCACCTCCTTAATTTAAGATCAGGAAACTGTGGCTCATAAAGGGGAAGTGACTCAGAGTTACAGAGGTAATTATGGTGAAGCCAGGATAGAAACAGGACTTGCCACTTTCCCAAACTCCTTAATTCCTTTCTGATGCTCAGCTTCAGAGGCAAGGACAGCACTTTTTTCAGCCTTAGTCCCCCAGATCAGGACCTGACACTGCCAGGGCCCTGCAGCTCCTTCATCTGAGATCCACATCTAATCCTGCTCAGACTGGACTTCCGCAGCTCACTCCCCCTGCCTGGCTGACTCCTATATGGGGAACCTGGTGGGAATCACCCTCAGACTGCCCGTGGCCCTAAGGCCCTAAATATGATATCCCTCTGTCTACTCTGTTCCTACCCTCAAGGAACCAGCCCCTGTATCTAGCCTTTTCCCTCTGATTCTAAATGCAGGACCATACTTCACCACTCCCGTCAGAGGTTGGAGCAGAGGCCATTTGGAAATAAATGCATGTCCTCTTCTAGCTGTCACAATAACTGAGGGGTGCTCGGCTATATAAATACATATCTCCTAGGTCAGTTCACATAATGAAGTATCTTACCCTAATGCCAGCAGCATCCCCCCTAAGGAATGCTGGCTCCTAGGTGTTTCCCTTCCCTACTGAGCCAGAAGACTGTACCCAAATCTGTCGTGAAATGCCTTCTGTGACCTTGCACCTGTCCACATCTCCAGGCTCATGTTCCTCCATGAATGTCCCAGAGCACAAGATACTCTCCCAGTTCTCTTTGCCTTGAAAATCATACTCCCTTTCCTTGAAATATTATCTTTCTTCCACTTGTCTGCCTACTGAGTAACCATGAATCCCAAAGTCTCAGCTAAAGTTCTACCATTAAGAGGCGCCCCCAGGGCTGCGCTGTGGCTCACTGGGCTAATCCTCCGCCTGCGGCGCCGGCACACCAGGTTCTAGTCCTGGTCAGGGCACCGGATTCTGTCCCGGTTGCCCCTCTTCCAGGCCAGCTCTCTGCTATGGCCCGGGAGTACAGTGGAGGATGGCCCAAGTCCTTGAGCCCTGCACCCCATGGGAGACCAGGAGAAGCACCTGGCTCCTGGCTTCAGATCAGTGCAATGCGCTGGCTGCAGCACGCTGGCCATGGCAGTCACTGGAGGGTGAACCAACGGCAAAAGGAAGGCCTTTCTCTCTGTCTCTCTCACTGTCCACTCTGCCTGTCAAAAAATTAAAAAAAAAAAGAGGCGCCCCCTAAGTTCCTGAAGGTACAAGTCTGCTCTGTCTCTCCAAAACATACTAGATGGTCCGACAAAGAGAGGACGCAAGTGAATATTATTTAATCGATAAATCAGTGAATAAGTAAACTAATGTTGTGATTGATGAAATGGCTGGGAAAATGACCACTGGATGGGAAGGAAAATGCATTAGATACTGCTGAGAGATACATAGTGCATCAGAAATGGCCTGAGAGAAGTGTCATCTACCTTCTGATGATACACTATACTAAATAGAGCTTTGATGATGTGTAGAGTCTGCTTTACGTAGTAGTTCACAAGTGTTTTGCTTGCAAACAGCTGTGCACTGGACATAAAGTACTTTGCTTCCCATTGGCAGGCTGGGGGATGGTCTGGACCATGAGACTCTGCCAATGAGTTGGGTGTCTGAATTGTCAGTGATGCTAACCAGGAGAGCTGGTCAGAGGGTTCCCACTGACTGGGACTGGGGGTATGAGTAAGAGGTGGGCACAGCCCCCAACACAGCTGCCCTGTGCTAGCCTTCTGATCTAAATACTTTCACCCAGTGTATTAATTATGAGAGATTGAAACCTCTCATTTTACATGACAGAACAGTTATTTCAGAAATAGTGTAGTTCTGCATCAAAATGAGTTGTCTTTTTACTACAAGGGTATCATTACAGTCAAGACCTCAAGATGCCATATGCATTGACTTCCAGCTCTCTAGTTCCTCATTGCTTTAATGGGGATATTAAAAAGCCAACTTCTTATAAATGAGCAGTGGGCAAAAGAAATTCTGTGCTAGGGATTTAGAAACTCATGTGTGGTAGATTCAATTAGCTCATTCATTTAGCACAGACGTAGCATTTACCACATATCCGGCACTAGAGGTTTTGAGGAAGCCCAGCATTGTTAGTCTCAGCATTTATATCACAGATTAACTAACTCTGAAGACCAGCCCATGAGATTGTTGAGGACAGTGGTTGAGGCAAGCTGGAGGCAGGGGAGGTGCCTTGAGAACATAGCACACACCCTTCCCTCAGCCTACAGGAGGCTGGAAGTTGAAGGAGCAGACAGGGGAGAGTTCCAGGAGAGGGGAGTGCTGAATCTGAGTCATACAGATGAAGAAGAATGGACCAGACAAAGAGAGGAGGACCTCCAGAACAAGGAGCCAGCATGTTCCTGAGAAAGGCAGAAGTCCTATTGCATTATCACTGAATGCAGCTTTATTGCATTGCTGTTAGTCTCACCTTTTATACATAGTCAGTCTCCTCAAAGATTTATGTTTTTCTCCCTTTCCTTTGCATATTAAACCCCCTTAATCTTCCCTTCCTTCTTCCCTGTCCTCTCAAAGGCACCAGCAATGAAGGCATAACTACTGCACATCAGTGAAACTCTCCCCTAGCCCACCCACTGACATCTCCCCTCTGCCCAGCTCTGAGCTGGAGCCTGAACCTCTACAAGCAGTATTGCTGCAGTATCAGCCCTGGCTAACAGCCTTGTCCCTTGGTTTCTGTTCTCTGACTATCCCAGCCCAAGCTGCACAATTTCATTCCCTTATCTAACACCTTCAGCCCTGCAAAATGGACAGAATATCCACTTAGGGTTTGGTACAGAAGAAATGCAAAGAGAACAGATTTATAAAGTAGGACTATAGCCCTCAAAGTCAAACTAATGAATGTAGAGAAATTTTCTGAATGTGTTTTTCTTTCACATAGATGCATTGAGAACCAAATTTAGACAACTACATTCATAGATTTCCCTCCAAATTGCAGAGAAAAACAGGGCAGTCAAAAGGAAGGAGCCCACGACACAGAGGGAAGAGAGGAAATGCCCCAGCTAGGCTGCTGTCTATTGGAGAGCTGATGACTTCAGACTCGGACATCCATTGCAGTTGGGAAAGATTAAACCCCAGAGAGAGCTGGGTAGGGCACCTAGAAACAGCCTGAACAGAGGGTCTCAGGTCTGCAGCTGTGAGAAACAAGGGGCACTAAAATTCTGTAAAAATTCACTGTCCTTGGCCAGTGCCGCGGCTCACTAGGCTAATCCTCCGCCTTGCGGCGCCGGCACACCAGGTTCTAGTCCCGGTCGGGGCACCGGATTCTGTCCCTCTTCCAGGCCAGCTCTCTGCTGTGGCCTGGGAGTGCAGTGGAGGATGGCCCAAGTGCTTGGGCCCTGCACCCAGGGGAGACCAGGATAAGTACCTGGCTCCCGCCATTGGATCAGCGCGGTGCGCCGGCCGCAACGCGCCGGCCGCGGCAGCCATTGGAGAGTGAACCAATGGCAAATGAAGACCTTTCTCTCTGTCTCTCTCTCACTGTCCACTCTGCCTGAATAAAAAAAAAAAATTCACTGTCTTAACAGTGAAGATGTCCACATCCCACATCAGAGCACCTGCTAAAGCAAGCCCTAGGAGCAGCAGTGATGGCTCAGGAATTATGTCCCTGCCACATAGGTGGGAGACCTGTACTGAGTTCCCTGCTCCCACCTTTGACTTCAGGCTAGTTGTAGCCATTGTAGTCACAGAACAGCCCTTGTCTAGGCTGTTGAGGAACAGTTCTCTTAGTTTTTTTTTTTTTTTTTTATTACATTCTCTCTTTTTTTTCTTTCTATTTCTTTTTCTTTCTCGGGAGAGGGAGGAGGAAGGGTCGGAAGTGGGTGGGAGGGTGAGTACAGCAGGAATAATTACTATATTCCTAATGCTGTATTTGTGAGATATATAGAAATAAAAAAAGTGAACTAATGAAAGAAAACTCTGTGTGTCTGTGTGAGTGTTTCTCTCTGTGTCTCTCTTACATAAAATAAAATTTTATTTTTAAAATAAATTGTATTTATTTATTTATTTTGTTTTTCTTTTCCTTTATCACATCTTCCTTATCTTTTTGTCTTTCATACTAATCATTGAACTCTTTACTTAACATATAATTAACCATATGTGTATAAAGTTAGTTGAAAATAGATCTTAGGAAAAAGTAAGAGTGAGAATAAGAAAGGGAAGCTGACGGGGGTGGGAGTGAAGTTGGGAGGGCAGGCACAGTCCTAAAGCAGTAATTGTGAAACCTATGCAGTTTGTAACTGCAAGGCAGTATAGTTCTGCACATTTTCCTACAGACTTACTTCTACTGGTGCGGTTTAAAAACTTGCCATGGAACACCAAATTCCCTTAAGCTGGCTGATAAAAATAGCAGCTTAATGGCCAGCACCATGGCTCAATAGGCTAATCCTCCGCCTGCGGCACCGGCACACCAGGTTCTAGTCCCGGTTGGGGCACCAGATTCTGTCCCAGTTGCCCCTCTTCCAGGCCAGCTCTCTGCTATGGCCTGGGAGTGCAGTGGAGGATGGCCCAAGTCCTTGGGCCCTGCACCCCATGGGAGACCAGGATAAGTACCTGGCTCCCGCCATCGGATCAGCGCGGTGCGCCGGCCGCAACGCGCCGGCCGCGGCGGCCATTGGAGGGTGAACCAACGGCAAAAGGAAGACCTTTCTCTCTCTCTCTCTCTCACTGTCCACTCTGCCTGTCAAAAAAAAAAAAAAGCATCTTAAGTGTTATGGAGATCAAATGGATAGGATTAAGGGGTAAAGTGACCATATAGATATGAAAAAAAATGTTAAAGTGATCATATAAATAGGACTAAATGTCCGGAAATAATAATAGAATTAAAAAAGAGTGAAGACTTCAATATGGGAAGTAGTTCATACAACAGACTCATAGAATAACAATCACTTTAAGTAGCCCTCCAACCTCAGAAACAGCCTTTAAGGCATTCTGATCTAGCTGAAAAGCCCACAAGAGAATTTCAGGCATTGAAAGCCAAGACACTCTGGCAAAAAATGTTCAACATAAAGTACCTCTGTGGGTGAGACCTCAGCAGAAAGAAATGGTCATCAAAGAAGGATGTACTTTTCTCTGAAGGGAGGAGAGAACTTTCACTTTGTTTATGGCCTTATTGAGCTACTGGATCCAAAAGTCTTCCATAGCTGAGGCAGCTCACATCAAGAGTCTTGGGTGATCACTGACATCATACAAAAGAGTGTTAACTGTTAAACAACAAGAGTCACTGCACACTAACTTCCCATGCAAGATCTCTGTCCCCAAAGAGTTGTATCATGAGACTCAATAGTAAAACCTGTTCTCAAGAATCACTTCCTTTTAGTGTATTAAGTGGAGGATATTATTATGTCCCATAAGTTATAGTTATGTCTAAGAGTTCACAAAAGCTGTATCATTCTTGGATTCTTCTTTAAATATAAGTAAGTTCCTAAAAAGAAAAGAGGGGGAGGAAGGAAGGGAAAGGAGGAAGAGGGAAAAAAGTGAAATCACCTTCAAGAAGCAATAACTTTGAACAGCCTTTATCTAGACTGTTGAGGAACAGTTTTCTTATTTTTTATTTTACTTTTTTCTCTTTTTTTCTTTATTTTTCTTTTGCTTTCTCGGACTAAACAGGAGAAGGAAGAGGAACAGGGGTGGGAGAGTGGGTTGGAGGGTGAGTGCAGTGGGAAGAATTACTACTATGTTCCGAATGTTGTATTCATGAGAAATATACAAATAAATAAATAACTTTATTGTTTATTTTCATTTTATTTGGAAGGAAGAGGCAAAGACAGAGAGAAATCCTCCACTTGTGTATTCACTCCCCAAATCCCATAACAACTGGGGCTGAACCAGGCTGAAGCCTGGAGCCAGGAACTCCATCTGGATCTTCTACATAGATGGCAGAGACCCAACTACTTGAGCCATCATCAGTTGCCTCCCAGGGAGCACATTCCTAGGAATCTGGAATCAGAAGTAAAGCCAGAACCTGAACCAGGCACTCCAATATGGGAAGGGGTGTCCCAGGTGGTGTCTTAACTACCACACCAAGCTTCTGCCCCAAAATAAAATTTAAAGAGAAGTGACCACTGTTCCTATGGACAGTCCAGAGGTAAGGATGGCACAGAGGTCACCAGAGTCCCTGGCATCCTGGCAGACAAGGGTATGATTCTGATACCAAAGAGTGGGATCTGATGCAACTCCATGGACCAAATTAGTGCCAAAGGCCACTGCCCTCCTTGGGCCAGGAGGTCATGTTGACCTCCCTTCCCATATACTCAGTCTTTGTCTCAGGCAGAAGAGCATTGCAGGTGGTGAAGGGGTTCCCTAGATGATGAGCAGGATTTAGCCAATGAGATTAAACAATGCCTGATGAGAGAGTTTGAATTTTAAGATCACACTAAGCTGTGTACCAGGTTTAAATTCAGATTTTGGTAGTTTTTGTTGTTTTGTATATGAGGTGTGTACATGTGTGTGTTTGGTATGCATATAAGTGCATTTTGTTGTGTCCTGATTGGCCTAGAAATTTTAATCACTACAAATCTTTAAAGATAGTCATCATTTTCTCTGCAAATTCAAGTTGTTATGAGCGTTAACTCTGTGACTCCCTCAATATTCTTTCAATAAATTGTTAACAAGGAAAACCAAGAGTAGAGTGAAAAAGAAACAGGGACATAATCTTAAGAAATTACTTAACCTGGACAGGCAGTGTGGTACAGTGCATTAAGCCATTGCTTGGGAAACCCATGATCCAAATGGGAGTGCCTTTTTTGAACCTGGTTACTCCACACTTCTAATTAAGTTTCTGGCTAACGTGTCTGAGAGGCAGCAGATAGCGGCTCAAGTGCTTAAATTCTTGACCCCAATATGGGAGACCTGGATGAAATTCCTGACTACTTGCTTCCACTTGGCCCAACCTTGGCTATTGCGGGTCTTTGGGTAATAAACCTACAGATTGAACTTCTCTGTGTATCTCTGTATCTCTCTGAAACCCTGTCTTTAAAATAAATGAACAAAACTTAAAAAAAGAAATTATTTAATCTGACATTTTACTAACTTCATGATCTGCCTTAACATATCTTTTTTTAATCTTTTTTTCTTTTTTTTTTTTATTTGACAGGTAGAGTTACAGACAGTGAGAGAGAGACAGAGAGAAAGGTCTTCCATCCTATGGTTTACCCCCAAATGGCCGCAATGGCCAGAGCTACGCTGATCTGAAGCCAGGAGCCAGGTGCCTCTTCCTGGTCTCCCATGCGAGTGCATGGGCCCAACCACTTGGGCCTCCTCCACTGCCTTCCTGGGCCACAGCAGAGAGCTGGACTGGAAGAGGAGCAGCCAGGACTAGAACCCAGTGCCCATATGGGATGCTGGCACCGCAGGCGGAGGATTAGCCAAGTGTGCCATGGCGCCAGCCCCTTAACATATCTTCACATGTTGTTTCTCATTATTCCTTAAATCTCTTCACTTCTTTTCCAAAGTTAATTTCTCCAATTTAAGAGTCTTTCTGCAAAGGCACTGTAGTTTCATAGTTAGAAAATTGCTCGTTGCCTTAAAGCACAGCTTTCCCTGCCCCCACCTCTCCTAACACCTCTCTGAAGCCCATCTTTCCTCCCTTCATTATTCCAAGTTCATGGGCTTTAACATCCTAAGCTGAGCCTCAGTGGGCACAAAGAATGAGAACTGAAACAGGAGATGGAGAGAAACTGGAGCACAGTCTGGCAGAGCACAGGATCAGATAGGAGCCAGGGAGCAGAAACAGAAAGAAGGGGTTTCAACAAGGGACACAGACGTGGCCTTTGTGTGGCATAGTCACTGCTGGGAGCTGAGGAAGTGGCCTTGCCAGGCCTGTTTTCAGGAATTCCAGTGCATTCTATCGGTGGCCTCTGGCCTTGTTTGCTTCTCACCTTTCTCTCTTCCCAGGCATCAGACTTCAGCCAGGAGTAATCTGAGGTCTCAGCAGCAGGGACGTATGAAAAAACTTGCTCATAAGCCAAGTTTTGTTATTGTTTACTATTATTTATTCATAATCATTTTACTTGAAAGGTGGGGAGAAAGAAAGAGACAGAGAGAGAGAAAGTGATCTTCCATCTACTGATTTACTCTACAAATATCTGCAACAGCCAATGTTGGGTCAGTCTGAAGCCAGGAGCCTGGAATGTCATTCAGGTCCCCCACATGGGTGACAGGGACCCAAGTAGTTGAGCTGTTGCCTGCTGCCTCCAAGGGTGCACATTAGCAAGAAGCTGGATTGGAAGCAGAGGAGCAAGGATTCAAGCAAGGCTCCCGGTATAGAATACAGGAGTTCCAAATGTGCCAGACACTTGGCCCCATGTTTTATCATTACAAAACTCAAAAGCCCTCTACTGACTGTTGGCTGCCGTGTGCCTGGCTCTTTGCTGGGGGGTAGGAGGCGTCATCAGAAGGTCATAGGGCCCCATCCCTGTGCAAAAGTGCAGTGTGTACTGTGGGGGAGGTTAGATCCCACTGTCAGTGGCATGAATGCCTCTACTGGTACCACAAATTCCCAGCTAGGCAATGAGTTTCTGAAAAATTCTTCTGAATTATTACCATAAAATCTACTCCATACTCTGCTCAAATTCTTCCACTCTAAAATTGTCTCTGCTCTGGGGCCCCCAGAATGATCTTTATTACTCTATGGGGTCTATGGTATTTTGTCACGAGAATCGTGAGGCAGTTCTTGAGATTTTCAAGACTATTAATGAAGTTGCTTTAACAGCTAGGTTGAGAAACATCCAAATGTAAGTCATTTTTATTCCCAAGCAATGGCAGAGCAAACATCTCCACCACCCTTCACGTCCATCTCTTTGTGATGATTGCTCATCCCTGATCCTCCAGAGAAAGCTTGAGGATGGGGTCAGAATCAAGGTGTGAAGCTTTATGCCTCCAAATTGGCTACATCAACATCTCCTGCTTCAGTCTTCATCTGGGACCTGCTGTTTGTGAATACCTGGGACTTTGGGGCCTGATCCTGACTCCCTTGCATTCTGGCTTGGAATATACATGGCCCAAGTCCTCTTAAAGCACTGAGCTATGGTCAGCTGTGACTGTCCCCTTGCAGTGATGCCAGCCTGCACAGCTTTTACAGCCCTGCAAAGATGTGTGAAATTGAATCATAAACCAGAACTTGCACCCCTGGTCCCAGTGAACTTGGCAGAGTCGGAAGTGCTCACCTTCCCTGTGTTGTGTTCACCCACATGGTTTCTCCTTTCCTTCCTTGAATGGCCCCATCATCCTCTCCCTTTCCCTCTGATTGTGAGTTCTCGGCCAGCTGGTTCTGTCCTTCCATCACATCCTCGCCAGCACACGCCCATTCCAACTCCCATTCTTGCCAGGGCAGCTTGCTGCATACTTCTCCTGGACACCTTTGACTCTTTTGTTCTTCATGTTTCCCCCAACAGAGTTCTGTTCTAGCAAACTTGCATTGAAGATGATGCCACAGATCTCTGTGCCAGCACCTCCCAACCTGCCTGCTCTCTCTGCCACTTACTAAACACCAAGAATCTCTACAATGAAAAAAATTACTGCTCGTGCAACTTTGAGAGAATGTGTCCAGTGAGAGTGGACTCCCTGCCACACCAACAATATCCCCTGAATACATGGGACTCTAACAGAAAGTTCTTCAAAATCTAAGAGAACTCTAAAGGACCTTGGGAAGTTCCTGGAATAAGGAACTGTATTTTTTCCCTGTTGGGAGGAACAATGCATAAGGAGCATGCATAAGGCATGATCAGAAAGCCAGCACCACCGGCGACTCAGTGCATTGTCCAGAACAGCCATGCTGCCCTCTCATCCATGAGCATCCTCTTTAGGTCCTGCTGAACTCTGGCTCCTTCTGATGTCACCCTCTACCCTGGGGACACAGGGCACTTTGCACAGCTGGAGTCCTCTCTTCCTTGGGTTTAGTGCCTGGTGGCTGATGGATTGGACAGAAACCCCTTCCAGGCTTTCCTGCAAGTTTTCACCTGGCCCAGATAGCTCTAACTCATCTCTACATATGCATCTTCCAGTACCGTCCTCCTGGGGCGGTCTCCTCCCACGTCCACATTCATCTGTAGCAGCTCAGCACTGGGCACCAACAATCTTTCTGCTATTGCCGTGGTCTTTGCCATTTATTTGTGTCTCTTTGATTTTTTTAATAGAGTGAGCTTCTTGAAAACAGGAATTCTTTCTCTTGCCCATAAATAAAGAAATCATATTTGAATTTTTCTTCAGTTACTGTTGTTACTTCACCCACAAAGCAGAACCCAGGGCGGTTGGGTGAGTGCCAAGTTCCTTCCTCCACGTGTTATCAAAGTCAGGACTGAAACCTGGGTCACCTGATTCCTGCTCCAGTGTTTTTTCCAGTACATCTAGTTGGCCTATATAGAATTTCAACACGCTCTTTCCTTATGTAAATTATTTACCTGTAAATGTGCCCGTATGTCCTCTAAATTATATATTCACCTTAACATCAGTAAATTCATATTTCATCTCTAACTGATCTTTGTATTTTTTCCTGTTGGAAGGAACAATGCATAATTTGATCACTTAGTAAAAGTCTTTGCAAATCATTCATTTTTAAGACACGTGTGCAACTCCAGGGAACGCAGCTACAGTTCTTACTCCCATTCCCACATTCATGAAACCAACTTCAAAGAAATTCTGCAGATGGAGCAATGCCACTACAGCACAATTTAGCTTTCCCAGTCATTTCTCTGCAACCACACTCAGATTTTCAATTCCCCAAATAGAAATGAACTGAATAGGCATTAACAAAGTAATCTCTCTGCTTCTTTTGGAAATTGCAAACTAGCTGAATTTTTTCTCTTAAGGTTGATAATAGCCATGAAGAAAATAATCGTAATTCCTCCTCTTCAGCCTCTGAAATACACCATCTGAAAGTTTTCCTTATTGGGTAGTGAAATAAGAGGAAAAAAATCATATTAGAGACTAACGAACGCACAGTGTTATTTTCAGTGCATCGTTACCTCAGGATATGGATAATTTTCCTTAAACAAATTTTTCAAATGTGGGATAAGGAACACATATTCTTCAAAGCCACAAATCATCAACTGCAATGAAAACATTTTTCAAGTTCATGAATTTTGAAATACCAAAATAGTCTTTTATATCTGCAGCTATCTTTAACTTCAATCACATATTCCAGCTAAAGACATTAAGTCTAGCAACTGACCCTGATTGAGAAAAAGAGGATGTCAATTCTGAAGGCATGAGCATTCGCGACGACGACTGTGGTCACAGCAGTTTCCCTTCGGGAATGGACAGAGAGCTTCCCACGAAGCCTGAGCACACACACTGCAGGCAGAAGCCTCTCCAAAGAAGCAAGCTGGGCACCACCCAGGGCAGGCATGGACTGGACTAGTCCCAGGCGGTCAGGCACAGCCCTCAGTGATTTCAGAAGCCCAGAGAAAAACAGTGCTACGGAAGGGTTAGTTGTGCAACCAGGCAGGGCTGTCCCCTTGCTAATTATGTGGAATGATCTGCAAGTCAAAAATAGTCCAGCGTCAACCCAGTGCTTCCTGTGCACTATGAAGGAGCTGCCCTCCCCACCAGAGAGTCTTCCTTTTGCTATGTTTTTTTTTTTTTTCTTCCAGAATATCTATGTGCTTAGGTCCACTGGAAAGTAGGGCAAACTGAGTTGAGGTGGAAGTGACTACCTGACTCAAAATAGCATAGAAATACTGGGTTAAAAGGGGGAAAACAAATCAACCTGCAATTGTCAATTCATAGCCAAATTTGAGACCTAGAAAAGAAAATTCTGCTTTAAACAAAACAAAAAAAATTGAGGGAATCTGAAAAATGGGAAGTGAGAGTTAAAACTGAAAACTGTTATGACGGAATTGAAACCTGTAATAGGCATTAACAGCTGGGACTAGGGATTGATGCCATACAGAGAGGGAAGTTCAGCCAGCAGCCCAAGTGGGTGAGCAGCTGGAACTGATTGGCCTGAACTGATTCTACAGCCACTGGTATTGCCATGTGTGAGAAAATCGCTGCCTATCTAACCCAAGGAAGTCATAATAAATGTTCCCCACCCAGGCCCTTGGATAGAAATAGACACACATGCAAGGAATTAGAACAGAGGAAGGGGCCCAAACTTATGCCATCTGAGATGTTTAGGATCCCAGAGAAATAATTAACATAAACCTTAGTCCAGTACACTTAAACTCATAAAGTCCCAGCAGACGGAAATGAGAAACCATGACCAAAGCAAGTCACATGGGTTCCTGGTGGAAAATATCCTCACTGACAATGACCTCATAGCCTAAGCTGTAAATAAGCTGTAAGAAAATGAATGTCCAGGAAGGACAATCAAGAAGAAAGATTAATAACCACTGATTATTTTTAAAGACTGTAAAACATATATATTTGAATGCACAATGGAGGCGTAATTACAAATCACAATGGAAGAAAAGGTTAATATAGGAAAAGGAAGATAAATTATAGAAGTATGTCAATTGAGAAAAACATCATGACATCTCAAACATGAAAATATACATTATATTCAAGTACATGAGAACCATTTTTAAAAGTTAACTATATATTAGGACACATTTGTATTCTTGAATCAAAGTGCAAGTAAATTTCAAAGCTGCAGACTCCCAGCTTCTAGTTCAACACGTAAAGAGCATTGAAGTCTTCATTAAAATCCTTATAATGAGAAAAAAGCTGAACAAACTGAAAAGCAACACCTTTGCAGATTCATCAAAGAATTCAGGACACAGGAACTAAAAATTGGAGGCACAGGTGGATGTAGAGAATGAGCTCACCAGGAGCAGAAGCAATTGGTGGAGTCTAGTAGGAGCGTTTCAAGGGTAAAAGACTAATTGTTAGAGACCCACTGGGGACTAGCTTCAGAGATACAAACTCCTGGGAGCCCAGTCTTAGGTAGGCTCCCCAGCCTACAGGAGCTCCACCTTCAGGAGCCCCACTAGCTTGTCAAGATAGAGATCCAAGAAAAGTTCCCTCATGTTTCCAAAAGGAGGAAAGAAAAATAACCTTTCAAATCAGCCCGGAGCTCTCTCTTCTCCAGCAATAATAGGCTGACCTCCAGGGAAACTTTATCAGAGAATAATCAAGTGGATTTTACCAGATCTTAATCCCCCTGGGGAAATGGAGCCATCTAACTCTAAGCTATTCTAGGCCACTTCCTGTCTCACCTAAGGCGGACAGAGGTGAGAAAGCTGAGACCCATTTATGAAAGTCACAGCCAAGGCATGTTGGCTGATTAGCATACTTGCTTCCCAACAATACCTCACTATAACACCCAGAGGGTTCCTGTATAAGAAGAATGGATTCTGGAAGAATCAATTGCAAACCTTGGACCTTATTTAAGAAGGAATCTGTAGGGAAATCCCAGTATAACAGAAGAGAGAAAAGCAAGACACTAAAAGAAAGTTTAACTTCTGACATTGCAGCTACTGTGAAGAATTCACAACCTAACTCTTAGCTTGATGGAGATGAAATCTCACACTAACAGACTATTCACTTTTGCTTCTTTAATCTGACATATCACAATTGTTTTCAACAACAAATTACAAAGAACACTAAAAAGCAAAACAAAAATAAAACAAAAACTGTCTCAAGAGATAAAGCAAGTATCACAGCGAAACCCAGATATCACAGAGATTTTTAACTTATGGGATTGGGAATTTACCATAACTGTGTAATATACTACATATTCAATGGAGAATGAGAATCCAAGAACAGACAGTGATGAAAATGAAAATTCTGAGAAAGAATAAAAGAAATGATAGATACCAAAAGCACTGTAACAAATGGAGAATGTCTTGGATGACAGGCATGGCTGAGGAAAGAACCAGTGAGCTTGAAGATACATGGATAGAAACTTCTCACACAGAAAAGAAATTCCGCAGCTAGAATGAATACACTCCCAATCTTGTGAAAGAATGCGAAAGGGAACTTTGACTCATCCAGGTTCTCCAGAGAGACAGATAAATAGGATATTACGTATTTACGCAAGCATGGAGATTTTATATGGTTTTTTAGCAGAATTATTTAGGCCAAGGAGTCCCACACCTACAGTCAGCCAAATGGAGACCCAGGAAAGTAAATGGGGTGGTTTCAGTCCTCTCCCAAAGATCTGAGGCAGAAAAACCAATGGTCTGAGATTAAATCTAAGGCTGCATCAAAGACAGAAGACCCATGTGCCACTTTGGAGACAGGCAGAGGGAAAAAATTCTTTCTTAGCCTTTTATTCTCTTCAGACTTTTGGTGGATTGGATTAAGCCAATCCATACTGAGAAGGGCCATTTGTTTTACTCAGTCTATCATGTCCCATGTTCATCTCATCCAGAAACACCCTCACAGAAACATCTAGAAATAATCTTTATCTGGGCACCGCTTGGCCCAGTCAAGTTAACACCTAAAATAATCACAGAAGTTGTAAATCTGTAGGACCTAACAACAATGAGGGGTCTACATAGCTCTGTTCTTGAGTTATGCAGCTATCACTATTTCCGCTACAGCAGTAATTGATGAATATTGTGTATTAAGTACATTTAATCAGAAGTAAAAGCACAGAATAAAAGTGAGCTGAGTCTTCTGTTCATGAAAGTAATCAGCAAAAACAGAAAGCATGCCCCAAATGTAGAAAATAAAAGACAATAAAGATGAGAGTTAAATTACTTTAAATTGAAACATAGAAATCATGGAATATGATTAACTCAATTCTTTATAGCTAATGTGCAAATAGAACAAAGAAAAGCATAAAAATTCATTAGTAATAATTAATAAAACCAGAATTTTACTTTCTAGAAGATCTAGCTAATATAGTTATATAAATCCTTAGCATGACTGATGAACACAAGAGAGAAATTGAGGAGTACCAGGCACATTTATTTAAAAATTACTTTAAAATGTATAAAGTGCTAAAAATTACTAACAGACTAAGACAAGTTAAACCATGATAGTGTAGGGGCCGGCACCGTGGCTCTCTAGGCTAATCCTCTGCCTGCAGCACTGGCATCCCATATGGGTGCCGGGTTCTGGTACCTGTTGCTCCTCTTTTAGTCCAGCTCTCTGCTGTGGCCCAGGAAGGCAGTGGAGGATGGCCCAAGTGCTTGGGTGCCTGCACCCACATGGGAGACCAGGAGGAAGCACCTGGCTCCTGGCTTTGGATCAGTGCAGCTCCAGCCGTGGCAGCCATTTGGGGAATGAACCAATGGAATGAAGACCTTTCTGTCTCTCTCTCACTGTCTTTAATTCTACCTGTCAAATAAGTAAATAAATAAATCTGAAAAAAAATACAGTGTATTGTAAAAATTTATGTCAATCAATTTGGATATTTAGTTAAAATTATGTTCTTGAGAAAAATAAATTGCCAAAATTGATTTAAAAATTAAAATCGCAAATAGACCAGTACCATTCAGAAAAGTGAATAAGTAATTAAAAACAATCCTTCTTAGGGGTGAGTGTTTAGTGCCGTGGTTAAGATATCACTTCGAATGCCTGCATCCTGTATCAGAATGCCTAGTTTAAGTACTGGTTCCTCTGCTTTTAGCTCAGATCCCTGCTACCACACAGCCTGGGAGGCAGCAGATGAGAACGGAAGTGATTGCTCTCAGCTGCCCATGTGAGAGGCCCAGATGGTGTTCTGGCTCCTGACTTCATACTGGTCTAACCCCAGCTGTTGCAGACATTTGGGAAGTAAAACAGCAGATGGAAGATATCTCCTCTCTCTCTCCCTCTCTCTCCTTCTCCTTTTCAAATAAAGGGCAAATAAATAAATTTTAAAAATCCCTTCTTAAAAATATATCACACTTAAAATATTTCATAAATGAGTCTTACTTTCAAGAAATAAATCAGTTTCATTTATTTTTCTTTACAAAGTTATTTCTAAGAACAGAAAAATAGAGTACCTAAGAATTTTTCTAATGTTAACATGATTTTTTTGATACACAAACAAAGGTGCTAAAAGAAAAGAAAAATTTTACCCTTCCTTAGGCAAGTGTAGGTACAAAAATCTACATAAAAATCTACATAAAAATTCAAATCAATACCTTCAATTAAGACTTTTCCCATGATTTCAAAGATAATTTGACATCAGAAAAATCCATTATGGTATTTTATCACATTGAAACACTGCAGGAGAAAAACCACTTGAGATGCAGAAAAGACCTTTAGCAGAACTTAACCATCATTTATGATAAAGATCTTTAGCAAAGAAGGATTAGAAGATAATGTTCTTAATTGTTTTTAATGTTATTTTTATTTACTTATTTGAAAGGCTGAGAAACAGAGATCTTCTATCTAATGATTCACTCCCCCACATGCCTGCAATAGCCGGGACTCCACCAAGCTAAAGCCAAGAGCCTAGAGTTCCATGCAGATCTCCCACATGGGTTACAGAGACAAGTATTTGAGCTGCCACCACTGCTTTCCAGGATACTGATCAGCAGAAATCTGGAATTGGAAGGGAAGCCAGGATGCAAACTCAGGCACTCTGATATCAGATGTGGGCATCACCACTGCACCATACACTTTCCCCTTTTCTTAATTTTGTAAAGAGTAGCTACAAGAACTTGTAGAACCATAACAATTAATGATAAAGTTCTGTGTACACACAAACACACGCACCCCACTATGCAACCTTACTGCATAGGTCTAAGGCTATGCTATAAGACAAGAAAAACTCAAAGGTGTAAGGACCTGAAACACAATGTCACAACTACCTTAGACTGTTAGTGATGTGATTATGTACATCAAGGGCTGACAACCTTTATCTTTAAAGAACCAGAAAAAAAATATTTTAGAGTTTTCAGGCAATGTGGTCTCTGTCATATCCATTCAGCTTTGCCACTTACACACTAAAAATAGCTGTGGAGAATACATAAACAATTGTATGTGGCTGTATTCCATATTCCATAAAACTTTAGTACAGAAACAATGGGTGAGTTTGATTTTATTCACAAGTCATAATTTGTCAACCTCTAATTTATACAGAAAAGTTGAGACAATAACTACCTAAAATTAATAAAAGATTACATTAGGTTTGCTGAAAATAAG
The DNA here is from genome assembly GCF_051225735.1 of Oryctolagus cuniculus. Classification (NCBI taxonomy): domain Eukaryota; kingdom Metazoa; phylum Chordata; class Mammalia; order Lagomorpha; family Leporidae; genus Oryctolagus; species Oryctolagus cuniculus. Next base: position 190,990,547 of record NC_142868.1, read on the forward strand.
ATCAAAATACATACACCAATAATTTCTTTTTTTTTTAATTTTTTAAATTTTTTTTAATTTTTTTTAACTTTTATTTAATGAATATAAATTTCCAAAGTACGAATAATGGATTACTATGGCTTCCCCCCCATACCGTCCCTCCCACCCACAACCCTCCCCTTTCCCACTCCCTCTCCCCTTCCATTCACATCAAGATTCATTTTCGATTATCTTAATATACAGAAGATCAGCTTAGTATACATTAAGTAAGGATTTCAACAGTTTGCTCCCACACAGAAACATAAAGTGAAAAATAATAGATGATTTTTTTTTAATGATGATGAAATCAGATCAGACCTATTGTCATGTTTAATCCCAGTGAGAGTCAAGTTGGGAGTTGATAGTTTCTTTTCTTTTCTTTTCTTTTCTTTCTTTTTTTTTTTTTTTTACAGAGGATCAGTTTAGTATGCATTAAGTAAAGATTTCAACAGTTTGCACCCCCATAGAAACACAAAGTGAAATATATTATTTGAGTACTCGTTATAGCATTAAATCTCAATGCACAGCACATTAAGGACAGAGATCCTACATGAGGAGTAAGTGCACAGTGACTCCTGTTGTTGACTTTACCAATTGACACTCCTGTCTATGGCATCAGTAATCTCCCTATGCTCCAGTCATGAGTTTCCAAGGCTATGGAAGCCCTCTGAGTTCTCCGACTCTTATCTTGTTTAGACAAGGTCATAGTCAAAGTGGAGGTTCTCTCCTCCCTTCAGAGAAAGGTACCTCCTTCTTTGAAGACCTGTTCTTTCCACTGAGATCTCACTCACAGAGATCTTTTGCCAGAGTGTCTTGGCTTTCCATGCCTGAAATACTCTCATGAGCTTTTCAGCCAGATCCGAATGCCTTTAGGGCTTATTCTGAGGCCAGAGTGCTATTTAGGACATCTGCCATTCTATGAGTCTGCTGAGTATCTCACTTCCCATGTTGGATCACTCTCCCCTTTATTTATTCTATCGGTTAGTGTTAGCAGGTACTAGACTTGCTTATGTGCTCCCTTTGACTCTTAGTCCTTTCATTATGATCAATTGCAAACTGAAATTGATCACTTGGACTAGTGAGATGGCATTGGTACATGCCACCTTGATGGGATTAAATTGGAGTCCCCTGGTATGTTTCTAACTCTACCATTTGGGGCAAGTCAGCTTGAGCATGTCCCAAATTATATATCTCTTCCCTCTCTTATTCCTACTCTTATGTTTAACAGGGATCACATTTCAGTTAAATTTCAACACTTAAGAATAACTGTGTATTAATTACAGAATTAAACCAGTCATATTAAGTAGAACAGACAAAAAAACTACTAAGAGGGATAATGTATTAAGTTGTTCATTAACAGTCTACTAACAAAAACTAATTAGAAACTTCTCACTCACAATATAAATATGTTCCCACACACAATTTCAATAAAAATTATAATGTATCTAAAAAAATCTAAAGAGTATGAGCAATATCATTAAAAATTACCTAAAATACTTATAATTTAAACAACAATTTAAAAGAACAATAAACAAAGAGATATGTTAGATTCATAGAAGAAACTATAAAATATAATAAATATGTCAAGTGTTTCACATTAATTGAAAAAATTCTTATCAAAATATACATGCATGTAGAATGAATTATTCTCTCTATATATACATATATACATACACAAATATGTATATATATTCATACATGTATATATACATTCACAACTATGTACATATATGTATACATACACATATATGTATATATTATATAAGCAATCTCCAAAAACTCATAGAAAATGCATATATTGAAAAACTGTGCATGTATTTCAAAGTTTTTTTGCACCAAAATGAATTCATATTTACTTGCTGTAATGTGCCTCAACAGGATCTAGTTTGAAGCACTAAGAAAGATAAAGATATTTTCAAGAAAAGATCCCCTATCAGAGCAATATGAATTTTGCTAAAATTGAGGAAAGAACAAACACACAATTTATTTATTTATTTATTTATTTTTTACAGGCAGAGTGGACAGTGAGAGAGAGAGACAGAGAGAAAGGTCTTCCTTTGCCGTTGGTTCACCCTCCAATGGCCGCCGTGGCCGGCGCACTGTGGTCAGCGCACCGCGCTGTTCCGAAGGCAGGAGCCAGGTGCTTCTGGTCTCCCATGAGGTGCAGGGCCCAAGCACTTGGGCCATCCTCCACTGCACTCCCGGGCCACAGCAGAGAGCTGGCCTGGAAGAGGGGCAACCGGGACAGAATCCGGCGCCCTGACCGGTACTAGAACCTGGTGTGCCAGCGCCGCAAGGCGGAGGATTAGCCTAGTGAGCCGTGGCACCAGCCACAAACATACAATTTATAATGACACTTAAATGAAATAATAAAATTATTGGTGCCTTATGAAAAGGTTATGGGGATTATGGCCCAAAGAAATCAGCAATTCCGTGGCAGGCACTGTGAGGAGCAGGCTAAGTCACCACTTGTGAGGCCTGCATGCCACATGAGAGTGGAAATTCAAGTCCTGGTTACTCTGCTTCCAGTCTGGCTTCCAGCTAACACATCCTTGGAGGCAACAGATCATGGTTCAAGTGCTTGGGCTCCTGCCACCTGCATTGGAGACCTGAATGGGGTCCAGGCCCTTGGCTTTGGCCTGGCAAGTCCCAGCCATTGTGGTCATTTGGAGAGTGAACCAGCCAGTCGAAGATTCTCTCTCTCTCTCTCTCTCTCTCTCTCCCTCTCTGTCTCCCACCCCCATTACTCTGCCTTTCAGATAGATGGAAATAAATCAAGAAGCATTTTTTTAAAGAAATCAGTAGTTTACAAATGGATAATTTGTTTTAAAAGGAATGAGAAGATGAAATTGAAGCTTACGGCAGCACACCATTCACATCAATTTGTGAGGAAAAAATTAATTCTACTTATGTCCTCCTTGAAGAGCACTAGAGATTAATAATAGAAACCACAGTCAACACTATAGACGTTTCAGCTGATTCATCTTACACAATTCTGACGGAAAAATTAAAGTTGAGCAGACTTTCTATTGCTATGCATAAAGTGCTATGCATAAAGTGTTGCATTTGAAAAAAGCGGGGTACTGTGGTGCAGAGGATCAAGCTATGGCCTGCAGGACCAGCATCCCTGTATGGGCACCAGTTCAAGTTCCAGCTGCTCCACTTCTGATATAGCTCCCTGTTGGTGTTCCTGGGAAGGCAGTGGAAGATAGTCCAAGTCCCTGGGCCCCTGCACCCAGTAGAGACCCAGAAGAAGCTCTTGGCTCCTGGCTTCAGCCTGGCATCCCTGCCCATTGTAGCCATTTGGGGAGTGACCCAGCAGATAGAAGTTCTCTTTCTCTCTCTCTCCCTCCCTCCTTCTCTCTCTCTCCCTCTCTCTTTCTTTCTTTCTTTCTCCCTCTCTCTCCTCCCTCCCTCTCTCTTTCTCCCTCTCTCTCCCTTTCTCTCTTTCTCCCTCTCTCTCCCTCCCTTCCTCCCTCCCTCTCTCTCTCTCTTTCTCTCTCTTTCTCCCTCTCTCTCCCTCCCTTCCTCCCTCTCTCTCTTTCTCCCTCTCTCTCCCTCCCTCCCCCTTCTCTCTCCCCCTCCCTCCCCCCTTCTCTTTCTCCCTCCCTCCCTCCTTCTCTCTGTAACTCTGACTTTCAAATAAGTTAATAAATCCTTAAAATATTTTGAAGAAAGTGAGATCATTATTTTAAAGCATTTCTTTGAAGACTTGGAAGAGGAGATAAAACATGCCTTTACTGGTACCACCCAAAGGACAAAGACCAATCAAAGCAATGGCTACCAAGAGGTAGAAGCAGTGCAATCAAAGCAAGAGTGAATCAGTTAGGGGCCAAGGTCGTGACAACGGTATTTTCAAATGGTGAAAGCATTTTGTCTGTTAACTTTCAAAGAGCCAAAGAACAATACCATCTGATTCCAAGGAGAGTGTTTTGAGCAAGTCAGCCAAACGTCAGCAGGAAAACTTCTCCACAGAGTCCTTCCTCACCATGACAATGCTGCCACTCATTCTTCCCTTCAACCAAGGGCAGCTCTGCAAGAGTTCTAGTGGAAAATCAGTATGCATCCACCTTGCAGTCTTGGTTTGACTCATTCTGACTTTTTGCTATTTGTTTCCTAGTCTGAAAAAGTTGTGGAAGGGTGCCCATTTCTCTTTAGTTAGTGGTATAAACAAGACTTCATGGATGTAGTTAAATTCTCAGAAACTTCAGTTCTTTAGGTAAAGACTAAATGGCTGATTTTATCACTGTAAATTATCTTAAAATTGGTGGAAATTATGTTGAGAAATAATGCTTGCATTTTTATCTTTTATCTCCATTTTCATGCACTTTTTGAATTCTGCTATTATGTGTGTATGTGTGTGTTTTCTAAACTCCATACCAAAGACAAAATTGCAAAGATAGCCAAAAAATTGATTTTAAAATCAGGAAAAAGAGGATACATTAACTATCAGAGTCACATATGTCATAGATTCATATGTCATTATGTGTCATAAATAGGTTAATCATAATGGTATAGCTTGTGAACAGAGTTACATGTGAACTTGATCTATATTAATGGAACTTTTGGAACACAAAGGAGACAGAACTGAGATTGTGGTGTAATGGGTAAAGCTGTTGCCTGTGATGCCAGCAACCCATGTGGTCCCTGATTTGTGTCCCGGCTGCTCTACTTCCAATCCAGCTCCCTGCTGATAGCCCATGAAAAGCAACAGAAGATGGCCCAAATGCTTGGGCTGCTGCCACCCACTTGGGAGACCTGGAAGCTCTTAGCTTCTGGCTTCAGCTTGGTCCAGCCCTGGCCATTGATGCCATCTGTAGAGAGAACCAGAGGATGGAAGAAAAAAAGGACGCAAAGCAAAAAAAGTGATGTTGAGATGATTGGCTTTTCCTACAGGAAACATTCACATGCCTTTTTATGCTCTACTTACAAATATAATTAATGAATATGAAGGTGAAAAATAAAATGTATCACTATTATATGAAAATGTCATAAGATTTCTTTACTTCTGGGCAGGAAAAGTTTTATCAAGTAAAATTATAAAAGAGTATACATTGACTATCACAATGAAGCCTCTGTATGCAATAAAAGACACCAGACTCAACGTAAAAGCCACAGAGTAAACAATCAGTAACACACATAGGCTATGGATGAATGTTCAGAATAGAATTTTATTACTCCTATAAATAGTAATAGAGAAACTATATAATTTGTTATAATGACAAAATAGAATTGCCAAAGATTTATACAAATGTTTTACAGAAGACAAAACCTGAAATATCAGCAAACATGAAGAGATGTTTTGTCTCCTTAGTAATGAAGAAAATGTCAAGGAAAAGAATAAAATTACACTTCATGGTTTTAAAAAAAAGTTTGTCAATGGAAATGATGGCAAGTATGTGGTGATGTCACGACTCTGATGCGTTAGTACTTGACTATTAAGAGAGTTGCTTTGAAGTGGAATTTGTAAATGTTTAGTCAAAAAGAACTTATACGTTGTCTATAGAATTATATAGTTAGTTGCCATGATGGATAGTTCTAAAAATTCATACTATTGAGTGAAAAAACATTAGAACAAGAATACCATATGATAGCATTTATATAAACTTTAAAAACATGCAATACAATACTCTGTGTTAAATATTTAGAAAATAGAAATGTAAAGATTCCCAACAAGTTCACAGTAGTAACCGGCTCTGGCTGGGGAGGAACGGGAATGGAGCTAAAAGAATGTGTCAGCTGGGTTAGGTAAGGTCATTCTGCTGTCACAACTCCTGAATGCAACAATAAGATCACAAGTTGTTGGACGGTCTCTCATTGGCGAGTAAGTATTCCAACATGGAAGTGACTTAAGACTCTCCACAAATCACTGGTCAGATCTGATCACGTGATCCTGGAAAGTAGACAGCGTCCCAATGCCCAGAGAGAGAGATGAACCAAAAGAAATTGAGCATTACAAATTTCTAACTACCGCTGAGCATTAGAATTTTCAGCTAATCTGTAATATCCTACTATTTAATAGAAAAGAAATTAAAGACCAAATAAAACAATGTTAGTACTCTGGCTGATGGGAGCATGGACGTTTGTTAGGTTCATCTTTGTGTATCTAGTCCCTGGAATGGGGTGAGCATATCTCAGTCATTACTCAGCTGTCAGTCAGACTATCAGTGTCTGGATTTGGATAAGAGACAGAAAAAAGAAATGGATACATGCTGGAACTTTCAACAACTAATATCAGATCCTCAGAATATCAGAGAAACTCTCTGTGAGGATCACCATCTAAATCTAACATCTCATCTATCACTCCAGTCAGACCAAAGTGCTTGGATGCCCTAAGTAAACCAACATCTTGATGCACTTGTTATTTTTAACTTTCCTCCCCTTTTTTGTGAACTCAGTTCCACTCAGTCTATATATGTGAAAATATTAAATTTGTCCCGAACATCAGTGGTATTTGGTGAAAAAAATAAGGCCAAAGAAAACCTGATGACCTGCAAAAATTAGCATTAAGTTAGCATGCGTGACACTTTGGCAACAAACAAAGGCAAAATATTCTGCTGTGCGCTGCTGCTATGTGAAATAATAATTTTTCATTTAGCTTCTTCACATTTGTCACTTCACTTGATTCGCTCAACATTCTTGTAAGATAGGCAAGGGTATTTAGTATCTATGGTGAACAAATGGAAACAGACAAGAGAAATTTGCTGAACTACCCAAAATCAGACAAGAAATTAAAAACAGAGCTGTTCCAAGAATCCAGGTTTTAGGACTACAAGTTCTTGTTTTAAAAAAAATTATTTATTTATTTACTTGAAAGGCAGAGTTACAGAGAGGCAGAGGCAGAGAAAGAGAGAGAGAGAGAGAGGTCTTCCATTCACTGGTTCACACCCCAGATGGCTGCAATGGCTGAAGCTGCACCGATCTGAAGCCGGGAGCCAGGAGCTCCTTCTAGGTCTCCCAAGCGGGTGCAGGGCCCAAGGACTTGAGCCATCTTCTACTGCTTCCCAGACCATAGCAGAGAGCTGGATCGGAAGTGGAGCGTCCAGTGCCTATATAGGATGCTGGCACTGCAGGAGGCTTACCCCTACACCACAGTGCTGGCCCCAAGGACTACAAGTTCTTCCTACCAGGTTCCTCTGTATGTTTAAAATGGCAGTTTCAAACTCTTGTTCCTAAAATGTGCATCCAATCACCCACAACGTATATTCATCCCTTTGGGGGACAAGACCCAGTGCAGGCCTGTGGAATAGTTTAAAGATTCATAAGAAATTGCGGATGAAACTCGATCATTTATGAACAAAAGACTAAAATGCTGGATATGTGACAAGCTGTAGGCTTCTGTGCTTTAATCACAGGGCGAGGTGAATACTGGTTCAGCTTTAGCTGGAGCAAAAAGCACTGGTAAGGAACCAGCACAACACCTTTCACATCCCAGCCCTGCTGTTTACTTGCCTTATGGCTGTGGGAAACCTTAGTTTCTCCACCTGTCAAATGAGCAAATTGGATCAGACTGTCTCTAAGGCCCCTTCTGCTCTGAGAGTCTGTTAACACCTTGAACTTCTCAAGTATGTATACCAAAAGATAATGTCCCTTTTTTTCTAGATAAAATAACACCTTAAATAGATTCACTGAAGCCTGGGTATATATGAAATGTGGAAACCAGAAAGCCATTTTTATGTATAAAAACATAAAAACCACCAGGTTTTCTACACTCTTCCATGTTCTCTGTTAACAGATGGGAGGCAGGTTGATGGGGGTTATCAGCTGAAGCAGCTGCCATCTTAGCAGTCACACTGCATGAGTGACACTAATGAGACAGGTGAAATATACACCAGCCCAAGACTCCCCTCAAGAAACCACTGCGGTGCTGCCAGGGTCATAGTGGGCAAGCTTGTGGGTTAGCCTTGAGCTCTAAAAATAGACTGTGTAAATAACATTTCATATAATGATAATGACTAGTATTTACAGTCTGCCACAGCCTCCCAGGCAAACGTCCCAGGAAGAACAAAAGGACGCTATGGATAATTAAAACAAAGACAAATGCAGAGGTGTTGGCATATGAGTCAAGGAAGTGTTTCAACATCAGAAGCAGAGGACTATTTACTGGATTTGATTAATAATTGTTAAGTAGATTTTATTTTAAGATCACACAACATTGTGGGAGTTTTGTTTTATTCACACACACAAATGTATTCTAATATCTGTCTATTAAAAACTTCTTAACATTGCTCTTCCAGGCTTGATTATACCTTACTTTTCCAGAATAATTTGAAAGGCTCATTTATCTATGGATTTTAAGTACTCTGTATAAGGCAGATGAAGTTGGAGGATATTAAGTGTATACTAGATGTCAAGTCAAGTACTTGGAACACAGTGTGTGTGTGTGTGTGTGTGTGTGTGTGAGAGAGAGAGAGAGAGAGAGAGAGAGAAAGAGAGAGAGAGAGAAAGAGACAAAGAGAGAGAGAGCGATTTCTGAATTCCAGGAGCTCAAGAATCGATGGGCAGGATAAAGATTTTGCTACAAGGTGAAAATTTCATGACCTGAAGAATAACTTGCCACTTGATGATGGAGAGAGGGTAGAGCAGTTGCAAAGGGGAGTAGTTGCGAGGGGAATAACGCCAGGTTTTGATTGGAGAGCAGAAAGAAATGCAGGGGAATGAAGGAACAAGGACACAGCTTGAGTGCCCTTAGGAGTTCTGCAGAGAACGTAAGACTTCGTCCTCATGCAATGGGGAGCCACTGAAAATTTGGATAGCGGGGCTTCCATGATCATATATATCTTTCAGAAGGATCACTCAGGCTACACAGTGGACAGTGAACTGGATTGGCTAAATACAAAGGCAGAGAGAACAAGTTGAGATCAATGAGAAATACTGCAGCTGAGAGTTGGTATGGGTTGATCTAGGTAGTGGCTGAAGGGAATAAAAACAAGGTAAATATGAATTCTCAATATTTCAAGTTTCTTGCAAGTACCACTAGTCTCAGGCATTACTCAAGTGATTAAATGCTTAAAAGGCAATACAACAGGTTGAGAAACATTCAAATGGTCACATATGAAGTTATCATGTACAGCGGCGTGCATTTAAACATGAAACACTCGAATAGTAATAGAATGGCTTGCAAAGAAGCTGTACTGAACCACTAATACCATCTGATGAGAAGTTTTACATCATCTTAGTACTCAAAGCGTGTTTTCCAGCTGCCTAAATTGGACAAAATCTCTGCTAGCAGGAGAAAGTTCCTTCACCTACGTCTGAATTAAACCTGCCAGCTTGCTCACTAATGTATGTCCTGAAAAGCAAGGAAATTATTTGCAAGGAAAAGGAAGATCTGGTTGTCCAAGGAATTCAAGACTTGATCCTAAACTGTGAATCACGACACCTGTGTTTTATTTAGTTGTGTTGTGGCTATGACTCAGTTGATGACTTGAACAAGTTACACGAAGCCTTAATTTCCCTGGCTACAAAATGGGTACAGTCAAAAGTGACCCCTACTTAGCTGTTTGTGGTGCTGCATAGATGACTAGAACATGCCTGTAAAATGCTCCAAGACTTTGCTCAAAGGCTCCCATATATGTGTTATGACTTTGTTGGTGGTGATTTTGGAGTGTGTGTGAGCTTTGTGGGTAGTGAGGTTGCGTCTTCTTGAGAGGATGACTCATTTAGTCAAAGGTGGCAAAATTGATGCAATCAGCAACTTCTGGATTTTCCTAGCCAGTCAAAACCTAGTACTAATTGACCTACGAAAAGTTACTAGACAACGGAGATTTAGAAGGGAAGTCATACATTGAAACCTTGAAAACTATGGAGAAAGAGCTATATTATAGCTATCAAATTTATTCATCAAGGCAAAATCAATACTTTCAAGACTTTTGTGGTGTTTTGTTGACAGGTCCAAGTAGCCAAACACATGTCAACCCTACAAGCATTTTCCCAGCTGAGGTGAAGCAAGGTTACGACATCCTGCCTTCTTGTTTCAACCCCATACTGTATCCTCTTTTCAATCTCTTTAGTGACACTTTTTTTGGTGCTTTTTCTTCATGATTCTGCTTTGAAATGGCCCTGAAGCTCAGGGCTGAAGTGCAGTCTAGTGTTTCTAAGTATGAATGAAGAGTCTGTGATAGTCCTTTATGGAGAAAATACAGGTTCAGATAAACTTCCTTCAGGCAGGAGTTCTAGTGCTGTTGACCATATGTTCAGTGTTGATGAATCAACAGTGTGTATTAAGGAAGGCATCTCTAAGAAGAGACCCCATAAAACAGGGTTATATATAATTAAAGTGACAAGAGACTCACAGGAACCAAACCTTGTATTTCGCCTAGGAGCTATGGTTCAGTATTGGCTAATCCAATACTCCTGGTGACTAATTCCAAGAATCAAGTGTAGACCAGAGGACACAGCTTGGGGATCACTGTTGCAAAAGTATGCACACAATACAGCTGCACAAGGGAAAAGAGCCGTTGACTTGAGCTTGGAGAACTGAAGGTGTCTTTATGGAAGAGCTGCTTTTGAATGAAGCTTTAAAAAAATGAATAGAAAATCCAAGACTAGATGAGGATGGAAGTTTGTTCAAGGCAGAAGGGCACCTCATGCAAAGGAAAGGAGGCTAAAAAGAAGTCACGTGTTCCAACTCGGCCATGGGCACAGATTTTCAGCCATTACAAAGTTTCTGCACCTAGCTTGGGTTGTGATTTTTGCAATAAGGAAGTGTGCAGCATGTCAGCTGTGAAAATTGGCTCAATATTCATAATCAAATCTATTGTGCTCCCTCTGAAGCCTGTGCCACGTTTCCGTAGAAACTCCCAGTTACAGAAGGAACCCTGGCCAGTAATTGACAAGAAAGCCCAACAGCTTTGCAGGCCACTTTAGTAATGCCAGGGGAAAAACACTATGCAAATTCCTCCTGGAAACTGGTGAGCTAGGAGGGCAAAAATAGATTCCCCCGTTGGAGCATAAAATGTAGACGGCACCTCAGGATTTTATGACAAAGGGACCCTCGGTCTCTCCTCCTCGTCCTCATCTGTGGGTCAGTCTGCTAACCTGCAGATCTGAAATGAGCACTTACCATAGGCCTAGCACAATTCGAAGCACCATGAAGCAACACACACACACACACGCGTGCTCACACACACGCGTGCTCACACACACTTGTGCTCACACACAAGAACAAGCAACATTTTACCCAGCCTCTCTTTCACAGCTGCAAAGCAGTTTATTATCACCTCTCACATCAGCCTACTGAGGTAGCTTTTATTGTGCCCATGTTGTGGAAGAGAAAACCCAGACCCCAGATGACTGAGTGACTGGTTGAAGTTCACAGGGGTAGCGACTGGCAGCGTCAGAGCTGGTGCTCTGTCTGGACTCCAAATCCAGTGGGGGTGTTCTCCATGAATTGGAGAAAGTTCCTGTCCCGGAGAAAGTTGCAAACATGACAAGTGTCCAGGGCCAATGTCGAGAGATGGTGGCGCATGATGCTTCGGAGGAGTAAATGGCCTTTCCTGCCAGCATGATAGGACTCCTCCTCGGAGGACAGACATCTGAGCCCACAGTGCCGCATGGTTCTCAAAGCATTATTCCCATTGGGACAACTAATCTCTGAGGGCTAGAGATGTGGAAGGAAGCCATCTCAGGAGGGTTAAGAACGAGGAACAGAAATGACATTTGAAGCAGGAATGACAAAGGACTCATGTTGAGAAAGGGAGCTCCACTTGGTTGGGAAGTTTAGAGGCAATGTTCCACCTGCCTAGGATGGGTCTCAGCAGGTGGGGGAGAGGCCTGCAGGGGCGGGTACTCGTCACTGTGATGCTCCTTTATGGAGAAAGTGCAGGTGTTCGATGAGTCTCCATCAGGCAGGAGTTTAGTGTCATTGATAAGGAGTTCAATGTTAATGAAGCCACAGGATGTACTAAGTAAGGTGTCTTTAAGCAGAAACCCTCTTGAGAGGGGATGCTGCATCTTCCCTGACCCCAACCCTCATTCTGTGGTACTCCTGGACACCTGTGTGGACAACTATTGTTCTCAGCACTGGGGACCTTTCTGAGAATGTGTTTCCTTTTCTTTTTTTCTTTAGTTAAAGATTTATTTATTCATTTGAAAGAGAGAAAGTTAGAGAGAGAGAGGAGAGGCAAAGAGAGAGAGAGAGAGAGATCTTCCATCCGCTGATTCAGTCCCCAGATGGCCACAACGGCTGAAGCTGCGCAGATCCAAAGCCAGGGGCCAGGAGCTTCTTCCTGCTCTCCCATGTCGGTGAAGGGGCCCAAGTGCTTGGGCCATCTTCCCCTGCTTTCCCAGGCCACAGCAGAGAGCTGGATTGGAAGAGGAGCAGCCAGGACTGGAACCGGCACCCATATGGGATGCTGGCACTGCAGACGGCAGCTTTACCCACTATGCCACAGTGCTGGGCCCAGGAATGTGTTTTCTTTTTCTTTTCTTTTCTTTTCTTTTGTTTCTTTTTAACAGGCAGAGTGGATAGTGAGAGAAAGAGACAGAGAGAAAGGTCTTCCTTTGCCGTTGGTTCACCCTCCAATGGCCGCTGCAGCCTGCGTGCTATGGCCAGCGCACCGCGCTGATCCGATGGCAGGAGCCAGGTACTTCTCCTGGTCTCCCATGGGGTGCAGGGCCCAAGCACTTGGACCATCCTCCACTGCACTCCCTGGCCACAGCAGAGAGCTGGCCTGGAAGAGGGGCAACCGGGACAGAATCCGGTGCCCCGACCGGGACTAGAACCCGGTGTGCCGGCACCGCAAGGCGGAGGATTAGCCTAGTGAGCTGCGGCGACGGCCAAGAATGTGTTTTCAAAAGCAAGGGAGCAGGGCCTAGTCTGCAGAGGGCAGCTCAGAGCCCCTGGACCATGATGGAAGCTTTCTATTTACCATGTTCAGCAAGGTCTCCTCTCCCTTCCTCCCTGTCCCCAAGGACACTTAACGTATCATCAGTCTCCTTATTCCAGGCTCTGGCCAGGTCTGCTCAGCACCCTGGAAGCCCCCAGGGTGTGGCACAGCTTTCTGGCACTGATGTTCCAGTTGTCCATTCCCCACTGCACTTCACGCAGCCCACGTCAGTACTGTGGCCGCCCGTGGACCACTTCCAGCCAGGCTGTCCCCTTCATCCCTCTGCCCGGAGTGCCCTTGTCCCCATATCCTGCCTGTTGTGGTCCAGCTCCTCTGCCAGGCATTACCCTAAGGCTTGCTCTTCAAGAATCTGTTTCCAGTTCCCCCGGTCACGAAGCATGGGCTTTTTCCCTGGGGTCACACAGCAAATCTCTCAATTTCAGCCCGTTTCTTTCTCTGCCTTGTCACAGCCTGGGCTGGCAGCCTGTGTCCTCCTCAAGCCTGGGAATGTGGGTCCTTATTCTGTCACTTAGCACAGTGTCTTGCACTTGGCCAATGCTCAATCTCTCTTAAAAATAAACACACCAAACTGGAACGGTTCCGTTGACATTTAATTCGATTAAGATATTAAAGCTCATTTTAGTAAACTTGTTTTGGGAATGAATGCGTAGGAAATTCTACCTCAACCTCAATTCTACCTGCCCCCACCTCGATGACAATCTAATTTCACTGTCATCTTTACCGCAATGACTTCTAAACTTGTTATTAGTATCACTGAGGAAAGACCATTTCGTCTGATGATTGTGTCTGAGGAAACGCTTAATTATTAAAGTCCACACTGATAATTAGGAAACCCTGTGATTTTGCGATGGGGCAGGCACTACCATGCACATAGGCCTCCATTACTTAGAGAGGAGCCATCTCTAAGTGCGCTCAAGTGAAACCTACCACATCAAATAGTGCCTGCTCACCAAGCTACGCTGTGTCATTAGAGATGTAGGACTGTGGGACGAAGCTCCTCCCGTGGCCTGTGATGATGTGTTTTGCCGGGTTAGTGGCTGGTTTGGCTTTGCCCTCCCCTAGGCCTTGCTGGGTTTGAGGCAGACAGAATCAGCCATTTCCAAGTGTGTGTGTGTGTGTGTGTGTGTGTGTGTGTGTTTGAGGGGAAGGAGGCCTGGTTTAGCTCAGGCCAAGAAGGATTTTCTAAAAGGACCACTTACAGATAAAATAAATCTTGGCGGGGATTGACAGCAGAGGCTGGGCCAGGGCACCAGGGAACCTTGACAGACTGGGGCGAGAAGGAGAAAGCCCTCATTCAGAGTCTAAGGACCCCTCCCAGTGGGAGACTGCTTCTCTCCAACCAGGCCGTGCCCTTCTGCCCTTGACTGTGAATTCTTGCCAAAGCCGGCAGAAGAGTTCATGCAAACCTTCCAGGCCCTTGGATGGTCTGGACTCTCCTAGCCCCCCACCTGGAGCTAGATTTCAGAAAGGGATGGAGCCTTGATGTCTCCTGTGCTCAGCACCTGGGCCTGGCTTCCCTCTGCTCCCAACCCACTCACCCGGGCTGGCTCCACTGACGCCGCCTCCGGGGCGCACTGCCTGCACA